>NC_138344.1:36292299-37767299 GCF_046562875.1 Panthera onca
GTGTGTTCTCTCCGGCTTAGGGAAGTCTTGGCCAGACTAGGCCCGTTGACGCACAAGGTGTGTGGGCTGAGGGCTCTCCCCGAATCTGGAGTCCGGCCCCCTGAGCAGGTGTCTGCAGCCTCCTTGTCCCTACTCCAATGTACCTAGAGCAGGAGGAGAAGGCACCGGAGCCCTCTGATGCTCCTACTGGCTCAGGGGCTGCCATCTGGGAGGCCTGTGTCATTCCTCCACTTTGGGGCTGGCTCTGGGGAACTCTGATGATTCAAGGGCTGTGGAGGCCACAGGGTCCAGGTGGCCCCAAACCTGCCACGTCTGTTATGTCTTTTGTGCCTTGGCTCAGGCTTTCCCTCTTCCTGGAAAGCTGGCGCCAACCGGGCCCCAGCTACCCTTAGGACTGAGTGTAAATGCCTGCTTCCTCCTCCAGAGTCAATTATCCCCTCCTCCGTGCTCCCAGAGGGAGGCCATTGCCCCTGCTTCTACGGAGAAACTCCTTGCGTTGTGTTTGTTGTTATGTGTTCCTCACTTGAGTGTCTCTCCTACCTACAGGGAACGGGCTTATTTATCACTTGGTCCCCAGCCCCTGGAACTTGGCCAGACTCACAGCGGACATTTGGTAACTGTTTGGGGGAGGCGAGGAGAGAGAACTCGACCGCCATTCTCAACTCCCAGCAGAGTCCTGGGGGGGGGGGGGGCGGTGAGGGAACTGTAGAAGTCAGCCCTGGTTGCTGTTGAAGGCAGGCAGCGGGCTTCCCATCTGGGCCAAGCCACAGCCGGTCACCCCTGCTCCCTTCTCTTCCCATCTCACTGGGGCTTTTACAGAGTCGAGAGTAGATAAGGCAGACGTGGGAGAGTTCCAAACTCAGGAAGAATCTAGGCCACAGGAAGCAGCAGGTGTTCTGCTGTTAGTTCAGGAGAGCCTCAAAGGAAGGGGTGACTGGCAGGTGGCTCCCCTGTTAATACAATTTTAATCCACAACTTGGCTCTCCAGAGCCAACTCCTCAGCAAAGCCCCAGAGACAAACAGAACCAAACCATAAACCTAAAGCAAGATTCTCAGGGCAATAAGATGGGGGGACGTGGGGGCTAGGAAACATTACTCACCCCCTGGGCTCCCTCGGGGGGAAGCAGAGTTAGATTCAGTGCTCGCCTGGGGTGGCCGCATCCCTGGGCAGGTGCAGTATGAGGCCGTGTCTCCCGGCCCCTGTCAGGGCCTCTGCAGGGGGACCTGCGCTCTGTGATGTTTAGGTGGAGCTGGTCTCCTCTTTGCAAACAAATGGTGCGTCCCTCCAATTATGCACTTCAGCACCCGAGCCTTTGAGCCTTTGGTGGGGACGCTAAGTGAAAGTGACAATCAGCACACGCATAATGATTCACAGCATTTGTAATGGGTGAGACACATCAAGAGACTAGGGAGAGGCAGGGAAGGTAGGAGGGATTTCTGTTCTCAGCCGGAGATGAGCGTGGTGGTCGGCACCTCAGTACTCAGCAGCCTGTCAAGTCCTACCTCAGGCCGTGTCAGGAACCACAGAGGCTCCTTTCAGAAGTTCTGGGATCCAGCCAGGGGCAGGGAGGAGGTGGGAGAGAGTGGGAATAGCATTTGAAATGTCTGCCGCAGCCCATCCCCATGGCGCACAGGGGCAAGATCTTGGCAGCCGTGATCTCAAAGAGGAGAGGGAAGAGCTGGATGTCAGACAGGCCAGGGTTCAAATCCCGGCTCTACCCCAGCTAGGTCTGTGATCTTAGACAAAGCATTTGAATTCCCCAAGCTTCTGTTCCATCATCTGTAACAGAGCTCATGTCCCTCCTCTGAAGCTGTTGGGATTTGGATTAAAAGAAAGGAGGAGTGCCTGGGTGCCTGTGACTTCGGCTCAGGTCATGATCTCATGGTTCATGCGTTTGAGCCCCGCGGCAGGCTCTGTGCTGACAGTTCGGAGCCTGGAGCCTGCTTCAGATCCTGTGGCTCCCTCTCTCTCTGCCCCTCCCCCCCACATGCTCTATGTCTCTCAAAAATGAATAAATGTTTGGAAAAAAAAGTGAAAAATAATTTAAAAAGAAAGAAAGGAGATGGCCTGGGCCACCTGGGTGGCCCAGTGGGTTAAGCGTCCAACTCTTGACTTTGGCTCAGGTCATGATCGCGCCGTTCGTGAGATCGATCCCCGGGTCTGGGGCCTGCTTGGGATTCTCTCTCTCTCCCTTTCTCGCTGCCCCTCCCCCGCTCTCAAAATAATTAAATAAATATTTTAAAAAAGAAAAAGAAAGAAAGAACATGGCCCATAGGGAAGGAGGGAGCACAGCTTGGCCTACTGGAGCTGCCCAAGGAAGTTCCCTTCCCTCCACCCCCCTTCTTCATAGGCTAGGAGCATGCCCCACCCCCACCCCCCATGCCCTCCCTCCCCATACACTAGACAGCCTAGTTTCTCACAGCATGAATTACCTAGGAATTCTCTTGCATCTAGACACTCTGTGAGTGTGTGCTTGGCAGAGAGGAAGCGGCTGGTTTGAGGCGCTGGTTGGTGGGTTCCAAATATTGGCTGTCCTCTGTGTAAAGCAGAACTTCTAATTTGCCCTAAAGAATGGCCATCCAACTGCCCGGAGGGCCTCAAGCTGGAGCAGGCTGGGAGTAGATAAGAGTCTCTCCTTTCCCATCACAATTTTATCGACTGTAATCGCCTCTCTGTCCAGACTTCCAGCCTCCAAGTTTTCAGCTTCAAGTGATTCATCTCAAAGGCCACCCCCATGGGCCCCTCATCTGCTGTTTAATTGGAGAAGGGGGTGCTGGAGGCCCCAGAGCCTTAATTGCATTTGTTAATGGGTAGGTGCAATTATCCCTGCCACACTCCTGCACACTGCCAGGCAGACAGAAGATGATTAAGGGGATCTTTAAAACTCCAGCTCCCTACAGCCCTCTCCGCTAATTGAGCAGTGGAGGAAGCGATCTTGAGCTCCCCCACTCCTTTCTTTAAATTAACTCCTGGCTCCCAAGTCCTCCTCAGAGCAGTGCATTGGCCACATGGCTCAGAGCATTCTGTTCCAACCCCATCTGTCACCCGTCACTTAGGCACAGGGCCCAGCCAGATCATCAGTGGGTCCATCCATCACCCATGGACTGGGAGTAGCAGACTGGGGCTGGGGGGTACCTTTACGGCCCCCAGAGGGTGATATCATCCAAGCTGATTTAACTGAGAGGTGACCTGAGAGTGGCCCGCTGTCCCCTGCCTTGGACCACCTGTGCTCAATCTGGACTGCCACAAGTGTCTAGTGACCGGTCCACCGTGCCCTGATTTAGTGTATTCTCCACCTGGCAGCCAGAACAGAGTGATCAGCTTGCATCATAAACAGGGTCAAGCACTCATGCGAAAAATGCCTTAACAGCTTCCCACCTTTCCCGCAATGCAATCCAAGCACCATGGCTGACGAGGCCCCCGGGGGCCTGGTGCCTGGCTCGCTCTCCATTCTCAACCTGTATCCTCTGGCCCTTGGCTACTAAACTCTAGCCACACTGGTCTCGTCATTCCATTTCCCAAACACACTGAGTTCCTTCCAGCCTCAGGGCCTTCGCACATGCTCTTTACACTTCTGGGAAGAATTGCCTTCACACCTCTCGTGGTCAGCCCCTTCCTATCCTTTAGCTCTCCCTTTAAATAGATGTTGCTGAAGAGAGGACTTCTGTCCTATGACTGCCATATCTTGATTTCCCGCTTCCTTATTCCTTTTTTTAAAAATACTTGTTTCCTTCAAAGCATATATTACAACTTTCAGTATTTTCATTCTGTTCTTTTGCTATCTATTTTCGCTGTGGTTTGGGTCTCACTAGACTATAGCTCCATGAGGTCAGGACCTTCCTTTAGTTCACTATTGTATCCCACACGCCTATCGGAGTGCTTGGTACTTCCTCACTCATTGAACAAACATTTATTGAGCACCTACTATGTGCCAGGCACTCCCTCAGGCATGAGGGATACAGCAGTGAACAAACAGGAGAGAATCCCTGCCCTCCTGGAGCTTATATTCTAGAAAGGACAGGAGAGGCAGGCCATAAACAATGACTATAATAAGTAAATTATATAGAATATTAGAAGGTGACCGGACTTTTTCTGTCAACCAAGGCTGATGCTAGACAGTTGTCCACGATCCTGGGAATTAAATATTGGGTAAGAAGCTAACGAGAAAAGGAATGTGTGTGTGTTGGGGTGCTGAAGGATGATCAGTTAACAGGGTGGACATAGGTGCATTTTGTTCCCATGAAAGCAGACAGGTTAGCTTACACCTTCTTTCTTCTGGGTGCCCGTCTCCTCACTGCTGCTGGCCCTAGCTTTTCTCAGAAGCGCCCCCTCTGTGCATCTTCTATCCCCTTCTTCATTCCCCGTAGGAAGTCTCCCACCCTGCGTGCCCATCACCACGGGATGGTCAGGGGAACTTGGGCTTTGGCCTGCCTGGCATTCGTTCCCCTTTCTTCTGGAAGCCGCATCTCGAGTTTAATTTGGAGACCACTCCCGACCCCATGAGATACAGGTTTGGTAGGACTGTCGATCACAGCGTCTGCCCTCTCCCGGCCAACAGGTGGCACTGGCCCCAGGCCTGAACCCGAGTCCCACGTGGAGAGACAGGAAGATTTCAAAACAGTTTATTCATTCCGACGAAATGACTGTCCATTCGTTCCTGCCCCACCCCGGGTCCTCAAAGCCACCCTGTTCCTGTCCTTATCAGTCATGTGTCTCACTTGTTTCTTTCTGGAGCTGCACCACCGTCCTTCCGTCCACGCCTCCTTGTTCACCGTGTGGGGGCTAGTCAGTTTCAGTTGTTGGCGGCCAGAGCCCCTGACCCCCTGTTGACCGCCTCTGGCTGCATCAGTGCAAACGGATGTGACTGCAGATCAGTGCTCTTGTTGGCTGGTGGGCGAACTGGGGCTAGAAGCCGATGCCTTTGGGCCTCGGTTTCCTTGCCAGTAAAATGATAGTAACAGCGCGTTCCTCGCTGGACTGGAGGTGTTTGCCTGTGAAAAGTGCCCGACAGCCCTCTCCCCTCGTCTTCGCCCCTACCTCTCACACAAGTCCAGGAGGAGGAGGAGGAGTGAAGTGGTGGAGGCGGCAGGTCCCCACAGAGGTTGCTATGGGAACCCCAGCCACATGTGCAGCATCCTGGAGTGGGGCGGGGGGGGGGGGGGGGCGGGGGCGCGCAGCTGCTGGGGGGCTGGCGGCAATGACGCTGCGCTTTGGGGCAAAAAGGCCCAGCTGTTCCCGTCCCCCCAGGTCCCAACTTGGCTCGGTTCACGGGACTCGGAACAGAGCAGCTGTTGAGCTTGGGGAGAAGGGAGGGGGACCGGACTCTCCGTGGCTCTCGCCTTCCAGTCTCGGGGGAGGCTGGGAGGGAGAAGGCGCGGTGCTCAGCTCAGAATCCTCGGACGGCAAACAAGCCTTCAGAGAGCCGTGTAGTCGATCAATCCCACAGCGAACCATCAGTGAGTCAGTCCTGGAAGCCCGGCACTAAACTGAGTAGGCAGTGAGGGGGACGAGAATCAGAAAACAGTGGTGGGAAGACCTCAGTGGAAATAAAAATAGACGCTGGCAACAGTAAGCTTGGCTATTATTGATGGAGTTCCCACCATGCGTTAGCCACTCAGCCCAGCTCTTTACATGCATCCCGGTGACAGCCCCCACCAGTAACTGCAGCAAGATGCCCCTTCACCCGCGCGGAGGCGGAGCTCAGAGAAGTCACGTGCATGCCCGAGGATCACCTAGCCGGGCGAGATCACCTCGTGTGAGGTGAGCATCATACAGGCCAATTCATTCCCTGGCCCGCACCCACAGTACGTTTTGGGCTTCGTATCAGCCATGCTGGGAGCTCCGCGGGAGAGGCTGGTGTGCACACCGGTGACAGCGACACCAGTGAGGGCCAACCAAACGCCTGTGAAAGCGGTGGGGCAGGACGGCGGCCGTGCCTTGAATATCGGGGTGAAGCGGAGAGATGCGGGGCCTCGAGGGATGGCCGAGTGGTAGCTTAGCAAAGGAACCACGACGGAAGGGAAGCCGGGAGGAGGGAGCTTCCCGCGGCACGCTTGGTATGGTCGCAAGTGTGGTGCAGGGCGGCTTCCTGCAGGAGTCCCTCGGCTGGAGCGCCAAGTGCGTGGGGCTCCGTGCCAGCTCATGCCACGAGCTGAAGCCAGATCGCAAAGGGCCTTTTCTGGGAGGCCAGAGGATTTGAACTGCATCTAGGGGGAAAGGGGAGGCGGCAGACGGGTTTTAAGCAGGGAAGTGATGGGATCAGATCTGCCCGATACCCACACAGCCCCTGCTCTTGTGTCTAGGGCCAGAAGAGAGGTGGGGACCCTGTGGCTGTCGTCCAGGGGTCCAAGTGGGGGGTAAAGGGAGCCAGGGCCATGGGAGGTGGGGAAGAGGGACGGTTAGGTGAGACATTCGGAGAGGGAATCAGTAGACCCTCGGGGGCAAGACGCTTGAGGACAAGATTACGTTCTTTGCCAGGAACCTCTAGGCGTGTGTCTGTGTGTCTGCGTGACGGTGTGCGTCTGTTTACGTGCGTGTCACGTGTATGCGTGCATGTGCGTACGTGCACGTGACGCTGCTCTCTGGACGCACGCTGGGGCTCGCACGCACCTACCTGTGTCCGGGAGCTTCCGGATGCTCTCAGGCACATCTGTACGCACGACCGTATCTGTGTGTCTGTCTCATGGTCTGTGTGTCCACCTGCTGCTCCCAGTCCAAGGGCGAAGCCCCCGCCCCTCACGCTCTGGGCTCAGTGGAGCACTCACTCCGTGGAGCACTCCGTGTGCCACGCACCTCCAGCGACTTAAGCTGTAGACGCTCCCACTGCTAAGGCGAGATGCACCTTCTGTCCCTGTTTGATGCTGCAACGTGAACCCCGAGGCAGTTCTTCAAAGGGAGCACTGGGGGTGGAAAGAAAGGAGGCACACGTCAGGATTAAAACTGCGAACTGACCGTGCCCCTGCTCAGCCCTGGCCCAGGGACCTTCCTCCACAGACTGGCAGTGATTTGCAACTGCATTTCCCCCAGGCCAGGATGAGGGGCTTCTGGGGACGAGTGATGGGCAGGGCTTGGGGAGGGGAGAGAGCTGCCCCCCCCCCCCAACCCAGGAAGTCCCTTCACCAGCCGCCAGCAGCGAGCCAGCCGGCAGGTGGAATGGGCTGCCCATAGGGGCTGAACAGAGGAGCCCTCCTTCCTTCCTTCCTTCCTGTCCTCCTCTTTAGCTCGCTCCCTTCCTCTCTTCTCTCTTTCCTTCTCCCTGCCCTCCTCTTCCTTTCCCTCCCTCCCTTCCCTGCTCTCCTTCCCTATCCACCATTTCCGGAGGACTTGGAGGTTTCACACCGACTCCCATGTGTGTATTGACTCTGATGCTTAGTGATGGTGTGATGGCACGATGGCGGGCAGGTGCTCCCCTCTCACCTCGCAGGGTCGTTAGAATTATGTGCATTCAGGCTCCAGTGCACAGCACAGTGCCAGGCTCCCCGGAGGAACTCAAATGGCAGCCATCCATTTGTGCAGTGGATCAATAAGGCATCTCCCCATCAAATTGGCTTTACCAGTCAGAGACATGGTCTGACAAACAAATAGTGCAATGAGAGTTTTACAAAAGGTGGGGGGCTAGGGTGCTCGGAGGAGGCTCGGAAGAGGGAGGGCCACCCTTCCTAGGAAAGGTATAGGATCAGGGAGAGCTTCCTGGAAGAGGTGCCTCCTGAGTCTTAAAGGCTGGCCGGATTTCACCGAGTGAGTCCGAGGTGAGGGCATCCAGATGAGGGGAGGATTTTGCGGAGGTGTGGGAAGGAAACTACAAAAGCACCATGGTGCATCCGGGCCTCTGGTTCCGTGTGGGGAGATGGCCGCGGGCTGCAATGCGAGGCAGGTCTGTGAGTGAGGCGTGCCCAGGGGAGAGTTTAACCAGATGACCAGTGCTGGGCTGAGGGGTCTGAGAAAAACCTTTCCAGGCCGAAAGATCTTTTCCACTCAGGTGGCAGGCTGCCTTTGGTGGCCGCCCACATGCCTCTTCGGGGGGGCTTGCTGGAAGCGGTCAGCTCCTGCAGGATGGCCCTAGCTGCAGAGGGGGCTGTATGCCAGCTCCCCCCGCTTTCCCCCGCCGCAGCCCACATTCAGAGAATGACCGGTGCCAGAAGGTAAGGATCTGGCCGTTGTGGCCCAAGTCAAGACAACTCTGAGGGGCTGATCTAGCTCCAGGACTTCCCTGAGAGGTCAGCTGAGGCTGTCAGTGGGTCCCTACTGCACTGTGACCTCTGCCTCTGCCTCTGCCTCCCCTGCCTTCCCTCCCTCCCACCGCTGCAGATCCCAGGGGCTCCCTAACCAGTGGTCCTCTGTTAACACCACTCGCGTCCATCTGAGTCTGTGGCTGAGCCTTCAGCCTGAACGTTGCCCTTGCAACCTTCTTTCCCACCCCGCCTCTTTGTCTAGTAACCTTCCTTTTTGTTGAAGTGCCACATGCATGCAGAAAGGTGCAAAGCTCTTTGGATTATGGACAACTCAAATCCTTGCAAAGTGAACGCAGCCCGTCACCGTTGCCCAGATCAGGAAGCAGAGTTTTAGCACCCTCGCCCGAATCTCTTCGTGCCTGTCTCCGTCCCGAAGGTAACCACCGTCCTGACTTCTAACACCATCGGTAGATTTAAGGTTTGCTGGTCTGTGGCCCTTAAACTGATGTGGTCACCTGGTGTGCACACTCAGGTGTCTTCTTTTACTCAGTGTTACGTTTGTGCGATTCATGGTGTTGCAGGTGGCCAAAGTTCATTCATGCTCGCTGCCGCACACATTTCCTGTGTCTAAATTACCATATTGTCTTCATTTATTCGCCGCCCAGAGTGGTTTGGGGCCTTTCCAGTTCGCGACTATTACAAATAGCTCTACTGCGAACACGACTGTACAGGACTTTCGGTGTTTTAGAAACTAGTTTCTGTTACGTGTATACCCAGGCTCAGGGTTTTGGGGGTTGGTCTGAGTATGTCCCTCTTTGGTGATATTTCTGAACTGTTTTCCAAAGGGGCTATGCCACCTTACTCTTTCACCTGTAGCTCATGAGGGCTCCAGTTACCCCGCACCCTCACCAAAACTTGACATGACCTTCCGTGGTGGTATAATTCTGATTTCAGTTTCCGTGATGGCCAACGAAGCCGAGCATCTTTTCATGGGTATTGGCTATCTGGACACCCTCCTGTGTGAAGCCGCTGCTCTAAGCCTTTTGCGTTATATATTCACTGGTTTTTTTTTTTTTTTCCTTATTGATTTGTAGGAGTTCTTTATATATTCTGTATACAAGTCCTCTGTCAGATCCCTATGCTCCTTTTTTGAAATTCAAATATCCCCAAGAGAGGGGTGGGGGGATGGGGCGGTGGGAAGGAGGAGGCTGAGGCAGCGATGAGGCCCAGCATCACCAATACCTGAATGGTACCAAACTTCTTTCTTCCCTCTCTGAGCCTGGGAAGCCCTTCTAGAAAGGAGGCGTCCTCGGTGAGGCTGCATTTTCCTTCCTCCTACCGGTCTTCTTCCAGCTGGGAGAAGCTGGGATATAAAAGAGGAGTCCCAGAAGAGCCAGCAGCAAAGACCTGGAATTTTCACAGTCAGGGAGAGGAGCCGAGGGAAGAGTTTGACCTCCCCCCTCCTTCTGGGCCTGCACTGGTGGTGAGCATCTACTGTCAAGAGGACAGGGGAAGGACAGCAGGAGCACCCGGGCTCAGGATGCCTGGCAGTGGCTTCTTCCAGAGAGACAGTGACTGAGTCTAGGGGACACTGGAGCCCAAGGGGATTAGAGAAGGAGAAGGAAAGACTGGGGGACCAGAATGTCTTGAGGGGAGATGTGACCCCCCCCCCCCAATGTACAGGATTCTATCCTCTTCATCCCCAGATCCCTGGCCCCTTAGCAACAGGGGCCCCTCTCAGAAAGTAAGGGGCCTATGGGGCTTTCTGAGAGGAAGTCCAGTGAGGGGAGGACCTGGAGGTGCTCATTAGTGTGGGTTGAATGAATGAAGCTCAAAATGGCACGTAAATGACAATGGCACCGTTTCTTGAGCGCCTGCCCTTCGCCAGGCACATTTACTTACTAGCAGCTCCTGTCCTACAAAGAAGCACCTCCATTTTGCAGATGAGAATAAATAATTTGCCCATGGTCACAAGGCTGTAATTCGTCCTCAGCTCTGCCGGACTCTGAAGTCTGTGTGCTTCCCGCGAAGCTGCACAGCTTCTGATTAGGGGCCCCCCTATCTAGTCGTCCCCCCCCCCCTCAAATACACACTGCAGAGAGCAGTTTACCGAGGTGTTCCCAGCAGGCAGCACGCTTCTCCCTGCCAGGTGTGGGAATACGAAGCCGGTAGGCGGGGCTCCAGGAAAAGAGGAGGGGATAAAGGGGAAATCAAGGGCTCTCTCTCAGGCTGTATGTTACCTGCTCTCCTGCCTCCCTCCCTCCCTCCTTTCTCTCTCTCTTCCCTCTCTCTCTCCCTTCCAGAACACTAACTGAGCCCTCCTGTGTGCTAGGCCTGTGCTAGGGCCAAAGTGAAGAAAAGAGGCACAAAACCTTGCCCTCGTGCAGCCTATTTATGGTCAACTGGCGAACACGGAGACGGTCATTCATCAAATGACTATGCAATCGCAACCGGAGGTGGGAGGGGAGGGGCTCACGTGTGCTTCCTTGGCTCCTTCTGCAGCAGATGTGCCCCCAGCATGGGAGGGGGCCCAGTGTCTGTGAGTTCTGTTCCCAGAGGCCTCTGTGCTGCAGGGGGAGCCAGCCATAGGCTGCTGTTGCCAAGCACCCCGAAGACATCCCTCCCCTTCCTGGCTTTTGTTTTGTGAAAACACGTTTTCAGGGGAATTATGCTGCATTGTCTGAGGGACGCGGGGCTTGGAGGGAGTGGGGGTGGGGGAAACAGCTGGAGGAGAGAATTGGGAGTGTCTCCCAACCAGAAAAGGGTCAGGCTTGGGAGGTGGGGAGGGTGCGCTGGGGGAGTGGTCAGCCCCATCACACAGGCTTCCAACACTGTCAAAGATGCAAACAATCCCTCATACGCACAGATGCCTGGCAGGGACACCATGGAGCTTCTAGTCTTCGGGGTCTAGAAAATTTGGACATAGCTATTACCTGTGGCATCCACAGCGGAACGGAGACTGGAGTACCTAGCCTCAACAGTGCATGTTCCGTAAGGCCCCGGAGACCCTTGCTCGAGTTGAGGGGGATTCTCAATGTCAGCTGAGGTGGAGTTTCCCACCCTCGTGGCCACCTCCTCCGTTCCTCACCTAGATGTCCCCAATTCATGTTCAAACTCCTGGCGTCTGAACTATCATATTTTTGTCTAACTGCGGTGGTTGACTTCCAGCCGGGATCCGTATCTGCTTTCCAGCTGGGGCACTGACCGGGGCGACACGGGGGGAGGAGCAGGGATGGCACTATTCATGGGGGATCTGTAAGGATTAAATGAGACAATTCACGTGCAGCGCTTAGTGCAGCGCCTGGCGCACGAAAGTGCCCGATAAACATTAGCTATTGTTATTAATTACCTCTCCAGGCAGGGTGGGAAGTGGAACAGAGGCGCGGAGGGGCATGGCGCGCCCAGATAGTTGGATCGCCAACGGCTGGTGCAGCACGGGGCTCAGGGGATGGTATCGGACGCAGGAGAGTGACCCAGGATCTAGAGCACGTATGGGATCACATGCACCATGGCCAGCGGGTTTGCGATTTCTCCCTGCAGGCCATGGGAAGTACTAGCGTTTTATCAGCAGGAACGTGCGTTTCAGGGAGCCCACTCCGCTGCAGTGTGGAAGATGGATCTGAGTGGAGAGAGACTCGGGGCGTGTTGTTACCTGCCGCTGACCCTGCTTTATGAGGACGGCGCTTCGGCATCTGAACAGGCAACATAAGGAGAAAGGGAGTCTAACCTATTTTCCAGCACCATCTCATTTCTAAGTGAGTAAGCAACTTTAGGATGTTAACTGTACAGTCAGGGAAGTGATACAGCAGGAGAGGAAACAACAACAACAACAACAACAACAACAACAACAAAAACCCGTAAAGAGATTGCAAGTGTGGCTCTGCAGGTGACAACGATCCAGGGACACAGAAGTGTCAAACTTTCCGAAATCCTGACACTTTTCCTCCCATCGTATGTTCTACCCACTGACCCGAGGAGACCTCCCCTTCAGCTTGTGCATTAATTAGGACTCTGGGTTGCAAGCAGCAAAGCAAACAAAACCTTTGCTCAAATGGGGTTGGGCAGTAAAGGGAAGTCACTGACTTGCATAACTAAAAAGCCTAGAGGTAGCTGGCTTCAGGTCAAGCTTGATCTAGTGGCTCAAACAGTGTCATCGGAGAAGTGGCTGCTCTCTGTCCTGCTATCTGCAATTTAGACTTCCTCCTCAGGCCTTAGACAATCTCCAGCCACCCCAGGCTTCCTCCTCACAATTATGAATGGCTGCACTGGTGCCTGATTCACATCCTTACTTTACTCTTTCCAAGGCCAGATGGGTGCTGTATGTGTGTGGGGTCTCTCTTCTGGGAGAAGTATTCCTCTAAGAACAGCCACCCTTTCCTCCCCTCACTCAGTCCATGTCTCCTTGCTTTCCATTGGCCTTGAGAGCTTATACGGCCCTCCCTAAACCAAGCCGTGTGGTAGGGGCTGGGAGACACAATTGCCCAAGGACGGACCTCAAAACACTCAAAACACATGAAAGAATGACAGGAGAGGAAGGGTGATTTCCTGAAGGAAACTGCCCTCAGAAGTAGCATATGGACACAGGCCACCATGACATTGGTTCTCCCTATGTCCTTAGCTTCTGTGACCACTCCTCCTAGAAACTGGGGATCCTTCTCGTTTCCCATCCTTGAGGTATGAGGGTCCTCACAGTGCTGTCTTAGGCCTTCTCTCTCCCTCTTCCACGTCCCCTCCCCACCCAGTTGTTGGCTCCTGAATCCACACCGCCCGTCCAGGTCTCACCCTGTGCCATGAGACCACGAGTCCAGCTGCCTGCTGGACCCGCTGGGGCCTGAAACCCAACATCCCTAAAACCTGACTCATTCTCACCCCCACCCCCCAAACCACCCGCTCCAAAACTGCTCTGAAACCCGGTCAGCCTTGACCCTTCCTCCCCCAGATATAACCAAGCCCCAACTATAAATCTCTGGGGAATCCATCTACCTCTTTCCAGCCCCACTGCCCAGCTCATGTTAGGTGCTCGGGAAGCACGGGGTGACCGATGGCTTCTGATTCAGCCAAGGCCACACCCCCTATTCTGCACAACCACCTCAGCGCTCCCGCAGCCGCCAGAATGGCCTTGCCACGAGGGCAGGGTCTGTATTGTTGTAACTGCTGCCTGAGCAGAGCCCGGGACGGTGCCTGGTGCTTCAAGATCTCCCCAGAACTGCGTGGATTGAACACACGGACGAATGGATGAGAGAGAAAAGAAAAAGGGACTGCCTCCTGGGGAAAAGAGTCAGCATCTGTGAGGCCCTGTGAGGCGGCCAGGAGGGCAGAGGACTCGGAAGGTCCTCTGGGTCTCCAGATCCTGGGATCCCCTCAGGCTCGGTGCGGTGAGGCCCGATGACCATGGGAGCAGTTAAAAGCTGAATCGCCCCGTTTCTTGTTTGAACTCATCAGAAAACGAGCATCTCGAGGCCAGGGGCTCTGGGAACAAAGCGTGCTTGTTCTTCCCCCGCCCGGGTCACGGTCACGGGTGCCGGGCATGTGGGTTAATGACACCTAGGATTTCAGCTCCTGTGGTGACATGAAAACGTGTATCGAGGAGAAGGCAAAATGGGCCTGCTGGGCTGTAAAAAGCTCACCAACTTTATTAACCTCCTGTGACTTGGCAGAGACGGTAAGCTGGTGGCAAACACACGGATGTGGAAACAGACGTGTGGCTCCGCGACTTTGGTCTTCTCTATGAGGTCTCTGTACTTTTCTAGACAAAGACTCGCGCTTACCTCTCTCCTGCTGAACAGGGGCCTCCTTCTGCCCTCGGCAGGCTCGGAACAAAAGGGAAAGGAAGGAGAAGACTCTTGTTTTGTCGTGTTCCTGCCTGGGCCAGTTTCCACGGACACCTCCCGAGCATGATCTTATTTAAACCTCACGGTAACCTTGAAAACAAACATCTTCACCTTCCTCCTTTTTATAGAGGAAGAGACAAAGGCTCAGAGAAGGCCCCCGATTGTCAGAGGCTGAGGGGTTGGCGAGTGTCAATACTGCGCCCTGCGTGCAAATCTGTTTTTCCTATAGACCTCGTCACCAGGCTGATTACACGGCCATGGTTAGATTTTAGGGTCTCTGTAACCTGCATCACACATGTCAGAAGCACAGGGGACGGGTTGGGGGTGGAGGGTTCAAACTGCCTTTGGCTCTGGCTCCCGAGGAGAAGCCTGAGCAGTAAACTTTACAGAACAGTCCAGGTTTCACGTTTGCAAGAAAATAATACATGCGTACCATGATAGATTCTCTGCCTGATTTCTCCATATGAGGCTCGCCTTGTATTATGATGCTTAAAACTTTTTCTTTTGCTTTTTTAAATTTTTTTTATTTTTTATTTTTAAAAAAAAATTTTTTTTACGTTTATTTATTTTTGAGACAGAGAGAGACAGAGCATGAATGGGGGAGGGGCAGAGAGAGAGGGAGACACAGAATCCGAAGCAGGCTCCAGGCTCCGAGCCATCAGCCCAGAGCCCGACGCGGGGCTCGAACTCACGGACCGTGAGATCGTGACCTGAGCTGAAGTCGGACGCCCAACCGACTGAGCCACCCAGGCGCCCCTTTTGCTTTTTTTTAAATATTTATTTATTTATTTTGAGAGACAGAAAGTGAGCAAGAGAGAGCAGGAGAGGGTCAGAGAGAGGGAGACAGAGAATCCCAAGCAGGCTCCACACCATCAGAGCAGAGCCCAACGTGGGGCTCGATCCCACAAACCACGAGATCACAACCTGAACTGAAACCAAGAGTTGGATACTTAACCAACTGAGCCACGCAGGCTCCCCTCTTTTTCTTTTTAATACGGAGAGATTCCAAGAAGAAAACCCAAAGTGAGCCATTAAGCTCCCTGGTCAGGTTAGACTTTGTGGACACTAAACTTATTGTGGTATCATTTCACAGAATACACATGTATCAGATCATCATGTTGTACGCCTAAAACTTATATAATGTTACCTGTCAATTATATCTCCATAAAACGGGGGGCGGAAAACCTAAGTATAAATTCGGGAAATTCAAACAGCAGGAACATTTTTAAAGTTAAGTACTATTACCTTCTCTCTCTCTCCCCCAAAGGCAATCTTTGCCAACATTTTCTTGTGATTCCTTCAGCCAAAGGGAACACATACGCGTAGGACTGTATTTTGTCTGTGACAGGAGTAGGGTCACATGATACCCCTGAGACGTTCTTTCTTTACCTTGTTCTTTTTCACTCCGTACCACATCTGAGAGAATCTTCCCACTTTAGCACCAGACCATCCACCTTCCTTTTCCTAAGCACATGGTGTTCATTTTCTTTGCTCGTTTGAAAAACCCGGTTTGGGGTCTTTTTCCCCATCAAACTCTTAGAACTTACAGGAGTCAGTTTTCGGTCAACTTTATGTGTTACAAATACATTGTCTTCATTTTTCACTGTATAATCTCAAACACATGTTCACATTTCTTGTTCCTAGAGGTGGCTCAAATGATTGCTTCATAAGGACCAGGAGGAGGGCAGGAAGGGGCTGTATTTGTTTTCTACTGCTGCCATAAGAAATTACTACAAATCTGGTGGCTTAAAACCAGTCGAATTTACCGTCTGAGGTTGGCAGTCTGAAGTGGGTCGCGGGGCTACGTTCCTCCTGGAGGCTCTGGGGGAGAACCTATCTCTTTGCCTCTTCCAGCTTCTAGGCCCCCCCCCCCTTGATTTCTGGCCCCTCCCCCCAAGCCAGCATCATAGAGTCCTCTCCTCCCTGGCTGTTTCTATCCTTACATCCTTCCTCTCTATTTGAGCCTCCTGATTCCTCTTAGAAGGATCCCTGTGATTACACTGGGCCCATCCAGATAACGCAGGATAATCTCCCCATCTCAAAATCTTTAATCACGGTGGCAAAGACCCCTTTGCCATGTAAATTGTGACTATGTCCAGGGATAAGGACATGGACATCTTTTGGCGGGCGGAGGAGGGGTGGGAAGGAGGGTTGGTAGTATTGCTCCAAAGCATAGCCACCCCTCCTCCATCTCTGGCACTCTAGAACTTTCTACATGCAGTGTGACCTAAGCCTCAGTGCAGACCTCTTCTTCCAACCCCATCTAAAAGGGGAAGCCTGGGGCACCTGGGTGGCTCAGTAGGTTAAGGGTCTGACTTCGGCTCAGGTCATGATCTCACGGTTTGTGAGTTCGAACCCCGCATCGGGCTCTGTGCTGACAGCTCAGAGACTGGAGCCTGCTTCAGATTCTGTGTCTCCTTCTCTCTCTCTGCCCTCCCCCACTTGTGCTCTGTCTCTGTCTCTCAAAAATAAATAAATAAGTGTAAAAAAAGGGGGGTACCCTTATTCTTCAAGGGCTGGCACATCACCGTGTTTGTTTCTTTCTCACCCCAACAAACCCCCCTCCCATCTGGCACAGGGACAACTTCTGGAAATCAAGCTCTTGTGCTAAGAAATTAACTCTCCCAGCTGGACCTTACTCCCTGACCAGGCTCTAAGCTCCTGGAAGTTTCAGCTTTTGTTGGTTTGTACCCAATATGCCTATTGTGGTACCACCTGCTGTCAGAGAGAAAAGAAAGGAGGGGGGCTGGAAGAAAGGGAGCCGGTTGCTTCTCTGCAGCCCAGGGGGCCTCCCTCTCTCTTCCCTCCTGCTCACCTGGGGCTCAGCTTGACCTCTCTCCCCATGGGTGCCTGGGTTTTCTAAGGGCCACCTCGGAGCAGAGACCTTGCAGGAGGATCTTGCCCTATTTTCCATCTAGCTATCGGTGCCCTGGTTTCTGTTCTGCACAATGCTGGGGCCACCACAGGAGCAACAGGGACACTTGGTATGAAGCTGAGCGTCTTTCGGGGTTCTGCTGGGGGTGGAAGGGTGAGGAGGGCAAGGGGTGGTTTCTGGCGTAGGGAAGGAGTTCAGATATTGTGTCTTGTTCAGGTACTTCGTCTCAGAGGCGGTGGGGGGGGGGGGGTGGACTGGATGGCCCCTCGGGGTTGCTACCAGTCCCACGTATCCACAACTGCCACACCCCCACCCCGGCAAATCTGCCTCTTTCTCTGAAACCTCCAGATTTGAGACCTCCCTGGGCAAGTGGCCATGGAATTTTTGTGCCTCCTGATTATAAAAATAGCACATGCCTCTTATTATTAAAAAGTTGACAGTCTCAGAAAAACATAAAGAAGCAGGAAGCTATGATACCCCCAATCCAGGTATCCGGGAGGAACCACGGTTGACCTCTTAGCCTATGTCCTTCTAGTCTTTCTACGCATATATATTTGTAACTCCTGTGAGAGGCTTCTTTCTGGGGTCTTCTGGGGAGGGGGCATCTGGAGATTCACTTAGGACCTTCAGGTATCCCCAGTAGGGGGTTGCTGGCCATGTTGCTTTGGCCCATGCCACCAGGGAGAAGGTTGAGCAACCTTTCTCGGCAGCGGTCCTGGGACCTTAAGGAACATTTCAGTTCCGTACTGGATGACAGCAGAATACCGTCTCCAAGTCTTACAGAATGGGAGTCCTATTTGGAGGGGGTGGGAAGGTGGTGTAGGTATCTCATGATATTCCGCCCCCACCCCACCCCCCCACCCCCCGCCAGCCCAGGAGCCCTCCTGCTTGGATGTCTTTCTCCTCTCCTCTCTTTCCTGTTGCCCCTCTGACGCCGCACCTCTTCCTGCTCAGAAATCCAGCTCATCCCCTTCTGGAACAACCTCTCCCTGAAACAAACCAGAGACTCTTAAATCCACTCCTGTACCTCCCACGCTCCCAGCTCCTGGCTCTGAATGACCACGGCTCGTCTCCACTGCTGCCACAGCTGCTCCTGTCTGGAAGACAAGAGGGCCTCTGCAGGGGGGTGCAGGGGATGAGGGAGGAGCCCTGTTCTCTGAAGTGCAGGGACAGAGGGGGGCAGGTGGAGGGTCCTTCCTCCAAATCATAGCTGCTTCACCCAACAATGTACCTATAATACAACATGTCTCACGAGCTCAAGACTAATTCTTCCAGGAACAAAAATACCCACAACCGTACAAATAATATTTGACACACATAAGAAATTAATATTCTTCCTATTACTATACTCGTAACGCTATTTCCTGTGAGCAAACTGCCTGACCTTATTAGCTCGAGAGAACATTTACCTCCTCTCTGTCAAGGTTAGATGACAAGATATCCTTCATTAACTTGACAAAAAAGCATATTGCTTTAATTGCTAGGAAAGGAAATTGGGGTGGGTGTGGGGTGGGGGGGATGGGTGGGGCGAAAAGTCGCTCTTTCAGTCTATCACACACATATTTTTAACATACTTGAAAATACACAATTTTGTATCTTGCTTTTTTTCACCATGTGATAAACACTGTCCCCCCATTTTAAAAAAAAAATTCACCAAACACCCTGTCTTACATAAGCACCATTTAAAACCATTGTGTAACATCCCATCGTAGAACAGAGCCTGGGCTTTTTAGGGGCAGAAAGTCAACATCCCAGGATCATTCTTGCTAAAGTAAATCCTTAAGAGCCCTAATAACTAGCTTGGGAATTGCTGGAGACTTTCCAGAGAAATCACTAATAGGGAACAGCTTACATTAAGTTGGAAAGGCTGTTCTAGGATATCAGAGCTGTGTGCAAGACAGCTTGAGGCCAGCCCTGCTGTAACCCGAGTGAGCTGGGTCAAGAATCACATCCTAGGAGGGGCCAAGATAAAAGTATTAAAACAACAACAACAAAACCAAACAGACACAAAAGGTACTCAACCTGGGTGACTGTGGCAGCAGCCATCAACCGTCCCCCAGGAGTAGAATCAGTGACATTTCATCTTGGACACAGGCAGACAGCTGTATTCCTGGATGGGAATGAACAGGCGTAGGAGCAGGAGATTCCTAATTTCAAGCTCTGACCATCTCTGAGACTAGGTAGCCCTCAGTTCTCAACGCTGACTGAACGTTGGGGGGGCGGGGGTGGGAAGAAAAAAAACAAAACACAAACCCAAAGGAAATGCCCAGGACTTAATCACAGTCTGATTAAAAATAAAAATCAGATCCGCCCCCGGAGAATCCTAGGGAAAGCCAAAGCTCTCTGTTCAGTTTGTGCGGCTTAGATACCCTAGAACGCCTTTCTGAAGGCAGGGGGGTGGACTGTATGACCTCCAGTATGTGTCACATCCACCCCCACCAAGACTTGGCAGCAAATCCTGGGATGTCAGGAGTATTTTTTGCCCATTTTTTTTTTTTTTTTAATTTTGCAAACCTATTTTCAAGTCTCGTCATCCGGGAGACTTGGTTAATAGGACAGAAATTTGGGGGTATGACAAGGAACTCTGACTGCCTTAGGTCTTCCCAGATGGGTCTAGCAGTCCCAAGTTTCATCCAGATATCTGCAGGGGACCTTCCAGGGAAGTGATGGGCTGCTCACTGCCCCATTAGGATTCCTCTATGGTCTTCCCAGAGGGCCCAGCCTGACCAGATGTGGCCTGGAACTGGGGGGGAAGCCGCGGAAGAGGAAGCTAGCTTCCTGCTACATCACAAGCGGCTTCTGGTAGCCAGCCCTGAAATGGTCCCCCACACCCACTCAAACATGCCGTCAGCCAGTGAAAGTCATCCACACTGCCTCCAAAGTCTGTCTTGGATCCACTTCTCTTCCTCTCCAACACCAGCTCCCCAATGTCGAGATGATCTCCTCACTGGTCCACCCACCTCTAATCTTTCTGCCGTGGGTCTATTCCCCACGTGCCACAGCCAACGTGATCGTTGAACTTCTGTTTCCAAGATGGTGTAAAGGTAACAGTGCCCCCTTCTGTTACTGGAAATAATCCAAAACCAAAAAGGAACTGAAAGCAAAGCACTAACTCCGTTTTTAGTAAAAGTAGAACCTAAGACACAAAACAGGCGGAAGAGTGACCCCCCCCAAACGATGGATCTTCAGCAGAGGCGCTCGTAGGAGGAAGCGGAGAGAGCACACCAAACCGCCAGCTTGCAAAGAAGGTAAGGGGCGCACCTGGACGAGCAACGCAGAGAGCCCTCGTTTGCAACAGCTGGAAGCAGGTGCACGTGCTGGTGACATGGGTTCTGCTGGACCGGGACTAACCATACTCGTAGGAAGTGGTTTGTCTCTGTGGCAACAGGGGAGGAGTGACTTTGCATGCTGGGAAGAGCCTCGCCATTGGTGAAAAGAATTCAAGGCTAAGTGCCCTTATATTGCCCCCGGGTCATAAGGAAAATTTAGCCCACCTGGAAGACAACCTTGTCCACTGTCATAGAGGAGGCGCAATGGGAAAGGAGAAAAAAAAATCACCTGCTTCAGTGACAAGTAATCTATACAAAACAATGACAAGAAAAAAAGGAGGGGTGGGGGGAGAAACAAACAGCAGGCAAAGAAGATACACCCAAAAATGTTGCCACAGAGCAGATGAAAACTCTAACCGGAAAATGAAGAGAACGTAGGGAAGCGATCGCCTCCGTGAAGAAAAGTACAGACCTTAGAGATCCCGGAAGAGGTCATGAAACAGTAGGAGGAAATGGATCCCGAGCCGGAGTGCTCAGAAAAAAAGACAGCCATCCAAACTTCATTCTTAAAATAAAGTCTAAAATCGGAAGGAGTAAAGGGGACCATAAATCCTGTTAAAAACTCAGTGAAAAATAGCCAGAGGAGTACAAATTACAGAAATGGATCGGCTGGGAGACAGTAGGTATGAAGGACAAAAAAAGAGCTGTTTGTATGTGCGTGAACTACTTCTGAAAGAGCACACAAGAAATTGATCGGATGGTTTGCCTCTAGGGAGGGGAGGGGTGGGAGGAGGGCAGGGATGGAAGGCAGAATTTCCACTTTTCTGCCTTTTAAGAATGTTGACTTGCATGAACATAGTAGCTCTTCAAGAAATATTCTCATCCGGCAAATCCCAAAAGCCCCCAGCACACATAACGCATGCACATTTACCAACCTGATCGTGTTATTTACTCCGCTCCCTGAAAACCTCTGAATGGCTCTCCTTGCCGTTAGGATAAAGAGTGTACATCCATCTCCAGATGGCTTAGCCGTAGGGCGACCATAGAATTTATTGCGCAACAGGGCAGTGTTGAGGTGGGACAGGGGTCGGTGCTACATGTGTAACCTGAGACTAAAGTCGCCTACCTACGCGGGTGGTCACGACCTGACCCTTGCGGCCCTCTCCAGCCTCCCCGCTCAGCCCCCAGCTCTCTGTGCCCAGCCACACTCCAGAACCCTCCACGGGGCTAGCCCTTTGGATCTGAATGTACCTCTCACCACTTCGCGTATTTTACTAATTCTAAAATGCACGTTTCCCTCTCTACATTTGTACGTCTGAAATTAGAACAGGTCTTACAATCCACAGCGTGTCCTAGTTTTATCCGAAGCAAGCTTGTTGGTGGGCCCTAAATGAATGGCACATCCTACAACAGAAGGCACATGTTATCACTCTGAACTGTAACTGTCTCGTCCCACGGCTAACAGTAGTTACATGGTAAATAAATTCCACAAGGAAGCAGAAATTTTCAGGAAAAAAAAAATCGGGCGGGGTTAGGGGATTTTCTCTTGAAAACTTCTGAAAGTTTTTTTTTTTTTTTTTTTTCCTGAATATGACTGGTTTTCTCTAGGTCTTTCAGGTCTCCAAATAACCCAAACTTGATTATAGAATGAAATCAAGTTCCATACCAAATACATCTTTATGTTTCTAACAGCAGGACTTTTGATCTATAAAGGAAAGTGAAATAAAGGTGAAAAATATATATATATTTCTATTGCAGCATCTCTACCTCATCCTTGACTTGGGTCACAAGGTACAATTGACAAAGTGCAAAAGAACATGTTCACTCATTCAAGAAACGTCCACGGAGCGTCCATGGAGCCCCCGTGATGATCTGTCTGCCCTTGGCTCCGTACTGAAAACACCCCAACAAATAAGACCAAGTCTCCTCCCTGCAGAGCTTACAATCTAGTGATGGGTATGAAACAGGAACATACGCACAAGTAAAAATATGACATGTCAGAAGTGGTGGTTATAATGATGATAATACACTCACTGGAGATCTCCAGGGGAGAGACTTGGCGAAATTACTTGAAAGAATGTTTCAGTTGATTCTTGTGATCACTGGCTGCCTGGGCTGTATTAGAGGTTTTGAACTTAGGCTGCGAGTTCATGATAGAATCACATGACACGCTTTCATGTGCACGACACCTGGGTCCCTCCCCTAAAGATTGTGATTTAATCCATCTGGGGGAGCCCTGAGCTTCTGTATTTATTTAAAAGCTCACCAGGTAATGCTAGTGAACTGCCGGGGGTTGAGAATGGAGGGCTGTTGCAGTCTCAGGGATGTTTGGAGATCGGAATTAGGAGCTCGCTCCTCCCAGGCTATCCACTCCTGCCCAGGAGTCACGATTAGGCTCTTACACCCACCTGCCCGCCCGTGTCCAAGGCTAAATGTCTTCAGATCTACACCCAGGGACAGACTGATGGCCAGCTGGCGTACTGTGCCTTCGCATCTGCTTTTATACTTTTGCTTCGGCTCCTCCTTGGCTATGCTTCCTGTACAAAGCCAAGTCTGGGAGGTGACCCCTACCATAACATTTCAGTCAGGCCCTAATGCCTTCTGTGCACAGCTGTGACTGCCTGGAGGACAGTCCAGTCCCCGAGCACAGGTTGCTTTCCGTCAGCAATTTCTTTGCAAAGTCCCCGGTGTAGAATTTCCATTAGTGACTCCATTTTGAAATCCCATCAAGTCTACCAGGTGCTATGCCAAGAACCCAATATGTAAACACCCTAACAACTCCCTCTTAAAAAAAAAAAAGAAAACAAAATGTTTTGCTTTTCAGATCAAAATTTCCAAAATTATTCTATCCCTACACCTGGCCTCTGAGGGGGATTGAAGAGGGAAAAGATTGGGGTCCCAGGACATCCAGGTGAGAGGAGCCTAGCTATTCTCTTTTCTTATGACTCGCCTCTGAAATCACTCCCACCCTGACATGAACTTGCAGGAAAGCTCCCCAACTGGCCTTGGCTGGAGCTGGGTGACATCTGTGAGCCTCAGTTACTCCATCTGTTGGTATTATTGAAAGAATCAGGGGTGGGGCGCCTGGGTGGCTTGGTCGGTTAAGCGTCCGACTTCGGCTCAGGTCATGATCTCGCGGTCCGTGAGTTCGAGACCCGCATCGGGCTCTGTGCCGACAGCTCAGAGCCTGGAGCCTGTTTCAGATTCTGTGTCTCCCTCTCTCTCTCTGCCCCTCCCCTGTTCATGCTCTGTCTCTCTCTGTCTCAAAAATAAATAAACGTTAAAAAAAAAAAAGAAAGATAGAATCAGGGGTGTGGGGGCGTCTGCGTGGCTCAGTTGGTTGAGCGTCTGACTTCTGCTCGGGTCATGATCTTACGGTTCGTGAGTTTGAGCCCCATATCAGGCTCACTGCTGTCAGCCCGGAGTCTGCTTCAGATTCTCTGTCCCCCCCTCTTTCTCTGCACCTCCTTTGCTTGTGCTCCCTCTCTCACTCTCTCTCTCTCTCAAAAATAAATAAAATGTTAAAAAAAAAACAAACAGAATGAGGAGTGCCGGGACCGAAGCAGCAAGTACCAAACCTTGCACATAGTAGGCAGTTCTGGTTGTTATTACCTCCCTCTGCCTTCCAGTGTTTTTCTTCTAGAGAACTGATTGTGTCCGGACTGTTTTATGTCATTGCTCAATGAGCTGGAAACGGCAGCCGTGCTGATTAGAATGCTGGTTTGCAGGGAACAAACAGTAGTGTTGACATTTGCAGAAAGCTTTCTTGCTAAACTTTAAACACTTTGCAGATCTAATCCTGCTGGCATTGCCTGTTAGTGATATTTCTATGGCTATGATGGACGCGCCGAGTTCAATCAGACACCCGGGGAAAGGGCAGGATAATTGGTTTCCTTTAGGGTTCCAGCAAAGGTAGGTGGATACCAAGTTCATTTTAGCATGAAGGAGGCTAACTTGTATTGAGCGTTACCTGTCTGGCACATAGGAGGAGCTCAATAAATGTTGACAAGCTGAATAATGTGAAGGAATGATTAATTAATTGCATAGGCCAGAACGGACTCTGCATTTTTATTGGGTACTATCTGTTCTATATGCACAAAAGGCTAATTTCAAATATTGATGTATTTATTTGAGCACAAAATGGCCACCTTCTCGCCGTGTTCTCATATGGCCTTTCCTTGGTACGCGTAAAAGAAAAAAGCCGTCTGGTGTCTCTTCTTTATTTTCCATGTTTTGCTTATAGATTTATTTTGAGAGAGAGTGAGTGAGCAGGGGAGGGACAGAGATAGGGAGAGAGAAAATCCCAAGCAGGCTCCACACTCAGCACAGAGCCCGATGCGGGGCTCGATCCCACCACCATGCGATCCTGACCTGAGCTGAAATCAAGAGTTGGATGCTTAACTGACTGAGCCACCCAGGTGCCCCTGGTGTCTCTTCTTATAAGGACACTAGTCCTATTAGATCAGAGGCCACCCTATGGCCTCACTTAATGTTAATTAACTTCTTAATTCCGATTATAGCCACATGGTTAGGGCTCCAAAACATGAATTGGTGGGGGGTCAGGGGGAGGGGACACTAACGTGAAGACCCCAACATTACCCTACAGTGCAGTAAGTCCTGTGATGGAGAAAGCTCTGATTGTGAGCTCCTTAAGGCTAACTGGAGCTTTGGAAGGGTTTACGCAGGGGAGGGAGTAGCAAACCATAGCCCAGCCTTCTCTTCGTTTCATCTCAGGTGCCCAGGGAAGTTGGTTCAGTAAGGCTGCTGAGATGGGGGTCCAGCCTGCAGGGAGGAAGGCGGAGGAGGAACCCCGTACTTGGCGTGTCTGACATCCACAGATGCCTCAGGTCTGCAGTCCCCTGTCCGACGCCAGGTCCAGAGCCCCCTCCGTGTCCCCTTCTCTTGCAGAGGCCTAAGCAGGGTGGGGACAAGCACGGCGGCCAAGAGGCCAGATCCCAGAGCCGGAGGCCAGCTCCCTCCCTTGCACCTTGTAGGGTTGCAAACCGGCTCAAGCCTCTCTGTGTCCCCTCCTCCAGTCTCTGGTTTGTGCCCAAGGAAGGGCCCAACTGAGTCTTCCCCAGACCTTTATGCAGAATCTTCGTGGACTTCCTGAGCCTGGGAACTCTGGGGCAGCCGCTGTCCCCGCAGGGCAAGCAGTGCAGCACGCCCAGGGGACTGAGAACGCCCCACACCCCTTTCCACCTTCTCCCCTAATGTCGCTCAGCCACTCTGCGTGGCCTGCACCCTGCCCTTTGGGTGTAGGCACCCTACCCCACCCCTGCACCCCCTCCGTACCTCAAACCCCACAAGGGGAGCACGGGGTCCAGGGACAAGGAGGGATGAAATCAGGTAATTACCATCCTCCTTCTCCTCAACAGACCACCCTGAGCACCACTGCGGGACGGCGCCCAGCAAGGGCAAGGCCACAGAGAGGCTTCCTTCCTGTTTTCAGGTCAGGTGCCTGTAGTGAAGACTCAGTGAGTTGTGAAATGCCTCTCCCTCTCCTCCGCTTCCTTCCATGTCCTGTCTGCCTGCCTCTTTCTCTTTTCATGATTTTCCTTGTTCCATCACACAGGGGATACACAACCGCATTTTCAGGTAAGACGTTGAGACCATACATGATTGAGATTACAAAGCAAAGTGTCAGCATCCTGCCGTGCCTCCACCTCCCCCACAATCCCCCTTTCCTCCTCCCAGGTGGAATCACTGCCAGAGTTTGGTATGCACATCTTATCCCCGTAGCTGGGGGAAGTTCCTGAATTTACACATATGTGAATACACACGTCTGCCCAGTATATACAAGTACGGCCTTCTTATCTATATGCCTACGTGTACATGTAGGTACGTATAACTTTTGCGATGTTTTGATATAATCGAGGCCATACCATAAGTGTTCTGCAACTTGCTATTTGCGTGTGATGTGTTTGGGGGAACCGTCAATCACAGAACACACAGGTCTACACCGGAGCCCTGTCTCGTCCTAACAGCTGCACGTTCCAACCTGCAGATTTCTGCAGGTTTTTTAACCTCTCATTATGGACAGTTCTGGGGTTTCAAAGGTTTGTTTTGGTATCACAAACGAGGAAGTGACGACTATTATGATCAGTTATCTGTCGCTGCCTAGCACATCACCCCAAAACTTGGTGGCTTAAAACCATAATACGTATTTATTATCACTCACGGTTTTTGCCAGGCATTGATCTGGGAGCCGCGCGGTCAGGTGGCGTCTGCCTCCGCATTTTTCACGAGGCTGCAGTCACTGGGTTGTGGGGGGCGGGGGCCGGAGGGTCCCCTCGCTCACAGGGCTGGCAAGTGGGTCTCAGTTGATGGCGGCGAGCCTTCGTTTCTCCCCATGTGGGCCTCTCCACTGGGCACTCTCACAACATGGTGGCTGGTTTCCCCCAGAAGGAGTTATTCAAGAGCGAGCAAAGCAGACGCAGCAATGCCTGTTAAACCTAAGTTCAAAGGTCACACGTGGTCAGTAGGAGGTGTTTTTCCATTCCAGTGGGGGCTGGGGGAGGGGGGGGGGAGCTGGCTGGGGACAGGCAGTCCGGAGGAAGCTAGACTGCCTTCCATTGGAGGGGACTGGACCACATCAGCCAGGGAGCCGGCGGACTCTCAGCGACCTCTCGACCGCGCCTGCGCCGTCTGGACCCGTCCAGGGTCATAGGTGCCCCTGATTGAGGCCGCCCCGCCCCCGCCGACAGATCTCATCATCAACGGTTTAAGCGGGGCAGACGGGGGATAATTTCAAACGCAGGTGCCAGAATCTCTTCGGTCATGACGGAGGAAGCCACAGTGAACACGTGGACGTGAACTCCAACAGTTATTTGTCTGCTAAAGAGAGAAACATCAGGATAGGTGACTCAGCTCCTCAGCAACAAAGCAGCCCCTCGGGAGAAACACGACTCGCAACAAGAGATTCCTACTCTGGGCATGTTCCATGGAGTGGAAGAAAAAAACTTTCTTGTTCTCCAAAGACACAGTTCATCGGATACTGATAAAAGGTTTGGGAGAACTCGAATTGGACTCCAAAGAAGAGAGGTATGGCGTAAGCTCTGTGCACAAGACGGACAGAGGGTCCAACAGAACTGTAGGAAGTCGCTCTCTGACACAGAGGTTGCGGGAAACTGTGGGCCTGTGTTTTCCCATGAGGACTTACAGCAAGCGGCCAAAACCCCTCTTCTAATAAAGGAAAAATACACCTTTCTGAATTAGTGCTTGAGAAATGCCCTTTTCCTGCTAACTCAGATTTAGCCCCCAAACGGCACTTATTACATGGCACATAGCCCCTGTGAGCCTACACTCAACGTTTTTTGATACATTTGATAGATCCTCGGTTTCTACGAAAGATGAAGGAGATCAGCTTTGAAAAAGAAAGCAGTGGGGCGCCTGGGTGGCTCAGTTGGTTAAGCATCCGACTTCGGCTCAGGTCATGATCTCATGGTTCATGAGTTCGAGCCCTGCGTCGGGCTCTGTGCTGAATGCTCAGAGCCTGGAGCCTGCTTCCGATTCTGTGTCTCCCTCTCTCTCTGCCCCCCTCCCTCCCCCACTCACACTCTGTCTCTCTCTCTCTCAATAAATAAACAAAAAAGAAAAAGAAAGCAGCAAAGTATTGAAGAGGGGGTTGACCCCCCCTCCCAACGCACACATGTACATTTGAAGTGGACCACACAGGTTGATCCGTTTTAAGGTGGGACCGACGTTAACCTGGAATGACTGAACTAAGTGGGGACAATCCTGCAATTCCATAAGCTGATGTGACTCAGCAGGGGATACTACCACCCTGTGTCTGAGGTCAAGGAGGCAGAAGCAACAGCAGGTGTCTGGAGACAGCCTATGCTCACAGGTTAGCAGACAGGGAGCTTGGAAAGTCCATACACAGATTGATTACATCCCCCGCTTCGTGCCTGATTTGCTTCAGATTACAGGGAATCCCTGTTGCTGGGGAGTGATGGACCGTTACGAAGCTAAGCCTCCTTGAAGGGAAACCTGAAGGCACATTCTCGCTCAGGGACTCTGAGCAAAAGGTCTCCCTCTTCTCCATGAGCTCCCGGCGCTACAACAGATCCCTGTGTGCCCCGACTGCACAGTGGAACCACAACGTTGGTTCTGACGCCCACGACCATGTGTGTTTCACTCCTCCGCTGTCACAGGACTTTCGGAACATTATAAAGGTCCCAGTGCTGGCATGGTTTCTTTTTTTGAACCATCGCTTACTATCTCACCAAGCAGGACTTTCCCTTTTAGCCTGCAGTATATCTGCCATGCCGTAATCTGCAGACGCACTAATATGATGGAATTGATGGGCTCCCTTTACCATCAGCGTTGCAGGACTTTTTTTGAAAGAGTATCGTTATAGGCAAAAAGGTAGAGTTCGCTGGTTAGAATGAGAACCAGTGAAGGCAAAGGAAACTCTCCTGCCCTCAAAGGGCGTTAACTAAATCTGCTTTTATGTGCATCAAACAATACACCTATAGCAAGTACTGTATGCATCAGTGTTAGGTTTTTTCAGTACAGGATGTAGGCTTAGTATCCATCAGAGGCAATCTGCTGTTACTTACTCAGATAAACGTGGTGCCTATGGAGACATCAGAGGACAGGGCTACAGGTGTTCAGGAAGGCTACAAACACATTTTGTCCATTGAGCTAACCGTTTGGTTTTTGCAAACTGTAGTAATTGAGTGAGGCAACTCCGGGGCATTTGCCGTGAAGAATTCTATTTATTACTAAAGAACAAATTATTAATATTGGATGAGTGTTTCAACAGTGTGACTAATGTTTAAAATCGTTATTTTTTTTTCCAGACTTTTTCTGTGAGCTTCCAAAAGTAATGATGTTTGTAGTGACTATAAATCAAGCTTTGGAAGTCCAAAAAATAAAGACGGCCTTCCTTTGAGGAAAAAAAAATGCAGTTTTCTGGCCACAAGGTATTGGTATAGTTTATAGTCAGTCCCCTGTCTATTCTGCAAAAGGTACTGTTAAGTAAACCGGGTTTTCTAAGTAGTTGTTCTAAATTTTCAGGCTTCTAAACTTGGCAATAGAATTTTATTTAAAGGCCCTAGGTATTAACTTTTTAAAAAAATGAGTGCTTTAACTTAAAACACACTGGGGAAAGCTGCAATGTAGTCCTGTGTGTGATTTTTTAAATTTCTTAATATTTTTATTTTATTTTTGAGAGAGAGAGATGGAGGGTGAGCTCGGGGTGGGGGGGCAGAGAGACAGGGAGACACAGAATCCAAAGCAGGGTCCAGGGTCCAAGCTGTCAGCACAGAGCCTGATGCGGGGCTCGAACCCATGAACAGTGAGATCATGGCCTAAGCCGAAGTCAGATGCTTAACGGACTGAGCCACCCAGGAGCCCCTGGTTTTTTAGGTTAAAACATGTAGTCTAACCATTGATTAAAGTTGCATCTTTTCCTGGGCCCATGATGAGTTTGTGAACCATGAAGAAAATGAGACTAGAAGATGCCCGACCAGGTCAGATCAACAATAACTACAGTGGTTGCTGATGTGATTATTGTTAAACTGTAATGAACAATTTGGATTTATCTCTTTGTTGTAAACTCTTATAGCTGAATTGCTTAAGTACAATTTATAGAATTTCAGTGCAGTTAATTTCTAACGGAAAATCTGAAACTTACATTGTAGATTTAAAAGGTACTGTACAGGGGCACCCGGGTGGCTCAGTCAGTTGAGCGTCTGACTTTGGTTCAGGTCATGATCTCATGGCTCGTGGGTTCAAGCCCCACATCGGGCTCTGTGCTGACAGCTCGGAGCCTGGAGCCTGTTTCAGATTCTGTGTCTCCCTCTCTCTCTGCCCCTCCCCTGCTCAAGCCCTGTCTCTTTCTCTTTCTCAAAACTAAACATTAAAAAAAATTTTTTAAAGGTACTGTGCAACCATTATATTTGTAAATTATTTAGCACATTTTTGTCACCTAGAATAGCGTGCCATACTACTCGAGGGGGCTATCTTGCAAGTAATACCAAGTTCCAGGGTTTGCTTCTTAGTATTGAACTACATTTACAGTTCTGTCCTAGACATGTCGCACCAGTCGAATCCATTCGTGTGTCTTTTTGTTCACGTGCTCTGTACCACTGGTGAGTGCGCCTTGGTTTCCTTACCTGCTGCCACAGAAAGTTCTTTTACATCCTGATGGCTATTGCCAAGGCTACACGAAAGAAAAGCTATATTTGTATGCAACCCTAACCCTTTGATGGCTAACCTAGGTTCCTGCTTGCTGCGCCTTGTTCCATCTGTGTTCTTATGCTAATAAAGTATGTTTGGTGTTCTCCTTGTAAAACAACAACAAACGAGTCACATGTTGTCACTTCTGCCACATTCTGTTCATCAGAAACCAGTCACTAAGTCCAGCACTTTTTAAGGAAGGAGTGCAAAGGATTTGTGAACATATTTTAAAACCATCAGTTCTGCCCTGACGCACGATCTGTATGGACTTATGCGAAGGTATCCTTAGAACAGATTTCTAGAACTCAACGACTGGATCAAGTGATATATGCACTTTGAATCTTGGTAATTCCTGTTTGTGGCAGAAACCGTTCATCGTCCTCCAATAGCCATCGTCTCTCTTTCTCCATTTAGCACTGGACCTCCTGACTTTTAGCTGGCACAGCTCAAGAATGTACCTCCCAACCTCCATTGCTGCTACATGGAGATGTGCGACGAAGTCCTGCCCAGTGAGAGGTATTGTGTGAAACTTCGGGTCGTGCCCTTAAATTAAAGGAAGCTATTGGCATACTTCCTTCCCTGTGCAGATCGTGGGGTGACACGTAGAAAGAACCCATCCCTTGGGGCGCCTGGGTGGCGCAGTCGGTTAAGCGTCCGACTTCAGCCAGGTCACGATCTCGCAGTCCGTGAGTTCGAGCCCCGCGTCAGGCTCTGGGCTGATGGCTCGGAGCCTGGAGCCTGTTTCCGATTCTGTGTCTCCCTCTCTCTCTGCCCCTCCCCCGTTCATGCTCTGTCTCTCTCTGTCCCAAAAATAAATAAAAAACGTTGAAAAAAAAAATTAAAAAAAAAAAAAAAGAACCCATCCCTGGATCCCCTCATGGAGCTGCCCTTCTTCGCAGGACTTCCTACCAGCCTAGACTTTTGTATGAGAGAGAAATGGGGTTACACTGCCTGCCTGCATGTCCCATCTCTGCCACTTGTCTGTGGTGACATGTACCTGAGTGCCCGCTAAGCGCCAGGTGCAGTTTCCCTTGAGAAACTGCTGTATCCGGAGCTCACCTGTGGAGGGCCAAGAGGGACAATAAGCCAGGCTGGGCTGCAGTCCCCTCACCTGGAGAGTGGGGGCAACTCCCAGGGCCATTGCAAAGACCGAATGAAGTTACATGAGCATCGGATTGTGACCACAGCACCTGGAGGCAGCAAAGCCTTGGTACAGGCAGCTGTTATAATGAAGAAAAGCTATATAGGTGCCTGGGTGGCTCAGTCGGTTAAGCCTCCGACTCTTGATCTTGGCTCAGGTCATGATCTCACAGTTCGTGAGTTCAAGCCCCAGGTCGGGGTTCAAGCCCCACGTTGTGCTGATGGCCATGACTCAGAGCCTGGTTGGGATTCTGTCTCTCTTTTTCTCTGCCTCTCCCCCGCTTATGTGTTTTCTTTCTCTCAAAATAAATAAACAAACTTTAAAAAATAATTAAGAAAAGCTATAAAAGAAAGCCTCCAGCACCCCCCCCCCATTTCCTCTCTGTGCCCTTTTGTCCCCTCACTGGTAACTTACATAGATTTTAATACCCATCTCCCTGGGGTGGGGGGGGGGGAGGGGGAACCTGCTTTCATAAAAGATCTCATAAATTCTTTCTCACCGAGATAAGAATGACTGGTATTGTTTAATGCACTTCTCCTGCTACACGTACACTCTAGTGGGGGACATACTGTGCTTGACTAGACCACAGACGTGAAAAGTCTAACTATGAAATTTCGGGCACCAGTGAAGCTAGGTGGGGGCGCTTGGCCCACTAGGAGGGGCTTCGCTGATGCTGTCGAAATTGTAATTTTTAGGGAGCCGGCCCTGACCTCCTCTCCCCTCTCTTCTTTAATATCTTCTTCCCTCTCTTTACCTTTTTTTTTTTAAAGGTTTATTAATTTTTCCAGAAGCAGAGTGCGAGCAGGGGAGGGGCAGAGAGAGAGGGAGGGAGACACAGAATCGGAAGCAGGCTCCAGGCTCCGAGCTGGCAGCACAGAGCCCGACGCGGGGCTCGAACTCACGGACCGCGAGATCACGACCTGAGCCGAAGTCGGATGCTCAACCGACGGAGCCACCCAGGCGCCCCGCTCTTGCCTCTCTTGTCTCTTCAGCTCCCTCTGTGTCTCTTCCTTGCCTAAACGGCCATCTGAGTCTCTGATGATTCAATGTGATTACGTTTCCACAGGCAGGTGTGTGTCCTGTTTAGTCACATTAAAAATAAATCACTTAGCCCCACACAGTCAATGCATCAATCTGTTGCTCTCCTCTGCTTTCCAGGAACGGGTTGCTCAAGAAGCAAATGACTCGTGGGTCACGTGAGTGGGGAAGGCCGAGGTGGAGTGACAGCGCCCTTCTAGTTCGCCCACCAGCCTCCTGCCCGAGCAGACAGGGAATCCGTCGTGCCCGCGACTGTGCCCATCTCAGAGTGCACGCTGTGTTCTTGTGGCCCGTGACGGTGAGCTGTGGAAGAAATACAGCTTGCGGAGGTGGGGTGAGGCTCGGATTTACTGATGCTTCCTATGTGCCAGGCCCAGTACTTTCTTTTTCGTCTCTTCCCTTCTTTCTTTTTTTTTAAATTTTTTTTTAAATTTTTTTAACGTTTATTTATTTTTGAGACAGAGAGAGACAGAGCATGAATAGGGGAGGGTCAGAGAGAGAGGAAGACACAGAATCTGAAACAGGCTCCAGGCTCTGAGCAGTCAGCACAGAGCCTGACGCGGGGCTTGAACTCACGGACCGTGAGATCATGACCTGAGCGAAGTCGGACGCTTAACCGACTGAGCCACCCAGGCGCCCCTCTTCCCTTCTTTCATGGGGGAATCAGGATTCTGGTCGCGGGAGTCTGGGCACGTTGGTCTTTCAGGGCCTCGTTTCTTGAAACCAGAAACATTACATCTTTCTCTAATCATTCCTTCTGCTATGACGGAAGAGTCTGGGGGTTAGGCAGACCTAGCTCGCCACTGTGGGCACGTGGCTTAGCCTGTTTCTTCAGCTCTAAAATAGGGCCAGAAATCAGGATCGAACCAGATAATATATTTAAGGCACCTTATAAATAGGCAGCTAAAAAAGGGTGGTGTGTAATTCCTCCTTCATAACACAGGTGACATACTTCACCGTCTTAGAGGTTTGGTCATTTTTACAGGTTGGGGTGGCAGTGTTCCAGGAGGGGAGTGGGTGTGGGTGTGGGTGTGGGTGGGTGCTTCTTGATGAAAACAGTGTAGGGGAGAGAGACCAGAGTCTTTGTAGAAATCTCAGCACTTTAGAAAACCAGACCCCAGCCTCTATCAAATGCTGCCGGGGGGGGCGTATCAAAGACCATCCTCCCAAAAGTCTTGCTCGGTGTGGCCTCCTTCCACGTCCCATGTGGGCTGGTCTGTGATTTGCTCTAACCAATAAAATGTGGCAGAAGCGACGCGGAGGCAGTTCTGGGCCTAAGCCTTAAGAAGCCCTGGAAGGTCCCAATTTTGTGCTTTGGGGAGATCTGGAACCAATATGTAAGAAATTTAGTCTCTCTGGGCTGGAGAGACCATATAGAAAGAACACGTGGAGAAGGAGAAACCCTAAGAATATATGGAGAGAGGGAGAGACAGACGGACAGTGGGAGAAAGGCCCAGCCACTCCCGTGTGCCACGGAGCCCAGCCCTCCAGCCACGGCTCTGAGGCACCAGCCATGTGAGTGACCCAACCCAGATACTCTAGCCCAGTCCAGCCCCCACATGACTGCGGTCCCAGCCGACATGGTGTGCAACAGAACTGCTGAGCAGATCCCAATCACCCCACAGTCTCACGAGAGACAATAAAACGGTTGTCTTAAGCCATTAAATTCTGTGTATTATATACAGCAATAGATAAAGAAGCAGTTAGCGGGATCTTGGAGTTATCGCTATGTGACAAACCATGGACGCTCATTATGAGAGGTACACAGGCACCGCCCTTGGGAGCTTGGTTTGGGCAAGGAGGTTGCACACGGGCAAGCATGAAGATTTGAGACTGTTATTAATCCACACTCAAGGGTGTGCTTAGAAGCGGGATGCACGGACTGTTGATGATGGCGTTGGGAGGGTGAGGCAGGAATACTTCCTAGAGAAAAGGAGTTTTGAGCTGGGTTTGAAGGAAAGAGCAGATGACATGAGAAGATGTCTCAGAGAATGAAGGGTAAGGCATTGATAGCAGCATGGTGGGGAAATTAGGACCCTGGGGAGGAGGAGCTGAGAAACTTAAAGTCTGGTGTTAGCTGGGTATAAAAAGAAGGGGGCTGGGGAGCCTGGGTGGCTCAGTTGGTTAAGCGTCCCACTTCGGCTCTGGTCATGATCTCGTGGTCTGTGAGTTGGAGCCCCGAGCTGGGCTCTGTGCTGACAGCTCGGAGCCTGGAGCCAGCTTCGGATTCTGTGTGTCCCTCTCTCTCTGCCCCTCCCCTGTTCATGCTCTGTCTTTCTGTCTCTCTATCTCTCTCTCAAAAATAAATAAAAATTAAAAAAAAAAATAAGGGGGGCGGAAAGGGGATCTTGCCAAGCTAGGCCTGTGGGAGCCTCAGAAAAAGCTGGTTATTTCATGAGCTTTACTTTCTCCATCCCATTTGGTAAAAATATAACTTGTGAATGGCAGCATCCTTCGCTGCAGAATTGCACATGCTCGAGCTTGCCACTGCAGTCTCTTGGGGACTCTTCAGCACCCCCTGGAGGAGGCTCAGGGGGTGCACAGGTCTCCTCCCAGGATGGCATGTGGGGGCGGGAAGTGAAGCTGAGGGAGGGCGCTCCGCGTGTCTGAAGAGGAGGGGAAGACTTAAATCTGTGGAAGCAGCAGCCACCAGAGCGAACTGGTTGGTAATTAACAGGTTAATTAACAGGTAATTAACAGTTAATGGCTCACTTCAGGGCTAACGTGAGGCTGGAGCCAGGGCAGGAAATGACTTTAAAATCCCTTCCTTCCCCTCCGTGTTTGGTGGGGTTTTGACCTCTCCTACCTGGGAAGATCTGGGTCATGTTTGCCTCCCCGGCTCTGGGAGTCAGGGCCAGAAGGTGATGGCTAGCCCCAAGAAACGTCAACTCCTAAGAAAATGAGCGATTCTGCCCTTCCCTTGAGGAAACAGGGGCCCAAGTGCAAGTTGTAGGGAGAGGGGCACGTGGTCCCTGCTCTAGGCACGGAAGGGCTGACAGGGTCAGGGGCCAGGCGGCTTACCCCGCCACGTCTTTCCAAATTGTAGGGTGGCACCTGAACTTGTGGGTCCACCCAGCTTACTCCATTGATAAATTCAGTATTCACTGTTATTAATTTTTATAGGCATGGAGTGAATCGGTTAGGAGCCTGCTTAGCTGTGAGGAATACAGCGCCCAACGAACTGTGCCCTAAATGATAAAGACATTCCCCCAATCCACAAAGAACTACTGAGAGGTGACCCCATGCCAGGCACTGTTGTAGGAGCTGGGGAGAGAGCAGAGAAAAGCGAACTTCCTGTTCCGGAGCAAGAAGGTAGCTCCTGTGAGGGCAGGGGCTTGACTTTGCCTTGAATACCCCGGGCACCTTTCTCCTCCAGTCCCCCCTTGTATTGGCTTCTGCCTCGTGGTCAACAGGTGGCTTGGGATGTCCAGGAATCTCAGTGGAGACAGATAGCAGGAGACAGAGGTGACCAGCCATTCCTGTTCTCTCTACCAGAAGGACACAAGCTTTCCCGGAACCCCCAGCAGATTCTTACTTACCATCATCACTGGGGAGACCCTGGGGCAGCGTGCGGCTACCTCAGATTTTTCATGACTAGTTAATCTGGTTGTCATTTATCACCTGGGGTTGCCCAGAACAAAGTCGGGGTTTAGTCTGCAAAAGAAAAGGGGGAAGGAACATTGGGGTCAGGCTGTCTTGTTCCCCCCGTGGCTCTTGGGGGTCGGCAGCCACCCACAAGGTAAACACTCTGTGGTCAAATCTTAAGTAAATAGAGAAACAAGTTAAAAGTGGCATTAGATACAATCCCAGATGAAGCAAAAAGGCTTTACTCATTTACTGCTGTTTACTGAGCTCTTTGGCGAGCGCTCTTCAGGACGTGTGAAGGGGGATGAAAGGCTCCAGCCTCAGGGAATGTTCAGACCAGCTGGAGATGACAGGCACATGAAACAGCCTATGCCCCTGAGAGAATAAAAAGGCTTTGGTGGGATCTCAATGTACAGATATCGAACAGAGGTCCAGGTAAAGGCCATCATCGCATGAGGCACCCTCATGGCCCTCCCTGCCCACACCCCTCCTGGAGAACACATTCTGCTCACAGCTCTTAACGGGTAGCCCTGTGACACGCAGGCCCCTCCCCACGCCCAGCAGGCCCCTCCCCACCCCATGCAGGCCCCTCCCCATCCCACACAGGCCCCTCCCACCGCTGCCCACGGCTGTGGGGACCACACATGGGCCTTGAGTCAAAAGCAGCGGATCCTCTGGCTGGCGGCAAGGAGGCGAGCCCAGCCACTCAGATACTTTCTCTCTCTCTCTCATCTAAAGTAAGGGACACAGAGACAACAGCCCCTGTGCAAGAGGTCCTGATACCAGATGGGGCCTGAAGGGAGCAGAGAGCTGAGGCCTCTCACTCCTGACTTGGGTCCATCCTCTCTGGTTCCATCCTGACCATCAACTTCCCTTTTACTAGGGCTGGTTTGAGTGGGTTTTGTGTCTCACCTTGAATGCCATTGGTGTGGGAAGGCTTTGCCTCCACCCTTTACCCTTCACCGCTCACCCCTTCCCCCACCTCTTACCTGCTTCCCAATCTATCCCCCGCCTCCACCTTGCACCGGGTTCTCTTCCCCCCACTGGTCTCCCTGCATTGGCTCTCCTGCCTCCATTTCATTTCCACATGTGGACAGTGATCTTTCTAACATGACCCTGGCATGCCCTTGCTCTAAATCTTTGAGTGGCTCCTCACGGCTCAGCCTTGCGGACCCAGCTCCACCTCTGCGCTCCTGCTCTGCCAGCTCCCCCCCCCAACCCCTCCCCCCCCGCCGCCCTCCACCACCCCGAGATACACAGTCCCACAGGGAAACCTGTGCACGTACTTGGACCTGTATGAATGAATATCCACTTCCCTCCACCCCCGTTTCCCACTCCTCCTTCAGGACCAAGGCCTGGGTTCATCTCACCCCACCCTGACCTTGGTTCCCTCCTCTGGCCATCACAGCACTTTATGAGGACCTCCCCTGGTATCTGCTTCATTGTATTGGGACCATACTTGCTGTCCTTGTCACGTGGCACAAGGCAGGCATTCAACAAATACTTCTAGAATGAATGAATGAATGAATGAATGAATGAGTGATTTTCAAATGGTGAGCCAGCAGGCCTCAGATGATTCGACAGGGTTTTGTTGGGGGAAGAGGGCACGAGGAGGGGGTTTTCCTTCCTGGGAGATTAGCCTCAGTCTAGCCTGGGTGGACAGCCAGGTTCTTTTTTGTTTGTTTGTTTATTTATTTATTTTTGAGAGGGAGAGAGAGAGAGAGAGCACAAGTGAGGGAGGGGCAGAGAGAGGGAGAGAGGATCCCAAGCAGGCTTTGCATTGTCAGCACAGAGCCCAACGCAAGGCTCGAACTCACGAACTGTGAGATTAGGGCCCAAGCTGAAATCAAGAGTCGGACACGTAACTGACTGAGGCACCCAGGCGCCCCTTGCCAGGTTCTTTTTGAGGCCCTCTTGCCTCCTAAAGCCCACCCCATCTCCCTGCTCATCTGGGGACATGGGGACAGGCTATTTGAAACCGGCCTTCTTGTCCTCAACACTGAATTGAAACCCCCAGGAGAATTTTGCTGTGTTCGTCTTCTGGAGAAGAGGAGCACAGAGCCGAAGGGCAGAGGCTGCAAAGTGTGGCTCAGATTTGATAAACAGGCAGGAGGTTTCAGAAGCAATCAGGGGAGAAAAGAACATACATTATTCCTGGAATTCACAATGAACCGCTAATGAGCTAGAGGAGCTATGATCTGATCTTGTCCTGCCTCCTACAGCCCAGGACTGCTGGGTGTGGGACAGGACGCAGGGAGGGGCGCTGTCTGCCGCACCAGCATCCACACGGCCTGGCCAGGGCACCCTCCAGGACGGGAGGGGTGGGGCGGTAGTGTTTGCTGACCCCTGGGAGCCTGGTGGCCCTCCCTGGGATGGGAGGGTGTTTATTAGCCCTCCAAAGGTGGCGGGTCATAAAGGACCTAAAGACAAGGACTACAGGTGCTTCCTGACAGCAGTGCCGGAAGAGTGTCCTCCCTAGAACCCAACAGGGCTGGCACCCTGTCCTTGGACCCCTAGCCTCCAGAACTGCAAGAAATAAATCATGTGGTTTATAAGCCCCCAGTCCGTGCTGTTTTGTTACAGCAGCTCAAACAACCAACAGTTATTGAAATGTACTACATGCAGAGGACTGTTTTAAGCAGCTCTCACACATTACCTCATTTAATCCTTACCATTGTCCTATCTAATAGGTACCATTATTATTCTTGTGCCCATTTTACAGATGAGGAAACCGAGAGCAGAGACCTTGACCCTTCTGTCCACTGTTGAACTCCAGCACCCAGAATGGTAGGAATTCAACATACTCGTCTGTTTAACGGCACCATGATGTGCTCTAATGGGGAGCTCAGGGGCCAACAACCTCCCGGATGATGGCCCAGTGGGACCTGGGAAACGGACTGAGGCTCTGATGCCATTCAAGAGGTCTGCCCCTGCCTCCTGCCCTCTTTTTGTCCACGCTTATTTTTCAAGGCCACTTACATGCAGCACTTTCACAAAGAGGGAAATCAGATTTAGGTTTGGCTCCTGAGTAGATTATAATTACAATTTAAATCAGGGATGACCTATGCAGAAAAACCATGGCAAAGTAACAAAAATCACAAAGAGAAGCAAACAATGTACTGTAATAATTTTCTCATTCGTTCGTTCATTCATTCATTCATTCATTCATTTGTTCCCTCACTCAAGGAGCATTCAGTGGGTTCAGCCCTGGGATGCAGAGATGAGAGTGACTTAGGTCCTGCTTCCAGTGGGAGGAGGCAGTGAAGGGTAGCAAAGGCCTGGGGCCAGCAGCTGAGGAGAGTGGGCTCCAGGCCAGAGGCCTGCCCCCACATCTCTCTTCTCTCTGCTCTGAGGGGACCTTTCCCCAGAGCTGGTCCAGCCTAGAGCGCAGCCTAAAGGGTTCTGGTCTGCCGAGAAAAGCAAGTCAGTGGACCTTGTCCCAGGCCTTGGGGCTAGCTGACCCCTTTCTGTGTCCCTCTGTCCTCCCCCCTCCCTCTGTGATAGCTGGCAGAGGGCTCCAGGCTCCTGGCCTGGCTGCACACTCATGCACCTGCTCACTCATGCAGAGCCATCTACAGACAGCCCAGCCTCTTCCCCCAACTGCCCACGCAGCTCTGCGGGGTGATTGATGGGGCTGCTCTAGCTCTGGGTCCCAGAGAGCTCCTTTTGAATAATAACTTGGCAAAATTACTCTCTTTTTTTTGCTCTCCCTATTTCTGATTCATTTGTTCTTCCTAAGTCATTCATCTTTTTTGAGTCAGAGGAAGAATGAGGAAGAGGAGGAGGAGGAGTCACAGGGGCGAGGGGCCAGGAGCCCCGCCTCCTCCTGTCACCGACTGCACCGGAGACAACGGCACCTCTCCCGCTAGGATGTCTCTATTACACCTGACCTCTGCCCGTGGGAGAAAAGCCAGTGTGGGAGGTAAGGGAGGTGGGGGAGGGAGGGGCCTTTCTGGACTGCTGAAGCCCCACCTTGAAGGCAGCCGCCTGCTCTATTCACATGCAAGGTCTCCTGACACGCTTGCGGGAATGTGGGGGTTTTCTCACCCTCAAAGGGGAGCAGCAAAGAAGGTAGGAAGGAGAGATGGGGGTTCAAGTGGGTCCTGTCAGCTCACCAACACCTTCACTGGTCACCTGCCATGTGCCAAGCGCCAGAAAGACAGACAAACAGATTCTATTCCTGCCCCCAAGGGGTTCGCGGGCTAGTACACAGGTAAGCACAACACCTGCGGTACATGGTCTAGTGGAAGTAAGTCCCGTGCAAGCATATGGAGGAGACTATTTATTCTGTGACAAGAGGGACCAGCAAGGCAGTCGTCACAGATGGGCGGGTGATGAGCTCTTCTGAAGCCTCAGTCTACAGGTGGGGGAGGATGCTCCAATGGGGGGGAGGAAATAGCTTCTTTCTTTTACCAAAAAATGTGCCCTTTGCTCCTCTGCCACACAGAAACTCACTGCCTATTTCTCTTTATTTTGTTTTCTCCAGCAGGCTGCACGCACACAACTGGGATGGTTCGAGTATGGCCCCAAATGTCCGCGGGCACGATCAGGGAGCCTATTTGGGGCCATTTGCCGCGTGGCTACGGTTGGGAGGCTGGAAGTTTCCTTGAGAGTCAAGTCTCCTTCCAGCCATCTCTGCCATGCAGCTTGAGTATTTTTCCCCCTGGGAAGGATTTCCCCATAAAATAAATGTCTCGTCTGAATTAATCTTATTTTTCAAAGGAGGGAGTCGTCATATTGTAAAGACAGATCATAAAAAGATGCATCAATCTGTCAGGAAGGCTGGTTACTATGAGTATTTGTTTAGCAGAAACAGTGTGCCCCATCCCCACCCCACACATCTGGCCCGAGAGGCTGGGCTATTGCTGGGCCCAGCCCCATGCGGGCAACTTCTCCTGAGTGCCCCAGGCCTCTGCAGTCTTTGCGGACCAGCCCCAGGCCCGGAAGGGGCCTGGCTAGGGTGCCCAGGTTGGCATATTGTGGCAGCCTAACTTTTCAGAAGAGGCCTGGAGCGCCCCCCACTGGAGGGGCCAGTCCCACTGCCCAGACATGTCCCAGACACTTTCATTCGGGAGCTAATGGTCTTTGGGATCTTAACGATACTCCAGACAATCTCTCCATTTTGTTTACACTTGGAAAAAAAAAAAAAAAAAAAGATTATATAGGCCTTAACCTCAGGTCATAGATTAAAAAGTAAACCGGTTAGGGGCACTTGGGTGGCTCTGTTGGTTAAGCATCCGACTTCAGTTCAGGTCATGATCTCACAGTGAGTTCAAGCCCCGCTCTGCTGTCAGCACAGAGCCCTCTTCAGATCCTATGTCCCCCTCTCTCTGCCCCTCCTTCACTTGCGTTCTGTCTCTGTCTCTCAAAAATAAACATAGAAAAAACGTTTTTTAAAAAGTAGCACAACCACACAAGCAATTCCTGAAGAGCATGATGTAAAATTTATATACCATAATATAAAACGTACACGGATAATACATGAAATATGAAAGAGAAAAAGGCAAAAGTCCTCCTTCGCCTCCTCTACAGCTGACCACTGTGAATGTTTGCTGTGTCTCCTAACTCTTTTGACGCATTTCTACTGATGTATCCCCTGCTCCCCACGTATACACGGGGTATTTTGGGTTACATGAAGTTGTTCTTTTACTTAATATTCTTTTATAAAAAATAAAAGAATAGGGGCGCCTGGGTGGCTCAGTCGTTTAAGCGGCCGACTTCAGCTCGGGTCACGATCTCGCGGTCCGTGAGTTCGAGCCCCGCATCAGGCTCTGTGCGACGGCTCAGAGCCTGGAGCCTGTTTCAGATTCTGTGTCTCCCTCTCTCTGACCCTCCCTTGTTCATGCTCTGTGTCTCCCTGTCTCAAAAATAAATAAAACGTTAAAAAAACAAATTAAAAAAAAAAAAGAGTAAAACCTACAGACATTTATCATAGAAACTTCAAACTTTATGGAGGGTAAAAGTTTTTTTTAAAAAAGATAAAACAAAAAAAAAGATAAAAAGTAAAAAAAAAAAGATAAAAAGTAAAAAAAATCATAAAAAAAAGAAAATCCTTCCTGTTCCTCATCCCTACTCCCCAAAGCAGATACAAATACATATATATATATATATATATATATATATATATATATATACACACATATATATATATACACACATATATGTATATATTTGTGCATCTTTTAAAGAAATATATTTTATGTACACACCAGTATTTAAAAATATTCACATTCATTCTGGGGTGCCTAGGTGGCTCAGGCAGCTGAGCGTCTGACTCTTGATTTCGGCTCTGGGTCGAATCATGACCCCAGGGTCATGGGCTTAGCCCCATGTCGGGCTCAGCGCTGAGTCTGAAGCCTGCTTGAGATTCTCTCTCTCCCTCTGCCCTTCTCCCCTGCTCCAGCTCTCTCTCTCTCAAAATAATTTTTAAAAATATATTCATCCTTACTGTGTCCATTTTATAGACGAGGAAGTGACAGCTCAGAGAGGTCACAGGGCTTATCCAAGGTCACACAGCCGACTGGGACAGAGGCAAATGTGGAAACCAATGTCCTGACTGTGGTGGGCGGAGGCCCTTTCACTGCACGTCTCCAAGCTGTTTGCCCAAAGCCAGTCTCTCCTGGTGTCTCTAATCCCTCCCTAATCTTGACTTTGTGTGCAAGGCTGGTGACACCTCTCAATATTGCCCGTGTGACCGTCCCCTCCCGTGAGCGCCTGTTGGCTCTCGGTGTATTAATAGACTGCACTTGTGCCTCTCGTCCGGGTGGGCCTGTCTAATCGCTTCACAAACGCCTGCCGTCTCTGTCAGAGCTGTCCTCAGTGCAGAGTGGCCTCGTGGAGCCTGACACAGTGATTCATTCAGTGGGCTTTTGTTTCCCAGACTACAAATGACAGTTATATGCAGAGGACCCTTCTTCCCAAGGATAATTCCAGTTCAGTAAGCCCTTGGCCTTGTGGGAGCTGACATGCAGGGTAGGCCTTTTGCCCCTCCCTCTGTGCTAGATTCTGGGGCCACAGGCCTGACCTTGGGGAGCTCACAGGTTGATGGAGGAGGACAGCACACACCTATATATAATCCGCCCTTTACCGCAGTTCGCCTGTGTTCCCTCTGTTCTCTTTGTGTGTGTCTGCCTTAGCCCTCTGAGACCCAGATGTGTCTATGGAGAACAGTCAGCCAGCCATATGGACACATTCGTTTCTTGTTGATAGCAGGATGGCCCCCATCTGGACGTCCGGCAACATCCAGATGGACACGCTACCCATCGATCCCGCCACCTACAGTGATAGAAGGTGGCAGAGCCTCAGGGCCTACAGGCTCTCTCCACTTACAGATGGAAAAGTGGGAAGCCCAGAACCTGGACAGCAAGGACCAGGAAGGGAGCGCTACGTGGGGGGTGTGGCAGGGGAAGGAGGGTCTGTGCATGCATTCGAGTGTTGGGGTTAGGGGCTGGCAGCTAGGGGAACTCTGATCCTGAAACTGAATTCTCCTGACTTCACAGAACTGCCCAAGTCTGGGTCTGAAGACTGGAGCCCGAGCTTCGGGGTGGGGCGCAGCCTCCCCCGGCCTTTGATTCACTGCCACTCCGGAACCGGTCTCCTTCCCGGCAAACAAAACCTCCGCGATCTCTGATTCTGCAGCGCCCTCCAGTGGGTAACGGGAGTATGTCTGCAGAGAAAGTCTTAGGACTCCACGTGGCAGGTCATTACTGGATTTTAGAATCTATATGCAAGTTCCTTACTGGATTTTAGAATCTATATGCAAGTTCCTCCACCCGCTCCCCACCCTCTGCGTGAGAGAAAATTCTAAAAGGACAGTTGGCTGTTTGTATGGAGGAGTGGAGAAGGGAAAGTACAATGCTAAACAGACTCTGCTCTGCCAATTTTCCAAATGACTTTGGTCCATTCTTATTGCATCCCCCAGCCCCAAGTCAGGACACCCTCTTAGTTAACTTCTAACTCCTGATAGTGCCTGTTTCCCCCCAAGCCTTCGCAAGTTTGATGAAACTTGGGGGGGAAACCCTAAACCAGCAGGGGGAAATGGGTTCCAAGACTCTGCCATCTCAGTGAGATAACACAATTCCTCCAGATCCGAGTTTCTCCGTGTGAGCTGCGTGTGTACCCCAAGCGTGTTGGAAATTAAACCTGGCCACATGTGGAGGGGCCCCCAACACCAGGTCTCCCAGCTGTGCGGGCTCCCAGCCAGAGAGGGGCTCAGTGAGGCTCCCCTCCTCCCCACCTTCCCTCCCAATGCGGTTGCCTTCCTTCCCTGCAGGTGCTTGGTCCCTCCTCCTGTCCTCCTCTTCCTCTTGAGCCTCCTGCCTCCTGCTTCCGGGGTCATGCCCCTCACCTTCCGTCTGCCTCAGTCCTCACGGAGCATACTGTCCTCTCCCCCAGTGGGCCCTTCAACTCCTTCAGCCACCATCCCCTTCTCTCGTGGCTACTTTGTGAAGAGAACTTTTCCCACCCGCTTTCCTTGTCACCCACATGATGCCTCCATCGTCCTCTCCCCTCAGCTGCTGCACACCCCCTCCCCTTGCCTGTGTCCCAGCTCCCTCCCTGGATGCCCAGACCTTTATAAGGGGTGTCATCATCACGGGTGTCACCCAGCTCCTTTATCTGTTCTCCCTCGGGGTCTTCCGACCCACACGAAAGAAAAGCACTTTCCATGGGAACGTGCCGGACCCCTGGAAGGCAGCTTTGGGGAGGAGGGTTTTAGGCTGTCACGGAAGGGAGAGAACTAGAAGGGCAGGCCGCAACATGGAGGACTCCCAGGAACTGTGGGGTTCACGGGGGCTTGCTGTGCGGGGCAGGCAGAAAACAGCTCAGATCCGAGGGGGTGAGGTCAGCCCACCCTCCCTTGCCCTCAGCCCAGGGCCTCCCTTCCACAAAGTGTCTTCTAGGAGAACTTTGGCATTTGCTGTTTCTGCCAGGTACTCTGGCCACACAGTGACAGAAGGGGCCACGAGAAGATGCCGAGATAAAGAGACGGGCAGGGAGGGAAGACACGTGTCCTGAGTACAGACGGCACGGATGGTGATGTCTCCTCTTACTCTCACAGCAACCGTGACCGGGAGCGCCATTTTTCAGATGAAGAATCTGACTCAGAGGGGTTCCCAGGGCTACACCATTGGGCCATGTCTGAACTGAGCTTCTGGGAGCCACCTGCCCAGTGTCCAGGCACACAGCCTTGCCATGTCCCCCCCCCCCCCCCCCAGACTGTCACCTTCCTATTTCTCTAATGACTCCATGCATGGAGAGAAGGGAGAAACTGACATGTGGAGCAAGGGAGGGACACGGAGGGACACGCGCAGGGGAGAGGTAGAGAGAGGCAGGGAGAGAAAGGCGGGGGACGGCAAAGGGACACAGATGGGGAGACAGTGACCTAGAGAGAAGTGGAAATAAGCTGCTTATCTCTTCCTAAGGGAATGAATGGATTTGTAATAAAATATGCCTTCCAGGTCTCATCCCCAGAACTTCGCAATCAGAATTTCTGGGAGTGGGGCCCAGGAGTCTGCGTGGAAAGAAAGCTCCTCTGAGCAGCAAAGCGTGCTTTGAAGTGCATCCGAAAGACAAGATGCATCGATGGGTGGAGACAGAACGGGGCAGACGGATAATATGCAGTAAAGCAAATACAGCGGCATGTTAACGGAGGAATCCAGCAAGTGGGTAACCCCGTTCACTGTACGATCCGTTTAGCTGTGTGTATGTTTGAAAATTTTCATAAGAAAATGTTGGGATAGAATCCTGAATGACTGTGCTGATTAGGCAGGTCTGGGACCACTGTTGTAGGGGAAGGCTTCCTCCGAGGACTTTGGGAGGAGCAGTCGCCTGGCAAGCGCCCTCTGCACCCCGCTCCGCGGCGCCTTGGGTCTGATCAGTTTCTCAGCAATCCCAGAATGCACAGCGGCCCCCGCGCAGGCCACTGCCCTGTCCCCTGGGTCCTGAAGGAAGTCCATCTGCCCCTGGGCCCTCCTGTGCCGGGTGTGGAGCAGGACTAGGCAGGCCCTCTGAGGCTGGCCCCTGCGGGGCACAGAAGCAATGTGATCAAATCGGCTGGCGGGGTGGGTTTGGCAGAGGTGAGGCTAGAAGTTCTCTTGGAAGAATCTGAAGCTGAAGTGCTCACAATGGCCCTTGAGCACCTTGGCCAGAGCTGGGGAGCCACAGAAGAAGACCTGCACCTTGCCCTTCTTCTCAGCAGCCACTTTCTGGAACACCTGGAGCCCACACGGGGTTAGGAGAGAGGGAGGGGGAGTAGGCCTGTGGACCTGCTCAGGTACCCACCCACCTGGAGCTGACAACATAATCGGGGGGGGGGGGGGGGGGGATGGCCTTCTGTCCCCACGAGGAAATCCAAGGCACAGCCACGTGGCTTCAGAGCAGAGTCCAACGTGCAGCCATTAATTTGGGGGCCATTGGCTCACCCCCCAGCCTGACCCAGACCCCAGGAAGGGGCTGGGCCGGAACGACCCAGTTCTTCCACTCCCAGAGCGTGCCTGTGGGGAGACTGCAGGGCTGGAGGGCAACCCCAGAGCACGCTGAACCCCGACTGCTCAGACCTCACACTAGTCCTCCCCTGGTCACATGCCTCCATTGACATGTCTCTTTCTTAAAGTCCAGCTTTTCCCCCAGTGAGGACCCTTCCCCACCCCACATTCTGCTTAAGGAGGCCACTGCTGAAAGTCCTCTTTGGTGGCCAAGCATCGGCAGCGTCCTGCTCCCTCACTGGGGACAATTGTCTCCAGTACTTTGAAAAGCAGTCCCTTCTGGCACCTCATGCAAACTCTGCACCTGATTGGGAAGTACTCAGCAGGAAAAATGATCTGAAAACCAATCTGAGAAATCAAATAGAAAGACTGTAAATTTGTGTGCCTTTGGGTCTCAGTCTTTTCTATTTGTACCAGAAACAATAAGAAGACATGGTGCTACTTCCCCAAGACCCTTGTCTTCTCAGGCCTTCTGAGCCTCCCTTCATAGGGAGTTAGGGCTGGGGGAGGCCTAGGAGGTCATATAGGCTAACGTCTCTGAACAGATGGGGTAAGTGAGGCCAATAATACGACAAGGTAAGCTAGTGATGGCACCAGAACGTAGGTCCCCTGCCTCCCTTTCTGGCTCTGGGATCCCGGTTGGACTCTGAATGCTGGCCTCATGCTTGGTCCCTAGCTTCCCGGCCCTAATCTCCCAGCCACTGTCTTAGGCTCTCAGCCCTACTGGGCCCTGCAGGTTGTGGGGCCCTCGCTGGCCTTTACCTTCCTCCAGTCAGGCCGCCCAGGCTGGGTGCGTGTCTGGAGGCCCGTGATGGAGTCCTTCTTCTCCTTCTTGGCCAGGAGGTCGAGGGCCATCTGCAGGCCAATGGCCTTCATGTCATTCTTGCCCAGTGCAGAGGTCATGTACATATGCAGCTCCAGGAAGGGGCCTGTGTGGCGGGGGGAGAAGGTGGCACTGAGGAGCTCGCGCCCGTGATGAGGACAGGGTAGGACGCCAGCCCCTAGTCCTGGGGCTTGGATAGAGACCAAGAGTGCTCTGAACTCACACCTTCAGCCCACTGCGCTCGCCCATGACCTCCAAGGGACCAGCGCTTTAGAAAGGAAAGGTGGTCCACTGCTAGAGTGGAGCCTACTCTGTGCATGGCATACACGAGTGACTGTCCATCCACTCTCTGATGTGCGCCCCACAGCCACCCCAGGAATAGACGGGGAAATAAATCCCAGGACAGCACAGCACAGCAGTCCTTGGGCTCTGAGCTCATGCCCTTTCCTGCCTCATGGTGCCTGCTCAGTCTGCTTGGGGACACAGGCCAGGCACACCTGGAAATGTAACTGAGAACAAAAGGTCAAGGGTTATATGAGTGGCAAATGCTATTGGTCTACAGGAAATGGATGGGGCAGACTGAGCCACTTCCTGAGAGGGTTGGGCGGGGAGGGGGGGTGCTGGGATAGGTCTTGAGAGAGGACCAAGATTCCAAGGTGGGGGGAGGGGATGAATAGAGGGCATCCTAAGAAGGGGGACCAGGTGAGCCAAGGATGAGAGGCCCGAACAGATGTGGTGTTTGTGGGGCATGATGTGACTGCCTGCCTGGAACACAGGATCCTTGAATGGGAGCAAACGCGAGATGGGACTGGACACCCACTGAGACCAGAACGTGAAGAGGCTTGAATTCCCAGCCAGCAAAAGGGGGAAGGGAGTGGGTGTTGGAGCAGGGCATGATGGGATGAGAACAGCACCCCAGAAAGGGGAGCCAGAGGACAGGAGGGACAGGGCAGAGTTTGGCCTGGACCTGCCTGGACACTGGTGGGTGCACACAGCTCAGTGCCTGCAACAGGACAGGTTTGCTGAGACACCGATCCCTTGAGCTCTCAGGGCAACTGGAGCTCCTTGGTGGGCACCTCTGGGCTCAAGCACCTTCCTCCATTTCCCCCGACATGGCGTACAAATGTTCTCATTTCCCAAGAGTGCCACGATGGGGAAAAGGCTGGCGAATGATGCCTTCCACCTGTGCGTTAGTCCAAGCTAATGACAGGCCCCGATTTAGGACGCTGGGTCCACAAGCTGATGATCACTTCATCCTTCTCTCCCAAGACTAAAGGATTCACGCCATGCCAGCTGGCTCTCTACTGTCTTGCGAGATATACCATTAGCCTGCTTTTCCTTTGGCTCAAGGTCTCGGTCACTGTTAAAATGCAAATGGCCCTAGGAGAGATTCCACATTTTATTTCACATATCACTCCAGTTGAGTAGGGCTGGGTGGTGTGGGAGGGAAGAAGATGTACCGTAGGGGACGCTCATCTGAGACAGCCCCGACCCTTCTTCCCCCCTCCCTGAGACTCCCCATCCCCCTGTGAGGGGTAAGGGGGAGCGACACCACAGTGGGAGGGAGAAGAAGGGGCTCTGGAGAATGACCTGACATGGTTTTCATCCTCTCCAAACAGTCGTGTGGGAGACAGTCCGTTTCTGGGACACTCTCTTAAGGAAAGACGTGAACTATGTGCACATACATATTAATTGCAGCTTTATGTATATATATATACATATACATATACATATACATATACATATACATATACATATGTATATGTATATGTATATGTATATGTATATGTATATGTATATGTATATGTATATAGTGGAGCATCAGGAATAAATATAGTGTCTAGTAGCCGAAGCATGGCAAACCGTTAACTGGATCATTCATTATACAGCCATTAAATACTGCTACAGTTAGCGGTGACGCTGAGGCTTTTCTTTCCAGGAGGTAACTTTACTCGTGCCGGCACAGCTCACTTGGGTTTGCACCTGAGCCCCGAACGCCACGTGGCGTGGTTTTTTATGTACTTGCCACTTCTTTGTCTCCCGTATCTGGTAACGTACAAACGCGCAGTCTGATTAAGTGGTCTCAGGTTACAAGGTCATGAGGGATGTCACGTATGCACATAGCCAGCTTGGCCCGAGTTTCCCTTTTTTATCCTCCCAGCAGCCCTATGGGGTAGGCGCTAGTTGTATCCATGTTTTTTTGTTTTGTTTGTTTTTCACATGAGAAACGTAAGCAAGGCAATACCATGGTCAGGTTTCTACAGCGATTACAGGATAGAATAAAAATTAAACCCAAACAGAATGTCCGAAGCCGAAGCTACAGAAACTGAACACGATGAACCACAAATTCTAGGACTCAAACCTTGGTAAATAATTAAAGACGAAATCAGAAGTCGCGGGCTTCAGCTGCCGTTAATGAGAAGCCTTGGAAGAAATGTGAGGTAATAAAGTTGTTGACTCAAGGGGCTTCGAGAACGCAAAGCACCAGGTTGGCTGTTACCCTTTGTTTATACAGATTACGAAGAAGCAAACGGCAAATATTTATATACCGGTAACCAGGAAACTTAAATGAAATCTAAACTTTCCCCCTAGCTCATCATCATAAAAGTGAGTTTCTAATGAATTAATATACATAAAAGCATTTAGAGCAAAGTCGAGGCTCTATAAATATTTGCTATAATTGTTATTTACAAGAAAGAGCAAAGAGCTTTACTGTAACATTCTAAAGTTTGCCGATTCCATGGCAAACACTGTTGACTTGTGCTTTATGGCTTTGAATATTTGTTGTAGTAAGCGTCGTCTGTTTAAACATTTCTTATAGAAAACTGCATCTGAGTACTTGAACTTATAAACTGTTTTTCATAGGAATTTGAATTCGCTCATGGCAGCTTTAGGATAATTAAACAGCCAAATAAAATCTGACCTCAACCAGTGTAAGAAAAACCCGCCAGTTCTCTAAAGTTAGAAACATATCTAAAGGTATTCCTCCTCATGTTAGCTATTCCACAAGGAAACGAAACCAAACGATTCTAACAGATTAACTTTAAAACGCAGCGCAACTTCCGTAAAGATGTTCCGTAAAGACTATGATGGAACCCAGAGAAGCATGTTATTGTATAGGCTAAGCGCTGGCTTAGCACAACACATAGGCAGCAACACTTAGGGGTTGGTGGACGGAGACCGCAGGGCTGGAGGGGGACATTCGAAACATTCATTTTTGACGAAAGTGTAAAAGAAGGGACCAGACAGTAAAATAATTCATACACGTTAAGGTGTTCAGACCATTCTCCACACTTTTTGATTACCACCTCGTCAGGAAAAAGAGTGAGCATTCACCCTCAATCAACGCCTATGCTTATTTACCTGTGCATCTCTACCAGCAGATTATGTACATTAAAAATTTATGTTGGATGGGGTGCCTGGGTGGCTCAGTCGGTTAAGCTTCTGACCGGCTCAGGTCATGATCTCACCGTTCATCAGTTTGAGCCCCATGTCAGGCTTTGCACTGACAGCGCGGAGCCTGCTTGGGACTCTCTTTCTCTCCCTCTCTCTCTGCCCCTACCCCGTTCATGCTCTCTCTTTCTCAAAATAAACAAACAAATATACATCTTTAAAAAATGTAAGAAAATATATCAGGGGGTCCTTTTTAAATTTCTCTAAATATATTTTTTTAATGTTTATTTTTGAGAGAGACAGACAGACAGAACGCGAGTGGGGGAGGGGCAGGGAGAGGGAGACACAGAATCTGAAGCAGGCTCCAGGCTCTGAGCTTGAACCCCCGAACCATGAGATCATGACCTGAGCCAAAGTCGGACGCTTAAGGACTGAGCCACCCAGGTGCCCCAGGAGGTCCTTTTTTTAAAGACCGTGTGCATAGCCTGATGGGATTATGAATACATTTTTCTCCTCTTTTTTTGGTTTCACAAATGTTACATTTTAGTCGGGGGGGGGGGGGAAGTCATCCTCTTTCTCCCACATTTTGCATAGAAATGGAATTATCTAGACACCCTCTTAAATAGACCCTGAGCCTGAACCGCCACCCTGCTGCCACGCTCCTCAGCCCCGTCCTTCTCCTACCCTCTCGTGTCTCCTCGGCCTGGTCCAGCTCCAGTTTGGTCAGCAGGCTCACAAACCACTCGAAAGACCGCTGGTCTCGATTGATCCAGATGAAGTCCACCTAGGGGGAGGGGCCCTTCTGCTCAGAGCTGGTGCTGCCTTGCTCACAGCACGCTCACACCTGCGGTCCCCACCGCGGGATGACCACCTGGGGGTCAGCAGGGCACACATTATCACCCCCATTTAATGGAGGGGGAAACTGAGGCTTGCAGAGGTAGGAACCTTGCCCAGGTCACAGGGCAGCGTGGGATCAGGACCCAGGTTCCTGACTGCCGGCTCGGGGTTTTCTGTAATGATCTATTTGTTTATAGCAAGCAGGGTTCTGAAATAGGAAGCTTAGGAAGAAGCCAAGAGAACATTAGTTAATTATTTTTTAGAAACTCTTTTCAGTGGTCTATAGAAAATAACGAATTTTCAAAAGGCAAACGTTTTCATTTTTAAAACCACCACCAGGCAATGGTAAACACATCATGGGTATAACTGGATCCCAGGTGCCTGACTTTCGGGCTCCCAGGTCTTTAGTGGGATTCCATCTTCAGGGCCCGCAATGCCTCTCAGAAGTGACAGGGGAAGGCCTGGACGCTCAGGAGGCACCATAGGGACCAGTGGATCCAAGCAGGGGAGAGAGCCATGTGTCCCTTCCCCTCATCTGCAGCAGAGAGCCCACTGTGGTTCAGGGAGGTTTCCGGGAGACAGGGCCCAGAGGCCTGCCTGGAGGAGGTGGCGCTCACCTTGTGGAGCTTCATGTCCTCATCCTGGACGTTGTCCATCCAGGAGTGCTGGCAGCTGGGGCAGATGTGCTTCCTCTTCTGGTGCCTGGGGGGAGGTGATGAGGGATTTTGAATTTGGGGTGAGTATAAGACTTCTCAGGACCCCAAAGAACAGTGCAGGGGGCAGGGGAAAAGGGTGGGGTGGCAGGGCCCACCCTGTGAGGAAGCGGAGGGATGAGAGCCAAAAGAGAGAGGGAGGGGGAGCAGGGGAGGAAAGAGAAAAAAGGGTGAAAGGAGAGGAGGGAAGAGCAAGGGGGAGGGAAGAGAGGAGAGAGGAGAGTGTCTCTGGACTCTGTCCCGGGATGCAGCCCACCCGCCCACCTGTACATGATGCTCTGCAGGATGGAAGCGAAGGGGGTGATGCCGATGCCTGCTCCGATGAGCACCGCATGCTCAGAGGCAAAGATCCTGCGGGTGGGGGTTCCGTAAGGGCCGTCGATATAGCACTGTGAACAAACAGGAGGGCATTCGAGGGGAGGGCTGGAGGCATGGGGGAGAGCTGAACCCCAAGGCTTCAGCATCTCCCTCTTATATGCAGGCAGTCACCTCCTGGGCTGGAGCCCAGATCTAAGTGGCTCCCACTGCAGTGCCTGGAGCCCAAATCTGGGAGAGCCCTGGAATATTAGAAGGCAGAACTGGTGAGAGTGGGACCCAGCCAGCATCCCCGTGTGCACCTGCAAGGGGACGGGTTCGATCCCCTTCTCTGGATACCGGGAAGTCAGGCCCTGGGGACTTGAGGGACTGGGGTACCCAGGGCCACGGCAAGCCCTCCCTGCAGGCAGAGGCTTCATATTCTCTGGTTGCGGCAGGGATTCTCGGTCATGTCCACCTGCTGGAGCCTCCTACCTTGATGTTGCAAAACAGATGGTTCTCAGAGGACATCTCGGAGACCTGCGATGAGCAGAGAGTTGTGGGTCTCTGGGAGTGGAGGGGTCAGGCAATCCTCAGAGGCATCCTGGCCTCTGCCAGTCTGAGCACCTTCACAAAAGGGGAATTGCTTTTTCTGTCCCAAGCATGGCAGGGAGCATGGAGTGTGCCGGTAAACCGGCTCTTCAGGAAAAGAAAACAACAACACGCTCCTGACTCCGTCTGGAGATTTCTGGCAGAAACACTGCCATCACGGCGGCCACCATAATGACTGTGTCTAAGAACCGGCTCTCAAAGCTCCTGAAAATCTAACAGTTGGCTCTTGTGATCCAATACAAATCAGCTCCAGGGGGTGACTGGAGAACACCCCCTCCCTCCCCCTATCTCCAGCCACTACTATACCTTTCACGTCCCCAAACACACCCCCTGGCCTTGACCATTCTTTTCCCTCAGCTGAGAACAACACCCTTTCCTCTTCCCCAGCTGGCAAATTCCTATGCATCTTCCAGAGTCCAGCTCATCTAAAGTAGCTGCTCCTTCTTGAAGTTCTGCCCGGCTTCGCCAGGCAGAAAAGCCAGTGGCTGGCCTGGCTCATGGCTCCACTCTGCCCTTGGGACCCTGTCCTGGGCTTGCTGATGGGAGCCACTGAGGGCAAGGAGGAGGCCTCTTCTGTCTGCTCTGCCTGATTCCTCCAGGCCTGAGCGCATGAGAGACCAGATTTGGGAGGTCGGCGCACTTCCTCCCACAAGGTGAAGGAAATAGAACCCCTACCCCCCCCACCCCAAAACAGGCTATAGGGCCTGTGATAGTTTTCTGTCTGCTGCTGGAGGGCAGCGTTAGGAGTGACCTTCACAATTACCCAGAGCAATCCCTCACTTGACAGAAAAGGAGCCCAGTCTAAGAGTGGGAACAAGCTCAGGGGAGAGCCTGGGTCTCCTGCTGACCGTCCAGTGCCCGTCACACTACAGCCTGCTGCTTCTTTGTCCGGGGGCCACTGAATGCTGTGTCCCCCACGGTGTCAGACTTGAACTACTTGTGTAGGAGGTACCCTGGACGAGAGCGACTCTCCTTTCCGTGGTCTTTAAACCTTCCAATTGCAAGGAGAAAGCCCACATCGCGGTTAGTAATCTTTAACGTGCTACGCTTACCAAGCCCACCTCTTTCTTTTTCTGGTACTAAAGCAAGAAAGAGAAAGAGCATGAGAGAGAGAGAGAGAGAGAGAGAAGGAGAAGGAGCAGCAGACTGTGGCTTCAGGCTCAGAGCGTCAGCAGGCAGGAACATCTGGCCAGAATTGATTAAGATTGGCTTTTATTGATTTTACTTTTTTTTTTCCTAAATTTTTTTTTCCTTAATGTTTTTGTTTTTTTGAGAGAGACACAGAGTGTGAGTGGGGAAGGGGCAGAGAGAGGGAGACACAGAATTCGAAGCAGGCTCCAGGCTTCCAGCAGAGCCCGATGTGGGGCTCAAACCCACGAACTGTGAGATCATACCTGAGATGAAGTCGGACGCTCAACCGACTGAGCCACCCAGGCGCTCCTTGATTTTACTTTGAGAGTTACCTTCTGATTATGGCACACGAAACTAGTTTACCATTCAAGATAGCAATCTACAGCGTCCTTTTATTTATTTTTTTTTTAATTTTTTTTTTAACGTTTATTTATTTTTGAGACAGAGAGAGGACAGAGCATGAACGGGGGAGGGTCAGAGAGAGGGAGACACAGAATCGGAAGCAGGCTCCAGGCTCCGAGCTGTCAGCACAGAGCCCGACGCGGGGCTCGAACTCACGGACCGCAAGATCATGACCTGAGCCGAAGTCGGCCGCTTAACCGACTGAGCCACCCAGGCGCCCCTACAGCGTCCTTTTAAACGCAAGTAAGTTTATAGGGACACGTGCGTGGCTCAGTCGGTTAAGCGTCCTACTTCAGCTCAGGTCATGATCTCGCCACTTGTGGGTGCGAGCCCCGCGTCGGGCTCTATGCTGATAGCTCAGAGCCTGGAGCCTGCTTCCGATTCTGTGTCTCCCTCTCTCTGCCCCTCCCCTGATCACACTCAGTCTCTCTCTCCCTCAAAACTAAATAAACATTACAAAAAAAATTTTTTTTTTAATACAAGTAAGTTTAAAGTCATGTTGGGGTGTGAGGAGAGAGACCAGGTAGGAAATATTCCCAGTGAGGAGCGAACACGGCAGAAGTTAGGAAGGCAGTGTGTACATGCCTGGCTGCAGGAGCACCACATCATATGCACAGCTTCGTGCATGTGGCTGCCCTTAAGGACTTCTCTCTCCTGAGTCCCATGGATCCACCACCCCTGGGGACACAAAGGCCGGCTCTCCCGCCTCCAGCCCCAGCTTCCTGAGCCTTACCAGACCCCACTCAGACGTGGTTCTCCGCTGTGCCTGAGCCGATTCCTCTGTCCCTGTGGGCACCGGGCCTGGGTCCCCATGCTGTGGAGTCCCCCTGGGCCTGTAGGATGTCAGCTCCACGGTCACATCCTTGCTGGAGGCCATAGCTCCCTGCACCGCGGCTCCGGACCGGACGGGCTGGCACTGAAAACTCTGTTTGGGTTCGAAGTGGAAATGGCTTTATTATTTAAATCATGAAACTAGGGTGCCTGGGTGGCTCAGGTGGTTGAGCATCCAGCTCTTGATTTCGGCTCAGGTCATGATCTCGTGGGTTCGTGAGTTCGAGCCCCACGTCAGGCTCTGTGCTGACAGTGTGGAGCCTGCTTGGGATTCTCTTGCCCTCTCTCTCTGCCCCTCCCCTGCTCAAGCTCTTTCTCTCTCTCAAAATAAATAAACATTTAAAAAAATTTAAATCATGAAATCAATACATGTTAGTTTTTAAAGAGTCACATGTTACAGAACTATAAAGATTAAGGTGAAAAAGTACCCTGAATAAAGTGGAATCACTTCTCTAAACACTTTTTTCTATGTCCTTCCAGACTTTTACTCTCTCTCTCTCTTTTACATAAATGAAACATATTGCTTTGTAACCTGCCTTTTCCACTCACTACATCTTGACTAGCTTTCCATGCTAATGCATATACATTTACATAATCTTTTTTAAGGAACTTACTATTCCGTGATAAGGGTGATCAGTAATTTATTTAGCTACATCCCTAGTGTTGGACAATTTTGATCATCCCCATTTTCTCATTAGTGTTAATTAACAACCACCATATAGAAGATAACATCTTTCCCATCTCTATCCCTTTACCCTGATTTATTTTTCTTCCTGGCACGTATTATCACCTGACACATTATGTCTGTATTTTGTTTGTTTATTGTTTACCTCTCCCTCTGGAAGGGAAGCAGGCACTGCATCACTGTTGCTTACGGATTTATCTCCAGCATCTAGAATAGTGCTTGGAAAACAGTAGGTGCTGTGCTCAATAAATATTTGCTAAATGAATGAAGGAACAAGGTGATTAATGTACTTCCTGTGCAGCTACCCAATTAGCTTTTTAGGACAAATCCCTACAAATGGAATGGCTGGGCCTGTGGGTACACATATTTAAAATGTTGACGCATGTGGCCAGACTGCCTGCCAGAAAGATTATGCCAATCTATTCTATGGCGGTGGTACCTTAAGGTCCTAAAGAAACACAGTCTTTAACGTATCTACCCACAGATTCCTGGTGTGCGTGACTCTCCTGGTGTTCAAAGCCAGCTTCCTCCTTCAGGAAGGTTCCCCTGATTAAGAACAGAGAACATTCTGCTTGTTTCTACTGACCCCTTCATCTCCCAAAGCTTTGCTCTGGGCATCTTTCTAGAGGGGTTCGTGATCTGGCCTGGCAGGATTCCGCCTGGTTTTTCTCCCCTCGGAGTTTAAATTCCACAGGGGCACAACAGGGCTGAGCCAGGCCCGGGGCTGCTTTTCCTTTGACCTTCAGCAGGGGCTTCCCCACATTAACATGTCTCCCAACTGAGCCGTACAGCCTACTAGGTGTGGGTTCGGGCGCCTTAGCCTCCTTTGTCCGTTCTCACTGTCGTCTCGCTGCCCTCCTCCAAAACCTCCCCGAGTCAGTATTCGTTCCAGACACTGGCAACTTGTCAGCTTCGTGGGTTCATCAGGGCTCAAAAGATAACAGCGCTGCCGCTGATGCTGCTGACGCTGATGGTGAATGGTCCACGTGGACCGTGCGGTCCCGTCAGCTCAGGGCTTTCCCTGCATTCATTCCATCATTGGCCCTTAAAAAGCATCACGTGAGAAAGGGAGGCCAAGGATGGGAACCACCTGCAGTTAGTCCATTGATGACTAAGCTAAAGCTCGAGTAAGCGAAGGGACATACAAGGCCGTACAGTCACAAGGTGCTGGAGCAGGGACGTGGAGGCGGGGTTTTCCGATCTCAATCTCCCCTCTCTTTCCATTGTCCACCTGGCTTCTAACGGAGGACTTGGGGCTCGGGAGGTCCTGGGGCGGTTGGGCTGTTGGATCACACTGTCCACAGTTGCCTCGCCCCCTGTGCTGCCGTCCAGCCAGTGTATACAGCCGTTGCTCAATGATTGATGTTCACCATTGAGAACATCAGCAACTCGGTCCCCACTGGGTTTGACTCCACAGTGGACCCTTCCTCCCCTGAAGCAACCTACCTGGGGCTTCTTCTGGCTCCTTCTCATCCTCAAACTCCTTGACAGCCGTTTGGAGTCCACAGGGTCTGATGTCTTGAAGGACTCATACAGCCTGTTTGTCCACTGCCCTTGGGACCGGACGTGTAGCCAGATGGTGTCTGAGCAAGAGACAGGGCAGGGGGAGAGGGGGTCAGCGCCGGCCTCCAGCAGGGAGCAGGCCCGTCTCACCTGAGGGACTGGGGCTGGGCATCTACTGCTCAAGCTCCAGACTGAATGTCCTTCCGAGGGCCCAAACTAGCAGTCCCAGCCCTGGGACTTGGAAATCTCATCTCTCTGGTGCAGATATTGTAGTCTTCCTCCATGAAGTCAACTTAAGCCGTCTGCTTTGCCAAGACCAGGGTCAGAGTGGCCCTGAGCACGCTAGAAGCTCCTGCCTCCTTGATCAGGCCAGGGTCTCACCAAGGTGGCGACCACTCCCTCCCACATTCAACCAGGTGCTTGTCAACGGCTCTGCACACAGTAGGTGTTCAGTCTGTGGCATGAACAATGGCTTTCATTGTGCCTAGTACCTGGGATGTAGCTTCTCTGCTGAGGGGTGACCGGCAGAAAGGTGGTGTGGGTGGCCACCCCTCTGCTGAAGGGTACCAGAGAGAATCCACAACATTTGAACAAGGAGCCCCCCACCCCGAGAGATCTCCTGCTCAGGCATTCTTACCCTTTAAACAATTTCTTTAAACCATGGGGGCGCCTGGGTGGCTCAGTGGGTTAAGCGTCCGATTTGATTTCAGCTCAGGTCATGATCTCACTGTTCATGAGTTTGAGCCCCACATCGGGCTCTGTGCTGACCCTGCAGAGACTGCTTGGGATTCTCTCTCTCTCTCCCTCTCTCTCTTGCTTGCACTTTCTCTGTCTCTCTCAAAATAAAGAAATAAACTTAAAAAACATTTTAAACCATGGACTCTCTTGGCAGTCCTGTGAATACAACAGAGAGACTCCTTCTCAGAGCAGGGTTTTTTAAATACACAAAGTCACACACATGGAAATCACAAATGAAACAGCATGTATTTGTTTGCAAAAAAACCAAAACACAAAAAACAAGCACCCCCCCCCCCCCACAATGTGTGATTGAAGAATACGTCTGCTTCTTTGCCAACACAGGAAACTATGAGGTCCCGCCAGAATTGCGTGGCCACTGAAACCTGAAGTCGTTGATGAGCATAAAGGACACCCCGAGGTGCCGGCAACCATGACAATGTGATCTCAAAGAATCTTGTGATTTTTATTTTGAAAGACTCACAGGTATTGTTAATGCTTCAGTGGCTGGCTGTGGGCATTCACAATCGAAGAAGATGCTAAGGTTCAGTTAATTCTCCAAGGCTTCCTCTCCCTTGACCCTACAAGTGCCAGGGGGGCTGGGCTGTGCCTTGTTTACACAACACACTCTGAGGCGCCCCACACAGTGAGTGCATGTTGGGGGGGGGCCTCCCTAAACGCTGGGAGAATGCAATCAGTTACTACTGCCGACCTGAGTCCACTCCTGATTTCTGTGAGCCAGCTCTGTAAACCAACTCGGAGTATGTACCAGCCCTCATACGGACTCACTCAGCCCACCACAGGAGGCTCAGGGCCTGAGAGACAGGCAGGTTCCAAGCAAACGCCCTGAAGAAACCCCATTAGAGAATCGGCCAAGTCAATGGCACATCCATCTAGTGTATGTGGTCATTTTAATCAAAACTGGTATCACTATACTGGAATACTATGCAGCCATGCAAAGGGAAGTTCTTATTTATTTTTTTTGTATTTTTAAAAATGGTTATTTATTTATTAGAAAATTTTTTTAACGTTTATTCATTTTTGAGAGAGAGAGAAACACAGCACAAGCCAGGGAGAGGTAGAGAGAGAGGGAGACACAGAATCCGAAGCAGGCTCCAGGCTCAGAGCTGTCAGCCCAGAGCCCGAGGCAGGGCTTGAACTCATGAACCGTGAGATCATGACCTGAGCTGAAACCGGACACTCAACCGACTGGCCCACCCAGGCGCCCCTTGGAAAGTTTTTTTTTTTTTTTTTTTTTAAAGAACTGACATGCAAAGACTTTTATGACATACTGCTCACAGAGAAAAGGCGGGCTGCAAAACAGTGTGAAGAATGTGACCCCGTGTAGGCAAAACCATCTCCACATCTATAGAACCACGTGGGTATATAAAGACAGATCTGGAAGACTGTTCACCAGAAGACTGACAAGGGCTTTCTCTGGATGGCATTGTTTGAGGGATTTTAATTTTCTTCTGTGCATATTCCTATACGGTTTGAATTTTCTGAGAGCAGATCTCTTTTGGAGAAACAGAACAGGAAAGAAAAATAGGAAGAAAAGAACCTTCCCCCTCCTGCCTCCGCCCCCACCTTTGCCCCGTTGTACGTCCAAGCCACCACTCAGGTGACTCCGGGGCAGGTGGTACGTAGCCTCACATGAGGAACCCTTGCCTTGGGTCTGAACTGTGGGGGCTGGGCCACGGGTCCTGTTGGGCCGGCGCTGGGAGGCATCCTAAATGGAACTAAAGTTTTTAATAGGGATGGGTCAGAGGAAACAGGCAACCAGGACCCTTCATCCCTCATGAAGCCGAGCAAGGGTCAGGCAAGGCATTCGCTGCCAGAATTACCACTTAAGGTGGAAAGGCCGATCTCTGGCCTAGGAAGAGGGCACAGGTCTGGGTGCCGGCTCAACAACAGTCCAGGACCAGAAGGACGGCACGTACATGGGTGGAGGCCAGAGGTCCACTGGGTGAAGGGAGGGTCAGCTGAGCAGTTCCACGGGTGTGCTGGTGACCCAGAGAGAGATGGGAGTGGTCCAGGGATGGGGAAGAAGGATTGGAGGGATTCTGCTGCCTCGGGGCTCCACAGAGATGGGGGAAGCCTGGCTTCCCGCCACAGCGCCCTTGAGAACTCCCTGGCTCCTCTGAGTTCACTCCTCCTCTGCCTCAGACCCCTGCGGGCTCCCAAGTGCTGGCACCAACCGTCCTCATTCAGAGTCCCCCTCGGCCAGAGTCCCCCTCGGCCCCACCCAGGCTCTAGCCAGCTTTGCCAGCCACCTTGTCTGCCTTTCACCTCTTCTCTGACCCTCTCTCCTGCCTCCCCGCCCTGTCCTTCCCTTCTTCCCTCCCCGCCCCACCCCCGATGTAGCGCCGACTACATTAAATTGTCCTGTGTTCCCAGCTTTCCATGCTGTTCCTTACGTCTTTTGCTCTGTCTCCTCCCTCATCTCCTTCTCTGTCTAGTAAGCTTCCTGGAGCTTTTGGAGGTCGACTTTGTGGCCCTGGCCTTGCTCACGTCTGGGTTCCCAGTTCCCAGCCCATGCTTGGCACCAGGCAGAACTCGGTAAATGCCTGCCGAGCGAGCAGCGGGGCTGGCGTACCTTTCTGCTCCGGCGCGCTGCTGATGGTGAACGGGTGCCACTCGTAACGCGCAATGGTGGGGACGTTCAGATACAGGTAGTCGCCCGGCCTATAGTGGAACAGAGGGGGCCGCTTGATGAGCAGATGGGTGACCTGGGAAGAGAGGAAGATTGGGGTCATCCGAGCAGGCCCAGGGGCCTCCGGGCGAGAGGGCAGAGGCTAGGTCATCCTCCTCCGTCACACACCAGGCCAGCCCTGGACGTGAGACCCTCCGGCCTGTGAGTGGGGCTTGGCCTGCAGCACCTCTGCCAGCCAGGCGGTAGGTGATGATCAGAGAAAGGGACAGTAGGGTTTGATCCTGGTTTGATCCCACTTCTTATGGGGTGAACACTGCTGGCAGTGGCCTTTCTCGGTGAAGCCCCCTGACTGCTGTAGCCCGTTTCTTGCAACTGCTGTAGTATTTGGCTGGCATCCAACCACTAATGGGCATCTCCCCCAGGAGAACAATATCCCCCTGGACAACAGCTTCTGTTTATTGGGCACCCACAGCGTGCCAGAGCCGTGCGAGGCACTTAAAAGTGTCATCTCTGGTCCTCACGGCAGTTCTCTGAGACGGATGCCATTCTTTCTCCGCTTTACAGATGAGACGCGAAGGCTCAGAATGGTTAAGGAGTTTGCTCAAGGCCACCAGCTAGGAAACCACGGGATCCGCAGCTAATCACGGTGGAGGCTGTCCAGAGCTGAGCCACCCAGAACTGCCTTCCCTTTCTCCATAAATGGCCCGGTCACTCAGACACCCAGGAGATGTCCTAGGCTCCTTCCTCTCCCCACCCCCAAATGCAGCCAGTTACCTCTTGAGTCTTTCTGTGATATGCCACCCCTTTCTCATCCCACAGCCACTGCCCCTGTTTAGGGTCAAGGCCCTCATGAGCTCTCGTCTGCATATTGTGCAACAGCCCCCAAATGGTCCTCACTGGACTGTCTTCCACAGAGCCACTGCAGAAATCTAGCTGGAAAATAAACTGGCTTACTACCCCCACCCCCCTCCCCCTGATCAGGCGTTCCACCAGGCCCTGCCTACCCCTCTCCCTGGCACCTTGGCTGTAGCTGTGCTAAATTACCCATGGTCCCCAAGGACAGCACCCCCACCACAACCCGGTGCCTTTGCTCAGCCTGTTCCTTCTCCCAGGAGTACCCTTCCTTATCTTGTCTACGCAACAAACTCCTGCTCATCTCTCAAAACCCCAATGGGGCATCTCCTTCTGCATTCTGAAGCTTTCTCTGACCTCTCAAAGATAGTTTCCTACCTCCTGACACTCTGCTCTCACCCATACAGCCCTGCACTGTAACTAAAGGGCAAAGCAGGACAGTGCCCAAGCCGTCTCTGTGACCTGGCACAGGGCCTGGCAGTTTGCAGGCTCTTAAGACTGATCTTTCATGGTATCCTGCCTACCTGTCATGCCGCTTCCTAAAATGTCCCTCCTGAAGGCTAGACCAGATCCCACACTTTGCTTGTCTCCTCTGCTGTGCAGGGGCCATAGCTACGCTATTCCCTGCTTCCTTGCAGGTCTAGCAGGGTACCCGGCTGCTGCGCCCTACCATCCGCAACGCCCCTAGGCACCTCAGGCCCCCTTCACACCTTGGAGGGAAGGAGATTGACTTCCACGATGCACAGGGCTGCCATGCGGGACACCGCTAGCCCGATGGCCTTCTCCAGGAAGAACAAGATGCCAGGGACCAGCAGCCACTTCCAGAAGCTGGGCCCATGCACAATGAGCAGGATCCACATGGGGAGGTAGGACAGATGAGTCCAATAGAACACCTGCGAGGGTGAGGAGGGAGGGGGCAGTAAGCTTCCAGAGCTCAAGTCCTGGGGGTGGAACAGGGAAGCCCCCAGAGCCTTGGTCATGCACTGCTCTCCTGGGGACAGGGGCTGGGGCTGGGAAGCTTTGGGGCTTATTTATTCTGGGCCCTTGGCCCAAGGATTGTATAAGGGTTCCTGGAGCTCACACCAAACATCCGAAACCTCTGCCTGGGGATGTTCTGGGCAGAGTAGAGTGCCCCCAAAGGGCTCATGAGCATCACGGTTCCCATCACATCGACCCTTTCTCAGGGGGATGTGAAGACAGCCATTTCCTGAGCATGGAGAAGAAAAGAGCAGAGCACCGAGCTGGAATGCCTGCTCTACTACTGGCTGTGGGAGCGTGGGCTAGGAAATTACTTGTCTGAGCATCGGATTCCTTGTGGGTCAAGCGAAGATGCGGATTCCGACTTCAAAAGATTGCTGCTGGTGCTCTCTCTCTCTGTCTACCTGACGTGGTTTGGTTTTGGGCTCCAAACCAAATCTGTGACCTCCTGCGCAGAACTAACGCTCCTCCGTTGGAGCATCGACGTGCCAGGTGTATACTTAGCGGCTTCACATATAGTATCCCATTTAATTCCTAACATAAATTCATAGGTAGAGAATTATAGGGCCATTTTATAGATGGGGAAGCTGAGTGAGCCTGTGTCCCTTCCCCTTCCTAGCTCAATCCCATTAGGGCAGGGGGCATGCCAGCCAACAGGCAGAATCTTCCAGAGCAAAACATTTTTCGCTTTGCAGACATGAACTGCAGCCCAGGGGAAGAACCCAAGTCGCGGGCACATAACATGCGGAGCAGCCTGGGCACTTCCTGGGCTCTGGAGTAAGTGAGAGGGGACACGGCATGAAACGAAGTTGGGAGGCCAGCCTGGGAGAGCAAAGGGGCAAGGGCCTGGCACCTCAAAGCGGCCGCTCCTTCGGATGCAGGAGCTGGAGCAGGCAAACATAAGGAGCAGAAACAGCAGCAGCGCCACTCCGGTCGGGGAGGCGGAGCCACGGACCCAGCCAATGCCGGGCCTCGTGGTGAGAAGCAGTTCCCAAAACCGGAAGGGGCTGGCCCCGGACTGAGCTTGGAGCGCTGGAGACAAGCACAAGACAAGCTGTTCCCTCTCCACCTTTCCCTTGGGGTCCCCTCCCTTCCCCATCAGGCACCCACCCAGGCAGAGACCCCTTCTCCACCCACCGGGCATGCAGGGCACACAGGGCTGATAATGAGTGGTTTGTGGGAGGCCCACCGGGCTCCCGGCCCCCAGGCGACTCACCGAAGTTCGCAACGTGGGCCACGGTGTGCACAAGGGAGAGCCCAACTACCACCCAGCCCATGAGCTGGTGGAACTGGATGTTCTGGTCCAGCGGCAGGACCTGAGCCAGCCACGTGGCCCGCAGCCAAGTGAGGCAGCGTCTGAGCATCAGCACCTGGCCGGGCAAAGTGGCAGAGAGCCTCAGCTGGCTCTCTCTCTCTCTCTCTCTCTCTCTCTCTCTCGGCCCCGTTCTCTTTTCCCCGGCAGCCACCTCCCATCCTCTTTCTGAGCTGTGTTTCCTGCACCGGCCGCTTCCCCATCTCCCCTGTCCCCAAGCCTTCACTGCCCCCCTAGGTCCACAGCTGGGGTGTCCAAAGCAGCGTCTCCAGAGGTGGGGCAGGAACAGAAAATGTTGCAGAATGACTGCTGGTATTACTTTGATCTAAACACAGGAGGAGTACATAAGCTTTTTGGTAATATTTGATATCTGTGTTGACATGGTGCCCTCATTTAGTCTTTACGTCAGACAGGCACATGTTATGTCTAGTTCTCAAGGTGTCCTGGAGGAGAAAGACTGGCTTTTCCAAGGGGCTTTTGACAAGGGCTCCCTCCTTGCTCATTTGCTTTCAATGTACGTGTGCCCAGATATGTGGACTTGTAGATTACATTGTCTGATTCTAACAAAGCTAAAGTACCTCTCACAGAAAGGACAAGTAGCTTAAAAAGATTCCCTGCAGAGAAAGTGCTGATTGAAAGCAATGTTAATAATGCAAGAGCAAGTGACCAAGAAGATAAGTCATGGGTCTCCAACTCCCACACATAGCCAGTTCTGAGGATAAAAATAAAACCCACGGGGCACCTGGGTGGCTCAGTCGGTTGAGCATCCCACTCTTGATTTCACCTCAGGTCATGAGCTCAACTGTTCAGTTGGTGGGTTCGAGTGCCGAGTCGGGCTCTGCACTGGCAGCATGGAGCCTGCTGGGGATTCTCTCTCTTCCTCTCTTTCTGCCCCTCCCCTGCTCACACTCTCTCTCTCTCAAAATAAACATTAAAAAAAAAAACCCACATAAGAAGCTGATATTATCAAGAAGAGTATTTGAACTAAAGCTATACGTCCCTGATCATTAAGGATAACTCTTGCCACATAGTGTGCCGGAAGTCTAATAGCTAATGATAATAGGGCATGCACATAATTACAAGTAAATGAGGATGAATTGAGTTATTGGAAGGGATTTTTGTTTTAATTGTAGGAGCAGAATCGAAACCACTTGGAGACCTCACTCCCTGGCCCAGAGTATCATATTCTGACTCATTAGCCTGGCATTCAAGGGCTCTTACAGCGTGCTCTCTGCTTGGAGCCCTGCACAAGAGCCAGCCCCACCTCCTCCAGGGTCCACCATAAGGCTGTTGTGAACATCAAACGGAAAGTGCTTAGCCTGGTGACTGTACAGAGTAAGTAAGTGCACAAAAATGCCAGCTGTGTTGGGCACCTGGGTGGCTCAGCCGGTTTGTGAGTTTGCCCCCCGCCCCCTCCCTTAGCGTGTCAGTCTCTGGGCTGACAGCTCAGAGCCTAGAGCCTGCTTCGGATTCTGCGTCTCCATCTCTCTCTGTCCCCTACCCCGCTCACGCTCTCTCTCTCTCCCTCTCGAGAACAAACTTAAAAAAAAATTTTTTTTTTAAATAAAAAACGCCAGCTGTGCTTTACGTGCTGCGTGACTATGGACAAGCCACTGCCCCTCTCTGGGCCTCATGTCCACCGCGTATTGCCCAGCTGACGTCTGAGGTGCCATCCTGCCCTGAGGCACCCCAGGTGTCCACCTGTCGGTCTATGAGGAACCTACATCATCAGTCCTCCCGCCCGCTTCCCTGCCCTGGGACGGCGGAGTGTTACCACGATGAAGCTGCAGTCAAAGTTGAGGCACTGGCCGCAGCCCTTGGCCACCATGACGCTGGCGCCCAGGGCCCGGTGCGCGCAGGCCGCCAGAGTGAAGAGCAGCACGTGGAGGCCCGCGTAGGCGGCCAGGCAGAGCAGGTGGCTGCGGTGGTTGTGCCAGTAGGCGGAGGTCAGAGGGCGAGGACGGCGACTGCGCGGCCGGGCGGCAGGGGGCGTCAGCCAGTGGGCGGCGCTGTGGGAAAGGGGCTCGGCTCAGGGGGACTCGGCCAGGCGGGCTGCGGCGGGCACCACCGAAGTCGGAACCTAGAGACTCCCCCCCCCCACCCCCCGACCCTTGTAACCGACCAAGTCTCTGGAGCCTCGTGGCAAGTGGGTCGGCTTCCCTTGACACCAGGAAACAGAGAGGTCAAGCGACTTGCTCACAGTCACACAGTCAGGTGAAGCCGAGATGGAACTCCCATCTGTCCGATGCCGCATCCACCATGGCTATTTTCAATACCTCCCTTACTTGCCAATTGGGGGTGGGGGAAGGCAATCGAAAAGGATGGAAGAATCTGAGACGTGTTGTGGTGAATAACCCACAAGTAAGTTAATACACGAAAAGAATGAATTACAAAACCGGCACTTTTCAGACCTCAGAGTCAAACTTGGTGTGTTGTTACACCACGTCTATTTTATTTCCTCCGCAGCCCTTACCAATTTAGTACTTCCCTAGTTTATGCATTTGTTTATTGGTATCAATTACATATAAATTAACGGTGCCTGCTCCATCAAGCTGAATAAATGACTGCCTTTGCTAATTATTTGTGTGACCCCAGGTAAGTTACTTCAGGTGAGGTAACTAACTTCCTTTGGGGCGTTGCTATAAAATGCACTGGTATATTTGTATAAATGCCCAGCCCACAGTAGGTGCTTAATACTGTGAGGTTGATTCTGAAAAGACACTGTAGAAAACGGGGGCAAGACCATAGCTGCCCCGCAGTACAAGACCTTTGTCCCCTATGAAAAAGAGGGCAAAGGCCGGACTTGGAGGGGCTAGGCAGAATGCAGCTGGGCGGGATTGGGCGAGGGTGGGGCGGGCTGGGACTAGGCAGGGTGCGGAGTGGTGGGGCTGGGCAGGGTGCGGCGAGGTGGGACTGGAGCATGGTGGGGCTGGGACTGGGCTGGGAAGGACCGGCCTGGGGCGGGGCGGGGGCGGGGACGGGCAGGACGGGAGAGGGCCACGGGTGGGGCGGGCCTAGGCAGGCTGGGCTGGATTGGGGTGGAGCGGGGCTGGGCGGGGCTGGAGCTGGTCACCGGTGGGACGGGCCTGGGCGGGGTAGGGCGTGGTGGGGCTGGGCCTGGGCGGGGCTGGAGCGCGTCACCGGTAGGACGGGTCTGGGCGGGGTCGGGCGTGGCGGGGCGGGGCCGGAGCGGGGCTAGGGAGCGGCTGGAGTGGGGTTGGGCGGGACTGGGCGGGGCCAGAGCGGGCTACGGGTGGAGCTGGCCTAGGCAGGGTAGGGCGTGGCGTGGCTGAAGGGGGGGAGGGGTCACCGGTGGGACGGGCCTGGGCGGGGCTAGAGCAGGGCTGGGCGGGGCTAGAGCGGGCCACCGGTGGGGCGGGCCTAGGCAGGGTAGGGCGTGGCGGGGCGGGCCACTGATGGGGCGGGCCTAGGTAGGGTAGGGCGTGGGGGGCGGGGCTGGGGTGGGCCGGGGGCGGGGCTGGGGTGGGCCTAGGGCGGGGCTGGAGCAGGATTGAACCGGGCTGGCCGGGCTGGGGGCGGAGCTGAGGGATCCCCGGGGCCTCGGGCCTCTCTGCACACCTGAAGGGTAACCCCTACGGGGGCAGTGCCCACGCTGGAGACAGGGCCGCACCTGATGGTCAGGTTTTCCATGACCCCGGGGAAGCGCTGCAGCTCGTTCCGGAGCTCGTCGAAGGTGATGGCGCCGTTGTTGTCCTTGTCGGCCGACTCGAAGAGCGCCAGCGTCAGCTGGTCCAGCTTCTCGTCTGGCAGCGAGATGGCGCTCTCGCGCATGCACGATTGCAGCACGGTGCGCAGCTCATCCGCGTCGATGGAGCCGCTGCCTGTCCCAAGTGGGGATGAAGACGAGTGGGGGCCTGCCCGGGACCCCACTCTGTACCCGCAGACTCCCCTTCCCATACACAGCCATTGCATCGAGTGGCGAACGTTCCCTAATCGTCCACCTCCAGTTTTCTGCGAACCAACTCCCTTTCGGGGTATAGACCAGGCAATCAAAAAATACAGTTATCACCCTCCTCTCAGAAACCTTCTATGGCTCCCTACTGCCCAGTTCAGGACAAATAAACTCCTCTTAGCCTCAGTGCATGTCTTTCTCGAGAATCTGCAGCCTCCTAAGTACTGAGCTTCCAAGACCATCTGCACAGAAGATGCACTTGCTTGCTTAATTTGTAAGGATTACTCTGCTTAGAGTATTAATTATCCGGAAGCAAATTGTACGTGGGGTGGTGGTGAGGGAAAGTTCCCTATTGCTCTCTCACTTGAAGCAGACCTTCCTCTTCCATGTTGTCCTGAGAGGCCACAGCTGGGCACTCAAGTCCAGCCACATGACTTTACATGAATATGGGTGACTGAGAGTGTGATGGGAAAAAGAAGCCAAATCTCTCCGCCGCGATGAGAATTAGAGGCATATTTTTTTCTGTGTGTATTTCCATTCTTCATGAGCAGCGGGGCCTGTGATTAATGAGTTCTTGGCCTGTTGGGATGTAGACACACTTGAGGTAGCTTTGGATTTCTGCCCCTTGCTAACTGCTGGTGGGCTGTAAGTCCTTCGGAGTAGTGAAACTTACTTTGCTCATCTATAAAATGGGGATCATAATTCCTCCCTTTCAGAACTGGTTCAAGGATGATAGATCATTATATAGCACTTACTGCAGTATCTGGAAAAAAGTAGTTGCATATAAATGGAAAGTCTTTACTGGTATTGTGATCGTCAGGAAGACCCAAAGCCAAAGTCTCAAATCACATGCCAGGGCAGAGTCTAAAGTACCCCTCTCCAGTCACACTCCTGTCCTCGGCTTTCCTGGTCAAGAGCCACCATGCAACAGGTTTCTAACCGCATCTGGAGCTCCAGTCCCTCCCCTGTCCCCTTCACACCCTGTCATCCATCCAACTTTATTCTCTCCTTGGCTAATTTCAAATCTAGGGTCCTCCTTAATAATTATTCTCAGACACACGTTCTTCTTCCTTGTCCCGCTGTCCTTCTATTCCAATGACCTAAAAATATCCCATCTCTGAGGGAATCTAGCCACCTGCTCTCTCCCTTCCTGCACCAGGGCAGCTAATAGGACACTCCCGAAGAAAAGCACCCAAGAGGGCAGGAAGCTTTATCCCCAGCCAGAGCAAGGCCTTCAACTTGCCCTGCAACCCTCTCCTGCTTCTCTAGTGTGGTCACTCTCCTGCTGTCTGCAAGGACCACTTCTCACCTCCATGGCCATCCAGTCCCTCGCTGGATCTCAGAGAAAGCAGAAGCCACCGGAAGGGAATGCCCTCTAGTTCCTGCCATAAAACTGCAAATCTCCTTTCACCTGCCCTGCCCTGCCTTCCTCCCCACCACTGCCTGCTAGGAGAACGTGAGTGTGCCACTCCTCCCGTCACAAACCGACCTCTCCATCTGAGGTCATCAGTAAACCTCAGGAGCGAGCAAAGCTTGATGCTCAGAAAGCAGTCAGTGAGGACTGTCCCATGGAGACTGGGTGGGGTCTGAGGAAGATGTTCAGGAAGTGGGTATGGCCAACTGCCCACGTACTAGGGGAAGGGGGTCGATTTGGGGAATGGGTTCCAGGAATGAGGTCTGGCTAGATTGAGTCAGGTGCAGCGGGGAGCTAGAGAAATCCCAAAGGCCAGAGGGCCCTGCCCAGCAGCAGGCCCGCACCTAGGTTGAGCTTTTCAGGATGCAAATCCAGCCCAGCGACTTCCCTGCTCAACACTCTTCAATGACTCCAACTGAGTACTGAGTACTGAGACTCCAACCCTTGGCCACCGAGGCCCGCACAGTCTGGCCTCCCCAACCATCCCAGTCTCACTGGGTGCCTCTTTCTCACTGCAGTATCCCTTCCTCTGATGATTCCAGGCCTTCAGAGATGCTTGCTGCCACGGAGTTGCCAAAGGTTTAAGTGTATTTTTTTTTTCAAGTTTATTTATTTATTTTCGAGAGAGACAGAGAAGACAAGCAGGGGAGGGGCAGAGAGAGAGAGAGAAAGAGAGAGAGAGAGAGAGAGAGAGAGAATCCCAAGCAGGCGCCTCAGAGTTGCCAAAGATTTAAAAGCAGGATGTTCATGGGGGCAGCTCAGTCGGTTGAGCATCTGACGCTTGATTTTGGCTCAGGTCATGATCTCACAGTTTAAGTTTGAGTCCCTCATCTGTCTCTGTGCTGACAGCATGGAGCCTGCTCGGGATTCTCTCTCTTCCCCTCTCTCTCTGCCCCTTCCCTGCTGGTGTTCTCTCTCTCTCTCTCTCTCAAAAATAAATAAATAAATAAATATTTTTTAAAAAAAGTGGCGGGAAGGGGGAGACAAATTGTCCATTTTGGTAATGGGGTTTGAGTAAACAGTAACACATTGTGGCTGACACCTATAAAGGGTGTATCCTGTGCTGGGCACTGTTCTGAGTTTACACAAGTTAACTAATTTAATCCTATCAACCTCATGAGTATATACTGTTATTATAACCATTATTCTCATGTCATAGGTAAAAAAAACCCTGAAGCACACAGAAGTTAAGTATCTTGCCCAAGGCTCACCATAATAATTATTATTTTTTTAATGTTTATTTATGTTTGAGAGAGAGAGATCAGCGCGAGCAGGGGAGGGGCAGAGAGAGGGGGACAGAGGACTTGAAGCAGGCTCCGTGCCGACAGTAGAGAACCCGTTGTGGCGTCTGAACCCACGAACCGTGAGATCATGACCTGAGCCGAGGTCGAATGCTTAACCGACTGAGCCACCCAGGCACCCCCACCATGATTATTAATAAGTGATGGAGCTGATTTCTGAACTCAGGCAGCCTGACCTCCGAGTCAGAGATCTTAACTCCTAGACTCTGCGGCATGGGACCCAGGATCAATATATACATACAGTGGAATATGATGTGGCCACAGGAAGTAATGCTGTAACCACACTAAGTTACCACTTAGTAGCCAGGGTGGCTACAATTAGAAAAACAACAACAACAACAACAACAACAACAACAACAACAGAAAGTAACGAGTGTGGGCAAGATGTGAACAAACTGGAGCCCTCGTGCATGGCTGGTGGGAACGTCATGCGTTACAACCTCTGTGGAAGACTACGGCATTCCTCAAAAGACTAAAAATAGAACTACCATTTCATCCAGCAATTCTACTTCTGGGTCGATGCCCAAAAGGATGGAAAGCAGGGTCTCTGAAGACCTACACCCGTATTCATAAGAGCATCATTCGCAATAGTCGAGAGGTGGAAGAAACCCAAGGGTCCGCTGATGGATGTATAAACAAAACATGGGTCTATCCACACAATGCAATATTGTCCAGCCTTAAAAAAGAATTAAGTCCCGTCACATAGTACAACATGGGTGAACCTTGAAGACATTATGCCTAGTGACATAAGCCAGTCACAGAAGGACAAGTATTCTATGATTCCACTCATATGAAATACCCTAGAATAGTCAAGTTCTTACATACAGAAAGTAAAAGTGGTTTGCCGGGAGCTGGGGAGGGAGGAATAGAAGCTCGTGAGTGTTTAATGGGTATAGAGTTTGGGATGATGAAAAAGGTGTGAAGATGGGTGGCGGTAATGATCGTTCAACAAGGTGAATGCACTTAATGCTGTTGACCTGACATTTAAAAAATGGTGAAAGTGGGGGCTCCTGGGTGGCTCAGTCAGTTAAGCGTCAGACTTGGGCTCAGGTCATGATCTCACAGATCGTGGGTTCGAGCCCCGCGTTTGGGCTCTGTGCTGACAGCTGGGAGCCTGGAGCCTGCTTTGGATTCTGTGTCTCTCTCTCTGCCCCTCCCCCCTTGCACTCTGTCTCTCTCTCTCTCTCAAAAATAAATAAAAACATTTTTAAAATGGTGAAAGTGGTAAATTTAATGTTATGTATATTCTGCTACAGTAAAAATGATGTTACAAAGCAATACAAATGTTTATATTGTTTAGTAAGAAAAGGCAGTATGCATAGTATAATCCCATTTTTTAATTTAAAAATGTGTGTGTGTGTGTGTGTGTGTGTGTGTGTGTGTGAGTGTGAGTGTGAGTGTGTGACAGAGATCAACTAGAAAGCAGTAGAGAAAAATGTTATGGGTGATTTTTGCTTTCTTCTTAAAACCATTCTGTATCATCTAAAATGTTCACAGTGGACTTAACGTTCTTATTATAATATGGAAAAAGCAATGAAGCAATTTCTTTTTTCAAACATAGAAAAGAACAAAAGAAAGTTCTGGATTCTGGTGAGTTGAATCAAAGGCATTTGTCTCCTGGGCTAGAATGACCCCTTCTCGCCACCTTCCACAAAAGGGAGGCAGAGATCAGACAGAGAGACGGGTCGGGGTCACGCCGAGGGAGACAGCCATCAGCCTGGCCTGGAGAAAACAATCCTGTTCTGCCCCAGAGACGCTGAGATGGGTCGATTCCTTTTGTCCCCTCCCACTGAGGCCACCCCCGCCCCCAAGAGCCCTTACCGTCAACGTCGTACACCTGGAAGAGGAATTTGAGTTTGTCCATGGGGTTGCCGTGGATGAGCAGGGTCAGCGCCTCCAGCAGCTCCTGGAGCGTGATGGTGCCACTTCCATCGGAGTCAAACAGGGCGAAGAATCTCTCGGCAAAGAAGGACTGTGGCCAGAGAAGGAGGGGAAAAGGCACAGTGTAGACTCAGGGCCTGCGCTTTGAAGTCGCGCGGTGTGCGTGCGCGCATGCGCCGTGGGGTGGTGGGATTCCGGCAGGACTCCGTCCGGTGCGTGGGGTGTGATCGCAGGATGTGATCTGTCCGCTTGGCCACACTAGGGGGCGGTGTCCATGGCCCATCCTGCCTGCCTAGAGCAAGTTCGGACTCCCGGTGGAAGAACTATTCAGATCCCTGCAGGGAGGATGGACTTGTGTCTGGGCCTCAGGCCCTCTGCCGGCACGGCAGCCTGGTCATTTGTACGGACTGTCTCCTACCTGCCATCGCCCCCATCAGCCTTGCAGTTCAGACCCCTCAACCTGCAAAAAGGGTCAGACAGAGGTCCCCTGCAGGCTCCTCCCAGGTCCTGTCTCATCCCCTTGGGGTGAACACGAGGGATGAGTGAACCAGGACGGTCTTGGAGGATGGTGCTTGAACACCTGTGTCTCGCCTGTACTAACTATTTAAGCTGCCGGTAGCCTGCACTTCAGGCTTGTTCTTAAGCGCCAATTCACTCACTCTATTCATTCATTCATTCATTCATTCATTCGGCAGCCATTTTCCCGCACAGCTCCTGCCTGCCGGGCCTGGTGATAGACACTCAACACAGAAATTAAGACACGCTGGGTCAGAGCCCCAGATATACCAAGCGCAGACGCTCCCCTCGGGGCGGGGGGAGGGGTTCGTAGGGTTCAGGTCTCACCTAAGGGGACCGTGAGGAGTTTACAAGCGCCGAGTGGGGGCCAGAGTCGGCTGTAGACAGTCAGCCCTGCCTTGGCTCTCCTCTTTCTTCCCTAGATCACTGGGTAAGACCTTAATCAGCCTCCACCATCTTGAATGGTCTTTATCTTAAGGTATTTTGCAGCCTCCTGTTGACAGTGTAATGTTCTGCCAGGCAGGTCTTTTTTTTTCCTTCCCCATGTTCACTATATAGAAGGAGGCATGGCATTTAGAGCTCTTAGCAGCATCCCTGCTACCAGCAAGTGAGGGGCCCTCTGATCCAAACGGGGACATGTAGATGGTCCCTGGCCCGCCCCTATCAAGGACACAGGCCACCACCAGATGCCAGCCCACAAAACAGGTGGAGAGAGGTTGACATTTGCCGGCTCACTCCCCCTGTCTCTCTGTGGATGTCTCCCCAGTCTGCCCGGCATGCAGGCTGTTCCAGGGATGTGCAGAGACCCTATCAAATGGGAGAGGAACGGGGACAGTGTGGGAGTCTCACGGATACAAACCATTGAAAAACATTATTTCTTGGAAGGAGGCTTACGTACACGATAGCATCAACCCGGCCCGTGAGGCTGGTGGAAAATATGAGGCCAAAAATATTTCTTAAGATTTGGCAAGCTGCTGATACCCAACTTCACATGATGTTTTGAAGACCCCAGGAGGCCATGGCTACCAAAGGGACGGACGGGCATCGATAGCAGAGACAGAAACGTCCTCCGATCCTGCTTAGAGGTGGGGCCTAGAGCCCCGAGGACGCCCGGGGAGCGATCTTTCCCTCCTTGTGACGTACTGTGTCCCTGAGAGCCGGATGGCTCTTCCCTTATGAACGCGGGGCCCTACTTCTGGAGCGGACACTTGCCTCTTTCACATTCAAGGCTGTTTTGAATTCTTGCAGGTTGATCTCCCGGTCTTCTCCCGCAATGGTCTCAAACTGGTGTGTCACCCACTGAAGCCACTTGGCGTCCTCCTCGGCACTCATGGTGCTTGAGACAAAGGAGACAGGTTTATGGGCTTGGGGTGGCCAAGGGCTCCGGGTGGTTCCAGGCCCTGTGCCTTCTTCCAACGAGGGCCTCGGGCCTTCCATGGGCTGGATCAGTCTCCCCAGGACTGCTGAGCCCCTGTCTCTCCCTTCCATCTGGCATCAGCCAGCCTGGGCTCGTGTCTCCTTAGGTTTCGGAATGACAGGGTCCCAGTGAGATGGAGTCCAGATTGTGGGCATAAGGTCAGAGAGTGGCACACTCTGGGAATGCCATTAACATGGTGACAATCCTCCCCCACCTCACATTTGCACAGCTCTTTAGTGTTTTCCAAATACCTCCCACCCACCACTTCATTTGGTCTCTGTCACCCTCTGGTGGGTCACGACATTTTATAAGGAGGAAATAGATTCCGAGCAGTTGAGTACTTTGGCAAAATTTATTCAGCCAGAGAGAGAGAGGGAGAGAGAGAGAGAGAGAGAGAGAGAGGGAAAGTGAGTGCTCAAATCCAAGGCTGGCATGTTTTCCATCATGCCCCAGAGCCCCCACCCTTTGCTTGAATATTTCTAGTACACGCCATGCCAGGACTCAGGCCTCGGGTCTTGACTCTCTGGGTCCAGGGCATATTCTATGATGTTCCAAGGGTATCAGTGGGCAGACACCCTCCCAGATGAGCTAGCTATACAATGACCTGAACAGAGGTTAGTGATAAATGAGGACACCACTTTCTGTGGCATCAGAATCCGACAAACCAGAATTGAGACTGTGACTGACGATATATAACATCCTGTTGCTATCAACTTCCCTCTGAGAGAATGGCTTTGTCTGTATCCCATGAGTTCAATATAACCTTAAATGATTTAGCTACAATTGATCCTCATTATTTGCAGATTCCGTATTTGTGAATTCACCTATCTGTTACACTTTACCTGTGACCCCTAAATCAATGCTTGTGGCATTTTTGCAGACATTGTGGACTTGAGCAGAACAGTGATAAACTTGAGCTGCCCAATGTACACGTTCCCAGCTGGGGTTGAACAAAGTGATGCTCTGCCTTCTTGTTTCTTGTTTCAGCTCTCATATTATGAACAAGTGTCCTTCTCATGATCTACTGAGTGCTGCAAGGGTTGAATTTTTGTGCTTTTTGTTGGTGATCTTGCTTTGTGTGTGTGTGTGTGTGTGTGTGTGTGTGTGTGTGTGTGTGTTTTGAGAGAGAGAGGTCTCAAGTGAGCAAGGGCAGAGAGAGAGAGAGAGACAGAGACAGACAGAGAGAGAGAAGTGGGGCTCACCCAACGTGGGGATTGTGTTCACCAGAAGCAGCGTTCATGCTCACCTGAAGCGTGGGCTCAAGTTCACCCGATGCCAGACTTGAACTCACAAACCGTGAGATCATGACCTGAGCCGAAGTCAGATGCTTAACTCGCTAAGCCACCCAGATGCCCCATTTTTTTCATTCTTAAAAAAAATTGGGGGGACTCGTGGGTGGCTCAGTCGGTTGAGCATCCGACTTTAGCTCAGGTCATGATCTCCCAGTTTGTGAGTTCAAGCCCCGTGTCAGGCTCTGTGCTGACCACTCAGAGCCTGGAGCCTGCTTTGGATTCTGTGTCTCATTCTCTCTCTGCCCCTCACCCACTTGTGCTCTATCTCTCAAAAATAAATAAATGTAGAAAAAAATTAAAAAAACATTTTTTTTCGGATGCCTGGGTGGCTCAGCCGATTAAGTGTCTGACTTTGGCTCAAGTAATGATCTCAAGGTTCATGGGTTCGAGCCCTGCATCGGGCTCTGGGCTGACAGCTCAGAGCCTGGAACCTGCTTCAGATTCTGTGTCTCCCTCTGTCTCTCTGCGCCTCCCCTATTCGTGCTCTCCCTCTCTCTCAAAAATAAATAAATAAAAATTGAAAATAATAATAATAAAAAAAATTTTTAGGGGCGCCTGGACGGCTCAGTCAGTTAAGTGTCTGACTTCGGCTCAGGTTATGATCTCACGGTTTGTGGGTTCGAGCCCAGAGTGGGGCTCTGTGCTGACAGCTTGGAGCCTGAAGCCTGCTTCAGATTCTGTGTCTCCCTTTCTCTGTCTCTGCCCCTACTCTGCTTGTGCATGCATGCGCACTCTCTCTCTCAAAAATAAATGAACATAAAAAAATTCTTAATTTTTTTTTTCTTACAGGGGACACACAATGTTACATTAGTTTTCAGGTGTATAATGTATCTCTACATGCTATGCTGTGCTCACAGCCAGTGTTAACTACCATCTGTCACCATGTAACATGATTACAATGTCATTGAATACATTCCCTGTGTTGCACCAGGGATTTTGCTCTTTAAAATGGCCCCAAGAGTGATGCTGAAATGCTGGCTAGCACTCCTCAGCACAAAAAGGCTGTGATATGCCTTATGGAAAAAATATGTGTATTAGGTAAGCTTTGTTCAGACATGAGTTTTAGCACTGTGGACTGTGAGTTCTACGTTAACAAATCAACAACTTATATTCTTTTATTTATTTTATTTTTTTTACATTTTATTTATTTTTGAGGGAGAGTGAGCACAAGTGGGGGAGGGGCAGAGTGAAAGGAAGACACAGAATCTGAAGTAGGCTTCCGGCTCTGAGCTGTCAGCACTGAGCTGGACGTGGGGCTCAAACTCACAAACCATGAGATCATGACCTGAGCCGAAGTTGGATGCTTAACTGACTGAGCCACTCAGGCGCCCCTCAACAACTTACATTCTTTTTTTTTTTTTTAATTTTTTTTAATGTTTATTTATTTCTGAGACAGAGAGAGACAGAGCATGAGTGAGGGAGGGGCAGAGAGAGAGGGAGACACAGAATCAGAAGCAGGCTCCAGGCTCTGAGCTGTCAGCACAGTGCCCGACGCGGGGCTTGAACTCACAAACCAGGAGATCACGACCTGAGCTGAAGTCAGTCTCTCAACCAACTGAGCCACCCAGGCACCCCAACAACTTACATTCTTAAAGGAGGCTTTAACCACAAGCACACATAAAACAGGGTTATATATTGAGGGGTGCCTGGCTGGCTCAGTTGGTAGAGTGTATGACTTTTTTTTTCTAAGTTTTATTTATTTATTTTTTGAGAGAGAGAGAGAGAGAGCAGGGGAGGGGCAGAGAGAGAGGGGGGCAGAGGATCTGAAGCAGACTCCAGGCTCTGAGCTGTCAGCACAGAGCCTGACATGGGGCTTGAACCCACGAATCATGTCCCATGTGGGGCTTGAACTCACGAACCATGAGATCATGACCTGAGCCAAAGTCAGACACTTAACCGACTGAGCTACCCAGGCACCCTGGAGTGTGTGACTCTTGATCTGGGGGTCATGAGTATGAGCTCCACATTGGGTGTAGAGATTATAAATGAGTAAACTTAAAAAAAAAAAAAACAAACCCAAGGCTATACATTGATTTTTTGACAAAAACGTTGCACCCAGATGTTAGCAAGGACTTAACCCTGTATTTTCCCTAGGAGCAATGGCTCAGAATTCCCTAATTCATTGTTTTCAATGACTTTATAGGACACAACTGCCATGAATAATGAGAATCAACTGTATTTATATATTAAATTTAAAAATAAACAAGCTAACTTTCACTTAAGGAACTGGGAAAAAAAATACACACACACAATAAATAGAAGGATTGACTATTAAGTAGAAAGTCTGAAATTCAGGAACTAGAAAACTGAATAAAGTCAAAATAATAAATTTATTTTGATTCGGGCAATGATTTCACAGATGTATCCATATGCTAAAAGCTCATCAAACTGTTCGCTTTAACTATGCAGTTTGTTTTTTGTCAATTATGCTTCAACTCAGTGAAAAAAGAAGTTGGGTCTTGGAAAAGTCTGAATAGAAAAACATGATTAAAGAAAAAAAAGTGAAAGAAGTACATTAATATTGAGAAAGGCAATAAAAATGGAGGCGCTACAGAAATGGAAGAGTATTGTGTGTAGATTTTTGGTGAACTCAGGGAAATGAATCGATTTCAAGAAGAAGTAACAACCTGAACAGACCAAAAATCATTTAAGAAAGGAGAAAGGCAGTGAAATGTTAACCCTTTACAATAATATCAGGCCCAGCTTGTTGTTACAGCTGAGTCCTATCCAATCTTCAAAGAATAAGTCCAATGCCAAATCATCTCAGACGGTAAAAAATAATGGTAAGACTCCCAATTTACTTTACAAAGCCAGCCTTACCCAATCCCGATGAAGATAGCATACAAAAAAGCAAGCAAGCAAGCAAGCAAGATAGATGGATAGAAAATTCTAGACGAATGTAACTTGTAGAGATGCAAAACTCCAACTAAAATACAACCAAGCTAAACCCTGGGGTTTACTTAAAAAATAATAGGGGCGCCTGGGTGGCTCAGTCTGTTGAGCGTCCAACTTCAGCTCAGGTCATGACCTCACAGTTCGTAGGTTCGAGCCCCATTTCGGGCTCTGTACTGACGGCTCAGAGCCTGGAGCCTGATTCAGTTTCTATATCTTCCTCTCTCTCTCTGCCCCTCCCCTTCTCACACTCCTCTGTCAATCTCTCTCAAAAAAAAAAAATAAATAAACATTAAAAAAAAATTAAAAAAAAGAATCCACCTTTATCACGAAGGACTTTTCCCAGAAATACAAGGATAGTTCACTGTTAAGTAAGCTATGAAGTGCCCTCTGCTGGCCAGTAGTGCAGTATGGGAGGAGTAGTGATTCCCAAACTGTGATACATGCCTGTCAGAAGCAGGGAGGGCTTTGCTAAGATGCCCATTCTGACTCACCAACTTCGGCGCAGAGGGGCTGGGAATCTGCACGTGTAACCAAGCACCCTGGAAGTTTGCGACCCACAGTGAGTGGTCTAGGCTCACACCTGGAGAACTGCTGCCCTGAAGGTTAAAGCCCCACTTACTTCACCTCTCGGGACCTAGAGGAAGGCATTCCACAAAGCAGAGAGAATTCTGGAAAACAGGCTGCATTGCATGCAGGTGCTAACCCAGGGAGGGTGGGGATGGGTTTCTGATGTTCACCACCCCCTTCTCAGAAATATGAGTGTTTCGGGCCTGCAGAATGAGAAGAAATTCTGGGAGGCTGGTGGAGAAGAGGCTGGAACAGCTGGCAGGAAGGAAGGAGGGAGGGCATGGGGGAGAAAAGAAGGAGACAGAAGTCCTCGACAACGAGTGAGGAATCCAGATTTCACAGCTCCAGGGGAACAGTATGCTCACCAGAGGCCAGAATTTTCCTCAGGAGACCAGGATTCTGGGTCCGGGCTTGCTTGGCCCTAACTGAATAATAACTGGCCCCATGCACTCTAGTTTCCTCATCTGTAAAATGTGACAAGCATTCTTCCAACAAGAGCTGCCGCGGGGATCACACGAGGTGCCATTTGGGAAAGTGCAACTGGCAAACACTGTACAAATGCCAGATATCGTCATTAGTCTGACGATGTCGATGCCTGATTTTACAGATGTGAAAACAGGCCCAGAGAGGTCTGGTGACTTGCCCAAGATTGCACAGCTTGCTAGTGACAAGGCAAGACCAGGCTCGGGTCTCCTCACTTCTGTCCCGGGCAGATGGTCATCCTTTGTAGTTCACCCCATCTCCAAAGGCAAAAGAACCCTTGCCTTTCCCTTGTCAGTGGCATGGAAAGCTAGACAAATGAGCCACTTACCCTCTGCAGCTTTCAAGGTCTGGTTGGGCTGGGTCTCCCGGTGTGCTCATCCTTTCTCCTGTTTTCTGGACCACAGGTCCCAGAGAGGCTGTGGTCTGTACGGCAGCCTGCGTCGAGGAACCCACAGTTCACTTCTCTCCAGCTCCTCCTCTTCCTGAGTCTTCTAAAGCCCTGCTCACACCCACAGCCCCTCGGTCACCCACGTGCTGGCCACTGGCCAACTTGCTCCTGAGGAATTCCAACAAGGAGCCTATTGTGAGGGTAGGGCAAGGATTTATCTGGAAAGATGTTGGCTGTCTTCCATCTGGCCCGATATCTTGCATTTCCCCTCCCTCAAGGAGATCAGTAGGTAGGATATCTAGAAATGCACCATGCAATAATAATAATAATAATAATAATAATAATAATAATAGATCACCAATAAGTCAGAGTAGGCTCTGCTCAGCACCTAATGAGCCAACTGAGACTTCATTGATCCCAATAGCATTGATTACCAACAGAAATGTTGAAGTACTCACTCTGAGCCATGCAGTGTGCTAAAGGACTGTATACACAGCGTTCAGGTAAATATATAACACAGTCCTGTCTGGTGGGCATTATCATCATTAAGCCAGTGAAGAGGAAAGTGGGGCTCTGAGATGTGAAATAACATGTCCAGATGGCGTGGCAGGCAGGCATTCAACCATGGTAGGCTAACTCCGGAGACTGTGTTTTTTATTTTAATGTTTATTTATTTTTGAGGGAGGGGAGGGGGAAAGGGGCAGAGAGACGGAGACACAGAATCCGAACCAGGCTCCAGGCTCTGAGCGGTCAGCACAGAGCCCAATACAGGGCTCCAACTCTCGAGCCGTGAGATCGTGGACCTGAGCCGAGGTCGGAAGCTGAACCTTCTGAGCCCCCCAGGCGCCCGTGGAGACTGTATTTAACTACCCAGGGAGCAAAGCTCAGTCCCAAAGTACTGAGTAAAAACATATTGAAACAGTCCTGTGAAGAGGTTGCCAGTTCAAGGGACCTGGGGAGGGAGGGAGGTCTGTGAGCTCTATTTGCTAAAAACCTAAGAGAGATTATACAAACACAAAGCCATGCTGCAACTAAAATTTGAAGTGCTTTTTACTTTTTGTCCTGCCTGGCAAGAGATCAGCTGAGGCTGAACATCTGTGGCAGATTAGGACCCCCGACTGGTGATTTTAGAGGTCTCTGGTTAATTTCCAAAATGAGGGCAATAATAATTGTTGAGTTTATTTATTGTGAGAGACAGAGAGCAGGAGAGGGGCAGAGAGAGAAAGGGGAGGGAGAATCCCCATCAGGCTCCGCGTTGGCAGTGGCCGCTCGGCTAGAACTCACGAACCAGGAGATCATGAGGGGGAAATCAAGAGGCGGACACTTAACCAACTGAGCCACCTAGGTGCCCCAGGGAACGTGTAGTTTACGTTAAATCTCCTTACAGCTTGCAGCCCATTGATACACACCTGAAACATATAGAACGTGACCTTCCTCCAAGAACTCATGGCTGCCTTAGTGCCTTAATATTTATGTTTGATATTATTAAAGACTAAAAGTAACTTTAGTTACTTAACAGCAGCTAGCTTCTCAAGATCCTGAAAGCCCTGCTTCCAAATTCCTTAGAGACTTATGCTCTCTCTAACCTACCCCCCCCCCCCAATTAAAAAGTATATAATCAGTCACTCCTCACAATTCCAGCACGGCTCCTTCTGCCCACGGGTCCTGTCCCTGTGCCATAATAAAATCACCTTTTTGCAGCAAAAACATCTCAAGAATTCTTTCTTAGCCATTCTTTCATGAACCCCAAACTCCCAAATTTCATAATTTCATCGCCATGATCTTGGTTTAGGCTTCATGTGCTTTCCTTCGACTCAGGATCAGAAAGACCTTCAAGGTCGTAGAGCTTAACCAACCTTTTTTTAGCTTAAGTCTCTCTTCTGTCCTTCCCCAACCACACTTGGTGGTCGCCAGCCCTGACTTTGCACACCCCCAGTCACAGGGGGATCACTTGCTTGGGAAGTAGCAAATGGGGGGCTATTTTGAGCATTCAAATAGTGTTCCTCTGTTCTAGAGTGAAGAGAGAAATAGAAACTTCCATTAAGTGACTTTAGAAACTATGTGTAGGAAATGGAAAATTCTTTCGAAGAAATAGGCAAAGCAGTTAGTATGAATTATGCTTTCAGGTGGTAACCAGTTAAGGAAGAAAAGGAGGACTAAGAAGAGGTGAGACAGAGCTGCCCCTGTCCTGGCGTCACTGTGATTACCCGTGTATGATTCTCTGTCTACTCTCACTGCACTGTGAGCTCCTAAAGGCAAGGACTCTGGTTCATTAATTTTGAATTTGTTTAATGTTTTTTTATTTGTGAGACAAAGACAGAGCATGAACAGGGGAGGGACCAAGAGAGAAGGAGACACAGAATCCAAAGCAGGCTCTGGGCTCTGAGCTGTCAGCACGGAGCCTGACACGGGGCTCGAACCCACAAACCGTGAGATCATGACCTGAGCTGAAGTCAGATGCTTAACCGACTGGGTCACCCAGGCGCCCCTTTGGCTCATTAATTTTGAATCCCAGGAAACTAGCACAGTGCCCAACACATGGTGGGCACTGCATGTGTATTTGTGGAATGAATAAACCTGCCTCAATTTGACAAGTATTTATGAAATACCATGTGCCATGCACCGTCTGGGTCTACAGAGATGAGTAAAAGAATCCAGCACAGTAAAGGCAGATACAGAAGTGCCAAGAAGAGAGTATCAGGAGGACTCCCCAGTGGAAGTGACTGACCTGAGATGGGTTTTAGAGTATGAATAGGAGTTTGCCAGCTGGAGAACAAAAAGGACATTCCGAGCGGCTGGAAGATCGAACACAGAGGCACGAAGATGGAAATGCATACTGTGTTCAGGAAGCTAGGAGCAGTGCAGGTATAACTAAACAGCGACATGGGGAAGGACGAGCCTGAAAACAGACCCAGAGCCAGGAGCAGGAGTCAGATCATGAAGGGTCTTGTGCGAGGCAAGCTAAAGAGCTAGGACCCTACCCTGGGATGTGGGGTGCCAGTAAAAAATATAACGCAATGGAGCAACGTGATCCGATACTTGCCAACGTTCTGACACATAAAAGTCGAATTTCTATCCTAGTATCTGGGCAAAATGCAGATTTTTAAAGGGATGATAATAAACATTGTGAAATGTATTTTTAAACATGCCTTCCTTTTCACAAACATTTGGGGAGGATAGACTTTTTTCCCTGGTTACGTTTTTGCATGATCACAAAAATGATAAACATTAATTATAGAAAAAAAATACATAAAAGCGCGCGCACACACACAGATTTAAAAAAAAAATCACTGTAAACCCACCCACCCAGGTGAAGTCTCTGCTACAGTGAAGGGTTCCTTTCTAGTCACATTCAGAAGATAGCCCAACATGGGATTCAGAGTGGAATAGTTTCTGAGGAACCCATTTGTAGGAGCTGGTTTGCCTTTTGAAAGGTGAAATGGAATGGGATGGCTTAGGACATGGGGTTTTACCCCATGGGGTGTTACAATGGAGTTGGGAGGCCATTAAGGAGGTGGGCCTGCACACTTCACCGGGTAGACCGTGAACTTCTGAACCGGGCCAAACCACAAATATTCTAAGGATCCAGCCTGAACACCTGCAACTTGCTACACAAAGAGACTTTGCTTCGCGATAGCCCTAGCAACCAATTAGATTCAGCCAACACTGGTTTTCTGCCACCAACAGAAATTCTTTGTAAACAATTTATACAAGCATTCCCTTTTGTCTTTAAAATCCCTTGACTTGTGTTCCCTGGGAGGGCAACCTTTGGGTCACTGCCTACCTCTGTTTCCCTGAATTGCAATTCTGAGAGCACAAATATATGCTTTTGTTTTATTTTATTATTTATTTTAGCGAGTTGGCTCAAATATTTTGTTTGGCATTTTATTTTAGCGCAGCCTCTTTTCTGAGCCGACAACCTTGTGGGAAAGGCTTGGGTGGCACCTGGGAAGAGGAGGAGGAAAGCATGGGTCTGTTCTACCCTTGACCTCTGGTCTGAGCTCTCGGAAAGCAGAGATGCTCTTCCTGCTTTTGCAGGGAATGCAGGTGGCCCCGGTACGGTGTGGGCTCAGGGAGTCTTGAAGTTTCAGAGGACATCAGTGGCCGAGCAGTGGAGGAGATGTCCTCAAATGGCTGGCTGGTGGTGGACAGCTCCGGGAGCACCAGGGTGGCAGGGATTTGAGCAGGCTGGCTTGTGAGCACCAGCGACAGCAAAGGCCCATGGGAGAAACCCCTGGGGCAAGTTGGAAGCGGAGTAGGGAGGCCAAGATCCACAGTGAGAAAAAGGTGGGCATGAAAGCTAATGTGACTTCCTTCACACAAGCAAGCTGGGGTCAGAAAAGTAAGAAGATACAACTTGGGGCTTCTGGTTAAGGTGGCCCGAAGTCTGCCCCTTGAGGACCCCTCATCTATACCACACACAAAGCAATGACTGATAAAATACTTTAAAAAATGTAAAAGACCAGCTGCTCTCAAAAATAGGATAAATATCTCTGTCGGCCAGAGATGAAACAGAAACACACAATGGCTGTAAAATGGACTCTCTCGTCTCGCTCGCCTCTGGGAGCAGAGGCTTCTAAGAGCTCTGCTCCTGGGGTAGGATGCGAGTCTCCCGACTGATGGATCAGGGCTGAAAACAGCTGTGAACAACCATTGCCGGGGATTCACTTATTTTGTACTTGGGAGAAAAAGAGGAGTTGACATTGTCTCCTCACCCAGACCTGGACAGGCCAATGCCTGTTTGGTGACTGCACTCCCAGTGCCCTCAGATCTCCATGGATGGGAGCCCTGGGCCACCAAGGTAAAACCAGTATTGAATTGGGGAGGAGGGGTAGGCAGAAAGCTGGATGGAAGCAACAGTGAAACGTCTAGAGGAAGACTGAGCATGAACACACACACACACACACACACACACACACACACACACATACACACCCCATTCAAGATGAGCCAACAAGCTAGGATTCCAAAAGTCCCCAAAAGAATGGATGCTAAGAAGACAGCCAATCAAACCAATAACAGGGAGAATTCATTCTGTAAGTTGTGAAAATCATAGACTTTAAGCCTATGTAGATTCCTTGAAAAGAGAAAAGAAAGAAAAACACCCATTAGAAAAAAGAAATAAAGAAATAAAAAATGGACAGAAGGGAAACCAGTTTCAGCCGGTGTGAAGAAAACCCAGCTAGACATAGGGAGAATGACATGGGTATTACAATTCAATAAATAGGATAACGTTTTTAAACTAGACCTAGTTGAAGGGGGAATATACAATCCCTAAGATAGCATGGAATCATTCATTTGTCATACTTCTGTAGCTTTTTTTCACTTACCAACATATTCTAAGCATTTCTCATTATTGGCAGATATGAAAGTGTCCAAATGTTGTAAGCTAGTGTTCAATGTCTAGACATTTGATTTTTCCATATATATTCCATTACTGTAAACAAGTTTCTGAGAAATCTTGTGATTAATCTTTGCCCAAGTTTTCAATGGTTTCTCTCCATTCCCCAAAAAGGGATTGCTGAGGGTAAAAGGAATAAACTTTACAAAGCCTTTTGATAAAGCCAAAGAGCCAAATTTCTTCCCCCAAACCTTGGGCCAGTTTTCTCTCCCACCTATGTTTTATTTTTTTTATTATTAAAAAAAAAATTTTTAATGTTTATTTATTTTTGAGAGAGAGACAGACTGTGGGTGGGGGAGGGGCAGGAGAGAGGGGGCAGAGAGAGAGGGAGACACAGAATCGGAAGCAGTTTCCAGGCTCTGAGCTGTCAGCACGGCTCGAGCTTACTGACCTCAAGATCATGACCTGAACCGAAGTCGGATGCTTAGTTGACTGAGCCACCCAGACACCCCTCCCACCCATGTTTTAAGAGAATGCCTACTTCACCAAATACTTGTGAATAATAGGGATTATTCTTTAAAATACTCGTCAACCACTGGGGCGCTTGGGTGGCTCAGTCGGTTAAGCGTCTGACTTTGGCTCAGGTCATGATCTCAGGGTTCATGAGTTTGAGCCCCGTGTGGGGCTCTGTGTTGACAGCTCAGAGCCTGGAGTCAGTTTCAGATTCTGTGTCTCTGTCTCTTTCTGCCCCTCCTCCACTCATGCTCTGTCTGTTTCTGTCTCTCAAAAATAAATAAACTTAAAAATAAAATAAAATACTTGTCAATCAGGCAAAAAAATGATACCTTACAGGTTTTGTTTGCCTTTGTCTGATTAGTGAAGAAGTGAAACATCATCATGGAAGGAAAAGTTGTAAAATGCTCTTTTTCTTTTTTCTCAGATGAATTGGCACATATTTTACCATAGAAGGGACATGAGCTTCTTTTTTATAGTCATGTTCCCAACTGGTGGATTTTTTTTGTTTTTTTTTGGGTTTTTTGGGGAATAAAGTACCTTTTTTTCCCTACTTTTTTTTTTTTTTTTTTAAGGCATGACATGTTTTCATTCTATCCCTATGGCAGATGGCTGATTTTTGGGCCTGATTTTGAGTCTCGAGTCTGTAGCCCATAGATACTTCCCTGCTTGCTGGAGGATGGAGACACTGCTACGGCATTTCCTCTGCCAGGGAGAGTCAGGGAAGGCCGCTGAGATGTGGACAGAGGGCAGGGGAGACCGTAGGTCACTGGCCTGTGCTCCTCTGGGTGGCTAGTCTGCCACCTGTGTCCTGGAGCCCGAATCCCCTTACCCCCTCGAGGTCTCCGGCTATTGCCCAATTTCTCCTTAATAGCAAAACTTCCTGAACGAGTTGCTTACACTCAGTCTCTACTTCCTCATTTCCTTTTTTTTTTTTTGGAGAGGGTGGGAACCCACTCCAATCAGACTTCCATCCCAAAAGAAGCCTTTCTTAATGAGATTACCAATAAGCTGTCCATGGCTATGCCCAGGGGTTATTCTCAGTCCTTAGCAGCCTTCAGTGAAGGTGAGGGCGCCCTTTCCTTTTTGAACCTCGCTCTTCATTTGACTTCCAGGATCTCGTCCTCTCCTGGTGTCCTTTCTAACTCACTGTCTCCTTCTCGGCCTCCTGCCTTATTGGTACATACTGTCCTTTCATCTGACTTTGAAAGTTGGGCTCAGTCCTCAGACCTCTTTTCTTTTCTCTATAGGTTAGCTTCCTGCTAAGTGCATCTAGCTGTAAGTGCCTGCTCCGTGTCTCCACTTAGATGTCAACGTGCATCTCAGACCGAACGCCTCCCAAATTGGACTCGCGGTGTCCTTAACTCTGAGTCACCTGGCGTGAATGATCTCAGTGAATGATCCCCTCTCCATTCTACCTAGCTTTTCTGACGATAAACAATGGAGTATTCATCTACTCTTTTCTTCCACACACCTGACATCCAACCCACAAGCAAATTGCTTCTACATTGGAAATAGATCCAGAATTTGACTGCCTCTCTGCGGCCATCACCCCAGCCAAAGCCACCATCACCGCTCACCCGGACTCTGACAGCCTCATTCACCTCCCTGTTCCACCCCTGTTTTCTACTCAGCCGCCCTGGAGATTCTGTTCAAATGTAAGTTAGATGAAATCACTCCCTTGTTTAAAGTCTTCGCGTGGTTTCTCGTCCTGCAAGGCCCCCCCGTAGTCCCTCCATGACATGGCCTCATGACCTGGTGCCCTCGTCTTGGGCTCTCCCCCTCACTCACTCAACTCCAGCTACACTGGCCTCCTCAGTATTTCTTTCTTTTTTTGTAATGTTTATTTATTTATTTTGAGAGATTTTGATGAGGGGGGGTGGAGAGAATCCCAAGCAGGCTCCATGTTCAGCACAGAGCCTGATACAAGGTTCTATTTCACAAACCTGAGATCATAACCTGAGCTGAAATCAAGAGTCAGGTACTTACCTGACTGAGCCACCCAGACACCCCCACAGTATTTCTTGATCATACCAGGCACACTTCTGCCCCAGGGCCTTTGCACTGACTATTCCCTCTACCTGGAACACTCTTCTCCCAGACATCTACCTGGCTAACTGCCTCACATCCTTCAAGCTTTTGCTTCCCTCACACCTTCTCAGTGGAAGTCTACCCAGAACACCCTATTTTAAAATTGGGTGTCACCTTACCCCAAACTGCTAATTCTCATCGCTCTGCTCTCTTCTTTCCACAGCATGTGTTATTTTCTAACATACTATACAAAAATATACTTCCTTATGTTTGTTTTTTGTCTGCCTTCCCCCCAACTAGAATGTAAGCTCCAGGAGGGTGAGGACTTATCTGTTTTATTAGCAAATGAATCTAGAGACTAGCACAGTACCTGGGCTGTGAGTACCCCGTAGAGGAATCTCCCCACTCCAGCCGACCGTTCCCAATGCCCCACTCTGGTTCTAAGGAGGGTCAGCAGGAACTGAGGGCCACCCAGCTCCAGGCATTAGTAAGGAGAAGTGGTCCCTCCACCCAGCCTGCTAACTCTCTGCATGGCCTGGAAGAGCCACCTCCTCTCCAGGACTCGGTCTCTCATCTGCCCATTGGAGACTTTGTTTTTTCCTGTGCTCCCTAAATCAGGACATAGTGTAAGAGTGGGTACGGAAATGTGTACTTTAAAGCCCAAACAAGTTGACCTCATTATGCAACTCACATCTGGGAGAAAGGCTCACAAGGCTCTGTTTACAGACCATTTGCTGAGGATAATTCTCCTCCTGGAAGCCTGTCCCCCAGATTGCCACCCCTGGGGTCAAAAAAAATATATGCAGAAGTTCATTTCCTGCTGCTGTAAGTAGGGGTCATTCCATTGTGGCGTGAAATATATATGGTGTATCCTTCCCAACTCCTCCCCTTGATCTTTCCATGGAAAAACAGGGCAGTTAAGGTCACCTAACACCATTCCAGAAAGTTCTGTTATGATTTTGACTGATATATACAATTTCAGAGGGTATTTCAGAGGGTATGATTTCACCAGCTTTTCTTAGTTCCTTTGTAGGACCTGGAAGGCTGGGACAGGTCTTCCTTCTCTTTATCCCCTGCAGGGCTCGGCCCGCAGGAGCAGCTCCACCAGGGGTTGCTGATTTGGTCCCTGTCGGTCTGTTGGGCCCCTGACTTGCTGTCCCGCAGTTTGAGGAAAACGTGGAAAGAGCAAATACTGCCCCTGGACCAGCAGCTTTTGCAGGGACCCCCGGGATTGTGGGGGGCATTAGCATTAGCAGTCCACGTCTCAGACTGCAACATGCTTGTGCAAACACTTCTCAGGAAGTCCCAATAAGACCCCAGTGGCATAGACACTCTGAGCCTCTGTTTGTCAGACAGACAAACTAAGGGGCAGAGCCCGGACCAGGATGCTCTGAGCCCCGCCAGTCCTGCCCGGGCTTCCTTCCCTCTTGGCAGAGATGTATCCTCGGCTGGGTGCTGAGTGTGCCTTGCTCGCTTGCAACGCGGAGCCCTTACAGGAACTGCCTCTCCTCTGGGCCAGCCCCTGGGAGCTCTCTGCCCCGCAAACTGCAAACCAGGCTCATCTGTCAAGGCCCGGCCCAACTTTGGCCTCCTGGAGACCCTGACTGCTGTCCCTAGCCTTGAGTGTCCTGTGTTCCTGCAGCCCTTACTGGCTGCACCACAAACTTGGCCTGAACACGTGCTGTCTTGCAACATCTCATACCATTGCTTTGTATGGTAATTTAGTCCTTGGGTCATAATTTCCCTTTGTGTGTGTGTGTGTGTGTGTACCTCTTCTCTTCCCCACTAGCCCATCAGCTCTAGAGAGGCGGAAACCATCTCCATTCATTGTTTATTTCATTCATCCATTCCTTCAAGAGATAAACTGGTGATCAAGGGAGACACGGTTCCTGTCCTCACAGAGCTTTTATTCCCTATTTATTCCTTATATCCCCACACAACTCAATATAATCCAGCTATATAACCAGCAGGCAAGAGTTCATGGGGACAGCCTCTAGCCGGCGAGTTCCAGCACCATGTGTCCCTTTGGTCTGGTCAAAGCCAAGCAGGAAGGACCACAGAGACAGGGTCTGTGTGGGGCACCTTCTAGGTGACAACCCCAGAAAGGAATTCCTTCTGGGTCCTGCTCCGGGGATACTTTGGGGGCCCACCCATAAAAGGGTCAAAGCCCTCAGGCCCTGAAGAGGCCTTAAGGCTCACCAAGGGGACATTTCTTGGCATAGAGGGGGAAACCGAGGCACCTAGAGGTCTGTAGTCGCTCTCCTAGCCCAGTGCTCTTCTCCGAGGATCCCACTGAGGTAGGATTTCCTGCTGAAGAGAAGGACTGTTTTGCTGCCTGGCAGTTGAGAGCAATTCTGGTGCACAGGAGTGTGTGGGTGGAAAGAGACCCCGCCGAAGGCTGAGCTCTCGGTAGTGGGGCTCTGTCCGCTCTGCCCACCGTTCTCCGTGCTTGGGAGGATTAGATCAAACGCCTGGCCCAGAACAGACACTCAATTCGTTTTCACTCATTCAGAAGACCATTTTGATTATTTTCAACCAAGTTTCTGAAAAAGAACCCTAGTTGGTCTTCTTGAAGCAGAAAGAGCTGAGTGCACGTGACCTCAACTGCCGCCCCAGGGGTCTCGGTCCTGATGCTCCAGCTCACCCTACCACCCACAAAATGGGCGCTTTGGGTCCACCCCTTGATGTCTGAGGCCAACATGCTCCTTTCCCTATTCCTTGTTTTCTCTGCCTGTTAAAAAGGGGCTGTTCAGCCCTGCCGCCGTGAGGTTGTCAGACTCTGCTGAGATGCCACCACGGATACACTTCTCTGCAGGTGGCACTGGATCATGCTGGCTCCTGTCCCCCGTTGCTTCTCCTCCTGGAGGAGTCTGTTCTCTAGAGAGAGTGGGGCAGGGTTCCAAGGCTGGGTGAGGGCCTCTTCTCCTTGGCCACCCCCACCACCCCCTCCCAACTGCCTTCAGAAACACACGCGGCCAGAGCCAACAGCTGCTGCCCCCACTGTTCAGCTCAGGTGACAAGTGTGAGGCACACTCCCATCGGTAAAAGAAGGCAATGGGCGGGCAGGGGTTTTTGTGGGGACCCCTTCCCCCTCCTTCCTCCTTGCTTTATGAGCTTGGAGAAGTCTAGAGACTTACAGAAATTATGTCTGCATACAGCCTTGGAGATGACGTATTCCAGTGACTTCCAAACACTTAACATTAATTTTTAGCTCCTTGGGTCATGTTTTAACTGACCTCAGTAAAAAAAAAAAAAAAAAATGCATACAGATTTTTTTCTATGAAAGATCTAGTACAACCTTTCCTTTCTAGAAGGGGAAGGTGAGGTCCAGCCCTAGGAGTGGGTGTGGTTTCCTAGAGGTAACTCGGGAGTTGATGTGGCTGGGACTAGATCCCTGGTCCCCTAACACAGCATTCTTTCCAGTAGCCTTAACACTGAGGAGGTGCCTGCAAAACTGAGGCTCGTCTCAGCATTGAGAAGGAGGAGGGAGACAGGATGGGGTACTTGCAGTTTACATGAGAAAAGAATCTTCAGCTAATCCAGGAACTCTGCAGATGTGTATCTTAAATTTTTTTTTTTTTCAACGTTTTTTATTTATTTTTGGGACAGAGAGAGACAGAGCATGAACGGGGGAGGGGCAGAGAGAGAGGGAGACACAGAATCGGAAACAGGCTCCAGGCTCCGAGCCATCGGCCCAGAGCCCGACGCGGGGCTCGAACTCACGGACTGCGAGATCGTGACCTGGCTGAAGTCGGATGCTTAACCGACTGCGCCACCCAGGCGCCCCTGCAGATGTGTATCTTAATCCGGTTCCCTAAGAATTGGTTCTTGGAATAAGGCTAGCAGCTGTAAACTCAGACTTTTTATCGGAAGAAGTAAAAATATTATTCTTGCCTTTTGTCATTAAGAGGTTTTGTTAAGAGCCACCAGGCTTTGGGAAGGCCAGAGGAAGGAAGCGTGGGCTCAGATGTTAGACTTTGGAGAATGCCTATCCCTGGTTCCCACCGTGAGTTGTGGCCTGAGATCTTCACCAAAGCTGACTTGCCTTGACTTCCCCTCTGCCCCCCGCTTCCCCCCTGCCTCATTTCTCTACCTTGCCTTGTCCTTCCTTTTGTCCCTTCTCTTGTGTTCCTTTAACCCTTTAATTTGCACCCAGAGGAACCACAGCATGAATGGCAAGGCCTTACTCTAAGGCAATGGCCCAGCCTGTGCCCAGAATGCTGGTTCCACAAGAGAAGCGATGGAGCATCTGGTGATTCGGAGTATATTGGCATATTACAGGCTCCGGGTTGACCAAACATGTCCTAGCCAATGACAAGAGGGCATTGCCTCTCTCCAGACTCAGAGTTCACCTGAACCTGCTCCTTAAATCCTGGAGATGTGGAAGGGCTGGGGTCGTGGCAGCATAGGATAGTTCGGGAAGGCTCTAGATAGAGTCAGGCCATTGGTTTAAGTACCAAACATATGATACCTCTCCTCCTCATTTCTTTACCTGGTAAACTTTTTTTTTTTTTTTTAATGTTTGTTTACTTTTGAGAGAGAGACAGAGACAGAGCATGAGTCGGGAGGGGCAGGGAGAGGGAGACAAAGAATCGGAAGCAGGCTCTAGGCTCTGAGCTGTCAGCACAGAGCCCGATGCGGGGCTCGAACCCACGAACTGCGAGATCGGGACCTGAGCCGAAGTCGGACGCTTCACCAACTAAGCCACCCAGGTTCCCGTAAAGGTGCTTTTATACGAGAAACACTTGTCTTCAGAGAAGGTACACCGTGCAGCACAGAGCACAGAATACAGAGTCCTAAAATAACACTGCTGACTCACTCACACACTAGTGTTACTAGAGGCATCTTTTGAACACTTGGGACCCAGATTGGTGTGAGGATGCTGCTGTCCCAGTGGGGAGGGGGTGTCCAAGCCCCCTGCACACGGGCCAGGCCTATATGTTGTGTCACCAGGAGCAATGGCTGCCATGGAAACTAGAGGCTACAGACCCCCTTTTCAGACTGCTAAATCCTGAGGGGGAGCTTTTGCAAACCCCGGGGAGAGGAGAAAGCAAGGATGTGACAATACGGAACTTCTGTTCAACCTTGCTTAAGGAGGGTCCAAATGGGATTTAACTTCCTTTTAACAAAAGCCAGGGATGAAGGAAAAAATAAATAAATAAACGAGGCATGCATGCATGCACATAGTGAAAACTGGAACAGCACAAGAGAGTAGACAAGGGAAAAGGAGCCCCCCTCCCTCCTCAGCCCCTGGTCTCAGTTTCCAGGGGTGAGAGCATTCGTGGTGTTATGTTTGTGGACTTGCACACAGTGGATGATCACAGAGCCACCTGCACGCACCACCTCGTTCTTTTTGGTGGCTGCAAGCATCCCATTTCCAGTCCCGTTTCAATGGCCTTCCTTGATTTAGACACTCTCAGGAATGTTACATTAGCTGCACCTGGAATGATTTCATTTCTACATTTATCTAGGCATTTCTGTCGACATATATTTATGCCTAATATTCCACATATTGCCAGGATTTGTAATCTGCATCTCCCTCCCTCCTAGGCTGACCCCCCCAAAGGCAAGGTCTGGAAGGGAAAGCAGTGGCCAAGGGTTAGGAATGGAAGGTAGGGCACAACGACGAAAGGGAGGCACAGGGAGCTCCTTTGTGGCGACTGAACAGCTCTGTACCTGGATCGTGGTGATGAGCACACAAATCTATACATGTGACAACAATACACAGAAGTACGCACACACACATACACACAAAGCTCTGTGGGGTTGTACCAATATCAACTTCTTGGTTTTAATATTACATGGTAGTTTTACTTATGTTTTTACTATTGGGGGAAACTGGGTGAAGGGTACCTGGGACCTTTCTGTGCCGTATTGGCCACTCCCTGGGGATCTAGAATTATTTCAAAAAAAAGTGAACATGACAACAAGGTTGGAGTCTCCTGCATCCAAGTATTCCATTCCTGGCTCTGGTGCAAACCCTGGCACAGAGATGTGCTCAGTAAATATAAGTGGAAGAAGCAAGGGGTGTCTCATTTCTAGGCCTCAGTGTCCCCGTCTGGGAAATGAGGCCATGGACTGAATGATCTCCAGTGGCCACACATCCCACACGTTTCCAGTCCCCACATTCCATTCTGTTTGGTCAGCACGTGCTCCTGCCTGTGGAACCAGTCACCCAACTCTCCTCCTAGCTTCTGATCTCCCGTACCGTCACCCCCTCCCTCTCACTTGCCGGCCCCATAGGCTGATACCCACTAAGTTTCCCAGCAGAACATAATAGTAGTGTGATGAACTCACCAGCCAAATTAAAATGGAAGATGTAGCACTTCTTGAAAAATGATCTTTCTTAAAGTCTCTGATGTGAAGAGCAAAAGAAATTTGCCAGCTATGTCTTAGGGTGGCCTGGTTTGCTCGATGGACTGAAAGTATACAACCAAGTGAAAGAATAATGTAATAGTGAAGACAGGGTTCCAAGCTCCAACCTTCCTTCAAATGAGGCTGCCACAGTCTCTGTAGACCAAGCCTCGGGCTTGCTAGGATTTGAGGAGATACTGGCTTATAGTGGATAGTGTTGCTGCTCCACACAGACCCCTTTTCATCATTTCTGTACCCCTGTTCACATTCCACAGGTGGCACCCTCACCTCTTCTGAGAAAACGGCTGAGGCCAAGAATGCTGGGTTTGGCCTGGGAGCCAAAATCTTCCTCCTCTCCCACTGGGTGATGGGCAGGGCAGCATGAGAGCCCAGCTCCCTGGCCCCAGCTTGGGACATGTGAGTGTCACTTATACTCTGGACTCTCCCTGTGGGATTGGGTGGCACTCAAGAGATAGGTGAGGCCTTTTGTCTGAGGCTGCACTGGCTTGGATTTCCCCTTCCCTGTTCTGCTTCCCAATCAATCCCCTTACAAGTGTTCCCTGGGAGCTTATTAAATGATTTGCTTACAAATTCACATCTCAGTACCCGCTTCTGGGGAATTCATTTGAGCTATGGTGTCCTCAAACAAGTTCTAGCCATTGAGATTTGTCTCAATGCCACTCCTAAAGGGTGGGTGTCATCATGGAGGGTCCCCCTCTCAGACTGAGGCTTGGTGAGTTCCTCCAAGGGTGCAATCAGGCAAGATGGTTAGAAAAGGAGTTGAGAGAAAATTAACAAGGGAACAGGAGCTTTGAATAACACACTGAATCAGATGGACTCAACAGATAAATTCAGAACATTCCATTCTAATACAACAGAATACATATTCTTTTCAAGTGTACATGGATCATTCTCCAGAATAGATCACATATTAGGCCACAAAACAGGCCTCAACAAATTCAGAAGATTGAAGTACACCATGCACCTTTTCTGACCACAACGCTATGAAACTAGAAGTCAACCACAAGAAGAAATCTGGAAAGACAAAATACATAGAGGTTAAATAACATACTACTATTAAACAATGAATGGGTCAACCAGGAACTCCAAGAAGAATTTTAAAAGTACATGTAAACAAAGGAAAATGAAAACACAATGGTCCAAAACCATTGGGATGCTGCAAAAGCAGTCATGAGAAGGAAGTATATAGCAATACAGGTCCTCCTCAAGAAGTAAGAAAACTCTCAAAAAAAAAAAAAAAAAAAACACCTAAAATTATACCTAAAGGAGATAAAAAAAAGAGGAAAAAATGAAGCCTAAAACCAGCAGAAGGAAGGAAATAATATAGATTATACCAGGAATAAATGACATAGAAACTAAAAACAACAACAACAAACAAAAAACAAACAAAACAAAAGAAAAACCACAAAATAGTAGAACAGATGGATGGAACTAGGAGCTGGTTCTTTGAAAAAATTAATAAGATTGATAACCTCCTAGCCAGACTCTTCAAAATGAAGAAAGGACCCAAATAAACAAAATCATTAATGAGAGAGAAGAATTAACAACTAACACCACAGAAATACAATTATAAGAGAATATAAGAAAAATTATATGCCAATAAACTGGACAACCCAGAAGAAATGAATAGGTTCCTAGAAATAGATACATTACCAAAGCTGAGGAGGAAGAAATAGAAAATTTGAACAGGCTGATAACCAACAAGGAAATTGAATGAGTAATCAAAATCTGCCAACAAACAAAAGTCCACGGCTGGATGGCTTCACAGGTAAATTCTATCAAACATTTAAAGTAGAGTTAATACCTATTCTCCTCAAACTAAATAGAAAAGGAAGGAAAATTTCCAAAGTTATTGTTATTGGAGCCAGCATTACCCTGATATCAAAACCAGGTAAAGACACAACACAAAAAAGGCCATGTTCTGATGAACACGAATGCAGAAATCCTACACAAAATACTGCCAAACCAAATCCAACAATACATTAAAAGAATAATTTACCACGATCAAGTGGGACTTATTGCTTGGTTCAATATTCACAAATCAATCAATGTGATACACCACATTATACACCACATTAATAAAAGAGAGGATAAGAAGCATATGATCCTCTCAGTAGATGCAGAAAAAGCATTTAACAAAGTACAACATGTATTCATGATAAAAACGCTCAACAAAGTAGGAATAGAGGGGACATAACTCAATATAATAAAGGCCATATATGGAAAACATACAGATGATATCATCATCAATGGGGGAAAAACTGAGATGTTTCCCTCTACTGTCGGGAAGAAGACAGGGATGTCCACTCTCATCATTGTTATTGAACATAGTACTGGAAGTCTGAGCCTCAGCAATCAGACCAGAAAAGAAATAAAAGGCATCCTAATTAGCAAGGAAGAAGTCAAACTTTCCTTATTCACAGATGACATGATACTATATATAGAAAACCCAAAGGATTCCACCAAAAAATTGCTAGAGCTGATACACAAATTCAGTAAAGTCACAGGATATAAAATCAACATATAGAAATCTGTTGCATTTATATACACCAATAATGAAGCAGTAGAAAGTGAAATTCAGGAATCAATCCCATTTACAATTGCACCAAAGCCAATAAGATACCTAGGAATAGATCTGCCCCAAGAGGTAAAAGACCTGTACTCTGAAAACTATAAAACACTAATGAAAGAAATTAAAAATGACACAAAGAAATGAAAAGATATTCCATGCTCAAGGATTGCAAGAACAATATTGTTAAAATGTCCATACTACCCAAAGCAACCTACACATTCAATGCAATCCCTATCAAAATACCAGCAGCATTTTTCACACAGCTAAACAAACAATCCTAAAATTTTTATGAAACCACAAAAGATCCAGAATAGCCAAAGCAATGTTGAAAAAGAAAAGTACACCTACAGGCATCACAATTTCAGACTTCAACTTATATTTCAAAGTTATAGTGATTAAAACAGTTTGGTACCGACACAAAAATAGACACATACATCAATAAAACAGAATAATAGGAAGCCCAGAAAGAAACCTACAATTATATGGTTAATTAATCTTCAACAAAGAAATAAAGACTATCCAAAGGGAAAAAGACCATCTCTTCAACAAAATGGTGTCGGGAAAACTGAACAGCCACATGCAAAAGAATGAAACTACACCATTCTTTTTCACCATACACAAAAATAAACTTGAAATGGATTAAAGACCTAAATATTAGAGCTGAAAAGAGAAAAATCTTTAAAGAAAGCACAGGCAATGATTTCTCTGACATTGGTCATAGCAACTTTTTTCTAGATATGTCTCCTGACGCAAGAGAAACAAAAGCAAAAATAAACTAAACAAAAATACTAATTCAAAGGAATACCTGCATCCCAATGTTTATAAAGGCATTATAAACAATAGTCAAACTATGGAAAGAGCCCAAGTGTCCACTGACTGATGAATGGATAAAGAAGATGTGGTAGATGCAGACAATGGAATATTACTCAGCCATAAAAAGGAATGAAACTTTGCCATTTGCAACGATTATGGGTGGAGCTAGAGAATATTATACTAAGTGAAATAAGACAGAGAAAGACAAATACCACATGATTTCACTCAGATGTGGAATTTAAGAAACAAAACAAAGGCGCCTGGGTGGCTTAAGTCGGTTAAGCATCCGACTTTGGCTCAAGTCATGATCTCGAGGTTCATGAATTCGAGCCCCCTGTTGGGCTCTGGGCGGACAGCTCAGAGCCTGAAGCCTACTTCAGATTCTATGTCTCCCTCTCTGTTTGCCCCTCCCCTGCTCTCTCTCTCTCCCCCTCTCTCAAAAATAAACATTAAATTAAAATTTAATTTAATTTTTAAAAATTTTTAAAAAGAAACAAAGCAAATAATCATAGGGGAGGGAGAGAGAGAGGCAAACCAAGAAACAGACTCTTAACCATAGAGAACAAACAGTTACCAGAGGGGAGGTTTTAGGGGGAGGGGTGAAATAGGTGATGGGGATCAAGGCGTGCATTTGTTGGGATGGGCACTGGCTGATGTATGGAAATGCTGAATCGCTATATTGTACACCTGAAACTAATATCACAGTGTATGTTAACCAACTGGAATTTAAATAAAATCTTTAGAAAAAGAAAAAGAAAAGGAGCTGAGAGCAGGGACTGGCTGCAGAGGGAAGGGGGAAAGGTGGCTGTAGCAAAAACGAACATCACGTAACTTGCTGTTGATAACTGCAGCCTAGCGAGAGGCCCAGGAAGAAAAGTTGCAGTCTGCCTCTGGGCCAGTGCAGCCGGTACCAAACACGAAGCTGGGCTATCTTTGCCCTCCACTCTCCCTTATATTCTCCACTTCCCTCCCTGTAGGCCCCCAGCTCCAGGCACAAACTCTCCAGACTGTATTATTTAAATAGCACTACTGAGGTATGATTACACGCAATAAACCACAACTATTTCAGGTGTGCAATTTGAGGTTTTGGCACATGCATATAACCCATAACACCATATCACAGTGAACAGCAAGTATACTCATCGTCCCCCAAAGTGACTTGCGATCCTCAATCAGTGTCAGAAGGACATAGCAACATGGAGGTGGAAACAGCGAGAATCCAGGGACAAGGGTGCCAAGTGGTGTCCGGATCACACTGTTCCTGAAGGTGACTTGGCTGTGTTTCTGTCTACCAGCTTCCTTTAGGTGTGTGAACACTCTGACCCTGGCTTTTCAACTTCTCCATCAATCTGTGAACACCCTGATAGCCTAATCAAGTACTGCGGAAGTTACTTATAACATAAAACCTCAACTGACAGATGAAGGGTGGGGAATGGTTGGACATAGGTCCCTGGACAGAGATTTCTAGGCGGGGGTTGACCCAGGGACCTTCAAATCCATGGGTTTCTCTCCTTAAACCTCATGAGCCAATCTCTGCTAACTTCCCAATTTTCTTCGGCAGCCTCCTCACCTCTCAGCCTATGTAGAATTGAAGAGGGTTAGGGCCTTGCTCTGGATTAGGCTTTGTCTTAAGGAAATGTGGCTGGTTTATCTTTCTTTTTTTTTTTTTTTTTTAATTTTTTTTTTTAACGTTTATTTATTTTTGAGACAGAGAGAGACAGAGCATGAACGGGGGAGGGACAGAGAGAGGGAGACACAGAATCCGAAACAGGCTCCAGGCTCCGAGCTGTCAGCACAGAGCCCGACGCGGGACTCGAACTCACAGACCGTGAGATCATGACCTGAGCCGAAGTCGGCCACTTAACCGACTGAGCCACCCAGGCGCCCCTATCTTTCTTTCAGATCACTAAAGCTTTCTCCGTATCAGCAATAAGGTCGTTTTGCTTTCTTATCACTCATGTGTTCACTGGAGTGGTGCTTTTAATTTCCTTCAAGAGCTTTTCCTTTGCATTCGCAACTTGGCTAACTGTTTGGCACGAGAGGCCAAGCTTCTGGCTTATCTCTGCCTTCAACATGTCTTCCTTACTAGCTTAGTCCCTTCTAACTTCTGATTTAAAATGAGAGATGTGTGACTCTTGGTTTCACTTGAACACGTAGAGGCCATTGCAGGTCATTAATTGGCCCAATTGTGATATTGCTGTGTCCCAAGAAACAGGGAGACCGGAGAGGGAGAGACACAGAGAAATGGCCGGTCTGAGGAGCAGCAGAGACACATGAGATATGTATCAATTAAGTTTGCCATCTCATATGGGTGTGGTTTGTGGAGCCTCAACAATTACAACGGTAACCTCAAAGATCTCTGATCACAGGTCACCATAGGAGATATAACAATAAGAAGGAAAAAGTTCCAAGTATTGCAAGGATTACCAAAATGTGACACAGAGACACAAAGTGAGTGAATGCCACTGGGAAAATGGTGCCCCTACGCTTGCTCGATGCAGAGTTGTCACAAACCTTTAATGTGTGTAAAAAAAAAAAAAAAAAAGAAGAAGAAGAAGCAATATTTGCAAAGCATAATAAAGTGGAGTGCAATCAAGTGAAGTGTACCTGTACCTGCAGATTCCCAGAAACAGGAGGCATGCCACGCCTCTCAGGGCCACATGGGTAAGCACCAGCACCAGTGGGGAGGTGGAGGGAAGAGGGGAAGCGGTGGGCAGGAGACTTGTGGTCATTTCCATGGGAAGGATGGGTGAGGCAGGGTAGGCAGGCTCAGGATTGGCTAGTTTGAATACTTTCAGCAGGCTCTGGGACATAGGGGCTGTCTGTCCCTAGTTGTCTGGCACCTGGCCCTGAGGTGAGTAGTTTCCCAAAGTGCAAGAGGAGGGGGTTGGGGGGGGGGGCTCCAGAGTGGCTGGTTTGCACTGAAAAGTGCTCTCACACTACGGCCACACCACCTGAATGTGCCCAATCCGTCTGAAAGGTACACTCATATATGTGAGTTATTTGCTGTCTCTAGCAATTAGCTCACCTGGGGAGGGGCAGTTCCTTTAGGGGCAGCAAGGCCCCAGATGTCAAAGATTAAATTTAGAAAATAAGGAGACGTAGAAGCACCCCGGTGGCTCAGTCGGTTAAACGTCGGACTTCAGCTCAGGTCATGATCTCACGGTTCGTGAGTTCGAGCCCCATGTCAGGCTCTGTGCTGACAGCTCAGAGCCTGGAGCCCAGTTCAGATTCTGTGTCTCCCTGCCCGCCCCTCACCCGCTCACGCTCTGTCGCTCTCTCCTTTAAAAATAAACAAACATTAAGAAAAAAAGGAAAAGAAGAAGGCATGGGTAATGCACTGATGCATGCCTAATACGTTTTTATCACACTGCTAGGCCATGTGCCACAGGCCTGTAGACATTATCTTGTGCCTTTCCAAACAGCCCTGAGACATCAAGCAATTTATCCAGGCCACAGATCGGTAAGGGACACAGCCAGGACCGGAAACCGTTTGACCCCAGAGCTCCATGCTATGTTGCGTGCAGGTCCTTGAGTGAGCCCCCTTCCCCTGGTGGGCGCCCAGAGGGCCCCTTTGGTCGGCACAGAAGAGTGGCTTTGTCATTGGCTTTCTGTCAGGCCTCACCGTTGAAGGAGGCTTTAACTTTCATCTGAACTGGCCTCCAGCCTGCACACACGAACCACACCGATGCTTCAGTCCACCCCTTCAGTGGGAGATGCAGTGGGAGATGTACCCCCCAGTCATAAAAGGGTGACATCAAGACATCTATGAGACTGGGGAGGCTATCAGGACAGAAAGCCATCACCCAAGAGTCTCAGTGCCCCTTTGTGCATCTGGAAGCCCAGGAGAGGGCTGCGGTTTGAAACAGAGGAGCGGCGAAGGTCACGGAGGTGAGGATATGTAGGGGGGGAGGAGGGAGGGGCCGTAGGCGCATTGAGTGGTGGCGGGTCTGCGCCGAGGGAACAGATGGATTAAATCATCCAGGATGCATTTCCAGATCCTTTCCCCACTGTATCCACCTGAGGAAAAGGTCTGTTTCGGGAGCGCCTGCAGGGCCTAGTTGGTTAAACATCTGACTCTCGGTCATGATCTCACAGTTCATGAGTTCGAGCCCTGTATTCGGCTCTGCCCCTCCCCTGCTCATTCTCTGTCTCTCAAAACTAAATAAATAAACTTAAAAAAAAAAAACCTCACTTTTACAAAAGAAAACACAAGGTCTGTTTTGTACCTTCTTCTGGACCTCCTACACGGGCGTCATTGGGCAACAGCAAACTGACCTGATAATGGGCTATATCATTATTTACTAGGGTTTCTTTTGTCTTGGTGGGGCCTTGCCACTATAGCTAAAACCGACATGGCACTTCTTCCATTCTCCCTGTGTATGAGTCTCCCTCCCCCACGTGCTCCGGTGGGATGCTGAGGGCCAGCATGGGCTTGCCTGGGCCCGTCTCTTGTCACCACTTACCTGGATAGGGACAGAGCACTTGGGCTCGGGCAAAACCCCTGCTCACACTTGCATCTGTTGAGCAAATTCAATGGAGGAGACTTGGTGCTACACAGGAACTGAAACGACCCCCCTTCTGGCCTCTTGAGCTGTCCCAGACTAGAGCGATCGGGGCTTTTTCAGTTTAGCACTAAAAGTCCTGTGTCCTGCAAAACCCCTGGCTCCAGGCACACCGGGACAGTTTGTCTCCCTGCTTGGACACTGTTGGTTCCTGCCCCTCAAGCTCTTTCCCAGAGCAGACCTGCTGGAGACCTTTCCAAGGTGTTCCAGGCACAAGCCCTGCCATAGCTCCCTGACTGTTAGCTTTTGGCTCCAGTAGCAGGTTCAATCCTTCGGCAGTTTGGATTAGATCCTACCAACCAAGATCATGCTGATAGAATGCCGTGAGGTCAGGAAGGAAGTCAAATTGAAAGAGGTTGTTTCGAAGGGTGTGATTTTGACTTGAGACAAGAAATATGACAGGATGCCCCGGGAGGTGGGAAACTGCATGCTTTTAATAAAGGAAGACAGATAATAGACTCCCACCCTCAGATGGCAGCTAAGATTAGCAGACAGCTTGTGTGTTCAGGCAGGGGTCCCCGCCCAGGACTGCCAAAGAAGACTTATCAGCAGATAGGGACACTGCTAGAATGAGAGCACCAGAAAGACTCCAGTAGAAAGGTTAAAAGCGGGGTGCCAGTTGGTTAAGTGGCCGACTTCGGCTCAGGTCATGATCTGTCAGTTTGTGAGTTCGAGCCCCGCATCTGGCTCTGTGCTGACAGCTCGGAGCCTAGAGCCTGCTTCGGATTCTGCGTCTGCCTTGCTCTCTGCCCCTCCCCTGCTCGCACTCTGTCTCTGTCTCTCATAAAATGAATAAACATTTAAAAAAATTAAAAAGAAAGCAAAAGAGAAGTTAAAACCGCAGCTAAGGTTTTGCAAGCAAGAGGACAAGGATAAGGGAGGTGGGTCTGGAAGGGAGTCAGGAGCAAGCGAGGAAGGCCCAGCCTGGCTTGAGCTGAGGCGAACAGAGGAGAAGGAACAGAGAACACGGAGAAGGCAAAGCCCTGAGTCCTGGGAGAGGAGGTCCCCACGGGGCTGGGGGGCGACTCACGAGTCATTTACTGAGAACCAAACCTAACCCAGGCCTTGCCCAGGTACAGAGCGTTACACTCTTTCAAGGCTCAGATCAGCGGCTCAAGCCATGGCCTGCACGGCCTATGTGGATACGTGCAAGGCTGCCAGGCCGTCATGGTGGAGCACGGCGTATCTTATCACTGGTGTTGTTTGGAATTGCTCATGCATGATGATAACGAAAAGCGGACCACCTTTTACTTCTAAGGTCACAGGTATTACTATCTAAGGTCACACCTCCTATTAGGAGCTCTCTCACACAGCACGCTCTGTCCCCGGGTTCTGGTAAGTCTCCTTCTCCTCCCCATTCTGGGCTGAGGGAAATAATGGTGTCCCCGCTGTCACTTGCCCTGGGACGCTGCACTCTTCTTTGTGGTATCCCTGCCCGTACCTCTGTAAAAGTTTCTTTACTAACTCTCCCAAAATCACGTAATTTGAGAGGGCCATCTGATTCCCTGAGTGGTATGGAATGTGGCCCCCAGAAAGCCCCTCAGAATGGGATTCCAGGGTGAGAGTGCACACATATTTGTGCAGCACAAGGATATATACTCCTTGCTTGGGAGAAGGGGTGAAGCAGACAATCCACAGAGTATAGTGGTATCATAAATGCTCAAATTATCACCTGAGTGCTGTGGTGGAAATCAGAAGTGCTCTCAGGCTACCTTCTCTGGGCCCATCTCTGATTTCAGCCTCAGATACCTCCCTTGTTCTCACCACCCTTTTGCCTCAGGCATTTCCCCTGCGCCAGAAGAACGTGCTCAGCCTGCGTGGAAGGAACACCCAGCTTGGACCTGTCGGAGAGCTGCCCTCCACACTTGGGAGACAGCCGTAAGAGTTAAAAGATGGCCACACTTCCTCTGGGGGGACACGCCTGAGGTATATGCGTCATGATTTGTTAGAGAGTCCCCAGAGTGATTAAACCCCGGTTGCTCGCAGAAACACCAGCTCAAAAATACTCTTTGCATTTGCTGTCTTTCTCTTCAAACGCCTTTATCCCTGCTCTCTTGGATCATCTGGCAAATAAACTTCCTGTGTCCACATCTTTGTCCTAAACTCTGCTATCTGGGAGGAGCCAAAGGAACGTAATGGGTGCCAGGAATGGCCCGAGAAAGGAGTCCCCTTGGGATGAGATTCTGGAACTGGGCCATTAAGTCAGATGGCAGCACACGTCTCATTGCTGGTAGTAAGTGGGGCAGTTGCGCCCCCTGGTATGTTGAAGCTTCAGAACTACTAAGAGTATCCCGTGCGGTGAGTTGGCAGGTGGTTAAAAGAGGGAGGGGAAGTACACGCAAAAGCTCTACACTCGGTGTGAGGCCATCACAGAGGGCCAAGACTAAGGTGAAGCAAGTAAGATGTCTGGGCACAGCATCCAAGGAGGTGCATGTTCTCAGGGCTGTGCAAGTGCGGGGTTGGCATTTGAGAGTGTTTCCTTGAAATCTGCACTGTAGGCGCCTCCACTTGGTCACCCTCATCCTGGCCTGGCATCCTGGCTCCTGGTTAGAGTGGGGATTTAGGACCCCAGGTGGTCAATTGGTTCTTTGCTCATATTTGTTTCACACTGCTTCCAAAGGCTCCATACACCACCCTCTGGTCATTTCACTGTCCCTGAGTATATTGAGGCAGAGTTTCTTAGCAGCAACTAGTCCTTACGTTGTCTTCCTGACCTGTAGCATTTGGGTCATTATATAGGAAGGGCAAGCGAAAGCTCCTAATTTAGTGCCCCCCCTCCCCCAACAACCAAGATGGCAAATCAGTAGAAATAATGAATCCTTATGCATTTGCTGAGTGTCACTCTCAAAAATTTAAAGGATGCTGGGTGGTAATCCCCATCGCATCCCCCATTCAATTCACTTTTATGGCCCCTGCAAAAACCAGACAGACTGTGGCATCACGTGATGTACAACCAAAAATTAAGCCAAGTGGTAGCTCTAATTACAGCTGCTGGGCCAGGTGTTACAGGTTTGCTACAACAGACCTGATACTTAGTATGTGACTAATGTTTTGGCAGATGCAGTATTTTCAATCTCCATCAATAAAGAAGAGCAAATGAGGATAATATTTACATGAAAAAGGCAGATGTACACATTCATTGTCTTGACCCAGAGCTATATTAAACACTCTTGTTCTCTGTCATGAGACAGTCCTCAGGGATTTTGATAATTTTATCATTTCACAGAATATCGTGCTGGTCCACTGTATTGATAAAACATCATGTTAATCCGTTTCAGTAAACAAGAAGTAGGAAGTTCTAGGGAAATGTGCCAGAGGGTAGGAGGTGAACCCTACCAAAATTTGGAAGCCTGTCATATCAGTGAATAATCTGGCCATGCCAGTTCATCCTTTCATAATATCAATTTTTCGTACCTCTTTCCCCCGTATCTTTAAGAAAGAGACACAGCACGGGATGGGTCTCTGGATTTTGGAGACAATGTATACTTCATTTGGTATTGCTTCCATTCATTTATTGGGTAACTCAGCAGGTTATCAATTTTGAGTGAGGCCCAGAATAAGAGAGGGCTCTGTTGGCTCTAGGATGTGAACAGCACTGACATTTGGGCCATACGACCCAGCCTATCCAAGGCACTAGAGATAAACAGAGTAGATAAATACACAATGAGGAGTCTCTGGCAAGCCCTGATAGGAAACCTATGATTCTGACCTATAGGGTTTGGAGCAAAGCCAGGCCTTCTGCAGAAAAACAAAACAAACCAAAATAAACAAAAAAACTCTTTCTGCTTGGAAAAGAGGTCCTGAGGTGAATCTTAGTGGAGACTGAGCACATAACCATAGCATATCAAGTGACCGTGAAACACCCGTCATAAGGTGTTTATCATCATATCTACCACCTCAAAAGATGGATAGATATAGCGGTAATCCATTGTCTCGCGGAAATGGCATAATCAGGATTGGGCTCACGTGGGCGTGGAAGGCACAGATAATTCACATGAACAGGAGACCCAAACATCCAAGATTCCCGCAGCAACAATACATGAACAGGAGACCCAAACATTCAAGATGCCCGCAGCAACACCTCACCTTGAACCTTGGGGAGGGGTTCCCTACAATCAGATAAAGGAAGGAGAAATAACTCGGATCTGATTCACAGATGGGTTAGCTTGGTATGTTGGTATAAAGCAGGAAGGACTGCCTGTTGCAGCACATCCCCCGTTAGGAGTGTACCCAAAGAAAGTGTAGGTGGTGGGGAATCCTCTCAGTGAGTACAGCTTTGAGAACACAAGAGTTTGGGGAGGGAGAAATGACTTAAAGATATATGGGGGTGTCTGCATAGTGACAAATGGCCTGAACAGAGAAAGAATGGAGATTAGCGGCTCTGGGAAAGAGACAGGTAGATGTTCCATATGGGTGGGCATGAGTGTGTAGAACTTTGACTCTCAATCAATGCCTACCTGAGAGTATCTCTTCAGAGGAGCACTGCGAAACCCAGTGAAAACGATGATTCATCAAGTGCAGGTAAGCTAGTCTCTGTCTTTGGCTACCTCGGTGCTTGCAAAATGATCCCATGAATGGAACAGCCATAGTGGAAGGAGTAAGGCCATATGTTGGCCCAACAGCATAACCTCCTTTTCACTAAGGCTGATCTAGTTACTGCTACTGCTGACTGCCTGACTGTACAATGACATAGACTGAACCTGAGCAGTCAATGTGGTACCATCTCTTGAAAAGAACAAGCAGCTAACTACATCGAACCCCTTCATCATGGAGGGGGAAGTTATTTATCCTTCCTCTTCTTTATATATGGGGATTTTCTTTTCTGCCCACAGCACTTATGCCAAAACTGCCATCTGAGGGCTTACAGAATGCCTGCTCATGGGGTCCCGTGTTACATTGCCTTGGACTAAGGTACCCATTTTATGGTGAAGGAAGTATGACAATGGGCACATGACCAGAGAACCCCATTGGCCCTAACATATCCCTAGAAGCAACTGAGTTTATTGACTTCAGTGCACTCACCCAAGATTCAGGACTTAATATGATGGCTTAAGCCCTGGAGGGGGTGTGGGGGGTAGCATTAATAGTCTGCTAGATTATCTAAATGAGGCCTGACCTCAACAGTGGCCAGTACTGTCTTTAGACCTACTCTTCTTCCAGGCCCTTACCCATAGACAGGGCCACCATACTCCAGAGTGGATTCCAAGGAGTCTTAGAAAATTCTAAATCTTAACCTTCTATATATATTTTTTGAGGTAGGAGGACAAATTTAACTTTTCAAAACTTGATTTATAAATGTTTTTGTATTTTAAATATTTAGACAATTGAACAACACTGCAAGCAAACTAGACCTAGCAGACATATTGGACATTGTACCCAACAACAAGAAAATACAGTCTTCTCAAGGGTACATAAAACATAAATCATATGTTAGGCTACAAGAAAGTCTCAATAAATTTTTAAAAATTGAAATGGTTCAAAATATTCTCTCCAGACACAACGGAAAAAAGTAGAAATCAATAACAGAACAAAAACTAGAAAAGTAAGAAATATGTGGAAATTAAACACTACTCTCTAAAACAACCATGGGTCAAATCAAAAATCACAAAGGAAATTAGAAAATACTTAGAGGTGAGTGAAAATGAAACACAAGATCTCGAAACTATTGGGTGCAGTAAAAGGGAAATTTATAGCAGTGAATTTCAGAGTGCTCAGAGGGAAATTTATAGCAGTAAATGCCTACATTAAAAAGAAAACGGGAATTATCTTGGGATGCCTGGGTGGCTCAGTCAGTTAAGCATCTGGGTCTTGATTTTGATTCAGGTCGTGATCTCATGGTTTGTGGGAATCAGCTCCCACGTTGAGCTCCACACTGAGTGTGGAACCTGATTGGGATTCTCTCTCCCTTTCTTTCTGCCCCTCCCCTGTTCATGCATGCATGTGCTCTCTCTCACTCTCTCTTTCAAAATAAATAAATAAAACTAAAACTAAATATATATATATATATATATCTTAATAAATATATAAATATAAATATATCTTAAATATAAATATATTTATAATATATTTATATTAAATATAAATATATCTATAATATATTTATATTAAATATAAATATATCTTAAATATATCTTAAATAAATATATAAATATATAAAAATATATATAAATATATATATTATATACATAAATATAAATAAATAAATAAATAAATAAAATATATCTTAAATATATCTTAAATAAGCCACTTCACTCCTTAAGGAGCTAGAAAAAGAAGAGCACATTAACCTGAAACCTAGCAGAAGGAAGGAAATAATAAATATCAGAGTGGAGATAAATAAAATAGAGAATAGGAAAACAAAAGAGAGAATCAATCAAAACTAAATTGTTTTTTTGAAAAGATCAATAAAATTGACAATCTTTAGCTAGAATAACAAAAAAAGAGAATGAGGAGTTTCTTAAAATAACTAAAATCAGAAATGAAAATGAGAACATTACTACCTACTTTGCAGAAATAAAAAGGATTACGAAAGAATACTATGAACTGTTATATGCTAACAAATTAGACCTAGATGACATGGACCAGTTTCTAAAACACAGATACCAAAACTGGCTCAAGAAGAAATAGAAAATCTCAGGGCACCTGGGTGGCTCAGTCAGTTAAGCGATAGGCTCTTGATTTTGGTTCAGATCATGTTCTCATGGTTTGTGAGATCAGCCCCGCATTGGGTTCTGCACTGAAAGCACAGAGCCTGCTTGGGATTCTCTCTCTCCCTCTCTTTCTCTCTGTCAAAATAAATAAATAAACATTTAAAAAAAAAAGAAAATCAAGGGGGGAGACAAGATGGCAGAATAGCATGGGAGTTTTTTGTGTGTCTCGTGTCCATGAAATACAGCCAGACCAACACTAAACCATCCTGCACACCTAGAAAACTGATGTGAGGATTAACACAACAATCTGCACAATCTGAACCACAGAATTCAGCAGGTACATGGTGCAGAGAGGTGAACTTGGGGAGCAAGAAGCTGCGGTGGGCAGGGAGCTGCTTTTGCGGACAGAGAGAGGACAGAAACAGGACGGAGATGGGGGGGGGGGGTGGAGAATATGGGAAAAGCACCCCTCCCCAAAAGCAGCTGGAGAGAAAGTGGAAAATTGGAAACAGCCATAGGGACTAAACTAAAATGGGAGAAAGGAGAAAAGAGACGGTTTAAATTCCATTAAGACTGTAAACAAGGGGAGCGCAAAGTCTGCAACTCCGCAGCTCCATACCTGGCAGTGCTCTGGTGGGAAGGGCAAATTCCCAGGAGCAGAGTGGGGTCCAGGAGGTTCTTGGGCCACACGGGGAGAAGAGGTTCCACTGCTGGAAGGACATTTGGTAGAGACTGTTGAGGCCCTCTGGTCCCAGCAGACCCCAGAGAACGGCCACATTCGCTGGTGCTGGAACAAGGTCATTAAGGGTGAAGCCTGGTGCCAGATGTGTGTGGTGATTTTCCATAATCCCTGAAATGCTACTGCTACACTATCTTACAAACTTTTTCTGGGGCGGGCTGGCACCTGGCCACAGTCTCGGGGCACCGGCAGCAGCAGAGTCCAGCAATCGTTCCTGGGGGCAGCTGGCAGCTGGCATTCGGCCATTGCTTGGTGAGACCCTCCCACAGAGGGGCGGGATGGGTCAAAGCCGCAGTCCTTCAGAAGTAAGGGGTCGGGAAAACCAGCCGTATCAGAGACAAAACTCACCAGGGAGGTGCTGCCTGGGGCTTGGTCACGGATAGTGAAAAAGCAGGGAGTGGATGAAAGCTGAAGATAGGACAGGTGCACGATTGCTGATCAGGGAGAACAGAGTTCCGATACTAGAGACTGGGTAGCTGGGTGATGCCATTTTCACCGCTCACGCGCATGCCCATCCCGGTAAGCTAAGCAGCGCCATCTAGTGGAGAACGGAGCCGTTACACTTAAGCCCCGCCCAGCTGGGCCAATCTTGCTCTTCAAGAACACAAGTCTCACCGCCTGCTTAGTTTATGGACTATAAAGTACTTCATAGTCTGACTTCTAGGGGAAAGTGAAGTAATTTCAGTCGTATTTCAATCTGTTAGCAGATCCATTAAATTTTCTTTTTTGTTTTTTTTCTCTTTTTCACTTCTTTTTTCTTGAATACAGAAAGAAAAAATTCAGTTTTATTTTCAATTTTTATTAAAAATATTTTTATTAAAAATTTTTTTAGAGCAGAATGGATTCTCTGGAGCCAAGCATAGTCAAGAGGCCCACAGAAGAGGGTAGGAAGGGCGGCAAGGCGGTGCACGCTACACGGACTGGCAGGAGGGAGCCGGGGCAGAGGGGCAGCCCGCCGTCAAAGCAGAGCCCCTGAGTCTGGCTTGCAAAAGTGGAGGGGCCGGACAGAGTATGTTCGAACAGCAAGTGGGACTTAACATCTGGAAGGTTATTAAGTTAACAGCTCTGCTAGGAGAACGGGCGGGTTGGAGGACAAAGGGAGGGAGAGTTGTTGAGCCCCGGACGACAGAGCTCAGCTTGGCGGGGAACAAAGGTGCTCGCCAGCGCCATCTCCCTCGCCCATCCCCCAGCCAAAATCCCAAAGGGAACCAGTTCCTGCCAGGGAACTTGCTTGCACAGCGCAAACACCCAACACTGTGCTTCTGCAGATCGGTCCCTCTGGCGGTGGGTCTGACTCCCTCCCGGTGCCGTAGGGCCCCTCCCGAAGTGGATCACTGAAGGAAAAGTGAACTGAGCCTGCCCCTCCCGCCCCTGTGCACCTTGCCGATCCACCCCAGCTAATACACCAGATCCCCAGCACCACAAGCCTGGCAGTGTGCAAGTAGCCCAGACGGGCCACGCCACACCACAGTGAATCCCGCCCCTAGGAGAGGGGAAGAGAAGGTACACACCAGTCTGACTGTGGCCCCAATGGTGGGCTGGGGGCAGACATCAGGTCTGACTGCGGCCCCGCCCACCAACGCAAGTTATTCAAGACAGCACAGTGGAAGTACCCTGCAGTTCCACACCACTCCAGGAACTATCCAAAATGATGACACGGAAGAATTCCCCTCAAAAGAATCTCCAGGAAATAGCGACAGCTACCAAACTGATCAAAAACGATTTAAACAATATAACAGAAAGTGAACTTAGAATAATAGTCATAAAATTAATCGCTGGGCTTGAAAACAGTATAGAGGACAGCAGAGAATCTATTGCTACAGAGATCAAGGGACTAAGGAACAGCCAGGAGGAGCTAAAAATGCTATTAATGAGCTGCAAAATAAAATGGAGGTGACCACAGCTCAGATTGAAGAGGCAGAGGAGAGAACAGGTAAACTAGAAGATAAAATTATGGAAAAAGAAGAAGCTGAGAAAAAAAGAGAGAAAAAAATCCAGGAGTATGAGGGGAAAATTAGAGAACTAAGTGATGCACTAAAGAGAAATAATCTACGCATAATTGGTATTCCAGAGAAGGAAGAAAGAGGGAAAGGTGCTGAAGGTGTACTTGAAGAAATAATAGCTGAGAACTTCCCTGATCTGGGGAAGGAAAAAGGCATTGAAATCCAAGAGGCATAGAGAACTCCCTTCAGACGTAACTTGAATCGATCTTCTGCATGACATATCATAGTGAAACTGGCAAAATACACGGATAAAGAGAAAATTCTGAAAGCAGCTAGGGATAAACATGCTCTAACATATAAAGGGAGACCGATAAGACTCGTGACGGATCTCTCTACTGAAACTTGACAGGCCAGAAAGGAATGGCAAGAAATCTTCAATGTGATGAACAGAAAAATATGCAGCCGAGAATCCTTTATCCAGAAAATCTGTCATTTAGAATAGAAGGAGAGATAACGGTCTTCCCAAACAAATAAAAACTGAAGGAATTCTTCACCATTAAAGCAGCCCTACAAGAGATCCTAAGGGGGGATCCTGTGAGACAAAGTACCAGGGACATGGCTACAAGCATGAAACCTACAGACATCACAATGACTCTAAACCCATATCTTTCTATAATAACACTGAACGTAAATGGACTAAATGTGCCTACCAAAAGACATAGGGTATCAGAATGGATAAAAAACAAGACCCATCTATTTGCTGTCTACAAGAGACTCATTTTAGACCTGAGGACACCTTCAGATTGAAAGTGAGGGGATGAAGAACTATCTATCATGCTACTGGAAGTCAAAAGAAAGCTGGAGTAGCCATACTTATATCAGACAAACTAGACTTTAAATTAAAGGCTGTAACAAGACATGAAGAAGGGCATTATATAATAATTACAGGGTCTATCCATCAGGAAGAGCTAACAATTATAAATGTCTATGCGCCGAATACGGGAACCCCCAAATATATAAAACAATTACTCACAAACATAAGCAACCTTATTGATAAGAATGTGGTAATTGCAGGGGACTTTAATACTCCACTTACAACAATGGATAGATCATCTAGACACACGGTCAATAAATAAACAAGGGCCCTGAATGATACATTGGACCGGGTGGACTTGACAGATATATCTAGAACTCTGCATCCCAAAGCAACAGAATATACTTTCTTCTCGAGTGCACATGGAACATTCTCCAAGATAGATCACATACTGGGTCACAAAACAGCCCTTCATAAGTATACAAGAATTGAGATCATACCATGAATACTTTCAGACGACAATGCTATGAAGCTTGAAATCAACCACAGGAAAAAGTCTGGAAAACCTCCAAAAACGTGGAGGTTAAAGAACACCCTACTGCAGAATGTATGGGTCAACCAGGCAATTAGAGAAGAAATTAAAAAATATATGGAAACAAACGAAAATGAAAATACAACAATCCAAACGCTTTGGGATGCAGCAAAGGCAGTCCTGAGAGGAAAATACATTGCAATCCAGGCCTATCTCAAGAAACAAGAAAAATCCCAACTACAAAATCTAACAGCACACTTAAAGGAAATAGAAGCAGAACAGCAAAGACACCCCAAACCCAGCAGAAGAAGAGAAATAATAAAGATCAGAGCAGAAATAAACAATATAGACTCTAAAAAAACTGTAGAGCAGATCAATGAAACCAAGAGTTGGTTTTTTGAAAAAATAAACAAAATTGATAAACCTCTAGCCAGGCTTCTCAAAAAGAAAAGGGAGATGACCCAAATAGATAAAATCATGAATGAAAATAGAATTATTACAACCAATCCCTCAGAAATACAAGCAATTATCAGGGAATACTATGAAAAATTATATGCCAACAAACTGGACAACCTGGAAGAAATGGACAAATTCCTAAACACCCACACACTTCTAAAACTCAGTCAGGAGGAAATAGAAAGCTTAAACGGACCCATAACCAGCGAAGAAATTGAATCAGTTATCAAAAATCTCCCAAACAAATAAGAGTCCAGGACCAGATGGCTTCCCAGGGGAGTTCTACCAGATGTTTAAAGCAGAGATAATACCTATCCTTCTCAAGCTATTCCAAAAAATAGAAAGGGAAGGAAAACTTCCAGACTCATTCTATGAAGCTAGAATTACTTTGATTCCTAAACCAGACAGAGACCCAGCAAAAAAAAAAGAGAACTACAGGCCAATATCCCTGATGAATATGGATGCAAAAATTCTCAATAAGATACTAACAAATCGAATTCATCAGCATATAAAAAGAATTATACACCATGATCAAGTGGGATTCATTCCTGGGATGCAGGGCTGATTCAACATTTGCAAATCAATCAACGTGATACATCATATTAATAAAAAAAAAGATAAGAACCATATGATCCTGTCAATCAATGCAGAAAAAGCATTTGACAAAATTCAGCATCCTTTCTTAATAAAACCCTCGAGAAAGTCAGGATAGAAGGAACATACTTAAACATCATAAAAGCCATTTATGAAAAGCCCACAGCTAACATCATCCTCAATGGGGAAAAACTGAGAGCTTTTTCTCTGAGATCAGGAACACGACAGGGATGTCCATTCTCACCGCTGTTGTTTAACATAGTGTTGGAAGTTCTAGCATCAGCAATCAGACAACAAAAGGAAATCAAAGGCATCAAAATTGGCAAAGATAAAGTTAAACTTTCACTTTTTGCAGATGACATGATATTATACATGGAAAATCCGACAGACTCCACCAAAAGTCTGCTAGAACTGATACATGAATTCAGCAAAGTCACAGGATACAAAATCAATGTACAGAAATCAGTTGCATTCTTATACACTAATAATGAAGCAATAGAAAGACAAATAAAGAAACTGATCCCATTCACAATTGCACAAAGAAGCATAAAATACCTAGCAATAAATCTAACTAAAGATGTAAAAGATCTGTATGCTGAAAACTATAGAAAGCTTATGAAGGAAATTGAAAAAGATATAAAGAAATGGAAAAACATTCCGTGCTCATGGGTTGGAAGAATAAATACTGTCAAAATGTCAATACTACCCAAAGCTATCTACACATTCAATGCAATCCCAATCAAAATTGCACCAGCATTCTTCTCAAAGCTAGAACAAGCAATCCAAAAATTCATATGGAACCACAAAAGGCCCCGAATAGCCAAAGTAATTTTGAAGAAGAAGACCAATGCAGGAGGCATCACAATCCCAGACTTTAGCCTCTACTACAAAGCTGTAATCATCAAGACAGCATGGTACTGGCACAAAAACAGACACATAGACCAATGGAATAGAATAGAAACCCCAGAACTAGACCCACAAAAGTATGGCCAACTAATCTTTGACAAAGCAGGAAAGAACATCCAATGGAAAAAAAGACACTCTAACAAATGGTGCTGGGAGAACTGGACAGCAACATGCAGAAGGTTGAAACTAGACCACTTTCTCACACCATTCACAAAAATAAACTCAAAACGGATAAAGGACCTGAATGTGAGACAAGAAACCATCAAAACTCTGGAGGAGAAAGCAGGAAAAGACCTCTCTGACCTCAGCTGTAGCAATTTCTTACTTGACACATCCCCAAAGGCAAGGGAATTAAAAGCAAAAATGAACTATTGGGACCTCATGAAGATAAAAAGCTTCTGCACTGCAAAGGAAACAATCAACAAAACTAAAAGGCAACAAATGGAATGGGAAAAGATATCTGCAAATGACATATCAGACAAAGGGCTAGTATCCAAAATCTATAAAGAGCTCACCAAACTCCACACCTGAAAAACAAATAATCCAGTGAAGAAATGGGCAGAAAACATGAATAGACACTTCTCTAAAGAAGACATCCAGATGGCCAACATGCACATGAAAAGATGCTCAACATTGCTCCTCATCAGGGAAATACAAATCAAAACCACACTCAGATATCACCTCGCGCCAGTCAGAGTGGCCAAAATGAACAAATCAGGAGACTATAGATGCTGGCGAGGATGTGGAGAAACGGGAACCCTCTTGCACTGTTGGTGGGAATGCAAACTGGTGCAGCTGCTCTGGAAAACAGTGTGGAGGTTCCTCAAAAAATTAAAAATAGACCTACCCTATGACCCAGCAATAGCACTGCTAGGAATTTACCCAAGGGATACAGGAGTACTGATATATAGGGACACTTGTACCCCAATGCTTATAGCAGCACTCTCAACAATAGCCAAATTATGGAAAGAGCCTAAATGTCCATCAACTGATGAATGGATAAAGAAATTGTGCTTTATATACACAATGGAGTACTATGTGGCAATGAGAAAGAATGAAATATGGCCTTTTGTAGCAATGTGGATGGAACTGGAGAGTGTTATGCTAAGTGAAATAAGCCATACAGAGAAAGACAGATACCATATGTTTTCACTCTTATGTGGATCCTGAGAAACTTAACAGAAACCCACGGGGGAGGGGAAGGAAAAAAAAAAAAAGAGGTTAGGGTGGGAGAGAGCCAAAGCATAAGAGACTCTTAAAAACTGAGACAAACTGAGGGTTGATGGGGGGGTGGGAGGGAGGGGAGGGTGGGTGATGGGTATTGAAAAGGGCATCTTTTGGGATGAGCACTGGGTGTTGTATGGAAACCAATTTGACAATAAATTTCATATATTAAAATAAATAAATAAATAAATAAATAAATAAATAAATAAATAAACATTAAAACAAAAAAAAAATAAAACAAAAGAATTGAAATCAGGATGTTGAAGGATATCTGCCCTCTTGTGTTCACTGTAGCATTGTCCACAATAGCTAAGATATGAAAGCAACCTAAAGGTCCATCAATGGATGAATGGATAAAGAAAATATGGTATATACATACCATGGAATATTATTTAGCCTTAAAAATGAAGGAAATCCTGCCATATGCTGCAACATGGATGGATCTGGAGGATAATATGCGAAGTAAAATAAACCTTGTTGTTATAGAAGGACAAACACTGCATGATTCCATTTGTATGAGGTGTATAAATAGTCAAACTTATAGAAATAGAGAAGAGAATGGCGGCTTCCAGGATCTGGGGTAGGGGAGACAAGGAATTACTGTTCAATGAGTAAAAAGTTTCAGTTATGTAAGATGAATAAGTTTTAGAGATCTTCTGTACAACATTGTGCCTATAGTTAACAACTTAACATTTTGTTGAGAGGCCAGATCTCATCTTAAGTGTTCTTACAACAACAACAACAAAAGTCATCACAACAACAACAACATCTCATAACGATAGCACCCTATAGGGGTTGAAAGATAAAAGAAAGAATGGGACACAGTATCCAAGAATGGGACAGTATTTGCAACTTGTATTACTGAAAAAAGTTTAAATTTGGAATAAAGAAACAAGTAAATTTTTTTAAAAATTTTACAATTTTTTACTTTTGGGTAAATCTTTTCAAATTCTATTTTACTTCTATCATTTTATTTTCGTCTACTTCAGTACTGTATTCACTTTTTCAAATTTTCAAATGATTTCCTTTTTTTCTTTTTCTTTTTTCTCTTTTGCATTTCTTTTTCTTGAATACAGAAAGAAAAAAATCATTTTTATTTTCAGTTTTTATTAAAAATATTTTTCTTTAATTTTTTACTATATTTTTTACTTTTATGTAAGTTTTTTTCAAATTCTATTTTATGTCCATCGTCTTATTTTAGTCTACTACAGTGTATTCACTTTTCAAATTTTCAAACGATTCCCTTTTTTTCTTTTTTCTTTTTCATTTCTTTTCTTTTTCTTGAATACAGAAAGAGAAAAAAAATCATTTTTATTTTTAATTTTTATTAAAAATATTTTTCTTTAATTTTTTCTACTATATTCTTTAGTTTTGTGTAAATTTTTTTCAAATTCTATTTTACTTCCATCATTTCATATTAGTCTACTTCAGTGTATTCATTTTTTTCAAATTCTAAAATGATTTCTTCCTCCTCCCCCCTTTTTTCTCTAATCTATCAAACCACTTTCAACACCCAGACCAAAACACACCTAGGATCGAGCATCATTTATTCAATTTTTTGTGTGTGTTTTAGTTTTTTAGTTTTACTTTTTTTAATTTTAATTTTTTCTACCCCATTAATTCCTTTTCTCCCTTCAAAATGGTGAAACCAAGGAATTCACCCCAAAAGAAAGAGCACGAAGAAACGACAGCCAGAGATTTAACCAACACAGATAGAAGCAAGATGTCTGAATCAGGATTTAGAATCACGATAATAAGAATACTAGCTGCAGTTGAAAATAGACTACAATCCCTTTCTGTAGAGATAAAAGAAGTAAAAACTAGTCAGGATGAAATAAAAAATATTGTAACTGAGGTGCAATCGTGGATGGATGCCACAGCGGCAAGGACGGATAAGGCAGAACAGAGAATCAGTGATATAGAGGACAAACTTATGGAGAATAATGAAGTAGAAAAAAAAGAGGGAGATTAAGGCAAAAGGGCACGATTTAAGAATTAGAGAAATCAGTGACTCATTAAAAAGGAACAACATCAGAATCATGGGGGTCCCAGGAGAGGAAGAGAGAGAAATAGGGGTAGAAGGGTTATGTGAGCAAATCATAGCAGAAAACTTTCCTAACCTGGGGAAAGACACAGACATCAAAATCCAGGAAGCACAGAGGACCCCCATTAGGTTCAACAAAAACCAACCCTCAACAAGGCACATCATAGTCAAATTCACAAAATACTCAGGCAAGGAGGGAATCATGAAAGCAGCAAGGGGAAAAAGTCCCTAATCTACAAGGGAAAACAGATCAGGTTTGCAGCAGACTTATCCACAGAAACTTGGCAGGCCAGAAAGGAGTGGCAGGATATAGTCAATGTGCTGAATCAGAAAAACATGCAGCCAAGAATTCTTTATCCAGCAAGGCTGTCATTCAAAACAGGAGAGATAAAAAGTTTCCCAGACAAACAAAAAGTAAAGGAGTTTGTGACCACTAAACCAGCCCTGCAAGAAATTTTAAGGGGGACTCTCTGAGGGGAGAAAAGATGAAAATAAATAAATAAATAAATAAATAAATAAATAGGCAAATAAATACCAAAAGCAACAAGATTAAAAAGGACCAGAGAGGGGCGCCTGGGTGGCTCGGTCGGTTAAGCGTCCGACTTCGCTCAGGTCATGATCTCGCGGTCCGTGAGTTCGAGCCCCGCGTCGGGCTCTGTGCTGACCGCTCAGAGCCTGGAGCCTGTTTCAGATTCTGTGTCTCCCTCTGTCTCTGCCCCTCCCCTGTTCATGCTCTGTCTCTCTCTGTCTCAAAAATAAATAAATGTTAAAAAAATAAAAAAATTAAAAAAAAAAAAAAAAAAAAGGACCAGAGAACACCACCAGACACTCCAACTCTACAAGCATCATAATGGCAATAAATTCATATCTTTCAGTACTGACTCTAAATGTCAACGGACTCAATACTCCAATCAAAAGACATAGGGTAACAGAATGGATAAGAAAACAAGACCCATCTATATGCTGTTTACAAGAGACCCACTTTAGACCTAAAGACACCTTCAGATTGAAAGTAAGGGGATGGAGAACCATCTACTATGCTAATGGTCAACAAAAGAAAGCCAGAGTAGCCATACTTATATCAGACAATCTAGACTTTAAAATAAAGACCATATCAAGAGATGCAGAAGGGCATTATATCATAATCAAGGGATCTATCCACCAAGAAGACCTAACAATTGTACACATTTATGCACCAAATGTGAAAGCACCCAAATATATAAATCAATTAATCACAATCATCAAGAAACTCATCAATACTAATACCATAATAGTAGGAAACTTCAACACCCCACTCACAGCAATGGACAGATCATCTAATCAAAAAATCAACAAGGAAACAATGGCTTGAATGACACACTGGACCAGATGGACTTAACAGATATATTCAGAACATTTCATCCTAAAGCAGCAGAATATACATTCTTCTCCAGTGCACATGGAACGTTCTCCAGAATAGACCATATACTAGGACACAAATCAGCCCTCAGCAAGTACAAAAAGATCGAGATCATGCTGTGCATCTTTTCAGACCACAACGCTATGAAACTTGAAGTCAACCACAAGAAAAAATTTGGAAAGGTAACAAATATTTGGAGACTGAAGAACATCCTACCAAAGAATGAATGGGCTAACTAAGAAGTTAAAGGGGAAATTAAAAAGTATATGGAAGCCAATGAAAATGATAACACCACAACCCAAAACCTCTGGGATGCAGCAAAGGCGGGCATAAAAGGAAAGTATATAGCAATCCTGGCCCTCCTAAAGAAGGAAGAAAGATCTCAGATACACAACCTAACCTTACATCTTAAAGAGCTGGAAAAGAACAGCAAATAAAACCCAAGATCAGCAGAAGACAGGAAATAATAAAGATTAGAGCAGAAATTAATGCCATCAAAACCAAAACAAACAAACAAACGAACAAACCCACAGTAGAACAGATCAATGAAACCAGAAGCTGGTTCTTTGAAAGAATTAACAAAATTGATAAACCACTAGCCAGTTTGACCAAAAAGAAAAAGTAAAGGACACAAATAAATAAAATCAAGAATGAAAGAGGAGAGATCACAACCAATACAGAAGAAATAAAAACAATAATAAGAGAATATTATGAGCAATTATATGCCAATAAAATGGGCAACCTGGAAGAAATGGACAAATTCCTAGAAACATATACACTACCAAAACTGAGACAGGAAGAAATAGAAAATTTGAACAGACACATAACCAGTAAGGAAACCAAATTAGTAATCAAAAATCTCCCAAAAAACAAGAGCCCAGGGCCAGATGGCTTTCCAGGGGAATTCTACCAAACATTTAAGGAAGAATTAACACCTATTCTCTTGAAGCTGTTCCAAAAACTAGAAATGGAAGGAAAGCTTCCAAACTTTTTCTATGAAGTCAGCATTACCCTGATTCCAAAACCAGACAGAGACCCCACTAAAAAGGAGAACTATAGACCAATTTCCCTGATGGACATGGATGCAAAAATCCTCAACAAGATATTAGCCAACCGGATCCAATAATACATTAAAAAAATTACTCACCATGACTAAGTGGGATTTATACCTAGGATGCAGGGCTGGTTCAATATCCGCAAAACAATTAACGTGATTCATCACATTAATAAAAGAAAGGACAAGAACCATATGATCCTCTCAATAGATGCAGAGAAAGCATTTGACAAAATACAGCATCCTTTCTTGATAAAAATCCTCAAGAAAGTAGGGATAGAAAGAGCATATCTTGAGATCATAAAAGCCATATATGAATGACCCAACGCTAATATCATCCTCAATGGGGAAAAACTGAGAGCTTTCCCCCTAAGGGGGACAAGACAGGGATGTCCACTCTCACCATGTTATTCAACACAGTATTGGAAGTCTTAGCCTCTGCAATCAGACAACACAAAGAAATAAAAGGCATCCAAATCGGCCAGGAGGAGGTCAAACCTTCACTCTTCGCAGATGACATGATACTCTATATGGAAAACCCAAAAGATTCCATGAAAAAAACTTCTAGAACTGATTCATGAATTCAGCAAAGTTGCAGAATATAAAATCAATACACAGAAATTGGTTGCATTCCTATACACCAAGAATGAAGCAACAGAAAGAGAAATCAAGGAATCGATCTCATTTACAATTGCACCAAAACCCATAAAATACCTAGGAATAAATCTAACCAAAGAGGTGAAAAATCTATACACTGAAACTATAGAAAGCTGATGAAAGAAATTGAAGAAGACACAAAAAAATGGAAAAAGATTCCATGTTCCTGGATAGGAAGAACAAATATTGTTAAAATGTCGATACTACCCAAAGCAATCTACATATTCAATGCAATCCTTATCAAAGTAACACCAGCATTCTTCACAGAGCTAGAACAAATAATCCTAAAATATGTATGGAACCAGAAAAGACCCCGAATAGCCAAAGCAATCTTGAAAAAGAAAACCAAAGTAGGAGGCATCACAATTCCGGACTTCAAGCTCTACTACAAGGCTGTGATCATCAAGACAGTATGGTAATGGCACAAGAACAGACACTCAGATCAATGGAAAAGAATACAGAACCCAGAAATGGACCCACAAACATATGGCCAACTAATCTTTGACAAAGCAGGAGAGAATATCCAATGGAATAAAGACAGTCTCTTCAGCAAGTGGTGCTGGGAAAACCGGACAGCGACATGCAGAAAAATGAACCTGGACCACTTTCTTACACCATACACAAAAATAAACTCAAAATGGATGAAAGACCTAAATGTAAAACAGGAAGCCATCAAAATCCTCGAGGAGAAAGCAGGCAAAAACCTCTTTGATCTTGGCCGTAGCAACTTCTTACTCAACATGTCTCTGGAGGCAAGGGAAACAAAAGCAAAAATGAACTATTGGGACCTCATGAAAACAAAAAGCTTCTGCACAGCAAGGGAAACAATCAGCAAAACTAAAGGGCAATCAACAGAATGGGAGAAGATATTTGCAAATGACATCAGATAAAGGGTTAGTTTCCAAAATCGACAAAGAACTTATCAAACTCAACACCCAAAAAACAAATAATCCAGTGAAGAAATGGGCAAAAGACATGAGTAGACACATCTCCAAAGAAGACATCCAGATGGCCAACCAACACATGAAAAAATGCTCAACTTCACTCATCATCAGGGAAATACCACAGTGAGATACCACCTCACACCTGTCAGAATGGCTGACATTAACAACTCAGGCAACAACAGATGTTGGCGAGGATGCGGAGAAACAGGATCTCTTTTGCACTGTTGGTGGGAATGCAAGCTGGTGCAGCCACTCTGGAAAACAGTATGGAGGTACCTCAAAAAACTAAAAATAGAACTACCCTAAGACCCAGCAATTGCACTACTAGGTATTTATCCAAGGAATACAGGTGTGCTGTTTCAAAGGGATACGTGCACCCCCATGTTTATAGCAGCACTATCCACAATAGCCAAAGTATGGAAAGAGCCCAAATGTCTATCGATGGATGAATGGATAAAGAAGATGTGGTATATATATACAATGGAGTATTACTCAGCAATCAAAAAGAATGAAATCTTGTCATTTGCAACTAGGTGGATGGAACTGGAGGGTATTATGCTAAGTGAAATTAGTCAGTCAGACAAAGACAAAAATCATATGACTTCACTCCTATGAGGACTTTAAGAGACAAAACAGATGAACATAAGGGAAGGGAAACAAAAATAATATAAAAACAGGGAGGGGGACAAAACAAAAGAGACTCATAAATATGGAGAACAAACTGAGGGTTACTGGAGGGGTTGTGGGAGGGGGGATGGGCTAAATGGGTAAGGGGCACTAAGAAATCTACTCCTGAAATCATTGTTGCACTATATGCTAACTAATCTGGATGTAAATTATAAAAAAAAAATTAAAATTAAAAAAATCAAAAAAGTAAAAAAAAGTAAACTCACAAACAATAAAAAAAGAAAAATAAAATCAATCAGTGTAATATATCACATTAATAGAATAAAGGAAAAAAAACAATGCAATCATCTCAATTGACATGGCAAAAGCATTTGACAAAAATTCAACACCATTTTATGATAAAAAAAGAAAACACTGAGAAAACTGGAAATAGAAGGGAACTTTCTCAACATGATAAAGGGCATTCATAAAAAACCCACAATTAGCATCACACTCAGTGGTGAAAGACTGAAAGCTTTCTCTGTAACATCAGGAACTATATAAAGATGCTCACTTTCACTGTTGCTACTCAATATTGTATTGGATGTTCTAGCCAGAGCAATTAGGCAAGAAAATAAAAATAAATGCATTCACAAGGAAAAGAAGAAGTAAACCTTCCATCTCTATTTGCGAACACATGTTTCTATATATAGAAATCCCAAATAATTCACAAGAAAAGCTACTAGAACTAATACACAAATTCAGGAAAGTTGGAAAGTACAAGATCAACACACACAAAAAAAATCAGTTGTGCTTCTATAGACCAGCAAAGCTGAAAATAATTCTATTTACAATAGCATCAAAAGGATAAAATACCTCGGAATAAATTTAACCAAGGAGGTGAAAGGTTCATACACAGAAAAATATAAAATATTGCTGACAGGCATTAAAGAAGAGCTAAATTTTTAAGAAATTCCTACGTTCATGATATATTGCTATTTTAATATAGTGACACTATCTAAAGAGACCTACAGGTTAAATGCAATCCCTATCATCATTCAAACAGCAGTTTCTGTTTTTCTGTTTTTGTTTTTGTTTTTGCAGGAATGGAAAAGCCAATTCTTAAATTCATATGGAATTACAAGGAACCTTGAATAGGCACAACAATCATGAAAAAGAAAAACAAATTTGGGGGACTCATACTTCCCAATTTCAAAACTTACTACAAAGTACAGTAACCAAACCAGTGTGGTAATAGCACAGAAATAAACATATAGACCAATGGAATAGAATTGAGAGTCCAAAAATAAACTCATTTATCTATTGTCAGTTGTTTTTCAACACTGAATTTGTGCAAGCCAATTCAATGGGAAAAAAATAGCCTCTTCAAAAATGGTGCTGGATATTCACATGCAAAAGAATAAAATTGGACTCCTATTCCATACTATATACAAAAATTAACTCAAAATGGATCAATGACCTAAATATAAGAGTTAATACTATAAAACACTTAATAAAATATACACGATCATACATATCTTGAAAAGCAAGGACTAAAGAAAGAATTTTCAAATGAACGAAGAAAAAGAGCTAACACTATAAACTCTTAAAAGAAAACATAGAGTAAATCTTGATGGCTTTGGATTAGGCAATGGATTTTTATTTATTTTTATTTTTTATTTTTTATTTTTTTATGAATATAATTTTATTGTCCAATTGGCTTACATACAAAACCCAGTGCTCATCCCAACAAGTTAGGCAATGGATTTTTTAAAAGGACAGCAAAAGCACAAGCAACAAAAGAAAAAAAAATAGACACATTGGAGTACATCAAAATTAAAACCTTTTGTGCATTGAAGGCCACTATCAAGAAAGCAAAAAGAAGGGCACCTGGGTGGCTCAGTCGGTTAAGCATCTGACTCTGGCTCAGGTCATGATCTCACGGCTTGTGAGTTCGAGCCCCACATCAGGCTCTGTGCTGTCAGCTCAGAGCCTGGAGCCTGCTTCAGGTTCTGTGTCTCCCTCTCTCTCTACCCCTCCCCAATTCATACTCTGTCTCTGTCTCTCAAAAATGAATAAATGTTAGAAATTTTTTTTAAAAAAGCAAAAAGATAACTCATAGAAGAAAATATTTGCAAACCATACATCTGCTAAGGAATGGTATAGCATTCAGAATATATAAAGAACTCTTACAACTCAAAGCAAAACAAATAAACAAACAAACAAAAAACAGCTCAATCAAAAAATAGGCAAAGGACTTGAACAGTCCTATCTCCAAAGACGATATATAAATGGCCAATATGCCCAAAAAGAGATGCTCAACAGGGGTGCCTAGGTGGCTCAGTCAGTTCAGCATCTGCTTCTTGATTTTAGCTCAGGTCATGATTCCAGGGTTGTGAGATCAAGCCCCACATCAAGCTCTGCATTGAGCATGGAGACTGCTTGGGATTCTCTCTCTCTCTGCCCCTCCCCTGCTTGTGTGCTATCTCTCTCACTCGAAATAAACAAACTTAAAAAAAACAAGTTTCTTTTAATACTTTGCTTAGAGAAAGTCATTTGAATAACATTTCTGTCTTTATATTAAAATATCTGATTAATAAAATTTAAATTATTTTGTCATACTGATGTGTATTTTGGAACATTTACTTTTATAAGCAGTTTTAAGAGTGAAGTTCGTAACAATAAATGCCTACTTTAAGAAATAAGAATGATTCCATATAAACAATGTAAATTTTTGCCTCAAGGAACGAGAAAAAGAACAAACAAATCCCAAAGATAGTAGGAAAGAAATAACAGATATTAAAGTGGAAATAAATGAAACAAAGACTAGAAAGACAATAGAAAAGATCAACAAAATTAACATCAGATTATTTGAAAAGCTATACCTCAACATAATAAAGGTCATATATGACAAGCCCACAGGTAACATCATACTAAATAGTGAAAAGTTTTGTACCTAAGATCAAGAACGATACAGGGCTGCCCACTCTCACCACTTTTATTCAGTATAGTGTTAGAAGTCCTAGCCAGAGCAATCAGGCAAGAAAAACTAAACTGAACTAAACTAAACTAAACTAAGCTAAATGGCATCCAAATCAGAGAAGAAGTGAAAGTATATCTGTTTGCAGATGATATGATCTTCTATATAGAAAACCCTAAAGATTCTACCCTAAAAAACTGTTAGAACTAATAAATGAATTCAGTAAAGTTGTAGGATACAAAATTAATATACAAAAACCTGTTGTATTTCTATACATTAATAACCATTAGAAAGAGAAATTAAAACAATCCGATTTACCATAGCAACAAAAAGAATACAATACTAAGGATAAATGTAAACCAAGGAGGTGAGACATCTGTAATCTGAAAACTACAAAAAACTGATGGAAGAAATTAAAGAAGACACAAATAAAAAATAATTCCATGCTGGTAGATTATAAAAACTAATATTGTTAAAATGTCCATACCCCCAGAGAAATATACAGATTTAATGCAGTCCCTATCAAAATTCCAAGAAATAGGAAAAACAATTCTAAAATTCATATGGAACCACAAAGACTTGAATGACCAAAGCAATCTTGACCAAGAGGAGCAAAGCTGGAGGCATCACACTTCCTGATTTCAGACTACATTGCAAAGCTATAGTCATCAAAAAACAGTATTGTACTGGCATAAAAACATACACATACGTCAGTGGAACAGAAGAGGGAACCCAGGAATAATCCATTCATATACAGTCAATTAATTTTCAATACAGATGCCAAAAAACAGTGTCTTCAATAAATGGTGTTGGGAAAACTGAGCATTCACATGCAAAAGATTGGAATTTGAGCCTTATTTTTCACCATACATAAAAATCAACTCAAAATGATTAAAGATCTGAATGTGAGACCTGAAACTGTAAAACTCCTGGGAGAAAACAAAGAAGTAAGTTCCTTAACATCTTGGCAATGATTTTTGATTTGACAAATAAAAAGTAAAGGCAACAAGAGCAAAATAAACAATTGGGACTACATCAAACTAAAAACCTTCCGCACTGCAAAGGAAACCATCAAAAAAATTAAAGGCAATCCATAAAGTGAGAGAAAATATTTACAAACCACGTGTCTGATAAGTGGTTAATATCCAAAGTATATGAGGAAGTCATATAACTCAATAGCAAAAACAAATAACCTGATTTAAAAATGGGCAACTGGAGTCGCCCTGGGAGGCTCAGTCGATTAAGGAGCCAACTTCAGCTCAGGTCATGATCTCGCAGTTCGTCAGTTCAAGCCCCACATCGGGCTCTGTGCTGACAGTTCAGAGTCTGGAGCCTGCTTCAGATCCTGTGTCTCCCTCTCTCTCTGCCCCTCCCCCACTTGTGTTCTGTCTCTGACTCTCAAAAATAAATAAACATTGAAAAACAAAAGGGCAACAGATCTGAACAGACATTTTTCCAAAGAAGACATACAAATGACCAATAGGTATATGAAAAGATGCTCAACACCACTAATCATCAGGGAAATGCAAATCAAAACCACAGTGAAATATCACTTCACACCTGTTGGATATCTATTAACAAGAAGAAAAGAGAAAAATACTGGTAAGAATATGGAGAAATGGGAACCCCTACACACTATTGGTAAATATAAACTGATACAGCCATTATTAAAAAAAAAAAGTATGGGGTACCTGGGTGGCTCAGTCAGTTAAGCATTTGACTGCAGCTCAGGTCATGATCTCATGGTTCATGAGTTCAAGCCTCGTATCCAGCTCTGAGCTGTCAGCACAGCTTCAGATTCTATGTCTCTCTCTCTCTCTCTCTTCCCCTCCCCTGCTCATGCTTATGCTCTGTCTCTGTCTCAAAAATAGATAATAAACATTAAAAAAAACTTTAAGTAAGGAGGTTCCTCAAGAAATTAAAAATAGAACTACCGTATGATTCAACAATCCCACTCCTGGTTATATATCCAAAGGAAATGAAATCATGATCTTGAAGGGTTTTCTGTACTTCCACATTCATTGCATTGTTCACTATAGCCAAAATATGAAACAACCTAAGTGTCTGTTAGTGGATAAATAAATAAAGAGTGTGTGTGTGTGTGTGTGTGTGTGTGTGTGTGTGTGTGTGTGTTGGAATATTATTCAGCCTTAAAAAAGGAAACTGGGGCACCTGGGTGGCTCAGTCAGTGAGCATCTGACTCTTGATTTTGGCTCAGGTCATGATCCCAGGATTGTGGGATCAAGCCCTGTATTGGGCTCCACGCTGAGCATGAAGCCTGCTTAAGATTCTCTCTTTCTCTCTCCCTCCCCCCCCTCTCTCTCTCCCTCCCTCCCTTTGCCCCCTCCCCGCTCATGCCCCACCCCCAAAAAAGAAGGGAACCCTGGCATTTATGACAACATGAATGAATCTTGAGGGCATTATGCTAATTGAATAAACTCGACAGGGAATCACATAAATACCACCTGGTATCTTTTCCATGTGTTAGCTAAAAGGAAAAGACAAAATCATAGAAAAAGAGAGTACAATGGTGATTGCCAGAAGATAGGGGACGGAGGAAATGGGGAGAGCTTGTTAAAAAGGTACAAACTTTCCATTATAAGATGAATAAGGTCTGAGGATCTAATGTATAGAATGCTGACTCTATTTGGTAATACTGTATTGTATAATTGAAATTTGTTAAGAAAGTAGATCTTGAGTGTTCTCACCAAAACAAAACACAGTAACTATGTGAGGTGATGGATGTGTTAATTAACTTGTGGGAATCCTTTCACAATGTATAATATATCAAATTATCACATTGTATACTTCAAATATATTACCATTTTATTTTTCAGTTATACCTTAATAAAGCCTTATAATAAACACCTTATTATAAATAAATACCTTATTTCTTAAATAAGAAATATGACAAAAAATAAGCATAAAATAATTTATAGAAAACAAACTTCCATTTTGTAAAAGAAATGCTAGCAAATTCTTATAGGCAATATTAGCAAAGTCACTAGTGTATTTTTTTCTACAGAATACCCTTCATTGTTTTTATATCATATTTGAATCAGAAATGATCATTTTTCTTCATAGTGTCTATTACAAAGCAAAATGCAAAGTACAGCCCAATAGTTGTCTACTAAATGCTGTTCTTTAAAAAACAATACACTGAGGAGGGCACCTGTTGGGATGAGCACTGGGTGTTGTATGGAAACCAATTTGACAATAAATTTCATATTAAAAAAATAAAAAAATAAAAAACAATAAATATATGTTGTGTTAATTTAATGAAACTTATATATGCTAATTTGTGACCTTATTCTTTGAGAATTAAGACATAATGTAGATTTTTGTCTATCAAACCTCTGACTATGTATTAAAGCTTTCCTAATTGCACATAAAGGCAAACAGGATTGAGCAGTCTGGCAGGAACAAATACTCGACTGAATTCACAAAGATGTGGTAGGCAGTGAAGGTCAGATACAACTATCTACACGGAATATGTAGTCTATCGGGCAGAACACATGGATGAGAATATAGAACACTGATGTGCTCTCAGTGGTTAACACAGTGCGACTGGGTGCCCTAGAAAGGAGCAGGTGTTTATGGTATAGTGGTTTTCAAACTTTAGCATGCATCAGAATCATTTGGAGGGCTCATTACAACATAGATTTCTAAACTCCATTCCCAGAACCACCGAATTAGAAACTCTGTGTGTGTGGCCCAATAATGTGCATTTCCAACAAGTTCCTAGGCAATGTTCATGCTGCTGGTTTGAGGAGCACAGTCTGACAACCAGTGACGTAGAGGAAAAGAACACTCATGAAGGCAGCAAGCATCAGGTAAGCCTATTAGTGCCAACCCAGTGGGCTGGGATCTGGCAAAATTCTAGCCCCTGAACAGGAATTAGTCTAGAGCAGTACGAAAGGAATGATAGATTACTAAAGTTGGGATTCAGGTACAAGGTTCTGGTTATTAAACCTGGGGTGTGAGGTGGCGAGGAAGTCTCAGGAATAAAGAAGAAATAGGGATCTTAGAACTGGTTCACAAGATCAAGGCCAGTGTAATAGTCAAGGTGAGTTGATGCTAAATCCAAAAGTGTTGAGTTATATTATTCCTGCTTAAAGTCAAAGCTGGTCCTAGGTTCAAGTCTCAGTCTGCAGGGAACACCAAAAGAGATTTTAGTAGAGGGACTCCTGGCTGGTTCAGTCAGTAGAGCATGCGATTCTTGATCTCAGGTCATGAGTTCAAGCCCCATGTTGGATTGAGATTAATCTAAAAAAAAAAAAAAACTTAAAATGGATTTTAGTAGGAATTAGTAACAGTTTTAAATCAAGTAGAAGTTGGTTTCAATTTAAAATAATATATTCCACCAAAACAAGAACATACAAAACAGATAAAGCAGTTTCTGACTATGCTTTAATCCAATTTAAATGTTTTCTCAAAGTAGAGTTTCAAGCACTTTGTCAGACTATAGGGGAGATGTTTGAATTTTCTCAAATCACATTGTACTACATTGGTCCTATATAATCATATTCTTTAAAGCTATAAGTAACACAAAACTACTATTCATTAACACCTCCTATGTACTAGACCCTTCACCTATACTATCCTTTTTAAACCTTCTAACTCACTCAATCTCAGCAGATATCCTCAATTTATGCATCATTTGAAAAAAGGAAGGAAGAGAAAATAAAGAGAAGAAGGAGGAGAAGGAGGGGAAGAAAGGGAAGGAGAAGAAGAGGGAGGAGGAGAAGGAGGAGGAGGAAGGAGGAGGAGGAGGGGAAGGAGAAGAAGAGGAATAAGGAGAAGGAGGAGAAGAAGGAGAAGGAGGAGGACAGGAGGGGTGGGGGAGGAGGAGGGGGAGGAAGGGAGGGAAAAGGAGGAGGGGGAGGACAAAGGGGGGAGGAAGAGGAGAACAAAAAGAAGGAGAACAAGAACAACAAGAAGAAAAAGAAACAGCAGCAGCTATAATTTGGAATTCCCTCAATTTTTGCTACCAAATCTATAAGCCTGTCTTATCTGAATCCATTCTTTCTCCACCCCACCCCACCACTGCAATAAAGCAAATGTTCATCTTTCCATCTAAAGTAAAAATGCTGTTGGTATTTTAATAGGGATTACATTGAATGTGTAGATTGCTTTGGGTAGTATGGGCATTTTAACAATATTTGTTCTTCCAATCCATGAGCATGGAATGTTCTTCCATTTCTTTGTGTCTTCTTCAGTTTCTTTCATAGGTCTTTTATAGTTTTCAGAGTACAGATCTTTCACCTCTCTGGTTAGGTTTATTCCTAAGGTATCTTATCATTTTGGTGCAATTGCAAGTGGGATTGATTCCTTAATTTCTTTTTCTGCTGCTTCATTATTGGTGTATAGAAATGCAACATATTTCTGAATGTTGATTTTGTATCCTGCGACTTTACTGAATTCGTTTATCAGTTCTAGCAGTTTTTTGGCGGAGTCTTTTGGGCTTTCTCTATATAGCATCATGTCTTTTGCTAATAGTGAAAGTTTGGCTTCTTCCTGGCTGATCTGGATGCCTTTTCTTTCTTTTTGTTGTCTGATTGCTGTGGCTAGGACTTCCGCCACTATGTTAAATAACAGTGGTGAGAGTGCACATCCCTGTCTTGTCCCTGACTGTAGAGGAAAGGGGATACATGCCCCCTGATGTTTATAGCAGTATTCTCTACAATAGCCAAACTATGGAAACAGCCCAAGTGTCCACTGACCGATGAATGGATAAAGATGTGGTGTGTGCATGTGTGCGTGTGTGCGTGTACTATATATATTATTCAGCCATAAAAAGGAATGAAATCTTGCCATTTGCAATGACATGGATGGAGCTACGGTGTATTATGGATGGAGCTAAGTGAAAGAAGTCAGTCAGAGAAAGACAAATACCACATGATTTCACTTGTATGTGGAATTTCAGAAACAAAACAAATGAGCAAAGGGAAAAGAGAGAGGAGAGAGAGAGAGGCAAACCAAGAAACAGACCCTTAACTACAGAGAAAAAACTGATGGTTACCAGAGGGGAGGTGTTTGGGGGATGGGTGAAATAGGTGATGGGGATTAAGGGGAGCACTTGTTGTGATGAGCACCAGGTGTTGTACAGAAGTTCTGAATCAGTATATTGTACACCTGAAACTAATATTACACTGTATGTTAATTAACTAGAATTTAAATAAAAACTTAAAAAAAATAAAAGTAAAAATAAAGTAAAAGTCCTCTACCAATGTTCTGGATCTTATTTGCTCCACTGACTATTCCACGGTCCCACCTGGTCTTCAACGTCTTTTCTATTGGCTCCTCTCATCAGCTTCTAGACATGGTCTAGTCTAGTCTATTTGAAAATAACAAAGAAACTAATATCTTCCTTGGGCTTTACTTTCCCCTCCAGCTATCATCTTTTTCTCTTATTCTAGTCAGTTACATATTTCAAGAGTTGTCTGTATTTTCTGTTTCCATGTTCTTATCTCAACTTATTCTTCCAATGTCTCTACCAAAACAATTTTTTAACTACTTCAGTGGATGATTTCCAATCTTTATCTTGTTTGACTTCTCACTTGCAACAGAGTTAACTCTTCCCTCTTTCTTTAAACACTTTTCCTTTGCCTTATATTTGACTACACTTTTCCTGTATGCCCCCTACTTTTCTGACTATTCTTACCCAGTTGCTTTAGGAGCTCCTTTTCCTTTTTTGTCACTTTAAGGCAGAGTTCCTTAAGCCTTAGCTCTAGGCTTTCTTTGTTTCTCTATATACTCCATGAAGAATCTCTCTATTTCAATGGCTTAGATTCTCATTTATATGCAGAGAGTTATCAAATCCCTATTTACTGTTACCTCTTAAGCTCTAGACCAATGTTTAAATGGGACAGTCTCATAGGCACCTTAAACTTAATATATTCAAAAATAACATTTCCAAAATCATCTTCCCCACAATAATGCTCACTCTTTTAAATATACTGTAATGTATTAATATTTATTGAGCATATAATTACCGGCCAAACATTGTGCTAGGTGCTGGAATTACAGCAATGAACAAAACTCTCATGGCCCCTCTTCTCTCAGGCTTAGTCTAATGAGGGGAGACAAACATTAAACAAAAACTATATACAAATAACTATAAAATTATAATTGTGACAAATGCTACTAAAGAACAAGATACACTAACACCCACCTGGTGGTGCAAGTCAGAAACATAGAAGTTATTCCTGCCTCCCTTATTTATCTTGGATATCAAACAGTCACCAAGTTCTATTGATTCTTAGTTCCCAAATATCTCTCAAATTCAACTACTTACTTCCATTTCCTTTGTTACCATCCAAGTGCGGGACATAATTGTCTTTATGATTTCTCTAGCAGTCTCCTAACTGGCCTCTACTTCCAGTCTTGCTTCCTCTTATCCTTTATCTACACTGCAGCCAACTGGAATGACTTGTTAAAAATGCCTAAAATATTTCCAATATGTTCACTGTCTTTAGGATAAAGTACCAACTCTTTTTTTTTTTTCAACATTTTTTTTTTTTTTTTTTTTTTTATTTATTTTTGGGACAGAGAGAGGCAGAGCATGAACGGGGGAGGGGCAGAGAGAGAGGGAGACACAGAATCGGAAGCAGGCTCCAGGCTCCGAGCCATCAGCCCAGAGCCTGACGCGGGGCTCGAACTCACGGACCGCGAGATCGTGACCTGGCTGAAGTCGGACGCTCAACCGACTGCGCCACCCAGGCGCCCCCTAAAGTACCAACTCTTAAACACAACTAAAACCCCTGGACATTATATATAAAATAAACATAAGAAGCCTTATGTGGAAAAAAAGAAAAAAAAAGGTGGAAAAAAGAAGGTACACTAGCAAGACACCTCTGAATTGAAAAAATAACATGGTGGTGTATTCTCCAGACTTTTTTCCCTCATATATCTCAGACCTAGAGCTAAAGAAGCTGACAACCCAGAAACACGAGCAGGCACTGAAATAACAAACCCAACAAAAGCCATTCTCTCTAGCCAAAGGATTAGAAAGGGGCAACCCAGCAACACACAAAACTTTTAGACAGTAATCACCCTATTCCAGCCAAATATTACAGAAAAACTGTGACTGCCAACCCAATCCCCATTCCCACCAGCAAAAGCTAAATATGGACCCTTTCCTCACCAGGGTGTATCAGAGAAGGCTGGGTAGGAAACCAGGACTTTCATCCCCAATAGGTGTAATTAATCTCCCACTTCATGTTAGCTAAGAGTATGTGGATAGGCTGAAGTTCCACCGTTATCCAGCAGTAAATGAGTCATCCCTCCTTCTCACCACTTGAATGGTGTCAGAGGAGGCCTAGCAGAGAGTCAGGACTTTCACCACTACCAAGCCGATACAACAATCAATAGATGTCAACACCAAGATAACAGTAATATTAGCATTGTATGACAAAGATGTTAAAGCAGCCACCATAAAAATGCTGCAATGAACATTACAAATACGCTTGATATAAATGAAAAAGGGTATAAAATCTCCCCCAAAGATATAGAGAATTATAAGATATAGAAAGAATTAGAAAATATAAAGAAGTACCAAGTGGAAATTTTAGAAATGAAAAATAAAATAACTGAAACAAAAAGCTCAGTGGATGGGCTCAACAAAGAACAGAGGGAACAGAGGAAATAAATAACTAAATTTGAAGACAGAATAACAGAAATTACTCAATCTGAACAATAAAGAAAAAATAGACTAAAAAAAATAAATTATCAGTGCTCCAGGGATACATGGTACTATAATAAAATATCTAGTAGTCACATCACTGGAGTCCCAGAAGGAAAGAAGATGTTGGGGTTGAAAAAGTACTCAAAGAAATCATAGATAAAACTTTTCCAAATTTGGCAAAAAGCATAAACCTATAAATTGAAGAAGCTGAACAAATTCCAAATAGGATAAATCCAAAGTAATCTACACCAAGACACATTATAGTTAAATATTTGAAAATTGGGGCACCTGGGTGGCTCAGTTGGTTGAGCATCCAACTCTTAATTTCATGATCCCAGGGTTGTGGGATCAAGCCCGACATCTCGCTCTGCACTGAGCAGGTAGACTGCTTAAGATTCTCTCTCTCTCTCTCTCTCTCTCTCTCCCCCCCCCCCTGCTCTTCTCCCCTGCTCATTCTCAGAAATTAATTAATTGATATCTGAAAATTAATGTGAAAAAAAACCCAGAAAAATCCTCGAAAGCAGTGAGAGAGAAATGACATTTTACCAATAAGAAAAACAATGCAAATGACAATGGGTTTCTCACCAAAACCCATGGAGGCAGAAGGGATTAGTACAACCCTTTTAAAGTGATGAAAAGAAAGAACTATAAACCCAACAGGCTATAATCCAGAAAAAATATCCTTCAGGCATGATAGGAAAATGAAGATATTTGAGACAAGGAAAATATGAAGGTTCATTGGAGGATTCTAGAAAATGTTGAAAGAAGCATTAAAACCAATTTACATAATCGTTTCCAGAAAATTGAAGAGAGAGGAACACTTCCTAATTCCTTAAATGAAGCTAATATTACTCTGATACCAAAACTGAAAAGGAAGTACAAAATAGGAAAACTACAGACCAATATTGCTCATTAATATAGGTGCAAAAATCCTTAATAAACACTAGCCTATGGAATTAAGCAATATATATGAAAGAATTAAACAGTAAGACTATTTTAGTTTCCTAGGACAGTCATAACAAAGTACCATAAACTAGATGGCTTTAAACAACAGAAATTTACTCTCTCACGGTTTTGGAGGCTAGCATTCCAGAATCAAGGTGTCAGCAAGGCCATTCTCCCTCTGAGACTCTGGGCAGAATCTTGCCTTTCCTCTTCCTTGCTTTTGGTGATGGCCACTGATCCTTGTCCTTCCAATCTATGTCTCTGTCATCACACTGTGTTCTCTGTCTCAGTCTTCATATGGCTTTTTAATCTTCTTATGAGGACACCAGTCATACTGAATAAGAGAACTTGCATTTGGAAATTGTTTCTTAGACATAACATGAAAGCACAAGTAGCAAAAGGAAATGTAAATTGGACTATGTTAAAATTAAAAACTTTTGTGCTTGCTTTCTCCTCTATGATTTTGATGGCTTCCTGTCTTATGTTTAGGTCTTTCATCCATTTTGAGTTTATTTCTGTGTTTGGTGTCAGAAAGTGGTCTAGGTTAATTTTTCTGCATGTCGTTGAGCCCAAACATCCATTGACAAATGAATGGATAAAGAAGATGAGGTATATATATATACAATGGAGTATTGCTTGGCAATCAAAAAGAATGAAATCTTGCTATTTGCAACAATGTGGGTGGAACTAGATGGTATTATGCTAAGCGAAATAAGTCAGTCAGAGAAAGACAAATATCATATGACTTCACTCATATGTGGGATATAAGGTACAAAACAGATGAACATAAGGGAAGGGAAGCAAAAAGGATATAAAAACAGGGAGAGGGACAAAACATAGGAGACTCTTAAATACAGAGAACAAACTGGGGGTTGCTGGAGGGGCTGTGGGGGGGGGGGTGGGGTAAATAGGTGATGGACATTAAGGAAGACACCTGTTGGGATTAGCACTGGGAGTTATACATAGGGGATGAATCACTGGAATCTACTCCTGAAAACATTATTGCCCTGTGCGCTAACATGGATGTAAATTAAAAACAAACAAACAAACTTTTGTGCTGAAAACAGTACCATTAAGAAAGTGAAAAGACAACTGACAAAATGAGAAAATATTTTCAAATTATATATCTAATAAGGGGTCAGTATCCAGAATATATATAAAGAATTACAACTCGATAATAAAAAAGACAATTAAAAAAAATGGCAAAAGGAAGCATGGAAGCTTTTTTTGCATCTCGCATCCATGAAATACAGCCAGACCAACATTAAACCATCCTGCACACCTAGAAAACTGATTTGAGGATTAACACAACAATCTGCATAACCTGAACTACAGAACTCAGCAGGTACGCAGCATGGAGAGGTGAACTGGGGTTGAGAAAAGCCATGGAGGGCAGGGAGCTATTTTTGCTTGGGGAGAGAGGACGGAGATGGGGGGGAGAGTACAGGAAAAGCACATCCCCCCCAAAACAGCTGAGAGAAAATGGGAAAATGGAAACAGCTACAGGGACTGAACTAAAAAGGGAGAAAGGAGAAAGAAGAGGGTTTAATATCCATTAAGACTCTATAAACAGGGGGAGCGCAGAGTCTGAAACTCTGCAGCTTGATACCTGGCAGTGCTCTGGTGGGAAGGGCAAATCCCCAGGAGCAGAGTGAGGTCTGGGTGAGGTGGGGGGGGTGAGGGGGTCCTTGGGCCACAGGGGAGAAGCAGTTCCACTGTTGGAAGGACATTTGGTAGAGGCTGTGTGGCCATCCCACAGGCAAAGGTCTCAGCAGACCCCAGAGAACAACCACATTTGCTGGTGCTGGAATAAGGTTGTTAAGGGTGAAGCCTGGTGCCAGATGTGTGTTGTGATTTTCCATAATCCCTGAAATGCTGCTGCTACACGATCATGTGAACTTTTGCTGTCACCCAGGGGCTGACACCCAGCTGCAGTCTCTGGGTATTGGCAGCAGCAAGGTCCTGTGAACATTCCTCGGTGTGGCCAGCACCTGGCCTTTGATCGGTGAGACCCTCCTCGAGAATGTCTGAGCGGGTCTGACCTTGGCCACAGCAACTTCTTACTCAACACATCTCTGGAGGCAAGGGAAACAAAAGCAAAAATAAACTATTGGGACCTCATCAAAATAAAAATCTTCTGCACAGTGAAGGAAACAATCAGCAAAACTAAAAGGCAACCAATGGAATGGGAGAAGATATTTGCAAATGATATATCAGATAAAGGTTTAGTATCCAAAATCTATAGAGAACTTATCAAACTCAACACCCAAAAAACAATCCAGCAAAGAAATGTGCAAAAGACATGAACAGACGTTTCTCCAAAGAAGACATTCAGATGGCCAATCAACACATCAAAAATGCTCAACATCACTTATCATCAGGGAAATACAAATCAAAACCACAATGAGATACCACCTCACACCTGTCAGAATAGCTAACATTAACAACTCAGGCAACAACAGATGTTGGCGAGGATGCGGAGAAAGAGGATCTCTTTTGCACTGTTGGTGGGAATGCAAGCTGGTGCAGCCACTATGGAAAACAGTATGGAGGTTCCTCAAAAAATTAAAAATAGAACTACCCTAAGACCCAGCAATTGCACTACTAGGTATTTATCCAAGGGGTATAGGTATACTGTTTTGAAGGGGCACATGCACTCCAATGTTTATAGCAGCACTATCCACAATAGCCAAAGTATGGAAAGAGCCTAAATGTCCATCAATGGATGAATGGATAAAGAAGATGTGGTATATATATATATATATATATATATATATATATATATACACACACACACACACACACACACACACACACACACTGGAGTATTACTCAGCAATCAAAAAGAATGAAATCTTGCCATTCACACCTACGAAGATGGAACTAGAGGGTATTATGCTAAGAGAAATTAGTCATTCAGAGAAAGACAAATACCATGACTTCGCTCATATGAGGACTTTAAGATACAAAACAGATGAACATACGAGAAGCAAAAATAATAAACAGGGAGGGGGACAAAACATAAGAGACTCTTCAATATGGAGAACAAACAGAGGGTTACTGAAGGGGTTGTGGGAGGCGGAATGGGCTAAATGTGTAAGGGGCATTAAGGAATCTACTCCTGAAATCATTGTTGCACTAGATGCTAACTTGGATGTAAATTAAAAAAAATAAATTAAACTTAAAAAATAGCAAAGGATCCAGATAGACTTTTCTCCAAAGACGATGTACAAATAGCCAACAGACACATGAAAAGGTATGTAACTGCATTGGCCATCAGAGAAGGATGGCTATAATAAAAAAAAAGACATTGGTAAGTGTTGGGGAGGATGTGGAGAAACTGAAATCCTCATACATTGTGGGGGGGGGGGAATGTAAAAAGTGGTTCAGCCCCTTTCAAAAACTGTTTGGCAGCCTCCCAAAGTTACACATAAAGTTACCATATGACCCAGCAATTCTGCTCCTAGGTATACACTCAAGAGAATTTAAAACTTACGTGCACACAAAAGCACGTTCATCTGTAGCAGCACTATTCCTAATAGCCCAAAAGCGGAAACAACCTGAAGTCTATCAACCGAGACATGCATAAACAAAATGCAGTATGTTTATAGAATATTCCATTATGTAAGTAATGAAGTGCTGATACAAGCTAGAATATGGGTAAACTTTGAAAACATTGTTAAGTGAAAGCAGCCAGTTACAAACACATATTGTGTGATCACTTCATATGAAGTGTCTGGAATGGGCAAATCCATAGAGACAGAACACAGTTGCCAGGGACTGGGGGAGAGAGGAATGGAGAGATGACTGCTAATGGGTATGGGGGTTTCTCATGGGGGTGTTGAAATATTCTGGAATTAGACAGTTGTGATGGTTGTAAAATTTTATAAATATACTAAATCTATTGAATTGTACATCTTAAAATAAATAGATGTTAAGTAATGGTGAGGACACCAAATGCTGGTGAGGTTTCAGAGAAACTCATACATTGCTGGCGGTATTATGAAATGGCACAGCCACTCTGGAAAATGGTGGGCAGTTTCTTATAAAACTGAATATGTAACTACCACATATCACAGAAATTTCATTCCTGGGCATTTATCCCGGAGAAATGAAAACTTATGTCCACCCAAAGACCCTGTAAATGAATGTTTACACGAGTTCTGTGATAGCCCAAACCTGGAAATAACCCAGAGGCTGTTAAACAGGTAAATGGTTAAACAAAGTGTGCGGCATGACTCAAGTAAAAGGGAAGGGATTGATAAGGTGCAACAACCCTGATAAATCTCCAGAGAATTAAGCCAAGTGAAAAAAGTCAATCTCAAAAGTATACAATATATTGTATGATTCTACTTATGTAATATTCTTGAAATGATAAAATTATGGAAATGGGGCAGATAATAGTGGTTACCTGTGGTTAGGGGGGTGTGAAAGCAGGAGGGGAGTTGGTGTAGCTATAAAAGGGTAACATAAGAGATCCTCATGGAATGGTTAATGTATCTTATACCAACATATTTATCTTGGTTGTGATATTTTACCATCGTGTTAAAAGATATTACCATTGGATGGAATGAGTAAAGAGCTCATTAACTAGATCTCTTCATATTATTTCTTACAGCTGCATGTTTATAGTTATCAAAAAATAAAAATTTTAATTAAAAAATAATAGGTCACAACAATGAGAGCACTACACACCTATTACAATGATGAAAACCCAAAACACTGACAACGCCAAATGCTGGTGAGGATGTGGAGCAACAGGAACTCTCATTCATTGCTGGTGGGAATGATAAATGGTACAGCCTCTTTGGAAGGCAGTTTCATGGTTTCTACAAACCTAAAAATGCTCTTGTCATACAACCCCACAACACAATTGTGCTCCTTGGTATTAGCTCAAAGGAATTGAAAACTTATGTCCATACAAATACCTGCTTATGGTTATTTATAGCAGCTTTACTCATAATTGCCAAAACTTGGAAGCAGCCAAAATGTCCTTTACTGGTAAGTGGATAAATAGACTATGGTACATCCAGATGACAGAATATTATTCAGAGAGCTATTAAGCCATGAAAAGACACAAAAAAATCTTAAATGTGTATTGTTAAGTGACAGAAGCCAATGTGAAAAAGCTATATACTGTATGAGTCCAACTACGTGATGTTCTAGAAAAGGCAAAACTATGGAAACAGGAAAAAGATCCGTGGTTGCCAGGGGTTGATGGGAGGGAGGGATGAATAGGCAGCGCAGAGAGGATTTTTAGGGCAGTGAAACTACTCTTTATGACACTATAATGGTGGAAAAATATCACTATACATTTGGCCAAACTTACAGAATATACCACCAAGGGTGAACCCTAATTTAAAATACAGACTTCGGGGCGCCTGGGTGGCGCAGTCGGTTGAGCGTCCGACTTCAGCCAGGTCACGATCTCGCGGTCCGTGAGTTCGAGCCCCGCGTCGGGCTCTGGGCTGATGGCTCAGAGCCTGGAGCCTGTTTCCGATTCTGTGTCTCCCTCTCTCTGCCCCTCCCCCGTTCATGCTCTGTCTGTCTCTCTCTGTCCCAAAAATAAATAAAAAAACGTTGAAAAAAAAAAAAAATACAGACTTCGAGTTATAATGATACAACAATGTAGATTTAGCAATTGTAACAAATATACCACTTCAGTGGGGGATGTTGATAATGGGAGAGGCTATACATGTGTGAGTATATATGGGAAATCGCTGCACTTTCTGCTTAATTCGCCTAAAACTGCTCTAAAAAATAAAGTTCATTTTTTAAAAAGTAAAACTATTAAAACACTAGAATAAAAAAGAGGAATTTTGTAAAATCTCAGAGAAGGAAAGGTGACACAAAACACAAAACATAAAGGCACCCAAAGGAAAAAAATATATAAATTTGAATTTATAAATATTTTCAATTTATACATGGAAATATCAAAATACAAATAGTAAACTAGACAAAATAGCTGTAAAAATATGACACAAAATTCCAATTCCCTTGTTACACAAAAAGATTGTATGTATCACTAAGGAAAAGCAAACCAGTAGAGAAATAAACATGAGCAAGCCATTTTCAGAAATAAAAATTTTTAAAAAATGCCCAACCTCACTCATAATTAAAGAAATATACATTAAAGCAACAACTAGGTAACACTTTTCATCTATCAGATTGGCCAAAATATAAAAGTTTGCTAACTTTGCATGTTCAAAGATATGAAAAAAAAAACTGGCATAATTGAAATTTATGTCTACTTAAAAACCTGCACACAGATGTTTATAGCAGTATTCATAATTGCCAAAACTTGACAGTAACCAAGATGTCTTTCAATAGGTGAATGTATAAACTGTGGTACATCCATACAATGGAATATTAGCACTAAAAGAAAGCTGTTAAGCCACATAAAGACATGGAGGGATTTTAAATGCATATCGTTAAGTGAAGCCAATCTTAAAAGGCTATATTCTATAAGATTCTAACTACATGACATTCCAGAAAAGACAAACCTATAGAGAGAGTAAAAATATCAGTTTTACCAGAGTTTGGAGGGATGGGGGAGGAAGAGAGAGGGATGAATAGGTGAAGCACAGGGAATTTTTAGGGCAAACTACTGTGCATGATACTGTAATGGTGGATACATGTTACTATACATTTGTCAAAACCCATAGAATGTACAACACAAAGAGTGAACCTTAATGTAAACTATGGACCTTCAGTTAATAATAATGTATCAATATTTGTTCATCACTTGTAAAAAATGTACCACACTAAGATGTAAATAATACAGGAAACTATGGTAGACTAGAGGGAGGTATTTAGGAACTCTGTATTTTCCCATCAATTTCTCTGTAAGACTATAATTGTTCCAAAAGAATAAAGATCTAATTAAAAAAATTTTTAATGTCTATTTATTTTTGAGAGAGAGAGAGAGAGAGACAGAGTGCAAGTGGGGGAGGGGACAGAGAGAGAGGGAAACACGGAATCGGAAGCAGGCTCCAGGCTCTGAGCTGTCAGCACAGAGCCGGACATGGGGCTCAAACCCACGAACCCGTGAGACCATGACCTGAGCCAAAGTGGGACGCTTTCAAACGACTGAGCCACGCAGGAGCCCCAATAAAGTTCTAATTTTAAAAAACAGGTCACCATTAGAGGATTCTATGAACTAAATTATTTTGAAAACTGTTAAACAAAGAAAGATTTTATGTCTTTCCAATATATCCCAGACCCCTAGGGAATCAAATAATAGAGAGGAAGTTTCTCATTACAGACATATTCCAGCTAATAAGGAAGGGATGATACGTCCATTTTGCAACACTGATCAATAGTCTATCTAGATAATGATTATCAAAGGCTGCTCTATAAATACAAAAGCAAACACAACCAGATGGAAGAATACTACACTATCTTGACAAAAAAAGAGACAAACCTGAGTCTGATAAAGTCTGACAGGCTCAACTATCAATTTACAGAAGATACAGAAGACAGGAAAACATATAAATGGCATCATGGGGATACAATCAGCAAAATCCACAGGTGTAAAACTATAGGTCAAATGACCAATTGCTTTGACAAATAAGTTTCAAGGGGGAAAGATTAAAAGACTTACGAGTCATATCAACCAATCTCAGTGTGTGAACTTTATTTGATCTTGATTCATACAAATTCTAAATTTAAAAATTATTAGTTGAAAATTTGAACATTGACTGGGTATTTGATGATGCTAAAGAATCATTAAATTTGTATGTGTGATGAAATTGTGGTAGTTTTTTTTTTTTAAACTTAAAGAGCTTCATACTGTCATATTTACAAATGAAATGAAAAGTATCTGGGATTTAATTCAACATTAAGTAGGAAAGAGGAGAAACGGTGGGGGTTTGGGTGAAACAGGACTGGTCGTTAGCAGATCATTGTTGAAACCGGATGACAGTCACATAGGTTTATTACGTTAATCTGCTGACTTTTCACATGTTTGAAATCTTCTAAAGTAAAATTATTTTTTAAAATAAGCAACACACACACACGCACAAAATAAATAAACAAAAAAATCCAGTGAAGAGTGTTGTTGTGAAACAAAATCCATGTGGTCTTTTGGGTAGGAATTCTTTTTGATCCCTGCTACTCTCTCAGTCTCCATATCCATGAAATCACCAAATACTGTTGATTCCTACCTCTAAACTAACACTTCTTTCGAACTAGTCCAAGCTAAATTTGGCCTTTGCATAGTGCGCCTCTACTTCTGTCTACCTTCAAAACTACAGCCAGAGTGTTTTTTTTTTTTTAACACAAATTTGATCATACCTCATCCTTTGCTTAAAGTCCACAAATGCTCCTCACTGATCATAGGATAAGAGCTGACATCGTCAGTACACGCTTTAAAGCCTCACAGGATCTACTCCAACCCTGTGTACCTGACCAGCTCCATCTTGAGATGTTCTGCCTACCTTTTTACACTCGTTACTTCTTGAACTTGCCATACTCATTCCCAACTCAGAGCATCACACCTGTTGTTGCCTCTGCTTGGAATGCCTCCTTCTCCCTACACACACCTTAATCCTTCAGATCTCACCTTAAATGCTACTTTCTCAGGGTAGCTTTCCCATTATTTTGGTCTAGGTGAGGTCAAATTTCTCACAGATTCTTACTGATTGGTCACAACTGAAATTTAAAAATTATTGAAGTCATTTATTCAACATCTGTCTTTCTCAAAGAGAGAAGGAACTAGGTCTTACTATATCCCCAAAGCCTAGCATTTTGTCCTGCACCTATGTGTAGGAGGTCAATAAGCCTCCAGTAAGCTAAAACTACTGGCTCGGTGAATGAATAAATGAATTTAAATATAATACCGATCAAATCATGAAAGAGAATTACTTGCCCCACGATCATGATACTACACAATTAACCTTAATTTCATTAGTCATACTCCGAACAAAAGATTTGCAAAGCTTCAATATAAATGTATAGAAACAAACAAAAGGAGGAAGTGTGAATGACTACGTTATAAACCCAAATTACAGTCACTCACTGATATTCCAGAAGTACTTACTAACAAAGAAAAAGGGTTGTATCTTCATATACCATCCACCTTTGAAAGGAGGCAGACATATATACAAATAAAAGTTCTGATTCAAGTTCCAACTTTGCTATTCAGACTGAAAACTCTCAGTTTCTCTGAAAGAGTAAAAAAGACCATATGTACTAAAATCTTACATTTATATTCAATTATTTAAAACAGGCTACATACAGATTGCACACAGTCTCTAGACTTTCAATAAAACAGGTGAATTTAATCTATTCAAGTAAAATCAAAGCTTAAACATTTTAAAGATTAGATCTTCATAATTTTTTGAGTTAATTAATGAGGAAAAAAAACTAGGAACTCCTGAACCAAAATTTTATTTTAAATTATTAGGCTTTAGTGCACATGAGAATATTTTAGAACATATGACATGTAGAGATGTTGGCACATTGAACAGTAGAAAATATTTTGTTATACAACTTGTGAATCACTAATGTGCTTATTTCTTCTGTGAAGTGAATGCATAGTTTGTTTCAATCAATTTTTGTCATGGAATATCAAGTAGGTGCAACATTTTTATATTATTGTTTAATAACTTCCTAATAAGGTTTTGAGTTTCTAGTTGACTTACACATAATATTTTTTTCAATGTATTGAAGACTGTAGTAGCCTTTTCTCTCATCTCTGGTGGAACATATTTAATATCCAAATATTCAGATAATTTAGACCTAGAATTGTACAGCATGTTAATTACAGTTTCAATGTCATCAATTTCACTACTGCTTCGGCCAAGTGGTAAGAACTGGGATCTATACATTTTTTGTAATTTATGTTCTGCTGCTTCTGCTAAAGCAAGGCTTCGTTTTAGGTGCTCTCTAGAGGCTCGAATGTCCTCTCTGTATTCTGGCTTGAGGCTTTCAACAAGAGGTGCCTGCCGCACCTGTGAACTAATATCTGAAATTTTTTTCAAAATGTCTTCATTATTCAAAATCTGTGGGTGTCTTCCAAATGTTATTGTTTCAAGTGTTCCCACTGTATATTCGCCTGAGAGCTGAGGAACATCTTCTGGTTCTGTGACAGTATCCATGTCAGTGCTCCTACTTAAAGGGGTGACATCTGGACTTGTGGATGATTTAGTAACATTTGGCAATGGCTTTGGCGCCTCAGTGGATCTTACTTCTGAATCTGGCTCTGGCTCTGGCTCTTTAATAATATAAGGTTCATCGGCATGTAAAACAACCGAAACATTATTTGGTTTAATTGACCAGAATGCTGTACTTTCAGTAGATTTTTCCTTCCTTCCTGGCATTGTGAAGCCTCCAGTAGGAGAAGTTGTGGTTTCTTCACTGACAGGATTCATTAAAACATCATTTTCAGTTGAAGTGTCTCCATGTGTAATTATCTCCTTAAATCTTGATAACTTTGGTCCTATAGAATGAGCATTATTTGGAGACTTTGATTTTTCCTCACGACCTGGCTCCCTAGTAGGAACACTTAGTATTAGGTTCTGTAAAACTTCTACATAATGATTTAAGTTTTGTTCTTCATCAGGCGTCACAGTTATACCTTAAGGGGAAAAAAATCAAATGGTAACACTTAGTATTACATATTGACATATTGACAGAATCTACTGACCTAAATTTACTTCATATATTATCACTTAAAAGTTGAGATAAAGAACCAAGAAATAAAGCACTTTTGACTCAGTCAACTCTCACTTATATAAACAAAATTATTTTTTCAGATTGTTAAACAGATGAACAAGGTTAGTGTAAAAGTTGCGTATTAACACAATTCTCTATATTTTTTCGCTCCTACCTCCCATATAACTTATGATTCTGTAGGCAGTTTATTAAAACAAAATTCCTGATTATAATCTCTAGAAGTGGTGTGTTGGAATTGCCTCATACTGGCTCACTAGAGCCAATTATTAAATTTTTAGGAATTTTGTAAGCCAAATGTTAAACATAGACACTCTTAAAAATTATTTTAATTTGCAATTAGATATATTGTATCAGAAATAAAGGTAATAAATATTCAAAATTCATCACTTCTTATTTTTATGTCATTTTACTATTATCTATGGTCTTGAGGTTATTTACATCTTGCATAGCTGTATGGCAGAAATGCTTGCGATAGTGTACTACTCTATATCTCTTTCTATGTCCCTGTTCAGTAATGTCAAATACATAGCTTGAAACCAACAATGGTGGGAGTATTTACATCATATAAATGGGCAAATGCTATAAATCTGGGTTTACTAGTCTCTCCAAAAAATCATTTGTCGAACATTTACCAGTATCCAACTGCCCTCAACCCAGCAAAGCTCTAACTACAGCCTGTGGGTCATATCCATCTAACTGTTTTTATAAATCAAGTTTTCTTGTAATCCAGCCAGTCTCGTCCATTTGTTTATGTATTATCATGGCTGCTTTGGGTTGCAACAATAGAATTGAGTAGTTGCAATAGAGACCATATGGTATACAAATACTGAAAATACTTACTATCTGGCCCTTCACAGAAAACGTTTGCCAATTCCTGCTCTAAACCATCAACATTTCACTCTTAACACAAAATGGCAGTTTTTGGTTTTTTTTTAATTCAAGGTAATTAATATACAGTGTAGTATTAGTTTCAGGAGTAGAACCCAGTGATTCATCACTTACATATAACGCCCAGTGCTCATCCCAACAAGTGCCCTCCTTAATGCCCATCACCCATTTAGCCCATCCCCCCACCCACCTCTCCTCCAGCAACCCTCAGTTTGCTCTCTGTATTTAAGAGTCTTATGGTTTGCCTCTCTCTCTGTTTTTATCTTATTTTTCCTTCCCTTCCCCTATGATCATCTGTTTTGTTTCTTAAATTCCACACATGAGTGAAATTACGGTATTTGTCTTTCTCTGACTGACTTATTTCACTTAGTATAATACACTCTAGTTCAAAAATGGCAGTTCTATTTATACTGGTATTTTGCAGCATCTGAGTGGTTGATGAAGCTTCTCATTTCCAACATGGAAAACAAAAAAGATAATTGAATAAGATATTCTGAAATTCTGCTCAACTCCCCTTTTCTTAAAACAGCTTTTAATTTTAAGTGCTGGGATTTTATACATGTCATTTTGAAATCATTTTGCCACTATCATATATATAAATGGCTTAATTGAAGAAAGTAAGTCACTTTTTACCAAACTGTCATGCATAACTCATACCTAAACCCTCCCTCTTCAGGCAAAATGAAATAACAAACTTTCTGTTCAGAAGGCACTTCTATTCAGCACTTCGGCAAGCACAAAACAGTAAAAAAAAAAAAAAAAAAAAAAAAAAAAAAAGCTTTATATTTACATGTTTTTCCTCTCTTCCTTAACTCTTCTGTTGCAACTTAGAGAGACCAGATGGATATTTAACCAAAATTGAAAGCTTATTTCTCAATTTTAAAAATTTCTTAATAAGAACATTTTAGTGAGGCAGAGACAGTGGAAAGATACCAGACTTGTCTGGAGATCTGACTCTAAGAGTAGATTCTGTGTTTCATGTTATGCTTAGAAAAGCCTTGCATACTTCAAGATCCATATGATGATGATGGGTGAGGAAAAAAGAGGAGGTAGATTTTGATAATGACCTTGTAATATTTATATATATATTTTAAGTAGGTCCACACCCAGTGTGGAGCCCAACGCAGGGCTTGAACTCACAACCCTGAGATCAAGACCTGAGCTGAGATCAGGAGTCTGTCCCTTAGCCAACTGAGCCATCCAGGTGCCCCAAACCTTGTAATAATTTTCTTAAAATCACTGACACAGTATCAAACATTTTTGTCCGTGAATTGTGGATTTTTAAAAAGGAACTAGAAGGTTAACATACCTAACTCTTGTGAGCTATTGCCTATTTTGTGTCAGTCTCAGCCTACCTATAGTAAGACTACCAGCTAGAAATGCCTGGTGGTACTCACCTGGGCTTGGCCATTGTGGGGTGGGGGCAGCTGTTTCCACAGAAGAGTCCCCTTTCCAAACCAATGTGACCACTGGACTGACCCTTGTGGTTCTTACTATAATTGCAAAACACCCTTCAGCAACAACCATCAGGAAATTTGGGGGGAAAAAAGTTTATTACTTACAAGATCTTGAAATTGCATAGCACACCTGGGGCCACACTGGGGGAGGAGGACGGGGTGGACAGGGTGGAGAAAGAGAAAGAAAGAGAGGGAGGGAGAGAGCACCCTAGAAAGTACCAGAGAGAGGGTGGTAGGGGTGGAGAGTGCAAATGGGACAGGGGTTCTTTTTTTGTTGGGGTCAAATGTGGGGACCCTAGGGTTCACTCTTTATCGAATTTAAAACATTAAGACCATGAATTTGAAGCACAGGAAAGGGAAAAACAAGTAGCCCAAAAGGTCAGTTATCAAAATCAATTAAGATCTCTAAAATAAATGAACCAGGGTGGCCTGCTGGCAATGTGTTTATTCAAGATAGCAGTCTTTGAAATGGATGGCTCTTTGAAATAGATGCCTCTACAATCAAAGCTTAAGTCTGGCCTTTGCATTACAAAAAAGAAAAATACTACAACTGTCAGGGTTTATACTACATTGATTCTGAGGAGAGGAAATGGGACCAGAGTTGGTCATTAAAGAGGACTAGCCTTCTCCGTATATAGTATCTTACTCTCTAAAAACACACAAGCACACACACCCAATCACTTAATATAGTAAACCAGTAAAACTCACATTTTAAAAGGGAAAATAACTTATTTATGTATTCTCATGGGTATGTAAATCATTGTCCTGAATCTATAGTTTTCCTGGAGGAAAATATTAAAGTAATAGGTAGCCTACTGCAGTGAAAATTTTTTTTTTGATTTTTGTCCTGTGGGTACCACTTTCTAACATCATGACCTTAGATAATTACTTAATTTCTCTGAACATTTACTTAACTATAAAATTAAGATACTGTATCTACCTGGAACCAAACAGATACTTGAAAACACTTTAAAAGTTCTATAAAGATAACTCCTGACATTTCTCATCTTAAAATATAAATTTAAATCCTTAAAAAAAAAAAAACATTAAAAATATGTCTTGGATCCTATCTATAAAAAACCTTAGACCCTTTCCCACTAAAGACAGAAACAAGATCAGGATACTAAGATTTCCATTACCACTTAACATCGTGTTGGAGGTTATTAGTAATTAGACAACAAAAATAATTGGAAGCATGAGAATTGGGAAGAAAAAGGTTAAACTATCTTTATGTGTAAACGATATAATAATACTTCCAGACAACACAAAAGAATTCATTGAAAAGCTCCTACAAGGACTAAGAGAATTTAGTAAAGTAGCAAGTTATAAAATCAATCTATGAAAATCGATATACAAATATAAACCAGTTAAAAGATGAGAAAGAAGATGCTATTTTGATAACAAATAATGAAAGAAAATATCTAATCATAAATTTAAAAAAACATGCCCAAAACTATAGGAGTAATTCTATTAGGCTGAATATAGGCATGCAGAGGTCAGGTCCTCATCTCTGGAACCTGTAAATGTTACCTTATAAGAAAAAAAGGTCTTTGCAGATATGATTAAGTTAAGGATCTTGACAGGGGATTATCCTAGATTATCTGGGTGAACTCTACATCCAATCACAAATGTTTTTATAAGAGAGAGACAGAGATCTGATACCCAGAAGAAGAAGAGGGTAATATAGAGGAGGAAGCAGAGAATAGAGTGAAATGGCCATAAAACACAGAATGCTGGCAGCTACCAGAAGCTAGAAGAGCCAATTAAAATATTATCTCTTGGGGCACCTGAGTGGCTCAGTCAGTTAAGCATCTGACTTCAGCTCAGGTCATGATCTCACGGTTCGTGGGTTCAAGCCCCGCATCAGGCTCTCTGCTGTCAGCTTGGAGCCTGGAGCCTGCTTTGGATTCTGTGTCTCCCTCTCTCTCTGCCCCTCCCCTGCTAACACTCACTCTCTCTCTCTCTCTCTCAAAAAGATAAATAAACATTTAAAAAATCTCTTAGAGCTTGCAGAGGGAACACAGCTCTGCCTTACACCTTGATTTTGGCTCAGTGAAACTGATTTTAGACTTATGGCCTCTAAAACTGTGAGAGAATAAATTTCTGCTATTTTGAGACACCAAGTTTATGGTAATTTGTAATATAGCAGCCACAGAAAACTGATATAGGAATATAATAAAATCTTCTGAAAGACATAATGCAAGCTTTAGCAAGTGGAAAGATATACCATGTTCTTAGACAAAAAGATTCAACATCATACAGATGCTCAGATGTCATGTTCTCTCTGTTAAGGTATACATTTAATATGATTCTAACAAAATATCACTATTTCCTGGAGTTAGAAAAATGGATTTTAAGGTTCATCAGGAAGGAAAACTGAGTGAGAATAGCCCAAAAAATGGGGGCTAGATAGACCCAATAGACATGAAATTATATTATAAAGCCTCTGTTATAAATCTAGTATAGCACTGCACATGAATATTCAGATAAATGGAACAGAACAGAAAAGATAGAAACAGACCCAACTGTATATGGAAAAATAGCTCAAAGTGAGGGAAGCTTTCAATTTATAAACTTATTCTAGCTAATAAATGAAGAAGCCACTTAGAATATGACATTTTGCAATGATTATTAATATCAGTGATTGTTTATACCCCCCAAAAGATACAAAATCAGATATTATCTATTTCCTGATGAAAGAATACAATACCACCGATGAAGCAGTCTTGCAAAAACAGTCAAAACCTGAATCTAACGATTTTTCTAGGTCTAACTAACAATATACTGAAAATCCATGGGACAACAAACAAAGGAAGATATAAACTATGCCATAGGGATATAATCAGGAAAATCTAGACTGTGGGAAACTATAGGACATATGATCCAATTTCCTAACAATTACATTGCAAGGAGAAAAACAGAGATGAAAGAAGAATATACATTAAAATGGAATTAAAAGACATATCAATGAATTACATGTATGAATCTTATTTGAATCCCAATTCATCCAAACAAAATTGAAGAGAGAAAATCAGGAAAGTTTGAACATTGGCCAGATATCTGATAATACTCAGGAATTATTATCTTTTTAGGTGTGAAACTAACATTGTTATTGTGTTTAAGTACTTATATTTAGTCTTCATATTGAAATATTTACTAATGAAATTATATGATGTTTGGAATTTGCTTCTAAAAAATTCAAATCTGAGAAGTTAGAGAGAGGGACCAGGAAGATGAGAGGGAAAGGAATATCAATAAAACAAGATTAATTATGGGTTAGTAGTTGAGTCTGGTTATAGATATATGGAGATTTATTATACCATTATTTCTACTTGTGTATATATTTAAATTTTTCCATAACGAATTTTTTTAATATATGCTTTGGAAAATTTTGAATTCTGGGCCACTATTCACATACAAATCTAAAATCTGCAGCCAACAAAGGCCTAAGTGCTTTTAAAAAGACATTGCCATTAGATGGTAGGCTGCTAAACACTCCATTTTTAATCATTTAGCTTGTCCCTTCTCAAAGTAGTAAACAGGACACCCAAGTTACTATTAGGTGAAGTAGATTGTCAAAGGACTGAAAAAGGACATCCTTACTGCTGGTGGATTCCTAAAAAAAACTGAAGTACTCATTATCCCTTTACACTATTACTTAGGCAACATTAAAAAGCCTGTTCATGGCTGCTGAACGATACAGCACCCTACTTTCTACCTTGCTTTTCTTCCCTTCTTCATGTACCTTTTGTCTCCATATTGTTCTGTTGTTAAATCCATCCACTCCCACACACTTCCCACCTCCTACTTTTGTCCCACTAAAAAATCTACATACTTCATAGTGACTTCATAGTTCTACTAATCAGGACTGCTCTTGCAAATCAATTTGATCTTTATACAGATATTTGCAAGCAAGGTAGTAAAAGATAGTCAAGACTCCAATATCCCTACAAATGGTCCTGGCCACTAAGAAAACCTGCTTTTCCTCTTTCTTCAGAAGTTATGAGAAAGATGAACAAAATTCAAATTCTTACAAAGACCAGACTACTCTGCTAGAAGTTGAGTTTTTGTACTTTGGATACTTGTAGTTTACCCTGGCACGCTTTATAATATCCCCCTCTCTCTTTACCAGTCAATGTTCCAGCCAAACAGAGCAATGTCTCCAGGTAATGTTCCAGCTAAACAGGGCAATGTCTCCAAATGAGGACAAGTAAGAACCTCTTCCACCTTGAGAAATCATAATGCTGCTTTCCAGTGCCTCTAGTAAGCAGGATGGCTCCCTGCAAAGCAGGTTTACAGTTTAACATGAATCATAGATATGGATGTCACAGCTGTGCTTGAGACTATCTGTACTTCTTTTCTTGAAATAGTACAAGGGAGAATGAGTCACATGACAGGAATAATAGGAAACTAAACAAAATGGTAAAACAACTGCAGGGAACAAAAGTGGCACCAAATCTGAAGGGCAAAATTGCAAGACAGTGATTGAAAAGACCATAATAGCTCTGACTGACTGAGGGATTACTACGTGCCTGGCACTACACTGAGGGCTCTGAATGTGAGCAATGTTTTTATAAAGAGGAAAAGGAGGATACTGAGAAAGGACAAGTAATTTGCCTAAGATTATATTCAATTTGTAGGTGGGAAGAATGGCATTCAAACAGGCTGCCTTCTTTCAAAGCAGGTACACATAATAACTACACAATGTTGTCATAAAAACATGACACAAGGATGCTGGCAAAGTAGAAGTATGATAATAAAATTATCCTGGAGGAATACAACTTTCTTTTAAAATACATGTAAATATGAAAATGCAGTCAATACATAAGTAAAATATACAGAATTTTGCTCTACTGTCAACTGGACAAAAATACACCCCATTCATATATTAAGATGTACTTGGAAACATTTGAACTGATCCCAAAATTTTTTACTTTTTTTGAATTTTTATTTTTTTCTATTTTTATTTAAATTCCAGCTAGTTAACAGGGTGCCTGGATGGCTCAGTTGGTTGGGAGTCAGACTCTTGATTTCAACTCAGGTCACAATCTCATGGTCATGGGATCAAGCTCAGCATCAGGCCCCTGAGCTGGGCATGGAGCCTGCTTGGGTCTCTCTCTCTCTCTCTCTCTCTCTCTCTCTCTCTCTCCTACCTCTGCCCCTCCCCTCCTTGAATATGTCCTCTCCCTCTTTCAATAAATAAATTAATTAATTAATTCCAGTTAGTTACATACAGTATAATATTCGTTTCAGGTGTACAATATAGTGATTCAACACTTCCATAGAATCAATACCTGGCGCTCATCATAACGAGTGTACTCTTTAATCCCCATCACCTATTTCACCCATCCCCTCTCCCCCATCCACCTCCCCTCTGGTAACCATCATTTTGTTTCTATATGGTTAAGACTCTGTTTCTTGGTTTCCCATTCTCTCTTTTTTCCACTTGCTTGTTTGTTTTGTTTCCTAAATTCCACATATGAGCAAAATCATACAGTATCTGTCTTTCTCTGACTTATTTCTCTTAGCGTGATACTGTTTAGCTCCATCCACATCATTGCAAATGGCAAGATTTCATTCCTTTTTATGGCTGAACAATATTCCATTGTGTGTATATATACACATATATATGTATATACATTCTTCTTTATACATCTTCTTCTTTATACATCTTCTTTATACATTCATCAATTGACGGACAGTTGGACTATTTCCATAGTTTGGCTATTGTAGATAATGCTGCTATAAGCATTGAGGTGCATGTATCCCTTTGAATTCATATTTTTGTATTCTTTGGGTAAATACCTAATAGTGCAATTGCTGGATTATATTTTTAACTTTTTGAAGAACCTCCACAGTTTTCCACAGCGGCTGCATCAGTTTGCATTCCCACAATCGTGCAAGAGGGTTTTCCTTTCTCCACATCCTCACCAACACCTGTTGTTTCTTGTGTTGATTTTATCCATTCTGACAGGTGTGAGGTGATATCTCATTGTAGTTTTGATTTGCATTTCCCTGGTGATAAGTGATGATGAGCATCTTTTCATGTGTCTGTTGCCCATCTGTACGTCTTCTTTGGAAAAATGTCTAAAACTGATCCAAATTAGATATGTTTTGGTACTACAAAGTATACATAGGAACTGACAGTCAATGATGCAAAAAGGATCCATTCACTTCACACAGAAGCAAAAATAAGTTACTTTTGAGTTTATTTTGAGGAAAATAATAAAATCATGATTTAAAATAAGCAATGAAATATAAAACTTCAATCAACAAATAATATATTCAAAACATACATTCCTTCTCCTAGAATGGCCACTTAAAGAAGGAAGAAGAGAGTATAACGAATAAAAAGCCCATTAGCATGAAAAGTTGCTATAGTTCACTGTTCATAAAAGAAATGCACGTTGAAAACAATCTTTATTTTGCCAGTCAGGGAGATAAAATTTTTTAAAAACAATAAAACCTAGGATTGGCATGTGTATGTATAGTTACTTCCTTAGTAACAAAAGTAACTTCAATACCTCCTTTATGAATCCCAGATCCTTCATCGGTCTCTCTCTAGCACACTGATCTTTTCTTTATAGAATTTAAGACCATCTTAACTATCTAAATTTAATGTCTGTTAACTACTACATATTGAAAACTCTTTGAGAGCTGTGACCATGTCTACTTTGTTCTCTATATCCTGTTATACCCAGAGCCTACAGCCATAGCAGACAGTCAAAAAGCATTTGTCAAATGAATGGTTGAATAAATGAACCGAATGCTGGTAAGTATATAAATTAATTGTACCTCCAGTCATTTATCTTAAAGAAATAATAACAGGTTAAAGCAGTTCTATAGAAGAATGCTATTGAGGAAAACTAACATCATGTTATGTTTAAAATAAATCTGCTGGTCTAAAGACTGTCTTTTGGTTTGTTTTTGCTTGTTTGGTTTTGGTTTTTAGCTAACAGTCCAATTATTATTAGGGAGAAAATCTGGACATTAAAAAAAGTCCTCTTATTTTAGGCAAAGAGGCACTTTTTTACAACAATAAAAGATACAGCTTTAATTATATTTTTCTAAATTTCTAAGTCTGAAGTTTATCAACAGTATCATAAATATTGTAGTTAAATAGCTACAATTTTCAGAAAGTCCCTGCACTTCCTTAAACTGGCCCTTACTAAATGGCCTAGTATAAATTTAGATCACATAAATTTAACTAAATTTGTTTAAGTTCTATTAATCCCCTTTTAATTCACTTTATCAATCTCTAAGGTAACATTGAATTAACATAATTTTAAGTAAATTACAATCTTAGGGATTAAAAATCCCTAAGGGTTACTAGGAATAAAATTCCTTCATAACTTATCTTTTACATATTTTGAAGTATACAATTCAGTGGTGTTTAGTATAGTCACAGTTGTGCAACCATAACCATTAAAACATTTTCATCATCCCCCAAATAAGCCCATTCCCCATTTCCCTCAGCCCTAGGCAACCACAAGTTTACTTTCTTTCTCTATGGATTTGCCTATTCTTGGTGTTTAATATAAGTGAAATTATATAACATGCATTCTTTTATGACTGGCTTCTTTCACTTAGCATAATGTTTTCTAGACTCATCCATTTGGGAGCACACATCAGTATTTCATTCCTTTTAATGGCCAAATAATATTCCATTGTATGCATATACCACAATTTATGAATTCATCAGTTGCTGCTCATTTGGCTTCTTTCTACTTTTTAGTGACAATGGGTAATGCTGCTATGTTCACCTACAAGCTTTTGTGTGGATGTATGTTTTCATTTCTCTTGTCCATATGTCTAGGAATGGAATTACTAGGTCATATAGTGATACTATGTTTAAGCTTCGAAGAACTGCCAAAGCAGCTGCATTCCCACCAACAATATATAAGGGGTTCAATTTCTCCAGATCATCCTCTGTTCTTTTGATTACAGCCATCCTTGTGAGTGTTAAGTCATATCCCATTGAGTTTTGACTTATATTTTTCTAACGGCTAATGATATTGGACATCTTTTCACATGCCTGTTGGCCACCTATATATCTTCTTTGGATAAATCTGTATTCTGATGATATTTTACCCACTTTTTAATTGGGTTGTCTTTTTATTATTGAGTTGCAAGAATTCTTTATATATTCTGGAGACAAGTCCTTTAGCATATATATGAGTTGAAAGTATTTTCTCCTACTCTGTTAGTTGTATTTTCATTTTCTTAAGGTTATCGTTTGCAGCACAAAAGTTTTTAATTTTGATATAGTTCAATTTATCTATTTTGTTGTTGCTACTTGTGCTTTTGATATCACATCTTAAAAAACCATTGCCAAATCCAAGGGCACAAAGACCTACACCTACATTTTCATCTAAGAGTTCTATAGTTTTAGTTTTTACATTTAGATCTATGATCTAGCTTGAATTAACTTTTGTATATAGCCTGAGGCAAGAGTCCAACTTCATTCCTTTGGCTGTTATCCCAGCACCATTTGCTGAAAAGGCTATTCTTTTCCCCACTGAATTGTCTTGGTATCCTTATTGAAAAGCAACTGACCATTACTAATGTAAAAGGTCCTTTCTGGACTCTGAATTAAATTTGTCACCTATATGTCTATTCTTATGCCAGTACTACACTGTCTTGATTACTGCAGTTGTAATAGTAAATTTTGAAATCAGGAAGTGTGAATCCTTGAACTTTGTTCTTTTTCGGGATTGTTATGGCTACTCTGGGTCCCTTCCAATTCCATATGAATTTTAGCATCAGCTTGCTCATTTCTGCAAAAAAAGCAAGCCAGATTGTGAAATGGATTGTGTCAAATCTGTAGATCAATTTGGGGAGTATTGCCATCTAATAGATTTTTTTTTTAATTTTTTAATGTTTATTTATTTTTGAGAGAGAGAAAGAGAGAGACAGAGCATGAGCAGGGGAAGGGCAGAGAGAGATGGAAACACAGAATCTGAAACAGCTCCAGGCTCTGAGTTGTCAGCACAGAGCCTGATATGGGGCTCGAACTCGGGAACAGTGAGATTATGACCTGAGCCAAAGTCGGATGCTTAACAACTGAGCCACCCAGGCACCCCTCCATCTGATAGATTTTTTTAACAGAATTCAAGATTATACATATTTCTATAAATAGGATCGTAATATATTATTATATTTGATCAACATTTAAATTTTTATTGAAATGCCTTTTATACATTGTTAAGTCCTTATTTAATGAAGACACAAAGCCAAGAATCGAAAAAATTGGGTATTTTTCATCTGAAGTGTAAGCAACACAATTTATTGTTCATTTCATCTTCTATGACTAAATGGTACAAATGAAATTTTCAGAGCAAGATTATTAGGCCTAGTGTGTCAGTTCTTGGCTTCTAACATTGTCTTTGGGGATGTTTTCATCCACTCCATTCTTTTTAAGAACCATGAAGGGCAAGGAGAGAAGTTAAAGTAGCCACCAGCAACAACTACTAAACCCATCAAAAAGCAAACAAATGTAAAGAAAAAGCACAATTCTCTATTTTTTATTACTTTTTAAATGTTGATTTATTTTTGAAAGAGAGAGTGTGCATGTGAGCTAGGAAGGGGTAAAGAGAGAGGGAGACAGAGAATTCCACGGAGGCTTCACGCCGTCAGCACAGAGACCAATGTGGGGCTTGAACTCACAAACTGTGAGATCAAGACCTGAGCTGAAATCCAGAGTTGAATGCCTAACTGACTGAGCCACCCAGGTGCCCCATAATTCTATGTATTTTAAGCACATTTAAAAGGTCACTTGACTTTGGCATCAAGTTTTCTTTATCCTGTTGTGGTATAGCTATCAGGATCAGTTGAGAGAGCACCTTCATGTGCATGGACCATCTTAATACATTTCATTAACTTCCGAAACAATATGGTAGTATATCTTCTAATATGTGAATCCTGTTGGTGGGTAGCCTATGGGGGTGGGTAGTAGCAAAAGAATCATGAGTCTGTCCACAAATATTTTACAGGAAGAAAGTAAGATCTTGTAAAGCATTGATTTGTATTAGTTTTGTGTAAGGAAACACTTTTGCCTGTCTTGGGCACATAAATAAAATTAAACGTAAACAGTATTTTTAAATATCTGAATAAACTTCACCTGAGTAAAATATTAGGTAGTAAAAAGTAGTTCTCACACTTTTGAGTTTCATTACGACTCTTAGATTTTTTTTAACAGTTTTTTTTTTTTAATTTTTTTTAACGTTTATTTATTTTTGAGACAGAGAGAGACAGAGCATGAACGGGGGAGGGTCAGAGAGAGGGAGACACAGAATCTGAAACAGGCTTCAGGCTCTGAGCTGTCAGCACAGAGCCTGACGTGGGGCTCGAACTCACGGACCGCGAGATCATGACCTGAGCCGAAGTCTGGCCGCTTAACCGACTGAGCCACCCAGGCGCCCCAACAGTTTTAAACTATCATTTTGTTTTTTTATGCTCAAATAGTCACAACTTAGTCAGCTGGAGCCACTGTAAGCTGTCTCTTGTATCCGTTTGAGGGAACCTCTGAATTTTTAAAGTATCCTTGTTTGTTCTCTGGTAGTTACTGCTGCCTGCCTCCCTCCCATCTTCTACCCCACTCTCATCCTTACCCCTCAAGTCTAGACTTTATTTTCCTAAAGATGAAGATCAGCTATCCTTTCAAGGAACCTGGGTTCTTTTCATGGAAAATAATATTAGAGATAAAAATCTGAGGGCTAGAGGTACATATCAAGACTAACATTAAGAAGTGATATTGTTATCAAGCCATTTTAGTCAACAGAACTAAAAAAATATATATGAACAGACATTCATTTTTACTGATCTTTGCCAGCTGAGTTTTAACATTAAGGCACACCAACCTGAATTTTAAACCCCCTACCTAAATTATAATTGCATTCCTTTTTATAATATAATAAGCCATACAACTATTACTTTTAGCTGGAAATCTTGATTAAAACTGACATAATTATTGGTTCTGTCAATAACAATTTATTAATATTAAAACTTACCATAAAAATACTAATGAATAACAAGGTTAAACATTACAATTGCTTTTGTATAATCAGACTACATTCCACTCCAACTAATGAATGGTCAAATTATCTTGTTTGGGGTTTTGTGTAATTTTAAAAACCGTTTTGTTGTTAAATACACCACTGTCTGATATATTCTCTGTTCTAATTGCTTAATTTTAATGTTTTAACTGACAATTTTTTCTTAGTGCAGCATTACAGTGCTAGAGTTTAAAAAAAGCTTGTTCTTTTTTAGTACACTTTATGACATGGATGAAAAATATAAACAGTTTGAACTGTCATATTCAAGAATCTTATTTGGTTAACCTAATGATTCATGTAGTTACATGAATAATCTTTCTACGTAAGTTCTTTCTGGAGAAACCCAGTTTTGTAAGTGTAAGTAATTTAGAAAATTCCAGTCACTTAAATTCCTATGCAAGATTTTAAATAATTGCAAGCATTAAAATATAATACTTGTAAACTAGTCTAGGCTGGTAATATTTTATCACTTAGTTCAGGCCTGTGATTTGTGTACCTCATTGTATGTATATTATGTATTTAAAATGTCATGCTTATAACTCTGTTTTGCATTATAGCTACTGGACATTAACACAAAGATAAAACAAAAATATCATTTTTAAAGAACTAGTTTATAAAATTTAATTTTATCAATAGATGCTATTTTCACTGTAATGTAACTAATTGAACACATTCTATAAACCAAGCTATATTTCCTAGTTACATCATGCCATAAATTTCATTACTTTAAACTGAGACAAAATTAACATAAAATTTCTTAAATTTAAGATTATGGATATGACAGTATAATTCATAAGATTTTTTTCTTCTACCAAAGAGTTAGGAGTGGTCTGGTTCCCTTGTCTCACCTGAGAAACTATGGTTTTTGTGGCCAGAGATATTACAAATTTTTAGAAATTAAAAAATGTGATTTTTTTTTACCTCTAGTCAGTCATTTTAAACCGCAAATCATGGTTTTAACATGTAAATTAAGTGGCTTCTTTTCTTTTTTTAAAGAAACTGAATAACAAACCCAAGAAAACCTAGTGCCCTATTATCTATGCAAATATATTGTAAATTAATCGAGTTTTTAAAATATTTGGAAGTCTCAAGTTCTTACAAATGCACTATCAAGCATCAATTAAAATATCTAATTGTATACATAAAACTTCCAATTGTTAAGAGGTGTAAAAAACCAAATAATTTCTTCTACAATGTCTATTTAAGAGAATGAATATATACGACTATGTTCATAAAAATCCAAAAGGCTACACCTTTATTTGTTTCTGGAGAGATTTCGTAATTGGTAAAGCTAAAATGGTATTATGCATTAACTGTTTTAACTAACAATTTTTTTTCCACAAAAAACTTACACTCAAAAATGAAAAAAAAAGAAAAAAAGATTCTATGCTTCTAAGAAGTGACAGTATGACAAAAATTACAATAAAATGTAATGATAATAATAAAAATGCTAATATTAAAAATCTTATACAGTAATATACCCAGTTCCTTGAGACTAAAGTTTTAAGAGAGGAAAACCATGGAAACAGCTTGATTTCAGGACGGGTTAAGATGGCAGAGAAGTAAGGGGACCGGGATTTTCCTTGTCCCTCAAACACAGCTGTATTGAGGTCAGGTCACTCGGAGCACCTAGGAAATGGATGTGGAGTGACATCAAGATCTCCACAGTTGGAGGGAGACAGCTTGGCAGGATGGAGCCTCTGGAGCTAAAACTTGGAGGTACAAAAGTGAGCGACTTTCTCCAAATGGAGCTGGAAGCCATTGCCATGCTCCTGGGGAAGAGGGAGCCAGCCCTGGAATGCACAGTGGAGTGTAGCCATCTCAGGGGCACACTGGGAGAGAACAGTCCTCTTCCCAGAGTACTGTAAGAAGAGGGTTTACTGCCTCCCCAAGGAAAAAACACCCTGCAGGTGCCAGCCAAAGGCCTTTTATCAGCAGGGCGGAGTGGTGCTACTCCAGAACAGGGTCTGCACAGTGCAGGGTCATTTAAGACATCAGATTTTGAATCCCAGTTGAGCTCCTAGAGGCACAGGAGAACTGTGGCACAGGGCAAGCTGACGGCCCTCCATACTCTGTGAGGGCTGCCTGAACGGCATGATTTGCAACACCTGGTCAGAGGAGGAGAGATTGGGTGTCGCCATTTTCCTCCTCAACACCAACATGAAGGGACTTCAGGGAGCAGGACAGTGGGCTCCCAATGGAAGTGGTACCAATTTACACCAAACCCTGCCCCTTGGTGCCTGGCAACTGCTTATGTGCTGGAGCAAGACTGACCCAACACAAAGTCAGCCTCTCCTCCAGACCAGCACAGCCAACAGACAATTGTTTTTGTTTTTTAATTTTAGTTTATCTTATTATTCTAGATTCTCTCTTTTTTTTTTTCTTTTGGAATCAAGCCCATACTTCCTGTTTTTTTTTTATTGGTCAATTCTTATTTTATATACATTATAAATATAAATATATAAATATAATTTTTTTGATCAGGCATTTTTATTCTATTCTTTTTCCACCTTTTCTCTATCTTCTTCTTCTTTATTTTCCTTTCTCTTTCTCTGGATTTAGCCTTACAGTTTTTTGATTCTGTTTGGTCTTCTTTTTTACCCTTTAATTTTTCTTTTTTTATGGGATCAGGCTTCCCCCCACCCCCACTCCACTTTTTTTCCTTTTCTTTTTCCAGGGTTACTTCAACAAACAAATCAAAGCACACCGGGTTGAAGGTTCCAAACATTCCACCACTATAAGCAAGTAAAGAGCTCTGCAGAGGTGGGATAGAGCAGCCGAAACTCAACAACAGAATGCATGAAACATACACAAAAAACACTTCCTGAAGTCCCAGGACCTGGACAGGGTATGAGCACTTTTTAATATAGTAATACTCTCAGGTGCAGGTCACATAACAAGCTTTTAAAAAACACAAAAGACAGAAACTTAGCCAAAATGACAAAATGGAGGAATTCTCCCCAAAAGAAAATTCAAGAAGAAATCACAGCCAGAGAATTGCTCAAAACACATAAACAATATATTTGAAAAAGAATTTAGAGTAACAGTCATAAGACTAACAGCTCTTGAAAAAGCATAGAAGGCACCAGAGAATCCTTGCTATAGACATCAAAGACCTAAGAACTAGTCCCGATGAATTAAGAAACGTTGTAACTGAGATACAAAATAAACTAGACACAGTGACAGCAAGGGTGGAAGAAGAAGGGGAAAGAATAGGTGAAATAGAAGATAAAATCATGGAAAATGATGAAGCTGAAAACAAGAGGGAAAGGAAATTACTAGATCATGAGAGGAGAATTGGAGAACTAAGTGAATCCATGAAACGAAACAATATCCGTATCAGAGGAGTTCCAGAAGAAGAGCTAGAGGAAGGGGAAGAGGGTTTATTTGAACAAATTATAGCTGAGAACTTTCCTAATATGTGGATGGAAATAGGCATTCAAGTCCAAGAGGTACAGAGAACTCCCTTCAAAATAAAAATGAAACAAAAACAAAAACCCCACAACATATCATAGTGAAACTGGCAAAATCCAAAGATAAAGAGAATTCTGAAAGCAGCTAGGGACAAACAGTCCTTAACCTACAAGGGTAGACACATAAGGGTAGTAGGAGACCTGTCCACTGAAACTTGGCAGGCCACAAGGAAATGGTAGGAAATAATCAATGTGCTGAATAGGAAAAACATGCATCCAAGAATCATTTATCCAGCAAGGCTGTCATTCAGAATAGAAGGATAGATAAAGGCTTTCCCAAACAAAAATTAAAGGAGTTCATGACCACTAAGCCAGCCATGCAAGAGATCCAAAGGGGGACTCTGTGAGTGGAAAGCAGCAAAGACTACAAAGGACCAGAGACATCACCACAAACACAAAACCTACAGGTAACACAATGGCACTAAATCCATATCTTTCAATAATCATTCTGAATGTAAATGGACTAAATGCCCCAATCAAAAGACACAGGGTATCAGAATGGATAAAAAAACAAGATCTGTCAATATGCTGCCTACAAGAGATTAATTTTAGACCTGAGAACAACTGCAGACTGAAAGTGAGGGGATGGGGAACCATCTCATGCTAATGGATGTCAAAGAAAGCCAGAGCAGCCATACTTACATCAGACAAACTAGATTTCAAAACAAAGACTGTAACAAGAGATGAAGAAGGGCATTATATCATAATTAAGGGGTCTATCCATCAAGAAGAGCTAACAATTATAAATATTTATGCCCCCAACTTAAAACACCCAAATATATAAATCAATTGATCACAAACATAAGCAAACTTAGTGATAATAATACTATAATTGTAGGTGACTTTAACACTCCACTTACGTCAATGGACAGATCACCTAGGCAGAAAATCAATAAGGAAAACAACGGCTCTGAATGACACATTGGACCAGATGGACTTAAAAGATATATTCAGAACTTTTCATCCTAAAGCAGCAGAATACACATTCTCAAGTGCACATAGAACATTCTCCAAAACAAATCACATACTGGGTCACAAAACAGCCCTCAACAAGTACAAAAAGATTGAGATCATAACTATGCATATTTTCAGATCACAACACTAGGAAACTTGAAATCAGCAACAAGAAAAAAAAATTGAAAGCCCCCAAATACTTGAAGGTTAAGAACATCTTATTAAAGAATGAATGGGTTAATCAGGAAATTAAAGAAGAAATTTAAAAATACATGGAAGCAAATGAAAATTAAAACATGACAGTCCAAACCCTTTAGGATGCAACAAAGGCATCCTAAGAGGAAATACATTGTAATTCAGGACTATCTCAAGAAGCAAGAAAGGTCCCAAATACACAACCCAACTGTACGCCTAAAGGAGCTAGAAAAGCAGCAGCAAATAAAGCCCAAAGCCAGCAGAAGAAGGAAAATAATAAAGATTAGAGCAGAAATACACAAATAGAGAAAAAAAAAACAAAACAAAAACAGATCAATGAATCTAAGAGCTCATTTTCTGAAAGAATAAACAAAACTGATAACCCCCTAGCCAGACTTCTCAAAAAGAAAAGAGAAACCAAATAGATAAAACCATGAATGAAAGAGGAGAGATCACAACCAACACCACAGAAATACAAACAATTATTAGAGAATACTATGACAAATTATATGCCAACTGGACAATCTGGAAGAAATGGACAAATTCCTAGATACTCACACATTACCAAAACTCAAACGGGAAGAAATAGAAAATTTGAATGGACACATAACCAGCAAAGAAATTGAATCAGTTATCAAAAATCTAACAAATAAGAGTCCTGAGCCAGATGGCTTCCCAGGGGAATTCTATCAGACATTTAAAGCAGAGTTAATACCTATTCTGCTCAAACTATTCCCAAACATTGAAATGCAAGGAAAGCTTCCAGACTCATTCTATGAAGCCAGCATTACCTTGATTCCAAAACCAGGCAAAGACCTCTCTAAAAAGAAGAATTACTGGCTAATATCCCTGATGAACATGGATGTAAAAACTTCTCAACAAGATACTAGCAAATCTAATCCAACAGTACTTTAAAAGAGTTATTCACCATGATCAAGTGGGATTCATTACTGGGCTGCAGGGCTGGTTCAATATTCACAAATCAATCATGATACATCACATTAATAGAAGAAAGGATAAGAACCATATGATCCTGTCAACAGATACAGAAAACGCGTTTGACAAAATACAGCATCCTTTCTTAAAAAAAAAAAAAAAAAAAAAACCCTCAAGAAAGTTGGAATAGAAGGAAAATACTTTAACATCATAAAAGCCATTTATGAAAGACTCACAGCTAATATCACCATCAATGGGGAAAAACTGAGAGCTTTACCCCTGAGATCAGGAACATGACAGGGATGTCCACTCTCACCACGGTTGTTTAATATAGTATTAGAAGTCCTAGCCTCAGCAATCAGACAACAAAATGAAATAAAAGCACCCAAATTGGCAAATAAATCAAACTTTCACCTTTTGCAGAAGACATGATACTCTACATGGAAAACCAAAAGACTCGACAAAAAAACTGCTAGAGCTAATACGCAAATTCAGCAAAGTCACAGGATATAAAATCAATGTACAGAAATCAGTTGCACTTTTATACACCAATAATGAAGCAACAGAAAGAGATATCAAGGAATTGATCCCATTTACGATTGCACCAAAAACCTAGCATAAAACACCTAGGAATAAACCTAACCAAAGAGGTAAAAGATCTGTATGCTGAAACTTAGAAAGCTTATGAAAGAAACTGAAGAAGACACAAAGAAATTGAGAAACATTCCAAGCTCATGGATTGGAAGAACATTGTTAATAATGTCAATATTACCCAAAGCAATCTACCCAATGCAATCCCTATCAAAATAGCACCAGCATTCTTTACAGAGCTCAAGAAAACAATCCTAACATTTGTATGCAACCACAAAAGACCCTGAATAGCCAAAGTAATGTTGAAAAAGAAAACCAAAGCTGGAGGCATCACAATCCCACACTTTAACCTATATTACAAAGGTATAATCACCAAGACAGTATGGTATTGGCACAAAAAACAGGCACATAGCTCAACAGTATAGAACAGAGAACTCAGAAATGGACCCACAAATATATGGCCAACTAATCTTTGACAAAGCAGGAAAAAGTATCCAATGGAGAAGACAGTCTCTTTAGCAAATGGTGCTGCGAAAACTGGACAGCAACATGCAAAAGAATGAAACTGAACCACTTTCTTACACCATACATAAAAATAAATTCAAAATGGATGAGAGACCTAAATGTGAGACAGGAAACCATCAAAATCCTACAGGAGAAAACAGGCAGCAATCTCCTTGACCTCAGTCACAGCAACTACTTACTTGACATGTCCCCAGAGGCAAGGGAAATAAAAGCAAAACTGAACTATTGGGACCTCATCAAGACAAAAAGCTTCTGCACAGTGAAGGAAAGAATCAACAAAACTGAAGGCAACCAACAGAATGGGAGAAGGTATTTGCAAATGACGTATCAGATAAAGAGTTAGTATCTAAAATCTATAAAGAACTTACCAAACTCAACACCCAAAAAACATAATCCAGTGAAGAAACGGGCGGAGGATATGATAGACACTTTTCCAAAGAAGACATCCAGATGGCAAACAGACACATGAAAAGATGCTCGACATCACTCATCATCAGGGAGATACAAATCAAAACCACAATGAGACACTACCTCAGAATGCCTAAAATTAACAACACAGGAAACACATGTTGGTGAGGATGTGGAGAAATGGGAATGCTCTTGCACTGTTGGTAGGAATGCAAACTGGTACAGCCACTCTGGAAAACAGTATAGAGGATCCTCAAAAAATTAAAACTAGAACTACCCTATGACCCAGCAATTGCACTACTAGATATTTAGCCAAAGGATACAAAAATGCTGATTTGAAGGGGCACATACACCCCAACATTTATAGTAGCCCTATCAACAATAGCCAAATTATGGAACGAGCCCAAATGTCCATCAACTGATGAATGCAGTAAGAAAATGTGGTATATGTATATATACAATGGAATACTACTTGGTTATGAAAAAGAATGAAATCTTGCCATTTGCAACAACATGGATGGAACTGGAAGGTATTATGCTAAGTGAAATAAGTCACTCAGAGAAAGACAGGTATCATATGATTTCACTTATATGTGGAATTTGAGAAAGTTAACAGATGAACATAGGGGAAGGGAAGGAAAAATAAGATAAAAACAGAGAGGGAGGCAAACCATAAGAGACTTTTAAATACAGAGAATGAACTGAGGGTTGATAGGGGAGTGGTGGTGGATTAAATGGGGAATGGGCATTAAGGAGGGCACTTTTCGGGATGAGCACTGCATGTCATATGTAAGAGACGAATCACAGGGTTCTACTCCTGAAGCCAAGACTATACTGTATGTTAACTAATTTCAGAACAATAAAATAAAATAAAATAAAATAAAATAAAATAAAATAAAATAAAATAAAATAAAATAAAATAATAAATTTTTTTTAAAAAAAATAAGGAAAAACATGTCACTCTGAATCTTGGGCAAAGAGTCAATAGTTTCTAAGCTGAATTAAAAAGGAAAACTAGGGGCGCCTGGGTGGCTCAGTCGGTTGGGTGTCTGACTTTGGCTCAGGTCGTGATCTCATGGTTCATGGGTTCGAGCCCTGCGTCTGGCTCTGTGCTGACAGCTCAGAGCCTGGAGCCTCCTTAGAGGCTCTGTGTCTCCCTCTCTCTCTGCCCCTCCCCCACTCAAGCTCTGTCTCTGTGTCTCTCAAAAGTAAATAAACATTAAAAAAATTAAAAAAAAAAAAAAGGAAAACTAGGGGCGCCTAGGTGGCTCAGTCAGATAAGTGTCTGACTTCGGCTCAGGTCACGATCTCACAGTTCATGGGTTCGAGACCTACATTGGGCTCTGTGCTGACAGCTCAGAGCCTGAAGCCTGCTTCAGATGTGTGTCTCCCTCTCTCTCTGCCCCTCCCCTGCTCATGCTCTCTCTCTCTCAAAAATAAATAAACATTAAAAAAATTTTTTTAAGGAAAACTAAACCACTCCTACCTCCTTTGGTTAAAAAAAAAAAGGAGGGGGAATATAATTTTTAAAAAATGTACATGTAATTCACGGGCACCTGGGTGGCTTAGTCGGTTGGGAATCTGATTCTTGATTTCAGCTCAGGTCATGATCTCACCTTGTGGGTTCAAGCCTCATGTCAGGCTCTGTGCTGACAGTGTGGAGCCTGCTTGGGATTCTCTCCTTCTCCCTCTCTCTCTGCCCCTCCTGTGTTCTCTCTCTCTCTCTCTCAAAATAAATAAAAATATACATGTAATTCAAATTTGAGAACTTATACTTTAAAGGATAAAAAAAATACCGGGCTCTAATAAAAGTAAGTAATTTTAATATTTCTTTGGGGAGTTTCTTACTTAATGCTACAATTTAAAATTCTGGAAGAATATTGGTAAAATGTAGCTCTTTTAAAAAACTTTACTTTTTAAAAAAGTATTTTTTTTTTATGTGCTTCATTTGTGTGGTGATTGTATTGCTATCACAGAATACAAAACTCAAAAGTAAATAAGGCATATCCAAACCTATGCACAATTTGGATTTCTGCATTTAAGCTAATGTACCTAAACTTTTTGAGAAATGTACTGAAAAACATAAATATAATGTGAATATGCAATTTCACTTAAAATGTGCTACAAACAAAATATCTGGTGTCTTAAAAATTAGTTATAATATTATAAAATCATAATGACCAACAGAATTCTTCCATTAAAATGTTTTATGTATAGATTTTAAGTGTTATAATTCACTGATAATGTTTAACATGAATTGTATTTTATTTTGACATTAACTTGATTATATTTCCTGACATTCTTAATTATGGATGTATAAGCTAACATTTAAATTAATAATATGTATTTCTCTAAAGACTTAGAAGAAAAACATTGAGGTTTGGCATCAAACTGCCTGTAAGTTAAAAGGAATGTTGCTAATAAAGTAATGTACATTGGTTAACTGCCTATAAAAATAAAAAATTAAGGGAGAATTTTAGACAAACTCTCAAAATATTGAATTTATTTACATTCTATCTCAATTATTTAGGTAGAGTATTATGAATCACTAGTCAGATAAAATTCGATCTAAATTTAGATGTCTGATGGTCTATTAAGACTCCTCTCTCCTTTCTAATATCTAGTACTTTCTTTATACACAAACTAGGAAATAATATAAAGAAAAGCATTGCAAACATACTTCCAACATATTTTGACCAAAATTAAAAATAAAATCAGGTTATCACATAATTCCCATGTATGCTCTACTTAGGTATTCTTGCTTATTTGTAAAACAGATGGTCTCTTCTACTAAGTCCCAAATAAAATGTTTTAAAACAATGTATCTGGACTTTCACTTCCAAAAAGATAGCATGCACTTTTCCTCTATTCTTCCCACTAAGTAGAGTTAAAAACCCTGGATACCATATACAAAACAAGTAATCTGAAAGGCAGAGAGAAGACAGACTAACTAGGAACTTCAAGACCTAAGGAATGACACAGCAGTGAGTTCCCTGGGTTTTCTTTTTGCCCACACACACCTCAAACTAGAGACTGGAGAAGCTGGCAACTGAGAAACACCAATGGATGCAGACAAAAAATTTTCCGAGAGAAGACTGCTCTCTATAGCCAAAGGACAAGTAGAACAGTAGCCTAGCAAGACAGAAAGCTTTTAGGCAATAACCATCCTATTCCAGCCAAACACCATAGAAAACCTTATAGCCCTATGGCCAGTAGCAAAGGCTGAGTGGAGAACCCAGACTTTTACCCTCATCAGGCAGGCTTCAGTAAGGTGCTCCAACCTCTCTGCCTTTATCTCATAGAAGTGCTGCTACCAGGTATGAATTAATACCTTCTCTTCCGGTAGAGAAGGCTGAGGAACAGCTGGGACTCTCATCTTTACCATGTGGTAACAAGGCAACATTCATTTAAATCTATAAATCAGTTAAATCTCTAATTCAGTCAATCTGTAACAGAAGATATGAATAAGATCTAGAGTCTTACAACATAATACCAAAAATACCCAGGTTTTAATCAAAAGACACTGGTCACAACAAGAACCAAGAAAATCTCCATTTGAATGAGCAAAGGCAGCAAAAGAAGCCAGCACGAAGATGACACAGATGTTAGAATCATCTGACAGGGATTTAAAAGCAGCTATCATAAAAATGCTACAACAAGCCATCATGCACATGCTTGACACAAATGAATAATAGAAAGTCTCAGCAAAGAACAAGAAAATCTCAGCAAAGAAACAGAATATATAAAGAAGAACCAAACTGAAAGTTTTGAACTGAAAAACACAAAGACTAAAATGAAAAAAACCTTCATGGATAGGCTCACAACAGAATGGAGGGGACAGAGGAAAGAATCAGTGAACTGGAAGACAGAACAATGGGAAATACCTAATGTGAAAAATAGAAAATGGACTGGAAACAAAAAAATGAACAGAGCCTCAGAGACTTGTGAGACTGTAACGAAAAGGCCTAACATTCATGTCATCTAAGTCTTGGAACATTCAAGTCATCCAAGAAGAAAGAGGTTGAGTCTGAAAAAGTAATCAAAGACATATTAATAATAACTGGAAAAAACTCCAAGTTTGGCAAAAGACATGAACTTATAGATTCAAAAAGCTAAGTGAACTTCAAACAAAATAAACCAAAAGAAATCCATGCTAAGACATATGGTCAAACTTCTGAAAACTAAAGACAAAGAAAAAAAAAAAAAAGAAATAACACCTTATCTATAGTGGAAAAACAATCTGAATGACAACTGGAATTCTTATGAGAAACGATGGAGATCAGCAATATTTGTCAAGAGTTAAAAAAAAAAAAAACCCAAAACTGTCAACCTGGAATTCTCTATCAAGGGAAAATATCCCTCAGGAATGAAAGAATGATCAATACCTCTCAGATGAAGGACAATTGAAAGAAGTTGCTGTCCAAAGACCTACCCTAAAAGAATGGCTAAATGAGGTTTGTTCAATAGAAAGAAACTGATAAAAGAAGGAATATTGGAACACTGAGAAGGGAGAAAGAACAAAAGGAAGAGCAAAAGCATGAGTAAAAGCCTGAGTAAATGCAACAGTTTCTTTCTCTTGAGTTTTCCAAATTACATTTGACAGCTGAAGCAAAATTTGCAATACTCTGGTTCTCAGTGTATGTAGACGAAATATTTAACGCAATTAGGCAATTATACTGCAAATGGGAGAGGTAAAGGACATAAAGGGAGGTAAGGTTTTGTTTAAAAAAATTTTTTTTAACATTTATTTACTTTTGAGAGACAGAGCACAAATGGGGGAGGGACAAAGAGAGAATGAGACACAGAATCCGAAGCAGGCTCCAGGCTCTGAGCTGTCAGCACAGAGCCCAATGTGAGCTCGAACCCACAAACCGTGAGATCAGACCTGAGCTGAAGTCGCATGCTTAACTGAGCCACCCAGGTGCCCCAGGGAGGTAAGGTTTTGACATTTCATTCAAACTGGTAAAATGTTGATACCAATAGACCGTGATAAGTTATATATGCATAATGTAATACGTAGGTTATACAAAGAAATACACTCAAAAACACCTTAAGTCAGATGGAATTCTAAAAAAAAAATCTGTATCTCTCAATATAAGATGGGTGCTATCTGACCATGTAATATACAACTTATGTTTAAAAAACAAAGGCTTTTTTTTTTTTTTTTTTTAATTTTAGGGAAAGAGAGAGAGAGAGAGAGAGAGAGAGAGAGAGCATACGAATGGGGGAGAGGAGCAGAAGGGGAGAGGAGTAGTGTTGGAGAGGAAAAGTGGTGGGGGGATAGAGAAAGGAAGAGAGAATCTTGAGCAGGTGGCATGCTCGGTACAGAGCCCGCTGCAGGGCTCTATCCTACGACCCAGGGCTCATGACCTGAATCAAACTCAAGAGTTGGAAGCTCAACTGACTGAGCCACCGAGGTGCCCCTAAAAAACGAAGGCTTTAAAGCCCAAAAATACTGTTAATTTTTAAATGTGTGGTTTGGTATAAGAATACATACCTGGTAAGGTAGTAGTAAAATGTTCCTTATAATTGGGGGAAACTTAGTAAACTTTTTAACTTTCATACAAAGACAAAGAAGTTAAAGTTCAATGGAATACCTCTGGTCCTTGTGCTTTAAGGACTCACATGTTTTTACTTTGCCCATGGCCTGTAACCTCGATAGGGAAACTGGTGATCACACTCAAAATTTAACTAAGAATCATGGATGCCCATTTTTTTAAAGGTTCAAATATAACTAGGATTTTTATTACCACAAGAATGAAAAACGGAATGGTTTTATTGATAAGGAACTCATGTATATAAAGCTTAATATAGACCCAAGCAAGGAATCATGTATAGGTGGACCAGACTCTGGTTGAATGTCCTTAACTTTGGAGAACAATTTCTTTCTATTTTCCACCCATGTCATTAAGTGGGCTCACAAATAGACTTCCCTTATTCTACAGAAGTGCTGCAAATAAGAATTAATATCTGAAATATTTCATCACATAAGAACTGCCAGCTAACACACCAACACCTTCAAATTAAAATGAACTTAAATCACAAAGATGAAGTACTTCCAACTCAAATCAAAGTTCTAATAACTGCTTCATTAGGGGGGTACACTCAAAGAATGGTCACAAAGAGAAACATTCTATCTTGTTATTCATCCAGCAGTTTTCCTATAATTTGTTAATTCACATTTAAATTTTTGCTGACAGGTAAAATGAACAATTATGTTCCCATGAATTAAGTGTTCCAGTTAAAGAAATATAACTTTAGGGTTGGGGGTGGAGGAAATAGAGAGAGAGTCTGGTAAAAGGGTACAAACTTGCAGTTATAAAATGAGTAAGGCCTGAGGATCTAATGTATAACATATATACACTTGATCTTAGCCAAAAGGCCAAGAAGCGATAATGTATAACATATATAACATGGGGACTATGGTTGATATATACACAAAAAGGTAATTATGTAAGGTGATGCACTAATTAACTCAATAGTGGGAATCCTTTCACAGTATAGACATATATCAAATCATCACATGGTATACTTTAAATATATTAGTTTTCTCGGTTACACCTCAATAAGGCTGGGGGAGAAAAAAGAACTGTAACTTTGGGCTTTGCACTTCTTGGTATTTATGTTCTTGGTTAGTGTCTTCCCATAATGAATATGGGCTTGCCCAATGTGACTATCTTGGCCTATAGAGACATTAGTGAGTCTGACACACCTTAAGCTTGATAAGAACTTGCATACTGGGGTCCTGTAAAACTCCCTTTTAGAAGCAAGCTGCCATGGTAGAAAGACATTTGGGCTAGACTACTGAAAGATAAGAAATCATGTAGAGAAAGACCTTGGAAGATAAGAAGCCATGTTGGATGTTCTCATCCCACTTGAGCTTCCAGCTGAATACAGCTGAATGACTGACCTCAACTCCACCTTATGAGGCAGAACTGTCCTGCTGAGCCCAGTCAACCCATAGACTCATGAGAAATAATAAATTTGGGGGGTGTTACTTTATTCTGCAACACATAACCAAAAAAGTGTCATATATTTATGTACACACACACATTTTTAAGTAATCCCTACACCTAACATGGGGCTTGAACTCACAACCCTGACATCAAGAGTCACATATTCTTGGGGCACCTGGGTGGCTCAGTCAGTTGAGTGTCTGACTCGGCTCAGGTCATGATCTCGCAGTCTGTGAGTTTGAGCCCCACATTGGGCTCTGTGCTGACAGCTCAGAGCCTGGAGCCTGCTTCAGATTCTGTCTCCCTCTCTCTCTGCCCCTCCCCCGCTCATGCTCTTTCTCTGTTAAAATAAATAAACGTTAAAAAAAATTTTTTTTTGAAGAGTCACATATTCTACCAACTGAGCCAGCCAGGCACCCCAAATTACATTTTTTAAAAGGGATACAAATTTAATTCAGGTAAAAGGTTAAAAATCAGAAAGTTATCCCAGGAGTAATGTTAAATTTTAATTGGAACCAAAACAAACTGATGACTTTGAAATATATCTCTTCTAGTTCTGTTCAATAAAATGATGTAAATAACAATATCACCCCATCATGTAAGTCCGATATGTATCCCAGGTACTTTAGTCTCTAATACTATGTCCTATGTCTCCTCAGAAGGATGGTCGATCCCACTGAAAGAAGGGAAGATAAAAAGTGGTCTTGGGACAACCAGCTAATAAGAGAAAATAAGAAGTCTTTAAAAACACATGAGATCCTACCAAAACAACACAAAAAACAGCTCAAAAGAACAGACAGACAGGACTTTTTTCTGATAAAACATCGAAGGACAGCCTAATGCAACTACTGTTACGCCTCCCCTCTGGACATTCCATATTAGATAACATGCTCCTCATAAACATTAATGAGGTATGTTACAACGTTGCATGTACAGGTTTGAGAGACCCTCCCAGAGCCATAGCCTTGGGCCTTGAAACAGTGTAAAGTGAACTTGCAGCACCAGAACCAAGTGAATTTGATCTTTTGATTGTACTTGAAATAAATAAAAGGAATCTGCTTTTCTTTTGAATTTATTTGCCAATACATTTCAACAATTATTATTGCTGTTTGCTGCTTTACTACTTCCTTTGCCTTCTGTGGTCTATTAGGACAAAGGCCTTCCTAGGGACAAAGATAGATGCCAAAAAACTTATATATTTAGCCTTCTTTAAACACCAATCTAGAGAAGCAAGTTAAGAGGTTTTCTGATCCTAGCTTGAAACAATCCTATGTCAATAACTCTACTTTCGCTGATTGATCCAAAGAGATAACCAGGGGAAAAAAAAACAATTTAATTATAAGATATAAAAAAGAGCCTGCATGGCTCAATTGGTTAGGAGTCTGACTCTTGATTTTGGCTCAGGTCATGTGATCAAGGCTCGCGTGGGGCTCTCCGCTGATAGCTGGGAGACTGCTTGGGATTCTTTCTTCTTTTCTCTCTCCCCCTCCCCTGCTCACATGTGTGAGCACACATGACCACCCTCTCTCTCAAAATAAATAAACTTAAAAAAAAAAAAAGAAAGAAAAAGAGCCCAAAAGCTAATATTTCACATTCTTGTGTTTGTAGCTTCAGGCTTATGAATATTTGGTGACTTAAAATTATAAAAGGCAAATCGTATAATTTATTTTAATAATATTTAAATATAGGGGCGCCTGGGTGGCGCAGTCGGTTAAGCGTCCGACTTCAGCCAGGTCACGATCTCACGGTCCGTGAGTTCGAGCCCCGCATCAGGCTCTGGGATGATGGCTCAGAGCCTGGAGCCTGTTTCAGATTCTGTGTCTCCCTCTCTCTCTGCCCCTCCCCCGTTCATGCTCTGTCTCTCTCTGTCCCAAAAATAAATAAACGTTGAAAAAAAAAAAATTTAAAAAATTTAAATATATAACTATAGATACTTTCAAAGTTACAATTTTCTTTTTTTTTTTTTTTTTATAAATTTTTTTTTTCAACGTTTTTTATTTATTTTTGGGACAGAGAGAGACAGAGCATGAACGGGGGAGGGGCAGAGAGAGAGAGGGAGACACAGAATCGGAAACAGGCTCCAGGCTCCGAGCCATCGGCCCAGAGCCTGACGCGGGGCTCGAACTCACGGACCGTGAGATCGTGACCTGGCTGAAGTCGGACGCTTAACCGACTGCGCCACCCAGGCGCCCCAGTTACAATTTTCTTTTAAAGCAACCAGAACTCTCATTAAGAAGTAAAGCAAGTTATACACCACCAACACATGAAAGGGGTATGATTTTTAAATGTGGTAATATTTAAAACTAAAACTATGGAAAAATAAGATACAAGAAAATTAATTGAGTGTATACAAATTTAAGTATATGGTACAAAGGTGATGCATGCACCATCAGGAGGTGTATGCATGTGGAAGAATCCAAGCCTCACTCATGTCAAACTGAACTTGGATTAAAGTGGTACTAGCTAAACTTGGGTTGGGCACATTAGAAAGGTATGGACAGTTAAAAGAAGTACTGAGGTTTTCAAAAAAATGTAATTACTTAATAAAATACCTATGATATTTGTGTAAGATGACCTCAAAACTGTCTTAGTATTCTTGAAAAAAAAGGCAAAACTGTACTTTTCATTATAAAAATCTATGTGCCTTTTCTTTGGCATGACAGCATTTTTTATATGACTCTCACCCACACATGTTGGAATACTGGCCATATAAAATAAAAAATACAAATTGGATTTAAACCAAACACAAGGATAAGCCTGGTTTCTTTTGGTGTACTTACTCCAAAAAATAAATAAGCAGAATTAAAATTACCAGGAGAAAGAGAATGAGAGAGACAGAGAAAGTAGCCATGTAAACGTTGCTCTACATATCCCTTAATCCAATCCTGTGGAAGTCAATTACATTTTCCAAGATATCCTGTGTGATCTGTATATATTTTCCTTATGTCTTGTGTCATCTGTATCTTCAACACAATACCACTCTTTTTTCTTTTCATTTCCTGTGAGCTTTACGAAAGCTTAGGGAAGAGGGCACACATACAAAAAAGAACAAGCCATGAAATGATGCGGTTAAGCAGGAGACTGCACTGAGTTAAGGATCCAGCAATCGCAGAGTGTGGTGTGTGACAATATTAACGTCACTTCAATTAAAGTCTCCATACATGTCAGTCAGTTGCGACTTACTGATCTATGGCTACCAAAATGCAATAACTGATGTTAGTAATAATGACCATCAGACATCACGAAAAGATATCATCTTCAGTATATTGTTCCTTTATGGCAAAGAAGAAAATTTTTACAAAAGATCTTTGTTCAAAATAGCTAACAATCATAAATGCTAGTACTTAAAGGGATGACTTTGGTATACGGCACTTTATCCAGAACTTTTCTCACCAGTATTCACGATTTAGGTTGTGTTGTATTTTCACTTCTTAAATCTAATTTTTTACTAAGACCTTTTAACAATTCTGAAACAGAGTTCTTCATAACTGGCATGCTCCTTAGTACTTTTTTCACACCTACCTGTTAAACTTTATTTATTTACTTGGGTAGGTCAACCCCAACATTAATAAAAGTTACAATGAACTACAGTTAAACTAGATGGATGAGCCTCACAGTTACATCTGGAATATCAGACATGCACTTAAATATTTCAAGGTGTCCTCGTCAACATAGTAGTCTTAGCACGTCTGATCTTGATCTTACTAGTTTTCAGCTATTGGGGAGGGGCAGGAACAAGTCGTAAGTTAGAATTCTGCTCAACGGAGGTTTTGAATCCTGTGCACTGGAGGATCCACTGTTGGGGGGCAGAGGGGGACACAGAGTGTCCTAGACAGCCACCACAATCCACCTGCTCTCCGTGTTTCACCACAGGGTTCAAACTTTTTCTGTAAAGGGCCCGAAGTAAACATTTTAGGCTTTGCACGCCATCCCGTCTCTGTGGCAACTACTTAACTCTGCTGTTAATGCGGTAAGGCAGCCATGGCCAATTAATAAAGGAATGCGCATGGCTGTGTTCCAATAAAACTTTATTTATCAACAATGCCACTGGAATTTCATAGTTTTCCACAAGTCAGGAGAGAGTATATCTCATATTCACCTTTAAAAACGTAAAAGCCATTCTTGGCCAGCCAACCTTACAAAAACAGGGCCCCTTGGCCCCACGGGCAGCAGTTTGCAGACCCCTGCTTTCTCTCACACGCAGCGACTCTGGCCAAGGGGAACGAGGTTAATGTCAAGGAATGTGTCCGCCAAGGGCGAGGAGGTCACACCCGCCAGCCCAGCGCATCCCGGGTGACGCCTGGGACCCGCTGCATCGCTACCGGCGGCGCGGAGGTCGCGGCGGAGGAAGGCGCGAGTAGGGGAGGGATACACCTCCACAACGGAGGCCAGGACCCCGGGCAGTGAGGTGTGGGAAGAGTGCAGGACCGGGTCTCCGGCGGACCCCGGAGCAGGGAGCTTCCCCCAGGACTGTCCCCTGGGTCGCTGCCGCCGCAGGTCGGTCACTCACTCGGAAAGGCAGGCACGGATGAAAGCCATAGCAACAGCACAACTAGGACTAAGGACTTCATGGGCACCGTCCGCAGCACTCCGCCATGCGACGGGAACGTCCTGGGCCACCAGGCCGGGTACCTCAGGGCCGAAAAGAGAGGGTGTCAGCCGCGACAGTCCCTCCTCAGGGCCGTGGGCGCCCTGCAACGGTTGTCCCCAGCGCGCAGGCGCAGCGAGGGCTTGGGGGAGGGGAGCGCGAGTGGCCGAGGCCCGCCCCTTCCTGGAGCAGCGCGCAGGAGACTGGGCCACAACGTTCTGCCCCGCCCCGGTGCGCATGCTCGCTTTGGCTTCCAAGCTCCGTGGCAGGCGCCGGCTCCGAATGTCTTGACGCCCGGGCGACTTCTGGAGCTACGAGGGCTGGGATGTGGCAGAGCTCGGCCGGCCGGTGGAAGCTGGGCGTGTGGCGGTGCCTGGAGGGAGCTATGTGATGGAAGACATGGACAAGTAGCGTGGCAGTCGCAGCCGCGTGGAAGTGCTGTAGTGGGGGAAGCACTAGGCACCGTGGGCACAGAGGAGCCCCCCCTCCCCAACCCAAAAGGGCGGGGAGGAGGTCCCCCCACGTGAAGAAAGCTGGGCGCTCCCACTCCCAGAGAACCGGAAATCGTTCCGTCTAATTGCAGCGATTGGGAGGGAGCACATGTTGGAAGTGAGAGAGGAGAGCTAGGTAGTCATTAAAGCCACTTTAAGGGGCTTGGGTTTGTTTTGTTCAAAAGACGGCCCCCCCCCCCGTTTTTGTTTTTTTTTTTTTGAAAAGACAAACTATGGAAACAAGCTATGGCGAATAGATGGGTGGGTTGTCTGGGGTTAGGAATGGGGAGAGCGTGACTATAAAAGAGTATGTATGAGAGAATAGGAGTGATGGAGAGTTGTGGTGGCCTCAGATTCTATACGTGTGTTAAAATTCTTAGAACTGTTGGGGCGCCTGGGTGGCTCAGTCCGTTAAGAGTCCGACTCTTGGTTTCGGCTCAGGTCATGATCTCACATGTGTGAGTTCGAGCCCCGCATAGGGCTTGGTGCTGACAGCGCAGAGCCTGCTTGGGATTCTCTCTCTCTCCCTCTCTCTGTGCTCACCCCCCACTCACACTGTCTCTCTCTCAAGAATAAATAAACAAAACTTAAAATTCTTAGAACTGTACACCACCAAGAATAAGTTTACCATATGGTGATTTAAAAAATCCATAGGCACCCATATCTCTGCTTCAGGAAACAAAGGGCCTGGGTTTTATTCTGAGGCAATGGGGAAATACTGCAAGGTTCAGAGCTGGGAAAGGTATAATTAGATTTGCATTTCAGAAAGCTCTCCTTGCAATGTCAGGAATGGGTTGGCAGGAAGGAAGCAAGACTGAGAGGCAGGGAGCCAAGTGAGAAGGCTGTTCCAGAAATCCTGGCATGGATTGACGGAGACCTGGACTCATACTGGCAGAGGACAATGGGGCCTGTGGACAGAGTTGAGAGACATTTAATTAGAATCGACAAAACTGGGAAATTGTCTGAATGTGAGGACTGAGGGAGGAGATCATGCTCATGTTTCTGGCTGGAGCCCCTGGCATGTGGTGTGAGATGGGGAATACAGGAGTTTGGGAGGGGCGGTGGAGAAAGAGAAGTTTAGTTTCAACATTGTTCTGTTGAGATGGGCTTGGAACTACTACTGGCGGGGCCTGTCCAGTGAGCAGATGGATGCAGGGCCCCAGAGAGAGCTGAGGTGAAGAGGGAGGTGTAGGAGGCGTCAGAATCTAGAAGAGGAGAAGTGTGAGATTGCCTGAGGAGAGCTTTCAGAGTTGAAGGCCACTGGGCCTAAGTCAGATCCTAGGAAACATGGCAGGCTAGCAAGAGGAGGAGGGACCTGCAAAGAAGACTGAAAGTGGGGAGAGGAAAACCAGGAGAGAATGAAAGCTTCATTGGAGGGGGAGAGTCTAAGGCTGTCACATGCTTCTGAGAACTTCCATTTAGCAACAGGATCCTTGGCAGAAGCAGTTTCAGTGGGGTGGTTTATGCAGAATCCAGACCATGTGAGTTGAGGAATGACCAAGAGCCAAGGAAATAGGGACAGCTAGTCCAGACAACTTTTTCAAGGTTGGTGCGGGAGTCTTGGATGTGCTCTACCAGTGTCTTAGCAGCCTTCTAGAATCAAATGATTACAACTACTTGGAAAGCAATTTGGAATATGTAACAACCCTTAACGTACTATAAATACTATTTTATAAGTTATATAACATAAATTCAGAGGGGGATATGTCCCAAGATAGCCGTAATGGATCATTATCTATAATATAATAAAAAATATGAGAGAATGGTACATTTTGTTTATAAAAGAACATTCTAAAATACTGTTAGAATACTGGGCAACTATTAAAATGGGGTTCATAAATTATATCTAATTTGGGGGAAATGTTCCCATTGGAGTGGATTATATTTGAGTTATTAATTGAGGTCCCACCCTCCCTGGGCTTCCTTGCCCCACTACCTTTCATTCCACCTTAATGCATGAGCCTCAGTGAAAGACAGCTAGAATCTTGAACAGACAAGTCAAAAGAGGGGCTGGATTTTGTTTTTGAATTCATGATGTGGTTGAAAGTTAAACCACCTTTATAGGAGCGGGTGCTTAGGTGAAAAGTTTTGTTTCTGTTCATCTGTTTTGTTTGTATTTTTATTGGACATGCTTGACTTTGAATATCAAAAGCCAAGGAAACTGAGGACAGGGGAGCATAAACTATAGATTGGGGGTATCACCCCAACACAGACTGCGGTTTGCAGACAGAACCTCCCTGATAGGTTTTGGTGGTTGCAGAGATTTGTTCTCCCAAATTTGCGTGAAAGGCTGTAAGTGAGAGGTTCAAATACGATGTCAGTTTGTTAGACCCAGGGTTGGGTTGTTTTTTGCTTTTTTGTGTGTTTATATAAATCCGGTAACACCTTAGCGGCTCTCATGGATCATCCAAATGGACGTGTTGAAGGGCACCTGGATGGCTTAGTTGGAAGAGCGTTCAACTCTTGGTCTTGGGGTTGTGGGTTCAAGCCACATGTTGGCTATAGAGATTACTTAAGTAAATAAGCTTAAAAAAACAAAAAAAAAACCCCAAATGGACCTGGTGAAGTAGCCAAAGGATATCCTTACGGTGGAATTTTAGTTACCAAGAATGACTTTTAACTCTGTGTACTTTATGATCTATGTACTAACATAGGAAAATATCCAAAATAGGGTATTGAATATCTTTTAAAGTGCAGAAAAATACATATCAATTTATGTGAAATCATAGCACAGTTAAATATTTACATGAATACTCCAGAAATCTTTCTGGAAGAAAACACAGCAAGCTGATAACAGTGCTTGCTTCTAGGAAAAGGAATGAGATTGGGTGGAAAGAAGAGATTTTGAAGGGAGAATTTTTCTCTTTACTCTAATTTTTTCCTTATCCCTGGAATTTTTCCAAAGAAGAGTGTATTATATATTAATTCCTCATGTAATTAAAAATGAAAACTTTTTACAAAATCTAGAAGCTTAGAAGAGAAACAGTAGCAAAAGTAATGGATATCTTATGCCTCGTACTTTCTCCTACTGATTAACTGAAATATTTTTAAGGTGACTAATTCACTAACAACAACAAAACAAAAATAGTATTTTGCCTGTATCTCTGTTTCACCTCTGGACTCTGTCTGTGGACTGTTCTGAAACTTAATCACACAGTATTAAGTTAAATATCATTTACTATTATATGATTTTTTTTTCTCAGGGATGTATTGTATCTCCGCTTTATCATGATTCTTATGCTTCTCTATCACACACAGCACCTTGTTGGTGCCCATAAAGATATACTAACATAACAGCTCATGCTCTTCCAACCTAAAGGAAGAGACACCAACCTTCCCTCCCTCTGAACTTCCCAGACCTATCAAAATCCACTTGTTTCAAGGCTCAAATGCCACGTTTGCTAGGAATCCACCCCTTCCTCAATTAGATTATATTGTATTTTCCCTATCCCATATTTCCACAGTGTTCTATTACAGCCATTTTTCATTGAATTACTGCATTTCATTTTTACAAGTCGACCCTCTTGACTAAAGTCTTTGAGGTCAAAGAAGCAGATCTAAATTATCCCTGCATTGCACCCTCCCCAGCCCAGCCAACGTCCTGCATTCACGGATTGCTCGATAAATGCATGTTTGAGTTCAAAGGAAATCAAAAGGTTGGGATTTTTATGTAGGCTTTTACAGAATCCCAAAAGAAACTAAGAATAGTTACTCAGCTGCAGAGACAACTTCAGGGAGTTCCTCAAGGAGGAACAAGGAGTTCCTCAGCTCTGAAGTGTCTGTGACGCCATTATTTAAGCCCAGGTGAAACAAATGGCACTGGTCTCATCATCTGCTCTTTTCTCCATATACCCCTCCAAGTAATTCTGAACAATAAATTCCTAATTGTGGAATTTCTGTCAAATGGATTGTACCAACTTCCATATCCATCAATAGTATAATGACTTACTAATCCTGGGTGTCATCATCTTTGAAGACCAACCATATTAAATATGGTATCTTGTTCTTTTAATCTGTCTCACTTTGTTTTTCAGTGAGGCAAAGAATTCTGCCTACTCTCCCTCCATGCCCCCACCTAGAACTTGCCCTATACTTCTTCTAGGGTGTATCTGAAGCCTGCATTTACCTGCTCTGTATTCTTTCACCTGTTGACCCAATAGATTTTTTTTTAATGTTTATTTTTGGGAGAGAGAGAGCATGAGCTGGGAAGGGGCAGAGAGAGGAGACAGAGAATCTGAAGCAGGCTCCAGGCTCCAAACTGTCAGCACAGAGCTGACGCAGGGCTCCAACTCACGAACTGAGAGATCACGACCTGAGCCAAAGTCAGACACTTGACCGACGGAGCTACCCGGATGCCCCGATCCAATGGATTTGAATTCATAGGCTATGGTTAGCTACAGTTATGTTTGTCTCCCTGGAGAATGAAGCATATTTGGGAAGTCCTGCCCCTATCACCGTAAGTCATTTCCCCAATCTTTGTCACTGCCCCCACTATTCTGGAACCAAAGCACAGGGCAGCCTGACCATAGCCCTTGCCTTATGTAATGCCAATGCAATTTTCAGATCTGAGATCTCAAATGTCACTTCCTAACGGCACTTGGCACTATTCTGGAAGAATAGTTGAAGTTCAGTATTTACTAAATGAATCCACCCATCTCCCTACCCAACCATCTACTCCACAGTTCTAAAAATCCTAACACTAAAAATCCTAACAGGAGCACCAGCGACTTTGTCAGAGAAGGACTTCAGCCACCTGGGGGCGGCAGAGCCTCGCCAATGGCTGGCATGGTACTTGTAATTACTTCTGAGCATCACTCCGGCTGGGAGTCTGGGAAGTGGGTTCTGATTTTGTTGTGCCGGAGCATGTTTTGCTCTTGTGTGTTTTGTCTTATTCTCATGCCTTGCACTCTGAACACACCAAATAGCATTTAATAATAGTAAAAATGATTACATAATAATAGCCTTTGTCCTCCAACAGAGATTTTCTTCAGCGCAGGCAGTCTAGAGGAATGTTGCACATCAAGTCCTCCACTAACTGCTGAAGCTACTCCATTTGCACTTACATTAAAGACAGACCTTGCCTGAAATCAGTTTGTAAAATGAGACCTGGAAGCACACGGAGGAGGTAGGCTTACTGTTAGGGTTGCCCTCTTTCACTAGGCTCTGCACCACTTGAGGTAGGCAAATGCATTTTTTATTCCCAATACAGGATTCTGAATTGGATCCATGGGATGTATTTACTTTGTTTTAATTTATGAGTGGCAAAGAAATTTTGGAATGTGGATGAGAAGAGCTGGGAAGGGGTTGGAAGTATATGAACCTAGGAATGTTTTTAGTTCTTTCCAGGGAAACCCTCCCTCTTTCCTTTTAGCTCTACAAAGTCAGTGTGCAAAATCCCGTGAAAGTCTTAGAATGTAGTTGGTGACTTACAGAGATGTCAGAACAATGATTTATTGCCCCATGGATCCATCTACTTAGGAGGGTCCTGGAATTCTAAAAGAGTTCTCAATACAAATTAAATTTTAATTCACTTAACTTTTGAAAAATGTTACATGTCCCCACTAAATAGAAAGATTCTGAAGGACAGGGACTGTATCTTTTTGTGTTTGTGTCCCAGGGACTTTTCACAGAATGTACTCTATAAGTATTTGTTGAATAACTTGAAATTTTCTTGCCAAAACCACCAAATAAAATAGAAAGTGACCTTGGGTAAGAAGGACCTTAATCTCTCTGGATCTCATTTTCCTTTTCCTTCAAATAATAATCCTTTGTATTTGAATACTTGGTTTAGTCTAAACCTTACAGACTCTATATTTCCTTTTATACTCAAGTATAACAGAAGGGTAGATTAAATATGTATTAGCATCCCAGTGCCATATATGAGAAAATTGAGACTCAGGCTAAAAGATTTGGTTACCTCACCACATCCTCATGCACTAAAACTACAAAACACAGGTCTTTGCCTCTAAGTACAGCATGCTTTTCACTGTACTTCTCTGGGTGTACCTGCAGACGGGGCATCTGGGTGGCTCAGTCAGTTGAGCACCTGACTTCGGCTCAGGTCATGAGCTCATAGTTTGTAGTTCAAGCCCCACATTGGGCTCACTGAGTTAGCACAGAGCCCACTTCAGATCCTCTGACTCCCCCTCTCTCTGCCCCTCCCCCACCCATGCTCTCTCTTTCCTCTCTCAAATATAAATAAACATTTAAAATTTTTTAAAAAGATAATTGTACTAGTCAGTCTCCTCAAACTGCTTTTCTGGCCCCAGCAATGGTTCTCAGTCCTCACAGCACAGAGTTAGTACAGAGCTTTTTATTTATTTAAAAAATTTTTATTTAGTTTATTTATTTACTTTGGTGGGAAGGGGCAGAGAGAAAGGGAAAGACAGAATCCCAAACAAGCTCCATACTGTCACCGCAGAGCCCAACGTGGGGCTCAAACTCATGAACCATGAGATCATGACCTGAGCCGAGATCAAGAGTTGGACACTCAACCGACTGAGCTGTCTAGGTGCCCCAGTACAGAGCTTCTTAAAAATAAACAGTAATCAAGACTGTGGTATTGGCAGCAGAGGGATAGACACATAGATCAATGGAACAGAATAGAAAATCCAAAAAGAGACTCAGACATATGTGCCCAACTGATTTTTTACAAAATGCAAAAGTGGGGGTACCTGAGTGGCTCAGTTGGTTGAATGTCTGACTCTTGATTTCAGCTCAGAGTGAAATCAGATTTCAGCTCAGCTCATGATCCCAGGCTTGTGTGACTGAGGCCCACAACAGGCTCCATGCTGAGCAGGGACCCTGCTTAAGATTTTCTCTCTCTCTCTCTCTCTCTCTCTCTCTCTCTCAAAATAGATAGATAGATAGATAGATAGATAGATAGATAGATAAAAGCAAAACCAATTCCGTGCAAAAAGGATAAACTTGTCGAGAAATAGAGCTGGAGCAACTGGACATCCATAGGTTAAAAAATATAACTGAACCTAAATTTCACACCTTTCACAAAAATTAATTCAAAAAGGGTCACTGTAAAATTTTAGGGAAAAAATAGAAAAACTCTTTAGGATTTAGAGCTGGGCAAAAATTTCTTACATTTGACACTAAAAGCATGATCTATACAACAAAAAATTGAAAAATTGGACTTCATCAAAATGACACTTTTTCCAAGAAAGACCCTTGTTAAAAGAACGAAAAGACAAGTTATAGCTTAGAGAAAATATCTGTGAACAACAAATCTGACAAGCACTATTATCTAGAATATATAAGGAATTCTCAAAACTCAGCAGGTAAGAAAAAATTCAATTAGAAATGGGCGAGACACACGTCATTGAAGAGATTCTACATGTGGCAAATAATACACATGAAAAGATATTTAATTATCATTAGCCATTAGAGAATTGCAAATTAAAATCACCACAAGATACGACTTCACACATTAATTAGAGTGACTAAAATAAAAATAGTGACAACACCAAATGCTGCCAAGAATGCAGGGAAAGGGGCTGGCTGGCTTAGTCAGTAGAGCGTGTTATTCTTGATCTTGGGGTCATGAATTCAAGCCCCATGTTCGGTACAGAGATTATTTAGATTAAAAAAATGAAGAGAAACAGGATTATTCATAATTGCTGTTGGGATGTAAAATGGCATAACCATTATGGATGACAGTTTGGCATTTTCTTATAAAACTAAACAAAACAACTATATGACTCAGCAGTTTCAATCTTGGGCATTTATCCAAGAGAATTGAAAATTTAGGTTTATACAAAAACCTTGACATGATTCTTCATAGCAACTTTATTCATAATAACCAAAAGTGTTGGAAACAACTTAGCTGTTATTCAGATGAATTGACTCTTCTACATATTATGTCCTTGTTTGTCTCATTAGAGTTTTTGAATTAAGGTCTATTTTTTCCTGATTTTAGTATAGTCATACAGTTCTGTTTGGGTTACTATTTGCATGGGGATCTCTTTCTACAAACTTTCACTCTCAACCTATGCATGTTTTTAGATCTAAAGTGACTCTCTTGTAGGTAAAGAGTTTCTCAGACAAACAAACTAAAGGAGTTTGTGACCACTACACCAGCCTTGCCAGAATTATTAAAGCAGTCTTTTTGAGTGGAAGGAAAGACCAAAAGTGACAAAAACTAGAAAGAATAGAGAAAATCTCCAGAAACAACAACAAAACAAATAAGAAAATGGCATTAAGGGGCGCCTGGGTGGCTCAGTCGGTTAAGCGTCCGACTTCAGCTCAGGTCACGATCTCACGGTCAGTGAGTTCGAGCCCCGCGTCAGGCTCTGGGCTGATGGCTCAGAGCCTGGAGCCTGCTTCGGATTCTGTGTCTCCCTCTCTCTCTGCCCCTCCCCCATTCATGCTCTGTCTCTCTCTGTCCCAAAAATAAATAAACGTTTAAAAAAAAGAAAATGGCATTAAATACATATCTATCAGTAATGGATGTAAATGGACTAAACACTCCAAACAAAAGACATAGGGTATCAGAATGGATTAAAAAAAGGGAGAGAAAGAGGGAGAAGAGAGAGAGAGAGAGAGAGAGAGAGAGAGAGAGATACCCATCTATATGCTGCCTGTAAGAGATTCATTTTAGACCTAAGACACCTGCAGATTGAAAGTGAGGAGATAGAGAAACATTTATCATGCAAATGGTGTCAAAAGAAAACCAGTTACAATACTTATATCAGACAAACTAGATCTTAAACCAATGACTCTAACAAGAGATGAAGAAGGGCACCATAAAGTAATAAAGGGGACTAGATCCAACAAGATCTAACAATTGAAAATATTTATGCCCCCAACTTGAAACACTCAAATATATAAAACAATTAATAACAAACATAAAGGAACTAGAAAATACTATTATAATACAATAATAGTAAGGGGATTTAACAACCCACTTACATCAATGGACAGATCACCCAAAAACAGAAAATCAATGAGGAAACAGTGACTTTGAATGACACCCTGGAGCAGATGGACTTAACAGATATAGTAAAAACATTTCATCCTAAAGCAGCAGAATACACATTCTTTTCAAGTATATATGGGACATTCTCCAGAATAGATCATATACCAGGTCACAAACCAGACCTCAACTACAAAAAGATTGAGATCATACCATGAATATTTTCTGACCACAATGCTATGAAGCCTGAAGTCAACCACAAGAAAAAATTTGGAAAGAACACAAATACATGGAGGTGAAAGGACATGCCACTAAAGAATAACAGGGTCAGCCAGGAAATTGATGATGATGATGATGATGATGATGATGATGATGATGATGATGATGAAGGAGGAGGGGGAGGAGGAGGAAGAGGAGGAGGAGGAGGAAACAAATACATGGAAACAAAAGAAAACGAGGACACGACACAGTCCAAAACTTTTGGGATGCAGCAAAAGCAGTCATAAGAGGGAAGTATATAGAAATACAGACCTACCTTAAGAAGCAAGAAAAATCTCAAATAAATCTAACTTTACACCTGAAAGCTGGAAAAAGAACAATAGACAAAGCCTAAAGTCAGCAGCAGAAGATAAATAATAAAGATTAAAGCAGAAAAAAATAATACAGAAACAAACAAAAAACCCAGCAGAATAGATCAATGAAACCAGGAGCTAGTTCTTCGAAAAAGTTAACAAAATTGATAACCCCTTAGCCAGACTTATTAAAAAGAGAAAGGACCCCAATAACTAAAATCACAAATGAGAGAGGAGAAATAACAAACACCACAGAAATATAAACAATTATAAGAGAATATTATCAGAAATTATATGCTACCAAATTGAACAATCTGGAAGAAATGGGTAAGTTCCTAAAAACATATAAACTTCCAAAACTGAAACAGGAAGAAATTGAAAACATGAACAGACTGATAACCAACAAAGATTTTGTTTCAGTAATCAAAAATCTCCCAACAAACAAAAGTCCAGGGCCAGATGGCTTCCCAGGAGAATTCTACCAAACATTTAAAGAAAAGTTAATACCTATTCTTCTCAAACTATTCCAAAAATAGAAATGGAAGGAGAACTTCCAAACTCATTCTATGAGGCCAACATTACCCTGATTCCAAAACTGGACAAAGACCCTGCTATAAAAGAGAACTACAGGTAAATATCCCTGATGAACACAGATACAAAAGTTCTCAACAAAATACTAGCAAATCAAATCCAACAGTACATAAAAGAATCATTTGCCACGAGCAGGTGGGATTTATTCCTGGGCTGCAAGAGTGGTTCAATATTTGCAAATCAATCAACATGATACACCACATTAATAAAAGAAAGGATATGGGGCGCCTGGGTGGCTCACTTGGTTAGGCATCCGACTTTGGCTCAGGTCATGATCTCACGGTTGGTGGGTTTGGGCCCTGCATTGGGCTCTGTGCTGACAGCTCAGAGCTTGGAGCCTGCTTCGGATTCTGTATCTCCCTCTCTCTCAGCCCCTCCCCTGCTCACTCTCTCTCTCTCAAAGGTGAATAAACATTAAAAAAAATCTTTTAAAAATAAAAGAAAGGATAAGAACCATATGATCCTCTCGACAGATACAGAAAAAGCATTTGACAAAGTACAACATCCATTCATGATTAAAAAAAAAAAACCCTCAACAAAGTAGGGATAGAGGGGACATGAAAAGCCACAGCTAAGATTATCCTCAATGGGGAAAAACTGAGCGCTTTTCCTCTACTATCAGGAATAAGACAGAGATTTCCACTGTCCCTACTATTATTTAACATAGTACTGGGTGTCCTAGTCTTAGCAATTAAACATGAAAAGAAATAAAAGCCATCCAAATCAGCAAAAAAGGAGTCAAACTTTCACTATTTGCAGATGACATTATACAATATATTGAAAACCCAAAAGACTCCACCAAAAAATTGCTAGAACTGATACATAAATCAAGTAAAGTCACAGGATAAAAAAGCAATGTACAGAAATCTGTTGCATTTCTATACACCAATAATGAAGCAGCAGAAAGAAAAATCAAGGAATTGATACCATTTACAATTGCACTAAAAACCATAAGATACCTAGGAATAAACCTAACCAAAGAGGTGAATGGTCTGTGCTCTGAAAACTATAAAACATTCATGAAAGAAATCAATGACACAAAGAAATGTAAAAACATTCTATGCTCATGGATTGGAAGAATAAATATTGTTAAAATGTCTATATTACCTACAGCAATCTACACATTTAATGCAATCCCTATCAAAATACCAACAGCCTTTTTCACAGAGCTAGAACAAACAATACTAAAATTTGTATGAAACCACAAAAGATCCCAAATAGCCAAAGAAATCTTGGAAAAGGAAAGGCAAAGCTGAAGGCATCACAATTCCAGATTTCAAGTTATATTACAAAGCTGTAGTAATCAAGACAGTACGGTACTGGCACTAAAATAGACACATAGATCAATGGAATAGAATAGAAAGCCCAGAAATGACCACACAACTATATAGTCAACTAATCTTCAACAAAGCAGGAAAGATTATCCAATGGGAAAAAGACAATCTGACAAGTGGTGTTTCGGAAACTGGACAGCAACATGCAAAAGAATGACTGGACCACATTCTTACACTATACACAAAAATAAATTCAAAATGGGTTAAATACCTAAATGTGAGACAGGAAACCATCAAAATCCTAGAGGAGAACACAAGCAAAACCTCTTTGATATTGGCCATAGCAACTTCTTATTAGATATGTCTCCTGAGACAAGGGAAACAAAAGCAAAAATGAACTATAGGGATTACATCAAGATAAAAAGCTTCTACAAAGTGAAGAAAACAATCAACAAAACTAAAAAGCAACCTTTGGAATGGGAGAAGATATTTGCAAGTGATATATCTGATAAAGGGTTAGTATCCAAAATATAAAAAGAATTTATAAAACTCAACACCAAAAACAAATAATCAGTTAAAAAACTGGCACAAAACATGAATCAACATTTTTCCAAAGAATATATACACATGGCTAATAGACATATGAAAAGGTGTTCAACATCACTGACCATCAGGGAAATACAAATCAAAACTACAATGATATCACCTTACACCTGTCAGAATGGCTAAAATTAACAACACAGGAAACAACAGGTGTTGGCAAGGATGTGGAGAAAGGGGAACCCTCTTACACTGTTGTGAGAATGCAAACTGGTGTGGCCACTCTGGAAAACAGTATGGAGGTTTCTCAAAAAGTTAAAAATAGAAATACCCTATGACCCAACAATTGCACTACTAGATATTTATCCAAAGGATACAAAAATTCTGATTCAAAGAGGCACATGCACCCCAATGTTTGTAGCAGCATTATCAACAATAGCCAAATTGAAGGCGTGCGTGTGTGTGTGTGTGTGTGTGTGTGTGTGTGTGTAATGGAATATTATTCAGCCATATAAAGGAATGAAATCTTGCCATTTGCAATGACATGGATGGAGCTAGAAAGCATTATGCTAAGCAAAATAAGTCAGCAGAGAAAGACAAATACCATATGAATTCACTCATATGTGGAATTTAAGAAACATTACAGATGAACGTAGGGGAAAAAAAGAAAAAAAAAAAAGGGACAAACCAGAAAACAGACTATTAGAGAACAAGCAGGGTTACTGGAGGGGAGGTGGGTGGGGGTATGGGTTAAGTGGGTGATGAGTATTAAGGAGGGAATATGTTGTGATGAGCACTGAGCATTGTATGTAAGTGATGAATCACTAAATTCTATACCTGAAACTAAAATAATAATAATAATAATAATAATAATAATAATAATAATAAAATAAATGAGTCTATTTTAATCAATAATATTGCACCATAGTTTTTTAAAAATCATTCTGCCAATCTCTGCCTTTTGTTGGAGAGTTTAATTCATTTATACTTAACGTGATTATTGATAAAAGACCATTTCATTTACCTTTTTTTTTTCTGTATATCTTATACCTTTTTTGTTCCTCCATTTTCTCCATTACTGCTTCTTTGGTGCTCATTAATTTTTTTGTAGTGTACCATTTTGACTCCTGTCTCATTTTCTTTTGTATATCATTTTTAGATATTTTCTTAGTGGTTACCATGAAGATTACCCAAACAGCAATCTAGTTTGAATTGATTCCAACTTAACTTTAACAGCATACAAAATTCTGCTCCTATACAGCTCCATTTCTTCCTTAGGTTGTTTTGTTTTTTGTTTTTTTACAAATTACATCTTATACATTGTGCACCCATGACATAGACTCAGTGATTGTTTTATGCATTTGTCTTTTAATCATGTAGGATATAAAAAGTAGAGTTAGAAACCAAAAATACAGCAATGTTGGCTTTTATATTTACCTATGTAGTTACATCTACTGGAGAGCTATATTTTTCATATGGCTTTGAGTACTGCTTAAAGTCTGTTCATTTCAACCCAAAGAACACTTTTAAGTATTTCTTATATGGCATTTCTACTAGCAACAAATTCCTTTACTTTTTGCCTATCTAGGAGTGTCCTAATTTCTCCTCCATTTTAGAAGGATAGTTTTGCCATATACACAATTCTCAGCTGCCAGTTTTTTTCTTTCGGAACATTAAAAAATGTCATCTCACTCCCTTCTGGCCTCCATATGTCTGATGAGAAATCTACTGTTAATCTTATTGACGATCCCTTTTATATATTTAGTCAACTTACCTGTTGCTACTTTCAAGATTCTCTTTGTCCTTGGCTATTGACAATTTGATTATGTGTCTCTTTGTGTTTATCTTTCTTGGAATTTGTTGAGCTTCTTGAGTGTGTAGATACATATCTTTTATTTATTTTGGGGAGTATGGGGCTATAATCTCCTTAAATATTCTTTGTGCACCCTTCTCTCTGTTCCTTCCTTCTGGGACCCCCATAGTACATATGTTAGTATGATAGTGTCCTACACATCTCTTAGACTTTGTTGAGTTTTCTTCATTGTTTTTCCTTTTTCTTCCTTAAATTGGATATTTTCACTTTCTATCTTCAAGTGTACCATTTCTTTCTTCTTCCTGTTCAAATATATTGAAATGTTCTAGTGAGTTTTTCATTCAATTATGGTATTTTCAGTTTCAGAATTTCAGTGTGGCTTTTTAAAAATCATTTCTATTCTATATTAATATTCTTCTTCAAATTGTTCTCCAGTTTTCCTTTATCTATTTATTCATGATTTCCTAAGTTGTTTGAGAATATTAAAGACAATTGACTTAAAGGCTTTTCCTAGTAAGTTCAGTGTCTTCCCTAGGGACAGTTTCTGTTCGTATCTTCTGTGAATGAGCCATACTTTCTTGTTTCCTTTTGTACTTCATATTTTTTTTGAAAACTGACCCTTTTGAATATTATAATGTGGCAACTCTGGAAATCAGACTGTTTACTCCTTCAGTGTTTGTTATTGTTCCTTGCTATAAGCTTCAGCTATTTGTTTGCCTAGTTACTTTTCTAAATTATCCTGTAAAGTCTTTAATCTTTGTTATAAGTGATGTCTGAAGTCTTTTTTCAGTTTGTATTCACATAATGTTTTAACAGGTTTCCTTGAATGCCAGGAACTCAATGGCAGAGAGACTTCTCCAGTCTTCATACATTGGCTCAGTTCTAGGACACTCCTTCAGTGCTCCTTCAACTTGTTTCAATTCCTAATTTCTCTGGCTGGAATTTCCAGTATGATGAATAGTAGTGACAAAAGAGGGCATGCTTCTCTTGATTCTAATCTTAAAGGGAGATTTTAGTCTTTCACTATTGAATATGGTGTTATTTGTGGGTTTTTCATAAATGCCCTTCTTGGTTTGTTGTTGTTGTTATTTTAGCTTTTGTTTTCATCAAGCCTATACAGAACCACTGATCTTATTACAGAAGAGAAGCACAGAATGTTGGAAGTGGAAAGGACCTCAGAGTTTATAGTCCAAATCTCACATTGTACAGATAGAGAAGCTGAGGCCACATGTCTTACCCAAGTTCACTAAGGTTGTTGAAGGCAGAACCTGGACCAATAATAATAACTATGATTTATTACCTGCCTACTAAATGCCAGTTATGAACACTATTCATTTATTCATTTATTCTTCATATTAATACTCTGAGGTAGGTATCATTATTTCCATCTTATAAATGAGGATGCTGAAGCTTGGTAAGTTTAAGAAAATTGTTCAGCTAGTGAGTTGATGAGCTGGTGAGCCTGGATGATCTTCTTATGTCATAAAGTAAGGAAACTTTCACAGGCTTATAAAAGCTTGTCAACAGGAATAAACTGAGGATCAAAAAATATTTAATGTAATTGGTTGAAGTATTTAGAATTCATAGTGATATTATATTACAAATTCACAATGCAGCTTGAATAAGAGTAAAACAATAAGCTCATTTATTACCAGTAGCGGTGGCTATACCATTAACTTTGAAAATTGGTAATTAAAGGAAAGTAATTAAGCATTTATTCCATTTTTTCATTAGGATCAGTTATCAGGATAATCAGATTAACCTTGTTGATGAGGGAGAGTCTGATATATAGAGGAATGCTGGATAATAAATGTTGAAGGAATAATAGAATTAGAAAATCAATTTACAACCCCTAATGAAATAGTTGATTCATGCAAGGATCAACAAAATATGCTAAAAGCATTAGGTGAAAGACTGATGGGAAACTGGTATTTTACATATTCACAAGATTTTACCCCACAGGTTACTTGCTAAGCAAGTAATAATTCTAGTAACAGGCTATCATCATCTTAACCCAATGATCACACTTAGCATTGCAAATATTGGGAGAACTAGATTCATGTGCCTTTTAACATGATGAAATATGAAGTACACAGCACCATCTATGAGGTAATTTTTTGCCAAAAATATTTAACTTCTGATTGAAAGGAAGGAGAAGGGATAGAAAAACAACTCATACCACTGGATGAAGAAGCAAGCAGACAAGTCCAGAAGGTGTGGCTTCAACAAATGAATGGTAAGATAGTTTAAGATTGAGGAGACATACAATAAGATAATAAATGAATAAATCAGCTATGAAGATATTTGGGGGACAGTTGGAAAATCTTGAGTAACTTCTAGATATTAGATTATATGAAAGAATTGTTGTTAGAGATGATAAAGTTATTGTGGTCATGTAGGGAAGTGACCTTTTTACTTTTTTTTAAGTTTATTTATTGAGAGAGAGAGAGAGAGAGAGAGAGAGAGAGGGAGGGAGGATGATCAGGGGAGGGGCAGCGAGAGAGTAAGAGAGAGAGAGAGAATCCCAAGCAGGCTCTGCACTGTCAGCTCAGAGCTGGATGCAAGACTTGATCTCATGAACCGTGAGATCATGACTTGAGCTCAAAACAAGAGTCAGACACTCAACTGACTGAGCCACCCAGGCACCCCATGACCTTACTTTTCAGAGATGCCTACTGAAATACTTAGGGTGAAATATAATGATGTCCATGTTTACAACATCTCAATAATAAGACCAATATGGCAAAATGGCAAATATTAACAGTTGTTAACTCTAGTTGATTGGTTGGTGGATATAAACTATGTGATTTGTCCTAGTTTTTTTTACGTCGAAAACTTTATCATGGGAATTGGGAGGAAGCATTCCAGGTTAAGAAGGTGTCCCTGATTTCCTTTTAGACACAAAGGCATGAAGAACAAATTTCAAGGACAATCTCAGGATGGGAGATCAAGTCCACAAGGAACAGCCAGGAGTACCACTCCAAAGTGACCAGCAAGAATAGAGGATAGACCAACATCCCTGCCACCAAAAGTACTGGATCAGACTAAAATTCTTAGCAGAAGAGCTGGAGAAAAAGTGACACAAAATTATGGAGGATGTCCTCTGGAGAGGGAAAGACACCAAACACCTGCAGTGATTTGGATGAATAATGGAGTGGTGACTAGAACCAGAGGCTCCAGGTGACAACTTTACTTACTACACGAAGACAAAGAGCACAATCATATTCCTCCTGGGTCATATGAAGAGGTGGGACATCTGCTTCATTGAGGGACTTTTAGAAGCCCCAGAGAAATTGAGGAGCTCAGCCAATCTCTTCCTGATTTTCCTGCATTTCCCAGGGAGGCTGCTGAATCATAAATCTTCCTTTTGTAAGAGATAGACCATGTTCAAAAATTGGAGACTTCGGTATTGTGACAATGTCAGTCCCTCCCAAGAGAGCCCAGAAACAGGCCCACACTGTCACTTGACATTTAAAAAATAACAACGGGGGATTCTGGGGTATTGATAATGTACTCTTTCTTAATCTGGATGCTGGTTACATGGGTGTGTTGAGTTTGTGAAAATTAATAAACTGTACACTTTTTATATTGAGCTTTTGTGTTTGTATATTATACTTCAATTAAAAGTTTATTTTCAATCCCTTTATAAGAGTTCAAATGATGTTTTCCAAGATTAAACTGATGTCGTTCAAAGCCATTCTTCTTAATTTCCTAAATTTCTAATACTCTCCATTAATTCTTTGGTTGCTTTCACAGAGTACTAAGCTGATTGGCAGGCATTGTTAATGGGTGGGGAGAGAGTTATCCTTGGTCTTTGAGTAGTTGTTCTTCAGTCTCTTCATAACTGTTAGGTCTCACAAGTATGTCCTGACCCACTCCATTCCCCTGGCCCATTTGGAACCTTCCAGAAATAACCCTTCTTTTAGAGGCACTCACTGACAGTTTCTGCTTCCTGTTTTAAAATATCTTAATTTACTTTAATTGAAAAGGGGCCCAAGATGGCAGAGAAAGAGAACCCTAGGCTCACCTCCTCTCATAGATACAACTAGATAGCACTCACATCAGTGTAAGGCCAGAAAATGACCTGAGGACTGACAAAACAAACTCCACAACTAAAGGTAGATAAGAGGCCACATCAAAGAGGGAAGGAAGAGCAGAGATGCGGTGGGGACTGTGACTGACCATGAAGAGAGAGCTGCAGGCATAGAGAAGAAAGAGAAACAGACTATCACACTGGGGAGCCTGTGCAAGTAAGATGAATCCCCAAAATATTTGACTTTGAAACCTAGAGAAGTCAAATTTTGTGAGTTCTTACAACCAGGTAGACTTAAAGCCTGAATTTTAAAACTCAGAGGACTTGGCTCTGGGAGAGCCTGGAGGGCAATAGGAAGCTGAGTCTCTACCCTTAAAGATATAGCATGACAAACAGCCTGTGAATTACAGCACAAAAACAGCAGTTTGAAAAAAATGTCTGGTGCACATAGAAGCAAGAGTTATTTATGCATCTCAGAGCACATCCCAGAGGGGCAGCATTTGAGGAGGTACTTCTCCAGGAACTAAGAAGGTGGCAGGCACCATCTCCCTCTCCCACTCCCCAGCATAAACACACGGCCACCTGTAGGAACCAGCCCAGTGCCAACACACCACTGAAGTTACTTACACCAACACACCTACCCCATGCTTTGGGTATCCACCCTTCCCAATCACTTTACCTCAGTCCAGGCACTGTGGATTCCCTTTCCCAGAAGACTGACACAAATCTTCCAAACACCATGTCTTTCCACCAATGTGTTTTGTAGGGCCTTGGTCATGGTTGTGGCAGTGGTGGTGGCTGTGGGCGCTGTACAAGCCCAAGGCATACCTTCTTAAAACTGAGCACCCCATCCAGACAGTCCCAATCCCAGTCCTAGTGTTAGCAGCAGGTCTCATTTGGCAAGTTCACTGATGTGCACCTTCTTAAAACTGCATGTGTCACCCCAGCCAGGGACCAAATACTGTCCATAACAGGCAAAGAGAGCCTCTGCAGAGTATTGGACTGAAAGTAAAAGTGGCTAGAACACAACAGCAACACACATAGAAGACACCACTGAAGCACCAGGTTCTGGTGAGCAGGGGACACTGCACTTCAGGGCACTAGACGACCTCTTCTTCATAAGGCCATTACTTTCAAGAGCTAGAGACATAGCTGGCTTTCCTAGCACACAGAAAAAGACACCGAGAGGTAGACAAAATGAGGAGACAGAGGAATATGACCCAAATAAAAGAACAGGACAAAACCACAACAAGAGACCTAAGCAAAACAGGTATAAGTAATATATCCAATGGAGAATTTAAAGTAATGATTATAAAGATACTCACTGGACTTGAGAAAAGATTGAAGGACGTCAATGAGACCTTTAACAAAGAAATAGAAAACAAAAAAAGAACCAATCAGAGGTGAAGAACATAATAAATGAAATTTAAAATACACTAGATGGAATAAATAGCATGCTAGAAGAAGCAGAAGAACGAATTTGCAACCTGGAGAACAGAGTAATACAAAGTAATCAAGCTGAGCAGGTGAGAGAAAAAAATTATGTAAAATGAAAACAGACTTAGGGAACTCAGTGATTCCATCAAGCATAACATTCACATCATAGGGATCCTAGAAGAGAAAGAAAAGGAGGCAGAAAATTAATTTGAAGAAATAATATCTGAAAACTTCCCTAATCTGGGGAAGGAAACAGAAATCCAGATCTAGGAGGCACAGAGATCCTCCAACAAAATCAACCCAAGGAGGTCCACACCAAGACACATAGTAATTATAATGGCCAAAAGTAATGACAAAGAGAATCTTAAAAGCACCAAAAGAAAAGAAGATAGTTACATAGAAATGAAACCCCATAAAGCTATCAGTGGATTTTTCAGGAGAACCTTTGCAGACCAGAAGGGAGTGTCATGATATATTCAAAGTGCTGAAAGGAAAAAGTCTGCAGCCAAGAATACTCTATCCAGTACGGCTATCATTCAGAATAAGAGGAGAGGTAAAGGCTTTCCCAGACAAACAAAAGCTGAAAGAGTTCATGACCACTAAACCAGCCCTGTAAGAAATGCTAAAGGGGACTCTTTATGTGGAAAGGAAAGACCATAAGTAAGAGTAAAAAGGGTAGGAAGCACAAAAGCAGTAAAAATAAATACATCTGTAAAAATCAGACAAGGGACTCACAAAATAAAAGGATATAAAGTTAGCACCATATACCAAAAATATGGTGGGAGTGAGGGAGGAAGAGTAAAGAATGGGCTCAAACTTAAGTGACCATCAACTTAATGTAGACTGCTACATGCAGAAGATGTTGTATACAAACCTAATGGTAACCACAAATAAAAAACCAGTAATAGATATGCAAAAAATAAAGACGAATGATTCCAAGTATAACACCAAAGAAAGGCAGTAAACCATGAAAGAGAGCAAGAGAAGAATCAGAAAAGAACTACAAAACCACAAAACAAATATCAAAATGACAATAAGTATATACTTACAAATAATTACTTTGAATGTAAACAGACTAAACACCCCAATCAAAAGACATAGGGTGATGGAATGGATAAAAAAAAAAACAAGACCCATCTATATGCTGCCTACAAGAGACTCATTTAACACCTAAAGACACATGCAGATTGAAAGTGAAGGGATGGAGAAGCATTTATCATGCAAATGGATATCAGGAAAAAGCAGAGTAGCAAAATTTCTACTGGATAAAATAGTCTTTAAAACAAAGACTGTAACAAGAGATTAAAAAGGACACTATATTATCATAAAGGGGACAATCCAACAAGAAGATATAACAACTGTAAAGATTTATGCACCAAACATGCAAGCACCCAAATACATAAAACAGTTAATAACAAGCATAAAGGATCTAATCAACAGTAATACAATAACAGTGGGAGACTTTAAAACCCCACTTACATAAGTAGACAGATCACCCGAACAGAAAATCAATAAGGAAACAGTGACTTTGAATGACACACTAGACCAGATGAACTTAACAGATATATTCAGAACATTCCATCCTAAAACAGCAGAATACACATTCTTTCCAAGTACGTATGGAACACTCTCCACAATAGATCACATATTAGGCCACAAAACAAGACTCAACAAATTCAAAAAGATCGAAATCATATCATGCATCTTTTCTGACCACAATGTTATGAAACTAGAAATCAACCGCAAGAAGAAATCTGGAAGGACCACAAATACATGGAGGCTAAATAACATGCTACTAAATAATGAATGGGTCAGCTAAGAAATCAAAGAAGAAATAAAAAATTACATGGAGACAAATGAAAATGAAAACACAATGGTACAAAATCTCTGGTATGCAGCAAAAGTGGTTCTAGAGGGAAGTTTATAGCAAAACAGGTCTACCTCAAGAAGCAAGAAAAATCTCAAATAAACAACCTAAACTTACACTTAAAAGAGCTAGAAAAAGGAGAACAAAACCCAAAACCAGCAGAAGGAATGAAATAATAAATATTAGAACAGAAATAAATGATATAGAAACTAAAAAACAAACAACAGAACAATGAAACCAGGAGCTGGTTCTTTGAAAAGATCAACAAAAGTTATAAACCTTTAACCAGATTCATGAGAGAGAGAGAGAGAGAGAGAGAGAGAGAGAGAGAGAGAGAGAGGAGAGCAAGGGAGACGGAGAGAGATAGGACTCAAATAAATGAAATCACAAATAACAACATCACAGAAATACAAAGGGTTGTAAGAGAATATAATGAAAAATTATATACCAACAAATGGGATGACCTGGAAGAAATGGATAAATTCCTAGAAATATATAACCTACCAAAATGGAAACAGGAAGAAATAGAAAATTTGAACAGGCTGATTATTGACAATGAAATTGAATCAATAATAAAAAAAAATCCCAACAAACAAAAGTCCAGGACCAGATGGCTTCACAGGTGAATTCTACCAAACATTTAAAAGAGTTAATGCCTATTTTTCTGAAACTATTCCAAAAACAGAAGAGGAAAGAAAACTTCCAAATTCATTGTATGAGGCCAGCATACATTGTATGAGGCTCTGATACCAAATAAAGACAGCAGATAAAGACACCACAAAATAAGAGAACTACAGGGGCACCTGGCTGGTTCAGTCGGTAGAGCATGTAACTCTTGATCTCAGGGTTGTAAATTCGAGCCCCACCTCGAGTGTAAAGATTACTTAAAATCTTAAAAAGGAGAAAGAGAAATACAGACCAATATCTCTGGTGAATATTGCAAAAATCCTCAACAAAATACTGTCAAACCAAATCCAACAACATGTTAAAAAATCATTCACCATAATCAAGTGGGATTTATTCCTTGGATGCAAAGGTAGTTCAACATTTGTAAATCAGCATGATACAATACATCAATAAAAGAAAGAATAAGAACTGTATGGTCATTTTAATAGACTCAGAAAAGCATTTGATAAAGTATATCCATTCGTGATAAAAAAAAATCAACAAAGTAGGTTTAGAGGAAATATAATTCCACATAATAAATATTTTATATGAAAAACCCACAGCTAACATCATATTCAATGTGGAAAAACTAAGGGTTTTCCCCCTGAGGTCAGAAACAAGACAAGGATTCCACTCTCACCACTTTTATTCAGCATAGTACTGGAAGTCCTAGCCACCACAATCAGACAACAAAAAGAAATAAAAGGCATCCTTGGGGCGCCTGGGTGGCGCAGTCGGTTAAGCGTCCGACTTCAGCCAGGTCATGATCTTGCGGTCCGTGAGTTCGAGCCCCGCGTCAGGCTCTGGGCTGATGGCTCGGAGCCTGGAGCCTGTTTCCGATTCTGTGTCTCCCTCTCTCTCTGCCCCTCCCCCGTTCATGCTCTGTCTCTCTCTGTCCCAAAAATCAATAAAAAACGTTGAAAAAAAAAAATTAAAAAAAAAAAGAAATAAAAGGCATCCAAATCGGCAAGAAGTCAAACTCTCACTAATTGCAGATGACATGATACTATATATAGAAAACCCTAAAGACTCCACCAAGAAACTATTAGAACTGATAAATGAATTCAGTAAAGTGGCAGGATACAAAATAAACGTACAAGGGGCGCCTGGGTGGCTCAGTCAGTTGAACATCCAACTTCGGCTCAGGTCATGATCTCACGGTTCGTGAGTTTGAGCCCCGTGTCGGGCTCTGTGCTGACAGATCAGAGCTTGGAGCCTGTTTCAGATTCTGTGTCCCCCTCTCTCTCCGCCCACCCCTGCTTGTGCTCTGTCTCTCTCTGTCTTTCAAAAATGAATAAACATAAAAAATTTTTTTCAAAATAAATGTACAGAAACCCATAGCATTTCTATACACTAATAATGAAGCAGCAGGAAGATAAATTTTTAAAAATCCTATTAATGCAAACTGGTGCAGCCACCTCTGGAAACACTATGGAGATTCCTCAAAAAGTTAAAAATAAAACTATCCTATAACCCAGCAATTGTACTACTAGGTATTTATCTAAAGGATAAAAAAAGTGCTGATCCAAAGGGGCACATGTACCCCAATGTTTATAGCAGTGCTATCAACAAGAGCCCAATTATGGAAAGAGCCCAAATGTGCATCGACTGATGAACAGACAAAGGAGATGTGGTATGTATGTGTGTGTGTGTGTATATATATATATATATATATATATATATATATATATATATAATGGAATATTACTCAGTGATCAAAAATGAAATCTTGTGATTTGCAACAATGTGGATGGAACTAAGTGTATTATGCTAAGCAAAATAAGTGAGTGAGAGAAAGAAATACCATATGATTTCACTCATGTGGAATTTAAGAAACAAAACAGATGAACATAGGGGGAGGGAAGGAAAAATAAAGAAAACCATAAGAGACTCTTAAATATAAAGAACAAACTGAGGGTTGATGGAGGGGAGGTGGTGGGGTGATGTGCTAAATGGGTTAAGGGCATTAAAGAGGGCACTTGGGATGAGCACTGGGTGTTACATTTAAGTGATGAATCACTAAATTTTACTCCTGAAACCAATATTACACTATATGTTAACTAATATAAATTGAATCTAAATTGAATCTAAATTAAAAAAAATAAAGATATTTCTCTAAAAACACATAATAAAAAAGAAAATAATCCCATTTACAATTGCACCCAAATAATAAAATACCTACAAATAAACTTAACCAAAGAGGTGAAAGTGCTGTACTCTGAAAACTATAAAATATTGAGGAAAGAAATTGAAGAGGACACAAAGAAATAGACATTCCATGCTCATGGATTAGAAGCACAAATATTGTTAAAATGTCTATACTACCCAAAGCAATCTACACATTTAATGCAACCCCTATCAAAATACCAATAGCATTTTTCACAGACGTAGTTATTCTAGCTATTGTTTATTACAATCCTGAAATTTGTATGGGGACCACAAAAGACCCTGAATAGCCAAAGAAATCTTGAAAAAGAAAACTGAAGGTACACAATTCCTGACTTCAAGTTATATTACAAAGCTGTAGTAATCAAAACAATATGGTACTGGCACAAAAATAGACACATAGATCAATGGAATAGAAAGCCCAAAAATGAACCCAGATTATATGGTCAATTAATTGTTGATGAAGGATGCAAGTATATGTAACAGGAAAAAAGACTGTCTTTTCAACAAATGGTGTTAGGAAAACTGGACAGCTACATTCAAAAGAATGAAACTGGACCACTTTCTTATACTATACACAAAAATAAATTCAAAATGGATTCAAGACCTAAATGTGAGACCTGAAACCACAAAAAATCCTAGAAAGAGGACTGACAATAATTTTTCTGACACTGGCCATAGCCACCTCTTTCTAGATATGTCTCCTGAGGCAAGGGAAACAAAAGCAAAAATAAACTATTGGGCCTATGTCGAATTTAAAAGCTTCTTCACAGAAAAGGAAACAATCAACAAAACTAAAAGACAACCTACTGAGTGGGAGAGATATTTGCAGATAAGATATCCCATAAAAGGCTAGTATCCAAAATACATAAAGAACTTATACAACTCAACACCAAAAAGGGGAAAAAAATAATCAAATTAAAATCGGCAGAAGACATGAATGGAAACTTCTCCAGAGTAGATATCCAGATGGCCAACAGACACATGAAAAGATGCTCAACATCACTCATCATCAGGCAAATGCAAATCAAAACCACAATGAGCTATCGCCTCACACCTGTCAGAATGGCTAAAATAAAAAACTCAGGAAACTTACCTCATCCTGTAGGTGAGGATGTGGAGAAAAAGGAACCCTCATGCACTGTTGGTGGGAATGCAAATGGTGTAATTTTAAAAAATTAAAAATTTTAATGATCCAGCAATCACACTACTGGGTATTTACCCAAAGAATACAAAAACACTAATTCAGAGGGATACGTGCACCTCTATATTTATTGCAGCATTATTTATAATAGGCAAACTATGGAAGCAGCCCAAGTTTCCATCAATAGATGAATGAATAAAGAAGATGTGTTATACACAGAGTACCAGAGACATCACTATAAGCATGAAACCTACAGACATCACAATGACTCTAAACCCATATCTTTCTATAATAACACTGAATATAAATGGACTAAATGCTCCAACCAAAAGACATAGGGTATCAGAATGGATAAAAAAACAAGACCCATCTATTTGCTGTCTACAAGAGACTCATTTTAGACCTGAGGACACCTTCAGATTGAAAGTGAGGGGATGAGGAACTATCTATCATGCTACTGGAAGTCAAAAGAAAGCTGGAGTAGCCATACTTATATCAGACAAACTAGACTTTAAATTAAAGGCTGTAACAAGACATGAAGAAGGGCATTATATAATAATTACAGGGTCTATCCATCAGGAAGAGCTAACAATTATAAATGTCTATGCGCCGAATACGGAAGCACCCAAATATATAAAACAATCACAAACATAAGCAACCTTATTGATAAGAATGTGGTAATTGCAGGGGACTTTAATACTCCACTTACAACAATGGATAGATCATCTAGACACAGGATCAATAAAGAAACAAGGGCCCTGAATGATACATTGGACCAGATGGACTTGACAGATATATTTAGAACTCTGCATCCCAAAGCAACAGAATATACTTTCTTCTCGAGTGCACATGGAACATTCTCCAAGATAGATCAAATACTAGGTCACAAAACAGCCCTTCATAAGTATACAATAATCGAGATCATACCATGCATACTTTCAGACCACAATGCTATGAAGTTTGAAGTCAACCACAGGAAAAAGTCTGGAAAACCTCTAAAAGCACGGAGGTTAAAGAACACCCTACTACAGAATGAGTGGGTCAACCAGGCAATTAGAGAAGAAATTAAAAAATATATGGAAACAAATGAAAATGAAAATACAACAATCCAAACACTTTGGGATGCAGCAAAGGCAGTCCTGAGAGGAAAATACATTGCAATCCAGGCCTATCTCAAGAAACAAGAAAATCCCAACTACAAAATCTAACAGCACACCTAAAGGAAATAGAAGCAGAACGGCAAAGACACCCCAAACCCAGCAGAAGAAGAGAAATAATAAAGATCAGAGCAGAAATAAACAATATAGAATCTAAAAAAACTGTAGAGCAGATCAATGAAACCAAGAGTTGGTTTTTTGAAAAAATAAACAAAATTGATAAACCTCTAGCCAGGCTTCTCAAAAAGAAAAGGGAGATGACCCAAATAGATAAAATCATGAATGAAAATGGAATTATTACAACCAATCCCTCAGAAATACAAGCAATTATCAGGGAATACTATGAAAAATTATATGCCAACAAACTGGACAACCTGGAAGAAATGGACAAATTCCTAACCACCCACACACTTCCAAAACTCAAACAGGAAGAAATAGAAAACTTGAACAGACCCATAACCAGCAAAGAAATTGAACCAGTTATCAAAAATCTCCCAACAAATAAGAGTCCAGGACCAGATGGCTTCCCAGGGGAATTCTACCAGATGTTTAAAGCAGAGATGATACCTATCCTTCTCAAGCTGTTCCAAAAAATAGAAAGGGAAGGAAAACTTCCAGACTCATTCTATGAAGCTAGAATTACTTTGATTCCTAAACCAGACAGAGACCCAGCAAAAAAAAAAAAAAGAGAACTACAGGCCAATATCCCTAATGAATATGGATGCAAAAATTCTCAATAAGATACTAGCAAATTGAATTCATCAGCATATAAAAAGAATTATACACCATGATCAAGTGGGATTCATTTCTGGGATGCAGGGCTGCTTCAACATTCACAAATCAATCAATATGATACATCACATTAATAAAAGAAAAAATAAGAACCATATGATCCTGTCAATTGATGCAGAAAAAGTATTTCACAAAATTCAGCATCCTTTCTTAATAAAAACCCTCGAGAAAGTCGGGATAGAAGGAACATACTTAAACATCATAAAAGCCATTTATGAAAAGCCCACAGCTAATATCATCCTCAATGGGGAAAAACTAAGAGCCTTCTCCCTGAGATCAGGAACACGACAGGGATGTCCACTCTCACCGCTGTTGCTTAACATAGTGTTGGAAGTGCTAGCATCAGCATTTAGACAACAAAAGGAAATCAAAGGCATCAAAATTGGCAATGATTAAGTCAGCTTTCACTTTTTGCAGATGACATGATATTATACATGGAAAACCCGATAGGCTCCACCAAAAGTCTGCTAGAACTGATATATGAATTCAGCAAAGTCGCAGAATACAAAATCAATGTACAGAAATCAGTTGCATTCTTATACACTAATAATGAAGCAACAGAAGACAAATAAAGAAACTGATCCCATTCACAATTGCACAAAGAAGCATAAAATACGTAGGGATAAACCAAACCAAAGATGTAAAAGATCTGTATGCTGAAAACTATAGAAAGCTTATGAAGGAAATTGAAGAAGATATAAAGAAATGGAAAAACATTCCGTGCTCATGGGTTGGAAGAATAAATACTGTCAAAATGTCAATACTACCCAAAGCTATCTACACATTCAATGCAATCCCAATCAAAATTGCACCAGCATTCTTCTCAAAGCTAGAACAAGCAATCCTAAAATTTGTATGGAACCACAAAAGACCCCGAATAGCCAAAGTAATTTTGAAAAAGAAGACCAAAGCGGGAGGCATCATAATCCCAGACTTTAGCCTCTACTACAAATCTGTAATCATCAAGACAGCATGGTATTGGCACAGAAACAGACACATAGACCAATGGAATAGAATAGAAACCCCAGAACTAGACCCAAAAACGTATGGCAACTAACCTTTGACAAAGCAGGAAAGAACATGCAATGGAAAAAAGACAGTCTCTTTAACAAATGGCGCTGGGAGAACTGGACAGCAACATGCAGAAGGATGAAACTAGACCACTTTCTTACACCATCCACAGAAATAAACTCAAAATGTATAAAGGACCTGAATGTGAGACAGGAAACCATCAAAACCCTAGAGGAGAAAGCAGGAAAAAATCTCTCTGACCTCAGTCGCAGCAATTTCTTACTTGACACATCCCCAAAGGCAAGGGAATTAAAAGCACAAATGAACTATTGGGACCTCATGAAGATAAAAAAGCTTCTGCACTGCAAAGGAAACAATCAACAAAACTAAAAGGCAACCAACGGAATGGGAAAAGATACTTGCAAATGACATATCGGACAAAGGGCTAGTATCCAAAATCTATAAAGAGCTCACCAAACTCCACACCCAAAAAACAAATAATCCAGTGAAGAAATGGGCAGAAAACATGAATAGACACTTCTCTAAAGAAGACATCCGGATGGCCAATAGGCACATGAAAAGATGCTCAACGTCGCTCCTCATCAGGGAAATACAAATCAAAATCACACTCAGATACCACCTCACGCCAGTCAGAGTGGCTAAAATGAACAAATCAGGAGACTATAGATGCTGGAGAGGATGTGGAGAAACGGGAACCCTCTTGCACTGTTGGTGAGAATGCAAACTGGTGCAGCCACTCTGGAAAACAGTGTGGAGGCTCCTCAAAAAACTAAAAATAGACCTACCCTATGACCCAGCAATAGCACGGCTAGGAATTTACCCAAGGGATATAGGAGTACTGATGCATAGGGGCACTTGTACCCCAACGTTTATAGCAGCACTCTCAACAATAGCCAAATTATGGAAAGAGCCTAAATGTCCATCAACTGACGAATGGATAAAGAAGTTGTGGTTTATATACACGACGGAATACTACGTGGCAATGAGAAAGAATGAAATATGGCCCTTTGTAGCAACGTGGATGGAACTGGAGAGTGTGATGCTAAGTGAAATAAGCCATACAAAGAAAGACAGATACCATATGTTTTCACTCTTACGTGGATCCTGAGAAAATTAACAGAAGACCATGGGGGAGAGGAAGGAAAAAAAAAAAAAAAAGATTAGAGACAGAGGGAGCCAAAACATAAGAGATTCTTAAAAACAGAACAAACTGAGCGTTGATGGGGGTGGGAGATGGGTAGTGAGGAGGGCACCTGTTGGGATGAGCACTGGGTGTTGTATGGAAACCAATTTGACAATAAAGTTCATATTTAAAAAAAATTCATCTCAAAAAAAAGATGTGACATATATATATGTGTGTGTGTGTGTGTGTGTGTGTGTGTGTGTGTGTATATAAAGATGTGATACACACACAGGCCATACATCAGGCTACACACTGACACTCGGGAGCCTGCTTGGGATTCTCTCTCTCTTTCTCTCTCTCTCTCTCTCCCCCTCTCTCTCTGCCCCTCCCCTGCACATGCTCTCTCTCAAAATAAATAATCACTTTTTTTAAAAGCCCTAAAAAATAGCTGCAAAACAATGACAATATGTATGTTTTGACATGGAAAAAATTAAAATATAATGTTAGAGATTCTTAAGAAAGCAAATAAGAAAAGTGGATGTGCAGCATGGCATCATGTTTGCAAAGTGAGTATACATGTGTGCTCTAAGTGACTGGCCTGAGTCAATGCTTGCTTGCATTTTTCTCCTCTCCTGCCTCCTCCCCCTCCCCCTCCTTGTCTGTGTTTTCTAAACTTTCATTTGTGTGTAGGCATAGGTTTTATTATATATACAAACAATAAAATCATTTTTGTAATTAAAGAAAAGAATGGAATTCTGGTCAACTGTGTCAAAGGTGACCAAGTCATTGATGAGGGTGATGTTCAAATTGGCCGCCAGGCTTTTCAATCACGTGTATATAGATAGATAGATAGATAGATAGATAGAGATCTATAATGGAATATTATTCAGCCATCAAAAAGAATGAAATCTTGCCATTTGCAACAACATGGATGAAGCTAGAGAGTATAATGCTGAAGCAAGGTGAGCTGATCAGAGAAGAACAAATACCATCTGATTTCACTCATATGTGACACTTAAGAAACAAAACAGTGACCAAAGGAAGAAAAAGAGAAACCAAAAACCGGACTCTTCACTGTAGAGAACAAACTGATAGTTATCAGAGAGGAGGTGCGTGAGGGGATGGGTGCTATAGGTGAATAGGGATTAAGAGTACACTTACCTAGGGAGGAGCCAAGATGGCAGAACAGCATGGACGCTTTTTGTGCGTCTCACATCCGTGAAATACAGCCAGACCAATACCAAACCATCCTACACACCTAGAAAACCGATTGGAAGATTAACACAACAATCTGCACAACCTGAACCATAGAATTCAGCAGGTACGCGACACGAAGAGCTGAACTCAGGGAGCAAGAGGCCCTGTAGGCAGAGAAAGGATGGAGACTGGGGAGAGGGGAGCATATGGGAAAAGCACCCCTCTCCAAAAGCAGCTGGAGAGAAAGTGGAAAATTGGAAACAGCCACAGGGACTAAACTAAAAAGGGAGAAAGGAGAAAGGAGGGGGTTTAAATTCCATTAAGACTGTAAACAAGGGGAGCACAAAGGTTGCAACCCCGCAGCTCGATACCTGGCAGTGCTCTGGTGGGAAAGGTGAATCCCCAGGAACAGAGTGGGGTCCGGGAGGTTCTCAGACCACAGGGGGAAAAGCGGTTCCACTGCTGGAAGGACATTTGGTAGAGACTGTTGAAGCCACCTGGTCCCAGCAGACCCCAGAAGGCAGCCACATTCGCTGGTCCTGGGGCAAGGTTGTTGAGGGTGAAGCCTGGTGTCAGATGTGTGTTGCGATTTTCCATGGTCCCTGAAACGCTGAGGCTACACTGTCTTGCGTTTTTTCCGGGGGGTGGGGGCAGGGGGGCTGGCACCTGGCTGCAGTCTCGGGGCACCAGCAACAGCAGAATCCAGCGGGCGTTCCTGGGTACAGACGACATTTGGCCATTGCTCATTCAGCCATCACTCCGTGAGACCCTCCTGCAGAGGGGCGGAGCGGGTCAAAGCCGCAGTCCTTCGGAAGCAAGGGGCCGGGGAAAACAGCCGCATCTGAGACAAAACTCGGGAGAGAGGTACTGCCTGGGCCCTGGTCACGGAGAGTGGAAAAGCGGGGAGTGGACGAGAGCTGAAGACGGAGGACCGGTGCGCGATTGCTGATCGGGGAGAACAGACTGGGTGGCTGGGTGGTGCCATTTTTCACCGCTCCCGCGCATGCGCAGGCGCCCTGACGAGCACCGCAACAATCCACCCCAGTAGGCTAGCAGCGCCATCTAGGGGAGAGCTGAGATGTTACACCGAGCCCTGCCCAACTGGGACAAGATCGCTCTTTAAGAACACAAACCTCAGCGCTGATTTAATCTATGGACTATAAAGAGCTACATGGACTGACCTCTAGGGGAAAACAAAGCAATTTCAGTCCTACTTCAATCTGTCAGCAGGTTCATCTATTCAATTTTCTTTTTTCTCTTTCTCCTTTTTCTCTTTTATAATTCTTTTCTTTTTCCTGAATACAGAAAGAGAAAAAACTCATTTTTATTTTCAATTTTTATTAAAAATATCTGTCTTTAATTTTTATTACTAGATTTTTTACTTTTGTGTAAATTTTTTCAAATTCTACTTTATTTCCATCATTTTATTTTAGTCTACTTCAGTGTACTCACCTTTTCAAATTTTCAAACAAATTCCTTTTGTTTCTTTTTCTTTTTTTCTCTTTTTCATTCTTGAATGCAGAAAAAGAAAACTTCATTTTTACTTTCAATTTCTTTTAAAAATATTTTTATTTAATTTTTATTACTATATTTTTTGCTTTCATATAATTTTTTTCAAATTCTATCTTACATCACTTTATTTCAGTCTACTACAGTATATTCACTTCTTCAAATTTTCAAACAATTTCTTTTTTTGCCTTTTCCTTTTTTCATCTTTTTTCTTTTTTTCATTTCTTTTCTTTTTTCTTAAATACAGAAAATGAAAAAATTCATATTTCCTTTTAATTTTATTGAAAATATTTTTCTATAATTTTTTTCTACTATATTCTCTACTTTTGTGTATTTTAGTCTACTTTAGTGTATTCCTTTTTTCAAATTCTCAAACAATTTCCTTTTTTTTTCTCTCCCCCCCCTTTTATTTTGTTTCTCTAATCTGTCAAACCACTTTCTACACCCAGACCAAAACACACCTAGGATCTAGCATCATCTATTCAATTTTTGTGTGGGTGTGTTTTTAATTTTTAATTTTAATATTTTTTTAATTTTAATTTGTTTAATTTCAATTTTTCTACCTCATTAATTCCTTTTCTCCCTTCAAAATGACAAAATGAAGGAATTCACCCCAAAAGAAAGAGCATGAAGATATGACAGCCAGGGATTTAACAGACTCAAGCAAGATGTCTGAACCAGAATTTAGAATCACGATAATAAGAATACTAGCTAGAGTCGAAAATAGATTAGAATCCCTTTCTGCAGAGATAAAAGAGGTAAAAAATAGCCAGAATGAAATTAAAAATGCTATAACTGAGCTGAAATCACGGATGGATGCAGCGGTGGCAAGGATGGACGAGGCAGAACAGAGAATCAGCGATATAGAGGACAAATTTATAGAGAATAACAAAGCAGGGAAAAAGAGGGAGATTAAGAAAAAAGAGCATGATTTAAGAATTAGAAAAACCAGTGACTCATTAAAAAGGAACAACATCAAAATCATAGGGGTCCCAGAGGAGGAAGAGAGAGAAATAGGGGTAGAAGGGTTATGTGAGCAAATCATAGCAGAAAACCTGGGGAAAGACACAGAATTCAAAATCCAGGAAACACAGAGGACTCCCATTAGATTCAACAAAAACCGACCATCAACAAGGCATATCATAGTCAAATTCACAAAATACTCAGGCAAGGAGAGAATCATGAAAGCAGCAAGGGAAAAAAAGTCCCTAACCTACAAGGGAAGACAGATCAGGTTTGCAGCAGACCTATCCACAGAAACCTGGCAGGCCAGAAAGGAGTGGCGGGATATATTCAGTGTGCTGAATCAGAAAAATATGCAGCCAAGAATTCTTTATCCAGCAAGGCTGTCATTCAAAATGGAAAGAGAGATAAAAAGTTTCCCAGACAAACAAAAATTAAAGGAGTTTGTCTACTGGGACCTCATCAAAATAACTAAACCAGCCCTGCAAGAAATATTAAGGGGGACTTTCTGAGTGGACAAAAGATGAAAATTTATGTATATATATATATATATATATATATATATACCAAAAGCAACAAAAGATTAGAAAGGACCAGAGAACACCACCAGACACTCCAACTATACAAGCATCATAATGGCAATAAATTCATATCTTTCAGTACTCACTCTAAACATCAATGGACTCAATGCTGCAATCAAAAGACATAGGGTAACAGAATGGATAAGAAAACAAGACCCATCTATATGCTGTTTACAGGAGACCCACTTTAGACCTAAAGACACCTACAGATTGAAAATAAGGGGATGGAGAACCATCTATCATGCTAATGGTCAACAAAAGAAAGCCGGAGTAGCCATACTTATATCAGACAATCTAGACTTTAAAATAAAGACTTTATCAAGAGATGCAGAAGGGCATTATATCATAATCAAGGGGTCTATAGACCAAGACCTAACAATTGTAAACATTTATGCACCAAATGTGAGAGCACCCAAAAATATAAATCAGTTAATCACAAACATCAAGAAACTCATCAATACTAATACCATAATAGTAGGAGACTTCAACACCCCACTCACAGCAATGGACAGATCATCTAATCAAAAAATCAACAAGGAAACAATGGCTTCGAATGACACATTGGACCAGATGGACTTAACAGATATATTCAGAACATTTCATCCCAAAGCAGCCGAATATACATTCTTCCCTACTGCACATTCTACAGAATAGACCATATCCTGGTACACAGATCAGCCCTAAGTAAGTACAAAAAGATCAAGATCATACCGTGCATATTTTCAGTCCACAATGCTATGAAACTTGAAATCAACCACAAGAAAAAATTTGGAAAGGTAGCAAATACTTGGGAGACTGAAGAACATCATACTAAAGAATGAATGGGTGAACCAAGAAGAAGAAGTTAAAAAGTATATGGAAGTCAATGAAAATGACAGCACCACAACCCAAAACCTCTGGAATGCAGCAAAGGCAGTCATAAGAGGAATGTATATAGCAATCTAGGCCTTCCTAAAGAAGGAAGAAAGATCTCAGATACACAACCTAACCTTACACCTTAAAGAGCTGGAAAAAGAACAGCAAATAAAATCCAAAACCAGCAGAAGACAGGAAATAATAAAGATTAAAGCAAAAATTAATGCTATTGAAACCAAAAAAACAGTAGAACAGATCAATGAAACCAGAAGCTGGTTCTTTGAAAGAATTAATAAAATTGATAAACCACTAGCCAGTTTGATCAAGAAGAAAAAGGAAAGGACCCAAATAAGTAAAATCAAGAATGAAAGAGGAGAAATCACAACCAACACAACAGAAATAAAAACAATAATAAGAGAATATTATAAGCAATTATATGTCAACAAAATGGGCAATCTGGAAGAAATGGACAAATTCCTAGAAACATATACACTACCAAAACTGAAACAGGAAGAAATAGAAAATTTGAACACACACATAACCAGTAAGGAAATTGAATTAGTAATCAAAAATCTGCCAAAAAACAAGAGCCCAGGGCCAGATGGCTTTCCAGGGGAATTCTACCAAACATTTAAGGAGTTAACACCTATTCTCTTGAAACTGTTTCAAAAAATAGAAATGGAGGGGTGCCTGGGTGGCTCAGGTCATGATCTTGCGGTCCGTGGGTTCGAGCCCCGCGTCGGGCTCTGTGCTGACAGCTCAGAGCCTGGAGCCTGTTTCGGATTCTGTGTCTCCCTCTCTCTCTGACCCTCCCCCGTTCATGCTCTGTCTCTCTCTGTCTCAAAAATAAATAAACGTTAAAAAAAATTAAAAAAAAATAGAAATGGAAGGAAAACTTCCAAACTCTTTCTATGAAGCCAACATTACCCTGATTCTAAAACCAGACAGAGACCCCACTAAAAAGGAGAACTATAGACCAATTTCCCTGATGAACATGGATGCAAAAATCCTCAACAAGATATTAGCCAACCAGATCAAATAATACATTAAAAAAATTACTCACCATGACTAAGTGGGATTTATACGTAGGATGCAGGGCTGGTTCAATATCTGCAAAACAATTAACGTGATTCATCACATTAATAAAAGAAAGGACAAGAACCATATGATCCTCTCAATAGATGCAGAGAAAGCATTTGACAAAATACAGCATCCTTTCTTGATAAAAACCTTCAAGAAAGTAGGGATAGAAGGAGCATATCTTGAGATCATAAAAGCCATATATGAATGACCCAACGCTAATATCATCCTCAATGGGGAAAAACTGAGAGCTTTCCCCCTAAGGTCAGGAACAAGACAGGGATGTCCACTCTCACCATGTTATTCAACATAGTATTGGAAGTCTTAGCCTCTGCAATCAGACAACACAAAGAAATAAAAGGCATCCAAATCGGCCAGGAGGAGTTCAAACTTTCACTCTTCGCAGATGACATGATACTCTATATGGAAAACCCAAAAGATTCCACCAAAAAACTGCTAGAACTGATTCATGAATTCAGCAAAGTTGCAGGATATAAAATCAATACACAGAAATTGGTTGCATTCCTATACACCAACAATGAAGCGACAGAAAGAGAAATCAAGGAATCGATCCCATTTACAGTTGCACCAAAACCCATAAAATACCTAGGAATAAATCTAATCAAAGAGGTGAAAAATCTACACACTGAAAACTGAAGAAAGCTGATGAAAGAAATTGAAGAAGACACAAAGAAATGGAAAAAGATTCCATGTTCCTGGATAGGAAGAACAAATATTGTTAAAATGTCAATACTACCCAAAGCAATCTACATATTCAACGCGATCCCTATCAAAGTAACACCAGCATTCTTCACAGAGCTAGAACAAATAATCCTAAAATGTGTACGGAACCAGAAAAGACCCCGAATGGCCAAAGCAATCTTGAAAAAGAAAACCAAAGAGGAGGCATCACAATCCCAGACTTCAAGCTCTACTACAAGGCTGTGATCATCAAGACAGTATGGTACTGGCACAAGAACAGACACTCAGATCAATGGAACAGAATAGAGAACCCAGAAATGGACCCACAAACGTATGGCCAACGTATGGCTTTGACAAAGCAGGAAAGAATATCCAATGGAATACAGACAGTCTCTTCAGCAAGTGGTGCTGGGAAAACTGGACAGCGACATGCAGAAAAATGAACCTGGACCACTTTCCTACACCATACACAAAAATAAACTCAAAATGGATGAAAGACCTCAATGTAAGACAGGAAGCCATCAAAATCCTCGAGGAGAAAGCAGGCAAAAACCTCTTTGATCTTGCCCACAGCAATTTCTTACTCAACACGTCTCCAGAGGCAGGGGAAACAAAAGCAAAAATGAACTACTGGGACCTCATCAAAATAAAAAGCTTCTGCACAGCGAAGGAAACAATCAGCAAAACTAAAAGGCAACCGACAGAATGGGAGAAGATATTTGCAAATGACATATCAGATAAAGGGTTAGTATCCAAAATCTACAAAGAACTTATCAAACTCAACACCCAAAAAACAAATAATCCAGTGAAGAAATGGGCAAAAGACATGAATAGACACTTCTCCAAAGAAGACATCCAGATGGCCAACCGACACATGAAAAAATGCTCAACATCACTCATCATCAGGGAAACACAAATCAAAACCACAGTAAGATACCACCTGACACCTGTCAGAATGGCTAACATTAACAACTCAGGCAACAGATGTTGGCGAGGATGCGGAGAAACAGGATCTCTTTTGCATTGTTGGTGGGAATGCAAGCTGGTGCAGCCACTCTGGAAAACAGTATGGAGGTTTCTCAAAAAACTAAAAATAGAACTACCCTAAGACCCAGCAATTGCACTACTAGGTATTTATCCAAGGAATACAGGTGTGCTGTTTCAAAGGGACACATGCACCCCCATGTTTATAGCAGCACTATCCACAATAGCCAAAGTATGGAAAGAGCCCAAATGTCCATCGATGGATGAATGGATAAAGAAGATGTGGTATATATATACAATGGAGTACCACTCGGCAATCAAAAAGAATGAAATCTTGTCATTTGCAACTATGTGGATGGAACTGGAGGGTATTATGCTAAGTGAAATTAGTCAGTCAGAGAAAGACAAAAATCATATGACTTCACTCCTATGAGGACTTTAAGAGACAAAACAGACGAACATAAGGGAAGGGAAACAAAAATAATATAAAAACAGGGAGGGGGACAAAACAAAAGAGACTCGTAAATATGGAGAACAAACTGAGGGTTGCTGGAGGGGTTGTGGGAGGGGGGATGGGCTAAATGGGTAAGGAGCATTAAGGAATCTACTGAAATCATTGCTTCACTATATACTAACTAATTTGGATGTAAATTTTGAAACATAAATCAAAAAAGAATTTGCAAAAAAAACCCCGGAAGATTAGTAATTAACTGTTTGAGTTTCATATTGATGAAGTTTTTTAAAATTTTCTACAAAAATGTCGATCTCAAAATTTTCACATCTTTTTCATCTGGAATTAAAAATATCTGTAGTATTCTTATGTGGATCCTGAGAAACTTAACAGAAGACTATGGGGGAGGGGAAGGGGGAAAAAAAGTTAGAGAGGGAGGGAGGCAAACCATTAGAGACTCTTAAAGACTGAGAATAAACTGAGGGTTGATGGGGGGTGGGAGGGAGGGGAAGGTGGGTGATGGTCATTGAGGAGGGCACCTGTTGGGATGAGCACTGGGTATTGTATGGAAACCAGGTTGACAATAAATTTCATAAAAAAAAAAAAATACACTTACCTTGATGAGCACTGGGCCATATATGGAATATATGTTGAATCGCCATGTTGTGCACCTGAAACTCATATGACACTGTATGTTAACTACACTGGAATTAAACTTTTTTTAAAAGTGCAGGCAAAAAGTTGACTTTAAAGGAATGGTTTATAGAGAGAGACGGATGTAGGCTTGGGAAAACCCAGGGAAGTGAGAGAGAACTTGAGAAAGAAGGAAAGGGATGCTTTATCCTTCAAATTTAAAATAGTGCAATATGAATAGGTATCAATAGAGAACTTTGATTCTTTAAATAATATGTTATCTTCATTTCATAAGTGACTTCAACATGTAACGTAATTAAAACCTTGCCAAAAATACAGGATAGAGCAGCTCTTTTTTTTTTTTTTTTTCCATCCTTGTACCTGGGATAGCGTGAAAAGGCCCAATTTTACTTGCTGGATCCTTGGTGTCTTTTTACATACAATTCCCGGTGCCCCTTGTCTCTGATGTGGTTATTGCAAGGGAGAGGTACAGTGATTTTCAGAGTCAGCACCTAATTGACAGCATGTTCCTGATTCTTAAAAAAAAAAAAAAAAAAAAGGAAATTCTGCCTTAAAAAAAAAAAGTAATGTAAGCACATCCTAAAAACATTTAAATGAAACATTCCCACTCTTCAAGCACTAACCATTCTTAAGTTTGCTGTGAATATAGTGCTTCGTGAATTATTTATGAGCATACATATGAATGTGTATTCAGATTGTTTTTTTGAATTTATTTTACAAAATAAATTATCCCGTGCATGCTGCTCTGAAACTTGCTATCTTATCCCCAGTGTATCCCAGACTCATTTCCAAGACGATGCACAGAAATCTATATCCTTCTTTTCGATGGCTGCAAGTACAGATCTACAATAAAGGTTTTAACACTATTGTTAAACATCTAGGTGGTCAACTTTCCACGATCACAAATATCACAACTATTCAGCAATGAGCTTTCCTTGTTTGTATATTTTTGCAAATTTGTGCCAATATTTCTGTGAACAAAATTCTGAGAAATGGCTCTTCTCAATCAGATACACTATACATAAAAGTTTGTATTTAGGACCAAATTGCCCTCAACAGAGTTTGTCCCACTTTACTTTTCCACAGTCACAGGTGAGCATGTTCAAACCATACTCTTATGGTGGAAGGCTCTTATTTGGCTCTCCACAAAGCTGATCCATTTCCAATCATTCATAAACTATGACTGGCTTTATTTTAACGGAACTTGCAGCTTAAATCTGACTGGTGCTGTGAAAGGCCAAGTTTTACGTGGTCAGTTAATGAAGTTTCTGTAACCCATTTATTCTTTTAACCTGTGGGTGATTATCTTTCAGGTCTAGAAGTCTTTTATTGTTTTGTAAATAACAACAGGCAACGACGTTGATCAAACGTGATCACGAATGACTTTATTTCAGGGCTTGAGTTGTGCCATAAATCACTAGTTATGGATTCCCCAGATCATGCCATTGGTTGGAGGGCAACACATAAAGCATGAAAAACACCATCATTCTCTTTTACTACTACTTGTTTAAGCACAAAACCTCCACAATACAATAGCTTGGGGTTGTCAGTAACACTGTGTATTGATTTTTTAAGTTATTGGACTCACCCATGGCACAGTTTTAGCAAGATCATACACTCTCCAAACCTTTTATTTCATTACATTTTCAAAAGTCTGTATCCTTCAACTGTCTTAGATACTTCATATGTCAGCCTTGGAACCCCAAATCTAGGGTTTTCTGAATGTATACCACATAGGTATGGCAGCAGCCTCCAGGTGATTTTGAGAAAGCTAAATCTTTGCCAGGTCCTAAAAAAATCATCAAGTGTCTACATTCATCTTGTTTTTAGTTTGTAAAACACTCTAGTGTGATTTATACAAGGGATATTACATAATTGCATTTGTTGTTGTCATCAGATAAATGCTCGATTTGAGTTCGAGAGAGGTCAGTTTGAGGAGGAGTGGGCAGGGGAATATGGAGGCCTCATGCTTTTAGGCTGAATGCCCCTCGTATGAGTGCCTGTTTCAGCATAAAGGGGGAATGGGTAGCTTCTGTTCCTCTCCAGAAAAGACTTCCAGACTCAGCCAGTGAGAAACCAGCCATCCTGTAAGATCAGAGTGTGCTATACTCTGAAGGGTTTAGGCAAGACAGCCAACAATTCTGGTTTGCCTGGAGGGGACTTGTCCCACTTCTTTTTTTTTTTTTTTATGTTTATTTTTGAGAGAGTGAGACGAGACAGAGACAGAGCATGAGCGGGGGAAGGGCAGAGAGAGAGGGAGACACAGAAACAAATGCAGGCTCCAGGCTCTGAGCTGTCAGCACAGAGCCCGATGTGGGGCTCCAACTCATGAACCAGGAGACCATGACCTGAGCCGAAATCAGATGCTTAACTGACTGAGCCACCTAGGCACCCTGGGACTGTCCCACTTTTAACTACTAGAAGTCCTGCATCCTGGAAAACCCATAGGATCGGTTCCTATGGGAAACGCTAACAGTGCAAATAGGCTCAGCTATATCTATTACTTTGTCATTTTGTAGAAATGACAAAATGGTTATAAAAATTGTGGTACGTGCAGGGGCACCGGGGTGGCTCAGGCACTTAAGCGTTTGACTTCGGCTCAGGTCATGATCTCATGGTTCGTGAGTTTGAGCGCCACATCGGGCTCTGTGCTGACAGCTCAGAGCCTGGAGCCTACATCGGATTCTGTGTCTCTCCCTCTCTCTCTGCTCCTCCTCTGCTAGTGCTCTGTCTCTTTGTCTCTCAAAAATAAATAAACATTAAAAAAATTTTTTTAATTGTGGCACATGTTAACATTTTCTTACCACAAAATAATGCACTTAAAACACCCCAAATATACAATTCATTATACTTGTGCTATTCACAAGATAACTTCAGAATTTTTAATATTAATTTACACATAGAAGCCCAGTTAATGGCACAGGTTAAAAATTATAAGGTGAACATCTTCCTTCATTCTTTTTTTTTTTTAAAGAAAACCTGATTTTAGATATTCATAATTTCTTATTTATTTCAAAATGTCAGAATTCTCAGTCAGACTTGAAAACACATTAAAACAAGTCCTTGGCAATCTCCAATTATTATTGGTGACCTTGATATCTACTTGGCCATAATCTTGGGACCAGAAGGGCATGTAAACAGTCATTTCTTCATTGTTCCTTCATTCTTGTTGGTCTATCTGTGACTATAGGAATAGCCTCATTTAGATGGTACCCTTTCACACTGTTGGTGGGAATGCAAACTGGTGCAGCCACTCTGGAAAATACTATGGACATTCTTCAAAAAGTTAAAAATAGAACTACCCTATGACCCAGCAAGTGCACTACTAGGTATTTATCCAAAGGATACAAAACTGCTGATTCGAAGGGGCACATGGACACCAATGTTTATAGCAGTGCTATCAACAATAGCCAAATTATGGAAAGAGCCCAAATTTCCATCAACTGACGAATGGATAAAGAAGATGTAGATAAAGAAAAGATAAAGATGTGGGTAAAGAATGGATAAAGAAAAGATAAAGATATAATGGAATACTACTCAGCAATGAAAAAGAATGAAATCTTGTGATTTGCAACAACGTGTATGGAACTAGGGTGGATTATGCTAAGTGAAATAAGTCAGGTAGAGAAAGACACATATATGATTTCAGTCATATGTGGAATTTAAGAAACACAACAGATGAACATAGGGAAAGGGAAGGAAAAGTAAAATAAAAACAGAGGAGGAGGCAAACCATAAGAGAGTCTTAAATACAGAGAACAAACTGGGGGCTGCTAGAAGTGAGGTGGCTGGGGGGATGGGCTAGATGGGTGATGGGCATTAGGGAGGGCACTTGTTGGGATGAGCACTGAGCATTATATGTAAGTGATGAATCACTGGGTTCTACTCCTGAAACCAATACTACACTGTACGTTAACTAACTTAAATTTAAATGAATACATTTTTTAAAAAATGAAAAAAAAAAGGTGGTACATCTAAATTCTAAATGTAAGGTCCTCTGTGAATGCTGGGCCTGGGCCATGGCAGGTTCTGGGGAGGTGAGGATGGGGTAGTCAGTGCCAATGTTACTAGGGAAAACGCAGGAGACTAGGTCAGGTGGATTACCAAGGGCAAGGTGAGCCTGTCCCTGATGCAAGCAAGAGGGGAACATTAAAGAGAATTTTCAAATGATAATAAAACTGACTGCAAATTGATCTGCTTTTTATGATCACTACTCTGACAATTCTGATAAAAAAATCATTGAAAGAAAAACACCAGCTCCCTGAAAAAATGTTTTTGTTGTTCTACATTCTTAAGAAGAGTGGTGAGGGGCGCCTGGGTGGCGCAGTCGGTTAAGCGTCCGACTTCAGCCAGGTCACGATCTCGTGGTCTGTGAGTTCGAGCCCCGCGTCAGGCTCTGGGCTGATGGCTCGGAGCCTGGAGCCTGTTTCCGATTCTGTGTCTCCCTCTCTCTCTGCCCCTCCCCTGTTCATGCTCTGTCTCTCTCTGTCCCAAAAATAAATAAAAAACGTTGAAAAAAAAAAATTAAAAAAAAAAAAAAAAAAAGAAGAGTGGTGACTACAGTTGGGTTTTAAGAATATACACGTAAGCGGAGACCAGCGTCTTGATTTCAGCTCAGGGCATGATCTCATGGTTTGTGGTTCCAAGCCCCCATCAAGCCCAGCATTGATAGTGTGGAGCCTGCTTGGGATTCTCTCTCTCTCTCTCTCTCTCTCTCTCTCTCTGTCTCTCTCTCTCTGCCCTTCCCCCCACTGGCTCTCTCTCTCAAAAAAAAAAAAAAAAAAAAAAAGGAATATACACACAAGCCTTGAAATTACACTTTTGTTTATTACTTACAGTTTGGTAAGCACCTGGTCTACGCAGAGGCTAATTTGGAGAACTCCCAGGTAGACCATTGGCCCCTAACACACTCAGCTGTGCACTTTTGTTTTGAGATTAAGTTCAAATTGTTCAGAATTCTTCGAGCCCTCTTTGGCGTCGCGTGTGCCTCGAGCACCGGTGATATGACATATCCCTGCGTCTAGATAGGAGACTTGACGTCAGCAATGATGGCACATGGTTGGAAAGATGAGAAAGCGGAGCCTGGGTTACTTCAGTTCTGTTATTCTTTGTGACCTCTTGGAGTTTCTACTTGTATTTACAATTTAAAACAGTGAAATCGTGTGCCAATCATGAGATATAATTTTTTGTTGGTAAGTGCAAATTTTAGTTCATACCTGAAATATCATTAAAATTTATATCTGTTCCTTTAAAAATTTTTTTTAAATATTTATTTATTTTTTGAAAGAGAGAGAGAGAGCGGGGGAACGACAGAGACAGAGGGAGACACAGGATCTGAAGCAGGCTCCAGGCTCTGAGCTGTCAGCACAGAGCCCGACGCGGCCCTCGAACCCACTATGAAATCATGACCTGAGCTGAAGTCGGACACTTAATCGACTGAGCCACCCAGATGCCCCAGTTCCTTTTAAATAACTGTAAAACTAAAACCAAATCAAGAAAACTATTATTACTGATTATAAAGAAAATTATTTTATCATATGGAGGATAAGGGGTTACTAAACATGTTCATATTTGCATGTATCTGCTTTAACATTAACTTTTTTCTCTCTTTTGTATATGTCTTTTGTTTATAAGTCAAGTGACTCGTCCAAGATCGCACAGTCAGAACCTAACTCGCAGAAGCCGAAACCCTGTTCTTCTGACTCTCACGTCAGTCCTTTCCACAACTGCATGATTACTGTTCACCGTCTGTTCTTGCACATTTTTCAAATGTAATTCAAGGCCTTAAGCATTTGGGTCTAGAAGTTCAGCAGTAAAAGAATCTGTTGTTTAAAAAGGACGTTTTTAGGGGCGCCTAGGTGGCTCAGTGGGTTAAGCGTTCAACCTTGGCTCAGGTCATGATCTCGCAGTTCGTGAGTTCGAGCCCCGCATTAGCTCACTGCTGTCAGCTCAGAGCGCACTTTGCATCCTCTGTTCCCTCCCCCTACCCTGCCCCTCTCCCACGCACACACACTCTCTCTTTCTCTCTCTCTCTCTCTCTCTCAAAAATAAACACTTAAAAACTTTTTAAAGGATATTTTTGTTCTTCGTGTGCAAAATTGTATTTTGCACAAAAGTAGCTGTGGTTCTCCTAAATGTTTTCCTTTTTCCCCCCAAGTATAAATTAATGTCTATGAGACCTTCCCAACAGCTCCTTCATAAACTGTGGGCTCCTCGGAAATGCTCTTCATTGAGTACCTAGGAGAGCTTATGGGGAGCTAGACCAGAAGCAGGAATATTCAGGGGTTACCGCTCCACCCCTGCAGGCTCATGAACAAGGTGAGACCCACGCAGGCAATAACCCCAAGAGTTAACTGCAGTGGCCGGGGAGAGACTCATAGCAGACATTTAAAGACTTTGTACTGATATTACGCATGGCCAATCCCATCATGGTCCAACATTTAGACAGACCCTAGGCATTGTTCACGGAACGGTCTATCACGCTGCTAACAGCAGTAACCTTTGGAGACGTTTTACATGTCCAGTGAAGGCACAGGTTGTTCCAGATCTTTCTGTTTTCTTCCCAGGCTAGCTCTACCCTGTAGCAATGAGTCATACGAATGTCACGGAGCACATATTACACTCTCTGCTTTCAAGGACACACATTTATGGGTCTTTTTCTTCCCCGGGGTGGGGGGGGGGGGAAGGCAACATAAAATATAATGTCAATACAAGCACTTTGTATTTATTCCAAATCATGGTAGACTTGACTTCAGGTTCAAATTTAGCTTTAATGTACGTAACACATTCTGATCTAGCTAGCAGTGGGCCCTCACCAAACAGTTTCTGAACGTTTTCTGCTCTTACCTTCGAAAAGGTTGTCCAACTTAGCTTGAACAGTTCGGCTTGTTTGTTCCCTAATTTGTGGAAGGATGAACTCAAAATGGCAGGTGTGTGCGAAGTGAAATAATTTAATAATGTAGTAACGATTCAGTTGAGAATGCCCCTCTGCCATCTTTCCTAGGTTAGGTTTCTGCTCAGTCGCAGCACCTGTCGCCTCCTGGCGACTTGTTCAACGCTCAGTTCTGAGCGTGTAAGATTTGTATACATTTGGCAGGCACCCCCACCGTGCGAAGGTTTGCGATATGCCTCTTGGCTTTTGCGAGAGACCTACGTTAGTACCTGGTTTCACTGACGGAAAGAAATCCGAAGAGGAGTTTTGTTTTTGTGAAGAAGGCCGCACGCGAAAAGAGCGCGTTCAGTGTTTTGCAGTGAGCGGTTGCGGAGACAGCAGACACCAAGCAGGGAGAGTGGCGCCGCCAAGCGCCTTCCCTGGGAACTGCACTCGGTATCAGCAGCGAGCCCTCGGCTTTGAACAGCATCTTGGAGCATTTGTGCTTTATCTCAATTTGTTTTGTGCATCTGTTAACAAGATGTGCCCTAAGATATCAGAAAAGCCTAAGAGAGGTTATTTTTGGGGGGGTCCGGGAACACTCAAAAAATTTTCGGTATAAATTAATGGTAATTGCTTCTTCACTTTATGCCATTTCGGCTTACGATAGGTATCATAGGCATACTCTACCTTTGGATAACGGGGGCAACCTGTATTCCTTCTTCGGCATCATTTAATATATTTAAACCCAGTGATGCATCTGGAAGCAGACAATGTTTTCGTTTGGGTTTTAAATATATTAAAAGACATGTTCCAGCGGCATTCCAGAATCCAGCCTTTCTGGGTTCTCATTGGATTTCATGGCTTCTCTGTGAAATGTCTGGCCAACCCACTCTGACGCTGCCCGGTAGGTGGTTCTCTTCTTCCCTTCTTCCCATGATGAAATTTACCTTGTCATTTTTCCCCCAAGGTTCATTAGTGCAACAGACATGTGGGTGTTAATTACTTTCTCTGTTTGTCAATTGATTTTTTAAAAACATTTTTGAACTTCTCTTTAGGAGTACATTTTAAAACTAGAATCAGTCAGGATGTCACTTGTAGTAATTTAAGGAATTGGGTTTCCTAGTTTTAGAATAGTGCGTGCAAACAGAAATCAAAATTCATTGCTGTTAGTGAAAATTAAATATTAGCTTGCAAAATATGCAATAGGCAATTATTCACTATTATAAAATGCAAATGAGTTGATCTCTTGTTTGTTAATCAGTAACATAAGGGAGGAAAAAGCTAGCATCCGCTTTTACTTCAAAGAAAACAACAAAATTGAGCAAAAATACATCAAGACCAAAGCCATTCAGGTTTTGGCAAAATTGCTCTTTCTAGATTGGCAATAAAGTAGGAACATTGGGTCTTGATAACTTTATAACTTCACATACTAATAATTACATGAATATAAGAATTATCAATATAGTGTTCAAGCCACAGGGCTGTTATTTGGGGAAAAATAAGTTAGATCCAGTTTTATTATATCTTATACCAAAAAATGTCTAGATAGATTAAACAGTTAAGTATATAAACATCAAGAAATAAATAGAAAAAAAGTAGAGTTGTTATCTGTCAGGTTCTATTGGTCAGGAGAATATCTCTCTAAATAAGGAGAAACTTCCTAAGTTCAAGAGCAATGCTAGAAACTCAAAGGAAAGAAGTGGCAGGTTTAGCAACATTAAAATTATATGAGACCATAAACATAATTAAAAGACCAAGTAGAAGCTGGAAAAAATTGCAGCAAATTTAATAAAGGGTAAATCTCTTTACCAAATAAAAGCCTCATATGTGGAAGCAAGAAAATTATCAAGGAGCGAACAGAACAATGGGCAAAAAATATGAATACACAATTCTGAAAAAAGAAAACAATAGCTAATCAATAAGCAAAAAATACACTTAACCTCAATTGTGTTCAAATTAATGCAATAACAAATACTATCTTGCCTAATTCAAATAGTGTACATAATTTAAAATGGATGATTATAAGCAATTCTGGTCAAAGTGCAGTAAGATGAATTCTTGTTCACTATGGTGAGTGTGTAAATATTTAGCTTTCTGGAACCAGTTTGATCACGTATACCAATAATCTGAAAAGGAACGCTATTCTTTGGCATAAAGATAACTTTAGGCTGACTGTATTCTTTTTTTTTTAAGTTTATTTATTTATTTTGAGAGAGAACAAGCAGGGGAGGGGAGCGGAGAGGGGGGCGGGCACAGAGGATCTGAAGTGGGCTCTGTGCTGACACCAGAGAGCCCAATGTGGGGCTGAAACTCACAAACCATGAGATCATGAGGGCTGAGGTCAGATGCTTGATCGATTGAGCCACCCAGGCACCGGCAGCCTGATTGTATTCTTATGATATGGTTTAACATGTTGTTGAATCCACTGGTTGATGAGATTCAGGTTCCTTTTTTTTTTTTTTTTTTTTTTTATTAGGCAAGGGTACTGCATGTGTGATGCTGTGTGCTTCACTCTACATCACCTCAGGGGCACATCATAACCACTCATCCCATCCTTAGTGGTAGGTAACAGAGTAAACCACTCAGCCTTCCTATCCAGGATGTAACTCTATTTTTTTATGTGCGTAAAATAATCAAGCTTAGATGAAAATTATGTTAGAAAGAAACTACAAATGTAAGCTCCATTTATAAAATGAGGAGGGGAGGGGAATGTTTTTTCTAATGTATGCTCTAGAATGTTTTTAATGTTCAGTGTGTAGTTGGTTATATATACTCCTGGAATACTGCAACTTACAAAGTAGTTGATTCAAATTTGATACAATTAGAATGCCTTCCAGAGAAGCCTTCTTTCACTTTTCTGTGCCACATGGAAGAACCACGATCAAAATGAGTGAGTCCAGAATGCTTCCAAAAACGGAACTGTAATGCATTGGACTTTAGTCTGATGATTAGTCCAGGAATTTTCTGACACCAAATTCGACCACTCAGTCTAAGGAGGAACTCCATCCAGGTGTTCAGTTTACCCTCATTTACCCTCAGTAATGGGAGTAAATTTTCTGGCTCCTAGGTCGCCCTCTTTAATCTTTGTACTACTTGAAATAAGCTGCTTGCCTGTGGTTAGAAGAGCTGAATGAGGGGGCGCCTGGGTGGCTCAGTTGGTTAAATGTCTGACTTCAGCTCAGGTCATGATCTTGCAGTTTATGAGTTCGAGCCCCGCGTCGGGCCCTGTGCTGACAGCTCAGAGCCTGGAGCCTGTTTCAGTTTCTGTGTCTCCCTCTCTCTCTGCCCCTCCCCTGCTCTTGTGCTCTCTCTCTCTCTCAAAAACAAATGAACTTTTTTTAAAAATTAAAAAAATACATTAACAACAAATATCCTGTGGTACTATAGCAAAAGGAAATGACAGTAAAGGAAACATGTATATTAGGCCATGTATGTACTACCCTTCATACTACTTTTCTCATGTTGAGGCTTGCCCTGGGCTCCACACAGCCCAATCTGCCACACGCACTTGAACACCATTGGATGTTCTGGGTTAGACTAGGGACAGACTACCTTCACTGCAGCCTGGTATAGCTTGAGAAGTATTGTTTCTCTGGGCCTCGCTCAAAGCTGGCAAGCATTTGCTTCTCCAAAGGTGTCCTATAAAGTACCTTATGTCTGTCAGACTTGCCTTTCATTCTGGAGCAAGTATCCAACATAACTCAGATGACTGGACCCCCCTACCCCCCGGGAACGTTACGGATGTGGCAATTCCCTGATTTTTCTTGGGCTGTATCTCCTCCCTTCAGCATCCAAGTATCTTACCAAGTCAGGCAGGGTGCCTGCTCTTTCCTGCTCATCAGTCCCGCTTAGCACAGAGACATCAGTATAGAGGACCAGGACCATGTCCTATGGGTTGGTGACAGGATCAAGGTTTCTAAGTACAAGGCTGAAGAACAGGAACGCCTGGGTGACTCAGTCAGCTGAGCGCCTGACTTCTGATTTCGGGTTAGGTCATGATCCCACACTGGTGGCATTGAGCCCCATGTCCAGCCAAGCATGGAGCCTGCTTGGGATTCTCGCTGTCTCCCTTTGCCCCTCTCCCCCACTTGCACGTTCTCTCTCTAAATTAAAAAAACAAAACAACAAAAAAAGACTGAGGAACAAAACCATGTAGCTGATACGTCTGAGGCCAAAATGTTGCAAGTACTCGACAGTCCCTGCCATGTGAAAGCAAACCGCTTCTGGTGTCACTGTTTATTGGGACAGGGGAAGAAGCACTGGCCCAATCGATAATGACATACCAGGGGCTACGAAAGAGACAACATCTGTAAAAGAGATGCAGTTAAAGTCATTGTCATTCCATTCTCCATGTTCTTCTAAGCTGTGCCTCAGCCACCTCATCAGGTAAATTGCGGATGTCATAAAAATCGCCACTCCTGCATCCTTCAAGTTGCTGCAGTCCTTCCAGGGATGCGATTTTACTCTTTGATATGGTAAAAAGGGGAGGTCTGGGTTTTCCCACCATAACAGCCCTCACTCCGGGGGATTCAGGATCCAGAGTAAAGATTCTGCCCGTTTCTAAGTGTATCAGTTTCAACACTACCCTCAGGAACTTGGAAAGTAATGACCAGATGGGTTCAAAACACCTTACCCCAGAGGTCAAGCCCATGATTTAAGTAAAACAGAAGTTTACCAGCTTCTCTCACTCTCTGCTTTCCCTCTACCTACATGTGAGGGCAATTCTATGGGATAATTTCTGAAACTAAGTTTGCCGGGTCAAAGGGCAAACATTGATTTCCATCCCATGAACGATGGATTGACTTACCACTCAGCTTGGTGAATGGGTATCTTGTTCTTATCTTCATTTCTTTAATCTGTAGTGATGCAAAGAGCTCTACCTAGTCTTGCCTTCTCCACCCCAAACATCTTGGAACATTCTTCCAGTTTGGAGCCTCCTATGAGGCATATCTCATATCTAAGCACCATTTATTCCCCTGCCCACTGGACTCTCCACCCTCACTGATGGACCACCATGGCTGTCGAGCTCTTGGTATTTCTCTTTTCTCAGTGTATAGTTACTTAGTCAAAGACCACCAATCTCTTTGGGGAAGGCCTGGAAAAAGATCCTCAGGTCACCCTTGTAGTACCATTGCTGTGTTCTTCTTCAAGGGTCCCCAGATGCCCCTCCATTCTGGATCTGTGCATTGATTCAGATCTTGGAATCAGCAGTAGGGTTATGCCTCCCTAGAGTGAGGGCTCCATTTACTAAACCCAGCCTGGGGTTCATTCTTGTTGTTGTTGTTGTTGTTGTTGTCGTAGCTATTGTTCAAATTAAGTAGAACCTTAATGGGTTGCCCCTATTATGGTTGATCAGAGGGGAATAGTTAAGGAACTAAGGATACCATGGAATACTAGTTAAAAATAACGAGGTTTATCTAAATAGACTGACATGTAAAGTTCCCTAAATATATTGGAGTAAAAATAAGAGTTGACGAAATGTTCAGAATCATTTATATAAAAGATACAGGAACTAAAAAAAAAAAAACAAAAAACCCTGTGTATTTGTGTATGTACCTAAACTTGTACATAAACGCATAAAGTCCTGAGTGAATCCACACCAAACTGGCAATGGTAGTTCTATCTGGGGAGAGAGAGGATTAGAGGGGAGTTAGAAGTGGTAAAGGGAGGCTTTGATTTTCTCTTACTGTTTACACTTGAATTTCTTGCCCAAGTGTTTTCAGGTATTGCTCATATAGCATTAAGAAATAACAGGGGTGCCTGGGTGGCTCAGTCAGTCAAGCATCTGACTTTGGCTCAGGTCATGATCTTGCAGTTCATGGGTTTGAGCCCCATGTGGGGCTCTGCGCTGAGAGCTCAGAGCCTGGAGCCTGCTTCAGACTCTCTCTCTCTCTCTCTCTCTCTCTCTCTCTCTCTCAAAAATAAATAAATGAATATTAAAAAAAGAAATAATAATACTTTTAAGCTAGAAGACTAAGGAAAGGGGGTGGTAAGAATGTACCTCTCATCTCTCCCTCCGTCCCCGGTAGGCTTCTTTCCACTGTGCTGCAAATATTTCAGGCAATGGTCTGCCCCATCTCTGGGTCCTGCCGATAATATTGACACCTAATTACACCGTGGAATTTAACAGCACGCTTTTTTTTTCCCCATGTGATGTGTTTTGTCTTGTTTTCATAGTGGAAAGTTCTCGTACTTCTGCGTCCTACACGGCACCTAGCAACACGCTCAGTATGTGCTCGGTACAGACATAAATAAATAAAGCCTCGTGCAGTTCTTTTTCTGAAGCAGAAGGGCCTCCCTTCCCCACCCCTGTGCCAAATCTAAGAAAATCTAATTAATTCTTCAAAATTTGTTCAAATGACATGTCTCCTGGGAAAATTCTTCACACATTTCTCCAATTGCAATTTATTGTGCTTTTCCTTTCTTCTCATAACACTTTTATTTTTTTTTTAATGTTTTATTTTATATTTGAGAGAGAGAGAGCAAGAGCAGAGGAGGGGCTGAGAGAGAGGGAGACACAGAATCGGAAGCAGGCTCCAGGCTCTGAGCTGTCAGCACAGAGCCCGATGCGGGCTCCAACTCACAAGCAGTAAGATCATGACTTGAGCTGAAGTTGGACTCTTAACCAGCTGAATCACTCAGGTGCCTCTTATTTTTTTAACAACACTAATGTCCATCCCTACCATAGACATTTTTTTAAAGGACTTTCTTTTGTGGGGAAGTTTTAGGTTCATAGCAAAATTTAGAGGATGGTGCAGGGCCCCCAGATATCATTTCACTTATGTATAAGTATATATATATATATATATATATATATGAGCATTCATAATCAAATACATTATTGCTATTATCATTTGGTGGGGGTTTTGGTTGGTTATGCTTTTTTGTTTTGTTTTTATTTTTTGTTTCGTGTTTGTTTTGTTTTGTTGGAGAGAGAGGAGAAGGGCGGGGCAGGGGAGAGAGAGAGAGAGGATTTACGCAGGCTCCAACCACACTCAGCGCAGAGCCCGATGCGGGACGCGATCCCACAACTCTGGGATCGTGACCTGAGCTGAAATCAAGAGTCGGATGCTCAGCTGCTCAACCTGAGCTGAAATCAAGAGTCGGATGCTCAGCTGCTCAACCGACTGAGCCCCCCCCCCCCCCCCCCCCCCCCCCCCGCCCCCAAGGCGCTCCTGCTATTGTTATTTTGAACAAACCTTTATCCGTGAGAGATCAGTTAAGAATAAGAACAACAGGGGTGCCTGGCTGGCTCAGTCAGTGGGAATATGCAACTCTTGATCTCAGGTTGTGAGTCCAAGCCCCACGTGGGGTGTAGAGATTACTTAAAAATAAAATCTTAAAAAAAGAATAAGAACAACAAAAGTTTTCGTTTTGCCTTTACTTAATCCTTTGATGTACTTCTTAATGTAGATCCAACTTTCTGACCTACGTTATTTTCATTCTCTCCAAAGAACTTTTTAAACATTTCTTGCCGGCATGTCTATCGGCAACAAATTCCATCAATTTTTATCTGAGAAAGGCTCAAACAAACTCCTTCTCTTCAGAAGCATAATTTCACAGGGCACAGAATCCTCAGTTGGTGGTTTTCTTCTCTCAACACTGTCAACATTTCACTCTATTCTCTTCTTGCTTGCAAGGCTTCGGAAGAGAAGTTGGATGTAATTTGTATCTTCCCCCCACCCCCCCACCCCGGCTTCTCTCAGGATTTTTTTAATCTTTTATTTTCTACAATTTGAAAGCCATATGCCTAGGTGTGGGGTTTTTCTCCTTTTCCTTCTTCTCCTCCTTCTTCTTTTGGCATTTATCCTGCTTGGTGCTCTCTGAGCTTCTTGGATCTATGGTTTGGTGTCTGACATTAATTCGGGGGAAATCCTCAGTGATTATTGTTTCAAGTGTTTCTTTTGTTTCTTTCTCTCCTTCCTGTCCTTCTAGCGTGCCCATTAATTACATGTATGTTGCTCTTTTTGTAGTTATCCCACAATCCCTGGATACTCTGTTCTGTTTTTCCATCTTTATTCTCTTTGCTCTTTACTTGGGAGGTTTCTATTGAGATGTTCTCAAGCTCAGAGATTCCTTGCTCAGATGTGTCCAGTTTATTAAACTCATCAGGCGCATGCTCCATTTCTATTATAGTGGGGTTTTTTGGTGTTTTTAATCTCTAGCATTTCTTTTTGGTTATTTCTTAGGATTTCCATTGTTATGCCCAGAATTCGTGATCCCCAAATACCGCCAGGGAGCCGAGTCCGATGTAAAAGCAAAAGAGCCTTTATTCGAGCTAGCTCGAGCTCAATCCCCTACCTGCACCGACGCAGCGATGAGATACCAGGGAGAGAGAGCGCGTTTCAAAAGGACAAAGGTTTTATTGGGGCCTAGGGGCAGTTGGTGAGGTAATGGCTATGACCTCAGCCTATTGGCTGGGGAAGGGTCCTGGGGAAGGGTCCGAGTCCTGTTAGGCAGGTGAGGGGGGGGGGTTACTCAAGGGGAGGAGGTGTGGTCAAGGTGAAGGACACAGAACAAGATGGAGTCGGCCGGCCAGGGCCAGCGTAGGCCTGCCCTTTCACCATCTCTCTGTTTACATTGTCTATCTATCTGTTCTTGCATACTGTCTACTTTATCCATTAGATCCCTTAGTATTTCAGCCATAGTTGTTTAAATTCCGAGCCTGATGATTCCAACATGCCTGATTCTGATGCTTGCTCAGTCTCTTCAAACTTTTTGCCTTTTGGTGTGCTTTGCTCTCTCTCTCTCTCTCTCTCTCTCTCTCTCCAAAAAAAAAAAAAAAAAAAAAAAAAAAAAAAGTTAAAAAAAAATGAATGTACACAATGGAAAATAAATACTATGCAGTTTGATTCCCATTGCTGTCTGTTTAAAATGTACCTGAACTAACTCATCTTTAACAGCCAAACATTTTACATCCTTCTTTTTTTCTCCTTTAAGTCAGAATTCTACATTAAAAAATCTTTATATTTAAAGGTTTTTTTTAAAATTCATTACCCTATTATCCTTATCTGCAACTAAAATATGGGAAAATTGATTTTCATTTTTTAATTTCATGTGACCATGAAGATCAAATGTTAAAAAAATTCTGGTTGCTACCATTGCAATTATTATTGGTATAAAATTAACTAAAACAGCATAATTATAAATTTTTATATGTATTAAACATAAAATTTTAAATCACATTAAATATCTTTTATTTAAATTAAATTATGTCTATATTTCTTGATGAAATGGCTGGGACTTTTGTTTTTCAGTTAGTTTGCAAATCTGTGGTAAATGCTACTGATCAGTTAAATGAGACAGTTTCGAAATAAATTCTATTTCTGTTGCCACTTCTATATATGTAAATAACAGGAAAGGATGGTTACATAGATCAGTGGTAGAAAAAGGAGGAATTTTATTATGTTATGTCATTCAACTTTTTAAATGTTCTTGGGTTATATGCCAGAAAATCCCATGATAATCTAATGTTACGCTGTGCTCTAACACATATATGTCTAACCAATGATAAACACAAAGCCTTGCCTTCAAGGCTTTATTAGTATTAATAATAAATATTTCAGAGAACCCTTTGGTGCTCCAGAAGCAATGAAGCACTGTGGGAAGTGAAATGGGTGAGTGAGGTGCCCTCCTTTTGTAAAGTGAGAGAAGTACAATTATAAAGGGAGGTGGAAGGAAATACTTCATGATACCTGAGCTACAGGCATCATCAGGCAGATGAAGGGGCTTCCTATATCCTGTGACAGCAAGGTGGGTCAATAACGTGGATTTGTAACACAGCAAAAGCGGGCAGAAATGGTCTGGTAGTATGTAAAGCCCAAGTGGACAGGATTATAGGGATAAATAGACAAATCTGTAATTGCAACGAAATATCTTGATGTACTCAACTCAGTAACGATGAGGACAAGCAGACAAAAAAAATCATAAGCGGTACAGATTTTGAAGAGCACAAAGAAAACACTTGACATGATGCACACGCACAGACCTCCAACAAGTATCTGCAAAAGGTACGTTCGTCCCATCACACTTGGAGTTTTTACAAAAATGACAGTACAGTAGTTCATCAATCAAGTCTCAACAACTTCAGAGGATTGGCTATAATGCGATTAGGATAAAAATTGATAACAAAAGTATAATGGAAAAGCCATCTTTCCCAGCGACCTATTGAGAGAAGAAGCATAGCTGACGACTTCAGAGATGTCAAAGCTATAACTTCTTCCCATTGGACCACACCAGGATCCCAGGGTACCTGTCCACTTAGAGTTCCAGAATTCTTAAGTAATCCTCAGTCCAAATCAGTAAGAAAAGGAAATACCAGTAGAGATACAGGCAAAATCTTGAGGAAGCATTTCTCCAAAGAAGAAATCCAAAAGGTCAATAGACATATAGAAAGGTTCCACATCAGGAAAATGCAAATAAAACCACAATAAGATCCCACAAAGCACTGGTCAGAGTGGCAAAAATGTTAATGTCTGTCAACAGCAGTTGGAGAAGTCTCCTACATTCCTGGTGGGGAGAACTGGAGCAACCTCTTCAAAAACCAGTTTAACACCGTCCAGTAGACTTGAAGTTACCCATAACCAACGACTCAGCTGTCTACCCCCAGAGCAACTCGGGTACCTGTGCCCCTGGAGACAGATCTAAGGAACTTCTCGGCAGCCTTGTTCACCATCGCCCCATACTAGAAACAACCAGATGCCCGTCGCTACTAGAATAGGTTAAAAAAAAATGTAGTGCAATAAATGGTAAAATTTAAGTGATAAAAATAAATGATAAAATGCTGTGCTATATTCAGATCTGTGAATGCGTCTTACAAACACAAAGTTCAAATGAATTAGATTACTTTTCTGTAAACTCTGTATAGAACCTAATATACATACAGAAAAGCACACCAGTTTTCATTGTACCATACCCAAAAGTCTATTTTTTGAAAAGGAAACAGATTACCCCACTAGATGATGAGTTTCTTCAGAGCAGGGATAACCGTTATTGTTTGTTAACACAATAAGTTAACACAACTGTTAACACAGTAAGTGTTGTTAACACAACACTTGGCGGGGGGCGGGGAGGGGGGGTAGAGTCTGTCGAGTGTGATGAATGAGATTCAGAGCTCCTTGAATTCGTGTCACCAAATCAAAAAGAAGATGACTTTGGGTAAGGGGACCTTCATATGACTGCATTTTTTTCTTTCTTATCCGTGTAATCATAACCCCTTATATTTTCGTCTTTTGACTTTACTAATACCTTTCACACCTTCTATCTCATTCCATCCTCAGAACAACCTAAAGATAGACCAAGCATGTATTGCTTACCCCTCAGTCGTAGTTGTAGAAATAGAGTCTCAAAAACACTGAAAATCTTGGCCAGGCAACTGGATACTGGATGGGCCGCGACAAGGATGCCCAGGTGCCCTTTGCCTTAACACAGCATCTTTTCTCCTACATGATACTGAATTGGTCAACTGGACTCCTTAGCCTGCAAGGGGCTTCTTCCAACTCCAACATCCCATGATGCTTTGGGGTCACAGACTCCACAACGGAGTTGAAGATTGACCTATTTGGGGCCAGAGGGAGGCGAGTGTGTCAGGGATGGCACATAGTAGTCCTTGATTAAACAGCATTCGTGGGCTTGGGAAAACCTGCCGGCACTCTTTTTTTTTCAGTGTCGACGTGCTGTATTTTTCTCAGCAAAATTTTTTGACATTTTATTTTTTGAGCCAACATGTGTGCATAAGATATAGTTTATTATGTGTGCATTAGACCTCAATAAAGGTGATTTAAAAAAAAAATCAATGACAGATACCACTGGTGGACCCTTGGGTGGCTAATACAATCTGGAGCCCCCTCGCTGGCTCAGCAGTGGCCACACGATGGCAGACTTGAGCTCAGGGGCAGGGGCCATGAGAGGACGGATAATCATATTACCCCTACACTACACAGGAAAATACTTGAACAGATGGAAGTTTGCCACGTGCATGAAAAGGATCAAGCGATATGTCAAAGATGTGACTTTTCCTTAGGTTAACATGGGTGCTTTGCCTGTATATGTGTATCTGAAGAGGCTGGTTCTAATTTTTTTTTTTTTTTTTTTTTTTTTAATTTTTATCTTAAGCAGGCCCTCTACCCAATTGTGGAGCCTGAACTCACAACCCTGAGATCAAGAGTCACATTGTCAGGGCACCTGGGTTGCTCAGTCGGTTGAGCATCCAGCTTCAGCTCATTCCGTTCAGGTAACCATTTTGTGGTTCATGGGTTTGAGCCACGAGACAGGCTTAGCATCGAGAGCCTGGAGCCTGCTTCAGATTCTGTGTCTCCCTCTCTCTCTCTGCCCCTCCCCCGCTTGTACACACACACACACACACACACACACACACACACACACACTGCTGTGAGAAAAATCAAGACAAATGCCAGAAATAAAGCACATCCAAAGGGACATACAAATCACTAAGAAGACAGATCACGCAATAGAAAAATGGGTAAAACATTTGAATGAACGGTTTATCGAGAAGAGTGAAAATGCATCTTGGACATATGACAACATGCTCAACTCCCCTCTTTTAAGGAAAAACAAATGAAAACACCAGGGAGATGTCATTTTTTTAATCTAGGAGGCTAGCAGCAATCAGGAAGATTAATAATACACCCAGGAGGCACAGATTCTAAAAAATAAGGCCTCTCACCCAGTCCTCGGGGAAACTGGGAATCTGTGCATTTGTGGTGGGGAATCTGCCAGTATCTATCAAAGCCGGGAATATACCCTTGGCCTCAGATTTTCTTAGAATTAAGCCTACAGATATTCTCACACTTCACACATGGGAATTACATCGTACCAGGTTATTGTATGCAACATTGTTTGCAATGTGGAAAGACCGGAAAACATCTAAATATCCATCCATAGGTGGCCAGTTAAATAAGCTCTGACACGTGCACACAGTGGAAAATCACGCAGTTGTTAAAAATAAGGACAAAGCTCTTAGTCTGTTGATATGAAGACGTCCTCAAGATAAAGAAGAGGAAAAATGTATGGGACCATGTATATGGTATTCTCTTTTTTTATGTTTATTTACTTATTTTGAGGCGGGTAAGGAGCAGAGAGAGGGGGAGAGAGAGAATTCTGAGCAGGCTTCATGCTCAGCACAGAGCCCTACATAGGGCTCGATCCCACAACCGTGAGATCATGACCTGAGCCAAAATCAAGAGCTGGACGCTCCACCGACTGTGCCACACAGGCGCCCCTATGATATTCTTTATTAGTGTGCAAAGGATCGAAAAAGGAGCATACGCTTGCTGAAATGCACATACACGTAGGTATATAACAGAGATAGCACGAGGATCTGACAATAATTGTTGCCTCCGGAAAGAAGGCCTGGCTAAGGGTGGAAGGCAGGGAGTTTTCACTGTATATAGCATTTTCTTGCTTTTGATTTCTGGAATATGTCATTATGTTACCTATTTATGAGCACTTGAATTTATTACAATAAACAAATAAACGAGAACACCGGAGGTCAGTGGACGGGGTTGAATCTCATGAAAGGCCCAACCAGTAGACCCCACATGAGACCGAGGCTGCCTCGGGAGTGAATAAACTGAGGCTTGATGAGAGATCAGAGAGGGTTGCCCATGCCAGGCTTGGGCTGGAGGGGCTCTCCCAGTGAGTGGTTGAATGTTCCTGATCAACTCGTCCGCTCCCTGCTGGAGAAGTCACTACCCGCTGCCACCTACAAACCAGGAAGCTGTGGGCCCCGCCACCCCTCCCTCCGCAGCGCCTGCCATATTTAGGAGTGGCCGGCTCCCAGATAAGGCTCTTGACACCGAGGCAGGCCCCTGCCTGTCCAGCGCTCTGGGCTTCTCCTGTGTAACAAACACCTCCAGGAAGGTTCTGCTCCGGAGGGCTGCCCTTCTGGACTTTACCAGCCTCGGTCATTATAGCCTCGGTCACTACCTCCTTCCCTGCTAAGGCCACCTGGAAGGAAGGCCCATTTCTCTTTTGTGGTGAGAGCATTTAAGATCTACTCTCACAGTCTCCTGCACTGGTCTCCGAGGGGCTGACACTTTGTGGGGCTCCAGCCCACCCAGTTATTGAGCAGACCCCTGATGACTCAATCTCAAGGGCTCTGTCATTCAGGATAGATGCACAGCTGCTTCTGTTTACTCCCTACAAGAGATCCAGCAAAATCTGATCGCCTCTCAGGATAGCCCCTGGCCTGACTCACCAGTCCAGGAGAGCTGCTGAAGAACATGTTTTCCAGGGGCGCCTGGGTGGCTCAGTCGGTTAAGCGTCCGACTTTGGCTTGGGTCATGATCTCACAGTTTGTGAGTTCGAGCCCCACATCGGGCTCTGTGCTGACAGCTCAGAGCCTGGAGCCTGCTTTGGATTCTGTCTCTCTCTCTCTCTCTCTCTCTGCCGCTCCCCACTTGTGCTCTGTCTCTCTCTTTGTCAAAAATAAACATTAAAAAAAATTTCTTTTTAAATATGGCACCAAAACCATCAGTCCATTCAATGCCCCTCTTTTATTGCATTTATTCATTCCTTCATTCAATCCTTCAAACCAGAATTTTACCGGTAACTTACAGCTGCCCATATGCTCCTCTCACACCAGGTATCCATTATTTCTCAACTTGTGTTTATCATCCACTTGCATTTTTAATAGTCTATCCCATAAATATGTATGCCTATACAATCTGTATATTTTTAGAGAGTAAATTAATATTTATTTAGTCGTTAATCACAGTGAAAATTAAACAGGTGGCAGTTTCCCTGTGGCATACCTTGAACCATAAATGCAAGGTGAACTCTTTCTTGTTTCAACCCCAAAATAAAATGTGTCATGAGCACTAATTTTCAGCAGAACTATGAGGGATCTAATTTGCCTTTGGTGCCTCGATGCACCTGTCTGTCCTCCTCTTTTCTATCCCCTCCATTCCCAGACCCGATCAAGAAATTTAAAGTCGTGCTCCGTTAGCCTCCCACTAAGTACATGCTTAACAAGGAAATCTACTATCAATCATTTACTCCTTGCCGTAAATTTAATTTGTGGGCTGTCCCTCTCAAGGTTATTTGCATTTTAAATATCTCCATTTGAGAAACGAGAGAGATTTGTGTTCTGTTAAAACACATTCCAACAAGGAGATACGAGAGATCCTGTGAGAGAATCGAAATTACCTTTCGGCAGGAATAGGACTCTCATAAAAAAGACAACCTGGGGAAACTAGTGGAACCTTATATACTCGGAAGTTTACCTCAGTAAGATCTCTTCGGCCTCCTTAGGCCATATCACATTACATGACAAAAAAAAAAAAATTTTTTTTAACCTCAACTACATAAAATTGAGGTATTTCTTCTCAATTTATGGCACGCTCTTCACATTGTTCTTGCAAAGCCCCTCTTTTTTATTTATGTTTCACTTCTTCCTCCAGCTCCTCTTCCATTCCCTTTCCCCCTTATGCAACCACTTTTAATAACTCTGGTCAACCTTTTTCCTTGCTTTATTGACATGGAATTGACATATACAATTGTGAACATTTAAAAAATGTTTTTTAGATGTTTATTTCTTTTTGAGAGACAGAGACAGAGCGTGAGTGGGGGGAAGGGCACAGAGAGAGGGAGGCACAGAATCCGAAGCAGGCTCCAGGCTCCCAGCTGTCAGCACAGAGCCCGACGCGGGGCTCGAACTCACAGACCGCGCGATCACGACCCGAGGTTGGATGCTTAACCAGCAGAGCCATCCAGGCGCCCCTAAGGTCGTGTACGTTTAAGGTGTACAAAGTGGTAATTTGTTACACTTCTCTATTGTGAAATGGTTACCACTCTAGCCTCCATCACCTCACATGATGACCATTGCTTTTTGGGGGGTGAGAACATGTCAGAGTTGCTCTCTTAGCAACTCTATCATGTATATAATACGGCATTATAATCTATAGTCACCATGCTGTACGTGAGATCCCCAGAACGTACTCATCTTACAACTGAAGTTTGTATCCTTTGACCAACATCTCCCCTTTGCCCCCACCCCCAGCCCCTGGCAACAAACATTCTACTCTGTTTCCGTGCATTTGGCTTTTTTAGATTCCACATGTCAGTGATATCAGTATATCAGATATTAGACAACAGTCTTTGTCTTTCTCCGTCTGGCTTACCGCACCCCTTAATAATGGTGTCCGATCCTTTTAATGTGCTGTTCAGAGTGGTTTGCTAATTATTTTTGAGAATCTTTGCTTCGACATTCATCAGGGTTATTGGCCTATCGTTTTCTCGTCTCGTGGGATCTTTATCTGGCTTTGGTATTAGGGTGATGTTGCCCTGGTAAAATGAGTTTGGGAGTGCTCTCTCCTCTTCTATTTTTTGGAGGAGTTTGAGAAGGTTTGGTGTTAATTCTCCTTTAAATGTTTGGCAGAAGGTCACCAGGGAGGCCATCGGGTCCTGGGCTTTTCTTATTGGGAATTTTTTTTAAACTTTATTTATTTGTCTTGAGAGGGGGTGGGGAGAGAGAGGGAGAGAGAGAGAATACTCTGGGGAGGGAGAGAAAGGGAGGGAGAGAGAAAATCCTAGGCAGGCTCCACACTGACAGTGCACAGCCTGATGCGGGGCTTGAACTCACGAACCGTGAGATCACGACCCGAGCGGAGATCAAGAGTTGGATGCTTAACTGACTGAGTCACCCAGGTGCCCCGGGGAAAATTTTGATGACTGATGCAGTCTCCTAACCTGTTATTGGTCTGTTCAGATTTTCTGTTTCTTCATGAGTCAGTCTTGGTAAGTTGTATGCCTCCTGGAATTTCTCCATGTCTTCTAGGCCGTCCGATATGTTGGTGTCTTGGTTTATACCACTCTCTTATGATCCTTTATATTTCTGCGGTATTAATCGTACCATCTCTTCTGTCTTTTCTAATTTTATTTATTTGAGACTTATCTCTTTTTTTTCATTGTCTAACTGGAGTTTTGTGAATTTTATGTCTTCAAAAAACTAACTCTTGGGAGCCTGGGTGACTTAGTCGGTTAAGCATCCAACTTCGGCTCAGGCCATGACCTTGAGGTTCATGAGTTTAAGCCCTGCATAGGACTCCGCACTGGTAGTGTGGAGCCTGCTTGGGATTCTCTCTCTCTCTCCTCTCTCTCTGCCCCTCCCCCACTCGCACTTTCTCTCTCTCTCTAAATAAACAAACTTAAAAAAAAAACCTCTTAGTTTTGTTGATCTGTTCTATTGTTTTTTCAGTCTCTATTTCATTTATTTCTTCTCTGATCGTTGTCAGCTCCTTCTTTCTGCTATCTTTGGGCTCAGTTCATTCTTCTTTGTCAAGTTCCTTGAGGTGAAAAGTTAGGTCGTTTATTTAAGTGCTCTCTTTTTTTCTTGATGTGGGCATTTACTTCAACCCCTCTTAGAATTGTTTTTGCAGAGTGTCATAGGTCTTGATGTGTTGTTTCCGTTTTCATTTGTTTCAAGGTATTTCTTTACCTCTCTTTTTATTTCTTCTTTTACCCATTGGTTTTTCAGGAATGTGTTGTTCAATTTTTACATATTTATGGAGTTTCTAGCTTTCCTCCTCTGGTTGATTTCTAGTTTTATGCCATGTGGTAAGAAGAGATAGTTGGTATTATTTCAGTCTTCTTCTGTATGCTCAGCTTGTTTTGTAAATGAACATATGATCTATCCTGGAGAACGTTCCATGTGAAGAATGTATATTCTGTTGTTTTTGGATGGCATATTCTGTATATGTCTGTTAGATCCCTTCTCTTTATCTGTTGTGAATCTACTGTACGTTTCTGGTTTGTGGTTACCAAAAAACTTAGATAAAACATCTTATATGAGGTATAACAGTCTATTTTATGCTGAGAACAATTTAACTTCAGTCGCATATAAAAAGTCGATTCTTCATCCCCCTTTTCTGTTTTTGATGTCACAGTTTACGTCTTTTATATTGTGCACTCATTAACAAATTACTGTCACTATAATTTTTTATCACTGTAGTTATTTTTAACACTCTTGTCCATTAATCTTTATACTAGAGTTAGTGGTTAACACACCACCGTATTTAGTATCCGAATATTCTGAAATTGTCTATATACTTCCCTTTACCAGTTTTGTGTATTTTCATGTTACTGTTTTCCATCCTTCTGTTTCAGCTTGAAGAACTCCTCTCAGCATTTCTTGTAAGTCAGATCTCATGGTGATGATCTCCCTCAGCTTTTGTTTGTCTGGGAAAACCTTTATTTTTTCCTTCATTTTTGAAGGATAACTTTGTTGGGTAGAGTGTTCTTGGTTAGCTTTTTCTTTTCAGCCCTTTACTTTGAATGTATCACCCCACTCTCTTCTGGCCAGTAAGGTTTCTGCTAAGAAATCTACAGATAGCCTTACAGAAGTTCCCTTGTAAGTTACACAATTCTCTTCTCTTGTGTCTTTTAAGATTGTTTATCTGTCTTTGATTTTTGACAGCTTTGTTATCATGTGTCTTGGAGAGGGTCTTTTTGAGTTTGTTCGGTGGCCTATGAGCTTCATGAACTTGGATATCCAACTCTCCCCAGATTTGGGAATTCTTAGCCATCATTTCCTTAAATAAGTTTTCTGCCCCATTTTCTCTCTCTCCTCCTCCTTCTGGAACTTAAATAATTTGCAAATTATTTATTTTAACGGAATCTATAGGTTCCATAAGATTTCTTCACCTTTTTAAAAAGATTATTTATTTATTTATTTTGGGAGAGAGAGAGCACATGCACAAGTAGGGGAGGGGCAGAAAGAGGGAGAGAGAGAAAATACCAAGCAGGCTCTGCACTGTCAAAGTCGAGCCCAGTTCGGGGCTTGAACTCATGAACCATGAGGTTATGACTTGAGCTGAAGTCAAGCACTTAATCAACTGAGCTACCCAGGTGCCCCAGCTGTCGGTGCTTTCTTATAACTGAGTTTTCTCAAAGTTTTCTTAAAAACAGTTATTTTGAAATCTTTATCGGTTAAATCACCAATCTTTATGTCTTTGGATCTGGCTATGGGAGATTATTGTGATCCTTTGGTGGTGTCACGTTTCCCTAATTTTTCATGTTTCTTGAAGTTTTGCATTGAGCCACATCCTCTAGTCTTTATTAACTGCCTCTGGGAGAGAAATTCCTTCCATCAGCCCTACTAGGCATTTTGAGGCTTTCGCAGAAACTCGGTAGAGACACCTGCTCCGTGTTTCTTGCTCCCCCTTGTGGCAGAATTCTTAAGCGAGTATGCCTTCTTTCTATTCTGAAATGCACCGGGCTGAGAGCACTGATACAGCCTCTCTTTTGTTTTCCCAAAGGTGGTGCTAAAGCTCAAGTTTGTGGTCTCTCCCTGGCCTGTAGATTCCGGCTGGCTTTCTGCACATGCTCACTAAGACGTCTGCCAGACCTTGCTCTCACTGCCACCATCAGGAGCACACGGGGCGGGGGGGGGGGGCTGGCCACGGTGTGTGTGTGTGTGTGTGTGTGTGTGTGGTATACAGAGTGCTGTGGGTGCCCATGGGTCAGTTGGGAGATTCATGAGCAAAGTGTCACCAGTGGCTTGCGTGCAGGCTCCGTGATGGAGTCTGCAACACAGTTAGTAGATCTGCACCCTTTAATGCCCTCAGAGAGTCACATGTGCCATTCTCCCAGCCTCTTCTTGCCCACCCCCAACTCGCGCAGCTCATGATTCAGTATGCTGGATGCAGTGAGAGAGAGATGAGCTTCTTTGGGAGCATCCCACACAGCTGGGGAAGCCAGGTGCTCATTCACATGCTCTCTTTTCCCCAAGAGAGAAGTCATAAGCTGAGAAGATCTCTCTTGGCCTTAAGTCGTCACCTTGAGGCGGGTGTGTGTGTGTGTGTGTGTGTGTGTGTGCACAAGTAAAGTCAAAGTGTCTCTCTTCCCTCTACGATGCATCCAAACTCATATTTCTGTTTGCCCTAACAGCGTACTAGAACCCTGGACTTCCATCTGTGGGGGATTGTCTAAGACAGTTTTCCAGGGGCTTCCAGGTCATGACCAAGAGGGGCTGTAGCCAGTTTGTGGCCCCTTGCAGGGTCCACAGCTGAGACCGAGGTGTGTCTGTCTATTACCCAATGCACGGGTGGGTGAGACTCCTCCCAGGTCCCTGGGTGTGTGGTGCTGGATTCCACAGGGTCCACAAAGGCACTTTTTGTCCATGGATGGATGCCAAACTGTGGTTGTTGGGGGCAGGGGGGAGGACACAGATGAGGGACATCTTATTCGGCCATGATGCTGACATTATGGCTTGAATTTTTTAAGCAGACGTAATACTAGTGTTGGCAAAACTTGGTTTTAGTCCTTATTATGTTAATAAAATTTATTCATGTTGTTGATGTTACCATGGTACGTTCATTTTATTCATTTTTTTTCATGTTTTCAAAATCATCGAGGATTCTAAGAGCTTTCCCTTATGAAAATTATATCTATTGACACCATATTAGAATTTAATTTGTGAATCTTAAAATATGTATTAATTGCCTTTAAGATAACAACAATAACCCATTGCATATTACCATAAGCGATTTTATGAAAATAACTGTATTTTTAAAAAACACCAAAAAATTGTATTTTACACAAATTTAATTTTTACAAATCTCCTTAAGGTCTGGCCTAATAGAAGACAACCAGATTCTTATATCTGCTTTGGCATTTAATATGTTGTGATATGTTATTTGGTAGAAATATTTGAAGATAATCTGATTTCGTATAGATTTGTAATTGGAAAAGGAGAAATATTTCAGTAGTCTTTCCAGATCATTGTGGTCGATTTTTTAGGTTAGTTGCAATGCAGAACCTGAAACCATATCAATAAACTTTTAGTAGGCTGTTACATTAAAATCCATTGGTCTGCCTTGCAGTTTGAATGGATTTTTACTCAGGCATGATTTTGTAACACGGGTTTACCTCAGAGACATTGTGGGTTCAGTTCCAGACCACTACAGCAAAGCTAGTATCACAATAAAATGAGTCAAGTGATTTTTTTGGTTTCCCGGTGAGTATAAAAGTTATATTCATTTTTTTTTAACGTTTATTTATTTTTGAGAGAGAAAGAGAGTGTGTGAGCAGGGGAGGGGCAGAGAGAGAGGGAGACACAGAATCTGAAGCAGGCTCCAGGCTCTGAGCTGTTGGCACCGAGCCTGATGCAGGGCTCGAACTTATGAACTGGGAGATCATGAGCTGAGCTGAAGTCGGATGCTTAACGGACTGAGCCACCCAGGCGCCCCTTAAAGTTATGTTTAAACCGTACTGTAGTCTACTATGTGTGCAATAGCGTTATGCCTAAAAAAATGCAATGTCCATACCTTAATTAAAAAATACTTTATCACTAAAAAGTGCTAACCGTCATGTGAGCCTTCAGTGAGTCATAATCACTGCTCGCCGATGCTCATAACAAATATAATAAAGAAAAGGCTTGAAATATTGTGGGAATTACCAAAACGTGGCACGGAGACATGAAGTGAGCAAATGCTGTTGGAGAAATGGCGCCCATAGACTTGCTTGACCCAAGGCTGCCGCAAACCTTCAATTTGTGAAAAAAAAACCACAAAAAAACCCCAAAAAACGCAGTAGCTGCAAAGCACAATAAAACGAGGTGCCTGTAATGAGGCTGACGTTAGTACCGTCACCTCAACATAGGACAGCCACGTTATCCAAGGGGAAGCCCGGGGGGGCTGGGGGATGAGAGGTGGCTCCACGACCTGGAGCAGCTGACAATGGTGCCTTCGAGAATTTCCTCTCTTCCAGCTCACAGCAATGCACTGAAGTTTACAGGCACTCGGTTTCATGGATCTACGGACTGTATTATCTCCTTTTCACTTAAATAACCCTCCCAACATGTTGTAAAGTTGGGCCTTCAAAGGGACCTTGGATCACAGATGACACCAGTAAAACCAGTACAATTGAACAAGAACAAAGAGAGGCAAAACCTTATATATCTCTCGTCAACCCACAAGGCTGAAAAACAGCAACCGTTAAAGGATCAGGTCTGACAAAAAGTTAGCCAAAAAGGTTTGAACTTATCAAGAAGACTATGAGAGATGTATTATTTACACACACTATTATTAACTATCAACATCACCTCAAGTATACATTAAACCTTAAGATATCAGCTATCACAGGATAAGGCAAGGCATTTAAATACCTGTGTATGTGTTAGTTTGTTTTTGTATTTTTTATGTTTTTAAACCTTTTTTTTAAAGTTTATTCATTTGTTTTGAGAGAGACAGAGAGTGTAAGTCGGGGAGGGGCAGAGAGGTGGAGAGAGAGAAAATCTCTCTCTGAGCAGGCTCTGAGCTGCCAGTGCAGAGCCCAACTCAGAGCTCAAACCCACGAAACCATGAGATCGTGACCTGAGCTGAAATCAAGAGTTGAACGCTTAACCGACTAAGCCACCCAGGGGCCCTTAGAAAAGAGGCATCAGAGATATTCATTTTTCATTAAAAAAAGCTCAAAATATTTTTGCTATCAATAGGAAAATATAAATTATTCAATCTTGATCACATTTGACATCAGCTTATACAAGATGTCATATACAGATTGTTGATTCAAGTTGCTGAACATTTCCTGATGTATTTCCAAGATGACTTCCTAGTCTTACACACACACACACACACACACACACACACACACACACACAGAGTAGAAATAGTGAATGAGAGGGGCGCCTGGGTGGCTCAGTCGGTTAAGTGTCCAACTTCGGCTCAGCTCATGATCTCATGGTCCGTGAGTTCGGCCCCACATCGGGCTCTGTGCTGACAGCTCAGAGTCTGGAGCCTGCTTCAGATTCTGTGTCTCCCTCCTCTCTGAACCTCCCCCGTTCATTCTCTGTCTCTCTCTCTGTCCCAAAAATAAATAAACATTTTTTAAAAATTAAAAAAAAAAAAGAAATAGTGAATGAGAATTAATGCTAGGGTGTTCTGAGTACCTCACATCTGATTTATCATTATGAGACAAAAGAATGGCTGTATTCAACTCTCAAAATTTGGTGCCAATATTATGTCCAATAATATACTTAGAACACACATTTATTTTTATTTATTTAAAAAAATTTTTTTTAACGTTTATTTATTTTTGAGACAGAGAGAGACAGAGCACGAACAGGGGAGGGGCAGAGAGAGAGGGAGACACAGAATCTGAAACAGGCTCCAGGCTCCCAGCTGTCAGCACAGAGCCCGACGCGGGGCTCGAACTCACGGACCGCGAGATCGTGACCTGAGCCGAAGTCGGCCGCTTAACCGACTGAGCCACCCAGGCGCCCCAAGAACACACATTTAGCATACGATTTATAATTAAGTGTATATTTGTATTAAGTGTATGATTCAGTGCCAGGCCATGAGCAGAAAGTGGTAACGGTGAAGATTATATTGCTGATTTGAAGAGCAATCAGAAATTACCTGAATTAATTTTAAATTCTCCCTTTTTATAAAGGTGAAATGGAAAGTCATTCTGTTGCAATTTTTTAATTTTTTAAAAATGTTTTATTTACTTTTTTAAGACAGAGAGAGACAGAGCATGAGTGGGGATGGGGCAGAGAGAGAGGGAGACACAGAATCTGAAGCAGGCTCCAGCCTCTGAGCTGTGAGCACAGAGCCCCATGCGGGGCTCGAACTCAGGAACTGTGAGATTGTGACCCGAGCGGAAGTTGGACGCCCGACCAACTGAACCACCCAAGCGCCACCCAACCATCCTGTTGCATTTTTTAGGATCGACATCCGGAAACCAAATTTATCTGTTAGGTATATTACATACTTAAGAACAGCTTAAATCTCAGAGTCATGAAATATCTTAACACCTTTCATATTTGGCCCAAATAAAATATTTTGCTGTTCATTGAGCTGATCAGCTCAGTTTAATATGACCAGATATCGCCTGTTCCTCCTATTCAGCCTGCCAGGGCAGGAATGATTGCCTTCTCCTTGAGTGATGCTCATAACCCTGCACACCTAAATGTAGCGTGGCGCTGTCCACAAGGAGCCATAGTCATGGTTCCTATTGCTGTGCGACTGACTACATGAAATTCTTCAAAGGGTGAATCCACTTTTCGCTTTTTTCCTGCCCCTCTCAGAATGACTGACATATGGTGGACAAAGCAAAGTATTTATCAAATTATTGTATTTTACTGAACTACCTGTACCATTTCCGAACGTTAGATCTCAAAGGGTATATATTTCATATTTAGGTGTGATGCTCCAGCCCATCTGCCAAGTGATCTGTAAGACGGTGAGTTTTAAGTGGGGCTCAGAGTAAGAGCAGATTCTATAGTGGGTCCAGGCTGTGGCTCTGGCCTGTGACCCAACAGGTTCAATGGTACTCAAAGTTTTATGGAACAAGAAAGTCCCAGTAAGAAAATCACAGCATAATCTCATAGAGTTTTGAAGCAAGCAAAGCTGTGTCTTTTTGAGCTAGTAACTAGCCTTCCTTTGAGAAGAAGACCGTGGCATGCCTCAAGGACTTCATAGAGTCTGAACGCTTGACTGCGTGTTTGGTTCCACAGAAAACCAACTCCAAGATGGAGATGCATCCATCTGTCCTAAATAGGATAAACTCTTGTTTTGCTGTATCCATTTGTCTTCCCTGCCCACCAGGGTTTTGCCAGTATGTCATCTGTGGAGTTAGAGAAAATCTTATTTATCATCATTAAATCCCATACACTTATTTTTTTACCGAAGTACTCACTTCATAGCAGTAGAAATGCATCAACAGGCTCTTGTCGATGAAATTCACTGGTTTGATCACACAGGCCATCACCCAGAAGCAGGTGCCCTGTTAAACAGAGAATCACTTGCTTACGACTATTTTTTTGGTGTCTACTCAGAGACAGCACCTGCAAGGTTGAAATGCTGCCTTAAAGGGTCTGGGAACTGAGATGTAAAATTGGGAGTGGCCCCTCTCACTTTAGACCTGAAGATCTCTTGTTTCCCGTTCCCAAACCTTGGGTTCTGCTGGCTTCATGATCTAGGCCCTCAAGAAAAGTATTTTCCCTTCAGGAGATTCCATAATGGTTCCATAAACTTGAAGTTGAGTTGAATTGACAGGCTGAGAAAGGAGAACTGCACTGTGTGGGGTGATTGGTACCAATTGTGAAGGGAAAATAATTTTTCCACTACACATCTGGTGTAGGAAGAATCATATCTGCAACCAAGGGGAGTCACTGGGGTGCCACTTAGAATAGAGAAACAGGGGGCGCCTAGGTGGCTCAGTCGGTTAAGCGTCCGACTTCAGCTCAGGTCACGATCTCGCGGTCTGTGAGTTCGAGCCCCGCGTCGGGCTCTGGGCTGATGGCTCAGAGCCTGGAGCCTGCTTCCGATTCTGTGTCTCCCTCTCTCTCTGCCCCTCCCCCGTTCGTGCTCTGTCTCTCTCTGTCCCAAAAATAAATAAACGTTAAAAAAAAAAAAAAAAAGAAACAGTTACAGAATAATAATTGCATGTCCAATACTAAAGGTCAATTAAAGACTGAAGTTACCCAATAAAGCCACGGAATAACAAGGACTCAGGTCATTCACGTGTGAAGGCATTTTTCACGAAGTAAATAATCACAACTAGCAAAGGCACTGAGGGCCAGGGTAAGATGGAATGGGTGGTGGAATAAAATATCAATGATAAAATGGTATGTGATCGGTGATGGCCTTGTGACCAGGTATAGAAATGAGAACTGAAAGATCAGTATATACTTTTTGGTTTGTAGTAACCATTGATATCTCTTTCCCCCCCATTCCTCTTCCCTTGGTATTTTATATGAGGAATGTTGTTGGTGCTTAGTTTCACAATGAATTCACTAGACCATGACAACCCACATCCAAACTAAATGGGGAGGACTGAAATGCTCCCAGAGATCTTAGACCCAACGTGACTATGATGACTAGTGGGATTTGCAAGTCCTCTCAGTGGAGGGAAGGAGAAAGCAAGTGTAGGAGATAGGCATTTCAAATATGAAGTTGTGAGATATGGTGGGGGGGGGGGGGTCGGTGAGAATGGATACTGCATAGTAAAAGGGGTAGACGGTGCTAGTCCTTGATCTGTTTCCATTGGATGCATTCCATCCAGATCCTCTTCCCCTGCTCTGCTCTGTACCCCAAAACTGATCCCTGAAGACTCTGTTTCCCAGACCCCTAGATGGGTCTGGCCAATGAGAGGGTCTGGAAAGAGATATGAGGTGGGAGAAAGGGAGAATCCAGAGTCTTTCTCCCTACCCTTCTTCACCTCTAATGGCATCTCCAGAAGTAGCTGAACTTCCTCCATGGTTGTGGCTCCCATAGGAAAGATCCACCACGATTCTGGCTTCACCTTGTGACCCTGCCCTTAGGCTCCGCTTCCACTGCCATTTCCCTCTCTCCTTTCACTGAACAGTGGTAGTGCCTTCTTGCTGTTGTTAATCTTTGGGTTAATTTCCTGTTTGATTTCTCAGAGTTCCTATCACCTAATGCAGCGCAGCCAATTCCCTGCATTAAATTCCTTCTGTTTCAAGTTCTCTTGTGCAGTTTCTACTTCTTAATTAGATCCTGACAGGTTAACTGTCCAAGAAGAGGGAACTGGTTAGAGAATGATAATAATCACCATAGTTTATTTTTATTAAGACCTTACTAAGATCCAGACCCTGTGCTGGAGATTTTGCATGCATTAATTCATTTCATCCTCTTGATAATTCTCAAAGGTAAGTCCTCTTTATCTCCATTTTATAGAGAGAGGGCACAACTTGCTTGAGGTTACACAGTCAACAGCTCAAGTGAGACTTGAACACAAGTCTGTGTAACACCAAATTCGTACTCCTCATAGTCATTCATCACCATAATGCATATTGTACAAACATCAAGACAATATTTAAGAAAATAAATATATAGAAAATTCCCGTGATACATTATTGTTTTTAAAAGTAAGATAGAAGGGCGGGGCACCTGGGTGACTCAGTTGGTTAAGCGTCTGACTTCAGCTCAGGTCATGATCTCGCAGTTCGTGAGTTCAAGCACTAAGCAGGGCTCTGTGTTGACAGCTCAGAGCCTGGAGCCTGCTTCAGATTCTGTCTCCCTCTCTCTCTGCTCCTCCCCTGCTCATGCTCTGTCTCTCTCTGTCTCAAAGATAAACAAACACTAAAAAAAAACCAAACAAACCATTTTAAAAATAAGATAGAGGGGCACCTGGCTGACTCAGTCAGAAGAGCACGTGACTCTCGATCTCAGGGTTGTGAGTTCGAGCCCACACTGAGTGTAGAGATTACTAAAAAAATAAATAAACAAACTTTAAAAAAAGATAGCTCGCTATGTAGAATCCTAAGAGCTTTTAATTAAAAAAATTTTTTTTAAGTTTATTTATTTATTTTGAGAGGCAGAGCAAGTTGGGTAGGGGCAGGGAGAGAAAGGGAGGAGGGAACCCCAAGCAGGCTCTGTGCTGTCAGTGCAGAGCCCGACTCGGGGCTTGAATTTCAGAACCATGAGATCATGACCTGAGCCAAAATGGAGAGTCAGATACTCAACTGACTGAGCCACCCAGGCACCCCCTAAGAGGTTTTTAAAATCTAATATATATTTATCTCATAAATGATACTAGATAGAGGCACCTGGGTTAAGAGACTTCAGTTCAGGTCACGATCTTGTGGTTGGTAGGTTCGAGCCCCACGTCAAGACTCTGTGCTGACACCTCAGAACCTGCTTCAGATTCTGTGTCTTCCTCTCTCTCTGCCCCTCCCCCACTCGTGCTCTGTGTCTCTCTCTCAAAACTGAATAAACGTTAAAAAAATTTTTTTAATCAATAAATGATACTGGATAGGCCCCAAACAATCTATTTCTGGGTGGTGGAATTGCAGCTCATGTTTATTGTCTTCTGTATGCACCTATATACTTTTTTGAATTGTTCCCACTTTTATAAATGATGCGCATGTGGATCAGTCAGAATTGGGTGTGACTCCTCCCAGACTTCATCAAAGACTCAGACTCATGTTCTCTTGTGGGTGCATCAGCCTTGGGAGACCACCTTAGGGTCTTCCCATTCTCATGCCAGCCGCAGGAGAGAGGAAGGGAGCTTTTTCCACCCTGTTGAAGGAGACTCCCCAGAAATGCCGTCTACTTCTGTTTCCATTGCATTGGTCAGAACTTAGTCATAGGGTCACTTGAGGCTACAAAGGAGATAGTAAATGTAGCCATTCAGCTGAGCACCAACGTGGGTTCTGTTAGTGAAGGACGGATATGCAGGCAGTTGGCATTCTCTTCCACAAACCATTATCATCAATATAAAGTAAAAAATAAATTATGTTGCTTGTATTGCTCAATTCTATGTGGTATCTAACTAACGAGGTACCATTTATATCCAGATAGACATGCTTGAGCTGTTGGCCTTTACACAGGGTATAGTATATGGGGAAGTGATTTTTTTAAAATAAAACTTAACTTTGGAATAATTGTAGACTTAACAGAAAACTTGCACATATAGTTCAGAGAATTCCTTGTTTAACCAGTTTCAGTTTCCTCACATATTAGCTTCTTGATTACCACGGTGCATTTGTCGTAACTAGAAAGGCAACGTCATCATTACAGAAACTCCAGATTTTATCAGATCTCACCAGCTTTCCCATTAGTGTCCTTTCTGTTCCAGGATCTAGTCCAGCATCCCACATCACATTAGTTATCATATCTCCTTAGTCTCCTCTGATCTGGGATGGTTTCTCAAGTCTTTTTGTTTATGTGTTTATTTGTTTGTTTTTGAATAATCTTGACAGTTTTGAAGCATGCAGGTATTTGTAGAATGTCCCACATCTGGGTTTGCCACATGCTTTCTCATGGTTAGACTGGAGATACAGGCGTTGGGGTGAAGCACAGAGGTGAAGTGCCTTACTCATCACATCTTACCAGGAGGTACCTGATATCTACCTGGCATCATGGATGATGTTAACCTTCATCACTTGATTAAGGTGTTTGCAAGGCTTCTAATACTGTAAGATTATTATTTTTTTCCATTCCTATACTCTACTCTTTGGAAGTGAGTCACTACATGCAGGCCATAGTTGGAGTAAGAGATAGTGTATCTACATAGATTATTTGGGACTCTTCTTTAAAGAAGTTGCCTCTTCTCAGTAGGGGAGTGCATTTTTGAGGCTCACAATGTATTGCTTTTGCTTCAAGACAATGAACAAATGATGAGAATATCTTATAGGCACCTTGGGGAAGAAATGACCTGTGAGTTCAAGTTAAATACAGTTTGTCTGCTTAAATACACAGCTGGAGATCACATTAACGATTATTTTTAAAAAGGACAAAAAGCTGGTTTGTAGAGTACAAAACTCTCTCAATGTTTGGTTTGCTGAGTTTGAGGTGGGTATGTTCAGTAGACATTTGGATATTCTGATGTGGGTTCTGGGGAGAGGAAGGAGTTTAAGAGACAGATTAGGAAATCCCTAGAGTGGGTGTGGGGGGATCAGGAAGGCCTCAAGAGTGCTTAAGGTCTTTAGAAAAGAGCATGAAGAGTGAAATTGAGTGGCAAAAGGGAAAAAGGAAAGGATACAAGGGTTCCCCAGACACACACTCTACTGGCAGACCCAGGGCAGGCGAAGGCACACCTCCATTACACTGTGAAGCAAGACCACATTTATTGGCAGGAATGAAGCGTGGATGGATGGAAATCAGTCTGCACCCAATCTCAAACCAAATGTGCTAAAAAAAAAAGAAAAAAAGGATTTCTTAATGGCTATGCTGATGGATTATACCAAGCATGACTTCTTTCTATTTCCCTGAATCCTTGTGGTAAGATCTCCATGAAAGATTAAAACCAAGGAAAGATGGATGTCTTTTTAACTTTAAAAAGCTCAGGTATATGTTCTGATTATATATTACATCTGTTCAACATAGAAAATAAATAAAATTAAGAAACAAGCAGTAAAAATTACTCATGATCCCAGCCCACAAAATAATTAGCTACAACTAAAAGTTTTATATATGACTATATACACAGATACACACACACACACACACACACACACACACACACACACACACACACATATCATAATATATTTACATGGTGGAAAAATTAGAAATGATAGCTAATTGTGTATAAAAATTAAAGTCAAATACATAGCCTCCTGGAGGTTTTTATTAATTTAAAAAAAGTTGTTTTAATTTTTATTTTTAGAGAGAAAGAGAGCAAGCAAGTGGGGGAGAGGGGCAGAGGAGAGAGAGAGAGAGAGAGAGAGAGAGAGACAAGGAGAGAGAGAATCTTAAGCAGGCTTCACCCTTAGCACAGAACCCCACACAGGAATCAATTCCACAACCCTGGGATCATGACCTGAGCTGAAACCAAGAGTCAGATGCTCAACCAACTGAGCCACTCAGGTGCCCCATTTTCCTAGAGCTTTTTTTTTCTTTTTTCTTTTTAGTTTATTTATTTATTTTGAAAGAGGGAGAGAGTAGGGGAGGGGCAGAGAGAGAGGGAGAGAGAAAACCCTAAGCAAGCTCTATGCTGTCAGCTAGCAGCCTGACATGGGCTTGATCTCACAACTATGAAATCATGACCTGAGCCAGAATCAAGAGTTGGATGCTTAACCAACTGAGCCACCTGGGCACTACATCTCCTGGAGTTTTTTTTGTAGTACCTATGTTTGTATGTCTCTTTTTTAACCAAGAGCTGGAATCATACTATACACATTGTTCTATAATTCTCCTCTGAAAATATGTTATCATTAATTATTATTATTAATTATTATTATTGAAATGTATTATTATTATTAATTATTATTTATTGAAATGTATACTTCTAGGGAGGTACCATTATCCCCATTTTATGGATTAAGAAATTGAGGATGACAGACATTAAACAAATTATGTTCTAGAGCAATTGTAATCAAGTCTTATAGAATTCAAACTCATGCACTTAATCTATGTCTATTAATCTAAGTAAATCCCCACTTAGAATACTGTTTTAAAGTTAATTGTTCAATTTATTAAAGTTACAAACGTAAAATCCCAGTTCAATTTACAATGTAAATCATTCTCTTATTTTCCTTATAAATGCAGAAGATTTTAATAATTATTAATAAGGAGCTTGTATGAATTTTGGTTCCTCTTATAAATGTAATTAAATGCTTTAATTATTTCAAGTTAAATTTTGAAATTTAATATAGTCAGTTTCCTTTTTAAGTATTTCAATATCTGACTTACAGAGAAACCTCTCCAAAGTATCTATTTGCAAATTCAATCAATTAAATATAAATATGATGAGTCAAAATGCCTTTAATTTTTCCCATACTGCTTATAAAATAAATGAGATTTAAACATTAAATGACAAGCTTAAACCAATTATTCAATTACACATTATAAGTTAGAATTGCAAACCTAGCATGCTAAATTCTATCAAACAGTACAAACTCCTAAAGTGCCAGACAGAAATAAATTCATTAAGACATAAATATTAACACGGCTTGTTTGATTTACCTCTTCATCTTTATAGTTAATTCTAAATACCCTTGAATCAAAACATATTTATCTAGCTCCAGTTCATGTAATGGGATAGCGGCCTGTAGTAGATTAACTCTCTTGCCAATAACAATTATAAATCCTGGACAAAATATAAAAAACAACTATGTGAAGGCACAGGAGAGCAACCCAAAGTAGGGAGAGATGGGAAGGATATTATCCTTGAAAAAGGGAAGCTCCTGTGTGATGTACACATTGAATCAGATTTTCCCCAGAAGACAGTTCCAGTTCTGGAAGTGATCTAGACACAATGGAAATTGAAGGATGGGGAGTCCCAGAAAGAAAAAAAAAGCCACAAAAGAAAAAGATCTGAATTTTTCATGTAAATTTCCCTTAAATCCTTGACTGAGTCCTAAGGTACGTATGCATGTAACAAAGCTCCAAGAAATCCAGCAAAAAGAAGGAGGTCAGGGTCACTTGGTGGCTCAGTCAGTTGAGTGTCCATCTTTGGCTCAGATCATGATCTCATGGTTCCTGGGTTCTAGCCCCACATGGGGTTTTGCTCTGACAGCATGGAGCCTGGTTCAGATTCTCTGTCTCCCTCTCTCTCTTCCCTTCCCCCCCACTCTCTCTCTCTCTCTTTCTCTCTCTGTCTGTTTCTCTCTCTCTCTCTCAAAAATAAATAAACATTAGAAAAAAAAAAAAGGAGGCTAAGGAACTTAGCTGAGATTTTAGCAGTTGTCTAGGACTCGGGAGTTTAAGTTTGGCATTGAAGTCCAACCAAAAGAGAGAAATTTGGTAAATGGCTTGGGCTTTCCACCGACAAAACAGAAGAGCCACACTTTATGAGTAAAGACCACATCTGAGGACCACAGGCCAAACTGAATATAGCTACCCTAACAAGGGCCAAAATGAATCCCCCAAGAATCAAGGTAATTTGCCAGTAATTTAACTGCTGCCATAGCAGAGTCTAATACTCTTTACAAGAAGATCACTCAACCCAGAGTTTCTACAGCGTATTATTCACAATGCCCAATATGCAATAAGAAAATTATTAAACATGTGAAGAAGCAAAAAATGTGACCTGGAATTAAGAGGTAGTAGCAGCAGACCCACAGGTGACTCGTATGTTGGAATTGGCTGACAAAGACCTTGAAATTGGTACAATAAATATGATAGAGAACCTATAAGAAAACATGGGCAAATGGGTGAACAGATAGGGAATTTCAATGGAGAAATGAGAAAAATTTTTTTAAAGAATCAGAAATTCTAGGATTCTAGAAATTCTAGATGCATAACCCAAATGTAATCATGAGAAAATACCAAAATATCCTTCAGTAATGACAAGACAACTAGTTCAAGACATTCTCAGATGAAGGAAGACTACAAGAAGTTGTTACCAGAAGATTGACCCTAACATAGTAGATAAAGAAAGTTCTAGGGGTGCCTTTTTGGCTCAGTCGTTTGGCAACAAACTCTTGGTTTAGGCTCAGGTCATGATCTCACGGTTTGTGAGTTTGAGCCCCACATTGACTCTGTGCTGACAACTCAGAGCCTATTTGGGATTCTCTCTCTCTCCCTTTCTCTCTGCCCCTCTCCTGCGCTCTCTCTCTCTCTCTCTCTCTCACAAAATAAATAAACTTAAAAAAAAAAAGAAAGTTCTTCAATAGGAAGGAAATGTTAAAAGGAGCAAATTTGAAAAATCAGCAATGAAAAAAGAATAACAAAAAAAATTAAAATGTTGATAATTAAAGTTATGTTTGATGGTTGAAGCAAAAATTAAAATGCTGTGTGGTATGGTTCTTAATGCATATGAATAAATATTTAAGACTATGATATGGAAGAGGATAGAGAGACCTAAATCCTTCTACACGTCACTCAAAATCGTAAAATCTTGAGACCAATTGTCTTAGTCTGCTTGGGCTGCTATAACAAAATACCACAGACTATGTTTAAACAACAGAAATTTATTTTCTCACAGTTCTGGAGACTAGGCAACCAAGATCAGGGTTCCAGTTGATTCAGTTCCTGGTAAAAGCTCTCTCCCTGGCTTGTAGATGGCCACTCCCTTGCTGTAAGCTCACATAATTCTTCTTTGTGCTCCCACAGAAAAGCAGAGGGAGATCTTTTTTCCTCTTCTTATAGGACCACCAGTCCTACCCAATTAGGGCTGAACCCCATGACCTCATTTAACTTTGATTACCTCCTCTAGACCCTATCTCCAAATATAGTCATATTGGGGGAGTAGGGCTTCCACATATGAATTTGGGGGGAACACAATTCAGCCCACTAGTGAATGGTGATAAGTTATATGTATATATATGTATATATATGTGTGTGTGTATATATATATATATATATATATATATATATATGTATAATATATAATATACATATATTATGTATAACATAATACCTAGAGCAACCACTGAAAAATATATGACAGAGAAACCTTCAAAAACACTATAGATACAAAGAAGACATACAAATATCCAAAAGCATATGAAAAGATGACTAACATCACTAATGATGAGGGAAATGAAAATCAAAATAACAAAGAGATATCCCTTCACCTCTATTGGAATGGCTACTATTGGGGCGCCTGGGTGGCTCAGTCAGTTAAGCATCCAACTCTTGATTTCAGCTCAGGTCATGATCTCATGGTTCGTGAGTTTGAGCCCCACAAGGGGCTCTGCACTGACAACATGGAGCCTGCTTGGGATTCTCTCTCCCTTTTTCTCTGCCCCTCCCCTGCTCTCATTCACTCTTTCTCTCTCAAAATAAATAAATAAATTTAAAAACAAACCAGAAAATGGGGTGCCTGGGTGGCTCAGTCAGTTAAGTGTCTGACTCTTGATCTCAGCTCAGGTCATGATCTCACAATTTGTGGGTTCGAGTCCCACATTGGGCTCTGCACTGACATCATGGGGCCTGCTTGGGATTCTCCCTCTCCCTCTTTCTGCCCCTCCCCCGCTCACTCTTTCTCTCAAAAATAAATATTTTTAAAAAAAATTTTAATAGAAAGAAATCCTGCTGTATGTGACAATGTAAACAAATTTGGAGAACACTATGCTAAGTGAAATAAGCCAGTCACAGAAGGACAAACACTGCTTGATTCCACTCATCTGAAGAAACTAAAATAAACTCATAGGGACGGAAAGCTGAATGGTGGTTGCCAGGAACAGGAAGGAGGGGAATAAAGAGCTCTTATTCAACAGACCTGAAGTTTCAGTGAAGCAAGATGAATCAGTTCTAGAGATCTGCTATATAATATCATGCCTATAACAATACTGTGTTATATTCTTAAAAATTTGTTAAGAGAGTAGATCTCACATTAAATGTTCTCACCATGGGGCGTTTGGGTGGCTCAGCTGGTTAAGCATCTGACTCTTGATTTCAGCTCAGGTCATGATCTCACGGTTTGTGAGTTTGAGCCCCGCATCAGGCTCTGTGCACTGACAGCTAGGAGCCTGCTCGGGATTCTCTCCCTCCCTCTCTCTCTGTTCCTCCCCTGCTTGTGCTCTCTCTCTCTCTCTCTCTCTCTCAAAATAAATAAATAAACTTAAAAAAAAATAAAGTGTTTTTTAAAAAAATGTTCTCACACAATAAAACAAACAGAAAGTCATTCCATCAACAACAACAAAGCAATGGTAAGAAGGTTGTACTGAGAAGCGTGGATTTTTAACAATAAATGAATCTAGTACTCTGGGAAAGAAAAAACCCAGCATAGGTTAAGTCACATAAAGTTCTAATGTTCAAGGAAAAGCCTGAGAGACAGCACCTTGGCAAGGTTCCAGGATCCAAAATCAACACACAAAAGTCCATCACATTTTAATATACTAGCAACAAACATGTGCAAAACAGGGGCGCCTGGGTGGCTTGGTCAGTTAAGCGTCCGACTTCGGCTCAGGTCATGATCTCACAGTCTGTGAGTTCGAGCCCCGCATCGGGCTCTGTGCTGACAGCTCAGAGCCTGGGGCCTGTTTCAGATTCTGTGTCTCCCTCTCTCTCTGCTCCTCCCCTGTTCATGCTCTGTCTCTCTCTGTCTCAAAAATAAATAAACGTTAAAAAAAAAAACAAAAACATGTGCAAAACAAAATTTAAAACACAAGGCCACTTATAATCCCCGCAAAACAAGTGGAATACCTAGATCTGAATCTAACACAACGTGTACACGATCTGTAGCTGGTTATTGCATCTGAATCTAACACAACGTGTACACGATCTGAAGCTGGGCTTCAGTTGGTGCCATTATTGATGATTTTCACTTTGATTGTTTGATTAAAGTGTTGTCTCTCAGGCTTTTCAACCACAAAGGTACTTCTTTAAAATTTTTTTTAAAAATTGTATATGGTAAAATGTGTTTTTGGGTGCTCAGTCCGGTGAGTTTTGACAAATATGTGGAGTCATGTAACCACCACCAGGGGCCAGATACAGAACAATTCTGTCCCTCCAGAAAATACTGCTTTACGCTGCCCCTTTTCGGTCAAGTCTACCCTCTACTCCTAACACCTACCAATCACTGACCTGTCCTCCATCCTGTAGTTTTGCCCTTTCCATAATGTCATATAAGTGGAATTCTTCAGTATGTATAATAGCTAAGGTTATTCTATTGCCCTTTGCAACTCATATTCACGGGGAAGTAATATTAAACTATATAATATCCTGTTCTTCATCATACTTGCTATTTATTTATTCACCTGTTTATAGCAGTATGAACTCATGGTTTCCTGACTGATTAGATGGTCATAATCCATTGCGATCATTATGTGTTTTGAGGCTCGAATTGTCCCTGATTTGACTAATGAGAGTCCTTCAAGCTGGTATCTATGTCCCCTGACATATCCCCATCATTTTTGAGTACTTCCTGGCTTTCCAGCATAAGATAGCTCAGGCTCACTTGTGCTCATCCCTGTGGGGATGTGCCTCGTTACAGGTCCTTTCAGTAGACAGAGCAAGAGAACAGGCACATGTGTGTGCATGTACGTACGTATGTATATGGTATAAACATAGGCTTGTGTTTCCACCCATATTTATTTCTATCTGTATCTATTGATAGCCAGAAGCTCATACCAATACCTTGAATTCCAGTCTGACATCACAACGTTCAAATTGTATCCTTTTCCATATTTGTAACTCTTTTCTGACAGTGAGAAGCATGGCTCCATCATCCCTAATATGTTTAGTTATTTGGTGTATAACCAATTTCACATCACTGCCACCAACCCCTCACTCATGCAAAATTCCCATCCGGGCTTCAGCTTCTCACATTGGACGAGCCCACTGCATAAGCACTCGTCCTTACCCTGCTTGGGATCCGACATCCAATACCAAGCTGGCCTTCTAGATGGATGCCCTTCTTTCTCCTGGGAGGGTTCTGACACCGCACTCGGGGCCTCCTGAGCGCCCCCATCCTGCTCAGTATCTGACACCCCCCCCCCAGTAGCCCTTGTCTCTATGGGGATCTCCTCTTCACCTTGCTTGGGCTTTGAGTCTCCAGCATGGGCCACCCCGACTTGTGAATGCACTTCCTATGCCAGTCTGCCCCTCCCCTGCCACATGACTATCCTCACACTGTGCTGGGCATCTCTGTTATGCAATACCCTTCTTATGGTGTGTTTTTTTTTTTTTTTAAGTTTATTTTGAGAGAGAGAGAGAGAGCAAGCAGGGCTTCGAAGGGCATAGAGAGAGGGAGAGAGGGAATCCCAAGCAGGCTCCCCACTGTCAGCACAGAGCCCAATGTGGGGCTTGAACTCACGAACCATGAGATCCTGACCTGTGCTGAAATCAAGAGTCGGATGCTTAACCCACTGAGCCACCCAGGAGCCCCTCTTCTGGTGTTCTGGCTCCTGTACTCTGCCTTGGGCCACCCGCCCACATGGATGCCCTCCTCATCCTGGCAGACAGAGAGATTCAGACAGACCACCTTGGTCGAGTTGAAGCTGGTCTATGTCCACCCCTTAGAGCAATGACCATCCATGAGTCTCAGCGGGAGGGCCTGGGTTTTACCTTGGTGGATTTTAAATTCCCGTATTTGTCTCCTTTGGCGAGATTGCCAAAATCTCTGCTTAGCTTTTTAGCCCCTTAGCAACTGCCTGTTAATTTTCTTGGCGTCTCATGAGTTCAATTTAGGTGTCAACAAATGTCTGGAGATGGGATTATAAATACAATCTCAGGCTCGCTTCTTTGTATTTCCCTTTTTTCTGGGGTCTTCATGCCTCAAATCCTGGCTACCTTACGATAGCCCTGTACTCCCACTTTTGCCTCCACAACCTGCTAAGTTTGCTGCAGGTGCTACGCTGCTGCTTTGCAGTCTCTATCGCCAGAACCGCGAACTGGCAACGCACCTCGAGGGGGGACGTTACTGAAAGTGTAGGTCCCAGTCGCTGCGCTTCTCCCGGCTTTAGGATGTTGTTCCTCCAGGCGCCAGCGGGCTTGCTTACCCTCCAATGCAGTCACAAAGCAGCTTTTTAATAAAGAAATAATTAATTAATTAATTAATAACGTTTATTTATTTACTTTCAGAGAGGGAGAGAGAGAACGCGTGCCCGCATGCACGCATTGGAGAGCTGCAGAGAGAAGCCTAAGCAGGCTCCGTGCTGTGGGGGCGGTGGGGGAGGGGGGCTCAATCTCATGAGATGTGGGATCATGACCCGAGCCAAAATCAGGAGTCACCCAGGCGCCCCAAAAAGCAGTTTTTAAAAATGTGGTTTTCGTAGCGCTTCTCAGCAGAATAAATCTGATACCAGCTACTCTGTCCTAGCTGGAAGCGAACGTCTACCTTTGGTTTTTGTGTTTTCGCTTTTTGTTTCATGTTCCTTCGAGTTGGTAAGTCGCTAGTGTCCCGTGTCATTTCAGGGGAAAGGACGGGAGCGTGTGTAGACCGCCAGCCACCCTTCTAGAGTAATTCCCTCTTTAGGTGCTGGAGGAAAGTAGATGTATTCTGTTCCTCTCTAGAAAGAACATGAAACCAGCCATCCTATCAGATTCGGGTTCTCTGTACCCTGAAAGGCTCAGATGTGAGTGGAAAATGTTGTTCTCAGTACAGAGCCCATTTCTTCCTTTCATCGAGGCTGTATTATAAAATGTAGAAATTTCAAGCTGGAGTTAACAAAATTAGAGCATATTTTAAATGTTTGTGCATAACGAACATGACCTTTTTCAAAATACAAAACATGTGATTGTTTACAGTTTGTTATTTGTTAGATACCCAGAAGGATTGTAAGGCTATTAATTAACAATGCTCTATCAGCACTGGTATCCAGTAAAGGGCCACAAATTTAAAATCATAAGAAAAACAACTCCCCCCCCCCCATTCTTGTCAGTGTACCTTGTAAGTAGAGATATCATCACATTGTGATATAACATCCACGTTGTAAATGTGAGTGCTGTTCTGTGAAATGTGAATCCCTGGTGACGACAGGCTCTAACGGGAGGAACTGTACCAGAGAAACGCAAATTAAACAGAAAGGTCTAACTGAGGCCTTGCCCCTAGGCATAAACTCTGAAAGAAAAGGATGAAGGTATAAAAAAAAATTGCCAGCTTTAAGAGTGTTTTAGTAGGGGCGCCTGGGTGGCTCAGTCCATTAAGAGTCCCACTTTGGCGCAGGTCATGATCTCGTGGGCCATGAGTTCGAGCCCCGCGTCGGGCTCTGTGCTGACAGCTCGGAGCCTGGAGCCTGCTTTGGATTCTGTGTCTCCTTCTCTCTCTGGCCCTCCCCCCCTCTTTTCCTCTCTCTCTCTCAAAAATAAAATTGAAAAAATAATAAAAAAATAAAAGTCTTTTACCAGACTTGTCTTCACACCAGAATGCAAGAAGGTAGTTATGCACTAACTTCTATGTCTCATTTTGAGCCACCCCAATTGTTGCAAGACAGTGCAGCCTGGCAGGCAGGGTATGGACTCTGGGCAGGACCAAGGTCTAAATCTCAGCTCTACCCCCCATGCACTAACTGTGCGACCCCCAGCAGTTTCACCAATAGGGGGTTTGTTTTGCCAAAAGAAACAAGAAACTGATAACCATCTTGCAGGGTTGGAAGAACGAGATAAGACAATGGTACGTGAAAGCACTTGGAGAATTAGTGACTAATTTTAGTGACTATTTTCAAAGATGGTTTAAGATTTCAATGATTGCTAAGACATTGAACACCCTGTCTGCATTATCTGCTCCACATAGAGGGTACTCTCGTTTTCTACAATGGCTGGCAAAAATTTAATTCAGTAGTCCAGTTGGGTGAGAATGGCTGTACATAATACACATGTGTAAATAGTTTTCATGAGCACGAAATGATAAAGATCTAGAAGACTCTAGCATTATCCTGGTTGGATCTCTTCATTTGGTAGATGAGGAAACCGAGGTCCAGGAGGTGAAGGGCCTTGCCCTTAGGTATCTTCCTTCATTACTGGCAGAGCCAGACTGGCATACGGTGGGAGGGGGAGGGCAGACCCCTGACCCCCCTCTCTTCCCACTGTGTCCACACGGATCCTGGTTTACTTGGAGGCCTAGGGTCCAACAGGCACTTTCTCTCTTCTGCCTTATTGTAATGGCCAAAGCAAGTCACACGGCCAGCCCAGATTCAAGGCTGGGGAAGTGGGGTCCATCTCTCGACAGGAGGAGCGGCAAAGTCACGTTGCAGCAGGCGTGGATACACAACAGGGTAAAAAACTAAGAATAACACAAGGGGCAAATATCTTCCAAGGCCCTGATCTTCGCTCTGTCCAAAAGTAGCCATGAGTCTCACACATATGTTTTTAAGTGTAAGAATTATGCATGTCTTCAGACTTTGTAGGCATCTGTGAACTGTGGAGAAGGCTTCCGGGGGCAGGGGAAGGGGGCAATTCTATACCTGAGTGCCCACTGCAGCCCCATGCAGGGGGCTGAGGCCAGTGTGAGGCAACAATCTGCAGCACTTAGTGATCTGGCCCTGCGGGCTCACAAGCAAGGTAAGATACCCTTGGGGACGGTCACGAGAGTAAATGGCAGTGGACAAGAAGCAACTCAGTGTGGTCACAAGGGGTGAGAGTAGCTTGCTGGCAGCAGGACAGCAAAGCTTCCTTGAAAGACTTGAAATTTATACCAGGCAGGGAAAGGCAGCTAGGACTTAACTTGCCAGATAGAGGGAGGGGAGCATAGAGGGGATATAGAGGGAGGGGAGCATAGAGATAGAGGGGAGATAGAAAGTGCAACATCAAGGGCAAGCCTGGGCTACTGGGGGAAGGTGGATGGCATTCAAGATGGGAAGACGGGGTTAAGCCAGGTAACAGAAACCTTCCATCCAGGATGGCTGGAAGGATGCTGCACCTACAGGAGCATCAGTCTGTGAGGCGGGGACGTGGAAGAGGAGGACAGATCTGGTAGTGTCTGTGAGGCAGGGCTGGAACAACTTCTGGAACAGAGCAGAGAGAAACTGCATCAGCCCAGGTGCTGGTGCATTAAGGTCTGGCTGGTGGAAACCTAAGAGGAAAATAACTAAGGCTGGCTTGGCGGGAGAATTTGGAACATTTATGTCCCTTGCATCCAGATACTCTGGGTAAACTGCATTATAAGGTAATTTAGTGTTTAATGACTTTGAATGTGTATGTATAAAATTGGAGGCTCTTCCCCCCCCCCCCCCACTGTTATTTCCACTCTTTTACCCTAAATACAAAAATATTAGTCACGTGGTTGGTTAACAGAATTTTTCGGCTTATTTTTTTTCATCCCTGAAAAAATTTCTAGTGCAAAAGCAAATCAAATGTATATAATTAGGAAAAAGTTTTGTATTTGACACTGCTCATTTGTAGCACTTAAAACCAGTTCTGTTTAGACTCAGTATTTCAGTATTTATACTCTAGGCCTGTACTGTCCAACTTATATGTGTATGAAATGTGGTCAGTCCAAATTGAAATGTGCGAGAAGTGCAAATTATATACCGATTTCAAGGGCAGTACAATAAAACAATGTAAAATGTCTTTTTAATAATTTTTATATCGATTACTTAGTGAAATTATAATGTTTTGAATGTATTGGGTTAAGTAAAATATATTGTTAAAGTGAATTTTGCCTACTTCTTTTTACTTTTTTTTTTAACATGACTATTAAAAAAAGTAAAATTATACATGGGTTTACATTTGTGGCTCACATTATATTTCCATTGGGCAGTGCTATTTAAAAAGCTCCATTTGTCTGGAAATGTTATGTTATAGTGGCCCATACTGCAGTTAATGATGTTAACAGGTGGAAAGGGTTTGCATGCTCAGTGAAATGAGAAGTTGTCTGTACATTTCTCTTTTCTTCCATGCTGAATCTGTGATTTAGTGATAAATCATACAAATATCTTGAAGCACATGCTGTATTACATACTTTCAAGGGCAGCCATTTCTGTGATTATGATTTCTTTTCCCATAGGGGAGGGAATACGAAAGAGATTTGCCATGAAAATTTCCATTCGTTAACAAGTTTTAATAATAAGTATTTTAGATTATCACCAAAGCGTGATAATGTGCCTCCCTAATTTTAACACCAGTTTGCAAAATCTACATGCAGCCAGCAATAGACCCTTACTGAACAGGTGTGAAGTTTTGTTGTTGCTGCTATTGTTTAATTAGGTCTCTTAAGTGTCTTTTTTGGTTTATTTTTGAGACAGAGAGTGAGCTGGGGGGTGGGGGGGGGGCGGCAGAGAGAGGGGAACAGAGGGTCCCTGAGCCCAAGTCAGATGCTCAACAGGCTGAGCCCCCCGGGTGCTCCTCGGTTGTTTTGTTTTGTTTTGTTTTGTTTGTAAAGTTTATTTATTTATTTTGAGAGAGACAGGGGCAGCGTGAGTCAGGGAGGAACACAGAGAAAGGTAGAAAATCCCAAGCAGGCTCTGCACTGACAGCACGGAGCCGGATGCCGGGCTCTACCCCACAAACCGTGAGATCATGATCAGAGCCAAAACCAAGAGTTGGAGGCTCAACCAACTGAGTGCCCCCAGGGGCTCCCCAGGCGCCCCTCCTCAGTGTCTTTTAATCTACAGCAGTCCCTTTGCTGCTGTTGCTTCTTTCCTTTTTTTTTTTTTTTTTAATGGCCTTAACTTTTTGAAGATTTTAGGTGAACTGTCTTAGAGAATAGTCCCACTATCTGCTGAATTCCTGGAAAATGAAGATCAGGTCTAGAGAAGGCTGATTACATTCAGGCCACACATTTTAGTAAGAATAATAGCTGATGTTGTATACTTACTACTGCGTCATATTCGGAAGCACAGAGGTCAAGTTTTTCTACCATTCATGATGTTTAAACTGACCGCATGTTTAAAGTAGTAATTGCCAGATTTCTCCACTGCAAAGGTGTATGTTTCCGTTTGTAATTAAAAGTAATCTGGGAGATGCCACCATGTGAATATTCGGTTTCCTAATAGTTGTTCACTTAATGGTTCTAGCACCTATTACCGAACCCTTGCTTGAACCAATTATTTCGTTAGGAGTTGCAAAATGGTGATTTCTAAATTCTCTAATTCCTTTTACGTCTATTAGCTGGGACTCCTCTATAAAGAATCACTGTTTTCTCTCTTTCTCTCCCTTTCTATTGCCATGAATTCATGGATTGTTATTTATGCCATATTTTACAATCAAGTGTAGTCCTTACTCATTTTGATGCTCAATCTGTCCCCAATTTGGCCAGTGTCCTTTAGACAGGCCGCATCCCTGTTTAAGCACTTCCTTGCTTAATATCCCAGGCTCACTTTGTCCTTTCTCCACCACAGATCAGGTTTCTTTTAGTGAAGAAACGTAGAAGCCAAGATCCGGACATTAGGTATGCTCAGGGCACAAGGCCTCTCAATGAATAGTTGTTTTAAATTGAGATGTAATTCACATACCATAAAATTACCCCTTAAAAAGTGAATAATTCAAAATGCATATCGAAACCACAATGAGTGCTCCCTTCAGCAGCACACATACTAAAACTGGAACAATACAGAGCAGATTGGTATGGCCCCTGCACAAAGATGACACACAAATTTGTGAACTGTAAAAAAAAAAAAAAAAATTCACGGCGAGATACCATTTTACATCTGTTAGGATGGCTATCATAAGAGGGGCACCTGGGTGGCTCAGTCGGTGACTGAGCTGGGTGACTTCAGCTCAGGTTATGATCTCTCCACTTGTGGGTTTGAGCCCCACATCGGGCTCTGTGCTGACAGCTCGGAGCTTGGAGTCTGCTTCCGATTCTGTGTCTCCCTCTCTCTGCCCCTCCCCAACTCATGCTCTGTCTCTCTCTCTCTCTCTCTGTCAAAAATAAATAAACGTTAAAAAAAAATTAAAAACAGAACCTCCATATGACCCAGCAATTCCAGTCTTAGGTAAATACTCCTAAGTATTGAAAGCAGGGTGTTGGGGGGGGGGGGGGGGAAGGCATTTGAACAACCATGTTCATCATAGCATTATTCACAAGAGCCAGAGAATGGAAGAAACCTAAGTGTTTGTCAACAGATGAAGGGATGAACATAATATTATCTTGCCTTGAAAAGGAAGGATATTCTGCCACATGCTCCAACATGGATGAAACGTGAGGACATCACGCTCAGTGAAATAAACCTGTCACAAAAAGATAAAGAGTACGAGTCCATTTACACCAGGACCCTCAAGACGTCCAGCTCAGGACTGGGAGGGGAGAGAGCGGAGGGTTATTGTTTAATGGGACACGGAGTTTCGGTTTTTGCAAAACAGAAAGAGTTCCGGAAACGGATGCAGGTGATGGTTGCTCAGCGACAGGAACGTGCTTAACGCCACAGAACCCATACACCTGAGCGTTGTTGAAATGATACATTTTATTTTACGTATGTTTTGCCACAAGTTTTGCAAACTCAGCGATTTGTAGTGTGTTCACAGAGACATACAGCTGTCACCCCCTGTAGTTTTGGAACATTCTTATCACTGCCCAAAGAAACCCGGTATTAGCGATTACTAGCAATTACTGCCAGCAGTCGCTCTCCAGTCCCCGTTTCTCCTCAGCACTGAATCTACTTTCTATCTCTATACGTTTCCCTCTTCTGGACATTTTATACAAAGGATACAATAAAGCCTATAGCTTTTATGTCTGTCACACTGCATAGTATTTTCAAAGTTCATCCGTGTTGGCATGTGTCAGTATTTCGTTCCTTTTCAGGGCCAAACAGTATTCCATTGTATGGATATACCACATTTGTTTATTCATTAGTATAAGTCATTATATTAGTAAGTTGGTGGATATTCGGCTTGTATATTAGTTAGTTGGTGGATATTTGGCTTGTTTCCATTTTTGGCTTGTAAGAAAAATGCTGCCATGAACATTAGTGTGTAAGTTTTTGTGTGAGCATATTGAGCATATATTTATATTTTTCTTGACTATACACCGAGGAGTGGAATTGCTGGGTTATATGGTCATTCTAGGCTTAACTTCTTTGAGAAAATATTTTTTTTTTAATTTTAAATAAACTCTGTATCCAGGATGGAGCTTGAACCTACAACCCTGAGATCAAGAGTCACATGCTTTACCAACTGAGCAAGCCAGGTGCCTATTTATTTATTTATTTATTTATTTTTAAAGATTAAAAAATTAAAAAAAAATTTTTTTTATCATTTGTTCATTTTTGAGAGACAGAGACAGAGCACGAGTGAGGGAGGGGCAGAGAGAGAGGGAGACACACAGTCTAAAGCAGGCTCCAGGCTCCGAGCTGTCAACACAGAGCCAGACACGGGGCTCGAACTCACAAACTGCGAGATCATGACCTGAGCCAAAGTCGGACGCTTAACCGACTGAGCCATCCAGGCGACCCTACAAATTTTTTTGAGTAATATGCTTAGCTTTTTGAGTAACTGCCAGATTGTTTTCCCCAGTGGCTGCCACATTTTACATTCCTACCAGTGTATGAGGGTTTTGAATAGTTTTTTGAGTAGTTTTATTAATGCCATTTTCTAATTTTTCTAAAGAGGATCTATAAATTGGCTTCACTCATACAGCTTGGTGCTTTGTTTTGCTTTGCCAATTTGTAATAAAATGAGCTAGAAATGCCTCATGTGTGAAAAAATGAGCTATTTTAATAAGAAAATATATAATTCAACTTCTGTTATCTCTAATCCAAATTCTTTTTTTATTCAACCCTAACGCCTGTGGCCTCCTGACTACTTGCGGACTCGACAGGTGAGTGTGAGGACAATCCTCGGACTTGGTACCTAGTGCCAGATAGACTGTTCAGCACAGCATCCCTCCGACCCCTTTTCCGCAATGCAGAGCAGCCAGGAACTACATTTCCCAGAATGCCCCCACTTGGAGGTTGGCGTTTGCATGAAAGGAATTCAGGGGAAATTTGGCAGGTAGAAGGGAAAGGGAACCTGTTATTCTCCAGAGGTGGTGACAGCCAGATGCTGAGCAGATGCGCGTCACCGAGGCTGTCCGGCAAGCTCTCGGGGAACCCCTGCTTCCGGCTGAGACCTCCAGCGTCCACCTGTGCCTTCGCAGCAGTTGTCCCAGCTCTGCTCCCTCCCTGCTCGTCCAACGACCGTGTAAACCCCTACTGCTGTGTTAAACCTGTAGACCCAGAAGACGTGAAGTGGCTTGTGTTGTCCTGAACAAACCCTGAATAGTACATATGGGGCAGAGGTACCATTTAACGTTTAATATATTTACAATATAATGAGGGGGGATGTGGTGTGTCTAGAGACAGTGTTTTTGCACCAGTGGGAAATTTCTGTTTTGGAGGCAAACTGGAGTCAGCCTTGCTGGTCTTAATTTATCATGAGCACTAAAAAAAAAAAAAAAAAAAAAAAAAAAAAAAAAAAAGCGTAAAAAAAAAAAAGAGTTGTTGAAAACTCATTGTAAGCTTTATTTAATGGTAGAATAATAATCCATCAAACAGATATCCTATGATATAACGAATCAGTCCCATACTGTTGGCATTTGGGTTATTATTTAAAATCATTTGGGCAATTATGAATAATCCTGAAAAGAGTGACTCTTATGATTATTTCCTTTAGAAAGATTCCAAAAAGTGTTATTTCTGGTTCGAAGAATATAAACATATTAACGATTATGAATACACATTGTTAGATTGATTTTCAGAAATATAGCAATTTACACTCCTACAAGTAGTGACCAAGAATTTGTCTTGCCTGCCTATGCCTGCCATCAAATACTAGAATGTAACAATAATGTTTGCTAATTGGATAGGTAAAATTTCAGGTTAGTTTTCATTCACTTGTTGATTAGCCATTGTGTTCCTCCTCCTCTTCCTTCCCTTCCTAACTCCTATCCCTCCCTTCCCCCTCCTTCCTCCTTTCTCCTCCCCTACCCTCCCTTCTCTTCTCCTCTCTTTTATCCCTTCCCTTTTTTCTTTCTTTCCTTCCTTTTTTCTCTTTTCCTCCCTCCTTCATCCCTTCTATTCTTCCTTCCTTTCTAGAATTCACATGCTTTGCCTATAAATCTGTCAAACACTGTATTTTTGTAAATTACCCCAACTTCCTGTTGTGTTTAATTTTGTTTGCATATAATTTTATTATGTATCTTAATATTTTTGTGTAGCAAAAATCTATTCCTTTAGAGTTCCTAACATTGCTTTCAATATTAGTTTATTTGCCATTCAGAAATAAAGGCTAACCTCTATTTTCTGTTATTTATGGCTTGATTTAAAATTATGGCTTGACTTTATACATTAATTACCTCTTTCACTTACCTGAACTTGGGGGCAGGGTGTATACTACAGAAGAAGGTCTAACTTAACTTCCTCCTGAAACACCTAGTTGCTTGAGCACCCTTTGGACAAATCCTACCTTTATGTAATTATATTTTTGGATTCTAAATGTGGTTCTTTTAAATAATTAACACATGCATGTTGAAGAAAGTTCAAACACCTCAGAAATGCACTATGTGGAAAATGAAAGAATCCCACTCCTTAGAGTAACCACTGCTGATGATTTGGTGAATTTTTTTAAATGTAGCTTTTTAAATTGAGGTATAGATTATAAAAATAATATGGATAGATCTTAAATGTACAGTTCGATCAGTTTTGACACATACATATGCACATATAACCATCAGCCAATCAAACTATAAAACATTTCTGCACCCAAAAAGTTCTCTCCTGTCCCTTTCCAGTCAATCTTTATTTCTCCAAAACAATAACTATTCTAATTTCAATTTCTTTGGTTTTGTTTTGACTCTTCTTAAACTAAATATAAATGGAATCATAAGTATAAATTGACAGTGTCTGGCTTCTTTCACTCAACATAATTCTTTTTTTTTTTCTTAATGTTTACTTTTGAGAGAGAGAGCACAAGGGGGGTGGGGTGGGGCAGAGAGAGAGAGGGAGACACAGAATCCAAAGCAGGCTCCAGGCTCTGAGCTGTCAGCACAGATCCGGTCGCGGAACTCAAACTCATGAACCATGAGACCATGACCTGAGCTGAAGTCGATGCTTAACTGACTGAGCCACCCAGGTACCCCTCAACATAATTCTTTTGAGAGTCATTCACGTTATTCTGTGTATCAGCAGTTCTATTTATAGCTGAAGTTTTCCAATGCGTGGATAAATCACAATTTATTTATCCATTCACCTATTGATGGACACATGGGTTCTTTCAGTTGGGGGCTATGTCAAATTAATCTGCTTAAGAACATTCTAATAAAAGACTTTTTATGGGCACTTCGAGGAGTGGAATTATGGGGGCATAGGGTAGGTGTAACGTTGATGTTATAAGAAACTGACATACACTTTTCCAAAGTGGCTGTACCATTTAACCATCCACCCACAGTAGGGAACAGCTGATCCACATCCTTGCCAAAACTCGATCTTATCTTGTACGTGTGTGTGATCATACTTTTAATATATTTTGTTAAGGTTGTAGCACAGTCACAAAAGTTGCAGCTACCGTACAAAGAACATTTTCCTTTGCCAACGTGATGCTCCATGTTCCCCTAATTCTTTCGTGTGTATTTTACACAATCAAGGACATTCTTCTACATGACAATCAAAATTAGGGAGTTAATCTTGGTGCACTGCAGCGATCTAATCCTCAGACACTATTCAAGCTTTAACAATTGTCCTAATAATGTTCTTTCTAGTAAAAGAATCCTGTTCAAAAAGTATATGGTGCATTTAGTTGTCAAATTTCTTTAGTCTTCATTAAACGGGAACTTTTCTCAGGTTGCCTTCCCTAAAGATTTAAAGTTTCCAAGCCAATTATATTGTAGAATGGCCTCAAATTTGGGGGCCGTTTGATGTTTCTTCATAATTGTATCCATGTTATACATCTTTGGCAAGATTATCATAGAAGGTACATGACTTTAATTTGTCCTTACTGATAATATTGACTCTGATCATTTGAATAAGGTGGCGTCTACATGTCTTCTCCAATATAAAGTTACTCTTTTCTCTTTGCAATTTACATTTTTGTAGGAAAGTACTCTGATATTAGGTAACTAATTGCTTTGCAAACTTTCAGTTTGTTCATTTATTAATTTATATCCGCATGGACTTGTGTTTTCCAATGTTCTTCAGTAGGTAATAATCTCTTACTATCATTGTTTATTTTGATACTCAAATTGTACCATATTTGGCCCTATAAAGTGACTTCTGTGTCCTTTTGAAATGTCCCTATCATTCTTGGAACAATTCTCTGCTTTCTGGCACAAGAACATTCACTATTGCCGTGAACTTTTTCTGCCTACCTCTGGAATCAGCCATTTATCCAAGGAGTCTTTGTTTCTTTTAATGGAAGATGGTATTTAGAAACCAAGATTTAGGCACTTCATGTGCTCATTGTTATTAGCATATCACTGCTCCAAGGCCTCTCTCAGGAGAAAACTAGGGAATACGTGGATGGATACATACACACACACACACACACACACACACACACACACACACACACACCTATGCACACACTTACATCTATGTTTATTTCCATACCCCCTTTACATTGATTGAAAACCATGAGTCTACACCAATACTTCCAATTTTAACACAACTCATACGGTGGGGTTCACTTTTGTTTTTCCACTTTCCATATTTTTAGCTCTTTTCTCTGACATATGTTATCATTATATTCATTTATTTGATCAATACACTGAATATATCCAATCTCCCATGTCCACTGCTATCTCCTCCCCAGTGTGGTCACCCTTCTCACTGTTTCTACCAGGATACCCTCCTCTCCTTGCTCAGGTTCTGAGACCCTGCTTTGGGCCACCTGTCCAAGTGGATGACCTCCTTAGTCCACTTAGGCTCTGACTTCCATGCTGGGTCACCCTCACATGGATACCTTCTCACTCAGCTTAGGCTCTAACTCCCCATGTTAGGCTATCTCCCATTATGGACTCTGGGCTCTTCCTCTTCAGCCTCTGACATCTAATATCGGGCTTCCCTCTGTGTGAGCACCTGTCCCAAGTTGCTTATGCTCTAATATGCCATGTTGAACTGTTCCTAAACATGCTTGCCCCCTCACCCTGCTAGAGTCCTGATACACTGTTCTAACCCAATGAGGCTGCCCCTTCCCCCAAATCTCCATCATGTGGCACCTACCTTGCTCTGTTCCACATAATGATTTTAGGACTGAATCATTTGGAAAGTGAAGGGACAGAGCAAGGGGTATGGACCTATTGCCAGTCCTTTAAATTTTAATTATTCTATAGGGTATGACATAGTCTTTATGTTTTTAGAGTGCATATCTCTGATTAATGATATAAGCTTCTTTTACGTGCTTATTGGCCATTCGTACATCTTCTTTTGTCAGGTGTCTACTTGATTTGAGAGAGTTCTTCATATATTCTGGATTCAGGTCCTTTTTAAACGTATACATTGAGAATGTATTCAACCACTCTGTGGCTTGCCTTTTTATTATCTTAATGGTGAAATTTTTACTTTTTATGAAGTCCAACTTATGAGTTTTAATTTTATGGCTAGTGTTTCTGTATTCCATCCAAAATATCTGCCTACTCCAAGCTCATGAAGATATTCTTCTGTGTTTTCTTTTAAAAGCTTTAAAATTTAGATTTTATGTTTAGATCTCTGATCCACCCCAAATTAATGTTTGTTTATGCTGTGAGACAAAGGCCAAGGTTATTTTTTTCCATGCAGATACCCAGTTGTACCTATACTTTTTGTTAAAAAAGATTTTCATTTTCTAATGAATGACCTTGAATCTTTTGTCAAAAAACAATTATTGTATACATGTGGATTTGTTTCTGTATTCTCTATACTGTTACATTGATCTGTAGTTTACTAAGATACCAACACCCCTGTTGTACTTGATTATTGTAACATTATAATCAGGTAGTGTAAGTCCTTCACTTTTGTTTTCTTTTTCAAGATTGTTTCTGCTAGGTCCTTTGGGTTTCCATATAAATTGTAGAATCAGCTTGTTGATTAGCCAAAAAAATGCTACTTGGGAATTTGATTAGGACTGTGTTGAATCTAAGGTGCCTGGGTGGCTCAGTGAAGTAAGCGTACGACTTTGGCTCAGGTCATGATCTCATGGTTTGTGAGTTCGAGCACCTCATCGGGCTCTGTACTCTAGCTCAGAGCCTGGAGCCTGCTTCAGATTCTGTGTTTCCCTCTCTCTGCCCCTCTCCCACTTCTGTGCATGTGCGCGCTCTTTCTCCCTCTCAAAAATAAATAAACATTAAAAAAATTTGATGAAATTTATTTATTTATTTATTTATTTATTTATTTTTTATTTTTTATTTTTTAAATTTGATGAAATTTAAAAAAAAGGACTACGTTGAATCTATAGGTCAAATTGGGGAAAACTGCCATCTTAATAATATCAAATTTTTTATTCAATGACCATTACACATTTCATTTTATTTAGGTCTTTGCTAAATCTTCTCACAATATTCATAGTTTGCAGTATATAGGCATACCAGAGGTACTATGGGTTTAGTTCCAGACCACCACAATAAAGTGAATAAAACAATAAAGATTCAAGTGATTTTTTGGGTTTCCCAGTGCACAGATAAGTTATGCTTATTTACACTATAGTCTATTAAGTATGCAGTTAGTATCATGTCTAAAAAACAATGTACATTAAGTAAAAAATACTTTGCTGCTAAAAAATGCTAACCATCACATGAGCTTTTAGTGAGTCATCAACTTTTTGCTGGTGGATGGTCTTGTTTGATGTTGATGGCTGCTGACTGATCAGGGCAGTAATGACTGAAGGGTGGGGTGGCTGTGGCAATTTCTTCAAGTAAGACAACAAAGTTTGCTACAATGACTGACTCTTCCTTTCGTAAACGATTTCTCTGCAGCATGTGAGGCTGTTTCATGGCATTTTCAAAATTGGAAATCTATCTTTTAGTCTTTCAAAACTGGAATCGATCCTTTCAAACCCTGCTGCTGCTTTATCAACTAACTTTGTGTCATATTCTAAATCCTTTGTTGTCATTCCAACCATCTTCACAGCATCTTCGCCGGAAGTGGATTCCATCTCAGGAAACCGCCTTCTTTGCTCACCCATGAGAAGCAGCTCCTCATCCATTAAGTTCTATCCTGAGACTGCAGCCATTCAGTCCCGTCTTCAGACTCCACTTCGATTTCCAGTTCTCTTGCTATTTCTACTACATCCGCAGTTACTTCTTCCACTGAAGACTTGACCCCTCCAAGTCCTCCACGTGGACTGGAATCCACTACTTCCAAACTTCTGTTGACATTGATATTTCATGGTCCTCAATCCCGGGGTGTGACCTTTCTGGGGTCTCCATGCGTGCCTCCGTATTCATGAATGTTTATACATTCTGCATTAGGCTGGGCCTAACCTCCCCTGTCTCCTTCCCCTGATGGTGAAGCCTCTGAAATCTGTTTGGCAATCACCTCCTGGAAACTGTTCCCTGCTGGGTCTCCTGGAGTCTTGCCCTGCTCATACACAGCTTACCAGTGGGCCAAGTACTCAGAGGAAGTTTGGATGCAGTTGTGGAGGATTCCTTCTCTGCAACTCCCTCCTCCCAGGCACCTTGCCCTCCACACCCAGCAGTGTTAGAGGGCTTGCGCTCTGACCTCTATTTCCTCTGCCCAGAGACGTTGCTGCTCCCTGCCTGGGCTCCACGTCCCTGTGCTGGGATGAATGCAAGGCTGACCTCATGCGCTTCCCTTTTCTGAAGGGTAATAACCCTGCCTTGGTTTCTGTTCAAAGCCTGCAGTCGTTGTCTTATACAATTGTCTAGCTTCTATTGTTGTTTACAGCAGGAAGGTGAGTCCAATGTCAGACACTCAATCATAACTAGAGCTGGAAGTCAAGAGAATTCATTTTTTAAAAGGAATTAATTTAAAGAACCGTTCTGTTTTTTCTCATCTCTCACTCTAGTGTGAGGCTAAACACATAAAGCCTCTTACCAAATAGTCTCTGTCAAATTCAAATCCCACGTCGAAAGTCCTTTATTTTCACACCTTCCATAAAACAATGAATAGCTTAATCAAATATACTCATCCTCACCTTTGCTAAATTTCCTGTTCATATAATTGGAGTAAGCCTGCAACACTGACATACTGATGTTCATATTTATAGACCATGAGAGGTGGAAATTAGATTTCTTTGGTCAGAGACAGAACATGGCAGCACAAGTGCTCAGAACTCCAGCTGTTAAAGGAGAGTGAAACAGACGAGCTTTGTCTTCTCATTCCCTCTTTTTGAAAAAAGTCAGAATTTTTTTTTCCCGGTTGTATTGAGATATAATGAACACATAACATGGTATTAGCTTTAGGAGTGTAACATGATGATTCGATATATGCACATATTGCAAAATGATCACCACAGTAAGTTTCGTCAGCTTCCATCACCACAAATGGTTACAATTGTGTGTGTGTGTGTGCGTGTGTGTGTGTGTGTGATGAGAACTTTTAAGATCTACTCTCTTAGCAGCTTTTCAATATATGGTACAGTAGTAACTACAGTCACCATGCTGTACAATAAACCCCCAGAACTTATAAACTGGAAGTTTATACCATTTGACTACCTTCACACATTTTGTCCAACCTCCTGACCCCTCCCTCCGACAACCACAATCTTATTCTCTGTACCTATGACTTTGGTTTTTTTAAGATTCCACACATAAGTGAGATCATATAATATTTCTTTCTCTGACTTATTCCACTTACAACGAGTTAGCATACTTTCAAGTTCTGTCCGTGTTGTTGCAAAATTTCCTACTTTTTTATGACTGAGTTATAGATAGATAAACAGATAGATCTCACATTTTTCTTTTCCATTCATCCACTGATGCACACTTAGGTTAGTTCCATGTCTTAGCTACTGTAAATAATGCTGCAGTGAATGTGAGGGTACAGATATCTTTTCAAGATAACGATTTCCTTTCCTTCAGATATATTCCAGAAGTGGAATTGTTGGATCATATGGTAGCTCTTTTTTTAATTTTTGAGGAAACTCCATACTGTTTTCCATAGTGGCTTCACCAATGCACATTTCCAACAGTGCACGAGGGTTCCCTTTCCTCACACATCCTCACCAACGCTTGTTATCTCTTGTCTTTTCGATACTAGACCTTCTGGATAGGTGTGAGGTGATATCTCTGTGTGGTTTTGATTTGCATTTCCCTGATGATTAGTGATGTTGAGTACCTTTTCATGTACCTGTTGGCCATTTGTAGGTCTTCTTTGGAAAATGTCTGTTCGGATCCTCTTCCCAGCTGTTTGTTTAAAAGATGTTATTTTTCAGCAATCTCTACACCCAACGTGGGGCTTCAACCCACAACCCTGAGATCAAGAGTTGTATGCTCCACCGACTGAGCCAGGCACCCCACTCCGTCCATTTTTTATCATTGGAGTGTTTGTTATTCAGTTGTATGTGTTCTTTATATATTTTGGATATTATCCCCTTCTCAGATGTATGGTTTACAAATATTTCCTCCCATTTTGTAGGTTGCCTTTTCATTTGCTGATGGTTTCCTTTGCTGTGCAGAAGCTTTTTAGCTTGATGTAGTCCCACCTATTTATTTTTGCTTTGGTCGCTTTTGCTTTTGGTGTCACATCCAAAAAGTCATTGTCAAGACCAATGTCAAGGAGTTTACCCCTTATGTTTTCTTCTAGGAGTTTCATGGTTTCACGTCGTTGAGCTTTGCCATCTCATTCCTTCTTGCTTTTTGAAGAATGCAAAACCCAAAGGAAGGAAAATTGTGTATCCTCTTTAAAATTGGCATAGACACAAAATTAGAGTTAGTGAGCTCTGTAATTCCCATCTCTCTTACGAATTGCTTTTAAGACAATTCAATCCTTGGGTGGGAACCTAAAATAAAAGACAAGACAATTCCTGGGTAGAAGCCTAAAATAAAAATTTTATAGTAGGAAAGCTTCTGTGTTATGCTCATAGAAACAAGGATTTATTCTTGCTTCCCTCATGTTAGAAAGAATACTTTACTTAGCAATCCGTTTCAATTGCTGTTTACTTGACACTGAAGACTAAAGTTATTGAAATGTGTCAAAGGGGCTTTTTAAAAATAGGGTGCCCAGTATGTTCAAAACATTTATTTAGTTACTGAATATATACCGAATATTTAATGCTCCAGTAAGGCAGGGGTAACAAAAATGTGTTCAACATTATTCTTATCTTCGGGGACTTATTGTGGGAGGGGTTGATAAAAAAGCACCTGGAGGCACCAGCCCCCTGCTGCCCTTGACCTGTTACAGAAGGTCAAGGTGAGCAAAGATCTTGTTTGTTTGGGTGGATCATAAAAAGTTTCACGAAAGCAGTGGCATCAAATTTGGTCTTAAATTCTGGGTAGAATTTTGACTGGTGCAAAAAATAAATAAAAGAATATGTAAGTTGGGAGAAACATACAGTGCAAGATAGAAAAGAAGGGAATAGCAGAAGGTCCAATTTGTTTGGAAACTAGAGAGAACAGGGAGAAGGTAGTGTGGGATCTCCTTGTTGGGAGTTTCAATGCCAGGCTGTGGCGGGGGGGTGGGGGGGTGGGGGGGGTTGAGGGGAGGGGAGGGTGTAGGCCACCGGGAGCCAGAGGCTGTTGGTCATGGGAGTATTGTAACCACAGCTCAGAACAACATTCATCTGGCCATAAGAGGATATTGGGACCTCAGGGCAAGCGAGGGCCCACAGGAGAGTTTCCAATTACGTGGGTAGAAAGTCTTGGACACTGTGGTGAGTTTGCATAAAATTAATATGTAATGTGAAGGACTCCCCTATATTCTGAATGAGTCCTCTCTACATTACCATTTTTAAAAGTCTATAAATAAATGATAAATGCCCATGTTCACTGCAGACTTATTTACACTAGCTAAGACATGGAAACAACTTAAGGGACCATCAGCGGATGAACGGACAAAGAAAATATATAAACATATATTTATATATGTGTGTATGTATGTGTATGTGTGTGTATATACATCTCTCAACCATAAAAAATTTTTTTAATCTGGCAAAAGTAAAATTTGGTAATCCTATGTTGGTCCTTAAAACACTTTTTTTGAAACATTTTTGGTGGAAAAAACAGAAGCCTGGGAACTTTAGGTCGCATTTGGTCAACGTCGACATGAGGGAGACAGGAGCTGGGTCAAGCACTCTTAGCGTAGAGTAAATGGGTGAAAGGGACGAAGAGTTTTGGGAAATCAGACTCAGAAGACGGGCAACCGTTTGGCTATGTGAGTCAACAGAGGACAAAGCCAAGGGTGCGACGGACAGAAACAGGAGAGTGAGGAGCACGATGGTATTTTGGTGGAAGCAAAGCAGGCAGAGGCTGACAGGGAAGATTAGTTTGGGGAATGTTCTGTGGATGTTCCTGAGGAGAGCTGTTTGGAACTGTCTCACGGGCAATGGAGATGTCAGTGTGGAGCTCGCGAGGGAGGCTCATTTATTGATGAGATGACAGACATTTATTTTACACCTACTATGAACCGAGCATTATATGTGGGGAAAGAGATATTTGTGTGTCATTTATGTAGCCTCTCTTACAATGGTCTTTTCTTCATTAAGTCCTTGTTATTTAACACAATACTTTTATGCCTGCTTTATGGTGCTTCTGAGAACCTATGATTCAAAGATACACTGCAAACACAATAATAAATATTTCAAATTTGCAGTGCATCTACAAAATCATAAATGGACAGAAAACTAAGACAGGAAAAGCAACTTTATTAGTGTATTAGTTAGCATAGGATTGCATAATAAATAGATCAAACATGTAATGGCCCAGCACCATGGAAGTTGCTGTCTCCGCCACAGTTTATCTCTTGATTAGCAAGTGAATAGGTTGGTAGACCAGCTCTCCTTAGAGACCCAAGCTGCGGAAGGCTCCACCCTCAAGAACAACACAAGGCTTCTAACTAAGGTCACTGTCATCCGCATCTCAGTTGGCTTGCGTGGGAAGTATAAGGCCTCAAACCGGCAAGCGTCACTTCTCAGAACGCTTTGCTGCCTAAGACTCGGTCATATGGCCTGATCTGACTACTAGGGCAGCTGGGAAGCATAGTCAAACTTTGTGTCCAGGAAGAAGAGGAAATAGATTTTGTTGAATAGTTAGTAGCCTGCCACAATTTGCATCAAATCATCTGAGTAAATGTTACATTTAAATAAATAAAGCAGTTGGTCACGAAGAGCATGTTGTGTGTCAACGGACAGCATCTTTAGCACTGCCTCTCTGGAGAGAAGTTATTGCCATTCCTGAGGAACTTCTATTCGCGTAACAGTTAGGCCATGCTTTAATAGTTACAAATATCAAACGAGAAAACAGCTGAATGCCTAGATCATTGTTCAGAGTCTTTGCGAGGTTATCATTTGCTTTTTCTCACTGAACGCAATCTATGCTAAGTGACCTGAGAAGATGGGGGGCAAGAGGAAAGAGGCAGTACCCCAGGATTAATATGTTTTCTATCAGCAGATCCTTTGCAGCCTTCCTCTCTGTTCCCAGGAATATGGCCTCTTTGATGTGTTTGTGGTTTTGACATTTTTTCTCACCATCAGCATTTTTTTCTTCAAAATTGTCCTTAAAGTGACTGCATCCTTTTATGATCCCTTACTTAGCCTGTGACCACTTGCCTACTCCCCATAAATTTTTACAACAAATCTCATCCACTTCAGCTTAGTTCTGCACTGGAGCCTGAACCTGTGCTCAGAGTAGTGCATTGAAACCCACTGCCAGTAATGCATCACTACTCAAGATCTTAGATCACTAGATATCCAGAGATTGCTGCGTTTAGTCATGAAATATAACACGTAGATCACTCATATCTTTGGTGTGTTCCTCAGGACTAAATTCCTTGTGACTTAAAATCAAATATCTCTACTGGGATCCTTCGTCTCAAAGTCCCAGAGTTATCATCAGCTCTGTTTTGGTTAAGTATTTCATTGACATGAACAATAATATATATATATACACACACACACACGTATATATCACTTATTATGGCTTAGGATTTGGACAGGGAAGCATTTGAAAGGAAATGAAGGGAATCAAGGATTTCAGATTTTTAGCTCTGTTTTAGGTTGACCCTAGGAAGATGCTGCAGTCTTGTCTTAGTCTGATTGGGCTGTTACTACAAAATACCAAATTGGGGAGCGCCTGGGTGGCTCAGTCGGTCAGGCGTCCAATTTCGGCTCAGGTCATGATCTTGCGATTTGTGGGTTCAAGCCCTGCGTCTGGCTCTGTGCCGACAGCTCAGAATCTGGAGCCTGCTTCGGATGCTGTGTCTCCCTCTCTCTCTGCCCCTCTCCCCTTCATGTTCTGTCTCTCTCTCTCAAAAATAAACACTTAAAATTTTTTTAAAAATATCAAATTGGATGGTTTAGGAACAAAAGAAAACATTTATTTTTCACGGTTCTGGAGGCTAAAAGTCTGAGATCAGGTACCACCGTCTTCTGAGTTGCTCTGTGGGTCTTCTTTAATAAGGGCGCTAATCTCAGTCCTGAAGGCCCAGCCTCATGACTTAGTCACCTCCTACTTGGAGGCCCCTCCTCCTCATATCATCACCTTGGGGATTAGGATTTCATTATGTGAATTTGGGGGAAACACATTCAGACCATAGCAAGTCTTTTCCTGGTAAGTAGTAGAGAGCCAGAGAGGAGCTAAGACAGGGGTAATTCGGGTCATTAAGAAACATTCACAGTATTATTCAACCAGAACGCTTTAGTGGATTTTACTTTTGGTCACCTCACGTCAGAATACTCTTTGGGCAGAATCCTGAAACAGATAGGAGGCAGGGTCACACATCCCACTGTAGAAGCTAAAGAGGGCAGATAATCGTTTTCCCTGATAGCCGGGACATCTGCAAATGTTCCTGCCAAGGGCTCTGAACCTTGAGGGAGTGACACAAAAATGGAGGCTCCTGAGAGATCATTTGCAGCAATGGAGGGGGGCAGAGTCCACAGTCCAGATATGACTTCTGAGGTATTGTGGGGGGGGGGGGGGTTCCTCTGCAGACTATACATGGAACACCATCTTGGCAATCCCAGGCTGCCCAGCTTCCCGTTTCCTGCTCTTTTCCCGGACCCTGTTCTGCTTAGGTTCTGTGATAGCCTTATATGAAGTTATTTTCTGCTTGCACGGGTCAGGGAAAGCTTCTGTTGTCTGCAGCCAAGAATTCCAACTAGCACAAGCATCCCTCAAATCTGCTATACCTATATTTCCATTACAAATAACTTTATCTCATTGCAAAAGTTATCAACTGAAAAAACATAAACAAGAAAACACTGTAACCCCATCACCCATAGAGAAACTTTGTAAAAAAATATTTGAAACATTTTCTGGCACACTCTCCCAAACTTTTTTCCTGGGCACATGAATATATTGTTTCTTTCTTTAGCTGTTATAAAAAGTGCTACACACCACAATCCACAGGCTTGGTGTTTGCCTGCTATTTGGCCTCATCTATAGCATTGCTTCTCCATATGAAAAGAAACACAGGAGCACCTGGGTGGCTCAGTCAGTTAAGCACCCAACTTCAGTTAGGTCACGATCTCACGGTTTGTGAGTTCGAGCCCCGCATCAGGTTCTGTGCTGACAGCTCAGACCCTGGAGCCTGTTGCAGAATCTGTGTCTCCCTCTCTCTCTGCCCTTGCCCCACTCGCACTGTCTCTCTCAAAAATAAATAAACATTAAAAATAAATTTTTAAAAAAAGAAGAGAAAAGAAACACAGACATAATGAGTTAGTCTAGCCTAGTAAAGAATACTTGTCACACTCAACTCAAGTTCCCTTCGAATAAATATATGTAGAAGAGCACCTGGGTGGCTCAGTCTGGCTCTTAGTTTTGTCTCAGGTCATGATCTCATGGTTTGTGAGTTTGAGCCCGGTGTCGGGCTCCTTGCTGACAGGGCAGAGCCTGCTTGGAATTCTCTCTCTCTCTCTGCCGAGGGAGAGGGAGACAGAGAGAGAGGGAGGGAGAGAGAGAGAGGGAGAGAGAGAGGGAGAGAGAGAGAGGGAGAGAGAGAAAGGAGAGAAGTGAAGGCATATAACATGATTTCAGGTGAATTCTTGGGACAGAACTAATCTAGCAGGGGAAAGCCTGTGCTCCTCTGGTGGGTAAAAGTCCTCAAATACCTAACATGGCTATCTTTGTTCGGTCATGTACAAATAAAGGCATAATTTTTAGATTCAAGTTGCTGGGATTCAGGAATTCCAGAGAAAATTTAGGGTATAGGTATACTCAGCCCTGAGGACCTGCTATTTCAACTAGAAATTCATTTAAAAATGGCTAATTTCTCAGAATGCATGAAATTGATCTCCAATTCAAGAAGAGTTATAGAGTTCATATTTTAAAATAATTACTTATAGGTACAAATAGTAAACTATTGCCACAAAGGAGATAATCTGAGAGGACAGTTTTGCTATGAACTTTTACAATTACAAACACTACTGGCAAATACTAAAAATATTAAAAGTTCTTAGAAAGTCTGTTCTCTACCTCCTATATCTTAATAGACTTTAGTACCTTTTTCTTCAGTGGCAAACTTCAACTGCAGATAGATTAAAACAAATGAGTAGGGGGGTGCCTGGGTGGCTCAGTCGATTAAGCATCTGACTCTTGATCTCAGCTCAGGTCTTGATCCCAGGGTTGTGTGTTCAAGCCCCATGTTGGACTCAGCACTGGGCATGCAGTCTACTTAAGGAAAAAAATAAAACAAATAGTAAGTTCGAAATTAATTGCATTTCTGTTTTTTTCAGCCTAGCTTACCCTTAGTCACAGTCTTGTTCTAATGGCTTCTCATTCCATTATTTGCCTTTAAGGCATCTATTTTTAGTCATATTTTAATACCAGACACCAGTTCACCAGTTCTGGTGTTCTTGGTGAACGGTAATCAACTTTCTCTTATTACAACCCCTGAATTATCTTTAATAAATATATTTAAGAATCGGATTCAAAAAAACTCTAGTGATTTCCAAACTAGTGTGCAGGTGATGTTGATTTTTTTTTCCTTTTCAAAATAAAGCATCCTTAAGGTGGCTTTAAAATTTTTACTATTAATTTAATTTTAAAAATCACATGGAATGACTTTTCATCTAGCAGTGCTTTTTCTCTATGCCCAACTCATTGAAAAAGTAACTATTCAATAATTTAAAAAATAAAACCACTCAATGCTTTATTAAGCAAAAGAATTAATAGTTAACTTTTTAGATCCTGGACCTCAACAGTCTTTTGCTATTCAAACCAAAATGCAGTAGTCTTCACATTTGTTACCATGGATTTCAAAAGAATAATCTACATTTCTAAAAGCTATTTATATAGAAAGACAAAAGAGAACATAATTAAGCTGGAGTCTTTCCATATCATTGTCTTTTGGGGTCCAGGCAGCAGAACCATGATGTAGGTGAAAAAGTACAATGGCCAGGTTCCAATGTATGTGATTCAGGCTGAAGAACAAAAAGTTGAACTGTGAATACATTCGTTCAACTCCTAAAAAGAATGCTAACCAGAGGGCCTCCATCTTTGGACACCAAGCAAGGGCAAATGAGCTTACATGGCGGCAGCCTTACTGTGGGTTATTTATAAAACAGTACTTTCTAACGTGTATCAAGAAGCTAAGACATCCATTGCTCAGATCAGACCTCTTAGAGAACATAGGATGCTCATTTATTTGGAATGGTTCTTGAAGGAAAAACATTCTAGAATATCCTGGAAGGCAGGAAGACATCTTTCCTTACTTGAAGGCCATCTTTCTCCCTATGGGCTCAAGCCTTTGAATTGTAGCTCATTTATTCTTCTCAGTGTGAATCAAATCCAGCTCCAGAAGTTACAGACTGCAACTTTTATAACCGAACTCCCACTATAGAATGCGCTTTTCTTACTCTATCTTCTGATATTCAGAATCATTCAGAGCATTTGTTTAATACTATATTATGCAATGAAATGTAATTTAACAACTCCATAAAATAAGGAATATTAAGAGTTCTTTTTTTTTGTCAAGTGGCATGGGGTAAATGGCTCAGCTTTAGAGTGAAATTTCCATTTCCTTTTGGTAAGAAAAAGTCAGAATCATTAAAATTTTCTTAGAAATAAACTACAAACAAATCTATTTGTGGAAGTGAGAGGAAGTCTGTCCTTTCAAAGTATGTTGGAGGGGCACCTGGCTGGCTCTGTGGGAGAGCAAGTGTCTCTTGATCTTGGGGTTGTGAGTTAGAGCCCATGTTGGGTACAGAGATTACTTAAAAAAAAAAAAAATCTTTTAAAAAAAGTATGTTGGAAGATGGGAAGTTAAGTATTCAATTGGTTATATATACTTTTTGGATATTTCAACTTCTGTACGATTGGAATCTAGTGAAGCCTTCTTTCAATTTTCTGACACCAATACAAAATCTGCTATCAAAATGTTTAAAAGATCCTTCTAAAAACAATTGTTGCTTGATATTTTGACTTAGTGACCAAACCACAATTTTTTTCAATTGTAACCTTAATTTGTCCTGTAACTCTCTTTCACGGGGGTTTAGGCTTCCAAGTCATCTTCTGCAATCTTTGTGTGACAAGGTGAGCTATTTGCTTCTGTTTAGCAGAGCTGGATAAGGGAACATCTCTGCATTTGATTGGTTGGCTTTTAAAGGATTAGTCCTCTGGAAAGGCCCTGTTTCCCTATCACATTGCTAGCAGTGTGGACTTAACTGTGGTTAAAAATTCAAATTGAAGACAAGCATTTACCATCAAATAGAACATAACCTTCAGTACTCCTCTGTTACATATCTTCTACACATCATATGGACTTAATGTATGTGATGAAAAGCTGTTTCGAAACCACCTTAAATGCTATATCCAGAAATAACAACTGACTCTGGCAAAGAGAGGTAATTTAGGGTCCCTGTATGTCCTATAACAAAGCCAATACAGTTTAAAAATAAATAAATTCCAACTACACAAACTGAGTTCAACAAGATTATAAAAACTGAGGAAGACAAACATGTCGGCTAAGTCAACAAGTCAAATACATTACACGCTACTACCCCGATGAAATAAAACAATGGCTTTCCATTTTTATTTTGGATTTCCCAGCTACTCAGGGTAAACATTATCACTTTTCAAATTCCACTTATTATTTTATCTGAAAGAAAAATTTACTGAGTAAAATGCTTGGCTGTAGGATTTTAAGTTTACAATCCATCAGGTTACAGTATCAGAGTTACTACAGTTTCTTCCCCAGTGTGAGCATTCTCTGCGTTTTATTTACATTCCGTCACTTTCTATTTCCTCCTCAACTTTATATGCTCAAGAATGAAACTGTATTGGTGTTATGTAACAATATTTCAAATTTGCAACATACATACTGCTTTATCGCTCCCTTGAACCCATGTGCCTGAAAAATAAAATACAATGTATCCCTACGTAAAAACCACCTTGGCGTGTATAAGGAAAAGTGTGGACACACAGAAATAGAAGCACTGAAAAACACTTGTGTGGAAGGGTAACGATGGATCCGTCCTTGTTGACAACAATTCCCATGATTTATTAACAGCCATAGGCAGCCAACCTAGTACATGACAAGGTCCAAGGCCTGGCCATAAGAAGTAGGTAACCCAGTGGGGATGAAGGCTTTAAGGTCTAAAAACTAATGTGATGAACAAAACAGAACAGAACAAAACAAAACAAAACAAAAAAAACCCAAAGCAAGCAAACCGTAAAACCTGGAGAAAGTGCTCCAAATAGAGCCTCTTTGGCAACCCAAATTGAACCAAATGAGTCAGGTGGACGATTAGAATAAACTGTGCGCCGTTTCCTTTCACTAGGTCTACAAAGCCCATCAAATTATGTTTGGACCAGAAAACCAGAAGTTATTAGCACCTTCCCTTTTCACTTTTTTTTTTTTTTTTTTTTAATATTCAGTATATTCAGCAACAACTCTTAATCCATGGTCTCCATTCATTTATTGGCTGAACAAGATCCTGGGTGCCTCTTGGTGATCGCTCCTTCCAGGCTGACCTTACATGACAGCAAATTGAAATGCCCCTCCGTAGAGAGAGGGTCAAGACCGCGAGGAAAGTCATCCAAAGGTGGACGCATCTTGCTTTCATTTACTTGTTTATTAGAGGGGCGGCGATGGCCGCGGCTGGACGAGGACGAGGCGGGAGGCGAAGGGGCGCGCGGGCTGTGAGCCGCAGCCGGGGGGTGGGAACCCGAGGAGGGGGTGGAGGGCAGCAGCCACGCTCCACCGCTCGGCCCTCCGGACCCAGAAAATGACCAGCCCCTCCTCCCACTGCACCCTTGACCCCTCCCCCCTCTTTCCAGGCCTTTCATCAGCCCGCCCGCGGGGCAGCCCGCGGCCCCGAGACCTCGCGCCGGACGTCCACCTCTTTCACCAACCCGCTCCAGCGATGCGGGCAGGCCCAGGGCGTCCCCGCGAAGCCCTCGGCCCTGCGAGGATCCCGACCCCGACCCCTCCGGCCGCGCCCCTCCCCCTCGAATAACGCACCTGCGGCCCCGCCCCCGGCCAAACGCTGAGGCGGCGGGCTGGCGAGGCCGAGCGGCTAGGCTCTCGAGGCGCAGTCACCTTCCCTTCCCCCGCCATTCTGCCCACCCCCCCTAGCTCAGCCACCAAGCAGCCGCCGCGCTCCTCAGCCGCCCCGAAATCTAAAGGGGTCCGTCTCCGGCACCACAACCAAATGGCTGAGCCTCCCTGGCCGGCTGCGCAGCCCGCCCATTGGTCCCTTCCCCCCCCCGCCGCTGCCACCATTGGCTGTTGCCCGGAGACCCTCGGCGGCGATTGGCTCCAGCTGTTGCCGCTCATCCGCCGGCCCGCAGGTCCCGCCTCCACCGTGATCAGGTTAGTGTGCGCCGCGGGTGCTGGGGGCTCGAGAACCGAGCGGAGCTGGTTGAGCCTTCAAAGTCCTAAAACGCGCGGCCGTGGGTTCGGGGTTTATTGATTGAATTCCGCCGGCGCGGGAGCCTCTGCAGAGAGAGAGCGCGAGAGATGGAAATGGACAAACGGATTCATTTAGAGCTGCGGAACAGGACGCCCTCTGATGTGAGCATTTGCCAAAAATATCTCTGTCGGTCCATTCTCCTACTTTGTGTGTGTGTGTGTGCGTTGGGGGGAGGCACTTTTTTTTGAGGGGGGGGCGCCCGGGAGGTGTGGGTTTCGGGGTCGGACTGCAAATGAATTGCAAGGTTGGGGGGTTGCAATGCCATCCGAGCATGTTCCGGCTGCCGCCGCCGCTGCCCTTGGTGTGTGACTACCTGTGCGTGTGCTCCCGCGTGTGCGAGTGTGGGTGCGAGAGTGTGCGTGCGAGTGTGCACCCACCGGGGGCCAGCGGGCGCACGCGTTTGGGTCGGAGAGAATGAGGCAAAATAACCCTCTGAGCTCGCTGCTCCCTTGACTCCGTCTGGGGGAAAGATTAACGAGGCAGAGGAGGAGGGGGGCTGCCTCCTGGATTTAACAACAAAAAAAGGGGGTTTTATATTTTATAAATGAATCCCCCCTTCCGCCCCCCTCCCGCGCCTTCCCCCTCCCTTTCTCTCTCTCTCTCTCGCTCGCTCGCACACACACAATAAGTTTTGGGCTTCGCGAGTCCGGTTTAGTTTCTGATAAATGTGGGCCGAGGCCCCCGGGGAGAGCGCGTGGGGAGGGGGCTGCAGTGGAGTTGGGAATGGCTCGAGTTTAAAGTGCGTCTTCATTTCTTTGCAGTGATGAGGCGAGAGACGGGGGAGCCATATTTGTAACTTTGTAGTGTTCGTGAACGCGCCCTTTCTCTCCCTCCCTCCCTTTCTCTGCCTCCCTTCCTCTCCTCCTCTTTCTCCCTCACTCTTTCCACCCCACCTTCGGGCCAGATGCTGATGTTTCTTCCTTTCCTTCCGAAGGGAGGATAAATTGGAAGGGGGGAGGGATTTTCGAACGTGCTAAGGCACAGATAATCCCCGCGCCTCCCCACCTCGAGCGATCGCTATTGCAAGTTACCCAAAGGCTACGTCCCGGTCCCCCCTCGCCCCTGCTCCTTCCGGCCTCGCTGAGATGCCAGCCTTTGAGCCCTGGCGCCCCCCGGCCAGGCTTTCTCCAGGGTGGGCTCCTCGGCAGCCATTCGGCGCCTGGTTAATAAATGGGCACGGGAAACTTTGTCAGGACGCGAGCTGCCCAGACCTGGTGCCCGTGGTGGGTATTGGCCGGGTCCAGATTTATGCGGGCATAGGAAACACGCAGCTCCGGGATGGGAGTTTGCCTTCTGGTCGCCGTTATTGATTGGGCAGCGGCGGGAGTACGGCCGGAGGAAACTTACACGGATGGGAACTGGGAGGCTCGGGCGAAAGCCCACCCCCAAGGAGGGGGAAGGTGAGGGTGGGTTACTCGAACGCTCGTTTGTATTTCTGTCTCCCTCTCGCTTTCAAACAGTGTTTTATGTGAGTTGGCGGCTCAGCGGAGACCCCGGCTCTGGGGCGGAGACCCTGGCCGGCTCCTCTCGCGGCCCCTTCCGAGACCCGGGCAGCGCGGGCCGGAGGACCCCTCCTCCAGCCTCGGTGGCCAGGGTTCCACAGAGTTGGAAGTTTGGGTAGCACGGTGCGCTGACCTGTCGCCCCTTCAGCCCGTTAAAACCCGAATCCCTGGCGAAGGCAGGCCTTGCTTCCTCTTTTCTCTAGTTCCTCCCCCAAACCTGAGTGAGACTTTTGAAAACAAGATCCTTTTTGTGCCCCCCCCCCCCCCCACCATAACGCAGCTGTGGACTGTAGACGTGCAGTGCCTTATGGCGCGCAGGGCGGGGAGGGGGTGGCGGAGGGAGGGGGTGCCCGCCGAGAAGGCAGGAGTTTCCGCGAACAATTTGCCGGCGGTTTGCCTTTCTCTGGCCGGTTTCATCCCCGCTTAGACCCCGAGCCGGAGGATTTGGGGGCTGGGTGTGGTGATGGGGGAGGGGGCCGGAGCCGCGGTCTTCCCGCGTACTTTCCGGAAGCCCCCCGTGCGGAGGGGGAAGGGCGCGCAGTGGGGGGCCGGGGTCGTGGCGGGTGGGTGTGGAGGCGCGGTTCGCCAGGCCGGCCCCAGCCACCCGGCCGGCCAACTGGGAGCGAGATCGAAAGCGGGTCGAACCGGCTCTTTAAACTTCCCCGAGTGTGTGCTGGGGGAGGGGAGCGCGCCGCGCCGAACTGGGAGCGATTTCTCACGCTTCGCCCCCTCGCCTCCGAGTCTCCCTGCCCACTCGCCTGCCCCCTGCCTCGAGGCGGGGTGGGGCGCGGGTGGGGATGGAGGGGGCACTTTCTGCACATTTGGGGAGGAGGGGGAGCGAGAAAGCTTGCTAATGAGGGACAAAAGGGGTGGGGGAGGAGGAACTATTTTTTTGTAAACGTTCTTAAGACAAATAGCTCTCGGAGAGCGCCCCCTGCGCCCCTCCCCGCCGCGCTCCCCCCCCCGGGGGCCCCCACATACCCACCTTCGGAGCCTCTCCCAACTCGGATCCGGGGGCTGGTGGCCACGCCGCGACGCCGAAATAGGACGAGCAGCCATGTTTCCCGGGTCTCGCGCGGCCCGCCCCGCCCCTCCCCCATGGCGCGGCCGGCGCCGAGCGCGGGGCTGCGAGTGCGGGCGCCGGGCTCCATGCGGCGCGGGGCGCGGGCCGGCGGGCGGGCGGGCTGGCGCCGGGGCGGCCGGGCCTCGTGCGCACGGGCCGGGCGCGGGCGCGCGGGGCCGGCCCCGGGCGGGCCTCCTGGCTTCCCCCGCTGCTTTGGAGCTCGAGGTGTTGTGTTATTATTATTATTTTTGCAAAGGCCAGGCCCGCCGGAGGCCGAGCCCGAAGGGCGCCGACGCGTTATTGGGGGGCAGGGGCGGCCGCCGGGGCCCTGCTCGCCTGTGGCACGACTGCCGGGCGCCGGGCTGCCATTTTGTCACCGTGGCTGTTGTCGCTGTGTATGTGGGGGGGGGGGGGGGGAGATGGTGGGGGTGGTGTGCGGAGTCTTGCGCCATCGCCCCGACGGCCCCGGACGTGGAGGCAGCAGGGGAAGTCGGCTCCGGGGACCCCCGGTCGTGCTGTGGGCCCCGATGGGGTTTTCTTCCCCGAGACAACGGCCTGAGGCTTGGCTGGAGCGTCGCGGCGGCGGTCGCCCAGGGAGGGCGACGATCCTCCCCGCAAGTGCTCCCCCCCACCCCCCATCGCTCTCCCTACCTCCCCCACCCCCTCTTCTTTCCAGTGTTTCGCCCTTCCTCCTGCTGGCGTTTTCAGACGTAGTTAAATGTGGCCCTAAAGACGTACTGGTCGCCCGGGTGTTGGCTCTTTCGGAGAAACTGATAGGCGGGTCGGGGGAGAAATTAAACATGAGGTTTCTTTTTCGGGAGGGGGGCGCGCGCGACTCCAGCGGCCCTGACTGGAGCCAAGGACAGCAGCCGCTTACCCGGGAGGGACGAGTTGTCGATGTGTTGGGGAAACGCCCTCCGGGGCTGGGCTCTCCGGGAAGGTAGGTCGCGCCCCGTGTTTCAGGTGGGTGTTACAGCGCCCTGCAGTCTGCGAGGGGAGGCCCCCCTCCACCCCAGTTTTCCACTGCCCCTCCCCCTTTTATTTTTGCCCTGGGGAAGGCAGTTCACGGTAGTAACCCTAAACCGAAAAGAGAAGGGAATAAGGTTAGCTTTTTTAAAAAGTAAGCGATGTCTTTCTGCCGACCGCCTTTCTGCGTCACGTCTCTGGCTTCTCTCCGGGACTTTTTAAAAGCCGATGTCAGTGCTGGTTAAGCACCTCTCTGGTTAAACTCTGGTGTCTGCATGAGACTAGCTTTGATGGCAGTGCCTGGCAAAGGCTGCCCAGGAAGCCAGGTTTAACTTTGACCTTTGGAATACGTCGCATGATGTTTTCCAGACTACTGCCTAATTGGGTTCATGTAGCCTGATATTAACTCCAGTTTATGCAAGCCAACCAAGGATCCACAGGCAGAAAATTGAGCTGGGGCTCCGGATGGTCATGGTCAGTGATGTTTTGTTCCTGGATTGCTGCCTGCTGCTGGTAGTTTTGAGTCTGGGGACTCCATAGTGAAGGTGGGTTTTGGAGCTGCACAGACCTCTGCGTTTGAATTCTTCTGGCCAAAAAGAGGTAGGGTAAGTTAACCTGTCCCTGTGATCTTGGGCAGGTAACCTAACCTCCTCTTTAAACCTTCATTTCCTCATCTTTGAAAGGGGACTAGTGAGCTGGTCTAATGAGTAAGTGACAAAACTGGCTTGTTCTGGCCGTCAGGTGCCCAATATGCAATAGTGTTGGTCTTGGAGAGATAATAGAGCACAACTCTGAGCTTCTCTGCAGTTCTGGACAACAACAACCACCACGACAACAATAATAATAGCGAGTGCTTACACAGCACCATGCTGTGCCTGGCACAATTCTAAGTGGATTATACAGATCAATTAATCTAGTCCCCACAGCAGCACTGTGAGGTGTAGGTACTGTTATTATCCTCATATTACACACAGGGAAATTGAGGCATAGAGAGCTTATCACAGCCAGTCTGCATACTCATCATCTTACTCTCTGTTCCATCTCCTGAAGCACCTTTTTATTTTTTTTTGATCAGACACTAAGGGGAGAGCTTTTTCTTCTCTGGCTTTAAAATAGTGCCACCTCATGAGAGATTGAGTTTCCTGTCATTTAAGGTATTGAAATGAACCCTGGACGGCCTCCTGCTTGAAGATACTGAGGTGGGTGGTCAGGACCGGGGGGCTCTGAATTGTCATTTTAAGGAGGGAAGCCATACACTTTCCGAGTTTGGTTTAGAACATCACATCTGTTGACGCTGAAATAAGTCTGTCCTTTTAGATGTTGGGGTACACATTTTAGTAATCAGAAGACTCTTAGGCAGTGGTTTGTATGGGATCCTGCATGGAATGCATTTTCTGGTTTTATTTGTCACCATCTGCATCCAAAAAACTGAAGAGAATTGGCATGTCCTCTTACCTAAGATGTGGTATACTAGTAACAATTCATGGATCATCTCACTGAACTCTCCTAACGACTAATTAAGGGTAGGCAAAGCTGTGTGACATCCTCCATGTTGTGAGGGTGGTCCCGGTATGCAACAGAGTTGGGTTCTCCTCCTACTGTAAAACCAGAGGCCTCTTTGGTTGGAAATTAGGGGCTTTGAGAGTTGTCTAGCCCATCACGTCCCAAACATGGCCCATCCATCATCAGAATCACCTAGGGAGCATGTAAAATGCAGATTCCTGGCACCCCTAGATGTTGGTTTAGCACAAGTGCTGTCAAATTCAGGGTCAGCTGCCTGTTTTGGTATCATGAGCTAAGAATAATCTGTACGTAGAAATACTGCAATCAATTTGATGATGTGGAACGCTTAACTTTGAATTCCAATTATGTGAAATGTTATCCCCCCCCCACCAAAAGAATTCCACTTGTCTCGTTAGACCATCATTACCCTGACCCCCGAGTTGTATTTATTACAGATCTTAAGTTTCATCAATAAAAGAATTGTGGAAATTTGTTTTCTGTCATTATAAAAGTGCCTGTGTTGTATTGTTAGTTTTGCCTCTAGGTAAAGTTTACTACTTGGCCCTTTACAGAGAAAGCTTGGTGATCCCTTTCTTAGTTGGGGGAAGAGAGGGCTGGGATCTGGATTTTTTTATTTTATTGTTTTTAATTCTTAAATTTTTTATTAAGCATGTGGCAGACCATTCATTTGGGTGGTGCTCTAGGAGTGCTTCCAAGTTCTTTTGTGTGTGCCCTTTATCTAGTTGATGCCTAGTGGAAATTGGCTTTGATCCAAGAACCTCCATCAGAAGAGAAATTGTCCTCATTACCAGTTCAGAATTGAGTGCCCCTTCTATCTAGAAGTTCTTCTGTGTAACCAACTAAAATTCTTCAGCTTGCATACTCCGTATTTCAAAAGGGTGTTGTGTATCTTGTAGTTCTGTGGTTACTCTTCAATTTCAAATGTCTTCTCGGAGCTTTGAGGCCTGCAGAAGGTGCAGCAGCTGTGTCCTCCATGGCTGACATCAGACCCTCAGAACACAGATCATTGAAAGCCACAGATAATCCTGAAATCTCTGGTCCTGCCCTGCTGCTCCCCTCCCCCATGCATGTTTCCTGGGGAACACACCCTCAACAAAGTGGCTTTGAGTTTCAGAGCCTTCTTCCTACCTCTAGCCACTTGTGCCCGAGCTAATGAGCAGAGGGAGCAGGAGTAAGACTGGCCAGGCTGAGGGGAGGAGGAGATAAATCCAAGGGGAGGAATCTCAGTCCCCACAACTTTGGCGTATGCTTTAAGGACAGCGGACTGCAGACCCAGGTCCCTGTCTTGGCCGCTTTTGCACCACCAGCCTTTCAAGGTGACTTACGCTAGACTTACACAATCCTTTTTATTTGTAATACAGGCACCTAACTGAGCTTTGGGGGCTGGCCATCCCAGAGCCTCCATCCGAATGAATGATCCCACGTTGAAATAAAAAACTCGGGGACTGTTAGTGACCCGTTATGGATATCGTATCGGCTACTCATCAGGCGACTCCTCCCCCCTGTGCCTGCCCCCTCTACCTTGGTGTCTCCGCCTGGGAGGGGAGCACAGAGCTTGTTGCTGAGTGGTGAGGAGCCCTGGTCACATGAGCTTGGTTGGCCCAGTTGTTTGGCCTGAGTTCTGAGACGAAAAGGAGGCTCATTACTCTGCTGTCCAGAGGCGGCCACTCCCTCACAGATGTGTACTGCCGTGTCTCCCCACCCCATTTTGACCTGCCCACCCGCTGCCCTAGCTAGTTGTCTCGGCTCCTGGGGAAGTGTGCTCCACCCATTCACCCATTCCGCATCACCACCGCTTTCCTCCCACGAATACAGAGAAAAAGGGACCCGACTTTGAATCTTAGAATCTTACGTTACATTGAAATACAATTGTACACATGATAAATACCCAACAGTGATGTTTTCATTAAAGAGATGGAGTTGGGCAGGGATGGAGAATTGCGAAGGCACCTGTTACTCAGAACTTGTCATTTAATAAAATTTGTTGAAACAAGATGAGCCAAGCACCCGTGGCCCTGGGCCACCTGCCCGGACGTGGAAACAGCCTCCTTCCATAGAACCAGTTGTCCTGATGATATTTGTTCATACAAAAACTGTAAACAAGATAAAATATCTTTGCCCTCCCACACTAGTCCCTGTCTTGTGCCCAGCGAGCCACACCCTGCAACCCCCATGTATCCACTCGCATTTATTTTGTTTTAGCCCCACGGCTGCCCTGGGACGCTCATCTATCTTCTCTACCAGAACTTGCCCTAGGCAGCAGATCTAAAAGATCAGCTTACTCCTCCACTATCACTTACCCTAATGTGGATTAAAGTCAAGGCTGTCTTTCCCAGAGATATTTGCGTTTGGAGATTCCGGTTTGGTGAGCAAATTAGCGGAGGGCTATTAAAGACTTGTGTGCTGTTCTCAGTTTTGCTATTATTAACTAACTTGGACAAGTTGCTGGGCTTCTTGGGGCCTCTCTGTCTCCTTCACTCTAAAATGGGAGTATTGAATTGGATTGGTGGCTTTCAAACTTCTTGATCCTAACAGTACAGATATGTTTTGCACCACTACCCGGTAGGTATATACGTGCATATGTTCTACCAACAAATGACAAGACGCTTCCTTACTACATGTAAAACATTTCTGTTCATTAAAAAAAGTGTGCTGGCTTTGACCCATTAATTGATCGCGTCAGTTGTTATTGTTTGAAAGACGTTAAAAGATGAGTATTGAGCTTCCTTCGCACTCAAATATTTGGTGGTTTGATTTGGGGGGATGAGGGAATGCCATGTGTAGCTTTGTGAACTCCCTCCGTTGAGGGTCAATAGTGATTTCTCCAGCTTTTAAGCCAGCTCGAGGGGCGCCTGGGTGGCCCAGTCCTTTAATGTCTGACTTCGGCTCAGGTCATGGTCTCAGTGAGTCCGAGCTCCGCGTCGGACTCTGCTGTCAGCACAGAGCCTGCTTCAGATCCTCCTCTTTACCCCCACCCCCTCCCCTGCTTGGACTCTCTCTCTCTCTCAAAATAAATAAAACTAAAAAAAAAAAACAAAAACAAAAACCGCTTGTCCCTGGGTCCCGTGTTCTCCAACTGCACACTCTCTCCTTAGTTCTAGCTCTTTCCCACCCCAAACCTTCTCATGGCATTAAGGAATCCTTATCCTAAATTCCTACCCCCAAGTGGATGCCTTCCAAGGTTCCTGGTTGTGCCAGTGGCCCTCAGCCAAGCCTGTTCCTCCACCCCCTTCTCTCCACGCTCACCACCCAGTGCCTTCCATCCTTCAGGTGCCACACACTGTGCAGGTTGCCTGGGGCCTGGTTTCCACGTTTTCCAGCGTGGAGGAGAGAGGGTGAGGAGGGTGCCTTTGGCTTCTGCTCCCACCCAGCCTGCCTGGGGGGGTGCATCCTGTCTCCCCTACTTCCAGCCATGGCACTTGGGCAAGCCCCTTCACCTCACAGCGCCTCCCTCCTTTTGTCTCTGTAACGTGACGATGTGATAGTATCTACCCCACGGTAAGCACTCAGGAAACCAGAACTGTCATTGGTATTATGCTCTGTCCCACTGGAACCGCATAGTTGGCATTCGCTTTAAAAAAAACCAAAAAACAAAACAAAAAAAGCCCATACATTAACAACACACATTATATAAAAAAGTAACGTTCGTTTCAGTGAGAAAAGAGGTTAGAAGCTAGAGATTCTTAACTTGGCAGAAGTCTTTTCCCCACGAGCAAGCAATTCAGTAGTAAACGCGTGGCTTCTGGATGTGAGTATAGCTGAACATCCAACCATCACGGAGCAGCTCCAGCCATGGGTCCCAGGTAGTCTGTGCAGAGGGTAAGGTCACCACTCTCTCTCTCCCCCGGACGGGGCGACGGCACTGTTCCTCACCGCCCTCCCAGCCTGCCCCCTTGCTGGCCACCCCCGCCTTCTTCATGGAAAAGTGACGCCTGGTTTCCTAAGAAATGCCTAGCCGGAATCTGTGCCCAGCTCAGGTGTCCTCGGTGTTTGGCCCTGGGCACCTAAGCCGCTCCTCTCCTTCGGACCTTTTCAAGCTTGTGGTGTTTCTCCCATCTTCCAGCCAGCAGAAAACCTCACTTGATTCTGTGTCACCGTGGCTGCTGCCTAGCTCTGTCTTCCCATTTACAGTCAGACTTCCTGAGTTGTCTAGAACCACCTTCTCCATTCCCTCACTTCTCTCACACCTCAACCCTCCTCCGTCTGCTTTGCTTCCTAAACAGCTCTAAAGAGACTTCACTGTCGTCTTCTACATCACTCCTCAGCAGCATTTGCACCCTTGACCTTCATGAAACGTGTTCCCTCCCGCGCTCCCTTTCTCCAATATGTCTCCTACCGCTCTGGTCACTCCTCGTTTCTAGTGTCCCTTGCCCTCCTCTCTGTGGCCACGAAGCATTTTGCCCGGTCGGGTCTTGGGCCCTCTCGGTCTGCATTCCCTCCACACCATGTGGTGTCCTCCCGCACCGACAGCTGAAAGGACCGTGCTCGCTCTGTGACTGATGTGTGCGTCCCCGCCCTGGACTCCTGGCTAAGCTCGGGACCCACCCGATGTCTCCACCTGAGTGTCCCCAAATCACCCCACAAGCAAATGCCCAAGAAAGAACCCATGACCTCTGTAACCTCCGTCCTCCCCTGGATGTGCCGCGACCTTCTATCCGTTACGAGTCCTGTCTATTCGCAATACCATCCTCTACTCCCTGCCAGCTGATGTCCCTGCATCAACAGCCCCCTCGAGCCACGCTTCAGACTTGAGCCAGCATGCTCTCGCCGAAACGCGGATGTAATTGTGTCGCCGCGCTTCAAATACGTGGTGTTCTTAGGAGAAGATTCTGCAGGGACTGGCCACTGGTTGCCCTCATCGTTTCCCTCACCGCCTTGCCACGGCGCTGGCCTCACTCACCGCCTTTATTCCTGCATATCTACTCCAGGCCATAACAGCCACCATCACCGACTTCGCATCTAATTGTCTCCACCAGCTCCCTCACCCTCCACCCTCCTCAGCCCTGGGTCTGGTTCTTTTGTTATGAAACTCTTACAGAAATTTCCTTCACAGTGCTTCAGTTGGTAATTATACATTCCCGAATGTGAGTGTTTTAATTAGCATCTCTGTCCCCCTGTGTAGCCGCATGATTTAAAGGCCCTGCTTTTGGTACACATCACTGTGTGCTCTCGGAGCGCAGCACCGCACTCGGCACATGGTGGGCATTCTAGAAATGAAGGTGAATGAAGAAACCAGGGTCCTTGCGTGTTCTTGTCATTTTCATCGCCTTCTGGAAAGCCAAGCACAAGCCCCTGAAACAAAGCATCAGAAACAATGTAGGGTTTTTTGCCCACCAACCCCCTCCCCTCCAGCTCTCCCCTGGGTGAGTGTGAGCTCTTCCTCTGAGTGGGTGATTCACACTTTCTTAGCGCCCTGTGCTTCTCCGATTTTTCCGGTTTTTACATCTGAACCTCAGCCCTAGTTTGTCTGCCTTTTAGTTTAGTGGATTATTCACACACAGCAAAGCAGAACACCAAAAAACTAATAAAACACAAAAGTATTTTTCAAGGTCCAAATAGTTCCTTCCTGCATGTCAGTGGATTGCGTTAGGAGACTACTGCTCTACTCTGTGGCTTATTTTATTTTTAATTTGGTCACGAAAGTTCATGCCATACAAGAAATGCCTGTACCTTACCAAGCACTCTTTCCTTACTCGGAACTTCCCAGCCCTGGTGTGTGATGGGTTAGGGGTGAAGAGCATTCTTTACCCTTCTTTGACAAACAGGGAAGGTGCAGGGTTCTGCCTGAGATCCCCAGCAGAGGAAGCATCCGTTGCTCTGTGTTAGTAGGTGCTGTCTGCTTAGGCCGTGTGCACAGACCCACCAGAGTCCTCTCAGGCCATCCCGTAGGGTCCGGCGAAGGCAACCCCCTGGGCTGTTCTGCAGATGTCTTGTGAGGCTCAGACATGTCTGAGGTGAGAGGATTCCATTAGCAGAGTGGGAGTGAGGAGGCTTTCCCCCCTAGTTGTCCTCCGGCTGGGAATAAGGAAAAGGCAGGGTTCTGCTGCGGGCTGGAAGAACAGGAATGGAGGGCCAGAGTGAAGTCTGGACGAGAAAGGCCTGTGGTGTCTCCGTGAGCAACATTGTGCTGGGACTCTGCCGTCAGAAGTGTCCAGAAGGGCCAGGTCACTGGATTCTGCTGCGTCCCTCAGAAGTCGGGGGTGGGGGGGTGGTGGTGAGAGAGGAAGAGAGAGAGAGTGTGCGTGTGTGTGCGCTTGTGTGTGCATGTGTGCGCGCGCGCGTAGGGGGCGGGTTGAAGCAAGAACCTGTAATAGTAAATTTAAAAGGATTACAGATTTCTTCAGGAGCATGCATCCCGTGGAGGCCCTCATCCCCCATTATGTAACCAACTTTTCTGTAGCTGCTGGCCTCCCCAGCAGGCCCAAATGGCGTGGCTGTGAAGGGAGGGTGAGGGGAGCCCACTTTCACTGACACGGCCTGTGTGCCCAGCATCCAGAATGATGCAGGGAGTTCTGTGAATGCCACGTAAGTATCTGGGTAGCAGCTTGAATTTAGTGAATGCAGTTCCTATGTTCTGGATTGGGGGAAGGGGGGCGGGGGAGGGGGGTGGTTCACGAGCTGGGTGGGGAGTGGGTTGCAGACCAGTGGAATTATGGTTTCTGTGGTGGGGTTGGGGAGATAGAGCACGGACAGGGGAAAGAATGCATGTGGCTAGAAAGGCAGATTTCAACCCCAGCTGTGTATCAGAACCACCAGGGGAGCATTTTAAGAAATTCCCAGGCTCTACCCAGCTACAGAATCAGTCTCCGAGGGTGGTGCCCAGTCAGTGTATTTTTAGACTGCTCTAAAGGGGGCTCTAAGGCACAGTTGGGAACCGCCACATTGAGGCAGGGTGCAGAACTCCACAGCAGGTAGGAGGAAGTAAAGTAAGTGGAGGTAGAAGACGAGGAAAATGGAGGAAGGAAAACAGGGAAGGGGAAAGAGGGGTCCAGAATCCCCCCCGCCGCCGGGGTGCCGGGCTCTGGTCCTTGGCCTGGCCCCCTCACGGGCCTACGTTCCGGCTCATCACACTCGCACGTGAACCTGGACCTCACGGGGCTGCTACTGGAGTGTCTGTCGAGTGAGGTTTCTTGAGCAAGACTGCACTTGGCCCTTCCTTGATCTCCAGGGGACCTTTATGTAAGGAGGACGGGACCCCAGGGCCAAGCAGTCGGGTGTCTCGGGCAGGGCCCGAGCCGCTGACTCCACTGTTAGAGCCCACCCAGCAGGTTTGAGCCTCAGCTACCTCGTCTGTAAAATGGTGACTGACAATAACGCCGGCTTGTTGTCAGGACCGAAAGAAATGTTTGTGCCGGGTGTGGGTCGCGGATAGCCCCTGAAGGCTAGTGGATTCTAACCAGCCCAGGCTTGAAGGAGTGTTTGAACCGGGTTGGGGAGGGGGCAGCCTGTCTGAAGAAGGCCCTTGCTCTGAGGTGTCTGAGCCTGTGTGTGGCCGGAGCAATTTTGGGGAGAGCTGCCTTTGCCTGTCCCAGAAGGAGGCCTCCCCTGGAGCTGCTCAAGCAGGCGGGAGGGGGCTGGAGGAGCCCCGGGCAAGAGACAGCCCGAATGCTTGCTTGCTTGCTTGCGAGCTGCAGACACCCCTGCCCCAGGGCCTCCCTCTCCCTGTGGAGTAGGGGTGACTGGGCTCTCTGCCTGGCTTCTCTTTTCTGGAGCACTTGCTCTGTCTGCAGGCCCTCCTGCCTCTCAACTCCCCTCCTGGCTGCAGGACCCCAGGTGTGCCTCAGTCAGGCCTTTTTCGTTCAGACAGCTCCCGATGGGCCTCCTCCAGGAAGTCTTCCTCTACTGACCCGGACGAAAGGGTGCGATTCATGTCCCTCCTCCCAGGTGATGTCAAGATGCAGAAGTCCCCAGGACTTCCAGCTGTGCTCTCCTCTGCGCTAATTTCCATGGCACCTCACGTCCACTGTGGCTCAGCTCTCTGTGGGGTCAGGTTCGTGTCTCTTTATTCCCCCTGCCTGAGGGTGGCGTTGAGGGTTTGCAGAGACCTGAGGGTTTGCAGAGACCGGGGCAGCTCCCCTGCAGCTGGGGGCCCCAGGAAGGCTCTGTGATGATGTCATGTGTCTCCAGCCTCCCGCCTAGCTGCCTGTGGGAAGGATCTGTCTGTTCTGGCACAGGGGCCTATTCCATATGGAGGGCCGGGAATTGGCCATCACAGTCACCCGGGGCGTTCCTGCCATTTCTGCCTGTCTCCTTTTCCCTACGGAGATTCGGGTGCACCCTGGGTGCAGCCTGGGAAGGGTGGGCAGGCATGCACTTTGGTACAGCTCCTCAGCTTTGTCTGGAAGGCTTGGAGAATCCTCTCTGCAGAGGTTGGCCTGCCGCCATGATGAGTGGCTGTGCTCCTAGCCCCCGTCTAGTTTGCGGCTCTGTTGCAGATGTGCCTGTGTAGAGCTGGTGTGTCTGTCCTTTTAGGTGTGCTCTGTGAGTCTCGGGAGGCTTCTCCCAGAGCAGGGCCCTCCCTCTAGGGCTGCTGTTCTGGGTGGAGGTGGAGGAGCTGCGGTCGTGGCAGCAGAAGTGGAATGCTCTCCTCTTAACAGTGAAGGAGTACGTGGTTCAGGGCAGGCATTTGGCCTCTGTAGGCACTTGGGAACCTTCCCTCAGTCCCAGCGGCCAGTGTGGTCACTGCCAGGAGTGGCCACAGGGGAGTGTCTAAAGTGGAAGTGCAAATGCATCTGTGAGTTTGACCAGGGGCCATAGACTCCAGCAAGGTCGGGATCCTGGTCTGCAAGGTGCCCACTGTACTGGCAAACCAGACTCGTCTCGGGCAGATGCTTCGTTAGTAGCCCTGGGAGGCTTATGACGGCCACAGATGTCTCTGGTGATAAACAGCACTTGGCCGGCTAGCGTCTGATGTTCACCAGAGTTATGAGGGTGATTTCTGCAGATAGCAAATACTGTGGAGGGGTCATTCAATGCATCAATTTCACATATTGATTGAATGACCACTGTGCACTGGGTAGGCATTCTGCATGATGCAGCAGTGAACTAGACAAACTTCTCATCTGCGCTGCCCGTGCGGTGCTCCCATTCCATTGAGGGAGGTGGTCGGTAAAGAGTCACGATGCCTGTGTGCTAAGCCCCGAGAAGACAGAGCTGTGCTAAAGGGGGTGTGTGATCCCGGAGGGCCTCTCTGATGAGGTGGCATTTGAGCAATCACTCGGTAACCTACACTGGACATCTGGCCCCCGTGAACCAGAACCTAAAGTATCTGATCTCAGAGTACCTACGAATCATCCTGCTGACGAGCAAGTCGAGGCCCAGCGAGGTTAAGGTGCAGATTCGTGAGGTGATAAGTAGGAAAGATGATGTGATAGAAGAGTGGGACAAAACATAAGTGGCCAGTACTCTGCTCACACCAGCGTTAGTCATTTCCCCAGGCCAGCTGACCCCCCCCCCCCACCCCGCCTTTTCATCCCAGAAGGTCTTATTATTTTCTTAAGGCTCCGGCTTTGAAAGATCTGTACTTGCAAATTTGCGTTTACTAACAATAGCAGATTTATTTTCTCATTTATGGCTGTGTGAGTCAGAGGGTGGGGGGCACAAAGTTTAAACACATCTTGTAACCGCTAGTGAGTCCTCTGGGCAAGGGCTGACCACCTGGTGTTGGTCTCTCCCTGCTTGCTTGCTTGCTTGCTTTCTTTCTTTCTTTCTTTCTTTCTCTCTTTCTCTTTCTCTCTTTCTTTTTTAACATTTATTCATTTTTGAGAGATACAGTGCGAGTGGGGGAGGAACAGAGAGAGAGGGAGACACAGAATCTGAAGCAGGCTCTGGGCTCTGAGCTGTCAGCATAGAGCCGGACATGGGGCTCGAACCCACAGACCGCGAGACCATGACCTGAGCCGAAGTTGAACGCTTAACCCACTGAGCCACCCTGGCACCTCTAAGTGGGATTTTTCGTGTTCTTTCTGAAATGGCAGGATTTCTTGGAAGGTCCCATTGCTACGTTTTGGATTCCATCTAGCCCTCCCACCCTGGTTTGAGGGGCCAGGTGCCTTTGGGTGGGCTAGGGAGACCCTGCCCTTACCTCTGACCCAAGATGGTGAGGCAGGACTCAGAGCCCCCCGCCCCCACTCCCCCCAGGCTTACTTTCAGGGAGAAACACACTGTAAAATCAGGTCAGAGAACCAGCCCTGACCCATGTCTTCTCCCAAGGACCAGGAAGAGCCTTAATTGGCTGATAGTTTTCATCTAGAAGAAGGTGTCCTGCGTGAATTTGAAAGGAGCTTTTGGTGAAGTAAGACTTCATTAATTAGCCTGTTTAGGGAAACGGCTTCCCAGTATTAGGGGGGCTGGATAAATTTGATGACCACTGTTCTGGTTTGGGCTTCTGAAAAGGAGGAGCTAGGTTTTCATCCTTTTACTAAATATTGAGAAAAATGTAGTATCTTTTTATGTGTTTTGTTTGCTTTTAACCGTTGAGTAGCTGTGTGCCAGATACCATATTTGTTCTTATTTAATCTGTATAAAAAAATGCTACAAGCTGAGTGGGATTATTCCCACTTTAACAGATGAGGGAGCTGAGGCTCAGAAAGCTAGTTTAGCAACTAGCTCAAGGTCACATCTTACTGAGGAGCTGTGCTTGGGTACAAAGCCAGGTCATTGACTTCAGAGCTGTGCACATAGCCTCAAATCTTAACTGTGATTTCCCCCATCTTCCCAGCCACTTTGAGGCTGCTGATAATATGAGAATGCTCTAGATTCCTGACTTTCATTTCTTTCTCTTTTCTATAAAATTTGCTGCATTTGTCTTCCCTAGGAGGATGGACATATGATGCCAACATATCTGGTTTAAAATATATATATTTTAGGGGCGCCTGGGTGGCTCAGTCGGTTAAGCGTCCGACTTTGGCTCAGGTCATGATCTCACGGTCCGTGAGTTCAAGCCCCGCGTCGGGCTCTGTGCTGACAGCTCAGAGCCTGGAGCCTGCTTTGGATTCTGTGTCTCCCTCTCTCTCTCTGACCCTGCCCCTTTCATGCTCTGTCTCTGTCTCAAAAAAAACATTAAAAAAAAAAAATTTTTTTTTTAAAATATATATTTTATTGTGATATGGAACACATCAAAGTGAATGAAGTAAATGTGAGGTTCAGTGATTTTTCTCCCATGGATTTTTTTTCAGTTTATTTATTTATTTTGAGAGAGAGAGAGAGAGCGTGCAGGCCAAGGGCAGAGAGAGAGGGAAAGAGAGAATATCCCAGGCAGGCTCCACAGAGCCGGACACAGGTCTCGAACTCACGAACTGTGAGATCACGACCTGATCCGAAGTCGGACACTTAACCAACTGAGCTGCCCAGGCACCCCTCCTTCGGATTTTTCCCCTTAAGTGATTTTTTTGCATCGTCTGGGAAATCCCAGCAAAATCCGCTTTCCACGTGCCTTCCTTTGCCTTTCTGTGCCAGTCTTGTTTGCACGTCTCCGTGTTTCTGACATTCTTCGACCACGAGGGCCTGGGCGCACAGATGAGAAGCCTACCTAGGGTGCCTCAGAGTACTAAAGAGGGTCTGAGAAGTGGGGGAAGACCAAATTCTTTTCCGGTAAAAGTAGGCTAAGACAATTAGGGGCTTAGGTGCTGCCTCAAAAACCGCACAGCAGCGTATTCTGACCTCGAGTAAGGAGAGAGCGTAGGAGGTTGTGGAACGGGCCTGGCGGTGTGTTTTCCCTGGAACCCCTTGCAGCCTGGCCATCGGCAGGACCCCTTCTGGGAAAGGAGTCAGGCTGCCCCCTTACAGAGCACCTACTGCAAGCCTTGTGTCCAGCTCGGTGTTTGGCAAACAACACTTTTTTGATCCTCAAGAACACCCCTAAGGTATGCATGTGGACACCCATTACCAGACAGGGAAACTGGCCCCCTGAGGTTAGATGGCCCTCAAGGCACGCCGAACTGCCCCCATGTGTCCTAACAGTCCCTTCTGCTTTTCCCTCCAGACTGGCCAATCTGGGGGCAGAGGGCAAGGACACCTTATCATTGGGTCCCTGGTGCCTGGTGCGGTGCCATCTTGGCGTTTTTGGTAGGCTCTAAGCGTTGTTGAACGAGCAGAGGGGAAGTAACTTGTCCACACAGGTGCAGTGGTGAAGCCTTTCCATTGTAGAACTCCGAGGCTCCAGGACAGCTGCTCTGTGGGTCAGAAGTAGGATCTGATTCCAGCTCTTTGGTTAATAAGTGGGATGAACACAAAATGACATACGTACCCGTTTATCTGAATTGCAACATTAATGTAGAAAAGGATTGGAAGCGACCCAAATACTCATCAATAAGGGCCCGGTGAAGAAAAATGATGGCACATTCCAAACGGTGCAAATAAGAAACAAGAAAGGTTTTTGTGTACTATGTCACATGAACTTCATGGAAAACGAAAACAAAAAAAGGCAAAGATCAGTATATAATATGCTAATATGCACTAGTTTTGGGTAAAGGGGAGAAAAATAAGATTTTGAATTTGTGTATGTGTAAACAAATTCTAGAAGGATATACTTAATGGGTGGGATGGTTAACTAGGCAGGATGGGAGGGAGAATTGACTGCTTATCCTATGCTTTTTTTTTTTTTTTTTTAAGTATTTATTTTGAGAAAGAGAGCACATGAGCAGGGAAGGGGCAGAGAGAGAGAGAGAGAGAGAGAGAGAGAGAATCCCAAGCAGGCTCCACCCTGGCAGCATAGAGCCTGATGTGGGGCTCGAATCCATGAACTGTGTGATCATGACCCAAGCTGAAGTCAAGAGCTGGTCGCCTAGTCGACTGAGCCACCCAGTCGCCCCTGCTGTTTGGTTTTGAAACCATGAGAATGAATGTTAACTTCTTCAAAAAAGTAAAAAGAAAAAAAATAACGGAAGTCACTTTGGACTCGCTATTTTGTCTGTCCGGGCAACCCGTCTCCCCATCCGAACAACGAGGCGATTGGATTAGAGCAAGGTTTCATCACGTTGTGTATATTGTGTGTATCTCTGACTTTTGTGGGCTTTTCCAGGAGACACTGACCTGGTCCTAGGTCTGCAGTCCCTTCTCTTGGTGGCCTCGACCTGGATCAGCTCTGGCTGTTTGAGAAAGGCCGGGGCGATGCAGAGAGCAAGGAGCCCTCTGCCGAGGTCTGGGCCTTGTTTCTGTCCCCGTGCCTGGCAGTTTATCCTCTGAACACCCTGCCCTGGTGTGACTCAGTTGGTTCTTCCCTCAAACAGGAGGATTACAGTGAAGAGAGACTGTTCTGGAGCTTTCTGGCAAAGTGCTGCAGTTTAATAGGAAGGAAAAAAAATGGCAGAATGTTTTCCCAGGTTATTTTTAATGCTTTTCAGTTCAGCAAACATTAATTGAGAGCTAAGTGCAAGGCAGCGTGGGGGAGTCAGAGCTACATAACATCTCATCTCTGCTCTCTGGAGTGTGAAGTCTTGGGTGAGAAACTTGAGTGTAAAATTCCTCCTCATACCGTCCAGGACTGCACAGTTTACCTCATCTGGTCCCTCAGACGTGTGGGGTTGGTAGGGATTCTCCCCATTTCACAGATGAGGAAATGGAGTCTCAGTGAAGTCTTGCCCAACGAAAGCCACACAGTTCCTAAGTGGTAGAGCCTGGAACTAAACCAGATTTTCTGTGATGCTCTTCATGAGCCCAGATGCTCGTAAGCAGAACATTCCGCCACAGGAGATTTCCCGGAGGTGTGTGGTGTGGGCCAGTCTCTACCTGGAAACAGTCAGCTGAGCACAGTCCTCAGTAAGCCTCCTTCACTGTTCGCTTTTATGGAAGGGCAGTGGAAACCTCAGGCTTATGGTCACACATTGGGTCTTAACCCCCTTTGCTGTGGTCCCAACAGTTCGGACCTCCACTGCCTGTGAAACCCACCACCCTGCCACAAGTTAGGTGCAGAATGTCCCAGGCGTGTGTAAGGGTGGATGTGACAGCATCCTTCTCGCCACCCCTTTCTCCTGCCACCGCTTCCTCTTCTTTTCCTTCCCTTCTTCCACAAATTCTGTCATCCTCTTTCCCAGAAGAGCCACACATGCTCCCCGCTCAGGGTCTCTGCCCTGGCTGTTCCCTCCCTCTACCTGAAAAGCTCTTTCCGTGGCTTCAAGTCCCCACTGGAAACTCCCTTGGATAGGAAAGTGGCATCCCTCCCCACTACTGCTGTTTTCTCTTTATGGTATCTGTTCATATTACATACAGACTACATTGATCGCTTTCCTGCCTCACCCCCCGTCCCCTCCGATGTGCAAGCCCACGAAGCCTGGCAAGTTGGGCTTTGCACGGTATCCCTAACGTCTGCCTAGCATAGGTGCCCAGCATCTAATAGATACTCTGTACACAGTATTGAACAGGTAAATTGTAAATTGCCCTGTGGCCTAAACAAGTAACACTTCTTTAAAGAGGAAAGAAGCAAATCATAGCCTCTTTTTTAAAGGCGAAAAGACCCAAGGCTTGTCTCTCTGCAGCGCTTCATCATACAATATCACTCCATTTAATAATTGTTCAGCCCTGTTTAGAGCCCTCTGCAGACGGTCACTTAGAGGCCTCTGATTTGTATGCTTAGGGAGACCGCTCACTGGTTTGTTTTTGTTTTTTTTTTTCAGAGCAGCCTATTCTTTTCTGGGACAGTTGTAATGATTTAAACACTCTCATAGTTTACGTGGGGCCGAAAACTGCCTCATTGTAATTCCTGCACACTGATCTTCGTTCTCGAAGCACAGGAGAGCACGGAATAAACGCACTTCTGTGTGCACAGGACACTCCTTCAAGATAGTTGGAAAAAGATGGCTGTCGAAAGGCTCTCCCCCACCCTCCGGCCAAAACATCCCCGGTCCCTTTGATGGTTCTCCCGGTGCCACCGTTGTCAGGGGCCTTCCCACCCTGGGTGCCTTCCTCAAGTTTGTTCTGCCTCAAGTTTCAGAATTCAAGATTTAGTCCCGTCGGAGCAGAGTGTATATAGAGACCCTGCCCAAGGAGCCTCGGTCCTTGTTGACCTGTTGCTGTCAGCACAGCCTTGGGATGACCTCGTCTGGGAGACAGAACACATTCGGTTCACTTTTACATTGTCTCTAGTCGTTGAGCCCCTCTCGGACTCTTCAAGAATCATAAAGGTTATTATAAGGGTTTGTTTTTGGTTTTGGCTTCTGGCATTTAAAAAAAAATTTTTTTTAAGATGTATTTTTGAGAGAGAGAGTGCAAGAGGGAAGGGACAGAGAGATGGGTGTGGGGGGGGGGGGGGCAGAGAAAATCCAAAGCAGGGTCTAAGCTGACAGCAGCCAGCCCAATGCGGGGCTTGAACTCAAGAACCATGAGATCATGACCTGAACTGAATTCGGACACTCTATCCACTGAGCCACCCAGGTGCCCCTGTACCTTATTTTATTTTTATTTTTTTTTAATGTTTATTCTTGAGAGAGAGAGAGAGAGAGAGAGTGAGTGTGAGCAGGGGAGGGGCAGAGAGAGAGGGAGACACAGAATCCAAAGCAGGCTCTAGGCTCTGAGCTGTAAGTACGGAGCCTGACCTGGGACTCGAACTCATGAACTTGCAAGATCATGCCCGTAGCTGAAGTTGGGCACTCAACTGACTGAGCCACCCAGGTGCCCCACCCTGTCCCCTATTTTAAAAGATAGTAAACATGAATAAAGTTCTGTCTCCAAAATCCACGTGAAGAGGGTGGAACTCTGGAAGTAAAGCAAAACGTGCAGAGCCTTCCACTTTATTCTTTCTCCTGCCTTTGACTGCCTGTGTCTTTTCCTCAGTGTCTGTCTGTCCCTCTGCCTTCCATCTCCCGCCCACCCCTCGCTTCCCCCTCCCTCCCTCTCCCTCCTGCCATTGCTCCCATCCCTGCCCTCCCACTTAGTAGACAGGGGGAGCTAACACTTACTTCTCAGCATTTCCATTGCAAATACTTTTACCATAGCCTTTCATTTACAGGCTTAGGCTAAGGTGCACGTGTCCCATTTTTCTCAAGGAGAAAGAACGGAGATTAAATTGCTTCTCATGTGTGACCCTTGGCTAATTTGCTTTGTGGCCTTGGATAGAAAAAACTTGCAGCCCCCAGCTTTAGGCTCTTCTGCATGATGGGTTCCCATTTCTGCCCAAATCAGCGGTTTCCTATTGGTGGTTGGACATGAGGCCTTCCACACCGCACTACTTGCTCTGTTTCTGTCATTGCCAATGCCACTGTCATTTTGGGTAGAGGTGGCAGGGAAGGAGGCCAAGGTCGAGAGTTTCGACTCTGAGGCCACTGAGCCTTTCTTTGCCTCTTCGGCATTTCCGGTCCTGCTGGGTGTGTGTGTGTGTGTGTGTGTGTGTGTGTGTGTGTGTGTGTGTGGAGGCGGGAGGGAGGGAGGGAGGAGGGCCAGGTTCAGGCATGGGGCTCTTTTCCTCACAGCTGTTTTCTTTTTCCTCCTTTGTTTCCTCTTGCTTCCAGGAGTTCATCACGGAGAGGCCTGTGCTTTAGGGTGTGGGAGAATTGAGAACAGCCCAAGGTCTGATTCCGTAATGGGCTGTGTGACCTTGGGTGAGTCACTGGGTTGGTTTTCACAGAGCTTCATCAGTTGCTTGAGGAGCTGGAGAGGATCGGTGGTTCCCTAGAGGTGGTGATGATGGGGTCCTTTGGTTCTGTGATGTACTTTTTAATAGCCAGCTGCAAATTTGGCTGAGGCACGTCCAGAGGCTGTGGGACGCGCGTCCCAGCCTCTGAGTCTGAGTCTGGGTAGTGAGGTGTCTTCTCAGATGGGCTGTGCTGCTGGGCTGGGCTGGGCAGAGGGTTGACCTGCCAGCTCGTGGATCTGAGGAAGTGAATTAACTTTTGTTTTGCAGACCATTCTTCCACTTGGGGGTCCACAGGGAGTGGGTAGCAGTCAAGGTCCACACTGGGCCCACTGCCCTCTTTTTGGACTCTGCTGACCTGAGGACTCCAGTGGCATTTCCACATCAGACTGCCCCTGCTGTCCACAGGTGCCCCTGCTGTCAGCCAGGCTGACAGTCCCTGAATCTGATTTCAGGAGTCCAGATCAACCACATCAGGCAGCTGGGACAGAGGGCCCAGGAAGCCATGCTTGTTGATTTGTCTAGGAGTGGAACTAATGGGATGGTTTGCTTCAGAAAGTGAATTGGGGGGGGGCGCCTCAGTCGGTTAAGTGTCTGACTTCAGCTCAGGTCATGATCTCGCGGTCTGTGAGTTCGGGCCCCACATCAGGCTCTGTGCTGACAACTCAGAGCCTGGAGCCTGTTTCAGATTCTGTGTCTCCCTCTCTCTCTGTGCCTCCCCCGCTCACGCTCTGTCTCTGTCTCTGAGAAATGAATAAACCTTAAGAAAAAAAGTTTTTTTTAAAGAGAGTGAATTAGGGAGGCGCCTGGGTGATTCAGTCGATTGGTTGAGTGTCCAGCTTCGACTCAGGTCATGATCTCACTCATGGGTTCGAGCCCCACGTCGGGCTCTGTGCTGGCAGCTCAGAGCCTGGAGCCTGCTTCAGATTCTGTGTCTCTGTCTCTCTCTGCCCCTCCCCCACTCACACTCTGTCTCTCTCTCTCAAAATAAATAAACATAATAATAAAATTTAAAAAAAGGAAAGTGAATTAGGGATTAGTTAGCCTTTTAGAATCTAGAAGATTCTTCAGAGCCATCACCACCCCACCCCCCCCCCCCCCCCCACTCCATTCTTTGCTCTAGCTTCAGTGACCCGTTCCAGTTTGACCATTTAGCAAGTATTTACTGAAAGCCAGCCCCTCTGGGCAGGGCACCAGCGGGGAACACTGAGACCTCAGCCCTTGGTAAGCTTGTGTTTGGAGAAAAGATCACAGGAAGAAGAACTGCCAGATGCCCTCTGTGGCCGAGCAGCAGCTCTCAGAGGACCCTGGTGGAAGGAGCACTTTCCCTGGGAGACGAGTAGGATGAGTAGAATTCCGGTTGTCTGAGTATTCAATGCAGTGATGCCTGGGGAAGCACTTTGTAAACTGTCATATAGGGAAGAAATGCCAGGTGGTGCCACCGTGTTTGCTGCAGGGCAGGGAGGCTGGCAGAGAGGTGAGGTGGGGACAAGCTGCCTTGGGAAGAGGCACAGGGTTTTTGGTCCAGGAGCACTGATGGCTGGGGGGCTGGGAATCCTTCTCCGGCTTTGCAGTCCCTGTGGCCATGAAAGTCTGTGGACCAGGAGTGATGGGACGTGATAGGACATGATCAAAGCAGCGTTTTAGGAGATTGGTCAGGATTTACCCCTCTGCTCTCTGGGCCTTCCCCTTCAATCTCCTCATGGCTTTTCTGTTGCGTGGGGCCAGTGCTGTGGCTATTTAATAAGATCATTGTGAACAGTGTGGTTTTTTTATGAACCGCAGCATTGTTGAGCAGGGAATAGGACCCCGTGAGCTGAGGTGCCTGCTCCCTGCTGCCCTGGGAAAAGGCAGACATCAGATGGGACGATGCCAGACTGCTGCATTTGGAACCCAGCACCCTGGGCCTCTGGGGGCTGTTTTTGTGACCCTGGTGTGTTTTAAGAGACTACACGATTGATTTTTGTGTTTCATTAATTGCCTGGGGCCCCAAATTTCCTTTCTGGCGTCCCTCAGTGATGATTCCTGAGCTCTTTTGGTCCATGAAATCTCTCACTTCCTTTCGGAGGAACAGAGGCTGAGTTTGGATGTGAGTGGGACTAAAAGTAGATGGACCCACAGAATTTTGGAGCTAGAAAGGATCTCCTCTCTGTGCTCAGGCTCCATTGTCCAGTGTGTGAATTAGGGGGCTGGCAGAAACCCAGAGAGGAATGTGGCTTTCCCCCAAGGCACACAGCAAGTCCCTGGCAAGGTGGGCACCAGGGTCGAGGTCATCTGACTGCCTGATCAGCACCCTCATGCTTCTTGTCCCTCTTTCCTCCTTCTGGTCACCATTCAGATACCACCTTCTGGGGCCAGTTTCAAACTCCTGCTTCATCCAGTACCCACTAAAGGTGGGAAGGGACAACCATGGAGAAGATGTAGCCTGCTAGGTTGCCAACCGATCGCATCATCCACCGGAGCCAAGACCTCATCTCTCCCTGTTCCCACTACACTGCCTTCCCCCAGCAAAGTCAGACCAAGACACCCCCTCCCCACGTCCTGGGTCCAAACAGCCTTCTGGCCCTATTTTCTGCCGCTCTGGGAATACTTTGCTTCCCATACACTTAAGGCGGACAGGGCTAGGGCAGGGGCTGGGCGGTCAGGGAAGTGGAACTGACAAGTCTTGAAGGGGAGTAGAATGTAGACTGGCCCCGGAGGGAGGAATGAGGTGTTAGGGGAGGAAAGCCAGGGCCCGAAACATCAGGGAGGAGGCCCGGCTGTGCCGGGGGCTCACTCGCCAAGTGGGGCCCATGCCACAAGCCGGAAGCCCAGGTCCTACAGCCATCCCCGCCCGCCTCCGGTTACTGCGAGTCTGTCCTTCTGGCTGGAGGAAGCATCCGCAGCGGAACCAGCTCCTCTCTGTCTCCGAGGCAGAAACCGAGACCTCCCCGCACCCGCTGGAGGAGGTAGGGAGCCGGTTCCAGGCGGAGCAGGAGCCAGTCACAGGGTTTATGTTAATGCGGGCCCTCCCCCAGCCGGCGCTTAGCCTATTACCCGGGCCCTGGCCGACAGCTTAATTACCGCTGCAGCGCGCCTCGGCTTGCGTTCCACGGTTCCCTAAAATAATAAGGATGGCGTCACCGACTTCCCGCGGCCATGTGCTCCCACCCGTGCCTTCAGAGCTCTATTGTAGGAAACAAACAAAATCCAGACACTCAGATGCTTTTTTCCTTGGAGAGATTTTTGTTTTTGTTTTTGTTTTTGTTTTTTTTATTTTAAGGTAGTGTTGGGACCCTGCCCCTTAAGATTTTAAAAGATCTTTAAGGTGTGGAGGCCAGAGTCTTGGCTACCACTGAGGCTGCAGAATAATCCTCCTGTTAGCAGAAATTCGAAAGCTATGTGGATGATTCCCCAGTCTTCCACTGGGGCCTCTGATTTCTGCTCAGAGGGGTGGTATGGGGTAGCTTGACAGAAGAATCACCCAGCTCAAGGTTCCTGGACTCTGGGCCAACTCTGGACCTCGCTCTTTCCTCTGGAAAAAAAAGAGGGCTAAACTTGACCAGCATTTTACAAACTGTGGGTCGCATTAAAAAAAATCGCATTAAAAAAAAATTTTTTTTAATGTAACAGAAAACAGTAATTGTAATAGGGTACGTTTCGTTTTGGTGTGCATATCTTGTATACACAGGACATGTGTGCACTGAGCCAGGGTATAAATATATTTTTACTGTGGGTTGTGGTCAGAAAGCCACTGACCTAGATGATCCCAAAAGGCCTTTCCAGCTTTCGAAATGTCTGACTTTTCTCCCAGAGCCTGACTTTCCCCTCCATGGAACCTGACTGGGTTTTGGCAGGTCTTGCCACACAAGACTGTTAAGCAGAACTCGAGTTTGGCCTTCTAGCCAGAAATGGGATCTGCAGCAGGGGATGGCCCATTTAAAAGCTGACCTATTTAAAACCCATGAGCACCAAAAAAACGCGGGGTCAATTTGATTTGAGTCTCCTCTTCTGTGCAAGACTGGAACCTGAAAACTAAATTGGTCAGGGACGGACAGGTAAAAACCAAAGCTACAAATATTTGTTGAATTCTTGCTCAGGGAAAGAAAAGAAAATCGAGACTCGAGGCCAGTGGGGGAAAACAAGGCCAAAAACGAGAGGTGTAGATGTAAGGTCGAGAGGGGTATATTTTGGGCCTACTACCTTAGTTCTCCAGAATGTTAAGAGGCTTCGTGCATTCCATGAGAGACAGCTTTGGTGGCTCAGATGTGGCGGCTTGCCTTTGTTCCCATTCTTGTGGCATGGCTGTGGACACCGTGGTAAAGGTGGCTTGTGGATCACGGAGAAGGCAAGTGGCTTTTTCCAAACTGGGAATGCTCTAAGTGCATTCATTATTTCACTTAATCCAGCCCTAGGTGATGGGCACTGTTGTCACTGGGGGAAACGGAAGCTCAGGAGAGGTGAGATGAGCTAGCAAGTGGAGAATGTGGACTTGAGCCAAGTCTCTCTGACTCCAGAGCCTGCCTTCTGTCCACCTCTCCACGTTGCCTCCGGAAGTGCTGGGAAAATAAAGAGCTGTTCTCACTAAAGCTTCCTTCTCTCTGGCTCTGGCCTTCAGAGGGCTCTGTTTTAGGCCCAAGCTGTCCATTTAAATCAGGGCCAGCTGATCACGGGCATGTGACCTGTGCTTAGGAGGGCCCTCCCTTGGGCTCAATGCGCTGCTGTCGTGCGTTTGGAGTTCTTAATAATTTTTGACCAAGAGGGCTCATGTTTTCATTTTGCACGAAGCCCTGCCAACGATATAGCCAGTCCTGGCTTTGATATAGTACATCCCCTTGCTTGGGTCCCTCCTGTCTTCCTTTAACATGCCTGTCCTGCTGGGGCAGAGGCATTTGAAGAATGCGCTCTGTCCCAGCCTTCGGCCTGCTACCTGGCACGCTGCTCTGAGGTTATTTACCAGCCGTCTGCCTCCTCCCAGCCGCCACCACACCTCTTGCTGGCAGGGACCCTGCTGCGGCTCACCGGCTCACCGTTGCCTCTGAGTCCCCTCAGCATTTACCCAGGTGAACAGTGTCATAGGAGCACCCTTGGTGGAGGGAGGGTTTTTTTAATAGGCGAGAGATTGGCGTGCAGAGCACTGGGTCAGGTCAAAGGGAGCGTGCGCAGCTGGCCTGCCTCCTGGGGGACACAAGACACGTGGAAAACGTTGTTTATAAGAGGTCGGGTTCATTCAGTGTGTAGGGGACCCGCGACACTAAGTTTGACTCACTCTGTACTCCCGGCACCTAGTGCTGTGCCTGGCACGGTAAGCAGGACATTTGTTAAGCAGTTGCTCTGGTGTCCGCTCCCCGCTAGGCTGATTACGGGGAAGGACAGTCCCTGACCTCTAGGAGGATCGGATGCTTAATACACGATTAAATGATTCATGTGGCAGCTGCCCTCAGTGCCCTGGGATGCTCAGAGCTGGGTGTGGGGAAGGTTTCCTGGGGAGGAGGGGGGCCTGAACTCGATTTGTGATGCAAGGGTGAGATTGAGGAGAGGTCAGAGTGGAGGGCCCACTTAGGTCAGTGTAGGAACTTGGAGCCCCCGTCCCTCCCCCCGAAACACACACACACACACACACACAAGGAATGTGTTCTAGGCTGGGGTTTGTACTTCACAAGTTAAACAGATCCCATTCTCCTCTTTCCGCAGAGGCGGCCCTCAGGGACAGAGTCAGGGTCCTCAGCCAGCCAGGTCCTTGACCTGTTCGTGTAGTCCAGTGTCCCCCGCTGTCACAGAGACCCCCTTGGGAGGCAGAATCGGACTTAGAGTGACTTCGATGACTGTGATCAGGAATGCGGTGTAGAGAATAGAGAGGAAATGGTCACATTTGAGAGAGCTGTGAAGACAAGATTTCACAGTTTTGAAACAAGCAACGGGTTGTTCCTTAGAGTAATAATGTGTTTGTGTTTAGCACGGACGTTTCAGCTCCCATTGGTGAGAAATGATTGCTGTGTCCTTGCTTTGGGGACAAGTTTTTCAGGAAATGCTGGAGCCGGACAGTCTGATTTCTTGGGAAGCTTCAGTGGCCTCCCCACTGACCTCTCGTGAGGGCTGAGTGTGAACATGCAGACTCCTCTTGGGTGTTGACACCTGAGGAGTGAAGCCTAGAATCCTGTGTAGTTTTGTCCATGGGTGTTTGAAAAGCTTCTGCTACCAGCAGAGTAAGCCAGTTGTTGGGCTAGAGAGCAACCACATTCAGATATTTTTAAAGGGCCAGTGAAGCTTGGGAGAGAGTCTCAACCCAAAGTACAAATTTCCAGTTTAATTTTAACTTTGCACTTAGCTCACACCCAGGATTTGGCAGGGGGAAGTGGACCTTAATTTTTTTTTTTTTTTTTTTTTTCTTTTTTTTCTTTTTTAAGGAGAACACACCCTGGATGTAACAGGGATATGTTCTCTGCCTGGAAGGGCTTGGAGTGGCGGCCACCGCACAGAGACGGGAGGAAGTGGGTTGGAATTGGATCAGAAGCTCAAGAGTGGATTTGAGGAGCGCTGGGGCTGGTTGGAGGTTTGCAAACGTGGGAGTCTGTCCTGGAGCTCTAGGAAAGGGCCACCTTCTGGGGACCCAGGGGGACCCGGGGGACGTGCATGGAATGACTCCAGATCACCTCTTGGGCCGGTGTTTTTGTTTTTTCCTGTTTGGTCACTTTCAGGCACTTCACAGGCGGCTTACCTGCCATCCCCAAAGTGACAGTCACTCCCCAAAGCAGCAGTGGGTTTCCCCCTCGTGGTTTTGGGGCTTTTTGGTGATATCAGCAGCCGCAGTGTCTGAACCTTGCCCCTCTCTCACATCTTTGATCTCACCCCAAACACTGCCGAAACTCCTGCCAGGAAGGAAATGCAGAAACCAGTGGTGGTCCCAGAGGCCCCGCAGACCTGACCTATAACTGGCCACCGCTGGCACTCCAGAGGGCATAGACTTGCCCAAGCGGCTGGAAGCAGCCTCTTCCCGCTTGGCAAGAGCAGGGTGCCAGGTCCCCCAGCCCCTCTCCACATCCTTGCTCCCTAATCACAGTGTCATCTGAAGGAGGGCTGGCTGGGATTTTGTTTTGGTTACGGAGGAAGTGTAACCAGGGCGGGGACTGCCAGGAGCGGTCCCCACCCTGCTGGTGGACCTGTTGGAAGGGGCTTCAGGGGCGCTTATAGGGTTGAGTTGGGGGAGTCTGGGAGAGCGCGCCTCACATTTGGGAACATCTGAGGACCAGTCAGGAGCCAACACTGACCACCTTGGTTCACTGCATGGGGTCTTATGTCCATTCCAGGGGCCATTAGGATAGGTGGTTCTGATGTGGCTGTGGAATGGGAAAATCCCATTCCCACCAGTGAACCAGCTGGTGCCAGCAAAGCACTTCAAGGGGGCCTGTGCAGGCTCTGGAAAGATCCGATGGTTCCTATTAATAAAAACATTAGTGGCAGCCGCTTGCGTATCTTCCCCCGGGAGGAATGGCCCCCAGTTGGCGGTCGTGTGGGGTGCCGGGACTGGGACCCCGTGCCTGTCCGTAGAATTCCCAGGCAGCGCCGTGGCTCTCTGGAAAAGAGGCTGACTTCCGGGAGGAATTCCCCTGACTCCCAGCCCCACCACCCCCATCTCTAAGGCTTTCTTTTCCTTGGCAAATGGTCGTTAAGAGGAGAAGCCCTTGACCCGTCTGGAAAAACCACATGTCTGAAATCTTTGAGGGTGGACTGGAATCCCTGCTTGTATTTGTCTTTCTCTGGTGGAGCTGTAAGAAACTGCAGCGACTTCCGAAGACCGCAGGCCTTGTGGCTCCAGAGTTTGGTGCAGATGAAGGAGGTGGGCCTACCCCCTTCCCCAGCACTGTGAACCTCCCTCCGTTTGCCCTGCTCCCCTAAGGCCTGGCTTCCTGGCTCTACACTGATTTCCTGCCCTAGGGCAGAAGGCCTCTCAGGATTTATTCCCAGGCACTCTTGCCAGTGACCTTGAGAAGGTGGCTTGACCTGGACATCTGGCCTCTCCTGGGGACTGAGGGAGTGGAAAAGGATTTAACTTCTCTCATCCCAGATCCGAGGGGAAAGGCAGGACTTGGCGGCCATTGCCTAGGCCCAGAACGGGTCAGCTCTGGGAAGGAGCTCCTGTGCCTGGCTTTGCCCTTCCTGGCAGATTGCCACTGTCGCTGGGCTAGGCACACCACTTCTGTCTGCCAGGGAAGAAGAAAGCAGGGTAACTGTGGGGGCTCTGCAGTCCAGATGTGCCCCGAGCGCCCCTGGTCTGCCCGCTGACAAGGGTGGGCTGAGAAGGGGCCCAGCAGGCCCACTGTAGATTCTGTCCCCCCAGGTTTCTGCTTGGCCTCGAGACGCCTGAGCAGGAGGGAGGATTGGAGGACTGTGGCAAGCCGGTCATCCTGGGCCCGGCAGGAAGGTCTAAGCAAATTGGCCTGCTCAGGGGGCTGGAGGAGCTCTGGACAGGGGCTGGTTAGAACAGAAGGCCATCTGCTTGTCCAGGAGAAGAAAAGGCTCTGAGGGGCTGGCATGACCCTTTGGACAGTGTGGGACTGCCATTTGGAAGAACTAGATCGTACTGTCTGAACCATCCGTGACCAATCAGAACCTGTAGGGGGAAGTCCTAGGGGGACAGCAGATCCCGACATGGTGATGTGTGTTTCCTTGAGGCTGTGGGGAGCAGACAGGTGGGGATGTTGTGTCCAGCACCAGATGCGGCCAGGAAGAGTTACCTTTAAGGTGCCTGCCAGCCCTGGGTGGCCAAGGAGCAGCCAGACTGCTGGGGCAGGAGTGGGTCACCGGGGCATCCTCCTGGAGGGCTGGGCACCCTGGCTTCCCTTGCTGACTCCCCAGAGACATCGGGTCCTGGGACTTGATGTGTTCCTCAGCTTGTCTCCCCACCATCTGTACTGGAGCCTGGAATCTTCCCTTCAGCCAAATCTACCTTTTAACCACCTAATGAGAAGTTGCTTTTCAGGAGTCTTTTTTTTTTTTTTTTTTAATGAATTCAGTTTTTTTGGGGGGGGGGGTGTTTTGAAAGTTCACTTATTTATTTTGAGAGAGAGAGAGAGAGAGAGAGAGCGGGGAAGGGGCAGAGAGAGAGGAAGAGAGAGAGAATCCCAAGCAGGCTCCACACTGACAGCAGAGAGCCTGAGGTGGGGCTCAAACTCACAAACCATGAGATCATGACCTGAGCCAAACTCTTCTTTCTACATCATCAGAAATAAAGGATTTGGACCCAGATTGGAGTAAGAAGAGAAAAGAAGAGAATCTAAGAACTCCAGCGGCAAAATTGCCTCCAGGGAGTTTTAAAGAAGGGCCAGACAGGGTCACAGAGGTGCTTCCAAAGACTGACTTTTTGTACTTCGACGACCTCAGCATGCATTACGGGGCCGTCCTAGGGTTGCGGATTTCCATTCTTTTCCTTTCACATCTATGCTCAGGACCCGGAAGAGCAGGGTCTAGAGATGCACTATCCCGTATGGTAATTCTAAGTATCTTTTTACATTTAAATTAAGGAAAATGAAAGTGAAAACTCAGTTCCTCAGTCTCACCAGCTGGGTCACAGGTGCTCAGTGGCCACCCTCGGCTAGCGCCTCCTCTCTTGGCCAGAGCAGGAGGCATCCATCGTTGCAGGAGGTTCTGTTGCACGGGGCTGGTCTAGAGAACGGGGAGTGGGGGGCTCCCTAGTCTGCGGCCCCTACCAGGGGCCAGGCCAAGCGGGTGACTGTGGTGACGAGTGGGCAGGCTCTGGCCGGTGAGCTGGTGAGGGTGGCGTACGTGTGTGTCTTGGGCCCCGTCCGCACGCCGAGGGTCACAGGCACACGGAGGCAGAAGGAGGGGAAGTAGCTGGCCGTGGGAGGTGGTCAGGCTGAGGCCACAGGGCCTGGGAGGAGGGAGGTGGGGATCTGACGGCGTGGCTGGCGCTGGTGGGAAGCTGGGGACTGTGGCGGCTTATGTTTAAGGGGAGTTTTGGAGAAGTGTGGCCGTGGCGTTGGAACGAGACCACCTTCCCCGGGGCGTGTGCCCACCCCCTCCGTCCTTCCCCTCAGGACCGCAGACGGCAGGAGGACCCGGGTGGGTGCTGACCGCACGATGCCCCTGAAGAGACAGAGGAGGCGCAGCCTGCAGTGTAGGACAGACTGACTGCTCTTTGGGTCTGACCGCCCGCTGGCCTTCCCTTTGCAGGTGAAAGAGCTCGTCCTGGACAACTGCCGGTCAATCGAAGGCAAAATCGAGGGCCTCACAGATGAATTTGAAGAACTGGAGTTCTTAAGTACAATCAACGTAGGCCTCACCTCAGTCGCAAACTTACCAAAGTTAAACAAACTTAAGAAGGTAAATAGAGTCTAGGAGTGTGCGCTGGGAGGAGGGGAGAGGGTCGCTTGTTGCTTGGTGTTGAGGGGGCGCGAGCGAAGGTGAGGCGGCCGCGTGCGCCAACACGCCCGTGGTCGAGGCCCTCGGACGACTTTGAGGGCTGGGCACCCTGGGCCCTCCGCCTTCGTGTTAAGAGCTCTTTCTGCTTTTCCCCTCCCTGCCCTGTTTAGCTTGAACTAAGCGATAACAGAATCTCAGGGGGCCTGGAAGTATTGGCAGAAAAGTGTCCGAACCTCACGCATCTAAATTTAAGTGGCAACAAAATTAAAGACCTCAGCACAATAGAGCCACTGGTGAGTCATTCTGGTCCTTCCCTCTCCTCGGGGCGGGAGGGGGGAGGAGGTGATATCAGGGAATACTACTTTTGCGTTTGTAGAATGTTTGGGGCTTGTTTTTTCTTTTCCTTTTCCTTTGCCTTTTCCTTTTCCTTTTCCTTTTCCTTTTCCTTTTCCTTTTCCTTTTCCTTTTCCTTTTCCTTTCCTTTCTTTTTTTTTCCTCACTTCTTTTACTTTATTTGACTCTCGTGTGCTATGAGATCAACTTGGACCTACTATTTCTGCCATGTCCGCAGAGAAGCTGAAGCCTAGCGAAGTTAAATGGCTTGAGCAAGTTCACACTGCCAGAGTGGGTAGTCAGGGGGCCGGGTGGGGTAGGACCCTGGCCTCAACTTCTGGTCCAGTGCTTTTCTTCTTACAGTTTCTGCTCAGCTTTGGGAACCTGAGCTTGGTTCATAGTCCCTCGTTGGGGAGGGAGGAGCCACCCAAGAATTAAGCTGCCCCTGGGAGTGGCCACCTGTTTTCTCCTTGGATTGCTGGCCTGAGGCTGGTACCCCCAAATGGTGGGATGGCCCCCTGGATGGCACAGAATGGCATGGGGCAAGAGCCTCGATGCAGGCCTTGTTCTGAGGGGCAGAGAGGAGAGTGACTGAGCCATGGTCTCTAGTCCTTGGTGTGATAGTGACCAGGGCCTCAGAGACGTGGGCCGTGTTTCTGGCTCCTGTTCATTTATATAGAGCTGAACACACCCCAAACTTAATGGGTTTACTCACCAGAAAGAGACAAGGCATGGTCACAATAACAATTTCTCCATTACCTGGATCTGAGTGATTGTGTTCCCTTGATTTCAGCTGTCCTTGACTAATAGCTTTCTTGACATACGGAAATACTACCACGTTAAATAGGCATTCTTACTGCGAACATACACGTAAGAACCCTCTCGCAAGCCATCCACCTTAGAGTCAGGGAAAGGTCATGAGGGTATTTTGCCAAGTTTGCCACACTTTCTAGGTTTACAGAGTAGAAGTTGGGGCATCCCTCAGTTCGGGTTTGTAGGGTTCTTGTCCAAAAGGCACTCCCTGCCCTCTGTGGACGCTCGAGGGGCAGGTTGATGGGCCAGAACGGCAGAACCAGAAGCCGGCACATCTTTCCCAAGCTCCGACTTTGCCCGTTGTGGCGTGGAGTCAACTATGAGTATATGCGTCCCACAGAACTTCTTTTTAGGTCTTCCACCAACCTCCTAGGGCAAAGCAAAACTATTTGGATCTACCTGGAAGCCTTGATTTCGTGATTTCCTAGGAAGATCTTTGAAGTTCTGTATGTGTGTATTTGGGGAGGCAGGTGTAGAGACCAAGCGTATGTGTATATAAAACATTGTGATTCGGCTTACGATGAAAGGTCTGACCCAGACAGACAGACAGACACACCCTATTCTCCCTGCACAGACCACACATGTTTTTGGAGCTTCTCCTTCCCTGGGTATCAATGTGATTGATGCCTTACGCTCACCTCCTCAGGCTGGGGGAGGGTGTTGGGCTCGCCCACCCAGACCACAGCCCAGACTCCTTCCCTGCCCTTGACCTGCTGAGAATGACTTCTCGCTCCTGAGATCTTGAGAGCAACTGAACATTAGTAATCACTTCTACCTTATCGGGGCTGTGAGGATAAACTGAGTTAATACCTAGTGTGCTATGTGAATGGCCGTCATCCACACCATCATTAGTAATAGACACATCAGGAGTCTCTTTGTTCGTGGCGCCTTTTTCGTTCCCCTCTGGCTCCTTCGTCACAGGGGCAGCCGCAAAACTCTTGGCTGGAGCCCCAGGGAGCCCCAGGTTAATTTGAAGCCGGTCACTGACACGGCCAAAGCTGTATTTGCAGACTAAATGTGTTAGCCTTGGATGGAGCTTCAAAGGCCCTAAAGTCCACCCTCCCATATGAAGGTGAAGGAACCACCCTCCCATGGGTGAAGGAACTGAGGCCCACCAACCAGGGTGACGGGGCTGGGCAGAGCAAAGCTGTTTCCTCCACCTGACTCAGTCCCCCTCCTGCTTCCCCCCTGCCCTCCCGCCCTCCCACAGATCATTCACTGTCGACTTCATGTTTCTGCTTGCAGAAAAAGTTAGAAAACCTCAAGAGCTTAGACCTTTTCAATTGTGAGGTGACCAACCTGAACGACTACCGAGAAAACGTGTTCAAGCTCCTCCCACAGCTCACATATCTCGACGGCTACGACCGGGATGACAAGGAGGCCCCTGACTCAGACGCCGAGGGCTATGTGGAGGGGCTGGACGACGATGAGGAGGACGAGGATGGTGGGTGTCGGGGGGTGGGGAGGGTGGGGAGAGTGGGGCTGCTTTGCTGCCACCATCCCTCACCTTTCTCACTGGGGCTCGAACCCCAGAGAGGCGTCGTGACACTGCCTGATAGTGCAGTAACTCTCTAAGAAATCTAACTAAACCTTCCCTTCTGGTTTTTCCTCTTTTCCGAAGTTCCCACCCCCGGAATGAGATCCTACAGTGTCTCTCTGTAGTGTGACTGTGGACTCCCCAGCCCAGGGCTGGTGAGCGCACAGAGGAAGGTGGGGTGTGGCCTGAGGGTCCCATTCACCTGGGTGTCCAGCAGTGGAGATGAGGTCATGAGCTGGAGAGGTTGTGGGGCCCCCTGGTGGCTGCAGCCCACAGGACCACAGGCGGGACCTGCAGGGTGTGGATGCTGGAGCCCCAGGGGCCCCCAGGGACCCCGGAAGTACAAGAGGCTGCTTCGCGTGGCATGCTGGGCCCCCTGGTGGTACGGGGAGGGTGAGGTTGAGCAGTGAGCGGCAGGACCTGCAGGGAGGAAGGAAGGAAGAAAAGAAAGGAGCGCGTCCTGTCTCCTTCCCCCCTGTGCCAGCGTAGTGTAGTTTCCCAGCGGGTTCTTCATGGCCACAGTAACATAGAGAGTTGAGACATTTGGCCCATTAATTCAGACATAGGATTTTTGAGTTTCCTTGTTAGGTCAGATACTCAAGACACCCATTTGCCTTAGTTTATTCCATCTTGTGGTATGACAGGAAGGGCCCAGGACAGGAGTCCTGAGGCCAGGTTTCTAGGCCCACCTCCGTGGCTAACTCTGACGAATGACCTTGAACAAGTCACATCCCCCCTCAGGGACTCGGATGTTCACCTTTAAAGCAAGGAATTTGGCTAGATGCTCTTGGCAAATGAATTGACTTCCCTGCCTTCCTAGACCCTGTAACTTGTTCCTCTGATCCAGCGAGTTCTCTGTGGGCTAAGCCTCCACCCAGGACCTTCTCGTTTTTGTACAACTTGGGAGGAGGGTTTAGCTTTTGGATGACTCTAGGGTGTGTTCAGTCACACTGGGGCTTCCAGGCTTTGGGCCTGAGTGGGCGTGGGAGGGTCCTGGGCCCCACGGGAGACTACCTGTATGGAACACCCGTGCACAGCCTGGGCTCGTGCTGTGAGGGAGGCGGGCTCACCACCAGTTCCCTTGTCCCCATTTCTGCTGCACAGAGGAAGAGTATGATGAAGATGCTCAGGTAGTGGAAGACGAGGAGGATGAAGAGGAGGAGGAGGAAGGAGAAGAGGAGGACGTGAGTGGAGAAGAAGAGGTAAGAGGCTGAACCGGGCAGGGGCACCAGCTCCCAGAGTCCCCCTTACTTGCTGCCTATGACTCCGTCCAACTTAAAGGCCTCAGTGATCGGCCTTTGGCAGCCAGGAAACCCTGGTTGGGGAAACGAGACCATGTCGGGGCCTTTTATGGGGCTACTATGGGGGAGTCCAGGCTTGCAGCCAGCCCCGGGAGAGGAAGAGGGAGAAGATTCTGGAGGCAGGTCAGGAGGGGAGCCATGTGCTGGTGGAAAATTACTTCTTAGGGAATCCACATCCTTATTTTCTGCCTTTTTGCATTCATACGTTAATTCAGATATTTACTGAGCACTTAGAGTGTGTTAGAGAAAATCAAAGACTGCTTTGAACTCATGGGTCATAGGAGAAGACCCTGCTTGGTGCCATTCAGAGTGACAAGGGTCCCTAGCACACGTGGAAATAATGCTGTGATCCTAATACGTTGGCTTGCTCCCAGCGTCTTAACAAGGTTTGTGCGTGTCTGTGAGGGTTACTAATAGCACAGTCTGAGGAGGGCGGATCCCAGCTCTACCATTTGCTGGCTGTGTGTCCCTGGACAAGTTCCTTAACCTTTCTGAGCCTATTTCTTCATCTGTAAGATAGGTATTGTTTTACATCTGAGTTGAAAAGAAGGATCAATTCAGTGAATTCTTAAGAGAATATAAAAATTTGTAGGTAATACCACTTACTATTTTAGGCTTTTACACCCTTCTCCAAGGTCTTGTGCTAGGTTTTCTGTTTGGATGTTCGGAGTCTCTCTGTAATAGTCATTTTTCATGACTTGTTCAGAATTCTAAATCAGCTTTTCCTGATTACAAAAGTTAGACCCGGAAGGGCGCCTGGGTGGCTCAGTCAGTTAAGCCTCTGACTTCGGCTCAGGTCATGATCTCACAGCTCATGGGTTCAAGCCCCGCATCGGGCTCTGTGCTGACAGCTTAGAACCTGGAGCCTGCTTTGGTTTCTGTGTCTCCCTCTCTCTCTGCCCCTCCCCTGCTTGCACTCTGTCTCTCTCTCTCTCTCTCAAAAATAAATAAACATTAAAAAAACAAAAAAAGGGGCGCCTGGGTGGCTCAGTCGGTTAAGCGTCCGACTTCAGCTCAGGTCACGATTTCGCGGTCCGCGAGTTCGAGCCCCGCGTCGGGCTCTGGGCTGATGGCTCAGAGCCTGGAGCTTGCTTCCGATTCTGTGTCTCCCTCTCTCTCTGCCCCTCCCCCGTTCATGCTGTGTCTCTCTCTGTCTCAAAAATAAAATAAACGTTAAAAAAAAAAAAAAAAGTTACACCTGGAGAGGCTGAAAGTGAGAACAACATGGACAGGGTACCTACCTTCTCCGATTTCCTGTCTCTATCCTGCCACAGACCCATTTGGACAGGATCTCCTGCCCACCCCAAACTTAGGAGAGGCACAAGGCAAGGCAAATAGAAAAAGATCGGGTTCCCGCCTAGTTCTGCTGCTGGGTTTCCCTTTTCCCTAGGTGTAGGCTGCAAGAATATTGCAAATGTTTAAAAAATAAAGACTTAGAAAAACAGTCCCCCCCCCAGGACAGGGCAGTAAGTCATGTTAGCTAATGGATTTTTCATCTTGCGCTTCCTGTCACAGGAGTCCCAACGTGCAGGGTTTTGTTGTGGTTTTTTTTTGTTGTTTTGTTTTTGTTTTTTTTTTTTGTAATCTCATTGACCATCTGCAAGAGTTCTAGCTTCCAGTGAAGTTGAACTTACACACAGACCAAAAAAGTCTTAGCAGACAGACTGAAAAACTATTTGGTGATCTTATAAAAGGATATGTCTCTTGACAAAAAGAAGGTTTTCATCAAGATCTTTTTATTTTATTTATTTTTTTTAAGTTTACTTATTTATTTTGAGAGAGAGAGAGAGAGCATGAGCAGGGGAGGGGCAGAGAGAGAGGGAGAGAGAATCCCAAACAGGCTCTGCACTGTTAGCTGAGACCCTGATGTCAGGCTTGAACTCACAAACGGAGAGATCATGACCCGAGCTGAAACCAAGAGTCAGACGCTTAACTGACTGCCCCACACCAGGTTCTTTTTAAACTATGGGTTGCCTGATGCTTTAGGAACAGTGTTCAACATGTAGAGATTCAGCTAGCATAGGACTTCAGAAGCAGCGTAAAACAGGGATCCTGTGCTGAGAATGAATTCACACACCTTGCTGAATCTCAAGGAGCTGGGAATGATGTCCTCCAGGGGCCTGGGATTGATCGTCCCCTCCGAGTGATCCAAGTGTGCAAGGCGGTGGACAGGCTGGGTAGCGTGAGGTTGAACTTGCCCACAGAACCTGGATTTGCTAAAACCGGGGTCTTCCCTTGAAGCGAAAACTACTTTGAGGGCAAATAAAAGCACGGCTGGCTTGTGCATGACAGAGTCGGCTTGGGGAAGTTCCTCTCCCGAGAGCGCACAGATTGGAAAGCTGCTTGAGTTACAGGGACTCCAGGTCAGAATTCTGAACTGGGTTAGAATCTGCCATCCCCCCCAACATTGTTTGCAGATACTGTGTGTGATGTGGGCGATTTCTTCTGGAGAAGGGGTTCAGAGCTTTGTCATTTTCTCAAAGGGATCCTGATGCAAGAGAACGTCTGCTTTGGATCCATCCTGAGGTGGCAGGTTCTTGTGAGGCTCTGAGAGGCCCCCACCTTCTCGATCTCACTGTCTGGGGAAGTGGCCTCTTCAGCGTGTCCCTGGGCCAGGGGCATCACTAATGTCTGCTGTCTGTATTCTCTTCTAGGAGGATGAAGAGGGTTATAACGATGGGGAAGTAGACGACGAGGAAGACGAAGAAGATGTTGGTGGTATGGCAGCCTTTTTACTCTCAGCTAACCTGGCCCCCTCGGTCGGCAGCGGACCGCACAGGCCCTGGGGACCTGCCCGAGGGTAGAACACACCCATCCGAGGCCCCCCCGTGCCTCCCTGGCTTGCAGATCTGCCCCCTCAGATCTGCCAGGGATGGCCCAGCTTCCCAGACGTATGGTCCCCTGGTTTCCCAGCAGGTGGGTCGAGTGAGAGGCAGGCTCAGTGTTTTAACCTAAACGCCTTTTCCTTCCTCTTCCAGAAGAAGAAAGGGGTCAGAAGCGAAAACGAGAACCTGAAGATGAGGGAGAAGACGATGACTAAGTGGAATAACCTATTTTGAAAAATTCCTATTGTGATTTGACTGTTTTTACCCATACCCCCCCCCCGAAATCCCGCCCCCCGAAACTTATTTTTTTCTGATTGTAACGTTGCTGTGGGAACGAGAGGGGAAACGTGTACTGGGGGTTGTGGGGGGAGGGAGGGCGGGAGGGGGTGGAATAAAATACTATTTTTACTGCCACTCTTTATTTTTTTCCCCTACTTTTTCTTTGTGTCTGGTTTTGTCCCTGTAAATGCGATAGCTAAGGTACACACCAAGTGAGCATTTGTTTCTTACTCTCAAAGAGGATGGTTTGGAGGGCTCTTCTGTCTCCTGGTACTTCCGGAGTCTCTGGAGTCAGTTGGAAGGTCGTGGCTGGCCTCCGTTTGGTTTCTCGAAGCCCAGAAGGCGCTGAGCACCAGCCACGTCTTACCTCTTGTGCTGGTTCCCGTGATTTCTGCATTTCTTGGGCCTGCTAGAGGCATCCAACGCCCTGGTTTGTAAATAGCAACCTAAAGGCGTATTCTGGCACTGGTTGGGGGACATTCCCCGTCTCTCATTCCTTTCCCTCTTCACAGATGGTGGTGGGCTTTGCTCTGTGAAGAAGACTGTGGCGTCACTCTTCAGAGCTATGAGCCAGAGAGCCGAAAACAGCAGGCTTATGGGTTATGAGTAGAACGGATTCGGTCATGACAATTAAAAGAGAAGAAGCAAACCCTCAAACTTCAGCCTCTTTAAAATAAGATTAAGAAAACACAAAACTGTCCTATCTTGTTCTGTAAAATACTCGAACGCCTTGTTTTACAAAAATGACCAGAGAATTCTTCCGCGTGTCCTTCTGTGCTTAGACCGTTTTTACAAACCTAGGCACGGGAGGCAGTGCTGCATGTCGGCTGGGTTTTTTTTTCATACACCCGAGCACGGATAAACTAACGCAAAATTGTATTTTCTTACCTAGTGGAAATCTGAAATGACTGCAAATTCCTAGTGAGTGTACAGGTTTGCTTTCGTGTCCCCCTTCTGGATTGCTTTAGAAGTGACGTGTTCTTTCCTAGCCCGCGTTTCATCTGTATAAAAGAACATCTGCACCGGTTTTTCTCCTCCCCCTCAGAAGAGCCAAACTTTGAGTTTTATGTCTGTTTGTCATTGATAAATTTCAATAAATCTTTTTATACAATTTTTTTGGGGATGGCTTCTTTGAGTCCAGCAGGCCATTGATCTTTCTAAGATGCATTCCAGATAACCTGCTAGCTGATGCGGGGAAGCGTTAGCATTGGTTACCTGATTAAAATAGCTTCTTTACAGAGTATGGAACCTGGTGCCAAGTTTTGGAGGCTTGGGGTTCTCAAAGCCAGGCTCTCAGTGGTGTGTGGTCTTCATTAAAAGCTTCGTCTTCAGAGTAAAAACCCAAAAGATGTAAAGCTAGAAAAAGAGTTCCTCGAACACCGAAACAGTCACCCAAAAGTGAGGCCAACTTTGGGACCTTATTTTGAGTTCTCTTTCGTGGTTTTGTTGGAAAGAATACTCACCTGAAGCCCCCAGGGAGGGATAAAAGAAATTTGTTCCTTCTTTCCTTAACCATCGTTACGGTAATTTCTCTTACCTCTGAAGAGTTCAAAAGCATGGATCTTAAATGGCTATGTAGTAGTCCATTAACTATTCTGACTCGCTTGATTCTCAGTCTAACCACATGGTTAGAGGTTTGAGTTGTTTCTCACTTCCCCCTGCAACGGTTCTGTTCTACTTTTTGTGGATTTCTCAGCACAGAGCCTTAGAAGCAGGGTCGTGGAACCAAAAGTTGGACATTTCTAAGGCTCCCGTGCAAGGTTCTGTGTTTTCCAGGAGGATTACGCCATGGTAGAATACTGTGGTAGTTAATGCGTATGCATGTTATGTTCATTCTCTGCCTTACGTCTTTGAACCCTGAGTTCTAGCAAGGCCTGGTTCTGCATGGTTCCAGCAGAATGAGGTGCTTCTTGGGGAGAGACCGACCCACCCCGTCTCTGGGCGGTGCCCAGACACCTGCTGTCCTGCTCTTTGGCAAAGACATCCTCCAGCCCCAGGTGGAAGGCGGGGAAGATGACCTCCCAGAGGCCAGGTCCCATGCCAAGCAACGGGATGGTGAAGATCAACTGGTGGGCATGCTCTGTGCCTCCCGGAGCCGGCCAAAGAACACGGGGAGGGGGTGAAGTTGAGAGCGTCTCGGACCTGGCCCTGGGTGTTCTGACCCTGACTGCCTCCTTGGGGGCTTTAGAGACTAGCTGACTCATGTAGATAATGGACACACATGCTATAAAATGTAAGGTAAAATGCATAGTGATGACTGGGTTAGTGTTGATGGGATTAAGGGAAGAGCAGACTATCTGTAGCAATCATACCAAGTATTTACATCAACCCTTAAGGAAAGGTCTTGCTGTGCCCATTTTACAGATGAGGAAAACTGAGGTCAAGTGATGTGGAGGTAAGAAGAGGTGGAGCCAGGATGAAACCCAGGTCTGTTTGAACTATTTCCATTTCACTGAAGTTAGTCAAGAATGACAAGGAGGAAGAGGAAGCTCAGCCCAAGGGGCGGGTGGGGGGTGGGGAGGCACTAAAAGCCTAGTCATTGAACTCGCTGTGTGCCAGGTACCACGCTGTATGTGCGTCATCTCCACCTTACCGAATCCTCACAGCTGCCTTAGGTAAGTGCCGTTATCCCTGTTGTACAGGCGGTTTAGTGACTGGCCCAAGGTCATGCAGGCAGGAAGGAGCAGCGCCAGTAATAAACCAGGGGTGTGTGGTTCCAGAGCCAGCCCTCTTACCTTCCACCAGAATCCCTGCAGCCACCTCCTCCTTGCCCGTCACGGTGCCCCCAGGACAGAGGTTTCCCCGCTGAGTGCCAGCAAATGAACAGGATGGACCCTTGAGAGGGAAGGGCCCTTAGAAATCACCCAGTCCTCAACCGTCCCATTTGACCAAAAAGGAGACCAAAATCAGGGAGGGTGAGTGATGTGCCCAAGGTCATGCAGCGAGGCGGTGGGAGAGCCCGGCGTGGAAGGCAGGACCCCCTTTCCTGGGCTGCTGCTCTGACCTCCGCAGCTGCACTGTGGTTGCGGGGAGCCCAGCTGTTGTGGGCTTCCAGAAGTGGAAGATACACAGTGTAGTGCCTTCCAGGAAGAACACCGCTAAGCCCTGGGCGGGCAGGACGGAGCGAGCGCCACGGCACACCCGGGTGCTCCATTGGCTTCGGAGTGTGTCCTGTGTTTTTAAATGTTCCCCATAGTGTCTGACATTGGTCATCCCTGGAATCGGTGTGTGTTTCCCGATGCAGAACCAGTGCCTGGAAAGAGCGTAATGATGATGCTTCTAGATTAGGAGCTACTCTGTGTCATGCGCTTTATATCCATGGCCTCCCTTAATCCTCGTACAGATTTCACTGACGAAATCAAAGTTCAAAGAGAAGACAACTAGCCTGGCTAGTAAGTGGCGGTTAAGCCTCAAGCCTACGTCCTGACGCTGGAAGACTTGTTCTTATCCACTGTGTTAAAAGGGCCAGGCGGCTGAGGGAAGGCGGGGTGAGCAATTCCGTTTTTCTCGTTTGCTGACTTGCAAAGGCTGTTTTTATCCTTGTTCAGAAACTCATTGTTCATGGTTGGAAGGATTCCCACAGTGGGTCCCTAATAAGCAGCTTTGCACAATGGTGGCCCTGAGTCCCTGGACCAGCCCTTAGACAGGCCCCTGTGGCAGGCTGGGCCCAGGGGTGAGTGAGCAGGGCCGAGGAGAGGTGGTTGGACGCAGGAGGGCAGGTCAGGCCGAATCAGGCAGGCCATGCGCACGCCAGCAGGGGAGAGACGAGAAAGATTCCAACCTGATGGCCGACTGTGACTCAAGAAGCCGATGCAGGGGACATCCGTGGAGTTGGTCTGGCAACAACACTACAGGGACCACCAGCAGGACTCGTGTGGATACAGACCTGAAGTTCAGGTAGGGCTACCCGCTCTGGTTCCGGGGATGACCCAGTCCTGGCCAATCAGTGTATTCTGAACTTAGACCATGTTGAGTGGTACAGGGAAGAGCCTGGAACCCAAACTGGTTAAATGAGGCTTGGCCCCTGGAATTTGGAAAATGAGCAACTTCCTGTTGGGGGTTTGGTTGGGGCTGGGAGGTCGGAGGCCCGGGAGTTGTGGAGGCACATCCGTTGGACAGAGCCTCTGGATCATTCTGCGTCAGCCTAGGAGAGTCCAGACGACTATGAGGGAGTGAAGACACGCAACATATATTTAGAACTTGTTGTCTGCTGGACGTCGTACGTTATTTTGCTTGTTTCCCATCGGGTAGTCGTTATTACCCCCATTTCCAAGATTGAACACATTCAAGTGCTCCATAAATACTAGCCGCTTAGTGGCAGACAACAATAAATGCCTTAAAGAAATCAACCTGATGTTTCCCAAATTTCCCTGATAAGAATCCCTGGGGCTTGTCAGCGGTCCAGACCTCACCCCCTGGGAATTCTGGTTCAGTAGCTCTGGATCGAGGCCGGGAATCTGTGTGTTAACAAGTACCCAGAGGATTCTCATCACTGGGGACTCAGTACCCACGATGGCCTCCTGAAGAAGGTATGGCCATGCTCATTTAAAGTTGAGAAAGGGAAGCTCCAGAGAGGTTAAGTAACCCACCCAAGCTAACACAGGCAAGTGACAGAGCTGGGATCTGAACCTGGCTTTCACACTTGCTGCAGAAAGAGGATGATCCTACCTACTGTGTACCTCATTGGTTGCTAGGCGATGGGAAAGTGGAAAGCAAATCTGCTATTAATAAGGGAAGAGGAGGGGCGCCTGGTTGGCTCAGTCAGAAGAGCATGCGATCCTTGATGTTGCGGGTTGTGAGTTCGAGCCCCACGTTGGGTGTAGAGATTACTTTAAAAAATAAATAAATGAACTTTAAGAAAAAAGAGGGTGGGGGGGGGGTGCCTGGGTGGCTCAGTCAGTTAAGCATCTGACTTCGACTCAGGTCATGATGTCACAGTTCGTGTGTTCGAGCCCCACATCGGGCTCTCTGGTGTCTGCACAGAGCCTGCTTCAGATCCTCTGTCTGTCCCTACCCTGCTCGTTCTTGCTCTCTCTCTCTCTCTCTCAAAAATAAATAAACCATTTAAAAAAATGATAAATAAAATAATAAAAAAATTTTTAAAGGAGAGAGGAGAGAGAGTGAGAGGCCAGTTTTATGAAAAAAGAGGCCCAAGCAACCCACATATTTTCTATAAGAAGTGGAAAACAAAGTCCTAAAAACCACTTGGTAATTAATAATCTACATGGAAGACTTTTATCCCCCACATTCTTTAAAAATTTACCTACAATAGGGGCGCCTGGGTGGCTCAGTCGGTTAAGCATCCGACATCGGCTCAGGTCACGATCTCACGGTCTGTGAGTTCGAGCCCTGCGTCGGCTCTGTGCTGACAGCTCAGAGCCTGGAGCCTGCTTTGGATTCTGTGTCTCCCTCTCTCTCTGCCCTTCCCCTGCTCATGCTCTGTCTCTCTCTGTCTCAAAAATAAATAAAAACATTAAAAAAAAATTAAATTTACATACAATAAAATTTACTCTCTGTATCAACAGCCACAGTCAGGATAAAGATCTTAGTTGTAAAAAGAACTGAATTTGTGCTCTGGGAGTATCCTAAATCTTGCTGCCCGCCTCCTGAGGTGTTCTGAGTCTTGGCCAGGGCTCAGGGAGTCAGGAGGCCTGGATTCCCATCCTAGCTCTGCTCTGAGACTAACTGGCTGGATGATTGCAGACACCTTGGCTTTATGTCCTAGAGCAATGCAGATGACATTACATCTGAAGCCTTAGTCTGGACTTCATTGTGATAGTCTTTCCCTCATTGCCCTGAGGCCCCCCAATCAGGCCTAGGTTGAACAGGAAGTTTGGTAAAGGCAGTCCCTGCCCAAACTCCCAGGTGCCAGGAGGAAGGGTCCAATGTGGCAGAAACAGCCTTTTCTGCAGAGGCCGGTGCACTTCTGAGGTCTCACCGTGTAGACAGATAGCCGGGTCTATCCACACCCGCAATTGCCTGGGTCACCCAGCTGACCCAATACGGAAGGAGAGCTAAAACCGACCCGTCTCGGGGCCCACAGATTCTCACAGCACAATGGCCTTTGAGGTAGGTAGTCTTTCCTCTTCCCAGAAGAAACTGAGGCTCAGAGACATTATGGAGCTTGCTCCGGATCACACAGCCAGGGAGGCACAAGCAGGCGTGAGAACCCATAGCTTCCGGGCCTGAAGGACAGAGGTATTTCCTCAGTTCTCAGTCCTCTGCAGTCTACAACGATCTGCAGCAAAGACTCATCTCCAAATCTTGGTTTGACTAATTTCACACCTTTTCTCAGGAATCCAGTTCTCAGGCCCAGTACGGTCCTCCCACTCAGCTCTGCGGTTCTCCAGACTCCTAAGTCTGTGACGAAACCAGGCTCTCCATAGTCCCTGGGAGCAGACGTCTGCCACAGAAATGACTTGTACCTCAGGAGCAAGGAGATCTCTACCTCTGGAGAGAGGGAGGACACCGGCTGTCTTGAAGGAGGAACAGCAGTTCCTTCCCATGCTTGAAGACATCGGAAGAGGCAGCACAGCTGGGGGCACCATCCTGGCCTAGAGCCCAGAGGCCCTGTGACCTGGGACAGGCCACCTCTCCGCGGCGTCTGCATCCCAGAAGCGTCCCGAGGCGCGGAGCATGTTTGCATGTTGACAGGAATGACCCAGTAGAGAAGGAGGCGTGCGTGATGTACACGAAATGGGGAGCATCTTGGGGAAAACCAGGGGCAGGGGATCCTCTTTAGCCTTTGGCAGAGGGAAAAAAAAAAACGCCACTTCACCCTTTGTAGCAGGAGAGAAGGGAGTGCAAGGCTGTAGATACAGGAAGGTGGGTAGATTTGGTGGAGGGAAGGTGGCAGGGTTCCTGGCTGCTTTTGAAGGAAATAGGAGGCACCGTGGTCAGTGGAGTTTGGGGGCGGAGGGGGCAGATTGGGAGCGAGGGTTTGAAGAGAGACCAGAAGGCGTGAGACAGTTGTGGTTGTTCAGGACGGGGGGACCACCCCTAGGAAGCCTGGGAGGGGCCAGTGCCCATTTACCTGCGACTGGAAACCACAACTTTAAAGGGGGGACCAGTCAACATGGCCCAGCTGCTTGAGTGTGGGCGTCGGGGGGGCAGAGAGTTGGATTTAACTAGTTGGATGAGGGGCGCCCGGGTGTCTCAGTCCGTAAAGCACCCAACTCTTGGTTTCGGCTCAGGTCGTGATCTCGGTTTCAGAAGTTCGAGCCCCGCATCGGGGCTTGGGATCCTCTCTCCCCCTCTCTCTGCCCCTCCTCCATTCACCCTCTCTCTCAAAAATAAATAAATAAACTCTGTAAAAAATTGTTTAACTAGCTGGATGATTCTAACGCATAAAGCGTGGGCAAGGGAGAGGGGGTGTCTACGAGATTGTAAGGACAGACCAGGAATCTTGAGTCGGCTCAGGAGAGAAGTGAGTCATGACTGATGGGGAGAAGGTGCGAGAAGGTGAACTGCCAGAGTGGAAGGGCTGTTGGGCTGGGACCACCAAGGCGTGTGAGCTGGTGCGGGAGGAGGCAGCCCTCAGGGAGTGGAGCTATCCCACGGGGCGTACTTACTGTCGAGAAGGTCAAGGACAGGGCCGTGGAGGTGGGTGTCTGAGCGGGACGCCAGAGCAGATCTGCACTGGAGGTGAGGAGGCCGCAGAGCCGAGAGGTCGAGGCATTGGACGGTTCATCCCGGCATCATTGAAGTTGCTGAGAATGATGACAGGAATCACAACGGGAGAAGAGATGATGGACCACCTCGCCAAAGAGGAGGCAGAAAACAGCAACAGAGAGGCATTCACGACTTTTTAAAGGAAGAGGAAGGAGACATGGAAGCAGTGATGGGGAACAGGAAAAAGTCTCTGGTTCCAGGCTTCGGGACTGCAGTGGAGGGGGGCCCTCAGGGTAGGACTAGGTTGGAGTTGGGACAAGGGAGGGGGGTCCGTCAGCTGCTTACGGATGGACCTCACGTGATTGCAGGTGTGAGAGGTGGAAGGGGGGGAAGAATAACCCTTGTTCTCCCTAATACAACTTCCATGGATCTTCACGTTGGCAGGGGCCGGGGTGGGGGGGGGGTGGGGCTGGGGCAGGGAAAAGGATCAGGGCTTTTCGCATCGTGGCACTTGTGGGCGTCCACGGAGGAAGCTCGTGCAATCCGCTTGCCGTCGGACTCTGCGCTTGCTGGTTCCTCCCCACCGGCTGCCGACTCCCTGGGACCCCGCACTCCACACTCCCTGGTTCTAGCCACGCACAGGTCGTGGTCTCTGCCTGTGGGCTCAGGGCCACTCTTCCCTCCGGAGCCGTTCCGGCAAGAGCTCATGAGCGCGCATCCACTGGCCAGATGTCTAAGCCAGATCTTACACGCCGTGGGCCCAGCATCCCAAACTCCGTGGCTGGGATTCCAGCGGTAGGGAGGAAAGCGGGAAACACCATGCCAGCCCAACCCTTCTGTGTCCTGGCCCCTGGAGGACTATATAACACACACGTTGTCACTCCCATATCATGGCAGCCCCCAGGGCCTCAGCCACTCAGTGCACTCCCCTGCTCTCCGCACATCACATCAGGCCTGCCCTTCCCCAGGCAAAAAGGAACCGCCCTAGCCGGTTAGTCACCAGCAGTGGGGGGCCTCCACTGTTGGGCAGGTTCTGGCCTGGACACCAACTCGCGCTTCAGTAATCAGGCCAAGGGGGCTCCAGCTTCCCACTGAGAAGCCCTATCAACTGTGCAGAAAGAGCCGCCTGGGCCCCCTTTCTCGGGAGAGGCTGTGGACAGGCTAAGCACCTGAAGCTTGGTGGAGGAATTAGTTTCTGCGTTTTGTTGCTCACGCTTCCTGCACCCCAGATCTTGTGCGGGCCCCTGTCACAACACCTGTCTTTGCCTGCTTCTTTGAACACTATTCAGATTTTGGGAGTTCTCAGCGGCCGTGACTGGTCCCCGGAAGTCTCTTAGATCTCCATAATTTAGGTTCCTGGCTGCTCTTGACCTGACCACCTCCAGGCTGTGCCATTCAATTCCTTGCAAGGCAAAAGAGAGCAGAACTAGAGCCCTCACAGCAAGAGCTCTTAAATAGGATAAACTGATGGGTCTGTTGATACTAGGGAGTCAGATTCTCCCCCACAGATCAATAGTTCGTGAAATGGACCACCGTGTAGGAAATATTGAAAAAGCAAGTCATTGACCACCATGCCAGCCCTAGTGGGAGGAATTGGGTGAGACTACAGAGTTTAGGGAGGCTTGTCTTCTCCCTGATTTCAAGATTCAGCACAATCTGAATTTGAGCTGTCCCATGAGATTTTATGGTGACAAAGTAAATTTTGCCAAATTTGGTCAGTAACCACGCAAACTGATAATTCTTTTTTTTTTTTTAAGTTTCTTGCATTTATTTATTTTAAGAGAGAGACAGAGAGAGAAACAGAGAATGAACAGGGTAGGGTCAGAGAGAGAGAGAGAGAGAGAGAGAGAGAGAGAATCCCAAGCAGGTTCCCAACTCAGGGCTCAAACCCACGAGCTGTGAGATCACGACCTGAGCCGAAATCAAGAGTTGAATGCTTAAGTGACTGAGCCACCCAGGCGCCCCTGAACTGAATATTCTTAAAACTGTCTCAGCATGCAAAAAGGCATATGACACTTTAAAATGGGTGACGTTTCCATTCTGGAAAACAGTATGGAGGTTCCTCAAAAAACTAAAAATAGAACTACCCTACAACCCAGCAATTGCACTACAAGGCATTTATCCAAGGGATACAGGTGTGCTGTTTCGAAGGGACACATGCACCCCCATGTTTATAGCAGCACTATCCACAATAGCCAAAGTATGGAAAGAGCCCAAATGTCCATCGATGGATGAATGGATAAAGAAGATGTGGTATATATATACAATGGATAATGACTCGGCAATCAAAAAGAATGAAATCTTGCCATTTGCAACTACATGGATGGAACTGGAGGGTATTATGCTAAGTGAAATTAGTCAGAGAAAGACAGAAATCATATGACTTCACTCCTATGAGGACTTTAAGAAACAAAACAGATGAACATAAGGGAAGGGAAACAAAAATAATATAAAAACAGGGAGGGGGAAAAAACAGAAGAGTCTTAAATATAGAGAACAGACAGAGGGTTACTGAAGGGGTTGTGGGAGGGGGGGATGGGCTAAATGGGTAAGGGGCACTAAGGAATCTACTCCTGAAATCACTGTTTCACTATATGTAACTAATTTGGATGTAAATTTTAAAAAATAAAAAATAAAATTAAAAAAATTTTTTTTTCAAAGTTCCCCAGATGACTGGTATTGTATCCCAGGTGAGAACCAGTCATTAGGTATTAATAAAACTGAAGTTATCTTTTCAAAATAAATAAATAAATAAAAATAAAATGGGTGACGTTTTCCTCCTGTCTAGGAGGAAAAAAGGAGAAATGTTATGCAATTGTTATGCAATACTTATTGAAGAGAACAGAAAACAATATGCATACAAATAAGAACAATATGTAAAGTTTTTTGCCATATGAAAAAGAGAATATGCTGTATAATTCAATAAGAACAAAAAAAAGATAAAAATGCGTAAAATAAAGATATTTGAACAGGCCATTTCTCAAAGGAAGATACAAATAGCCAATAAGCACATGAAAAAGTACCCAACATCATTAGCTATCAGGGAAATGAGTTATCACTCACACCCACCAGAATGGCTAAAATGAGAAAGACTGACAACAACAAAAGCTGATGAGGATGTTGAATAACCAGACTCTGCTGTGGTTTTGGTGGGGGCATAAAATGGTACAGCCTCTTTGGAAAAAGTCCTGCAATTTCTTTAAATTTTACAGTTGTATACCTACCCTCTAATTCAGCAATTCCATGCCTGAATATTTACCCAACAGAAATGAAACATGCTCACAGGAAGACTTGTACAAGAATGCAAGGACAGCACAAGATGCTGTACAAGAGCCGTATCTTCGTTGCAATAGCCTCAGACTGGAAACAACTCAAATGTCCAACAGCCGGTGAATAAAGAAACAAATTGTAGGATGACCCAATAATAGAATACTCCCCACCAATAAAAAAACAGATGAATGACTGACCAGCGCAACAACTCAGAAGAATATCAAAACGGTTATGCCAAGCAAACCGAGCCAGCCGCAAAAGAGTACAGACTGTATGATTCCACTTACATAAATTTTAATAACAAGCAAAACTAATCTACAGTGATAAAATCAAACACTGCTTTCCCTCTGGGGTATGCAACTGGGGATTGATTGGAAAGGGGCCTCGGGAACTATCTGGGCTGAAAGGATTATTCTCTATCTTGATTAGAGTTTGTGTTTCAAATGTATGTACATTCATCAGAGTTCGTCAAACACAAGACTGGTGCATTTCACTGTGTGTAAATTTTACCTAAAAAAAGTAAGAACCATAAGTAAATATTGAACTTTAGCTAATGATATGCATGCTGACGTATTTAGAGGTGAAGGGCACTGATTTCTGGAGCTTATTTTTAAATTCATAAAAAATAAGAAGGATTGATGGATATGTGATAAAATAAATATGGCCAAAATGTTAATTATAGAAGCTAGGTAGTAAATATATGACTGTTTGATGCACAATTTTTCCAAGTTTTCTGTATGTGGAAAATTTTCAGGATGGTAATAATGATGTGGAGATAGCATGTGAAACAAAGATAAAGAAAACATGCAAAACAAAGATATGTTATTAGAATTAAGATTATGGGTGATTTTTTAATCACCTACAACATTAACTTTGTATTTTGTATTCACCTAAAATATTTTCACATAATTCTGTATTGCCAAAGTAAAAAAGAAAAGCTTATTATAGAAATTTTGGAATATGCAGAGTAAAAACAAAAATTCTTTTTTTTTTTTTAGAAACGAAAATTTTAAATCTCTTATACCAAGGCCCATAGAAAATCACTTAACAACATAGTATATTTTCTTACTAAACATATCTTGAACATTCCCGGTCATTAAATCTTCTTGAAAATGTGTTTTTTAGATAGTATTACATTCCATTGTATGTATGTACTATATATAAAATTGTTAATCATTCCCTATTGTTAAATGTTGGCTTGTTTCCAAGTTTTTCTATTGCAAACAAAGCTAGGGGGAATGTTACAGTACATACATCTTTGAGCACATTTTGATTTTTCCTTAGGATGGATTTCTTGCAGCTGGGTACTAGGTCAAAAGTTAGGAACAGTTTTTTACATTTAATACTAGCAAATTGCGTTCCAGAAGGGTTATATCAATTTACATACCCCAAGTAGTATGTGAAAGCGCCCTTTTCCCCCTGAGACTTAGTCACTTTTGAATATATTTTTTTAATTTCGTTGTGTTTTTGTGGGGTTTTGTTTGTTTGGGTTTTTTTGTTGTTGTTTTCTTTTTTCTTTTTCTTTTTTTTTTTTTGCCAAAATTTTGTAGGAAGCAGATTGCATCTTATTATAAATTTAATTTGTATTCCTTTGGATATTATTAAACATTTCCTTTCCCAAATTTTTGTTAATGATTTGTATTTCTTCTCTGAATTAATCTGTTTGCATCCTTTCCCTATTGTTCCGGGAGGATTTTTATTAAGTTTACATTGATGTATTAAAGTTTTTAAAAGGTATTGATTTAAAGCTTTTTTTATAAGAGGCGCCTGGGTGGCTCAGTCGGTTAAGTGTCAGACTTCAGCTCAGGTCATGATCTCGCAGTTGTGAGTTCAAGCCCTGTGTCGGGCTCTGTGCTGACAGCTCAGAGCCTGGAGCCTGTTTCAGATTCTGTGTCTCCCTCTCTCTCTCTGACCCTCCCCCCGTTCATGCTCTGTCTCTCTCTGTCTCGAAAATAAATAAACATTAAAAAAAAATTTTTTTTAAATAAAGCTGTTTGTAAAATGAGTTTATTAATCCCATGCCTTATGTGTTTGCTACAGATATTTTCCCCAGTTTATTGAATATTTTTTAATTGAACTTCTTATTTTGAGATAATTGTAGATTCACATGTAACTGTAAAAAAATAATGCAGAGAAATTCTGCACACCCTTCACCCAGCTTCCCCTAATGGTAAGATCTTGCAGAATTGTAGCACAGTATCTTAGCATTGACAGTCAATCTACAGAACATTTCCATTATCACAAAGATCCCTCTTGTTACCTTTTTAAAATTATTATTATTTAAATTCAAGTTAGATAACATACTGTGTAGTTTTAGTTTCAGGAATAGAACCCAGTGATTCATCTCTTACATATGACACCTAGTGCTTATCCCAAAAAGTGCCCTCCTTAACTTTAAGCCCATCACCCATTTAGCCCATCTGCCCCCAACCCACCCCCTCCAGCAACCCTCTGTTTGTTCTCTGTTTTTAAGCGTCTCTTATGGTTTGCCTCCCTCTCTGTTTTTATCTTAATTTTCCTTCCCTTTCCCTATGTTCGTCTGTTGAGTTTCTCAAATTCTCCATAAGAGCGAAATCATGTAACATCTGTCTTTCTGACTGACTTACTTCGCTTAGTATAATACAATCTAGTTCTCTCCACACTGTTGCAAATGGCAAGATTTCATTCTTTTTCGTGGCCAAGTAGTATTCCATTATATATATATTATATTATATTATATATATATTATATATGTAATATATATATATACATACATATATATATCTATATATATATATATACATATATATATATCTTCTTTATCCATTCATCAGTGGATGGACGTCTTCTTTATCCATTCATTCATTCATCAGTGGATGGACATTTGGGCTCTTTCCATAACTCGACTGTTGTTGGCAGTACTGCTATAAACATTGGGGTGCATGTGCCCCTTTGAATCAGGATTTTTGTATCCATTGGATAAATTCCTAGTAGTGCAATTGCTGGGTCATAGGGTAGTTCTATTTTTTATTTTGTATTTTTTATGGAACCTCTATCATATTACCTTTTTTATAGTGACACCTACTTCCCTCCTGCCCCTAATCCCTCCTTAGCCCCTGGCAACCACTATTCTGTTCTACATTTTTCTAATTTTGTCGTTTGAGGAATGTTATATGAATGAAATTATACAATATGTAACCTTTTGGGATTGTCTCTTTTCCCTCAACATAATTCTCCGGTGATCCATGTCAGTTGATGCCTGGATCCATAGCTTGTTCCTTTTTATCACTGAGTAGTGTTCCATGTTCGTTTCAGCCTTCCATCCATTCTAAGACATCTGCTTTCTTTCCAGTTTCTGGTCATGAATAAAGCTGCTGTAAGCATTCTTGTATAGGTTTCTAATGAATATAAGTCTTAATTTCTTTGGAGTAAATGCCTTGGAGTGCATGACTGGATTGTATGGTAGTCACATGTTTAGTTTCCAGAGAAACTGTCAAACTCTTTCACAGAGGCCGTACCATTTTACAATACCACCATGTATAAATAATCTGGTGTCTCTTTATCCTTGCCAGCATTTGGTTTTGTCACTTTTTTAACAAGTAATTCCTACACCCAACGTGGGGCTCGAATTCACAACCCTGAGATCAAGAGTTGAATGCTTTACCAACTGAGCCAGCCAGGCACCCCGGTTTTGTCACAATTTTTTATTTTAGAAATTTTGATGGGTATGAAGCAATAAGTCCTGGAGGATTTAATTTACATCCCCCTAATAATTAATGAAGTTAATCATCTTCTCATGTGCTTATTTGCCATCACTATATCCTATTTGGTGAAATATCCTTTCCAATTAGATTGCTTCTTTCTTTTGTTACTGTTGAATTTTGAGAGTTCTTTATATGTACTAGTTACTAGTCTTTTGTTGAATATGTGGTTTGCAAATATTTTCTTCCAGTCTCCATCTTGTCTTTCCGTCCTCTTAACATGGTCTTTTGCAGAGCAAAATTTTAAATTTGATGAAATGCAGTTCATGCTTTTATGGATAATGCTTTTGGTATCAAGACAAACAGCTCTTTGTTTAGTCTTAAATCTGGAAGATTTCCTCCTGTGTTTTTTCCAAGAGTTTCATGGTTTTACATTTTATTATTATTTTTTAAAGTTTTATTTATTTATTTTGCGAGAAAGAGATTGAGAACGTGAGCAGGGGAGAGGCGGAAGGAGAGGGAGAGAGGGAAAATCCTAAGAAGGCTAACCATGCTGTCAGCACTAAGCCCAACGCAGGGCTTGATCCCATGAATCGCGAGATCATGACCTGAGTCAAAATCAAGAGTCCGAGGCTCAACCGACTGAGCTACCCAGGTGCCCCTGAACATTTTACATTTAAGTCTAATCCTTCGTGTATCCAATCATTCCAGCACCATATTTTGAAAAGGCTATCTTTACTCCATTGAAATTGAGTAATCAATTTGCTTTTGCACGCTTGTCAAAAAACAGTTGGGCAGGGATGCCTGGGTGGTTCAATTGGCTAAGCGATCGACTCTTGATTTTGGCTCAGTTTGTGAGATTGAGCTCCATATTGGGCTCTATGCTGACATCACAGAGCCTGCTGGGGATTCTCTCTCTCTCCCTCCCTCTCTGCCACTCCCCCCGCCATGCTCTCTCTCTCTTTCAAAATAAATAAACATAAAAAAAATCAATTGGGGATATATGTGGATTGACTGATAGACTCATTCATCCATTCATTTATTTCTGGGTACTCCATTCTAATGATCTATGTGTTTATCCCTCAATCAGTCTTGATTACTATATAGCTATTTAATAAATCTTGAATTAGGTAGACAGATTCCTCCCACCATATTCTCCTTATTCAAAATTGTTTTAGCTATTCTAGTCCCTTGCCTTTCCATATAAATTTTAGAAAAATCTTGTCTGTGTCTACAAAAAATTCTTTGTGGAACTTTGATAAAAATTACATTAAACATATATCAGTTTAGAGATAAGTGACATCCTTACTATGTTTTCAGTATCCTAATCTGTTAACACAATCTGTCTTTCCATTTAGATATTCTTTGATTTCTTTCTCAGTGTTTTGTGGTTTTTAGCACACAAGTCCTGTACATGTGTTAGATTTATACTTAAGTATTTTGGAGTTTTTTTTTTAAAGCAATTTTAAATGGCATTTTAGTTTTAATTTCACTGTCTCCATGTTCATTATTAGGATATAAGAACGCAATTGAAATTTCTTACGTTGGTTTTGTATCTTGCAACCTTTTGTTTTTGTTTTTGTTTAAGATTCGTTGGAGTTTTCTGTCTAGAAAGAAAGTTTTCTATGTGGGTAATCATATCATCTGCAAATAGGAAGTTTCATTTCTTCCTTCTGATATTTATGCCTTTAATTTCTTTTCTTGACTTAATGCTCTGACTGGAAAGAACTTCCTGCACTATGTGGATAAGAGTGATGACAGTGAACATTCTTACTTTGTTCCTGAATTTTGGGAAAATGCATCCAGTCTTTCTCCAGTAATAATGCTACTGGAGGTTTTTAGTATCAAATTGAGGAAGTTTCTCTCTATTCCCTTTTTTCTGAGTGCCTTTATCAGGAATAGATGCTAAATTCTGCCAAATGCTTTTCCTACAATGATTGATAGGATCATGTGACTTTTTTTCCCTTTAGACTGCTCATGTGGGTTACATTAATTGATTTAAAATGTTGAACCAAAATTGCAGCCTAGGAAGAAACCCACCTTGTCATAGTGTATAATTCTTTTTGTATAGTGCTGAATTCTATTTGCTAATATTTTCTTTAGGATTTTTGCATCTATATTTATGATGGATATTGGGTTCTGGTTTTCTGTACTATTTTTATTTGATTTTGGTATCAGGGTAATATTTCATAAAATAAATTTGTAAGTATTCTCTCCTATTTTCTAAATAACAGTACGTAGAATTGGTGTTAACTCTTTAAGCGTTTGGTGGAATTTTCCAGTGAAACCACCTGGGCCTGAAGTTTTCTTTTTTGGAATTCTTAAATTATGAATTCAATTTCTTTGTAGTTACAGAGCTACTCGATTTATCTATCCCACATTAGGTGAATTGTAGCAGCTTGTGTGTTTTGAGAAATTGGCTTTTTTCATCTATGTTGTCAAATTTATGTATGTAGAGTTGTTCATAGTATCACCTTAGTTTCTTTTTTTTTAATTTTTTTTTTTTTTTTTTTTTTTTTTTTTTTTTTAAGTAGGCTCCATGCCCAATGTGGGGTTTGGACTCACAACCCTGAGATCAAGGCTTGCATACTCTACCCACTGTGCCAGCCAGGTGCCAACAGTTTCTTTTTCATCTCCACAGGGTCTGTAGTACGATCCTCACTTTCGTTCCTGATATGGGTGATTCATGCGTTCTCTCATTTTTTTCTTCTTTTCTTTTCCCATCTTCCTAGTTTTTGGCAGCTTTATTGATCTTTTCAAAGACCCAGCTCTTTGTTTCATTGATTTTTTTAATTCCAGTGTTTTTCTGTTTTCAATTTCGTTGATTTCTCTACTTGTCTTTATCATTGTCTTCTCTTCTTGCTTTGCGTTTATTTTGCTCTTTTAATAGGTTCTTGAGGTAAGGGTGTAGATCTCTCACTTGGAATTTTACCTCTTCTCAAATGTACGCATTTAGTTCTAAAATTCCCCTTCAGTGCTACTTTACCTGCATTCCACAAATTGCTGTTTTATTTTCTCTCTCTCTCTCTCTCTCTCTTTTTTAAAATGCAGGCTCCACACCCAACATGGAGCCCAAGGCGGGGCTTGAACTCAAGACTCTGAGACCAGACCTGAGCTAAGATCAAGAGTCGGGTGCTTAACCAACTGAGCCACCCTGGTGTCTGATATATTTTATTTTGATTTGAATTCAGTTCAGTGTATGTTTTAAATTTCTTTTGCCCTCTCTTCTTGGACCCATGGGTTTTTATAGTAGTGTGTTATTTAGTTTCCAATTGTTTGAAAATTTCACTGGTAACTTTTTGTTATCTCCTTCGATTCCACTGTGTTCAAAGAACAAACTCAGAATGCCTTTAATTCTTAAATTTGTTGAGGCTTGTTTTATGGCCCAGTATGTGATCTATCCTGGGAGATCTTGGTATGTGTTCCACGAATGCTTGAAAAGAATGTCTGATCTGCTGTTGTTGGGTGGAATGTTCTAAAAATGTCAGTGAGGTCCCACTGGTTGTTGTGTTTTTCTCTATCCTTGTGGATTTTCTGTGTCATTCCATCAATCGTTGAGAAGGGGGTATTGACATCTTCAACACCCAGTGTGAGCATGCCTGTTTCTCCACTAACTGTATCAGTTTCTGCTTCGTATATTTTGCAGCGTTACTGCGGGTGCACACGCGTTTAGGGTTTGCCATGCTTTCTTGGTAGATAGGTCCCATTATCATTATGATTTGTCCCGGGTAAAATTCTTAGCTCTCAACTCTATCTGATAATAACATAACCCCTCCTGCTTTGCCTTTTTTTGTTTGTTTGTTTGGATTGATATTTGCATGAGAGCTATATTTTCTTTTTTAATTAAGTTTTTCATTTTAATTCCAGTGTAGCTAACATACACTGTTATATTAGTTCCAAGTGTACAATACAGTGATTCAACATTCCATACAACCCTCGCTGCTCATCATGACAAGTGCACTCCTTAATCTCCATCACCTACTTAACCCATCCCGCCACCCCCATCTCCCCTCTGGTAACCATCAGTGTGTTCTCTATAGTTTAGAGTCTGTTTCTTGGTTTATCTCTCTTCTTTCTCTCCCCTTTGCTCATTTGATTGTTTTCTAAATTCCAGACATGAGTGAAATCATATGGCGTATGTCTTTCTCTACCTGGCTTATTTCACTTAGCATTATACTCTCTGGCTCCCTTCATGTTGTGGCAAATGGTAAGATTTTATATTTTTTTATGGCTGGATAATATTCCATAGTATGGATATGTGTCACATCTGTATCCATTCATCAGTAGATGGACATGGGCTGCTTCCATAATTTAGCTAGTGTAAATAATACTAATATAAGCATGTATCCCTTTTAATTAGTGTTTTTGTATGGGTGGGGGGGGGTAAATACCCAGTGGTGTAATTGTTGGATGGCAGGATAGTTCCATTTTTAACTTTCTGAGGAATTTCATCCTGTTTTCCACAGTGGCTGTGCCAGCTTGCCTTCCCACCAACGGTGTATGAGGTTTCCTACTTCCCAACATCCTCTCCAACACTTGTTTCTTGTGGTTTTGATATCAGCCATTCTGACAGGTGTGAGGTGATATCTCATTTGTAATTTTGATTTGCATTTCCCTGATGATGAATGATGTTGAGTGGGCCATCTGTATTTTTTTTTTCCCTTTGGAGAAATGTCTGTTCGTGTATTCCGTCCATTTTGTAAATTGGATTTTTTTGGGGTCTTGAGTTTATAAGTTCTTCATATATTTTGGATACTAACCCTTTATCAGATGTATCCTTTGCAAATAGCATTTCCCTTTCAGTCAGTTGGCTTTTTGTTTTGTTGATTTTTTCGTTAGCTGTGCAGAAGCTTTTTATTTTGATGTAACCCCAAGAATTTTTTTTAAGTTAATTTACTTATTTTGGGAGAGAGAGAGAGAAAAAGCATGAGCAGAGGAGGGGCAAAGAGAGAGAGGGAGAGTCAGAATCCCAAGCAGGCTCTGCACTGTCAGCACAGAGCCCGACTCGGGGCTCAAACCCACAAACCGCAAGGTCGTGACCTGAGCTGAAATCAAGAGTCAGACACTTAACCAACTGAGCCACTCAGGCACCCCATGCAGTCCCAACAGTTTATTTTTGCTTTTGTTTTCCTTGCCTCGAGAGACATACCTTTAAAAAAAGTCACTATGTCCAATGTCAGCGAAATCACCGCCATGCTCTTTTCCGGTATTTTTAGGGCTTCAGGTCTCACATTTAGGTCATTCATCCATTTTGAATTTATCTTCGTGTGTGGTGTAAGAAAGTGGTCCAGTTTCGTTCTTCTGCAGGTTGCCGTTACATGGGAGCTATATTTTCTTTTTTTTTTTTTAATTTTTTTTTTTTTTAACGTTTATTTATTTTTGAGACAGAGACAGAGCATGAACGGGGGAGGGTCAGAGAGAGAGAGGGAGACACAGAATCTGAAACAGGCTCCGGGCTCTGAGCTGTCAGCACAGAGCCCGACGCGGGGCTCGAATTCACGGACCGCGAGATCATGACCTGAGCCGAAGTCGGCCGCTTAACCGACTGAGCCACCCAGGCGCCCCCTTTTTTTTTTGGGAGGTATATTTTCTAAAGAGCTTCTTTAAAATGGAAAATGGCTGATGAGAATTCTAATTAAATATTGTAAACACTATAAAAACTATAGTGAACCCTTAGTTACCCGTCATGTAAAGAATCTAAAAGTGCGACGGCCAAGCAGCATTGCTGAATTCACTTATTTACTCTCTCGATGCCTTTCTGTGGGCAAACGAATTAATAAGAAAATAAACTCGAATCCTAGTAATTTTGATGTGGCTGATTTGAAGCTGGTTTATACCAATCCTTGCAGAACTTATGCCAAAGAGCAGAACTAAAATCAAAAGCCCTCTAATTTCTGTTTTGTGGGAATTAGTTCTCCCCGCCTCGAGAATTTTGCTGAATTCCCCAGGCCTCAAGGTAACAGACCATCTTAAATATAGAATTTTAATCTTATTTCCAAATGAGATTATACGTATAACCACAGAAACACAGCCACAAAACTGAAAGCAGATGTTAACCCAGAGCCTTTAAACTGTGGCCCATCACTGGAGCACGCTGCCAATCACGTGCTGTGAATTAATATTTTTATGAATTCTGTGAAGATCTTTCAAGTAGCACAAATATAGTACATTTTGTTTTTTCTTTTTTTTATTAAAAAAATTTTTTTTAACGTTTGTTTATTTTTGAGACAGAGAGAGACAGAGCATGAACAGGGGAGGGTCAGAGAGAGGGAGACACAGAATCCGAAACAGGCTCCAGGCTCCGAGCTGTCAGCACAGAGCCCGACGCGGGGCTCGAACTCACGGACCGTGAGATCATGACCTGAGCTGAAGTCGGCTGCTTAACCGACTGAGCCACCCAGGCGCCCCTCTTTTTTTTTTTTTTTTAATACTAAAGAGACTGACATAAAACATGTGTATATTTAAAATATGCCATAATTTTGTGGCCCCGTTTGGATGCTTCTTCATTTTATAACTTCACCGGGAATCCTAAAAAATGGCACTAGCTGAGGTCTCTTCTGATGACTTGGGCAATCTACAGTGAACCCTGAGTCCTTTGAGTACTAGGAATTGACCTAGGAATTGATCGAGGAGTACTGGGATCCTGTTAGCTAATTATTTAGGACTTTATCTAGAAAGAAACAGAACCCAGGTATTTTCCCCTTGTGCTGGAACAACACGTGGAAAGGTCAACACTCAAAGAATGGCTGCTTTCTCCCCCGCCCCCTTGAAGCATCAGACTGCAGTGCGGAGTACCAACTCAAGTAAACCATTTAACAAAGCCAAAATGGATCTCATCATGTCCTTTGTGTAAGTCCTCGCAGGGGAGCTTCCAAAGCTAAACACAAATCAAAAGCAGACATTGTATTATCTTTTCTAGGAAGCCAAAGCTTTTTAAGAATTCACTTTAAAGCTGATGCTACCACGGTGTCATCTAAATACAGGCGACCCAAGTCCCAGCCTTTCAGGGCAGGATTTGGGGTGGGGGGGGTGGGGAACCCAGATATTCAAGAGATTCAGATTCTCTGAATGATGATGGAGAAAAATGTCGGGAGAGCCACTGGCTCTATAAATTGAACATTACAGTGAGTTAAAAGGCTTTAAAAAATCAATGCACTACACAACTGATGCTTGTGCTATTCTGCTGCTCACTCCCTGGAAGCAGCAGCAGTCGAAGAGAGCGGCGGAACTGTGCATGGGCGATGTGCCACCGTCCTTGTGTTGGCACGGTCTGGCAGAGCCATATGTGTGGTGTTATGATGGGACCCAAGCCTTGACATCATGGTATTGTGATCAGGATGGATGGAGGTTTTCATCTGTCATCCATTGCTACTTTAAAACAATAAAATGGGGCACCTGAGTGGCCCAGTCAGTTGAGCGCCTGACTCTTGATTCCGGCTCATGTCATGATCCCAGGGTCATGGGATCAAGCCCTGAGTCAGGCTCCATGCTAGGCGTGGGGCCTGCTTAAGATGCTCTCTCTTTCCTTCTGCCCCTTTCTCCTACTTGCTCTCTCTTTCTAAAGTTGAAAGAAAGAAAGAAAGAAAGAAAGAAAGAAAGAAAGAAAGAATAAAGCCAGGGGCACCTGGTTGACTCAGTAGGTAGAGCATGAGACTCTTGATCTCAGGGTTGTGAGTTCAAGCCCCACACTGGGCATAGAGTCTACTTAAAACTAAACAAACAAACAAATAAATAAATAAAATAAATAGAACAAAATCCTTCTGAGCCTTAAAAGATAGATATTAAGAGTAAATGGATACAGAAGTCTTATTAACTGGATACTTAGGACTACTGCTCTCACACCACTGGTGTATTAATACACAGCAACATTAAATTGGCATTGTGTTTGGCTTAAATATGGAAGACACTCACATGAGTCAAAAATCAAATAACGCAAAGGTGTACAATAAAATGTTAGTTTCTCATCCCCTCCCCAGTTACTTAGTTCCTACCCACTACCTTACTGATACACTCGTAATTGTTTCTTTTATTCCTTCTAAGACGCCATTTTTCAAATATGATTGTATCATTATAACTCCACCATGTTTTTAAATTTTTTGTTTTATTTTAGAGAGAGAGAGAGACAGCACTAGTGAGGGAGAGGGACAGAGGGAGAGAGAATCTTAAGTAGGCTTCACACTCAGCGTGGAGCCCGATGTGGAACTCGATCCCACGACTGAGAGATCACGACCTGAGCCGAAATCAAGAGTCGGACGCCCAACCAACTGAGCCACCCAGGAACCCCACCCTCCCTCTTTTTATATAAAAGGCAACATAAAGGGTATTAAGAGAATAACCTCTGAAGCCAGACCCTGTTCTCCCACTATTTAGCTGGGTGGCTTTAAGCAAATTTCATAACCTCTTAGTGCCTCAGTTTCCTCTTCTGTATAATGAGGACAATAATAGCATCTGACTCATATGGTAATTGAGGATTAAGTGAGCAAATACAGGTAGGAAGCATTTAGGGTAGGGGCCTGGCATGCAGTGAGCCCTCTATATGGGATATGTGGTGTTGTCATCCAAGGCAGGTGTGGTGTCGGGAATCTATGGGCATGGGCCCTGGAGTGAGACTGTCCAAGGTCAAATCTCATTTCCTCACCTGTACAATGTAGAAAAGAATGGTACTTCTCCCAGGGTTGTTGTGAGATTGAAACGAACAGTGCCTTGCGCTTGGTAAGCCCTATTGTATTTCATCAAATCCAAGATGCCATGGATTGTAAGACATCATTATTTCATGGGCTAGGAAAGAAAAACCATTCCAATTAAATTATGACGTGCCTTTGACTGTAACACATCCTTATTTCAAAACTGTAACAAAGTGAAAAAAATGCACATCCCAGAATTGATGAAATACAGGGTGCAAACGTTAGCTATTACACTCTTGTATTCGCTTAAAAATACATCTTGGATATTGTTCTGTATTGGTACAAAGACAGCTTCTCTCTTTTTTGAAAAAAAAGTGGCTATATAGTAATCCGTTGTGTGGATGAGCCATAAATTATTTAACCAGTCTCCTATTAGCTTCCAGTCTATTGCTGTTACAAACAATACCGCAAAGAATAACCTTGTGGACGCGTCCTTTGGCAAGCCCGTTAGTGTATCTGTAGGATCAGTTCCTAGAATTGGCACTTGCTGGATTAGAGAGTACCGGGATTTGAAATTTTGGCAGGTGTTCTAAGCTCAGGTTTAGATTCCCAGGCTGCTTGGGGGCACCTGGGTGGCCCAGTCGGTTAAGCGTCCGACTTCGGCTCAGGTCATGATCTCACGGTTCGTGAGTTCGAGCCCCTCGTCGGGCTCTGTGCTGACAGCTCGGAGCCTGGTGCCTGCTTCAGGTTGTGTGTCTCCCTCTCTCTCTGCCTCTCCCGACTCTCTCTCTCTCTCAAAAATAAACATTAAAACACTTTTTGAAGTCATGGAAAAATATTTGAGAAGCCTGGAGTTCCCATAGTGAATTAGTTAATATCATGATAAACCCACACTGTAGGAGACAATGTGACCATGATAATGAATGAAGTAAACCTTTATATAACAACCTCAACATATGTCCATAGTGTGTTGTCTTGTCAAAAAGAATGAAAGGGGAAGCTTCTGGGCAGTTGTCATAGCATGAGTACATTTTGATATGTGTGAGTATGTGATTTATCAATCAATGACAGATAGATGGATAGATATTAAGAGGTCTGCAAGGGTAATTAAACAATTAAGGATATTTGTCCCAAATGCCCCTAGGTGTGAAAGAGTGGTAGGGAAGGGGACTTCATTTTGTATACTTCCAAATTATTTGAGTCTTTTTCATGATGTGTGTGTTCTTGTACAATTTTAGGAAGGCATTTAATTCCAGATACCTGACATTTTATTTCATACCTGCACCAACATCATCAGAAACACCCAAAGCGACTGGATGTGAAAGGGCATTATGGCCCCTGTGAGTGAAAAAAAGAACCAACTCAGATTAAGAGATAAACAGCGCTGGTCTGTACTACCGTATTCATTGACAATAATTCAGCATGACTGCCTGCTAAAGTCATTTATTAAATAGTAATGTGCTTTCTAAAAAAAATTTTTTAATGTTTATTTATTTTTGAGAGACAGAGAGAGACAGCCTGAGTGGGGGAGGGGCAGAGAGAGAAGAAGACACAGAATCCGAAGCAGGCTCCAGGCTCCGAGCTGTCAGCACAGAGCCCGACGCGGGGCTCGAACTCACGAGCTGTGAGATCATGACCTGAGCCGAAGTCAGATGCTTAACCAATTGAGCCACCCAGGCGCCGCTAAATACTAATGTTCTTTAAATGATTAACATACAGTTTAGGGGTGCCTGGGTGGTTCAGTTGGTTAAGCTTCCCACTCTTGATCTCAGCTCAGGTCATGATCTCAGTTCATGAGGTCCAGCCCCCATGTTGGGCTCTGTGCTGAGACGTGGGATTCTCCCTCTCCCTCTCTCTCTGCCCCTCCCTCACTCGCACTCTCAAAAAACCCCACTTTAATTTTTAAAAAGTATGCCTCAGGGTGCCTGGCTGGCTCGATCAGTTGAGAGTCCGACTGTTGATTTTGGCTCAGGTCATGATCCCAGCGTCATGGGATCAAGCCCTGCATCAGGCTCTGCATTGAGCATGGAGCCTGCTTAAGATTCTCTCTCTCTGTCTCTGTTTCTCTCTCTCCCTCTCCCCTGCTCACTCTCTCTCTCTAAAACAATTTTTTAATTAAAAAATTTAAAAAGTATGTATCCATCTGTAAAAAAAAATATTTTTTTAAACGCTATTAGAATTGTTTCCTCCATTTCTAAGCTTTTGCTCCCTAGAATCTTCCTAAGCTGATTTGAATCTCTACCTACTGATTAAAGTGAAATTTAAGATATTTTTCACAAGGATGTGCAAGGTGTCTATGAACAATTCTTTTATTTTAATTTCATTATTACTATTTTTTTTTATTTTTGAGAGAGAGCACTTGAGCTGGGGAGAGGGGCAGAAGGAGAGAGAGAGAGAGAGAGAGAGAGAGAGAGAGAGAGAGAGAGAATCCCCTCAAACAGGCTCCACACTCATTATGGAGCCTGACATTGGGGCCCTATCCCATGACCCTGAGATCATGACCTGAGCCAACATCAAGAGTTGTATGTTCAACCAACTGGGGCCATCCAGGCATCCCTATGAATGATCCTTTTGAAGGGAATCCCTTATTCGATGGGTGCAGTCCAGGCTGAATGGTGGAGTCGGCCTGGGAGCTCACTTGGTGACGAGGAGTCATTGCTGATGTCAAGAGAGCAAGGTGCATCTGCCTAGGAGGAAGGTAGTCTGGCTTCTAGGCAGCCCAGCTCGTGAAGGGGCCTCGCCTTACCCCTCAGCACCTCCCTGAGGTTGGTGGTCAACCCAGGCTTCTGGGAAGAGAGCTGGGCTCTTGTGTTTTCCAGGAAGGAGAGTCACCAAAAAAATGATGGTTTGCTCTTTAGAAAAAGATGATTTGAGATGGTGTAAAGGGAATTTTTAAGGAATCTCTTCTCTGCCAGCAACGTTGAGAAGGAAGAACTAAAGTTTCATCTTCTCATAAAGAAGTGTGCTCTGAGGTCTCAGCGGGAAGCATGTTTCGGTACACCTGACCTTCCAACCTTGTTCTGGAGCCTCAGGCTTCGGAGGAAGCACCCTGTAGGGGATCCTAATTGTGCAGGCCTCTTCTCCTTTCTATCACGTTTTTTATACTTCTTGGGGGCATTCAGCTTGCTTTCTTCCTTTACTTTAGCTCTTTTTTTCTCTCTCTCATTCCTCTTCTGAGTTTTCTGGAGTATTTGGGAATTTGGTTTTCAGGAGAAAAAGTTTCTGCTTCCCCCTTTCCTGTTGATCTTAAAAGGTGACGCTTGCTGTCTCTTGGGGACCCTGTTTTACCGCCCTGTAACTCACTTTCCTGTTTATTATTCTGCCCTGCTATCCTGAAGGTGACTGGAAGGGGTTTCTTGAATTGATATGGTCCCTGAACATACAAACTCCCTCTGCATCCAGAAACTGGAGGAATCTACAGTCTCTGGCCATGGTCCGGGTCCCTACGCTGGAAGTCACACCCAGGGCTTTATAGCAAAAATGGACAGAATTTTCCATCTTTGAGCTCCTTCCCTTCACTGCTTTATCCTCACTGGTGGGTACTTGGTGTTTGTACTTCTTTTCCTTTTTCCTCTCCTTTTCTTTATTTCCTTACTTAACTAAAACGTTGTTTCACAGAAGTACTTAAAATGTCTATTCTCTTCGGCCGTTCTTCCCTCATGATGACATAGAGCAAATACGCAGCCTACGAGAAGCCTGCTTCCTGGTCCTGCGTCGTCTCTTGAACGTACTTGTCGATGGAGCATCCCTTCCGGGGAGGGGGGGTGGGCAGGGGGCGGGCACATCCAGCACTGTCTTCTCCTTCCTCCATAGCCTCTGCATCTCCTGCAAAGCTTTGGCCTCTCACCCTGAGCCCTTTGCTTTGGAAGATCCCTACACAGAGTCTCAGCAGGGATGTCTGCCTCCCACGCTGTCAACTGGAACTAAAACACCACTTCCGGAATTGCCACTTTATGTGCAATATGTAACTTCCGGGATTGCATCACTTCCTGGAGTCCAGCATCTCACTGGGCCCTGGGACCAACAACTTCCCTGTTTGATTCTGTCCTCGTCACCTACAGGTTGCCTGGAAGTCACCTCATGACTTCGAGTCATGATTAGGGTGTTAAGTGTTCTTATCATAAACAAAGAAACAAACAAAAGGATGTAAAGAAACTTTGAGGGGCGATAGATACGTCTGCTATCTTGTTTGTGGTAAATGTAGCATGAGTGTTTGCACGTATCTAAACTCATAAAATTGTACATATTAAATATGTGTAATTCTTTGACATAAATTATGCCTCAGTAGAAGTGTTTTAAAATAAATAAACCCCATGTTTTCTAATATTCTGCAAGCAGACCTGCCCAGTCTCTGCCCTAGAGGGACAAATATAAGTGACTTTATTTATTTGCCAAGATATCATTCTTTCTAGTTTTGTTTTTTTTTTTTTTTTTTTTGGCATTTCTCAACCAACCTCTCTCTTTTGAATATTGTATGTGTGTGTGTGCATACGTACTCAATGCGCCAAATAAATAATCCCTATATTTTATCAGTGCTTTCTTATTACTTGAAAAAAACTTTTTTTTTACTGTCTTATAGTTCAGTGCTCTGTCCTCCACACTGTAGTTGCCTTCTGGGATAGAGGAAGGAGCCATGGTTTATCACTGATGTATTGGATGGCTGTGAAACCTTCTCCACTTGTTCAAGTCCTAGCCTACCTCTTTCTTGACCACCTCAAGCTATACCGATTTCTTTTTTTTTTTTTCCTTCTAAATTCCTACAATTTGAATGAATTCCATTCATTCATTCTGAACTCCATATACTTATTAAGTATCTATGACACTCTAGGGACTACAGCAGGTGCTGGATTTGATGGGGAGCAAGACAGACATGGTTCACCCATCAGTGAGTTACAGAGCAACCTTCGTTTTTGGAGAAGACAATTATATAAGTAACAGCTGTGAAGTGATGAGTGTCGAGAAGGGGAAGTCAAAGATGCTATGAAGGAGCAGGGTGTAGGTGCTAATGTGCGACAGTGATGGGAAGGACCTCTCTTGGCAGGTAGCATAGAAGCCAAGACATGGGACACGTGGGTGGTTCAGTCAGATTTCAGCTCAGGTCATGATCCCAGGGTTGTGGGATCAAGACTAGAGTCGGGCTCCGTGATGAGCGTGGAGACTGCTTAAGATTTTCTCTCTCCCTCTGCCCCTCTATCCCACTTGCTCTCTATCTCTCAAATAAAAATAAATAAATTAAATTAAATTAAAAAAATAAATTAAAAAAAGAAGCCAAGACATGAAGGATGAAATGAAATTAACCAGACCACGAGGGTGGGCAGGAGTGGTGCAAGCAGAGGGGATGATGTGTACAAAGGCCGAGAGGCAGAGTGCCTGGAAACACAGTTCAGGAAATTGGGAAAACAAAACAAAAATCTATCTGGATGTTTTCTGACACCAACTAATCCTCCAACACCAGCTGAGTGTTCAGTTCAATTCTGAAACTAACTACTCAGCACAAACCTCACATCTTAAGGGCCCATTCCCATAAGAATGACCCCAATTCAGATGCCAGTTGCCAAGTCTCAGACCACCCATTCTTCTTTGTTTAATTTTATTTAGTTTTCTAGAGAGAGAAAGGGAGAGGAAGAGAGAATCCTAAGCAGACTCCACACTCAGCATGGAGCCCAATGAGGGCCTCGATCATGACCTGAGCTGAAATCAGGAGTTGGATGCTTAACCGACCGAGCCACTCAGCTGTCCCTCAGATCACCCATACTTCTGACTGGCTATAAATTGGGGTTCCCATGACCTTGGGTTTGATAATTTGCTAGATCAGTCCACAGAACTCAGGAAGGCACTTTATTTACATTTAATAGTTTATTAGAAAGGATATAAATTGACAGTCAGATGAGGAGGTACATAGGGAGACATCAGAAAGAGTCCCAAGCACAGGAACTTCTGTCTCCATGAAGTTGAGGTGTACCACCCTCCCAACACCTGAATATGTTCACCAGTATCAAAACTCTCAGGGTCTTGTCCAAGTTTTTATAGACCTCATCCTCCAGCATCCCCTTCCCCAACTCCCAGCAGGTTGTGGGTGGGGCGGAGGTTCTGATCCTGGAATCATTGGTCTTTCTGGTGACCAGCCCCATCCTGAGGCTATCTAGGGGCCCCACCTTAAGTCACCTCATTAGCATAAACTCAAGTGTGATGGAAGGGATTTATTATGAATAACCAAAGATACTATCACTCAGGAAATCCCAAATGCTTCAGGAGCTCTGTGTCAGGAAGATAGACAAAGGCCAGATATGTTTTTATTATATAGCAGTCTCTAAGGAGCAAAGGGTTTCAAGTAACAAATGGCAAAAGATGTAGCCTGGGAGATGAGAGGACCAGATCAAGACAGATCTGTAGATGACCTTGGAGAATTCTCCTTCAGATTAGGGCAGTGGGGAGCCACTAAGGGGTTAAGGGTGAGAGGCAGTGAAAGGGGGAGATTTGAAAGTTATAAAGGTCACTCTGTTTGGAGAACTGATTAGAAAAACAAGCCTGGAGTCAGAGAGGCTAGTGAGGAAGCTATTATGGTAATCCTGGTGGAGACAGTGATGGTCTTGGGAGGTCAAGAAGATGGGAAGAAGCGGGTGGCGTCTGGTTGAGCTGGCTGACTTTGATTTTGGATGCATGGTGACCTCTGTCATTCTTCCAGCAATTATGTTCTTCCTTATACCATTTATTTTTTGTATTTTAATTTTTTAAAAGATTTTATTTTTTAAGTGATCTCTACACCCAATGCGGGGCTTGAATTCACAACCCCAAGATCAAGAATTGCATGCTCTACCAACTGAGCCAGCCGAGAGCCCCTACAACATTTCTTTTTATATTTATTCCTACTTCTTTTATGCTGTTATTTGGCTTTTCATGCATTTATATCTTTTCAATCCCATAGTCCTTAAGATCTGAAATTATCAGGGCACCTGAGTGGCTTGGTCGGTTAAGTGTCTGACTCTTGAATTAAGCTCAGGTCACTACCTCATGGTTGTGAGATTGAGCCCTGTGTCTGGCTCCACATTGAGTGTAGAGCCTGCTTGAGATTCTCTGTCTCTGTCTCTGTCTCTGTCTCTCTCCCTCTGCCCCTCCCCCATTAGCATGCTCGTGTGTATTCTCTTTCTCTCTCTCTCTCTCAAAAAAAAGAAAAAGATCTGAAATTATCCCTATACCTAATCCAATTTTAATTTCTTGATTCTTTGGGCCTCAGTTTCCTCACTGTTAATATGCATTTGATAATTCACATCTTTCCTGCTTCATAAGTTTATTTTGAAAACCTGGTATTCAATGAGCTAAAATGGTAAAGAGTTTTACATAGCATGCAGGTGCAGCAGATTATTATCATAAAGGAATTACTTATCTGCATTAGATTGGTACTGCCCAGAGCATATATTGGTCAGGATGCAGTCAGAAAAGAGAGGATACAAGCTACCATACTCTCTTCTGTGGTTAATGCTTAAATTATGACTGAAGTTCAATCAATACTAGCCAGATAATACTGACTTCAGCCAGACAGAAGCCTGGAAAAATGTTTATTGGGATAATAGATAAGAATCGGATAGTTGATGATTTCCAATGTCTGCTGGTGTAATGCTAACACCTCAGCCAACTCTCCATGTGATTGGTTTGAAGCCCATCTCACAAGGCGGGGAAAATTCAGGCCTTCTCCAAGATGTCTGGTAATTCCTTGGATTTCCATTTCTCAGTGTCGCCTCTGACTCTCAATTTCTTTCTTCGCTGAATTGTGGCCACACCTTTATCTCTATCCCAGAATTGCCCCTGAGAGTTGAATACAACCCCTTCTCTTTGACACCCTCTAGCCCTCCTCCCACAAGGTAGCTTTGTATAGTAGACATTCATTGGCGATTTGGGGAATGGATTACAATGGAGGGCTGGATTACAGGATTGCAGCCACACATCTCTTTTGTGGTTTTTTAAAAGTTTATTTATTTATTTTTGAGAGAGGCAGAGACAGCATGAGTGGAGGAGGGGCAGAGGGTGGGGGGGGACAAAAAATCGCAAGCAGGCTTTGTGCTGTCAGCACAGAGCCATGCAGGGCTCAATCTCATGAAACTGTCAGATCATGATCTGAGCCGAAACCGAGTCGGATGCTTAACTGACTGAGCCACCCAGGCGCTCCCAGACATCTCTCCTTTTAAAAAGCTTTCCTGGGGCGCCTGGGTGGCTCAGGTCATGATCTCACGATTCTGATTCCGTGGGTTCGAGCCCCCCCCCACTGGGCTCTGTGCTGACAGCTTAGAACCTGGAGCCTGCTTCAGATTCTGTGTCTCCCTCTCTCTCTGCCCCTCACCCGCTTGTGCTCTTTCTCTCTCTTAAAAATAAATAAACATCAAAAAAAGAAACCATAAAAAGCTTCTCCAACTTTCCACTTTTAATCTTTGGCTATTTTGCTTAGTTTTTCTTTCTTTCTTTTTTTTTCTCTTCTTTGTTCTTCCTCATCCCCAAATTCTTGTTCACTTCTTAGGCAGAGTTTTTACGATTTTTGTTTTTTGGTGTTTTTTTTTTTTTAATGCTTATTTATTTATTTTGAGAGAGAGAGAGAGAGAGCCAGAGAGAGAAGAAAAGAGAGAATCCCAAGCAGGATCCCCACTGCCAGCTCAGAGCCTGATGTGGGACTCGATCTCACAAACACTGAGATCACGACCCAAATCAAAAATCAAGAGTTGGACATTTGACTGACTGAGCCACCCAGGCGCCCCCTTAGGCAGAGTTTTTTAAGCTTTCTTTGTTTTATTCCTCTCCACCCATGTCCTTAGGGCCTCACCTTCTACCCCCAAGGGCCCTATGAAGGTATTTTCCTAAACAAAGACACTTCCTTCCCTAAAAGGAACTCTGGTGCCAGTTGATAAAATAATAGCTTCTCTTATCTGCTATAACAAGGCAAGGTTGCCAAATTGTGTTTATTCTTTGGGAGATCTGACCTTAGTTGGGCCTTCTGGCCAACCGGAAAAGTAATTGGTCTGCACTGGTAATTTAGGTCCCCCCCCCCCCATTGTGTGATTTGATTTGGTGCTCACAGGTTTGGGAGAAGGGCTGGGTGGTTCTTATGAATTCATTTTATGATGGGCAAAAATGGAGTTTAGAAATGGCCGTTGACCAGACGAATGCGTTTTTGAGCCAGAACGTGAACCCAGATTCCAGCTCCTTCAATTCTCTTTCCCTTGAGAGTTTCCCTGAAAATGGAAAATGTTGCTTGCTTGTTAGTCAGGGGAGCTGTTTCGAGAGTGAACTTGATAGCCCTGTGGGAGGTCCGAAGAGACATGGATTATTTGGCAGATAGGTTTTACGTAAGTGCCGGACGAAAAGATAAGCTGTCAGCAGATGCTTTTCTTTGTTGAGACTGAAAGGTTAACCCCTGAAGATAACCATCTTGAGGCGTTAGAAGTGGCCTAGGCTGGGGAAGGATCCAGCAGGACTTCTCCAGCCCCACCTCTCAAGGCCTTCTCTCCACCATGGATGCCGCTCCCGTTTCTCCCCCATCCTTCCCCTAGTCTTCTTGGATGCCCATCCCCGCTCCCGAACACCCTCTGGGGAGCCATCCCTGACAGCCAAACACATGGATCGAGTCTCTCTCCCAGGAATCCCGCTGGCAATTACTCTCTGCTTTGCACCATTAGCGTGTTCTAGATCAGTGGCTTGCAAACGTGGTTGGTTTCGTCCCTCAGAGACAAACACGCATTTTGCCTTGCATCTCGGTCCGCCCACCACACCACCCTCTCCTTCTCTGCCTCCCACACATAAAGCAGGACACACAGGTACACTACTTCCAAAAGTTCTGCACACAGATACTTACCCTTACCTGGGTGCTCAGTCGGTTAAGCATCCAACTTCGGTTCAGCTCATGATCTCACCGCTCGTGAGTTCAAGCCCCGCCTCAGGCTCTGTGCTGACAGCTCGGAGCCTGGAGCCTGCTTCAGATTCTGTGTCTCCTTCTCTCTTTTCCCCTCCTCTGCTCACGCTTTGTCTCTCTCTCTCTCTCTCAAGAATAAATAAACATTAAAAAAAATGCTGGTTTTGGGGCACCTGGGTGGCGCAGTCGGTTAAGCATCCGACTTCAGCCAGGTCACGATCTCGCGGTCCGTGAGTTCGAGCCCCGCATCGGGCTCTGGGCTGATGGCTCAGAGCCTGGAGCCTGCTTCCGATTCTGTGTCTCCCTCTCTCTCTGCCCCTCCCCCATTCATGCTCTGTCTCTCTCTGTCTCAAAAATTAAAAAAAAAAAAAAAAAAAATGCTGGTTTCAACCCATCAAATTGATATCATGGCCCACTAAGAATAATCCCTTTAATCTAATCTCCACCACACAGTGTGGAATTTGGTTGTACGCTGAGCCCAGCTCCCTCTCGACTGCTCCTGATTCTCAAGCATACTTGGAACTCCCAGAAGCTTCTCACCAGCCTCCTTGCCTTTAGACTTTCTCTCTCTTTCAGCGTCCCCCCCCCCCCCCCCCGGCTTTTTCTTGAATGCAGATTTCATCTGACTGACCGTTCTGATGCTTAAAAACCTCCTGAGGTTTTCCATTGCTTAAAAGTGCATTTCAAATAAATAGCCTGAGTATAGGGCCCTGTGCAGACGATCTGCTTCTCACCGGCCTTCTTCGTGGCTTCAGCAACTCCCGGTCCTTTGTAATTCCCCTGCCAGATGCCAGTCGTTTCCCCTCTGTGACTTTGCACATGCTGTTCCCTGGCTGGAATGCCTCTCTCTCTTCTCTAGTGGAAACTGCCTTCACTTCAACAGCTCAGGTTCCTAGAAGGAGGGAAGTTCTGCCATTTGCAACAGCATAGATGGACCTCGAGGGCCTTATGCTAAGTGAGATAACCCAGACAGGGAAGACAAATATTGTATGATTATCACTCCTGGGTGGAATCTAAAAACGCTGAACTTACTAGAAACAGAGAGTTGAATGGTGGTTCCTGGAGGCTGGCAGGTAGGGGACTGCAGAGATGTCGGCCAAAGGGTACAAACTTGCAACTAGGAGATAAATAAGTTTGGGGATCTAATGTGTAGAATAGTGATTGTAATCACTGTATTATACCGTGAAATTGCATACAACGTGATGCCACAATATGTTGTAATACAATACTGTATTATATACTCCGAAACTGCTAACCGACTAGGTCTTTTTAAAAAATGTTTATTTTTGAGAGAGAGAGAGAGAGAGAGAGAGAGAGAGAGAGAGAGAGAGAACAAGGATGTGTGTGCATGCACACCGGGGAGGGGCAAATAGGGAGAGAAACTCCCAAGCAGGATCTACAGGATCAGCTTGGAACCCGATGCGGGGCTCACACTCACAAACCATGAGATCGTGACCTGATCATGACCAAGAGTCGGATGCTTAACCGACTGAGCCACCCAGGGACTCCCAGACTAGATCTTAAATGCTCCCAGCACCAAGAAGAATGACAATTCTGTGGCGTGATGGAGGTATCAGCTAACGCCGCGGTGTGTATCCCTTAAATGTACACAATGTTATATGTAAATCGTATCTCCATAAATAAAAAATAGAGCTCAGGTTACCTATCACCGTGAGGTCTGTCTTCTGTGTTTCGATCGCTCCTCTATATAGCTCTGGGATAGTAGTTATGACACTGAATTATAATTACTCGTGGACACGTCCGCATCCCTCAGTAAACCCAAGGCCAGTGACTTGTGTATCTCAGTCGGTTTTATATCACTGGCACCTAATGTAATGTCACTGTCCAGCAGGTGTTAACTGGAAATTAGCAAAAAGACACTGTTCTCCAGTTTCATATCATTAATTACATTTCTCCCAATTCTGTGTGATCTTAATCTTTCTGGCCATCTTAACAATCCAGTTATTATATACGTGTGCGTTCACACACCCGTGCATGCTGTAGGGGGCGGAGAGGGTAGATCTTGGAAATCAGTTGGTGATTTTGCAGTCGCTGATGTGTGCGGTGCTTTGATCAGATGGGGGGGGCACCGAATATGGGGTGTCCCAATTGGAAGGGGACTGGTTGTGCCGGTGAAAGAATTTACCCAAGGCAGAGCAAAAGAGATAGAAGTTTCTTGAATACACTGCAAGGGAGGGGGCAGGACAGCGAAGGAGAGACTGTCTGAGAGGAAGCAGTGGTGAGGGGCTATTATTACAGGGCCGAATGAGGGAGCATGGGACTGGGACATAGTCCCTTTATTGGTAATCTTAGGAACTGTGCCTGGTGGTAATTGGTCAGGGCGTTTCGAGGTGGGTCACTTCATGATCCTTTTCGCATTTAGCTCGGTGATCACCGTGGGCCTTTTAGCCTTGCTCAAACCTATTGCCTAAAAGCAGCCTCTACTTGATATACCTCCCCTCCCCCTCACCCCCAGCCTGAGGTATACATTCTCCAAGGGAAGGTCAGGATTCTGATAGCAGGAATGCATAAACAAAAAAATGGTCACTACTCAGCTTTTGAGTTTCCAAGCCAATTTTCAAAAATTCACAATAGAGTCAAGACTCTTGAAAGCCGAGAGTTTTGATTGGAAGAGAAAGGGCTCGATGCCGGGTCATAAGGTTTATGCCCCGCACAGGGAATTTAGGTGAAGACAGCCGGTGTAGCCCGCTCCTCCATAGGCTAGATTAGGGATTGGGGACACCTGGGGTCGAGTGGGAGGAGGTCAGTGGGTGGCACCAGACCTAGAGGGATCAAGAAAGGCCAAGTCAGCATCAAGGGGATCCAGGGAAGGCTGAGCCAAGGCTTGGTGAAAATCTGCTGCCTCCTTTACTTCCCGCAGGCATCTGTGTGAGCCGTGCCTCTCCGTGGCAGGCAGCTGGGAGCCTCCTGTGAGGACCCTACCTCTCAAGCGTCCAACAGAAATAACACCCGGCCAGACCCAAGTCCCCTCACCCCATCCAGCTCCTCACGTGAGCAACCTCTTCCGGTCCAGAGGAACAGTGGTGATGCGGTAGGAAAAGCCCCAGCGACCTTACCTGGGGGACCGAACATTATAAGCCTGAGGTTTCATCCCAAGGAAAAACAGTTGGTGGCAAATCCTAGGCTCTTACATGTGTTTAAAATACCTTTAAGCTAAAAAACACTTCCTCTCTTATTGAAAAAAAAAGAAAAAAAGGTTTATTGTGGAAAAAGGCAGATATTAAAAAAGAACTGAATTAATGCAAAGGACACCTGTTAAGCTGGGTGCAGCCATGCTGTCCTAGGTCCCCCATTGGGTGGTGCTGGTTTAAGGGAGGTGCCACCCTCTGTGGAGGTCCCCATCTGTGGTCTGTCAGAGGGTGGTTCCTCTCCCCCCCCCCAAGTTCTGGTTCCATTCCTGGGTGGTGTCCTAACACCTTACCCTCCCCTTTCCCCCCATCCCCTTCTCCCCCTCCTCCCGCCCTGCCCCCCTGACCAAAGATGTGAAGTCTGCCCTGACTGTTGGCCCAGCACCCCCACCACAGCGCCCCTGGACCACTGGCCTACCAGGCCCCCACTCCCTGCTTCAGGGCTGTCCTCTGATTCTTTTCTCTCGGGGCAGCCCAGCAGCCAGAGGGACGCGTCCACTCCTGCTTCCATTCCTTCCTTGGCTCCTGGTTGCAGCGAGTGGAGTCCGGCCGCCCAGAGCAGGGGTTTAGGGTTTCCGTGGTCTGGCTGCGACCCTTCTTCCTGTGCCCCAGGCCGCTCCTGTCACTCTCATCAGTAACTTCCTGGAGACCACACGGGGCTGGCGCTGGTGAGCCCCAGGGCTGGGCTGGGCTGGAACTACCAGGCAGCAGAGGTCTGGCCTGAACCCCTGCTCCTCCCTCCCCTCCTTTTCTCCCCTACCCTGTGCCTCCCCAGCTCTTCAGCCGCCTCCTCAGCCCCAAGCCTCATTGAATTGTAGACTCTCCAGGCCCTCTCTGTCTTTGTCCCTAAGGGAAGGGGTTGGTGAGGAAAAAGCAGCTCAAGGTCGCAGACTAGGTCAAGGGCTGGGCTGGGCTGGGCTGGGACGGGAACCTGGATCCAGCTTCTTCCCAGCTACTCTGGGCAGGCCACCTCAGAGGAAGGAGGTGTGGTGAGCGCCCTCCTCTGGATGCTTCTTGGCGGCAGCTGAGCTGGGGCAGGGCGGAGGCCAGGCTGCTCTTCCCAGCCTCCTTTCTCCTATACTTGGGGCGTTTCAGATCCTGACTCGTTCGTGTGCCTGCTTTGCCATGAAGTCCTGGTGCCCATGGTTGGGTCATGAATTCCGGGGTGGCGTGGGAGGTGGCAGAAGGGACCCAGCTCAGGAAAAATGGGCCTGATAGGAAGGCCATCAACTGCCACCTGCTGGCTGGATTCAAGCTCCCAGCAGACTCTTTCTGGTCTTGGAATCTTGCCTTAATCGCTGTGACCTTGAAATCCCAAATCTCTGTCCACAGGGTCTCCACCGCCCTCCTCCCACTCGAGGCCTGACGCTTTTCACTGCCCCGTTTCCTTCACTGGGCCCATTAACCCTACTCATACTAACATCCCAGCCCCAGGATGCATATGTATATGCAGAGGGCTCTGGCAAGGGGCAATGCTTAACCCGAAGGGACTATGTGCTAATGGGGGACAGCAGGCAATGCGGCAGCCACGTCTAAGGGACGGGCTCTGAGCTTTGTGGAACCGCTCAGACCTGACCTCCCCTTTGTCAAGTAAGGCTGACCCATTTGTGTTTGTTACCGAATTAAAATTCCAAAGAAAGATGGGCTGCAGGTTGTTTCCAAATAGAAACACACATGCACAGAGAACAGAGAGCTTCTGCCAACATCCCAGACAGGGCCCACTTCCCCTCCCTGCTCCACACGCCCTTTGGAGGAAAAGGATCTGGTAATGCTTCCTGTGGTGGAGGTTAAGTGTCTGCTCCTGCTCCGGGCAGCCCCTGTCTGTGCGTGCAGCCCTTCCCACAGTAAGGCTGAGAAGCAGGAGCCTTGTGGCGGGAATGTTTTCAATATGAAGTCATTTCCCACAGTGAAGAAGCTCCCACATCCCACACGGTCCACTGGCAACCTGGGAAGTTTGCTCTGTGCCAGAAGAGAGTCTAAAAATGCCCCAAGCCCATCTTGGGATCTCAGGAATCTGGCTGGAAGAGAACCCAGGAGACAACAAATCCCCAAACAACCGCCTACCCCACACGGAAGCCAGCAGAAGGTGAAGCTCATTCCAGCCTCCAGGGGCTCTGTGTCCCACTGGGTGACATGATGCCCACAGACTGACTGCTGGTTGAGCCCTTAAGGGCAGGCCTGGTTCTTTCCTGTTGATGGGTTTCCAGAGCCCAGGACTGAGTAAATTCAGCTACTCGGCGTGTGTTAGACGCTTGAAAATTCAAGCAGGTGTTGGGGGCTGGGGAGGGGCAGGGCAAGGGCTTCTAGGCATGTCCAGGAGGGACCTGTCCGTAGAAGAGAAGGGAGGTCAGCCTAAGATGTCCTCACCTGGAGAAAAGAAGGGAGCAGGCACATGGTGGGGAACACGGCAGTAGAAACCTGTTCAAAGACTCTGTCCTAACATTGTTACCGTTATCAAAGCAATGTGGTGGGCGAGCCGTAACTGGCAAGAGGGATCAGTGTTAACAGACCAGGCACGGAGTATTTTCTAGTACATGAAGACCTGAAGGATATAAAGACGACCAATGAGAAAGTGATGGGCTGTTCAACAATGCAATTGGGAAAATGGGCTACTCGGGGAGGGGTGGGGGAAATCACATCTGACCCTGACCTTGGACAATTTCCCATGATAAGTAGTGATTAAAGAGCCATCCAGTTAGGCTCAGAATTGGGGATTCGGTGGGATAGAGGCACACATGAGACAGACTCCTTGTCGGTTCTCCTGCTCCCTTGGACCCGGGGAGGGTGATGTCTTGGTCAAGGTAGAATGTATCCTCCTCAGCATATCCCAGCCAGGAGACAGAACTCTCAGTAACTCACAGCGACCTTGATATTTTTTCCAAGCCCAGGACTTCGTGAATTGATCTAGAGCAGAAACTCTAGGGGTGTCTTTCTTCAAACTCATGTTTAGCAAAAGTACTTTCCTGCACCCAAATCTGCACATGATACTGTTCTGCTGTTTCTCTTCTCCTGACATATTTCTTGTTTGCATTACTTATGCTGGATGCGGGGGGCTCTTGGAGATTTGTCCCATTCTCTCGACTGCTGGCATAATGGAAACTTAAGTGTTAGACCGGGAAGGAACCTTAAAATTGTCCTATTCCCTCATTTTATAGAAAGAGAGAGTGAGGTCCAGAGAGGAGTAGCAAATTACTCAATGTCGCACAGCCTGTCAGAGGCAGATCTGGGCTTGGACCACCCCGCCAGTCCCCGGCATCCTGCCCAATGCTTCTCTGCAGCCCTTTGCCATTTCCTCTCCAGCCCTCTTTTCTAAGACTTTCCTTGCTTTCCTCTGGCTCTTCTGAGTTCCCTATGGCATCCACACTGCTACACGTCTCTCCACTTAGCTGCCTGACTACTCTGCTCCGTGACAATCCTGGCTTGGTGAGACAGTGTCTCCCAGAGGCCTGGCGGCTCCCACCCTTCTCCCCTTGTCTCATGATGGGTCCCCGGCCCTCCTCTCGGAACAGATTCTGCTCGATGCTGAGCCTGGCTGGCGGACCGGAAGCATGTGCGTCTTCTGGCTCGGGGCTCAGAAGATCTGTGTCTTCCCTACTATACCAGCTGAATGACCTTGAACGTGTCATTGCTCTGGATTTGACAGCTCTTCTTGAAAATGGAAATGATATTAGACCATAGCAGCTAGGGCTGCTTTGTAAACTGGGAGGCATCCTTCCAGTGTAAGACATCGGTGTCCCCCAGCCTCAACACAGGGCTTCATCCAGAGTGGATGCTTACCGAGTATCTGGAGAACAGTGGTTCTCAACCGGGGGTGATGTTCACATCCTAGGGGACACTGGGTCATACCTGGAGACATTTTTGTTCATCACCACCGGGGAGGGGTTGCTATGGCATCTGACGGGTCCTGCTAAATATCTTACAGTGAATAGGACGGCCCTCACAGAAAAGAATTATCTGGCCCCAGATGTCAGTTAGTGCTGCTTCAGAAGCCTTGCGGTAGATGAACAAAAGTGTCACATTATATCTGTAGATACAGACGTGACTCGTTGTTCCAGAAAGGCAAGGAGCTGTGGCTGGGAAGCGGACCATCAAGATGCCATGGTGACCAAGGGCAGGAGCCAGTGGAGTTAAATGAGATGGTCGTGCCCGGGTGTGAGAAGTTGAAAACATTTTATTTCAATTCTATCCTTGGGAGGCAGCATAAATAATCACAAAAGACCACAAAGGTCACCGGGGAAGAAAAAAACGGTCAAGAAGTGTGAGGAGATGAGAGGGGACACTGTCTAGCTGCAGGGGGTGGAGGGCGAGGAGACCCTGCTGTAGCTGGCGGAGAGGGTGGAGGGTTCTTGGAGGAAAAGCCCAAGGGGTGGGGCTTTCCCCGCCCAGGTCACCTGTGGGGGGGGGGGGGGGGCAGCGCTTAGGGAGCCCTGGCCTCTGTGGATGGATGTGCTGCAGGGCGGCCAAGGGACAAGCAGGTGTGGGGGCATAATGCTAACGAGAGAGGAGTGGACACCCGTCTCTTGACCCCCCCCCCCAGGCCAGATCTCACCCCCAGACTGTGGCTTTTCTGAGAGCAGTGTTTATAGACTCGGTGGGTAGTGGGCAATGAAGGGAGAAAACAAGGGAAGAAAAAAGAAAATGTGTAGAAGACCAAATGAAATCTGGCGTCTCAAAGAGTTGGCGTGACCTTGGGCCACTCCTGTTTTCCTCATCTGCAAAATGGAGGGAGGATGCTCCCTACTTCTTGGAGCGGATGTGAGGCTCAAGTGAGACCCTACGTGTCAAAGAACCGCGTAAACTTTAAAGTGCTATACGGACGCGAGGGGCTGTGGTCGTTCTACAAGTGTAAGGCCGAAAGTGGCTGAGACACAAGCGGTGAGGGGCACACGTGGAGCAGCCCTCAAGTGGTCAGACCCCTGCTCTGCCTTCCCCAGGGCCGAGCTCCACCCCTCTCAGCCTCAGCTTCCAGGAGGAAGAGGCCTCATCTGAGGGAGTCACCTGGGGAGTGAGAGCAGCAGGTGGGGGCCAGGAGGGTAGAGGGGCACTGAGTGTGGAGGGCCTCAACTAGGCAGTGTGATACATTGGCATTACCGGTGTCGGGCAGACGGGAGCAGTGGCTTCCGGCTCTCATTCTCCACAGAGACCTGGGCACTGGAGAAGCCCCTGTGGGAGCCGCCTCGTGACGCACTGGGAAGGGCCCTGGCCCGGAGTCTGGATACACTGGGTCCTGGTCCTGGGCCAACTGTTGACCTTCCGGGTGACTTAGTAAGTCACTTCCCCATTGCAACCCTCAGTTCTGTCCTTTGTGAAACGGGGACACTATTCCCTACCCTGCCTACCTCACAAGTTAAATGGGAGAAGGGTGTTCCAAGAGCTTTGAAGAGAATCATGGGAAGGCAAGGGGTCATTATGGCCTTGGCGAGCAATCCTCTTAATTCCCTGAAGACAAGAGAGAGGGGGCGAGAGACAGAAAGGAGCCGGGCTGCTTGCAACCCTTGTCAGGTGAGTGAACCTTGTGGGGCTGGCTGCCGGGGAAGAAAGGGAGGTGCGGGGAGGGGAGGCAAAACAGCTGATGCCTGTTAATCCAGCCCTTTCTGTGCAGTCCAGAGGGGATGTTGGGAGCCCCAGCGGGGAGTGCCGAGACGTCCCGGCGACAAAAGTTCAAGTTCTGTGAGTACTGGGGGTCCTGGCCTCCCCCTCTGCTCCCTGGTCCATTGAGGACACCCCTCAGGGAGCCCGTGCTCTTTGCCCCGCAGGGGAGAAGCTGGCTCCTGGGGTGGCCGCCAAAGGGTGGGTCTCCAGGAGAGGCTGGGGACTTTATTAGCATGAGGTCAAGAGATCAAAGGTCAGCTTCCAGTCCTGGAGGCGGCAGGTGGGGTCCTCAGGCTGTCCCCAGCTCCAGTCCCGGCTATGTCCCTGGGGTCACCGGAGAAGGGGAAGTTAAGGGACGAGTAGAAACCACGGAGAGATCGGAGGTCAGCTTAGAAGGCAGCCCAGCCGGCGAGCTAACAGTTCTTGGGGCTGTTGCGCAAGTTTTTCAGTTCCAGCTGCAGCTGCCGAATGCGGATGTCCTTCTGGGCCAGCTCTTCTTTCAACCGCCGGATCTCATCCTGCTGCCGGAAGAACATTCGGAGGAGCTGGGGTGGAGGAAGAGAGGGGCCAGGCGGCCGGGAGAGAGCAGGTGAGAAGGCAATTTCCCGAGTGGGTATCGTGCCCGCCTCTGTTCCCCGTCAGCCTCTGCCCTTCTCTCCCAGGCCTCCCCCTGCCCCCGCTTTAGTCCCCGGAGGCTCTTGTCCCTGCAGCATGCCCTTCTCTGGACCCAGGTCATGGCTCCGACTTCCCTGGGGAGGTATGAGAGAGTCCACATGGGCCCCTTTCCCACATATCTCAAGCTCACCCTTTTAGGGGGGCAGACATAATACTCTTACTTGCCATTTGGAACGGGGACCTTTGTTATTATTAATTTTTAAATGTTTATTCAGTTTTGGGACAGAGAGAGAAAGCCAGCGGGGAGGGGCAGAGAGAGAGAGGGAGACAGAGGATCTGAATCGGGCTCTGCACTGACAGCACAGAGCCCGATGCGGGACTTGAACTCGTGAACTGTGGGGTCATGACCTGAGCTGAAGTCAGACGCTTAACTGACGGAGGCACCCAGGTGCCCCATATTATTATTATTTTTTAAGTAGGCTTCAAGCGCAACGTGGGGCTTGAACTCACGATGCTGAGATTAAGAATCATATGTTCTATCCACTAAGCCAGCCAGGCACTGGCTTTCAGATTCCCCTGAAAGGGAACCTTTCTAAAAGTCTTTTTTTTTTTTTTCTTTCTTTCTTTCTTTCTTTCTTTCTTTCTTTCTTTCTTTCTTCCTTCCTTCCTTCCCTCCCTCCCTCCCTCCCTTTCTTTCTTTCTTTCTTTCTCTCCTGAAAGGGAAGTCTTTTTTTTTTAATCTTTCTTTCTTTCTTTCTTTCTTTCTTTCTTTCTTTCTTTTTTTTATGTTTATTTTTGAAAGAGACAGAGACAGAATGCGAGTGGGTTAGGGGCAGAGAGAGAGGGAGACACACAAGCAGAAGCAGGCCCCAGGCTCTGAGCTGTCAGCACAGAGCCCGATGAGGGGCTCGAACTCACGAACCGTGGGATCTGGACCTAAGCCAAAGTCGTACGCTTAATCGACTGAGCCACCCAGGCGCCCCTATGATTCTTTAACTGACTTTTTTTTTTTTTTTTTTTTTAAATCAAATCAGTACCGGTTACATCTGTTCAGAGGGATGATGTGCTATTTGCCCCTGTGCTAAATGATTCCACACACTCCTGTGGCTTCCAAGTTCTCGAATATTCTTTGCCTAACCTTTTGGTCAGGTTTCGTTTAGAAGAAAAAACAGCTGTACTGAAGTGTAATTCACATACCATAAATGCCACTCGTTTTAAGTGTACAATTAGCAACAGCAAATTTTAGTAAAATTGGGTGAAATGAATTTTAGCAACATTCAGAGGCGTATAACCGTAAGTCTTCTCTTTTGTGCCACACTTCCAGTTTCTCTTCATACTTAGACCACTGTGTCCACCATTTACAGCCTAAATGTCTAACTGGTTGATCCCAATCGGCGGCGGTGGTTAAAATTGGGGGTAAACCCAGAGTCAGCAGGCTCTGAGCGAGTTTCTTCACCGTAAGGAAGGTTCATGAGCTTTAGTGCAGGTTGTGGTATCTGTGTCGCCTGCTCAGAGACCCTTGAAAACTTTCCTCCAGGTCGGTTTTGGTTCATACAAATCAGTCGTAGCTCAATGTTACTTGATTTCACCGCTGCTCACCCCTGCCTCTTCCACGCTGGGTACTAGAACCGACCTCAGGCTCTTGTTATGGCCCACCTGGACTATCGCAGCAACTCTCCTACCTCTACCTTCTCAGTGTGCTTAAAAAGTGTTTTTTTTTTTTTTAAGTGGAAAATGCCAAATATATACTAGGGTGGAAAGAACCACGCTATGAGCCTCCAAGAACTCATCAACTGGCTTCAAGAAAGAACACATGACCATTTTTGCTTCATCTCTACTCCTACCCAATTCACCTGTCCCGCTGCCTCCAGGGATTATTTTGAAGCAAATCTCATTTATCCCATGATTCCACCCAGCCCTAGGCATCGGAACATCCCCCTACAATGGTACGAAATATATCTTATAGCAATCGTCAGTCTGTCTTTCAAATTTCCCTTCAAGACTGTGAGGTCCCAGAGGTCAGGAATAGTCTTCGTTTGACAAATAATAGTGATGATCGTTAAGTTGGTGTGACAAGAAACCTCCAAGATGGCCGCTGTGTTATCCCCTCCCCTCAAGGGTGGACTGGGCCTAGTAACTTGCTTCAAATGAATAGAAAAAGGCAGAAGTGATGGTCTGTCATTTTCAAAAAAACTATGACTTCCATCTTGGACACCTTCTCTTGCTCACTCCGAGGAATACCAGCTGCCACGCTGTGAGCTGCCCTACGGAGAGGTCCATACGGTAAGGACCTGAGGGAGGCCTCTGGCTGATAGCCCACGAGGAACCGAAACCCTCTGTCCAACAACCTGTGAGCGAATGCGTCCTTCCAGCAACCATGCGAATGAACTCAGAAGCAGCTCCTTTCACAGCTGAGCCTTCAGATGTGACAGCAGCCCAGCTGACAGTTTAAGCACACGGCCTCATGACAGACCTTGAGCCATGGGCGTCCATTATGAGATACTATGAGATAATAAAGGTTTGTGGGTTTAAGAACTAAGTTTTGGGGTGATGTTTGACACAGCAATAGATATCTGATACAGTTAGCCTCATTGAGCACTGAATATGGGCCGGGAAGAGTGCTAGACTCTTAGAAAATACCTATTTAATGCTCACCTCATTTCATATCCCCATTTTACCACGAGAAAGGTCAGAAAACTTGCTCGGGCACAGCCAGGAAACGGCCGAGCCCGGAATCAAAAGCAGTGGAGTCCAAGTAGTCATCTCTACTCCAGTGGCAACGAGCCACGTGCCTGGCACAGGGCAGCCATCTGTGAACCCTGGCTGGGCTGAACTCAGTCCCTGGTATTGACACCAGGGACAGGGGGTACCGTCGAAAGGAGAAGCCTTTGGGGGGCATGGGTAAGACCCAGCTATGGCTGTCCCTGGATGACCTGCCCTCCTTCTAAATGATACAGAGAGTACTTTCATAAACACAGCCTCTTCCCTGCCAAACAGGAAATTGTCAGACCCCGTCGCTGCCGCGGTGCCAGGGAGGAAGGCCGCGCTGTAATGCCTGAGGCCAGGCTTTCCTCTGTTAGCCAGGAATTTATAACTCCCGGAACAGCAAATGACAGCGACGTTCCGAAACGGATTCATGAGCCACGGAACTGCGTGGGCTAGTGAATGCGAGGGCTGGGGGTGGGGCATCAATATCGCTGCCACATCCCAGCCTCTATTTACTGGGGTCAGAGGCAACGGAAGCCAATAGCAGGCTACTTATGGCATTTGTCACAGAAAGAAAAATGCCCCAGATGGAGTCGGCTTAAAGGCCTGCAGCCCATAATTGAAATGTAAAGGTCTCGCTCTTCTAGGACCTGTGGAGGTAATAACTTATATTCCTTACCTCGTTCTCTGTCCTGGGTGGGACATTCTCTAATAAATCTATTCCATTGACCACAACGCTCTTCTTTTCTTTGATGGGAGCCTTAAATACCATTTTTGAGGACTTCTTATAGCCTTCCTTCAAAGACATGAGCACGGGATCTACGAAAGGCAAGGGAAACGTTCACACTGGCAGGTTGGTCGAGTGTCGTGTGATGGTGTTTTTCATTCACACCATCCTTGGCAGCTGGCCGAGCGTGGGGGAGTCGAGCAGAGGCCATGCAAAGGGGAAATGGGTGAACTCGAGTGAAGGCAAAAGCTGCAGTCTCGAAGCCTCTTCCGGGAAGCCCACCCGCACGGTACCTCGGTTGATGCCCCCCAGCCATTCATCAGGGGTCAGAGCTGGCTCCGTGCCTGGCGTCATGGGGTAAATGTCTTCCTGGTAGGAATCCGACTGCAGTGAGGGGAGCAGAAGAGTGGACACATAGGGGCCGCTGTGAGAACCCCTGCTGTTCAGCAGCCGGTTCTCCTCGCTGACCTCCCGCCCAGCTCCCGCCGTCCCGCCTCCAAGCCTTTGCACTCAGGTGTCTCCCATGTGGAATCCCCACCCTGCATTCGTTAGCAAGCCAGACTGACCCCACCCTAGAACGGCCCCCAACTCCCACCCTAGATTGGGCCTGAAGACCCCAGTCCACAGGACCTTCTTCTGGGCTCCTCAGGCTTGCAGTCCGTGGCGAGCCAGCTAGGATTCAATGCGGGGGTCCCTTTGGAGCCCAGCATGGCCCCACTCACCCTCCGGGGTACGATCATGGAGATGGGCTCAATCAGGCCCTTGAGAGTCACCAGCTTGTAGAAGCGGAACACCTCGCAAGCCGACACATCCAGCCCGTGCTTGGGCATGACCCCTGTGGACAGGCACACGTGGCTCCATGGGGTCCCAGGGATCCCCATCAGCACCCCTCCTCCCCGATGTCCTTGATCAAGAGTGTCCTTGAGCACTTAGGTCTGGAGGCAATGCTCTATGCTGAGGGCAGCAGGTGGACCGGGGGCTTCTTGAGTCAGACCCTGTCTCTAAGTAGTAAGGTCTCAAATAAGCCAGTCCTACCTCACCAGGGTGCATGCTTTCGAAATGGGCCTTTTATAACTGGAAGGGGCTGTTGGGATAGTTTAGTCTATTCCATTCTTTTCATAGATGAAACTCCTAAGGGTCTAGGGGAAGGGGCTTGCCCCAGGTCACAGAGTATGGCTGGGGCAGAACCACAGAGCCTGTCACCTTTTTTGTTTCTTTAAGGTTTTTAAAAAATGTTTATTTATTTATGAGAGAGAGAGAGAGAGGGAGAGCTGGGGAGGGGCAGAGACAGGAAAACAGAGAATGCGAAGCGGGCTCTGTATTGTCAGTGCAAAGCCCGACGTGGGGTTCGAACCCACGAACCGTGAGGTCATGACCTGGGCCGAAGTCGGATGCTCACGGATGCTCAACCCCCTGAGCCACCCAGGCGCCCTGAGCCTGTCACCTAAAATAAACTAGCTCCCCTAAGCCTCTGTGTATCTGGTCCTCAGAGAGAACAACGGAGAGAGAACCCTTTCTCCACACACCCTAGAGCCCGAGACTGCTGTCGAGTTGTGTATCTAGGACTGACAGGGTGTGCATGCCCGGTGCATGTATTATCCGTGTGTCCCCACTCGCCACAGCGTTCCTAACGGCTGCCTCTACTTGAAGCCCACCGAGGAAGCAGTGCGGTGTGGGGTTAGGAACACAAGCTTTGGGGTTGGACACACCTGGTTCTGAGTCCTGACTCTGCCCCTCTTTCTGGTTGGGAAGGTCTTGGGTAGATCACTGCCTCTCTGAAGGCTTCAGGTTCCTTGGCGGGTTAGAGGAGAACAGTATGACCCTTCACGAGATGGTCAGGGGATTGGGCCAGAAGATGCTCATTGACCGCCTGCCACCCTCATGAGCGCAGGGGATGTTAGTTTCTTCTTCCGTGATGTGAACAGGAGTTAAGGTTGCAGCTCTCCTTGACTGGAATGGAGGTCTGCTCTTCTAGATACCGGAATTCTAGGAGCTGCAGGGAAGTACTATCATGGTACCCAGGGGGGATTTAGAGCCAGTAGGGCCGGTTTTGAATTCTGGCTCTGCCATGCAGGATCTAGGTGACCTGCCCGGGGTGAGTCACCCAGCCACTCTGAACCTGTGAAAGGTACCTGGCTCATGGCAGATGCTTTGCAGTGGCCGCAGGTGATGGGGGGCGAGGAGAGACAGTTCTCCTTGGTTCCTCTCTCCTCCTCAAGTCCTGCTGACTGGACTTCCTAAACACCTGGATTCATCTTCTCCCCATCTTCCCGCCTCCTCCTTAGTTACCATCCTTTTCCTGCCGCCTCCTTAGTTACCATCGTTTCTTGGCTAGAAGTCCACAGTGGCCTCCAAACCAGTCTCGCTGCCTGCCTCCTGTCCTTTCAAAATCCGTTCTCCCTACAGAAGCCAGAGCAATCTTGGACTAACATTTCAGATTGCGTCATGCTGTCCCATCTCCTACCCGCCTGCTTAAGACAAAGAAAGGCCTCCAGTGGGTTCCCAGTAAAACCCAAACTCCTTCCCCTGTGTGACGGATGGCTGTATGTATCAGTGGGCTCAGGAAAGAAGATTGCCCTCCCCTTCCAATCCGTTGAGGGTCTGAATACAACAAAAGGCAGAGGAGGGAGGAAGTCACCCCTTTTGTTCCTGCCTCATTGTTTGAGCTGGGACAGCTCCTGTCACCTTCTCCTGTCCTTAGACTGGGATTCACACCATCAGCTCTCCTGGTTCTCAGATCTTCGGACGTGGACCGAACGTCACCTCCAGCTTTCCTGGGTCTCCAGGAAGCCAGCAGATCTGTTTCTCTGAAGACCCCTCGTGATTATACCTTTCTAACCCATCTCATGGCATCCGGCCCCTGCCCTAAGCTCCAGATTCATGTCCCAAGCCTCTCCCCATCTTCTGCCATGTCACAGAGTCCACGCTTAGTCACCTGGACCTCCGTTCTGTTTCTAGAATATGCCAGGCTCATTCCTGCCCCAGGGACTTTGCATCGATGATCCTTCCTGCTGGTCCTACTCTTCCTCTTTCCTGCTTTTCAGATCTCGGCCTAAAAGGTCACCTCCACGGCGAAGCCTTCCTTGACTACCTGGCCTAAAATAGCCCCCAGTCGCTCTCTGTTCTATTGCCTCATTTGATTCTCTGCCTAGACCTTACTACCATCCAGTATTTTCCTTCCTTAGGTGTTGATTGTCTGTCTCCCTTCAGTGGAATGTGAGATCCCAAGAGGAAGGCTGGGTTCTGCACTGTTTCCCACTGAGTCTAGAGGCTGCCACACGGCTGATACCCAGTAAGTGTTTGTTGAACGACGGTGTGAAAGGGCAGGAGGAGCCAGGTGTTCGGCCAGGTGCTCTCCATCTAAGCTTTACAATAGCCCTGAAAGGTAGGCTTGATTTTTCCCTATTTTACAGATGGGGAAATTGAGCCCCAGAAGGGTGAGCTATACATTTGAGCCAGAACGTTGACCTAGGTCTGACTCTACAGTCCAGGATGCTTTTTATTCTACTTGACGAAGAGGTGACAGTGAGGAGGAGGAGGAGACGACAGAGTCGGGGAGGGGTGAAGTCAATGGAATGGTCACTGGGCCTATCTCAGGGCCGCCATCTTGCTGCCAGTCACTGAGGTGGGCTCTCGGGCCCTTCTGGCACTGATGGTCTGGAAGCTGGCTCTCAGGCCGTATCCGTAGCACCGGATCCCCAGAGGGAACAAGCCAGACTCGGGCTCCGAGGTAAGGAGGGAACGGGGCCCCCGAAGAAACTTCTTCCAACGGGCTGATTCTGACCCCAAACAGGAAATTGCTGAACCATATGCAATATGAAACTTTTGCTGTAAGACTTTAGCGGTGGTAGAACGTGGGGTGTGAAGAACTCACTACGCTCCATCAATTCTGGACCCTCTGAAGGATTTGCTTAGAGGCTGGGGAGCCTGGGGGTGCAGGGATGAGGACACCCTGGGACTTCCTCCTGTCCTCTCAGGCAGGGACAGAGCTGCTCCTGGAGACTGGGGTCCTGGCTTCCTAAAGGCTTCAGGAAAGTGTCTGGACCCAGACTTTTCTCTGACCTTTAGTTTTTCAACCGCCTTACAAGAGTTCAGAGCCACTTGGAGCGCCAGTATCCCCATCTGCAAATGGGAATGAAGCCAGTGTGGGCCGCTGATGACCAGAGGTGATGGAGGATGTCAGGCACCATGGAATGACAGTCAGTCAGGTGGGTGGTGACAGGCTGGCGAAGAAGGGCAGGCGGACATTCCCAGGGGCAGCATCTGCAGGTTCTGACTGCCCATGAGCTGTGGGCTTCTGACTCTGATTTTCATTTAAAGGCAGGGGTGACCCATGAACCAAACATCCAGTCTCTTGTTCTATAGCATAACAGCCATGGAAGCCTCTGGACCCCCTTACCTAGGCCTTTCTGCGGGGCTGGGGAGCGGAACTCCATGAGGTAACTCAAGAAGGGCTTCTCAGTGCTGATCTCGTAGTACCGGATGTTTCCATCTCCCTGGGGGCAGGGAGAGAGGGAGGTGAGGAAAGTGGGGGCGGGGGTGGGCTGGGCTGAGCAGGCCCCGGTCCCGGGGGTCTGCTGCCGAAAGCCTCAGCGGTGGTCCGAAGACCAGGGAGACCTGGCTTCTAGACCCGTGGCCGGTCGTCACAGGAGACTTACGGGGTGATGGGGTAGAGGCGGTGTGTGCGTGTAGACGGCGTTTGTGATAGACGAGGCCATGTTTGCCAAAAACCTCCTGGCAGGTGCTTCGAATGCCGTCATTAGTCACTGCCCTCTACACTTCAGGCTCTGAGCCTTATCCCGGTGTCCACCCCACCCCAGTGCACCTCGGAGAGAACTGTCAGTCACTGACACTTCAGTAAGAATGAGTGTCAGACCTGAGGGCGGGTTTCGATGGAAGAGAGTGAGAGAGACGACCAGAGAGGTTAGCCTGGCTCTCCTCAGGGGCTAGGGCAGGAGGGGGGGGCACAATGGTGGGGGAAGGGGGTCTCCCAACAGGCTGCCCCAGCGCTCCCCACCCCCCAATCTTCGACTACCTTTCCAGCCAGGTAGAGCATGTGGGTGTCAGCATCGTAGAAGGGGAACAGGAGGCCCGACAGCCCATCAATTTCCTCCTCGATCAGGGGCATGGATAGGTCCTCCTGCAGGGAAGAAGGCCCATATCAGCTTACGTCCAGGCAGGACGGCCCCTTACCTTCCCCGACCCCAGCACAGCCCCCAGGACTACAACTCTTTCGTGTCACCGCCTGGCCTCCCCGTGGCTGACCTGGTCCCAGAGGGCGATTTGTCTCGTGTTCCACCTGGAGACCCCTGTCGTGAGCAGTCGCTTCATGTTTCCCAGGAACACCACTCGGTTCACTCTGTGGTTTTTGCAGTTTGCCTCCTGGCAGGGACAGAGAAAGCTGCTAAGCCACGGCCACTGGATACTAGGAAACCGTAGTAGGCTCAATGGGGGCCCCCAAAAGATATGTCCATGCCTTAGTCCCTGGAGTCTGTGATATGGGGTCCTTAACTCCCCTGGATCACCTAAAGGTCACGGCGAGCATCCTTGTAAGAGGTGAGAGATACAGACACACAGAGGAGAAGGTGATGTGACTCCAGAGGCAGAGACTGGAGGATGTGGCTCCCAGCCAAGGAAGCCAGCAGCCATCAGAAGCTGGAAGAGGCGAGGAAGGGTTCTCTCCCAGAGCCTCCAGAGCTGAGAGAGAGCTGTAAGCCCCTGTTTGTGGTGATATGTCACAGCCGCCAGAGGAAGCCAGGTCAGGTGCTGTGGAGCAAGAGAGCCCTGGGACCAGGAGCCCAGGGAGCACAGGGGACTCACGGGGTCACTTCTCGATAACTTGCTTCATCCAGGGCTCCTTCTAACAGGGCCAACCTCCGCCTCCACTCCCCCTGCCTCTCGGCTCTCGTCCCTTCCTTCTCCTCCTAACATGCAACAGCCCTTTGCCTGCATGAGTCAGCATCAGGTCGGATACCAGAGGCTGGAGGGGTGGTGCAAAGACTCAGGCTGGCGTCACCTGCTCTGGATTTCAGTTCCACGTCTGTCAAAGAAGGGTGGCCCTGAGGAGTCCCACCCCTCTGGCCCGCGTCACGTCTGTGGGGTGGAGCTTGGGTTCTCAGCTCCTTAACTTCTTCTCCGCTCAGCATGGGTTCTGCACCCACCCCCCCTCCCACCCCAGCTTGGTTTGAATTCTTTAAAAAAAATTTTTTTTAATGTTCATTTATTTATTATTATTATTATATTATTTACATATAATTTATTGTCAAACTGGTTTCCATGCAGCACCCAGTGCTCATCCCAACAGGTGCCCTCCTCCATGCCCGTCACCCGCTTTCCCCTCTCCCCCACCCCCGATTCCCCCTCAGTTTGTTCTCAGTATTTAAGGGTCTCTTATGGTTTGCCTCCTTCCCTCTCCGTAACTTCCCCCCCCCTTCCCCTCCCCCATGGTCTTCTGTTAAGTTTCTCAGGATCCACATATAACTCTGCCCGTAACTGAGTGTCCGTCTCTACCCCCCTCCAAGGCTCAGTTCCCCTGCGTGAAAGGGGGAAGCGCAGTCGAGCCCCGCCCCCCCCCCCGCCCCCCCTTAAAGGCTGTCGTGAGGATTAAACGAGTAACGTCCTGGAGCCCTTGGTACAGTGCACGCCACACGGGGAGCTCTGAGTAAATGGCGGTTGATGCTAATGATGCTAATAACTATGAGTGTTATTCTCTGCGACGGTGGTAGTAGGTGGCTTTTTGGTCTTGCCACTTCGGACTCTTCCGAGAGAAACACAGCCGGGTCAAGCATCGGTCCTTTCTTGGGTAGGAGGTAAACCTCACATTTCTCCCAAAGTTTCCCTCCCATTCCATCCATGTATGCCCCACGCCCGGCACACAGTGGGTGCTCGAGAAGTTCATTTCTTACTCCCCAACGGCATCTAATCCCTTCCTCGCGGTCAAGACCCGGAACACTCAAAGATCAAGGTGGAGCTAAATTCTCCATCAACCTCCCCGCTTGGAACCGTCTCTGGGGCTGGTGCCCTGAGGCATCTCCCTCAGGCCGGTCCCCACGCAGGTGCCTGGGTAGCGAGTCCCAAATCCCCTCTCCTGTGACACGATGGGACTTGGGCGATACCCAAAGATTTGTGCCCTGAAGGGTGCCACCAGTTCTGCCCCCGGAGCAGGCCAGAAGAAGCCCGTCTGGGGAGAGGGGTGCAGTGGGGATGAGAAAGGGTGCTGAGGTCTCTCCCCACCCAGTCTAAGCAGGGCCCCGAGAAGCACCCAGAATCTACAAGGCCAGCAGGGGTGCAGGCCAGGTGCGTGGGAGAAGGGGAGCTGGCACAGCCTTTTCCTCTAGGCCTGCCTGAAAGCCAAGCCCCACATCCCGACACCTTCCCTTCCCCTCAAAGACGGTGGGGCTTCACCTGCAGGACGCGGCCAGAGCGTGGCTCAATCACGCGAAGCTTCTTGTCCTTGCACGTGGTGGTGAGCAGGCTGCCGTCGGTGTTGAAGGACATGCAGAGGATCACATCCGAGTGACAGTCTATCATTTTCACCGGCTCACCCACGTCCAGGTTCCAGATGAGGACCTGCCAGGGGGTGGGCATGCCGGAGGCAGGGTCAGCCCTGCGGCTGCGCCGTGAGGCGTCTGTCCCGGTCTGCACCCGGTGGCCCCGGGAGAGACGCCCCGTGCAGGGTCGGGGTGCGCTGGGAGGCGGGGGGGGGGGGGGGGTGGCGTTAAACTCTATGTCAAAGGCTGATGCTCCCTGCTGCGCAAATCCACTATTGTTCCTCGGCAGATCCCAGCCCCAGCCGGGATCGGTTTCTGCTACCAGCAAGAAGGATTCATGTTCTTGGCCAGGGCCCCGTGGCTGGCACGCCTCTTTGAGGGCGTGCCGTTCTCTTCCCTCCACCAACTTTGGTTGCTCCTTTTTCCCACCAGGAGGGCAGCGGCCACTTCTAGATTTAAGAAGGGGCCCGGCAGAGGGTGTGGGCACGGAGTGGGCATTCTCTTCCAACCCGTAGGAGCCAGAGAAGTCAGACAGGCAGCCTCCGTGGACCCCGGGAAAGACAGGGCGCACAGAAGATGCCCGGCGGTGTGCAGCGACTGAACGAATGAATGGACAGGCGGGTGGGACAATGTTGATGAACGTGCTCTGGAAGGTAACAGCGCCCCCTACAGGCAGCTCCTCAAGACCCACATTGCTCCCCCCACCCCCGCCCCCCTCCCCACAGCCGCGGCCTAGCAGCTCACCTTGTAGTCATAGCCGGCACTGAAGAGGATGTTGTTGGTCGTGGGGTGCCACTCGACCAGCCCCACGCGCCGGCTGTGCCCGTGCAGCTCGAGGAGAGCCTCTGTCATGTTCCGCTTCAACCCACCCTCGGGGATCTCCCAGATCCGCACCTGCAGAGGGCAGGGATGGAGGGCTGGGTGGGCAGGGCCAGGAGAAGCCCCTGACGGCCCCCTCCTTCGGACACCAGGCTTCCCAGATCTGCCCAGTGAGGCATCTGCTGGCCAGTGAGGCGGGTAGAGCCTGACTGAGGCCCGGGGGAGGCTCCGGGGTGCACTTCAAGAGGAAGGCGACCATCTCTTGCGCCTTTGGGGGGTTTCTCTGGCAGGCCTCTGCAGCCCTAGACAACTCATACTGCCGGGATATTGCTACAGTCTAGCTCGTCCCAGAGGGCCACACAGTAATCAGCTTTTGGCCAGTGTTGTATGAAAAGCCTGCCTCCGCTTCCCTTCCCACACCCTTCTAAGAGCTCTGACCTCCGTCTCAGCAACTCTGCTGATACCCCATGGAGCCATCCCTTACTGTGCCCCCCACCAAGGGTGGACACGTGAGCAGAGGAAAAGCCATCTGGGAGGCTGGGAGGCCCGGAGTCTCTCCTGAGAGATGAAGAACTAAGGGGCAGAGGTGGATGGGACGCTGGAGCCCCCCGGGAGGATGGGCAGAGCCTGGATGCTGCCACTATTCACAGTCTTCCAGACGCCTGGGTGGCTCAGTCGGTTAAGCATCTGACTCTCGGGTTAGGCTCAGGTCATGATCTCACGGTTTCGTGAGTTCGAGCCCCGCGTCGGGCTCTGCGCTGACAGCGAGAAGCCTCCTCGGGATTCTCGCTCTCCCTCTCTCTCTCTGCCCCTCCCCCGCTCACACGGTCTCTGTCTCTGTCAAATAAATAAATAAATAAACTAAAAAAAAAAAGAAGCAGCAGAAAGAGATGATGGGCCAAGTGAAGGTGGGACACATGGAGAAGCAGAGAGCAGAGGCCGTGTGGCCCCAGAGAGAGGACGTGCGCAGTTTCTCTGCCATCTCTGAGTGTCCCCCTCGTTACTGACGTTAGCCGTGGGGGACTTCCGTGTCTCTGGCCAAGCATACCCTGCGTGGTTGCAACCGTCTCATCTACAAACGGGAGAGGAAACTCTTTGCCTTGCTTTGCCTACCGGTAGAATCAAACGAGATGCTGGTTGGCAAAGTCTGTAAACTGTAAAGTGCTCTAAAGACCTAAGGAGTTCTAGTCCTCGTTACAATTGTTGTCGTCAGTAATGCCATCGATCGCGTGCTCCCTGGAGAGGAAAGAACACACGTGACTGCCATTTAGGACACCTTTAAAGCAAATCTTTTGAAAATCTGAACTCCACCTTGGCCAGTAAAGAGACAAATGGGAAAAACAGCTTTGAGATACCATTTATAACCTTCCAAAATAGCCACCCTGGGAGGGGACAAGGGCCAGGGGTTGGCAAGATTATCTCCTGGAACTTGTAGGTTCCATCGGTGTTGGTAGTATTATAAATCAGAGTAACTCTTTTGGAAGCAATTTGGCAATCTTTAGTAGGAACCATAAAGACATTTATGTTGTATCCTTTGACCTAGTAATTTCACTCTGAAAATCCAACATAAGCAAAAATCTCCATGCATGAAGGTGTTCATTGCAAAAGGGAAAATTTAGAAACACTCAAAGTGGCCAACACTAGGGCAACAAATTAATACGTTATGTCATTATGCGATGTTAGCTGTTCAATGATAATTCCGAAGCCCATGAGTAAACAGGGAAAGCCAAAGACAGTCCTAGGGACAGGGGAGAAGGCTGGGAACTGGGGGCACCCCTGAGGGAATTCCCTTGGCGGTTTCCCTTCTTGATGTTTCCCCCCGCAGATTCTAGCAATGAGTATTTCCCACATCATGTGTGTTTCCCCGGAAGACCCAGCTCTGCACACGCAGACGTGGGAGGCATGGGGTGAGAAAGGCAGGTTCAATCAAAGGTTTGGGGTCACCCTTAGGTGTATCATTCTGTTAACAAAATACACTCGGGGTGGGGGGCGGTTGCTGGGTGGCTCAATTGGTTAAGCGTCCAACTCTTGACCTCCACTCAGGTCATGATCTCACGGTTCGTGGTTTCGAGCACCATATCGGGCTCTGTGCTGACAGCTCAGAGCCTGGAGCCTGCTTCAGATTCTGTGTCTCTTTCTCTGCCCCTCTCCTACTCACGCGCTGTCTCTGTGTCTCTCAAAAATAAATAAACATTAAAACAACAACAAACCACTCAGGGCACCTGGCTGGCTCAGTTGGTAGAGCGTGTGATTCCTGATCTTGGGGGTCATGAGTCTGAACCCCATGTTGGGGGTAGAGATTACTTAAAACAAACAAAACAAAGCCCAGAGCTCGCACACAGCCCTGCATGGTGGTGGGGGTTGGGGGAGCGAAGTGATAGGGGACCCAGCAGGACCCAACAAACCACACACCCCACACTTCTTTGTCTTTTACCCAGAGGGAGGCTGTTACACATGTTCTTCTGCAACTTGCTTTTCTCCCATAACGGGTAGTGGACATCTTTCCACCCCAGGACACATGGATTTACCTTATCTTATTAAGTGGCCGGGGGGGGGGTGGGGCACCTGATGCCAGGATGGATTTAATCAACCTCTATTAACGGACACCAGGGTTCTGCCCACTTTTGTCCCTGTTATAATTCACTCTGTGTCGAACAGTCCTGTAATACAAGCTTGAGTGTGGATATTTCTGTAGGGCACGTGCCTACAAGCGTTTCATTTTTTAATAGTCACTGTAAAACTGTCCCCGAAAAGCTGTCCCAGTTTTCACCAACAGAGCCTGAGAGCACTTCTTTACCTAGGTCTCTAACTCTACCTTCAAAAATAGACTTCTGTCCACCCAATAGGTTGACAATGACATCTCACTCTTCGGGTTTGCATTTCTTTGGTTCCTAGAAATACTCGGCATCGTCTTCTGTGTTTATTGTTTGCGCTGGAGGAGGAAGCTCTGGAAGCTTTTGGACTCAAAGGGATGAGCCTTTGAGGGTCGTAATGAAAGGCCAGTGTGGACATGTCTGGAGGCAGAGGATGCTGTCTATGGGCACCTTATACCGTGTCCTGAGGACAACAGATGAGTATATACACGTGGACACCAAGGCAGTCAGTGCCTAAGTGTTGACTGAGGCAGGAGAGTGGCCTCTGGGCTTTGAGAGAGATCTCTGAAACAGAGATTACAGACTCATTCATTCCACACGCGCACCTCTATGAGCCACAGTCCTGCTAGCCAGGGGATTGTGCTGAGCTCGCCCAGTGCCCTGCTCCTGAGCAGCCCACAGTGGGGCAGTTAAGGGCAGAGAACCCATGGAAACAGAGCTGAAGGGGGGCTAAGGGTGGGGAGGGTCTTGGCAGAGCAGGGCTAGAAGACAGGATGTTGGCCCAAGTTTGAAAAGAGAGGCTGGGGATGTGGGGAGGGGGGAGGAGACAGACACAGGACCAGCGTGCATGGGGGGTTCCGGCACGGTGGCTGGGGGAACCGCAGCCTGACCGGGGTAGAGCAGGCTGGCAGGGAGCGGAGGAGGCCAGAAGCCATGTGTGTCACACCTAATCACGGAGGCCTCAGGAAGCAGCTTCGCTTGGGCCAAGTCTCAGGAAGAGCCCATTTCCAGAACAGTCCAATTCCTGAGCGTCAGCTAACTGAGGCATGTCCCACGCCAGGCTAAGGTAGAGGCACGAGGGAAGCTGTGAAGCGGGGATCCGCCCCGGTTCCAATCCCACTCGCTGCTGGATGACCTTGGAAAGCCAGCTGACCTCTCTGAGGCTCAGGCTCCTTGTCTAGATGATGAAGGGAGACATGTGCCCCATGTAGGGTCAGACTACACTGGGCTTCATGTCCTTGGGAGTCTGAGGTTTTCTAGCCACAGCAGCAGATTTGCTGGGATGACAGCTCGGCCTAGGGACCCAGGGGCTGAGCCAAGGGGATGGGGACGGCAGGTTGTGTCTGTGCCTCTGAACTGGATCCAAGTCCCATCCATGGAGCCAAGGCCTGCAGGGGAAGGCCCAAAGAGCTGTTTTCACCAATGACTGTTAGGTGTAGGGTCCCTGGCAGGGCTTGGGGGACCCGATGGAAAATGTCCCACGGAGAAGGAGAGAGGCACCTCGCCTCACCCCCATCTGATACCAGCCACTTCCCTCCCTGGGCCCCAGTTTTCTCATCTGCACGCTGAGGCCATACTAGTTAATCTCCTGAAGTCCCCTGCGTTTGACATCATCGAATGTATCACTGGCAAGGGGGCGAGACGCTGGGTCTCCTGCTATAGCACATAGCTGGCACTGTGTGCCATGGGAGCTCAGAGGAGGAGCTGGAGTTCACAGTGGGCCTAAGCCACTGGAAAAGGAATTCCAACCCCTTGGTCTTCAAGGGGTTTGTTTGAAGCAAAGAGCCGATGCGTGGGGGAGGAGCCCGGCGGATCGGCTCAGAGGTTGCTCTGGAAAGTTACTTCCATTCAACAGGAAACCTGGTAAGGGCAGACAAACCGGATTTCTGGAAGGAAGGGGTGGAGAAAGGTGGCAAAACACTCTCTCTAGCAAGCCAGCTGCGCCCCTTTTCAGGTCCCTGGCTCAGAGCCCTGTTTAAGTCAGCTACATTCAATGCAACCAAATATGTTCCATGGCTCCCTATGTCACACACACCAGATACGGGGCAGGAGAGGGTATCCTTCACCTCAGCAGCTCACAGTTTTGTGGGGGAGACAGCAGGCAGGGCAGACAAGGCTAATGGGAGACGGCTGATAAGGATGGTTAATAAAGTTACAAAACCAAGTGTCCCTGTGCCTGGGGAGGGGGCAGCTGGTGAACAAAGGGAGAGCTCTGCAGTCTAACAAGCTCTATTCAAATCCACGCTCTGACCTCAGCGGCTTCCCCCATTCCTTCCTTCTCGCCTGGACTGAATCTGACACCTTAGAGAGGGCACGGTTTGTCCTTCTGCCTATCGATTCCGAAAAAGAGAGCAGCTCCCCAGTGCCAGGGCACAGACAACCTGCCAGGCCATCCCACTGGATGGTCGACTCCTCCATGCAGGGGTAGGATCCCCTGTCACTATCCTTTCCTTCAGCGCAAGGAACGGTGCCTGGCACATACCTGTTGAATGAATGAGGCAATGGAAGAATCCTAGAAGCCCAGAAGTTTTGCTATCACATCATCAGCAGGTTCAGCAATGAGTCATGAGTCATCCCCTGACCTGGCGGAGCCCTTACGCCAGCTGGTGGTGAGCTGGGTAGATGCGAAATCACCCCTGAAATCCTAGTTTGGAAGGGGTGGGGGGATTTCTCTCTTGGATTTTGAGGTTCACCATTCAGCTTCATCTTTACCTGGAAACCAGTGACAGAAGGCCTATTTGGGGGCCCAGCGAGCAAAGAATGACATGGAAAGAGCACTGGGTCTCTGACTCCAGCTCTCTGGTTGCCCCAGGGGCTCTAGAGAGAGTTCTCAGTAGACAAGAAACACGAACCATGGTGTATTTCGTTCTGATGCTGAGCCCAGTATGATCTCCATTTTACAGGGGGCAACTTGTGTGCAGAGAGTTAAAAGAAACTGGTCCAAAGTCACAGGTCTGGGAAGGGGCAGAACCAGGATTTGAACCCAGGCCTATGGACTCCTGAGCCTGAGTGGCAAGTCTGTCGGTGAGGCCTCAGCCAGGCCATCGACCTCTCTCAGGGTGCCTGTCCTTCCATCTCTGAAAGGGGTACGTTGCTCCCTTCTAGCTCCAAGAAGTGTTGGTTCTCTAGAGGGTGGTGTGTGTGCGTGTGTGTGTGTGTGTGTGTGGAAGGGCAGGGTGGTGGGTGGCTTCTGGCTGCTTCCCGGCAGGGCTGACATCCTGCCCCATCCCACTCACAGTGCCTCGGGAGAGGGGCATCCTCTCTGAGGGTGGGGGTGGGGCGGGAGGGCAGCCTTTGGATAAAGGAGCAGAGGAAGAGAAGGCAGAGGAAAGCTGCTGAGCTCAGCCCGCCAGGGAGAGGGGCCTGCCTCCCTCTCCCCCACCCCGCCCCTCCCCGGGACCACCCTTTCCCTCTCCTTGAGATGTCAGAAACCTCTCCCTCTCTCTGCAGCTGCTGGCCCTCTGGGAAGGCTAGGAGCACGAGGCTGGAAACCCATAGAGCCCTTCCCCGCCGCCTGCCAGCCACCCTCCCGAGCTGCAGCAGAAGCTATAAAAAGCACAGCCGTTCAACAATAGGTGACATCACCCAGCGGCGGAAAGGACTGGATTCTGCCAGATGCCAGGGAGAGTTATGGCCCCTATCTCTCCCTCAGGACGGGAGCCCCTCGGGAAAGGGCCTGGGTATGTTCCACTGGACCTCTGGCGGGACGGGGTCAGACTCCCGAGGCCCTCCTCTCTCCCTGGGGGAGGGTCGGGGCGTAGGGGATGGATTTCACTGGAGGATTTTCAGGGATGGGGCATATGGGAAAGGAGCTACGGAGCTGGGAGGGCTTGCTGGCTCCCTTCAGTGTCCTCTGGACGCTCTGAGAGACAAGCAGAGGGCAGTGGAGGGGTGAGAAGAGGTGGGCAGGCACCGCCTGGAGACATGGTCTGGATCTGCTTCAAACAGCTCCTCTCTAGCCCTTGCCGGCGGGTCCCCTCCCTAGCCGCCCGTGAGTAGCACAGAGCCTGGCACTTAGTAGGTCTGCTGCCTGACCTCCTAACCCTGGTTCTGGATGTCACGTCTGGTGTGCAGGAAGTTGATCATTTGGGCCGAGTGGGTTGAGGAAGGGTGTCTTGCCCCTCGAGGTGCTTTGATGGAGGCAGGTCTGACTGGCCTCCTCACCTGACCTTGGGAGCTGCGGGCTCCTTCCCCGCACATCCCAGGACCTGCGGAGGATGCCGCCCCTCCGTGTGCCCTCGGTGGGTTCCCGGTACGGGGCCTGCTCAGACAAGACACCGAGATGTCAATGCTGAGTGTTTGACGGGTCTGAACTGCCAGGCTTCGCGGCGCTGAGCCTCAGTTTCCTCATCTGTAAACCTAAGACTGTTGGTGAGGTGCTGAGGAGTGCTGCCTGGGAGTCCGGAGACCTAGGCTCTGACCCCGCCTGTACCTGCCTCCCTGCGTGACCTTGGACTCGGTGCTCCCCCTCGGGCCTCAGGGACCTTCTGTGGGAGGGGCTACTCCAGCGTTGGGGTGGCCAAGCCACATTCCAGGGCTTGTTTGGCTCCGGGAGGGGAGGCCTCCTCTACAGAGCCAGCCGTGAGCCCTCCGGCCCGCCAGCTCCCCTTCCCTGATCCCTGGGGTGCACAGCATCCCCTACTCATGTTGAAATCCTACCCCCTCAGCTGACAGTATGTGGACTCAGGGCCTCTGGGATGTGACTAACTCATGAGGGTGGGGCCCTCAAAAGTGGGATTAGTGCCCTTTTCAGAGCCTCCAGAGGGACCCCAGCCCCGTCTGCCATGTGGGCCCGCAAGGAAAAGAGGGCCCTCCCCTGACCACGCTGGCACCTGATCTCGGACTTGAGCTCCAGAACTGTGAGCAAGTGACTCACTTTACAAGCCACTCAGTCTGGTGTTTTGTTACAGTGGCCCGGGGACTATGACCCCCCGCACCCCCCCTCCCCCCCGCCCCTGCCCGCAGGCCTGTGTGTTCTCCCCGGGCCTCCTTCAGCCCCTTCTCTGCCTGCAGTTAGCTTTCCCTAACTCCCTGTCCCCTGCCTGCACTTCCGGCAAAACGAATCCCGCCTCCCCGTGCGCCTATCGCTCTGACTTCATTCTGCCCTGCACTTCAGCGAGTGGCGCCCTTCTGCTGGTGATGTTTCCGGAGTGGGACAGAGACCAGCAGGCATATGCTGGGCACAGACCTCCTTTCCCCCTCACAGCGGCTGCCAGAGGCACGGATCACTCTTGCCGTTACCCAGAGGAGCAAAGCTGAGGCTCAGAGAGGGTAAGTCACACGCCCTTGGTCACCCAGCTGGCAAGCGGTGATGCCAAGATTCAATCCCGGCCCGTGGGATTCCACAGCCGAGCTCCCTTTGAAGGGCAGCATCCGGGAGCACGGCGGGCACACTGCGGTCCTTTGGTCAGTGCGTGCGACCCTGAAGAGGGCCGCTCGGCTGGTGTGGTCGGGGCCGGGGCCGGGGCCTGATGCTTTTCCTGACACGGGGCGCGGATAGCTGGTTTATTGGCCAGGCTCCTGGAGCAAAAGGCACCTGACTCACAGAGCAAGAAGGTGCTGAGCTAGAACCGGGCAGGGCTGTCAGGGCGAGCGACCCTTCCTCCCTCCCGCTGAGTCAGGCAGAAGCTTGGACCAGAGGTGGAGCCAGGGCTCCGAGAGCCCTGGCCTGTCTGTCCCTCCCCGCATCAAGCTGGTCACTGCTCCTCTCTTTCCCAGCTGGCTGTCCTGGTGAGACACGGGACACCGGGGCGGGGTGGGGGGCGGGCAGAGGCTTCCAGCTCGGACGGTGTGGACTCGTGTCATGACGTCACTTGGTTGAGCGGGGAGAGCACGGGCTGTCCAGCCAGCTCTTAGAGGACTGCTCCTCGGCTTCCTAGTTGTGTGACCTTCCCGGCCCTCACTTTGGGGGCGGCAGTGCCCCTGTCACACAGGAGGACTCACCACACTCCAGCTCAGACTGAGAGGGGGAGCTCTGTAGGAGGCAGCCCCCACTTTCAGCGTGTTTGCTCCCCCCACGGCTGATGACTGTCGCCAACACCTCAGCAGGCAGGGACGGAGCTGGCTGGGGTCGCCGCACCCCTCTGTGGGCTCTCTGCACCCGGACGAGAAGGCTGGACGGCTCCCCCACTGGCCCCCCTCTCCCGCCCAGCCCAGTGCCTGGTGCACCGACCACTGAGCCCTCCCGCCCCACCAGCTCCAGCTGTGTCCTTCCCAGCCCAGGGTGGGCAGGAGGGAGACCACACACAGGGAGGAAGGTCTCCTTTTGAGACCACTGACAAGTGCCGAATCACGTACCTAAACTCCTTGTTTTAATTCTCACCTACAAAATCGACACCTCCAAAGGAAATCACACTCAAGGCACAAGATCTGCCAAACGGTCCGTGGCTTCGCTCTCTTCGTCCTTTCCCTAGCTCCCTCCCCACCCCAGGGCTGGCTGGAAGGGTGACAAAGAAGGCAGAAGGGCAAAGACAGAGAAAGAGAGGAGTTTAGGAAGGGAGGCCTCCAGGAGGAAGCAGAGGGGAGGCCCCTTCCTGCTCACCGACGTGTCCTCTGAGCATGAGGCAATGATGTTGTCAATGAATGGGTTCCACTTGATGTCCAGCACGTTGCCTTGGTGACCACAGACCTTGGGGTAGTTGGGTTCAATCCTGCCCGTCTGCCGAGGAGGAAGAGAGAGAGAGAGCAGGGGATTAGTTTGATGGGCCTAGGGTGGTCCTGAGAGGAGAGCCTTTATTCTGGGCTTCTAAACTGGACTGGAAGGTCCTCGAGGACCTACCCACTATCTTATTCACCTCTGCATTTCTGCACCAGGTTGGTCCAAATTGTTCTGTGGCTGTGTCCTCCCCAACCCTGAATGGTAATGGGGCAGGGGACACAGAAGAGTGATACACCCTTGGTCCATACCATGCCCCTGTGCAACTTAGGAAAAGGTACCCCTTCCCCAAGTGAAAGTTTCAAGTTAAGATGCTCCTGTTCACCTGAACAACCAGAGCCTAGAGGGCAGCAGGCGTGGCAGTCCACACATCCAGCCACGGGGCATGTGCTCTCATACTCCCCCCAGTGCCCATACTCCCCCCCTGCCCTCTAGGGAGGCGCCAGGGTCAGCAGGAGGCTCCTTCCTGCTGCTCCAGGAGTCAGCAAAGAGGCCTGAGTCTCTGGGTCCACCTAAACACTATCGTATAAGTTACTCTGCCTACGATGTGACCAGTGCCGCTCCCAGATGTGGATGCTTGTTCAGTGCGTATCTTAAACACCTGTACACAGTGCCCTGTGGTTCAAAGCATACTCTATGGAGTCACACAGGCCTGTGTTTGAATTACAGCTCTGCTACTTTTTAGGTACGTGGCCTTGGGAGACTCAGTGAAGTTCTCTGAGCTTCAGTCTCCTCATTTCTGAAATGAGGGCAGTAACACCTGCCTCTTAGCCTTTTGTGAAGACCGAATGAGGTAACACCTAGCAAAGTGCTTGGTGTGTAGATTATCATCATAGTGAATGCTCGATATATGATGGTAGTAGTATTCTCATGCAGATTAGATAATGATGCCTCCTCCAGGAAGTCTGCCCTGATCCCTGAATGGGTTAAGAGCTCCTCCTCTATGTGCTCATTGCATTCTGTGCTTCCTTCTATTACAGGCACCATCACGCACCATTTCAGCCTGCTTCTATTTGTCTGTGAGCAACTGAGGACATCACCTGTCTCTTGTCTCTGATTGTCCAGCTCCTTACAAGCCCGGCACGCACTATATGCTATGTATATGACCTGAAAGACATCCTTCAAAGGGAATTGATTCCACAAAAGATGGAGGGTGGGGGGGAGGGAAGGGAAGGGAAGTCCGTTTAATGAAGGGAAGGAAAATGACAGGCAGAAGCTGTGTTTCCATCCCCAGGCTTTTTAATGCTAGATTTTTGGGGCATCGGAGGAAATAGGAAGGATCTTCCCAGTCACCGCCCATTGGCTAAGAGTGGTTAGGTCCTCAGAGGCACCTTAGGCAGGTCATACCTCCCTGCTTTAGGTTCCTCCACTGAATAACGAAGAAGAGAGTCCATTTTTGTAAAGCCTCTGCTCGCGTGCCCTCTGCCTCACCAGTATGGTGGGGTTATTTCAGAACGTGTGTCCTGCTATGACCTCTCCCCACCCACTTCCTGTCCGAATCTCCATTGGCTCATTTCCAGATCAGCTGGGTTTTTTGTGACACGGCAACGGTGAGACGGGTAGAGAAAAAACAGACCCAAGAGAAAGTGGCAATGGTGGAGAAAGAGAGAGAGGAAAACAGCACCCGAGGGGTACTCAGGAGAGCTCCACTGACATTGTGCATTGTGGGAAAATTACAGAATGGACGAAAAGGGTCTGGGGTGTACCACCACCAGCTACAAATGGTCCCCTTTGCCATTTTATTGGGGGGATGCAGTTAGAGCTGGAAAGCCTATTTCAATGACTTTTGGGCTGTTGGACTATTTCTTTAAAACGAGACTCTAAGCAGAGACTGAGCCACATGTGACCATGGCTTTGGTCAGGGTTACACATGATCTTCTTTTGGCTCTCACACACCCTGTGATTTAGATATGAGGACCTTCAGGCCCAGAGAGCTTAAGCAACTCACACGAGTTTACCCGGCTGAAGGCCAATCAGGGGTTCCTGCCGAGGGGTAACCCTCAAGGCTAAGCTTTTCGAACCCCACTCTACTCATTTTGGCCAACTCCCCTCGTGCAGTCTGACCTCTAAGCGCAGACAGGCACTGCGCTGTCTGCTCCCACAGCTCACAGCCCCCTCTGACAGAGCCGTCCCTTACATTTGATCCCAAAGGCTGCATCTGAGCGGTCCCCGAGCAAATCTTCTGCATTAAGCTTTTGGCACCCAGCCCAGCCAAGCCCAGCCCAGCCCAGCCCAGGCAAATCTGAGGGGCACCGAATCAGTCGATAGGTGGCCATCAGCTAAAAGCAGCTTCTGGCCAGCAGCCTGTGCGGGTGATGCACCGGACGGACAGGTTAAGCGGCATCACTGGAGTCCACTGAGAATGGGGCGAGGTCAGAGCCCTGCACTGGGAAAGGAATTCGTCTTTTTAAAGCTGAGAATGATCCTGATGTAATGTATACCCCAGGTGGACCTCGCCTTACACAACGGACACATTCCCCAGTGGGGTGGGGAATTATGACTGTCAGGACTAAATCACATTGTTGCTTATGTGAACGGTGACCCCCTAGGGTTGTGCAGTGTGAGACCTGGTTGGCTGTACATAATAGCAGCCCTCAAGGGAAGATCCCCCCACTTTCGACCTGGCAACCCTGCTTTTCCTGTTTATATCGTAGGGTTCTACATAACATTTTGTTTGCAACACGAGATCCACTGCTAAGAAAAAATGTCTGAAAACCATTGTTCTATGGAGAAATCAAGTAAATTAAAAAACACAATTATTAACCCCAGGAAGAAGGCTGTATAAGAAAGCGAATGTAAATCATAGTGATAATGATTTATGTACAACATTTACATAGTTGTAATAATATAAATCCTGAATATTTATTTAGACAAGAGTTACACTATAACATACTGGGAGCACAGAGATAGGGAAAGTGCGTGTGTGTGTGTGTGTGTGTGTGTGTGTGTAGTAAGAGGGGAGACTGAGCTGGAAGAGAGCCAGATCCTCAAATTCCATAATAGGAAGTCAACACACAATGTCTAAGATTTAAAAAAATCCAGACAAGGCAGTGAAAGCATATAATTAAGAAATATGGGGATAAGTGCAAAAAGAAACAGCTAAAAGCAAGGAACAGAGGTCCCCTCGGGGTGTGTAGCAAAGGGGGAGAGGGATTGGTTACAGGCAGTCGTGTGCTGGTAACTGTTTAACTGGTTCTCCGAGGGAAAAAGGCCCTGGTTTGGAGCATCTGCCAATCCCAGTGGCAAAAATATTCCCACTACGCTAATTGTAATCTACCAGGGTGATGTCACCAAAAGTAGAGAGCCTCACAACAGACCCATTACGTAAGCTTTCTACCATGTACGTATAATAGACACAAGTCTCCTCAAGAGCACAGAGAGTGGTAAAGTAACCAGGGGGTAATGAGTTATTAACATTCAGTACCTTTGTTTCTGATATAATTTATTTAATTGCAAGTTTGCATAACTTGGTTTTTAACAACGGCCATGTTTACCAATTGGCGAGGCAACGGGCTCTCACAAGCCGATACAAGCCACTTGTACCCTAGACCTCAAAGTAGCCCTGGGCTTTATGAACTCTGGACAATTATCGCTCCGATGGCCATAAAAATTAAAGCCCAAATAAATAAAATGCACACACTAGGCGTTCTAAAGGAAGCTGGTTCTGTTGGGTTTTTTTCTTACATGGGAACAATCCCCACCCCAGACCCCCCCCGCCAAACGCCGCTGTTTTCTGTTTCAATGTCTGTGAAGTCACAGACTGTGAAATCGTGACCTGAGCCGAAGTCACTTAACCGATCGAGCCCCCAAGGCGCCCCCTGTTCCCATTTCTGTAGGTGGGGGGGGGACGACTTGAGACCCAACGCAGGTCTGGTTCGTAACTGCCACACCACACTGCCTTCTACACTCACTCTCATCCTGACACACTGATGCTAACAGTGACCCCTCCTGAGATCAAATTTTATCCTCACATAACACCTTTTACAGCTGAGGGAGCGGAGGTTCAGAAAGCGTCTAAGGAGCAGAGTCAAGGCTTTTCAGTGTTTCATAATGTCAGCATCACTGTGGAGATGGTCAGTTCACAGAACTGCCCCCGTGGTAGGGGTCTAACCTGCCGTCTGGTCTTTGAACCTCAAAGAGCGCTTCAGCCTCAACAGAACTGAGGCACAGACCTTGCTCCCTGGGGTGAGGAGGGGAAGTCCGTTCCTTGGAGTCTCTAATCCTATAATCACTAGGGAAATCTTCATGCCGTTGGTGCGGACCTTATCCCGGAAGCCTCAAAGAACAAATCCAGCCCCTGCACGGAGACAGACCTTCAACATCAAATGTGGGGTGGCGGCTGCCATACACCCTGAGTCTTTTCAAGGAGGAGCCAGGTTCTGGGGGTGGCGGCAGGTCGTGGCTCAAATATACCTCATCGACCAAAAGACAGAGTTCGTAGGGGCTGGCACACAGGCCTCTCTGTGCGGTGGAAGGGGGTGTGAAGTAGGACAACCTTCCTGCAGGTGCATTTGACCTAGTCTCGCAAAGACTTTTGAAAGGTTCATAGCCTTTGGCCAATAACTCCACTTGGGGAACTCATCCCAGGAAAATCAGCAGCCAAGCACGCCAAGACGTTCACCGCATGGTTATTCATCATAGCAAACAGTATAATCAGTCCCCAACGGTGGGGCGTTGCCCAAAGGAGTTATAGGACACCAACATTACAGAATATTATGAGGTCACTGAAAATCGTATTTTCAAAGAATATTTAATGACTTGGGAATTTCTCAAGAACTAATGGTTAGTGAAACAGTCAGAAGCAAGTTATACCCATACAGTGCTCCCCATCTATTAAAAAACACATAGTGGGGCGCCTGGGTGGCTCAGCCAGTTGAGCATCTGACTTTAGCTCAGGTCACGATCTCACAGCTCGTGAGCTCGAGCCCCGCGTCGGGCTCTGTGCTGTCAGCAAAGAGCCTGGAGCCTGCTTTGGATTCTGTGTCTCCCTCTCTCTCTGCCCCTAACCCACTCGCATTCTATCTCTGTCTCTCTCAAAAATAAATAAACATTAAAAAAACTAAAAACAAACAAACAAACAAAAAAACACCCAGTCTGGGGCACCTGGATGGCTCATTCAGTTAAGTTCCCAACAGTTGGTTTTGGCTCAGGTCATGATCTCAGTTTGTGGGTTCGAGCCCCACTGCAGGCTCTGTGCTAATGGTGGGGAGCCTGCTTGGGATTCTCTCTCTCCCTCTCTCTCTGCCCCTTCCCTGCACGTGCTCTCTCTCTCTCTCTCTTTCTCTCTCTCAAAATAAATACATAAATTAAAAAAATTAAAGACAAACAAACAAAAGACCCCACGGAGTCTGTAAGAAAATCCATCAAGATGTTAATAGTGGCAATGTCTGGCTAGTTGCACATTCGTGGTTTCCAATTCTTCCCCAGGACATTTACAATTTTTATCAAAAAGATAGACATTATTAAAAGCACACACGGGGCGCCTGGGTGGCTCAGTCAGTTGGGCGGCTGACTTCGGCTGAGGTCATGATCTCGCGGTCCGTGAGTTCGAGCCCTGCGTCGGGCTCTGTGCTGACAGCTCAGAGCCTGGAGCCTGTTTCGGATTCTGTGTCTCCCTCTCTCTGACCCTCCCCGTTCATGCTCTGTCTCTCTCTGTCTCAAGAATAAATAAACGCTAAAAAAAAAAAAAAAAAAAAAAAGCACACACAGGCATGCTCTGTAACTTTGACTGAAAAGTGTTTCCCTCTGGTTGTGACCGCACAGGTCTTCCAGAAGTGAGACACAGACTCGTGTCTCCCAGATTTACACGGCTCCAGAGCTTTTGTGGAACATAAATATGTTTGCTCACACAGCCTTCTCTACTCCTTTGTTACCCCACAAATGTTTTTGGGGGAAACAAACTCCCCGAAATGGAATAAAACTGCCTATTTACCTGAAAGCAGGTTGCAGAGGGCACAGCGTGCATGCGGGCCGTGGAGGGCCAGGCACTCCCTTGGAAGGGCTGCCCAGGGGGAGCTGCAGGGGCTCTGGGCCTCCGTCCAGGCTCTTATCTGAACCCAGTGAACTGACTGGACCACAAGATACTTTCAAAACAACCTGCATTGCAGCTGTAGCCTCTTAGAATTTCCCATCGCTGCAAAGCTGAATTCTGTACACAGAAGCAAAACATTTCTTACCTGGGGGATCAGCTCAGCGCGACTTCAAGGACAGACTTGGAGCAGGAGGTAGGGTAGCAGGCCCAGTTCGGGCACTCACTTCACCCGCTGAGTGACCCTGAACGTGGCCCCTGGACTCTCTGGGCTTCCCAGAGTCCTACCCCACTGGGCTATCGCTCATTATGATTCTTCGTGGCTGCACTTTTTACCGTATGAAGCAAGGCTGGCCTGTAGCCAGAGCACCTTGCCTCCGGTACCCAGACCGAACATAGAGAGTCACACAGTCTGCTGTCAGAAAGACGTGGGACGGCAACACTAATGATGACAAGGACAGTAATAACAGATCATTCGACAAGGGCTTGCTAAGCCCTAAGCCTTGTGCTGAGCAATTTACGTACACCGTTTTATTTAATTCTCGTGACAACCCTGCAGAGTTTTATCAAATGCTTCTAACCCTCCCCTAACAATCCACTTTAGGGATAAGAAAACTGAACTCTTGAACTGACTTGCTGGAAGGTGAGGAGCTGGGAGGCACGGGGATAAGAGTGTGCACGTAGTTTTATCTGCCTTGAGGCCACCTCCGTTCTGCTGCCTCCTGTTTCAGACCGTAGGTGAGACATTTGCTAATCAGGGAGAAAAGTGGTCACAGATCGGAAGTAGGACCTTAGAGTGTCTCGTGACCTTCTCAGGAGGGGCTGGCTGGCAACTCTGTTGTGAATCCCCTTGAATCTGCTCTCGAAGACCCCTCCCCCCCTTCCCTCACTCAAGTCTCTCCCCTCTCCCTAGTGATGCTCAAACATGGTTATATTTTAGAATCTCCTGGGAAGTTAAAAAAAAAATCCTAAGTCCAGGTTGCACCCCTATGGATTTCATCACAATGACTGGGATGGGGGGAGCCAGACATCAGTATTTTTTAAAGATCCCCAAGCGTTCCAATGGGCAACAAGTTTGGGAACTACGACCGTAGGGGTTCCATATTCTGCTGGGGCTTCAGGGAACACCTGGTAACAGGCATGCATTCTGAGACCGGGTCAGAGGCCGCTGGGCTGTCAGAGTTACCTGAGAGCTTTCCAAAGTTACCCTTGGGATGCAGGGGCTGTGGTAAGGACACCACGGAATCAAAGAACATCACCGCACACTTACTATAGGCTCATCTGCAGAAAGCACAGATGAAGCAAATAGGAAGGTAACAGTCACATCAGGCGATGCGTGATTTAAAGGAGGGCCCTGGGGCGCCTGGGTGGCTCAGTCGGTTAAGCGTCCGACTTCGGCTCAGGTCATGATCTCACCGTTCGTGAGTTCGAGCCCCACATAGGGCTCTCTGTCAGCGTGGAGCCCGCTTGGGATCCGCTGTCTCCCTCTCTCTGCCCCTCCCCTATGTGCTCTTTCTCTCTCTCTCTCTCAAAAATAAATGAACATTAAAAAAAAAAAAAAATAAAGAGGGGCCCAGGGCATGGAGCATGCTGAGCCAGGGGATGGGTGGTCTAACAGAGAAATCCCAGGCTTTGGTGGGGGAGCCATCTTTGGGCAGGGCACCCAGTCAGTCATCACACTCACTCTGCCATGTGCTGTCCCATGCCTCCCAGACCCCCCAGTTCGGCTGCTTGCAGTCTTCTCTGCTCTCTCTCCTCCAGATGTAAGCTGGTATTAAATAAGAGGGGGTCATCAGAAAATGGGAAGCGTAGTCCTTCTCCTCAAGGCCTTGGGCAAATGTCAGGCCCCCTGCGTCCTGGCCCTGGGCAGGAAGGAAGCCTTGCTCCCAACTCCCAGCCCTTCACACCTCACAAAGCAGTTACACATACAGGTACTTAATGAATATTGCCCGGGGAAGTGTGGCTGGACAAAGAAGGAAAGTTGTCCCTGGTCACCGCACCCGGAAGTGACAGCCAGGACAAGTCTGTGCAGGTTCAGAGCTCTGACTGCCACCATGGCCCTTCCGGTGGGGGCAAGCGGGGTGTCTCTTGCTCCGAACACTGTGTGCCCTTCATCCAAAGTGTGGGTGCTCCCCTAGTTTGCTAGTGACAGACCCCAACACGCTTGCGTGCACACACACGTTTACACACGCATGCACACACAACCCACGTGGCCGTTTCTGTCCAGGCCTCTGACTCTCCTCCTTCCCTGTCTCCATCCCAATCAGAACGCACTGGTCTCACGTCCCATACTTCAGGGCCCTGATCTCCTCGGCCAGTTAATCCAATAAGCGAAAGCCTTCTAAGGACGACACTGGGAGATAATGGGTCAGTCCCATTATCTTGCTGGTCACCTATGTGCACACTGACAGGAACCTTTTAGAGAAAGCCGTCTGGCCCACAGGGGCACTCTCCGGCTTTTCAGATTCTCAGGCAGTCTGCTAGGAGATCTATTTTGGGCGGAGGGCTTTAATTCACATTAGAGCTTCCAGGACGGTTCCGTGAGATTCCTGAGGTGGGACCCCGATTTGTCTGCTTGCCTCTAGTGTCTACCTTCTTCAGTTCTCTCGCCAATTCATCTTACAAAATCTCGCCTAAAGTCCGGCTCTGCTGCCACGACTCCCCCGCTCCATAAGTTTCAATGGCTCCCTATTGCCTAGACTCGAAAAGCCCAACTCATTCAGACATAAAAGCCATTGCTGCAGTCCCAGCTTGGTCCTGCTTTGACAGATTCCCTCACCCCGCTGCTGGTGCCACACTGTGCTGATACACACACCTCCACGTCCCCGCCTCCAATGCTCCCGCTGCCTAGATGGCCTTTGTTCCTGGTTCATCCTTGCCACCAGGCTATGAGCACCACGAGGTCAGTGACCTGGATAAACGCATGTCTGGGGCCTCATTCAGTGCCCAGCTCATAGCAAGAATTCAAGCTGGGTGAATGACTGCCGCCTTATTTCCCACCGCTGGGCCTTTGCTCAGGCTGTTCCCTCACCCTGACTCCCCTTCCCATCCTCAGCACCTAGAAATATCACCCAGGGAATAGACAAATGCTCCCTCCTGTCCCTAGGCTGGGAGATAATTCTGGATAATTCTGCTCTTATGACCTTGAGAGACCACATCTGGGGCTGAGCGTCAGGGGTAGACCCAGAGTCAAAGGACAGAGTGTGGGATAAGGGTTGTGAACGCTCTAAAGTTCATCCAGACACAGACAAGTTCATGGCAGGACCTCAGGAAGCCTCCTAACTTCATGACTTCCTGTTTTGATTTTTTTCCTTCTTTTCTTTTATCTTTGTGTTTCTCAAGATGAGAAGGGTTGGCTGACTTTCCCAGTTAAGATCCTTGGCACTTTGCACATGTGTATGCATGTGTGCCCGCAGAGGAGGGGGGAAAGGCTCTGGGGGGCAGGGGGTTTGTGTGGGGAAGGGCAGTAAGGAATCCTGTTGCTTCTGGTATTTCAGTTCTGGGAGACACAGTTCTCCCAGGCTCCGGGAAGACAGGTGATGGGGCCTCTCTTGTCCACGATCCTAGGCGGTATCCATTTACAGACTCCATGAGAAGAGACAAGAGGCTCCCTGAGTCTGGGATAGAAGATGTTGAGTGACCAGTGAGTGAGTGTGTGTGTGTGTGTGTGTGTGTACTGGGGAGGGGCCTAATGCTTGTCTCTGCAGTTTCCTGATTACTGGCCCCTTTTAAAACCCCCTGTGCTAAAACACATACAGAAGGTAGGGAAACTCCAAAACTCCAAACCTACTGTGCCTGAGAACTCTGATGGGATGTCCTGGGGGTGGGTTTCTGCCCTTGGCTGTTATTAACCTACTGGGGGAGACAAGACAAAGAACCAGACAATTGGTGCCCTGTGCTTTGGCGGGGGGGGGGGAATGTGGGGGGAGGGGAGGGGAAGCTATGGGAGCACAGAGGAGAGACCAGAACTAGAGACCCTGCAATCAGGAAGGCCTTCCCAGAGGAGGTGCTGAAGATCCAAAGGACTGAGAGCACACAGCCAGGGACAGCCTGGGGAATGCTGAAGACACAGAAGGACAAGCACCTGAAAGGCCCGGGTGTATTTGGGAAAGCCAAGTAAGCGGAGAGAGACAAGGCCTCAGAGGAAGGCCCACACCAGATGGTTTAGGAAGCTGCTGGCCTTGCGAAAGAGTCTGGATTCTACCCCATGGCAAGGGGAGCCATTGATGGTTTAACACAGGAGAATGGGCTGCAGCGGGACCCAGAGGGGCCAGGCAGTCGCGGCAGAGTAAGAGCTATGTCATACTCAGGGAGCCCAGGAGCCGGAGGGAGGTCGGGGAGGGCCCCCCAGCCCAAGGAGCAAGCTTCCTGGTCTCCCAGGCCTTAAGTGTGATGGGGGAGGGCATGGGGGAGAGGCCGCAGAGGAAAGAGGTCTCCAGCATCCCAGTCCCCCATCACGCCCCAGTGTCCCACTGTAGGGAAGAAGGATGTGGGCAGAAACCCGTGAACCGCTGGAAATGTAACAGAAAGGGCAAAAATACACGAAAAATACAAAAAAGTACAAAACAGAAGACGGCATCTGTGCAAATTGCGGGGAAAGACGTAGCTTTGAATGAGTAGAAAAACACATTTCTCGTTCAGGCAGAAAACCAAAAGAGGGTGCTCACACCCTCTCGAGGCCGTCAGCAGGAGCACGGGGGTCTGGCCTTCTCCTCCCTGCCACAGAGCCCCGCTCTCCCGGAAGGTGGGGAGCTCCGTGGGGTCGACCACACAGGCTCTGCAGGGGCTCCCCGTTTCTTGGCCCCAAGCAGGCCTCCTTCTGTGAGCCTGGTGTCGCTCCCCAGAGGCCCTGCCACAGAGAGGGCCCTGGTGGAGACCCGCCCCAAATGGGTGCAGCCCGGGGAGGGATGGGGGCATGGACGACCCTGAGGTGAAGCCTAGGCAAGGTCAGGAGCTCTGCTTTTTTTTTTTTTTTTTAAGTTTATGTGTTTATTTCGAGAGAGGCAGAGAGAGTATGCAGGGGAGGGGCAGAGAGAGAGAGGAAGAAGGAGAGGGAAAGAGAGAGAGAGAGAATGAGAACCCCAAGCAGGCTCCACACTGTCAGCATGGAGCCCCATGCGGGGCTCGAACTTGAGAACCACAGATCATGACCTGAGTGGAAACCAAGATTCAGACGCTTAACCAACTGAGCCACCCAGGCGCCCCAGCCCTCTGCCTCTTGGCCCAGAGGCCTGAACGTCTGACAGACCAGGGGTCATCTCAACAGAGACTCCCTACCCCTGGCCTTCTGGTGTGTTCCAAGGGGATGTTGTCAAGAATATAAAAATCCCTTCCATTTGCTGTCTGGGCCACAGAAGGAGGAGAGAAAGGGGAACGCGCTGGCCTGAGGCCCTTGCTGCGACATCCCTGCATATGTCTCCTGCGGTGTGAAATGAAACTCAGTCGGGGTTATTATTTCTGTCCAGTCCACAAGAGGTTCGAGGGCTGCTACTGGAAAGGCCAGTAGCCTGGGAGTCCCCTGACTTGGGCTTTATCTCAGCCCTGCCGCTCACTGGCTTGTGGCCTGGGACAAGTTCCTGCCTCTCTGGGCCTCAGTCTCTCCCTCTGAAGAGTGGAGGCATTCTGGAGGGCCCCAGATAAGACACATGGTCCACTTGCCACCCCCAGGACTTCTGTCTCTACAGCAGGCATGGCTAATGGCTCACCATGTCCCGCTTGAGCCCTGTGATCCTTCTTGGTGATCAGCATGGGGACATCTGAATGTCTGCCTGGGACCATGTGACCCTCTAGAGCTCTGACAGCTGTGCGCTAAGCCCCTGAGAGTCAGGGTACCTCTCAGCATTCAGAGAGGATTCCCGAGGCCTCTGGTAAGTTAAGCCCCACAGATGCCTCCACATCTGCCTTTTCCTCTCCAGACCCATGGCGCCCACACCCCCCTGAGGTACTCCAGCAGCCTTCCAATTCGTCTCCTTGGTGCCTGGCTCTTCTCGAACCCCAGGGTGAGGTCGGCATTCCATAATTATCGCTTTAATCCTACGGCCCCTCCAGAAGCTTCCATGGTTGTAACCATTTGTAGGAATTTGGGCTGTTGGATATCCAAGTTCTTTTCCTGATTTGGTGGTGGTGGTGGTGGGGGGGGGGGGGGCTCCCGCTGATACTCCACTGATGGGATGTAGCACCTCACCTTCTGTGATGAGAGGTGAAGAGGGGCCCTTCCTACCCAGGGTCCTCTGCTGGCCAAGGAGGGGCATGTGACCCGGTGTGGCCAATCAGACCTCCCACCTGGGATGGCAGATGACTGACTCCACTTCCTGCTCGGGACCCTCAGGGGCTGACTTGGTGCCTCCCAGCGTTCCAAGTCTGGTTCTTCATCGCCCCCAGCCCCTTGAACCTGGGAAGGCCCCCCAGTCCCTGTCTGCTTAAGAGGGCCAGCGTGACCTCTGTTGCTAGCAACCAGGAATCCTCACTGCGTCATGTGCCTTGTCCCTATGTCATCAGATCCAGGTTATCTGTTTGGCCTTGGAGGGGCCCGCACCCTGGTCCCACCTGCGCTCCCCCAATCTCACCCCCCAGTTTGTTCAGCTCTATTGGGGTTCTACTTTTCAGACTATCAAGAGACAGACCCGGTGTTAAATGTTATGTGTCAGATCCTCATAAAATACAAGAAATCTCCCTAATTCCCAGAATTCTCAGACTGCTTCTCGCATCTGGAAGAAACACAGAGCTTCTTTGCCAGATCATGTGTGTCCTGACCCTTGGTTTGGGACAATATGGTCCCCAAGTCAGGGGGGGAGGGTTCCCACTGGCCCACGACTGCCTCACTTCCCACCCCCACATTCCTCAGGACACCCATCTTTAAAAGGACCTCTGTATGCCCTGGCCATCCTTCAGGAGCGACCCTGCCTCCTGCTCCTGCTAAGACATCTTGTCTGACTCCTCCACATCTCGTGATTGCCCGTCTTCCATCAGCTTCCGTAGCCCTTCTCCCCGTAACCCACTCTTGGGGATAATGCTGGCTGTCATTTACTGAGGGCCTTCCACGTGTCAGACCTGAAATCAAGTGTCACTTAAATTATTTTTCACAATAGCCTTATGAAGTACGTATCATTGTGTCCATTTTGCAGATAAGGAAACCAAAGCTCAGGGGGATCAATTAATACAGCGGCAAGGCCAGAACCCAAGCCTCAGTCTGGGTGACTTCTGAATCAGAATATAAGCTACACAAGGGGTGGTGCTTGGCCTAGTTCTCTGCTGTAACCCGAATCCTGGAATTGTGCCTGACTGAGGGTAGGATCTCAGGAAATTTTTGTTGAATGCCATAAACTGTATGGGTGAGAATAATGCTACAAACTCTGGACCTAACCAGATCCCCTGTATATAGTTGCATGGGTCGTGCACTGCACAAATCAAAGGGGTACCATTCACATGGTGTATGGTCTTCTGTGGTTCTCTGGGCCTAACCATGATGCTGCCCTGCTTTTCAACTTAGCCCCGCCTTGTATTGTTTGCCTCGTTTCACGGATGCTGGTTGTTTCTCCAAGAGCTTATCAGCACCTCCATCTTAAATGAGAAAACCATGGACGGGTCTCAGCAGAGTGTGGGATACAAATAAAACCTAAGAAGTATAAGGCATGCTTCTTATGCCCTCTGGCCCTAAATACAATGTCAGTCTGTATTCAGCATCAAATAACCCCCCAACCACACGCTGCCAGTTGCCCAGATGCTGCTTTTGTCAGTAGTGGGAGTGGATCCTCGGGCACTATTCATACTTCTCAGAGCTGGGCCCTCCTCTGCTCTGTCTTTTTGGAATTGTCCACTGAGAGAACCCACCATCCATCAAGAGCACGCAGACTCTGCAGGGTCCAATGCCTGGCATCTTCCTTGCAAAGACTCAGTCCTGGGCCGGCACTGCCCACACGGCAGCTGCGGAACCCGAGGGCAGGGCAGGGGACCCCTGGCTCAGACCCTCAGCCTTGGTCCACCAGGCCACAGGGGCTGCCCCACCTCCAAGGCAATGGCCCTGGGACATCAATGGCCTTGAAACCCCCGTTATGTTTTATTCTTTTTAAAAGTTTATTTATTTTGAAAAAAATTTTAATGTTTATCCCTTTACTTTTGAGAGAGAGCGAGAGAGCACAAGTTGGGGAAGGACAGAGAGAGGGGGACACACAGAATCCGAAGCAGGCTCCAGGCTCTGGGCTGTTGGCACAGAGCCCGATGCGGGGCTCCAACTCACAAACCGTGAGATCATGACCTGAGCCTAAATCAAGAGTCAGGGGCGTCTGGGTGGTTCAGTGGGTTAAGCGGCCGACTTCGGCTCAGGCCGGCCTCTAACTCTGGCTCTGCTCACACTGCTGCGTGACCGAGCAAGTTCCTTCCTCCCAGCGTTTCAGTGTCGTCAGGAGACAATAACCGTAACCCCCCTCGGCCCAGCCTGGCACCAAATAAGCACTCAACCAATCTCAGTTATCATTATCGTCTGCAAAATCCCTGCCCCTGTGCTCTGCCCCTCCCCAGCCCCCTCCCCGCCCTCCCCCCTCGCTCCCCGTACTGGGTTCTGTGCTTCACTGAGGCTGCATCTCAAGGATGGGGCAGGTGCCTAACCCATCCTCACGACCCCAGACTTAGCGCAGCCCCCCGCACACGAGCTCAGGAGTGTCTGCGGGACAGAACTGAAACACCGGGGCCCTTCCCGCTCTGACAGCCTATGGTTACAAATTGAACCTCCACCCATTTGCTCATCAGACACAGACAAGGACCCTCCCTGGGCTTGGCACTGGCCACTTAGAAACGAAATCCCTCCTTTGAATGTGAGCTCCGTGACGCTGTCTGTTTTGGTCACTGTTGTATCCCCAACACTTAGCACAGTGCTGGGGACAGGACAGACTAGACTCTCAAGAAGTATTTATGGAATGGATGTATGAGTGAGAAGCGGGTGACATTTTCCAGAGGGTCCCTACCCTCCCTCACCCACCCACAGGGCCAGGGCAGGGGCTGGCTCCCACTGTCAAGCGGCTGGGCTGCGGGATGGGGTGGGGAGGGGAACACAGCCCCCGGTAGGCCAGCCACCTGGCGTCAAGCCAGACCCATTATCTTTCCAGGGACCCGGGGCTACTCTGATTCTCAAACAATAAATCCGCGAGGCCTGGTCTGTGTGGGACAGCAGCGGATGCAGCCGTGAAGGCTGGGGGTTGAGGGTGCAGTGCCTGTGTGTCTGGGGCCCCCCAAAGGAGACCGTGTGGGCAGCTCTTCTGAGCTTGGCCCTGGCTCCCCACCAGCCAATCCCTGGGACACCATCTGTGGTTGCCCCCTGCCCCCAAGCCACCTCCTGGGGACTCTGGGTGAGAGTGGGAAGAGAGGGCTCACATAAGCACAGAGACTGGGGCCCTCTCGTCTGCCAGAGCGCACACCCTGTGCTGTGGAGCCCCAGGCCACAGACCGGGTGGGAAGGGGCTGTACCCTACGTGGGGCTGCAGGGTGAGCTAGCGGCCAGCAACATGGGTGCTAAGCAACTCTCCTGGGGATGTCACGTGCACATTAGGCCTTAGGAGGGGGCAGTGACACTTGGGGTACACGGGGGCCGTTATCCTTGCTATTCAAGTGGCTCCCTTAACTTCTGTCACCTCAATCCCGATAGCTGAAGAGAAGACCTTCAGCTAGATAGGTTCTAGGAAGTCGAAAGCCAAGGTGGGCCAGGAAGAGAAGGAGAAGGTTCTGCTTGAATTCAGGGGTCCTCCCTTGGAGTGTCTGTGCAGCTGACAGTGACTCCCTAACTACGGCCCTTATTCATAGATGGGGAGGTTTGCAGCCATGTTAGCTCCTCCCCAAACACACCCACCCACGCACCCACACACACACATACACACACACACACACACACACACACACACACACACGGCTGATTGGATCAGAATGAACATTAAAGCTGAGCCTGATTCACACCCCCTCCCTCATAGACAGCTGATTGGACCAGGAGGAACATTTAAGTCAAGCTGAGCCAATCAGAGCACCTGACGACCATTATTTAAGGTTGTAACTGCCCCTTCACCCTCCCACATCCCTGTCCCCTTCCCTGATTTCTCTTCCTAGCCTTATCTTCCATTATACAACTTACTCTATTGTCAGTCTCCCCCACTGGAATGTAGGCCCCAAGAAGGCCAGGGTTTTTGTCTGTTTTGTTCCCTGCCGCGTCCCGAAGTGCTTCTAACTGTGCCTGGCACATAGTAGCTGCTCAGCAAAAATCAGTCGGCTGAATGAATTCTCTTTCCAGGAGACGTAATAATAATTCAGATCTACTGAGCACCTACTGTTGGTGTTCTTCTAAGTACTTTAAATGTGTGTTCGCTTATTATCTCCATTTTACAAATGGCTTGCCTAAGGTTACATGGGGGAGAGGCAGAATTCAAAGCTGTCTTGCAGGGGCTGGGCGTATCTATGTGTATTATTCTACGAGAGACATTGGTTTTATGGTCTGCAAACACATTTATAAACATCTTACCGGAATTCTCACTGTTCCCCCGGGGGGAGGTACTATTTCCCTAATTTTAGAGATGAGCGAACTGGGGCTCAGAAAGGTTAATTGACTTGCACAAGGTCCCACAGCAAAAAAGTATCAGGGCTGAAAGCAGCACCTAGGACTTCACACTCTCCCCCCGAGCCCCGGTTCTTTTCAGACACTAAGGCAGCTCCTGGAAAATGCTGTTCCTGCCCTCGGAAACGTGTGCTTTCTCTAGGAAGATAAGCTAGAGGAGGGGACAGATTTGCAGGCCCAAGCAGAGGCTGAACTGACCGAGGAAGGAGAAGTAACAAGGCTTGTTTCCCCTCCGTTACTGTGAAATCCTTCTAAAGGAGTGACAGCAAAGCAGAAGGCAAGACGCTGGAAATTGGAGCACACGGAAGGGGGGTGCGGTACAAACACTCCAATTCATGCTGGATCCCAAGTATTTTCACCATCATGGCTGCCTTCTTCAGATTACCTTCTGTTCTATTTCCCAATTAAAGGATGGCTCATAGACCTGAGAGCAATACTGTACTTCCAGCCCGTGGTCTGGCCAGCACAAAAGGGAAGGGGAAGATTTCCTCCTTTCTTGACTCTAAGATCTTACTGGTTTGTGAAAGGATCACTGACTCCTCAGCTGACTCATACCCGAAACTCCACCATTAGGGATTAATTCCTTTGGTGCTACACCTTGCTGCTTTTTACACGTCGATACTCCGGAGAAGTGCGGTGGTGGGAGATGTTGTTGATCGTACTCATTCTGAGTATGCTTTGGGGACTTTCCTTGAGGCAGGTCTGAGGAGAAAGAGCTAAGGCTACTGGCTAAAAGGGGGAGAGGGGGAGGTGAGAACCGATGCGGTGGCTGGGGTGGGTGCAAACTCTTAACCTCAGACTCTGGCTGATGAGGTCACTGGCCATCACCGAGGATGGTGTTCTTCATGCTGTGTCCCACAGGAGAGCTCCTACCCATGAGCCTCTCCAGTGGTCAGAGGCCCTGCCCCCTGCACACCCCACCATCAGTGTGAAAGCCCGAGAAGCGAGGGCACTTGCTCAAGTCACCCAGGGGGGAAGTGAACAATGGCTATGTCCAGGGCCACACCCAGGTCTGCAGACACTCAGGTCGGTGCCCAGTCCCCACCCTGTCAGTTCTGGGGGCCCTGCGCACCAGAAGGGAGCACAGAGATCACCCGAGGGTGGTTCACGGGCTTTGTTCCCACGTTACGGACACTGGTGGGGCATTCTGCTTCCCCCTCCTGCCTTCTGGAACATCTGTGCAGGGGATACTCCCCACCCCCTCTCCTGAAGCCCCAGCAGGGAGCTCTCAGATCCGGAAGGGTCGCTTCTCATCTGGAAAGCCTCGCCTGGTCAGAGGACAGGGTAGTGGCCAAGCCGGGAAGCTGTGCTACTGCGTTTCCACCAGCAGAGGGCGGTGGCGGCGCTGCTCTCAGCCTCATCCAGAACTCTGTATTTAGACTGTGTGGGAGGAGATTTAGCAGACCGGCTCTTCCTTAGGCTGGGGTTCTTGAGACACGCTTCAGCCTTGACCTAAATGCTCACAGTCATAGTAGCTCACTATTATGCTCGGTTCACCAGAAAACTCTTCTTTATATGGCCATGAAAATCCACCTCCTTGTACGTCTTGCCATAAGTGCCCTAACTCTGCTTCTGGAGCCACACAGAAAAAGTCAACTGTTTTTTTATTTGCCAGCCCTCGGGAGCTGAAGTCTCTTTCCTAGTTGGTCATCCACAGTGCTGTGTGACATTGGGCAAGACACTTTCCTTCTCTGGGTCTTTATTTCTTACCTATAAGAAAATAGAATGGATCCTGATAAATCCTGAAGCTCTTCTTTCCAATTCTGACATTTCCAGTGACACCCCTTTAAGAGTTCCTGCTGAAGGGCAGAAGAGGGGACCCTGCACCCCCCGCCTCTTGGCTGGGGTTTCCCGCACTCACAGTGGCTCCCAACACTCCTTCACCACCCTCCAAGCCACAGCCTGTTCTTAGCCCCTTTCCCTCGGGGTTTGGGTTCCCCTGGCTGCTGTGTATTCTCAGCCACCTCCACCTGAGCTCACTGTCACCCCAGGCCACCCCGACACCTTCCACTAACCCATCTGACCCAAGCCGCAGGTCACTGAGCTCACATTCCACCTGTGGCCCCAGAATGCCTGGCCACTCGGTGGGGAGCGGGAAGGATGGGTTTGTGGGTGGCAGGTCCCCACCTCAGAACCCGGAGGGCCTGGCTTCTTGCCTTGATTGATCTTATTCTCTTTCTCCCTCCCCCCCAGGCCCCTTTGTCCCGGACCAGCATTCTTCCTGGTTCTGGTGATGCTGCTTCCTCTCACTTCCAAAGCTGAGCCACTGCATCATCTGTGGTTTCTCCTGAGTCAGGACTATGCGGTTACATGTACTCAAAGAGGTCAACTTGAAGACGTTCAACAAGTTCTCTCTCTCTCTCTCTCTCACACACACACACACACTCCAAATGATCAAGTCGTTCTGTTATCCCCGGGGAAAATCCTATTATTTGGGGTGTAAGTCTTCTCCAAGCTGCACTCAGTGAATAAGTGGAGTAGAGTGCTTTCATCCCTCCCTGTTCACTGATTCTGTGAATTGCCCATCACGCTTTCCTGGGCTGCTGAAAAAGTCCGGCATGGTCAGATTCCTGTGAGCTGACGCATCAGCCTATGCCCCATCCCTGTCCCCCCTCAGAACACTACCTGATCCCGTAAAGCATTTTAACCGTGGGATGTGGTGGGAGGCAGCCTCCAAGGTGGTGCCCTGCAGTCTCTAGTTCCTGGTAGACACGACTCCCGTAGTCCCCTCCCACATTTTACCAGGGTTGGTCTGTGACGCTAATGGAATGTGGTGAGAACTATAAAAGCCTGTGGTTTCTGCCTCGGGCCCTCCTCTCTTGGATCTCCTCTCAGGGGAAGCCAGCGGCCATGGGTGAGGACATTTAGCCTCCGCAGAGACCCAGGTGGCAAGGAATTAGGGCCTCCTGCCAACAGCTCTGTGAGTGAGCCCGGAAGCCTACGTGCCCCCAGTCGAGCCTTCAGCTGAGTGCAGCCCAGCAGACAAATGAACGGCAGCCTCATGAGAGATCCTGGGCCAGATCTACCCAGCTAAGTTTGGCAGTCATTCGTTATGCAACACTGGAAAACGAATACAAAACTAATGATTCTAAACGTTTCTACTTTGCCTTCTTGGTCCCTATCCAGTTCCCGACATGGTTGGTTATCTATAACAAAAACAACCTTTTTATCAGCAGGACACTGTCAGGGATTTCTTTATGGAGCCCTCAAACCACCCTGGAGTGATCTCTCCAGTAAGTTCATGTTTATTTCTGGCCCAGGGGCATCAAATCAGAGCAAGCTAAGAGACAGCCTTGCGCACTGCTCTCCAAGAAAATGGGGCCACCCAGTGATGCACCAAAAGTCAGGGGCAACCGCGGGACTGGGTTTCTTGCTAGCTCTCCTGGCTCTGGCCCGCTCCCGCGTTTATGCAAAGCCCTGCCATTTCTTTCAGAGAACACATCCCACCTACTGGGTGAGAAAAGTCTACCAAGCTCTTCACAGCCACCCCCACTCTGCCCTGGCCAGAGAGAGGTCCTGTAACCATTCTCATTAGGAAGCCTCCCCATGTGCAGATAGACAAACGTGCCAGCAAATAAACCATGGTCCAAATGTGAACAAGATGCCCTGCTTCTCAAGGTCAAATCCTGTCTCAGGTTTTCTAAGGGATGTGTATTTATGTGTATTTCTTTGTTTAGCTCAAGCAGAGTAACCTTGAGCTTGAATGGCTTCCACTGCACCGAGGTAAAAACTCAAACTCTTTAGTATGATCTCCAGGTCCTGGATAATCTAGCCCCTGCCTAACTGTTCATCTCTTCTGCATTTCTGCTCTCCTGATCACCCATGATGCCTCCCCTATATTGGCCTTATTTGCTGCCTTGAGCCTTAGCACACGCTGTTCCCTCCTGCTAAGACACTCTTCCATGTGGACTTTACATAACTGACTCCTTTCCATCCAAGTTTTCAGAGAGGTCTTTCTTGACTATCTTATCTAATATGTCCCTCCCAAGTCTCTATCACATCACTGAGTTGGGCTTTTTTCACAGCACCTACTGTGTATGAAATAACCTCAACGACTGGTTTGTTTCCTTGTTTATTGTTTGTCTCCTTGACTGGCCCACACAGCTCCTGAGAACAGAAACCTTGTCTGTACACCTGTCTATACTGTTTGCATGATCCAGAAGCTTCTCTGATCTCTTGGAGCTCCCTTTCCTGCTCTCCCTCCATGCCCCTCCCCCCACCCGCATCCTGCAGATTGCCAAATGTGTGTAATCAGGGGAGCAGAAGCCCCAGGTCGTGATGCTGACCGAGGCTTGGTATACACCAAGGACTGCTGACCTCTTGGTCTGTGTCATTCTGGTTTCTTCTGGCTCTATCACTTTCCAGCTGTGTGACTTCGGTGGAGTTACCCAGCTATCCTGTGCCTCAGTTTCCTCATCTGTAACACGGGGCAGCCCCTGTTTCATGGGGCTGCTGTGAGCACTCCAATAAGACAAGGAGCAGTCCCTGGCCCATTGTATGTCCTCAACAGGTGTGAGCAATTGTTGTTCTTACAACACCCCTGTCAGGTAGGATTTATTGCCTCTAGTTTAGAAGTAAGAAACCAAGGCTTTAGGGTCTAGTAGCTTAGCTTGGAAGTAGCTGAATCCGAGCTGAATTCTAAGCCCCAAAGCTCCTGACTTCATGGCCACATATTCCAATTCTTCCTACAGAAATGGAGCTAACTGGTCTGAATTCGCTCCCCCTTCCCAGCAACTGCCTCCTAGCACATACAGAACTAGCTCTTTCTGTATTCCTCCAGCACGAGGCGGTGCCCACATTACCGCGGTCTCTAGTGCACCCTCCCACCTCATGGATGGGGCAAACTGAGGCCGAGAAGGGGCTTGTGGGTGAGCCGAGATGCCCAGGGCAAACCCTGTTGCGTGATGCTAAGTTCACAGGATACTGCTCCCAGATGCCCAACCAGGCTGCTCTTTCATGTGGGAGAATGGCTGCAGGTGGCTGAGCTGGGGTCTGTCAGAAGCCTCAGTCTTATCCACAGGGTCTCACTACCCCCCCTCAGGGCCTTAAATTCAAAGCTTGTAGTCCAGAAGACTGCGGGCCGTGGCCAACATTTGTCACCACCCCGTACCTCAAAACGTTTCTTGGTCCTAAAAGATCCTGGCCCAGTATCCTGGTGGAATCCTGGGTGTTGGAACAGAAGGATGGGAGGGCATTGTCCCTGGTCTCGAGGAGCCCAGTGGGTGTAGCAGGAACAGGTGTGAAAACAGAGTGAGGCCAGCCACGTGGTAGGCACGGTGTGAGCAGAATCTGGTGGCAGACCAGAGGGAGAAACATGGTAGTCCCGGGGGGCTTCCCCCAGGGGGTGCCCCAGAGCCGTGGGGGGAGGACCGCGAGCAGGAAAAAGGGCACAAGGGTGGGTAAGACCAGGACCAGCTCAGGGGTGGGATGGAGGGGTGCATGTGGGGGGCGGGGGAGATCCCGTGGAGCCAGGGCAGGTGTGAGCTTAGCCCGGAAAGAGAGGGGAGATCCTGGGAGCTTTCAGAGTGGAAGAGGGCCCCTGCAAGTGAGGGAGAGTCGGCAGAGATGAGGTTGGGGACAGGGACACCCAGTGCCCGTCTGCCATGGGCCTTCCTCTGACAGAAGCAGACTGGTCCTTCCACTGCCCCAAGGAGGAGTGAGAACCATAACTTGCCCAAGGTCACACAGCTTATTCCTGGCAATGCCAAGATTTGAACTCAAGTCTATCTGACTATGCGGCTGTGTGTGTGTGTGTGTGTGTGTGTATTACACATAAAAATATATAGATAAAATTAATTAATTAATTAATTAATTGCTTTTAACTGAAGGAGGTGACTGCAATATACAAAGAAAAATGACAGTGCAGAGGTCTCCTGTCCACCACAGGGGTGAGAGAGGCAGTTACCTTGGCCCTTTCCTTCCTCGTGCCCAGACCCCGGGCCCCCACACCCTCGCCTTGTTGCCCAGTCCAGCTGTCCAGGAAGAGGTCACCCGGAGAAGGAGGGAAATACCTTCTCAGGCCGCTTCCCTTTCTTTGTCTGGGGCTCTGCTAGGAGGGGTCCGCTAGGCAGGAGGCGGAGACGGAGAAAGGAAGGAAGAAAGGAAATCCCCCCCAGCTGTCAGGAAAGAGGGTGTCTCTTGGAAATGCGCTCCATGATCCCTGGGTCCTGTGGAAGCTCAGAACACAGGGGCAAGGGGCTGGGGGAGCTGAGCATCACCTCACCCGCTTCATGTCCTGAAATCTGGGCTCCCCTCGACTTCTGACGCCTATGTGACACCTCGGGCAGGGCACTAAGTGGCCTGGGGCCTGACTCTCGGTATTTGTACATTTAAGCATCATCTGATGGCACAACGTGAGCCAGGTCCTCTGCCAACTACACAACATGTCTCCAAGGAAGTCTCTGTCTGAAGACCCTTCTCTGCCTCAAACAAATAGAGCACCCAGCATTGGCCAATACAGTATGCTGTTGATAGTAGAATATGGGTGGTGTTCACTGCAAAACTATTTAAACTTTAAGGTATGTTTGTAAAGCTTCATAATAAAATGTTGGTGGAAAAAAGCTATCTTCCTCAGTTCAAAGTATTTATTTATTTATTTAATTTATTTTTGAGAGAGAGAGGGAGAGAGAGAGAACAGGGGAGGAGAAGAGAGAGGGAGGCAGAAGATCCAAAGCGAGCTCTGCCCTGACAGCAGAGAGCATGATGCGGGGCTCAAACTCCCAAACTGTGAGATCATGACCTGAGCCAAAGTGGGACGCCTACTCGACAGAGCCACCCAGGCACCCATCTCAACTCAAAGTATTTAATGGGTAAACATGTGATGTAGGTTCATCAAAGTTAGGAATAAAGTACTACTATTTGCTTAACACTTTCCTAGAGGTGCTAGCCCATGCAATTAGAAAAGAAAAAGTTGCTAGAAAATTATAAGTAAAGAGGTGAAACTATTACTACTTGCAAATGAGAAGATAATATCTTTAGGATACCTAAGAGAATATCCTGAGAAAGTACCATAAACAATCAGTAAATTTAGTAACATGGCGAGATAAAAAATGAACATATAGCAACCAATGGCTTTCTAATATGCAGTCACCAGTTTGCACCATATAATGGAAAAAAGGGCCCCATATACAAGACCAACAGCAAAACAGTCAATACAGATGGCAAGAAATGCAGAGATCTATCTGAAGGAAAATTTTAACTTACTACAAAAGGGCACAAAGGACTAGAACAAGCAAACTACAAACACAGACTCAACATCGTAAGGTTGTCCACTCTCTCTAATTTATCCTATGCAGTGGAAAAGATTGGACGGTCCCTAAATAAGCCCAAACACATACAGAAATGTAGAATGTAGCAAAGACTGCAGCTCCAATCAGATGATCTGAAATATGGATGACTCACTAAGTGGTATGAACACAACCAGATGGGAAAAAAAAATTAAGATGAGTCTACACCTCATACTTCACAAACAAGGCAAATTTATTATTATTTTTTTAAGTTTATTGATTTTGAGAGGGAGAGAGAGAGAGAGCATGAGTGGGGGAGGGGCAGAGAGAGAGGGAGGGAGAGAAAGCATCCCAAGCAGGCTCCAGGCTGTTAGTGCAGAGCCCAACACGGGGCTCAATCCCATGACCGTGACATCACAACCTGAGCCGAAATCAAGGGACTGAGCCACCCAGGTGCCCCCACCAAGGTAAATTTAAATATAGATTTAAATATAAAGATGAAATTGTAAAAGTACTGGGAGGCATGGAGGGAAACTACTGTATAACCTTGGAGAAGGGAAGGCTTTTCCAACCATGGCCCAAGATCCAGAAGCCATAAAAGAAGAGACTGGTAAATGAGACCTCTTGAGATTTAAAACAAGAAACCTGCATTACAGCAACACCATTTGAGAGATATAGCTGCAACTCCTATCCCCCCAAAAAGGGTAATTTCCCTAATATACAAATAACTTAATCGATAAAAGAATCCATGACCTTTTAGAAAAACAGATGAAGGAAATGCATAGACGATTCCCACCAAAAGAAACTGCAGATAGATTTTAAACACGTAAAGATATTTCAACTTCATTTTTAATAGAATGCTACTGGAAACCACTCTGAGAAAAGTTTCCCACACATCACCTTAGCAAAAAACTTTAAAAGTACGCCAACACTCCAGTTTTAAGGGGGCAAGGAAACAGGCACACTTACACTTTGCTGGTGAGAACGTAAACCGTTACAACCTCAGCGGGAGACAATTGTGCCAATATCTATCGAAATTTCAAAAGCACCTGCCCTTTCCCGCTAATGTGAAATTCTTAACTAAGGAATATTTACATGCAATAAAAGGCAGAGATCTTCTCTACACAGCTCATTGCATTTCTACCACTACAATGAAGACACAGAACATTTCCATCACCCTAAAAGTCTTTTCATGCCAACCCCAAATGCAACCTCTCTTCTCACGTCTGTCAGCGTAAATCATTTTCGCCTCGTCCTGAACTTGCAGTAAGTAGAATCATATGATGTGGACTGTTCTGTGTATGGCTTTTTCTGATCAATGTATTTTAAAGATCCATCATGCTGCTGTGGGTATCAGTAGATACTCCTTCTTACTGTTGTGTATTATTCCATTTCCTGAATCTACCACGATTTGTTTATCCTGCTGATGGACACCTCTTCATAGGCTTATCGGCCTTTTTGGATATTCACTTTTACATGACGCTCATTTAAGTCTTGCCTTTCTTTCTTTGCCCATTTTGAACGCAGTCGTAGATTATCGATACCAGTCCTTTGTGAGGAATACTCACCGTACGTATTGCTTCCCATGTCTGTGGTTTGCCTTTTCACTTTTTTTTTTGTTTTAAGAATTTTATTTTTTATTTAAAAAATTTTTTTATAATTTTTTTTAATGTTTATTTATTTTGGGGGGGGTGGGGGGAGGGGGAGAGAGAGAGAGAGAGGGAGACACAGAACCCGAAGCAGGCTCCAGGCTCTGAGCTGTCAGCACAGAGCCTGACATGGGGCTTGAACTCAAGAACCGCAAGATCAAGACCCTAGCCGAAGTCGGATGCTTAACTGAGCCACCCAGGCACCCCTAGTTTTTATTTAAATGTTTACTTATTTATTAGAGAGAGTGGCAGAGGGGTAGAGAGAGAGGGAGACAGAGAATTCAAAGCAGGCTTCACACTGTCAGCACAGAGCCCGACACGGGGCTCGAACCCACAAACCGTGAGATCATGACCTGAGCCAAAGTCTGACACATAACCAACTGAGCCACCCAGGTGCCCTTGCCTTTTCGCTTTCTTAATGGTATCTTTTTTGTTGTTGTTAAACATTCACTTATTTTTCATCATTTTGTTCTTAATGGTATCTTTCGATGAGCAAAAGTTTTTCATTTTGATGAAGTCCAATTTGTCCATTGTTTTTATAAATTTCTGCTTTCCGTGCCCTGTTAAACCACTTCGGCTCAAGAGACTCTCGGGCAGACTTTTCACTCTCCGTCTTCTGATTGCTCTTGAAGTTTAAGCTCCGTGAAGGTTTTACTCCCCGAAAAGAAATACTTATTTAGAAACTGATGTTATTCTAAATGGGTAAGACTTTCTGTTTGCAGGTATTGGTGAGTAAGGGCAGTCCCGAGTGGGGAAGAGCTGGAACGAAGTCCCGAATGCCTGGGGACCATGAGAGTGTTTTACAGACCTTTGCCCAGAGCCTCATCCTGGCCCCAAAGCTGCATTCTGGCCAGCAGGTGCTCTCACTGGTTCAGGTGCAAGTGCTCTCGGGACAGCTTATAGCCCTGAGCCCACAGTGCTATATCTCTGTCAGCACTGTGGGGGGGGGAGGGTACCTCATCTACCCCGTATCATTTAAATCTCATTCAGATACCCAGGAATGATTTTTAAGAACGATGTCTGTTGGACAAAGGAAGAAAGTGAAGCTCAGAGAGGTTAAGTAACTTGTCAGAGGTCACACAGCCATTACGTAACCTAACTGGACCCAGGCCTGTGCATCTTCCCCCGTCCGGGACTCTCTGCCACCAGGGTGGGAAAAAGGAGGGTGGAAAGAGAATAGGCAACGGTGTTCTACCCTGGCTCTTTCTCAGGCGGCCCCTCCTCCTCCCAGCCAGGTTGCTGCCTGGCCTCGGGCCCCATCCGCACCCCCACCCGCCCCCCCGCTGGCGGACTGCAGGAAGGAGGCACAGATGGCAGGCGAGGACGAGGCCCCCAGCCAGGCTCACCCAGCTGTCGCTTTGGAGAGCACCACGCGTCTCCTCCTCCTCCTGCCTTGAACAATTGGGAGCTGGCCAGCCTGGCCCCAGCTGTTCCCTCTCTCTGGTCCAGGGCTCCTGCAGACCCACACTTCTGAGGCCTTTGTCTCTGGGGGTGGCGGCGGCCGGAGTAGCGGGGAGAAGCGTGACTCTCCGAACCACAGGGCTGGACAAGATCTTAGAGAACAATGGGTGCAACGGCTCATTTTACAGATGGGGAAACTGAGGCCCAGCAACACAAAGAGACCTGTCCAAGCTCACAAGGAACCAGGCAGAGAAGTCAGGCTTCCTCACTGCCAGCAAAGCTTAGGATTTAGGGGTCAGGGGGGCTCAGGCAGGTTCCATTCCATTCCCCCACCAAGCTTTCACCAGAGCAATTCTACTCGTCCTGATTTTATTTTTTTTATTTAAAAAAAAATTGTTTTTTCAACGTTTATTTATTTTTGAGACAGAGAGAGACAGAGCATGAACGGGGGAGGGTCAGAGAGAGGGAGACACAGAATCCAAAACAGGCTCCAGGCTCTGAGCTGTCAGCACAGAGCCCGATGTGGGGCTCGAACTCACGGACCGCGAGATCATGACCTGAGCTGAAGTCGGACGCTTAACCGACTGAGCCACCCAGGCGCCCCAACTTGTCCTGATTTTATACAATGAACTTCCACCTCTGACTTTATCTCGGGGGTCTTTATCTGGGTCCACAGACCCCGTAGGTCTGTGAGCTTGGACAGGAGAGAAATGTCACCAGCTTGGGACTGCAATTTGTTATTTCCTTTGTTTACAAATGTAGGCAACAAAGCCCAGCAAGCATAGCCGAACCTGTAACTTTTTCATCACTAATCACAGATGTTTTCAGATCACATCATATTCTGCTACTGTTGTCCCCACATAATGCTTACATTCAGCACTACTGTGAAATTACAGCACTTATGAGGTGCTCCCCTTGGCCATGTTATTTAATGTGTTATATTTAATCTACATTATTTAATGTGTTATTTAATATACATTAATTAATGTGTTACACTTAATATAAAAGCACATATCCTCCTATATCATAGTTCTGGTATACATTTTGGTAACTATATGTCAGTACTGTTGGTTTCTTTTCTAATCCTAGTTTGTGTAATTAAAAATGTTATTCTCAGGGCGCCTGGGTGGCTCAGTCGGTTAAGCGGCTGACTTCGGCTCAGGTTGTGATTTCGCGGTCCGTGAGTTGGAGCCCCGAGTCGGGCTCTGTGCTGACAGCTCAGAGCCCGGAGCCTGTTTCAGATTCTGTGTCTCCCTCTCTCTCTGACCCTCCCCCGTTCATGCTCTGTCTCTCTCTGTCTCAAAAATAAATAAATGTTAAAAAAAAAATGTTATTCTCTGAAGGGGTCCATGGGCTTATCCAGATTGCCCCCCCCCCTGCCCCCCGCCCTTACCGTTAAGAACCTGGTTTATTTGCACAGCATGTTCCAGTGTTAAGAACTAAAGTTTGAAAACTCTCGTGCTATATCTATTACCTCAGGAGACTAAGATTGGGGCCGGAGTCACTCGAGATCAAGGAGTAAACCAGAGGGAAGGGGGCTGGCACCCTACGTGGGGAGCCCGCGGGCACGCCCTATACCGGGCACCCTCTGAGGCTTTCTGTGACATCTCACTGAATCCTCAGGAGGGCCTCTGGGTTGAGACTCAGCGTGTCTTCCATTTTACAGCTGGGGAAACAGAGGCACAGAATAGGAGGTAACTTGCCCAAAGCACATGGCTAGTAAATGGTGGAGTCCAGGCCCACGGACATCAGAACCTTCATGCCTCATCACTGGGCGTTCTGCCTCCCTGTCCGGGCAGACGGAAGCTTCTCACAGAAAGTCCCTGGGGTGTTGCTGTTGCCTGGGTGCTTCTCTTGGGGGAGGGGGGACAGGGAGCAGTGAGGAGATGAGATTCTGAAGGATTTGGGGCCCCAGCTGATCGTCTGACACGTGGGGGCACCCACTAGCTGTGCCGCCTTGACCAAGTCCCTCGCCCTCTCTGGGCCACTGTGTCTCCATCTATAAAATGCAGGGTTTTAAGCAAGGCCATCCCTACCATGCCCCTCCCGTCCCCTATATCACTTCTGCTCCCTGAAGCGTCCGGAGTCCGTGGACACAGGAGGCAGGAGCTGCAGACGCTGAGGCCTCGTGGCCTCACGCCTCACAGAGCAGGCAAGTGTCTCTCGAGGGCTTGGGGAAGGCCCTTCCGGTGAACAGATCTCATGCACATTCCTCTGGGTCTCAAGGATTTGGTCTCCTTAAATCTTACCCTAACCTTAACCAAATGCGAATCCCATGGGTTGGAGGGGAGCCACTGTCACCACCAACACCTCGGTAGGTCTGATTTGGGACTCTGGCCAGGGGCTGAGGGCAAGAACCCCTGGGAAAGAGCCCCGAGGGCATCTGGGCACGCCCTGCAGCCCTGGGAAGACACTTCTCTTTGGGGCCAGGATTTCTCATGGGTACAAGGAGGTGTGAGAACATGTGATCACTGGAGGCTCCTCCGACCCTGATAATGTGTCAACGTGAGGCTGGAATTGGGGCACTGGGGAGGGGGGTGAGGAGGGGCGGCTGGGAGGGCTGTGAGGCCTCAGGCCGGCTCAGAGCACAGAATCTCAAACTCACACCCACCCAGAGGTCCTGTGCCTTGGATCTGAGCCAGCCAGACTCCAGAGAGCCCCAGTCCCGATCCCCAGCACCTCTTCTCCCCATGATGTGAAACGAAGCATGTTATGGTAGTTAACAATACACGAGGTATAGCTCAGTTTATTGAGTCCTTGCTGTATACCAGCCGTCACGGTAAACCTCCACATGCCTTATCTCATTTAACCCTGGCAGACAGGGGGGGCTCCCATAAGCAGGCAGGCTGACTACAGAAGGGCATGATCAGGTGCCAAAATGCCCCCAGGCCCCTCCCCAAGTTCCCCTTCCTCTGGGCATTCCCAGCAGTCCCGCCAGTGTGCCCCCACACCCCCAGCCCCGTTCCCTTTTGGGCACAAATGACTGGGCTGCGAGTACCTTCCTCTCTACAATGCTCAGTGACTGTATCAACCAGAGACAAGCCTCCCCCTCGCTGGTTGCAGGCTGGGAAGCCCACGGGCTATTTCTGGGCCTGGGTGGACCGAGGAAGAGGAGGGAGTGGGCAAAAGCCCTTGTCATCACCAAGCTCCTACTTACAGAGCACACACTGTGCCAGGCTATGTGCTGAGTGCTTTATATAGCATTTTGTTTAATCATCCTGGCGCCGTGAGAAGTATCAGTATTATCACAAATAGAGAAAGTGAGGCACAGAGAGGGTACATGCCCGGGGTTTCACAGCTAAGGGATGGAGCTCTGATTTCTAAAGGTGTGGGAGCCTCCAGGCCTGAGAAGGAAAGTGGGGAGCAGATCCAGCTAGCTGGCAAAGGGGTCTGGTGTCTAGGCTGGTGCCTCTGGGGGAGTGAGGCCCATGGCCCAAGTTCACAAAGTCCTAATGAACCAGGCCCTATTATTTCCAACCTCAGTGGCTCTGCTAGGACTGAAGCCAGGGAGACAGTTCAGCAGAGGCCCTGACCCAAGGCAGAGGGGTGAGATTCTTTGACCTCTCAGGATATCCACCAGTCAGATTGCCTCCCTGGTCCCCTGTACCTCAAATCCCGGGGTCCCAGCCCACAACTGCGAACTAAAATAAGGGACCAACACTTCCCTGTCTGCCTAAGAGCTTGCCTTCACTTCCCTCAAAAAAAGGCAGTCATTCTTCCAAAAAAGGGAAAAACATAAAGCGAGGCTGTCAATCTCGGCCCTCAGACAAATGGAATGAAGTTGTGACTTCTCTCTCAGAGCACAATTCTCCCCCCCCCTTTCCCCAAAGTCACTTACTGTACATTCAGGCTGTCACAGGCTTTGAGATGCAAATTGCACCAAGCGGAAGGCAGCTTGAAGAACAAAGACCGATTGAGGAAAGATCTGAAAAATGGATTTGGAAAAGGCTCTCTGAATTCCCCCCGGAAAGGGGGAGACCTGTCTGCAGAAGGGAGCAGTGATGGAGATTTGAGGCTTTTCCACGGGAGCCAGCAGGGTTGAGGAGCTCAGTGCCGATGTGGGGAGTGATAGGGAGGGAGTGTTCCAGAAATCTGGAATGGAAGCAAAGGCTTTGGGTGAGCAAAAAGTCTGATTTTATTAGTCTTCAGCATGAGGCTGGGCACTCATTTTTCACCTTTCTTTTATTATTAGGCGTCGAATGTACTGTGAGTCATGGAGCTAACTGGTCTGCCAACTTCTGGGGTCGGTTCCAGAGTAAGAGCAGCTGCGTCAGTAATACTGTTCTAAGGTCTTTAACAGAGGGGCAGTCCCCTTCAGGCTGGGAAGCCCCTGCAGGGCACCACCTCGTCCCTAGGGCCCGTAGGAGAGGGGTTCCCCAGGACCAGCAAAGAGAAAACCCCAGCTGGGAAGATGGGGCACGGGAATCTCGGGACCTGGCCTCAGGTCAGCCCGATGCCCCCTAGCTGAGCACCAGCTGTGTGCAGCCCTGTACAAGTCAGACATGTTCCTCACCCTCAGGGCTCTCAGTCCAATCTAGGCAACTAACTGAACTGCAAACTTTATGCTGACAAACACTTGGTCTTGTTTACTGCTGTATCCCTGGTCTTGGAATTGTGACTGAAATGTAGTAGGTGCTCAATAAACATTTGTTGAATGGATGGGTGGATGGATCGGTGGGTGGGTGGGTGGATAGATGGGTGGGTGGATGGATAGACGAATGGATGGATGGATGGATGGATGGATGGATAGATGGATGGGTGGATGGATGGATGGATGGATGGGTGGATGGGTGGGTGGATGGATGGATGGATGGATGGGTGGATGGGTGGGTGGGTGGATGGATAGATGAATGGATGGATGGATGGGTGGGTGGATGGATGGATGGATGGGTGGATGGGTGGGTGGATAGGTGGGTGGGTGGATGGATAGATGAATGGATGGATGGATGGATGGGTGGGTGGATGGATGGATGGATGGGTGGATGGGTGGGTGGATAGGTGGGTGGGTGGATGGATAGATGAATGGATGGATGGATGGATGGATGGAAGGATGGATGGATGGATTGATGGATGGGTGGATGGATTGGTGGATGGATTGATGGATGGGTGGATGGATGGGTGAGTGGGTGGATAGATGGATGGGCAGATGGATTGATGGATGGGCAGATGGATTGATGGATGGGCAGATGGATTGATGGATGGGTGGGTGGGTGGATGGATGGGTGGGTGAGGAGATGGAAAAATAGATGGATACACTAATTATTTAGAAAATAATGAAGCATTTAGGAAGTACCCTAATAACCATGATCACAGAATGTCTCTGGGTGGGTACTGGGATGGGGAAAGCTTTATGGAACTGGCCTCATTTGAGTTGAGTCTTGTGGAACGAGAAGGAGCTATTCTTGTATTTTGCACAGAGCCTACCAGCAGCACACTCGTGAGGACATATTCAAACAAAACGGTGTTAGAAGGGAAGAGAGCGTGACAGCTAAACTGAACGAGAGAGAGCATGTGGCCTAACCTAATCATTTTGCAGAAGGGAAAACTAAGGCACAGGAAGGTCAAGTGACTCACCTAAGGTCACACGGCAACTAAGTGGCAAGGCAGAGATTCAAGCCAGGTCTGCCTGCTTCTAGAGCCTGATCTCTTAGCTGCCCATCCTGTGTTGCTCTCCTGCTCCGGGCTCTGCTCTCTTCCCTGAGACACCTTGTGGAGTTTTGCTACCATTCCTGCTCAAGCCCACCTCTACCACTTACTCTTGTGGGGCTGGGAAGATGGGGAGCAGTTGTTTAGCTCTGGTTAAGACCCCCTACCCTTGAACACCAAAGACGGGACAAAAAGCAAGAGAGGCCACACTGATTGGATTGGGGGTGAAGAATGCAACACCCCAGACCCAAGTTCAAGGGGGAAATGTTTTGCCACCAGGTCACTAACCCTCAGCAGGCATGGAGTGGGGGGCAGGTGCATAGAACTTGCACAAAGGGGTAGAAGTGACCCCCACCTAGAGACCAAGGCTAGCATCCCAGTCCCAGAATCAGGTTATTTTCACTATACGCAGCTAAATCTGAACATAATTTAAACCAGGGCCCCAGTTTCTGGAGGATAATGCCCAATCATCGTGAACGGCTGGCAGGGAGGAGTTAAGACGGGCACGTTCGATAGCTTCCTCCACGCACCACGGAGTTGGTTCCTTGAGCAAGACATACATGGGTAGGACCCTCTCAGGAAACTCCCACCTGCCTGGATCCCCAGTGGATGCCCCCTGAGCCTCTCAGAGACCAGGATGGATGTAACTCAAGTGCCCCAGCGCCCAGCATGGGGCTGGGTGATCAGTCCAAGCCCAGTGACTGAAGGAACGACAGTATCTTGTCTGGTTTCTGGCTCCAGGACACTTGTCTCCACCTCTTCCTGCTGACCGAAACCGTTGCTTCAGTCCTTCAGACAGGAAGCTTCCCACAGAGTCTAGGAAATACCTGGCTCTCCTGGCCTCCAGCGGGGATGGACGAATGGTATTGGCAAATCAGAGGAGCTCATAAAATACCCGTTGAATTAATGTCCAAGGACATCCTTGGAGACATTCAAACAACGGTAGCAACAATACAAGGCACATGTCCAGACGCGCCTCTGCCTGACCCTCTGGAAGGTGGGCAGGCCCGCTGCTGGGACAGCCACTTGTGCGCTGTGCGATCTTGAAGGAGTCACTTGACTTCTCCGAGCCTCTGTTTCCTCATCTTTAAAATGGGGAGAATAGCCCTACGTTCATCATGGGACTTGAGGTGAGATTCAAAAGCAGCAGTTACGTGAGACTCTGCAAATCCGCCCAGGTGATTCTAGCATGCAGCCGGGACTGAGAACCACTGGGTTACGGGGAGACGCAGACTCCTGATGTCCAGGCCAGGTTTCATGCCTTTCTACCAGCTGTCATTCGGGATACCAGGTAGCTGGCTAAGCAAAAACTCTGCTTCCAGCTTGGCCTTCCTGCAGCCGGGGATCTGGAGGCGGTGGCTTGCAGCAGGAAAGGGGCGGTGCACCTGGGGAGGCCCAAGTGGTTAATCAGGCCGCTGGGCACAGTGCCTGGTCTCTGGAATATTCATAAGGCCCCTCCAGCTGTGCCAGGCAATCAGGGTGCTGATTGCTCCCCCATCTGCGGCTTAACATTCCACTCCAGAGAGGACAGAGCTGGCGGCAGAATGTTAACTAGGGAAAAAACAGCCTTCGGCCTTCACAACAGCAGCCCGAGCAAGAGCCCCAGGGAAGACAAACGCACTTCTTCAAGATCTGCCAGCCAGAACTTATCTGCCCACCAGCATCCTGAGCAGTGGAAAGGGGTGTGGATTCAGAAGTTGGTAAGCTGGTTTCGGGTCCAGCTCCTGCGCTGACCAACTGTAGGCCCGTTTCTGCAGCCTCGGTTTCCCCATCTGTAAAACGCAGATGGCTCTGTCTACCGCCCAAGAGGACTGATTTTCAGGTGTTGTTGGGCTAGAGTGCTGTACAAAGGCAAGGCATCATCCCTGCCGCTGTTTGGAGTCGCTGTGGCCACACTTCCTACCCCACAGAAGTTTTCAGTCACAAATACTGAAATCCTAGGCAAAGAGGCTGGGGTCTCTCTCTCAGAAGTTTCACTCAGGACGGGGATTTGGGGTTCCCGGGCTAGTGCTGTTCTCACTGGGCCTGAGCCTCTCAGAGAGACAAGAAAGGAATGGGAAGGCCACCTGATAACTGATGTGGGGGGTGGGGGTGGATAAGAAAAGAACTACAAAAGCAGACAATGTTCTGTGGCCTTCTGGTTGCTGGGGGGAGGCGGGGGGGTGGGGGGGGAAATAGCCTGGAGCCAGTCCGAGTAGGGACAAAAGTGTGCCTTCATGAGTCCACAGCGCATAATTGATGCTCAAAGCCATGATTAGGATCCACCAAGAAAGGGCCCAAATGTTTTCGGTGTTTCTACTGAAAAACTCAGGAAACTGTTTTTAGAGTGATTTCTGTCAAACTGAGGGGAAAGAAAACCTGGCACTAAAGTAATAGAACCTTCTTCCGAAAATCGACCGACTCGTGGAACAGCTCCTCTCTACTGCTGACAGATAATGAGAGGGTTCTGAACTTGGCATTATTGTTATTGTCTGTAAGCCTCTCCCCAGCCCAGCTGGGCCAGGCCTGCAGGCTCAGCGTGACCACAGTGGGCAGGAGACTGGCAGGCTTGGCCCACGAAGCGGAAGAGGGGAGGCATTTGCCCTGATGCCCGAGGACCTCCTCTCTGGGCATGGACCCTGATCCCCATGGTCTCATTCGGTCCTGCCTCAAGCTAAGGGGACCTCCTAGATCAAAAAGTTGCTTCAGCCACCCACCCCACTGACACCCCTCGCCCTCACTGCAGATACTTCCGTCTTGCTAGCATTTTCTCCAGCAAGTTACATGCATGTGTAACTCTGGGCGGAAACATTTGCAACAAACATAATGGAGGGCCGAACGGAGCCCCTCTCTACCGCCTCTGAGAACTCAAGGGCTCCCTCTTTCCGCCAACAAACTGCTTTTATTTATTTATTTTTTCTCTAAAATAAAAAACATTAAGTGTTCCCCTAAAAACAAATTTAGAAGCTATGGCTAAGGAAAAAGAAGGAAATGAAAGAATTCGAGATCCCAATACTCAGAGATAACCCCTATTAACATCAAGTGTATCTTCTCCCAGTCTTTTCCGGCTCGGTAGATGGATGGAATAGAAATTTTCTAATGAGATTAATGATGTTTGACCTTTTCGTTTCACTTAACAGTTGGTCATGAAATTTTCTCGCGTCAAACACTCTCCTGCATCAGCCGTTCTCAAAGTGTGTTCTGGGGAGATTCCCAAGACTTTCAGGGATTCTGTTGGGTTGAAACTATTTTTATAATAATACGAGGACAAGATGTGTCTTATTCACTGCTATTCTCTCACAAGTATACAGCAGAGTTTTCCAGAGGCTGTGTGCATGGTATTAAAACAGGCTGAATGCAGGAGCAGATATACAAATCTAATATAAATACATATATAACATGCAAATTTTCTATTAAGCTGGATGAACTTAAAGAGATTTGCAAAAGGGTAAGACAATGCTTTTCTTCTCATTAATTTTTTGTGTTTTGGAAAATAGCTATTTTTCATAAAAATATGTTTCTTGGGAGAACGTGAAACGGGTTCATTAATGTTATTTTAAATGAATTAGGGGCTCCTGAGTGGCTCAGTCAGTTAAGCGTCTGACTTTGGCTCAGGTCATGATCTCATGGTCCATGGGTTCGAGCCCCATATTGGGCTTTGTGCTGACAGCTCAGAGCCTAGAACCTGCTTTCAATTCTGTGTCTCCCTCTTTCTCTGCCTCTCCTCTGCTTGAGCTCTGTCTCTCTCTCTCTCAAAAATAAGTAAACATTTAAAAAAAATAAAAATAAATAAATGAATGAACAAATAGCTATTTTTGAAATTCCTTTGTTTTTATTTTGAATATGCCAAATACTGACAGAGCCCATCTAAGTAAAAGTTCTTTGGCGTCCTCAATACTTTAAAAAAGTATAAAGTGATTCTGAGCTGAGCACTTGGCCACAACTGCTTTACATCATCAGTTTTTTTTAACAATGTTTGTTTTTGGGAGAGAGAGCAAGCAGGGGAGGGGCAGAGAGAGAGGGAAACAGGAGACCGAATCCCAGGCAGGCTCTGCGCTGTCAGCACAGAGCCCAATGCAAGGCTCCAACTCGAGAACAGCAAAGTCATGACCTGAGCCCAAATCAAGAGTCGGATGTGTAACTGACTGAGCCAGCCAGGCACCCCTACATCATCAGTTGCGATGGCTGCAGACCTTCCCTTCATGTGGATGTCCCCTAAATTCATTCACACATTTCTTTATTGATAGACCTGCAGGTTGCTTCCAATCTTCACTATTATAAAAATGCTGCATGAACCATCATGCACTTCTGTCGAGTGAAAACTTACTGAAATCAGAGAAAACAACAGAAACCAACTGGCAGAGTGAGTCACCGCCAGCCCGTTATCAGTCACCTTAAACACAACGTATCACAGAACGTGAAGGAACAAAGTTGAAAAGCTCTGTGTACGTGGAATACATACGTATGTGTCCAGATACGTCATCTCCAACCAGAGTCTCACACTCCATACAGAGTACCTGTTTTTTCTGCTGTCCTTGAAATGTTTACAAATTCTGATCATATTCTAGACCAGTGCTTTTACTGACAATAGCAAACTCGTTGGTACCACTGTAGAAACTGAGAGGAAGAGTTTAGAGACTTTTAAGCAATTTGAGAGAGAAATTTTCTCTCTGTAGGAAATAATCATACAAAAGATCGAGCACTGAAGAATGTTGCAAACATTTTTTTTTTTTTTTTTTTTTGTAAACTTGAGACTGTTTCTGTTGGACGGATTCCCTGAAGTGGGATTGCTGGGCCAGTGGATATGCGTGTTTACATGCTAATGGTTATTGCCAAGCTACCTGTAACTTTGACGTAAATACATCAAGTACACTAAGAATGTGTTCTGTCACAGCCTTGAAATACCAAAGATGATCATACTTTTATATCTTTTCCTATTTTAGTAGGTTAAAAGACTGATTTTCATCTTCTGTGAACCACTTTTTCATATTGTTTGCCTGTTTTCTTTTGCCTGGGTTTTGCCTCTTTTCATATTGTTTGCCTGGGTTCTTTTTCTCATTGGTTTTTCTGGACTGCTTCTCTATTCTGAACGTGGATCTGTTGTCTGTTATATAGCACCAATCCTGTATCAGTGATGTGGCTTGCCTTAAATTTTCCTTACCTGTCTCATTGCAGTACAGAAACTTTACCTTAAAAAAACTTTTTTTGTTCCAATCTATTCATCATTTCCTTTATGGTTTGGGGATCCTCGTCTTGCTTAGAAATCCTTTCCTTATTGCGTGATTTAAAAAAAATACTCGCCGGGGCACCTGGGTGGCTCAGCCAGTTAAGCATCAGACTTCGGCTCAGGTCATGATCGCACATGTGGGTTCGAGCCCCACGTCAGGCTCTGTGGCTGACAACTCAGAGCCTGGAGCCTGCTTCAGATTCTGTCTCCCTCTCTCTCTCTGCCCCTCCCCTGCTTGCACTCTGTCTCTCTTTCTCTCAAAAAAATAAACATTAAAAAAAATAATAAAAAAATACTCTCCATTTCCTGTAATATACTTGCAGCTTTTTCTTTTCTCTCTTGTCTCCTTTCTCTTTTCTTTTAATGTTTAGATCTTTAAGACATCTGGAATTAATTTTTGTTACAGTGTGAGCCACTGACTATTGTCCTTTGCAAGCCACACATACTGTGGAGTATCGCAGGGGTGCCAGCAATGGGCTTGAGCCCCAGTTGGGACCAACCCAAACGTGGCTGGGGACCTGCTTCGGCTGGAGTTTAGCTGGTCCCGTAAGTAGACGGAGATCTGAGCCCATCTGGTTCGAGAGGGGAGACGAGCTACGTTTCAGAATCCTTCCGAACGTGTTAAGAGTTGTTGCGGGCATCTGTGGGCAAAGTCCGTGAGCAGAGCTAACGATTTTGCCAGGAAAATCCCCAAACTCCTTTCCTATGCTATGTGGTCCACAAAGAGCTTCCATACCCTACCATCCCAGTCCATGCCAACATCATGCACGGGGAGGATTCAGCATCCCCGTTTTGCCATTAGGGGAAGCTAAGGTGCCGAGAGGTTAGGTGACCTGCCTGAGATCGCGTGGCTGGCAAGTGGCAAAGCCCACCAGAATCCAGGCTTCCTGCCACCAGGGCCATGTCCTCAGTGTCACTGCAGCTGCCCCTTTTAGTGGGGGGAGGACATGGCCTACGGCTTTCCCCAATCTGTGTTCTCCTACCGTGGGTAGGAGAGACTGGAAAAATCCATCCTCCACCGCCAACTGACGCGGATTTTGAGAACTGACGCTTCCTTCCGCTCCTCCCGAGTGGTTTGGCGGAGGGTGGGAGTAGAGATGAGTCAGGCCGGCGAGGGAGAGCTCAGCCATAAACAAGCGAGACTGACAGCGAGCACTTTCCCTGAGGCGCGTGACCTCCCACGGGCCTCCAGGGACTCTGCCTGAATGCAGAGCTTCAAAATTTCATGATCTGGGTTTTGCAGATTTAATTGGCTATATTCACAAAGGCGGCCACAGAAGGAGGAAAACCTTTAGATGGGAAGTGGGGACGAGGGAGAAGATAAATTATTTCCAGCCTCTCAGCAGAGAGCTCGAAATGTTTTTTTAATGAGGGTGTCATTTTTGCAGCCGCCCCACGTGCCTATGGCTGGGTCTTCACCCTGCCCACCTCCAAACCAAAGGGGCGTCCGGGATACACAATGGCAGTGCCGGACCTGGTCTTGGGGGTCACCCAGAGATCCGATGTCCCAGTCCCCAGTTAATGGGAACCCCATGTATCCGAAGGGAAGTGACTTGTCCAAGCGCTTCCGGGAACAATCTTTGGGGAAGTGTTGGGAACAGATCTCAGGTCTCAGGGATCCTGGCCTGCACCTGTTCTGGCGAACCTCAGGAAAACCCTGGGGAGGGCACAGCCACCCGACACATGACGAGGAAGCAAAATGGTGGGGCGGAGGGTGGTGGTGCAGAGGGAAATGGAGGCAACAGGCTCAACAGTGACCAAGAAGGGTTTCTCCCTGCTCTGGGCCACAGCCGGCGCTAGGGAGGTGCGGGTCCTACCTGCTCCAGGGGGATGACCAGGAAGGAGCCACCTCCCGCGCTCTCGGTGACAATGGCCAGGAAGCGGGCATTGACAGCACAGAAGTGGTTGTCGTGCACATTCTTGGTGATGGGGATACCGTCGAAGCAGTGCTCCCGGTTGGCCACCTTCCCGTAGACGTTCCGGAACTTGGAGCTGCGGTATTGTGGACGCCAGGACATCTGTGAGGGACCAGGAGAGACAAGGATCAGGCAGGTCACTGCTTCCAGAAGGGCCTGGCCTGGGCACTGGGTGGAGGGACGTGGAGACAAGGGAAAGGGCCTCCGAGAATGCAGGGCCCCCTGTGTGCCCCGCCCCATGCTGGAGGACTTACTGTCGTAGCAAACTCTTGCAATAGCAAAGACCGGCATGAGGGCACTCACACATTTCTTGTCTTTTCACACACTTCCATCCCACCCTCCAGACAAGATGTAAGGTCCTTTCACTTTCGAGGGACATGGCATGTGACAGAGCAGACCATCCACCCAACAACACGTATGGGCTGCCTTTTGTATGTCAAAGACGGTGCTCAATTCAGTATGGGAGGTACAGACAGAGGAGGCTGGGTGTCCACAAAAGTAGAGGGTGGGGGAGATGAGGGTGGGGGAGATGTCCCCCTTTAGGTGCAAAGACACAACCATCCATTACCATCCCCCCCTCTGGTTCTCTCTAGAGCTTCTAATCTACAAATGCATCCTCAGAAATCTCTTAGTCCTATATCTCACCATTATCACCAGGCACAGAGAAGTTAAGTGACTTGTCCCAGGCCACACAGCTAATAAGTAGAGCCTTGAACACAGGTCTCCCGACTGGCAACCTGACACTCTTTCCTATCCCAGCCTACCCTTCGGAGCAAGGTTTCTCAACGCGTGGTCCAAGGATCACCTGTATCAAAATCATCTGAGCCTCGTACAACATTTGTGAGAAATGCTGACCCCTGGGTCCCAGTCCAGACCTACTGAATCCAGTATTTGGGGGCTGGGGCCAGAAATTGGCATTTTAATTCAGCTTTCCTCCCACCTGCAGGAAACACACCGTGAGACAGAGGCACATTGAAGTTTGAGAGCCCCTGTTCTAGACAAGGGAGTGGTGCCCCTCCCAGCCCCTCGCTACCCACCATTGATGACACAGGCTCCAACCGACCAACCAGCTGGCCCCTACTGCATGCGTGTCCCGTGCCATGCAGCCAAGAACGCAGATGCGCACGAATAGGTGTGTAGAAGACTGAGTGGGCAGCCCACAGCGGAGTCCAGCTTCGCTACAAGATGGCGCCTCCTAGGGGAAAGCCCTATAAATGGGCATCATCACAGATGGAGCCCACATAGGAGTGCTCTTGGTGGACATGTCTCTACGTGCGACGGGCCACACGCAAGTCCCCAGCTGGGGCCTGGCACGCAGCTGGAGCTCAACAGTGCTGTGTAAATGAACATGCTTCTGGCCCAACTTTGCCATCATCAATGCCTTCCCCTTGTTGCCAAATCTCCTGATGTCTCCCACCCCATCTCAGGACAGAAAGAGGCAAGGGTAGTATCCTTACAGGAAATTTCCAAGGGAAGTCAACACAAAAGGAAGCACTTCCGCAGAATCAGGATACCAGCTCTGGGAACCGGAAAACAAAACTTTGCATTTGATTTAAATAACGCCAGGAGCTCAGCCGTAAAGGTCTCTTCATTGAAGGAAGGAGTTCAGATCCAATAAGGAGAATCTCGGGGAAGAGAATCTCTGAGAATTTCAGGGAATCTCAGGGAAGGTTCCTCACCTGCCAACAAATCCTCTTCCCACCCGCTCCCTGAGCCACCTCACCCCTACCTTCTCCACTGCCCAGGTCACTCCACATTCCAAGGGCCTTCTCCCTGCTTGCCACTCCTCCCTCCCTCCCTCCCTCCCTCCCTCCCTCCCAGCCTCTGCCCACACTGCCACCCACTCCATCTGCCTTCTCTGGTCCCTGCCCAAGTTTGCAGGACTGGTCACGACAAAGTCCTGCTGGAGGGCAAGTGCACTGAGCCCAGATGGGAGCCTGGTCAGCACTCCTGGCTGCATGATCTTGGGGAAGCCCCCTCCACTCTCAAGGCATCAATTCCGTGTCAGGATTACGTCAGCGATGCCCAGAGTGGGGTCCCAGGTGGTCACTCACGATCCCCTTACATGGTACAGAGATGAAGTTTTAAATTTTAGTAGTTACGTGTTTATTTTAATTTGCGTTAGAAATAATATAACTTGCATGCCAAATCTACGATTTCACAGATATTACTGCTAATAAGGCTAAGTTAAAAAATAATGAATCAATTAAAAAAAAATACAGCATGAAAACCATAGCATAGACCTGGCAAAAATCCAGTCTGATGTGGGAGTGCTAGGAATTGCTCTGTCCCTTCCACTGGAACATTCTAGATTCCACAGTTCCCATGAAAGAGAAAGAAAGAGAAATTCCAACTCCTGTTCCATGCTGGTGCATTCCCGGCCTTCACCGCTCTTCCCTGCCCAGCCTACGGGGACCGACTTAGCCTTCGGGGACCGACTCAACAGCCCCGGACTCCTCAGAGCCCCTGGACGGCCAGCACCTCTCCCTGAGCAACTAGTCTCCACGTGTCACGAGCTCTCTCTTCCCAGGAGGACAGTCTCAGCTCTGTGGTGGCAGGCGGTGCCCCCAAGGCCTCTGAGCCAGACTGAAGACTGGTTTCTGCTCTTCCTGGGTAGTCCACGTGAGTCCTGGATGCCATGGGGAGACCTGCTGGGCACCCGGCCCGGTGACAGGCCCAGCCCCTCCCTGGGTGGGGGGTAGACAGCTAGCGTGCAGTTCAGTCTCCCCCAGACCGCAAGGTCCTGGGAGCCACTTCCTAGCCCATGTCTGGCGAGCAGGACGACAATTTCTCTTTCCGCTCCAAGCACAACCCACGGCCTGGCACCTGGGATGGGCTGAGCCAGGCCCGTCGATGACAGCCCAGCACTAAACTCTTCCCCGGTTCAGACTTCACTGCAGGGCCTCACGGGTCGCTGTGAGGATGAAGGGTAACAAGGACCAGACCGGGAGCCACACAGCCCCAGATACACTGCCACCTTTGCTGCTGCCTAGCTGTGTGACTTGGGCAAGCCACTTAACCTCTCTGTGCTATACCTCCGTCGGCTCTTATATAAAGGAGGGTAATAATCCCCGCTACCTCCACGTGTGCGGAGGAGTCAATGCCAAACTGCCGTGACGTGCACAGCACAGGCCCAGCACCCCTCTGGATGCTCATTTGATAGAGCAGAAAGTGAGGCAGGAGAGAGGAAGGGCTGGGCTCTGTGCAGTCTCCCATCCTGCACTCCCCGCTTCTCCCCCAGAGCCCAACATGCTCAGGCGTGGGGCCTGCGCCCAGGCCCTCAGGGCCCCCAGCCTGTGTCTGCCATGGCCGGGCAGATCCACACGGGCCTCCTGAGAAACGCCGAGTCCCAGAGCTCTGGCGACATTCAGGCAAGCTGACCTGACGGGCTCTCCAGAGCCTTTCCCACAACACTCACGTTACTCCGGGTGGAGCCCACGGGTGCTGGCTGTACCTAGGTCTATCCTCCCGTGTGACTTCACCTCCACTGCCTTCTCTGCTCCTCCTGCCTCCTCCCCTTTCTGTGCTGTCCCACTCTCTGCCCTTTCTTCCCTCCCCCCATCTCCCCGGTGCTGCATCCCTTGGGGTGTATACAAAGAGGCGTTTGTGGTCAAGGCCCCTGGTGGGCATACCTGTGTTCTTAAACACATCCCACTGGTGTCCCTCATAGCCCAGCTAGTGTTTCTGAGCTGGATGCTGCAGCCTGAGGGTCCAGAGCCCAACCCTCGGGGCTTGGGGCCTGCACTCGGAAGGCCTGTTCTTCCCACGAGCTTGTCTCCCGGGGCTGGGCCCCAGCAGGCCCTAGAATGATGTAAGCCTGCTTCCTGGGAAGAGTGGAGAGTATCTTTCCAAGGGCTTTGTTCTCCACAAGCCCGGCACTGGCCTCTTCCCACTGGCTGGTAGGCTGGGGCCGGATCTCCAAAGACATTCTCTCCTCTCGGCTAGGCCTTCAGAAGGGCTGGGGACCCGCGTGGTCCTCATCACTGCGCCTGCAGCCTCACCTCACTCAAAACCCACAGCAAGCGTGCACGGCAGGGGGCTGAACCGGGCGTCTGCGGTCCTGGGTTTCCATTCCCCGGTCTGACTCCCGCTAAGCCTTGGGAAAAACACTGTGCCTCTCTGAGTGTCGGGTGCTCCAACTCTAAAACAAGATCCGTAGTTTGTGATTTTATGTGGTTGTTTACTAAGGATCAAAAGGAGGTAACATAGGTGTAAGTCCCATTCAAGACACCACTGCTGCTCCTGTGGGCCCAGGCTATTGAGGGGCGTCCAGGAGAGCAGCAACTCACATTCTGCTTTCAAGTATGGAGGAGATGAAACCGGTGCCTGACAAGTTCACGGTAATCTAACCGTCGTGTGTTGGCAAACAGACTGTGGAACGTAAGTGCCATGGGAATTGGACATCAGGGAAGGGGGGTGTCACTGTGGGCCTCACGGGGGCAGAGGCCATCCACCTGTACCAGGCACGGAGGCAGCACGGGGGCCGTGCACAATCCCTGTGGGCAGGAACTACGGCTGTCCTTGTACAGGCTGGGAAACAACCCAGCCCAGCTTCAGACAGTTGGCAAGCCCACGAGGCGACTCGAACCTGTTCTTGCCTTCCTGACTCTACAGCCCAGATCAGGTTTGCTCAAACCATTTATGATGAAAGATTTCAATACAGAAAAATAGTTGGGGGGCTCCTGGGTGGCTCAGTCGGCTAAGCGTCCGACTTCGGCTCAGGTCACGATCTCGCGGTCCATGAGTTCGAGCCCTGTGTCGGGCTCTGTGCTGACAGCTCGGAGCCTGGAGCCCGCTTCGGATTCTGCGTCTCCCTCTCTCTCTGCCCCTCCCCCGCTCATGCTCTGTCTCTCTCTCTCTCTCTCTCTTTCAAAAACAAATAAATATTAAAAAAAATAGTTGGGAGAATGGTAAAATAATCACCATCACCTAGGTTAATTATCATTAACATTTTGCCACATTTCTTTTTCTCTCCCCGTGTGTGTGTGTGTGTGTGTGTGTGTGCACACATGCACGTCTGTTTTTTTTCTCTTTTGTGGAATCACTTGAAAGGAGGTTGCAAATGACATGACTCTTGTCCCCTTATTACGTCAGCATGCATTTCCTACAAAGGAGGACAATTTCCTACACGAGCACATTTTACCACGATCACATCTAGGAAAATTAACAGTTTCTCAATACCATCTAAGACCCAGCCTATACTCAAAGTGCTCCCAAATGCCTTTCACAGCTCTCCCATATTGTGAACAACCAGGACGGGGAGCCACGTGGCTCCCACGTGTTTCATTTGGTGGTGATCTTTTGCCTCCTCTCCATCTAGAACATCCCCGTCATCTTTTTTTTTTGTTTTCTTTCTTTCTTTCTTTCTTTCTTTTTTTAATGGCACTGAGTTTTTGAAGACACCAAGTTAGTTGTGTTATAAAACATTCCAGAGATCTGTCACATGTTGCTTTGTGACAGCTTCAAAGTCATTCCTGTATTCTCTGGAAGCTTTAGGAGTCAGGAGTAAAGCTTTGATTTGACTCAGGTTAAAGATGGCCCTGTTACTCGTCGCTTGGCTTTGGTGGGGGCGAGGATGGAGAGGAGAAGGCAGAGGCAACGAGTGCCAAGCACCTGGTCCGACAGAGAGCGGTGAGGGACCGGCTGGGTGCGCTGAGGGTTTGTTCTGAAGGGTGGTGGACCGCAGGCCCCGGGGGGCTGACCTTGCCACCCGCAGTTGCTAAGGGGCTGACTTCACTCTGAGGTCAGCTGCATGGGCGTGCAGGCAAGGGAACAGAAAACACTCCTCCCTCTTCTGCCCGAGGAGGGGGCCATGCCCAGGCTGGGGTGGAGGAGCTGCCCAGACCTCAAAGGGAAATCAGTGCGGCAGCCAAGAGATGAGCTAAAATCTGGCCCTCTTCCCTTCCCCCCCTGACCCCCAAGCACAGCCTTGATCCTGGTGGATCCCCCCAGCTAATTCTAGTGAGGGTGGGACGCACACTCCCTCTCTGAACCTTTCAAGCGCAATCAGCACAGACTGAGACATATTGGAGCTCCTTAAAAAGGATGCCTTTCTTCACGGTTAAGGCTGCCTGCAGTGGAAAAGGAAGCTGCCTTGATGGGTAGTGAGCTTCCCATCCCTGGAAGGGTTCAAGATTCCGGTGGATGACCTCTGATCAGGGTGATGTGGAAAAATGGGTAGGACTAGCTGGTCTTCTGGCCCCAAGATGAGATCACAGAGCTCCTCTGTGAAAGACACTGTGTTGTAACAGAAAGGGGCATTGGGGTCAGAGTGGCCAGCAAGGGTCATGGTTCTGTCGCCCTGGCCAGGATTTTTCTCTCTCCTGTTGCTAGCTTGTGAGCTCCCTGGTCAGCCAACTCCTTCTGTCCCCTGCACCGCCACACCCCAGCCCCGGCCTGGTCCTGGACCATCCTGTCTAGCAGGAGCCTCACAGTGACCCTGGTTGAATAAGCTCGTAGGATGGGGGGAGGGCAGGAGCCAAGGTCAGGCACAACTGCCCGGTTCCCTGGATGCGACACGGTGGAGCCTCCCCCAGGAACCTCACGCCAGAGCTGACTTCAGCTTACTGAGGTCTTGAGTTTCCTTTTCAAACGGATGCCCCACTCCTGCCCACAGGATGAAGGTCGGTCCTTAAGCCCCCCTCCCCACTAGTGCCTCTAGGTCCACGGCCTTCCTTGCAGTGTGTCTGTCCTGCCGGTCACACAGCCCCATCTCCTCTGGGCTCCTTGTCCCCAGGAGGCCAAAGCCTCTGAATTCAGTACAGCTCTCCGTCTAGGGCTCCTCGAGTCCCTTGCTGCTGACGGCACAGTATCAGCAAGGCGACCAGTGCCCGCAGCACCACCCCAAGAAGCCCCCCCACGTCATAGCCACGGCCCAATCTAGACACCACCTCGTTCTCCTCCCTCTGCCCCAGCTGACCAATGGGCAGATACCATAACCTCACTGAAAATATACAGTACGTATGTGACTAATTTGAGGCTCAGGGGGGTTAAGAGACTAGCCCGAAGTCACAAGCTATGAACGTGGCAGGGCCAAGACCAGCCAAGAACTTTTGACTCTCATCCTACCATTCTTTCCAATCTAGGACTCATCTTCTCTTCCTTTGGCCTCTCTCTAAACTCACATCCCCTCGCCCTCGCTCCATATAACACAGGGCACTACACAAACGTATAAAGAAACTACAGAGTAGGCAGAGCCTACTATTTGTCAGCTGTGTGACTTTATGCCAGTCGCTCAACCTCTCTGAGCATCAGTTTGTCTATCCATAAAATGCAAATAATGTCTCCCAGCTCACCGGATGCGATGAAGTCACCAAATACAAGGTGACTGGCACAGGGCAGATGCTTGCCAAACACTAGGCCCAGCCTCTCCCCTTCTCCTGTAAGGGAGAGGCTCTGACCTCAATTAAGTGTTTACTTGGGGAGGCCAGGATCCGCCAGGAGGAGGAGGAGGGGGCTGGGCTGAGGGTCAGGAGGAGGGAGGGAGAGGCTCTGGCCTCCAGATGTGCACAGCTGCTGGGCCTGCTCCCTGGCGGCCTCTCCCTGGGCCCAGTGCCATCCCGGTCTCCCTCTGAGAGGAGGAGGGCCCGGAAGGAAGGAGCATTCATTTCGCAGCTGAATGGCCCTTGTAGCCTCTTAAGAAATGGAGGCTGGCTTTTTTCTCCTCTGAGATAATCACTATGTACACTCCACATGGAAGCAAATTGTATCCTGTCCTCCGATCCTAGAAATGATTTATTGTGGCCAGCGGGTACATTTTCTAGATGATGGTGACTGAAATGTAGTCCTTTAACTGGAACACAAAAACGTCTCCGACTCAGGTGAGGGGGGAGCTTGCGGCTGCGTCCTTGGGGGAGAGCGGTCAGCCAGAGAGCCCAGGAGGCCACGGGGATCTGCGCTGGCCCATCGGGATCTATGGGAGAGCCACTTTCTGGCCACGTGCTGCCAGAGAAAGGCTGACACGTTCAGTCTTGTTGGGATCACGGGCTGTGTGACATGGGACGAGCCGCCTTCCTTCTCCCGGATCAGTGGCCTCTTTGTGCAACGTGTGGGCATCAGCCACACCTCCATCCTAAATCTCTGTGAGGACGGGACGTGAGGACACAGGGGAGAGGTGCCCACAATGTGTGGGGGCCCTGAGCCCGCATGCTGGTCACCTGGCCCTCCTCCATTTCTGAGCTGGCTCTGCTTTCCCGAACCCGGGACTGGACACACAGGGTAATAAACAGGCAAAGTTGGAACTATTTGCTTACGTATGTATGTATGAATGTGTGTATGTATTGAGAGAGAGAGTGCACAAGTCGGGGAGGGGGGGGAGAGAGAGAGAGAGAGAGAGAGAGAGAGAGAGAGAATCTTAAGTAGGCTCCAATGCTCAGCATGTGGGCTCTAACCCACAACCCTGGGATCATGACCTGAGCTGGAATGCAGGTTTCTGGCATGTTCCTCACACCAGAGGTTCTCAAATTGACTTCCACGTAGGCCCAGGGTTCCAAAGTGCAGTCCCAACCCATAGCATGAAGGTGCTCCCAGCTTCCTTCTCGACTTGAATACAAACAGCTCTGGGCCCTCTGGGTGGCTCAGTCGGTTGAGCGTCTGACTTCGGCTCAGGTCATGATCTCACGGTCTGTGGGTTCGAGCCCCGCGTCGGGCTCTGTGCTCACGGCTCGGAGCCTGGAGCCTGCTTCGGATTCTGTTGTCTCCCTCTCTCTCTGCCCCTCCCCTGCTCATGCTCTGTCTCTCTCTCTCAAAAATAAATAAACATCGAAAAAAACTTGAAATAAAATCAAATTAAAAATTCAGTTTCTTAGTCGGACTAACCACATTTCGAGTGTTCAGTAGCCATATGTGGCTAGGGGCCAACACACTGAGCAGGACAGATTACGGAGCATTTTCATCATCGCAAAAAACTCGATCGGACAGCGGCGGTAGAATCTTGCTTGGCCCCCAGAAGTCACATCCTAGTAGAGGCTAATAATCAAACTGAATCTCCCAATAGTTACTGACCTAACAGTTACTGACCCAATAGTTACTGACCAGAAAGAATGTAGAGGGACCGGGAAGGCCATGGTCTGGAGTCACCCCAATGACCTTCTCTCCACCCCCAGCAGATGTGGAAGGCCTGGGTGCCGGGCCGGCGCTCCCACCGGCTCCCAGAGCCTCTCGCGCAAGCCCTCCTCCACCGTGCAATGGGATCCCTCCCCGCTCTGTCCTGTCTCCCTCCCTCATGCTGTCAGAGAGCAGGTCAAAGCAGGAATGAACTTGGTTGGGACGGCACCTTCTCAACAGCCTGCAGATGGGAGGATACAGATAGCATCCCATAGATGCTGCACGCTGCCCATCACCCAACGCAAGTCTGGCCAGACGTGCAGTCTATTCCTGGAGCAGACTTCTGCCCCGAATCCCTGCCGTCTTTCCTGTTCCGCTGAGCGGGACCGGACACGTGAGGAGGAGGCTGCCGGCCTGTGCTGCTCCTGGCTCTTCAGGACAGCCTCCCACCGCCCTCAGGATGGCTCCCGAGTTGGGAAGTCTTTCCTGAAGCTCCCAGATTCTGTCCTGTGCTCCCCTTTCCCTGGCCTCCTCTCACTGACAGCAAGAGCCGACGTGGGATCGGAACTCAGATCTCACACCCGTGTTTGCTCCCCAATCTCGCTGGATGTTACGGAGGGCAGGGATTATGTCTCGTTCTTCCTCATTTTTCCAGGGCTCACCATCAGGCTCATTACGGTATGGATAAAGGTTTAGTAAACACGTGAACGAATGAAGGGATGACAGGAATGAGGAAAAGCGACTCTGTCACTGCCCCTCATAGCCTCCAAAAGCTCCCCTGATGCTCCCAGATCACAAACCTTGCCCATCCCCCCGTGGGGATCTGCAGGACAAGATCCCAACTCGTAAGATCCGACCTGGGCAGCAAGCTGGGGAGATGTCTGCCCCTCTATGGGCCCAGCTTTTCCTGCATGCGGGTCCGGACACGCAAAGGCTTTCATGGAACCAACCACACAGCCTGTCGGAGCAGAAAAGCACCCTTGGGTCCCCTAAAATCCAGCCTCTCGTTTCAGAGACTAAGGCTCAGAATGGGAAAGGGATTTGTCCAAGATCACACAGCAAGGTGATACGATGATGACCGGTCCACACTGCAAGACGCCTGCTGGGGGTGAAGGGTGAGGAAGGGTGAAGGGGTACGGTGTGTATTCCATGGGGCTGCCAATTTCCTCCGCATGCGGACCCGGTGGGAGTGTCCCGAGTGGGCAGGCCTTGCCCAGAGAAACACCCACCCACCACTGGGGTTCTATATTCCTCTGCCCAGTGAGGGAGGGGCAGTGGAGCTCAAAGCCCAGGCCCAACAGATGGTTTCTATTTGCAGCCACTGAGCCCGGTCTGTGCCAGACTTCTGACCTATTTTGAGGAACGGAGGGCCCCACTGGCTCAGGGATGGCCTCCCACTCACACCCCTTAACCCACAGTTTGGCAGGGGATCAGTGGGTGGTTCAGGGCTGGTGGAGACGGGGAGCGGAGGAGGAAAACCTTTGAAAACGAGGCTGGGGTGGATGTCCTCAAGCCTGAACGCCAGAGAAGGGATCCTGAGAGTCCCCAGTGATCTCAGAGTCTCCTGGGGTATCTGTGGAAATTCAGCTTCCTGGGCTCCACTTCCGGATCGCATTCTCTGCGAGGGGGCCAGGGAATCTGCATTTGAACGAAGCTCCGCAGGTGATCCCCACTATTCATTGTACTGTCTGTGGACTGACAGCACGGGTATTACCTGGGGGCATCCGACTTTGGCTCAGATCATGGTCTCACGGTCTGTGGGTTCGAGCCCCACATCAGGCTTTCTGCTCTCAGTGTGGAGACTGCTTTGGATCCTCTGTCTCCCTCTCTCTCTGCACCTCCCCAACTTGTGCTCTCTCTCTCTCTGTCTCAAAAATAAATTAAAAACAATTAAAAAAAAAAAAGAAATGCAGAATCCTGGCCCCACTTGGAACTAAAGCAGAATCCAGTTTAGTTAGATCCCAGGTGGTCTGCAGATATGCAGTGTTCTGGTTCAACCTTGAGTGAGGGCTTGTTAAAGCCTAACCCCCTGGGCCCCAATTCCAGAGCGTGTGATTCAGGAAGTCCAGGGTGGGTGCTGCCTGAGACTCTGCCTTCTAGAAAGTTGCCAGGTGATCCCGGAGTGAAGGAAGCCCCTAAGCTTCGGTGCAAGGGGCACTGTGCCCTCGGAAGCCCCGGTTCTGTGACCTTTCGTAAATCCCTTTGCTTTTCTGAGTCTCAGTTTCCCCATCTGTGAAATGGATAGAATTCGTCCATTTTCCCTAGGATAGCTGTGAGGCCCCAGTGAAATATAATGACAAGTGTGGAAGCACTTTGTGAACCGAAGTTACTATATAAATCCATTTGTACCTTAAATAGTACTTGAAGGGATATCATTTGCCCTTAACAGCCACCCTGCTGTAGGGTGGGTCAGTCCAAGAGTTGGCCTAATGTGTTCCTTGAGGGATTTATTCTGCATTCCTAGACTGCGGAGCACAAGGCCAGGCATATGCAGTCAGTGCTTAATAAGGCGGTGGGATTCCACTTGAGCCTTCTGGTTCTCAGCCCAATTCTCTTTCCACTGAGGTTTTCACTAAGGTTTTCCTCCCACCCTGCTCCACGGCCCTCTGGTTTCTTGGTAGGTGAGGCTAAGCAACTAAGCAACTTTTTTTTTTTTAAATATTGTTCGGTAGTTGAGGCTATAGGCTGAGCTGGGGAGACCCCCCCCCCCAAAGGCACCTCACCTGTGAAATGTCCTGCCTGATGCTTAGGATGATTTGGGATCTCATGTGCAGGACTCCCGGCCCAGCCCCCGGAACACCTGCATTGCAGGGGTCCTTCCCCGTGGAGGGATCTGCTCATTCGGGTGTCCCCAAGCCAGCGCACCTCAGGGCTCATATGTGTGTGAGGTCGGACCCAGCACAGTCAAGGAAACCTCCAAAAACAATGTGCCAAGGATGCTTCCTGGGAAGGGGGCATTCAGTGCTGCCTGTGGGCGGAGTTCCATGAGCTTTCCCAGGGTCCAAGGTTTCCGCTTGTCGGTCTCCGTAGCCAGGGCTCCCTGGGACGGCCTACCTCCCGGAACGAGACCTTGGCTCCCTGTCACCCGTCAGCGCAGGCAAAGACGGGCTGATAAACTGTTGCAGGAGGAATGTGGTCACTTGGCTTGGGCCTTCCCCTTCCCGAGAGATAATTTATCCGGAATGCAATGCAGGGAGGGCACGGAAGAGCGGGATGGTCTTCTTGCTATGGACTAGTGTCTCTGCTAGAGAACAGAGGGAGGCGACCCATGTCTCAGTGCCCCAAGTTAGAAAGGGAAAGCCGAAGACCGTTACGCTACCGTTAATCATCTTGGGTATAGACAGGGCAGAGCATCAGCCTGCCCACAGAGAAGCAGACACCAGGCCACCTGCACACGGCTTATTTATTTATTTTAATATTTATTTGTTTGGGGAGGGGGCAGGGCCCGAGAGATGGAGACAGAATCCGAAGCAGGCTCCAGGCTCTGAGCTGTCAGCACAGAGCCGAGCCCGATGCGGGGCTCGAACTCGCGAGCCGTGAGATCGTGACCTGAGCGGAAGTCGGACGCTTAACTGACTGAGCCACCCAGGCGCCCCTGCACACAGCTTATTTGGAGATAAATTCTTTGTGCGGCTCACCAGTCCCCTAGGGATGTGCGTGTGCAAGTGTGTGGGGTGTGCGTGTGTGTGTGTGTGTGCATAGGAATTACCATTTTCTCCAAGACACTGGAGAAACTTCATCAGCTGATGGTCTAGAAAAGAGAGTGGAAACTTTTTGATTAAACTTAATGTCACGGAGAAAATAAAAAGGTGTTTGTTTAAAAAACCAACTGACTGATGAAGGTCTCATGATGTTCTCTACCTTTCACTCATTGCCTTATAAAAAGCATCTACTAAGGGGAACCTTCTTGGATCTTTGGCCAACGAATCCCCTAGGATAGCCACTGCCGGCCAGACTCACGAGGAACACAGCCTCATCTAGGGGGCCATGCTGTGTCCCACAAGGACCTCTAGCTAAGCTCCAGAGCTCTGTACGGCAAGGGAGACCCACACTCAGTGGTGATTGGCTCAGCCACTCAGCTCCTTCCTTGGAGGACGTTTGTTTGTTTGTTTGTTTGTTTGTTTTTTAGGGAGGGGAGGGACAGAGAGAGAGGGAGACACAGAATCCGAAGCAGACTCCAGGCTCCGAGCTGTCAGCACAGAGCCCGATGCGGGGCTCGAACTCATGAACCACGAGCCGAAGTCAAATGCTCAACCGTCTGAGCCACCCAGCCGCCCCCTTCCTTGGATGGTTTAAATGTGAGCTACGTGAGCCAGCAGTTGGTGGCCAAGGCAGAAGTCACAAGCAGAAGGAAGGGGTAAGGAGAAGAGGGCACAGAGAGGCATAAAGAGGGTCACTCTTCCTTTTTAGATATGTAAGCAAGCTTCGCTCCTTGACACTTGCTAATTGTGACCTTGCCCCTCTTCCTCTTGGCAGCATCCATTCATCCAGAGCGGCTTAGGGCGGTCAAAGCAGGAATAAAAAACATGCAGGTTCTGACATCCAAAATAGGATTTTGCAGCTCCACAACAATCTTAAGAACCAGAGTTAAGAGGCTTTTCTCCATTCCGGTCTCCCTGCCCTTAGCAACTTGAAGAGTCTCCCTTGGCTAACTCTGGTGAGACAGCAGAGGAAGGCTGGGAAGCCCCCTTCTCACAGACAGAGGCTGAGGGTGTGAAGGGCAATGAGAAGCGAAGTTCATGTTCAGGTGTGCGGCCTGATCTGCCACACTTTGCGCCAAAATCTCAGGGGCCACGCGCTCGCTAGGTTGGAGGGCGCACTCAGGGCAGAGGGGTGAGGGGTTTCGCTCCAACTTCTTGGTTAGGATTCTGGAAGAAGGGGAGCCTGGGTGCCTCAGTCGGTTAAGGGTCTAACCTCAGCTCAGGTCACGATCTCTCGGTTCGTGGGTTCGGGCTCCACGCTGGAGTGGTGGTGCGGAGCCTGCTTGGGATTCTTGGTCTCTCTTCTCTCTCTGCCCTACCCCACTTGCGCTTTTTCTCTCTCTCTAGTATATAATAAATATTTCAGTGTTTATTTTTGAGAGAGAGAGAGAGAGAGAGCGTGAGCACAAGCGGGGGGAGGGGGGTGGCGCTCAGAGACAGAGGGAGACACAGAATCCCAAGCAGGCTCCAGGCTCTGAGCGGTCAGCACAGAGCCCGACGCGGGGCTCGAACTCACAGACCGAGCCAAAGTCGGACACTTAACCAACTGAGCCACCCAGGCACGCCAATAAACCTTTTTTTTATTAAGATGTTTTATTTAGTTTTGAGAGAGCACCAGCAGGGGAGGGGCAGAGAGTGAGGGACAGAGGATCTAAAGTAAGCTCTGCACCGGCAGCAGGGAGCCCGATGTGGGATGTGAATTCACGAACCACGAGATCGTGACCCGAGCTGAATGAAGTCAGATGCTCAACCGACCGAGCCACCCAGGTGCCCCATCAAAATAAATAACCTTAAAAAAAAGGATTCTGGAAGGAGAGAAACTGCTATTCAAAGAAGTGGCCTCGCAGGATTAAGATGGCCCAGGGGAAGGGTCACAGGGGGCTGGGTGTGCAAGCCTGAGCCCCCTTCAGCTCTTGGCTGGTGGAGAGAACCCACCAGTCCGCCCCTGCACGTCCCTGAAGGAGGACATGGAAGGTGTAAAAGCCATGGGCCACCAAGAAGTTGCCATGGCACGGGCAAGCTAACTGCATCAGAGGCTGGGGGCAAGATGGATGTGAGACAAAAGCTCACCTTTTGGGACCGCCGGGGCCGAGAAAAAAATGGACCCTGAGTCTGTCAGTTGCAGACTTCAGTGGCAGGTGCTCAAAGAATGCTCCAGGACAGGACAGACCAGCCACACCTCAGTGGTTGTTAGCCAGGACCTGTCTAAGGAGCAGCACAGAGCCAGAGGTCCCCCTTCCCAACACCTGAGGTCACATAAGCCCTGACCACTTATAGCCACAGATGTCATTTTGAAAAAGAGCCAGACGAGGAGGAGCTCTGAAAGACGAGTCCTCTGGAATCACTCAAGCAGAAGCTAAATTACCCAAAGAGGCTGAGGCTTTGCCTCACAAGGCTATGCCAGTGACCGCCTACCCCCTCCCCGCCCCGGACTGGCCTGAATGTGTTTGATCACCGTGACTCTGCGAGGCGGGGCTTCTGAATGAGATCACATCAGCTTTGGAGAAAATAAAGACTCTGTATCCTCTCTGCACATCCGAGCTGTCAGGGCGGCCATGGAAGGCCGCGAAGGCCGTGCACTGCACACTTGACCGTGTGAAGAGCGCCCCCTGGGGTTACAGAGCGTGGGCTGGTGTGGGGGAGGGTACTGCCAGTCCCTTCCCAAGGAAGAGGAGGCCAGAGGCCAGAGGCCAGAGGCAGAGGAAGAGGGCTCTCATCACTGTCCCAGAGGCCAGACTTGAGCCAACAGGATGGCCCGAGGGATCCCGTGCACGCGCAGATCTGCAACGTCATTCCAGGCTTCTGATGCCCGGTCGTGTGGCTGCCCCTGGGAGCCTGTGAGGCCTGCCCGCCAGTCACTCTCTTGCCTTCCATTACTAACGGGTAATAGAGTCTGTTTCTACGAACCAACAGAGAAGCCCCTCCAGCAACGTGGAGGGTCAACAACCGTCTCTGGCAGCTCAAGAGAAGGCGCATATGCGTCGAGACTTCCTCCAGCGTGGGCGCTGGCTTCGAGAGGTTCCTGCACCGAGCACCCTGACCCTGTGGACTCACCCTGCCTGAGCACCTGGGGCATCGCCTGGCGGCAGCCCCCACCTGGCCACTGGTCCTCCCCGCTCCGTGCCTCTCATTCAATAAAACAGACATATGCCTACAGCTCGAGGCATTCCCGGTTGCCCTTTTGTTCTGTTTTTTGTTTTTGTTCTCATTTGTTGGTTTGTTTCTATTTGTCTTTGTTTCGTTTTGTTTTGCTACTTGCAGCCCAAAGCATCCCAGCTGATAAAAGAAGCAAGAGCAGGAGGCAGCAGATGGCTGAGTCTGTGGACACTGCCTACGACATGTCTCCATATGAGGTCTCTAGGTCTCAGAGGCTCTGCCCCCACAGCCAAAACTCCAGTGATTCCGGAGACCGTGAGGAGGCCCAGACACCACAACGCCCAGCCCACACCCGGCCCGGGGCCTCTGCCAGAGGGGGGAAGAAAAGCGCGGACCCCTACATTCCCCTGCAAGGTTTTCGTCCCTCTCCTACAGCTCCTCGGGGTGGGCCGAGGCAGCTGCCTCTGCCTCCTGTGTGGCAGAACATGCTGGAAATGTCCCAAGGATCGGGGGAGGGTAATAGCGATGATCACGGCGGGGGTGGGGAGCGAGAATCAGATGCCCATTGCCTGCTGCTACCCAGACACCCCACATGCCACGCTGTGGGTCTGCAACGCTGTGGAGACTTGAAAGGAGATCCCCTCCCCGCTGTTTTATTCCCCTGAAAGCTGTCATTGCTACAGAAACCACGAGGAAGAGGGGTGGAGGGGAAAATGAGGTCATGTGTATAAAACATCTGGCAGGAGCCTGGGGGACGAGGAGCAAGCACGAGCACCCTGCCTCTTCCCTTCCAACGTAACAGCAAAGTGGGTGACAAAACATGGCCGTTGGGCGGCTCCGAAAGGTGGCGGTACCTCTGGCAGGACACCCTCCCACGGCCCACTGGGATTCTTGCTTTCGGAAGTCCTCTTTCTCCTTTCCCTCGTGGTATTGACACACTTGGATGTGAGTGCACACACACACACACACACACACACACACACACACGGCTCAAGAGCGCCACCTCCCTGACTCTATGGTGAGCTGGGGTCAGGGTCACAGGCTCAGCTTCTTCTTCAGCCCCATCCAAACCTTCCTGATGGGATCCCCACAGGGGCTGCTCTGTCACTGACACTTCTGTGGGTCCCCAGCCACGTCGTGAGCACGCCAGGAAGCCCCAGAAGTTGCTCAGTGCCCAGCCTTCCATCTACATCGTCTCAGCCCTGTCCCAGGCCCAGGCTATGTTCTTTGCTTCGGGTCCTCCCGGTCACGATGGAAGCCAAAGCGGCAGGTCGTCAGGTGCCAGCCCACTGGCAACCACTGACCTCCGCAGACTCATCCCTGCAGATAAAGTCTATCCATCCCTCCCAAGGAATCAGGAGCACCCCAGTCTGTGGGGCACTTTGTGAAAATAGAAAATGGTGCCCCCTCTCCGGGCAGATACAGATCCAGACCAGAGCCCGTAACGTGGGGGGCGAAGCATGCGCTAGACTCGCTCCTCTGCCAGATTCCTTTGTGCAGGGCACAACTTGCACAACTGTACATGGTGGCCACGCACAGGGCCTTTCCAATTACCTTTCTGTGTTTCTGACCTAAATGTTATTCTCGGACTCTGACTACTCCAGAACTTCCAATGTGGGGCAGACCAGCTCACAAAACACCAAGACCTGCTTAGTACTCCCCAGTACAATCCCATGGCTCAGCCAGCGCCTCCTGGCAGGTCTCACACCCTTGACTCTTCTCTGCCAACGCTAACGTCATAGTGCTTCTATCACCCAATTCTAACTCCCTGTTCTGTCTGGAGATGAACCACACACCTATCCCGGGAGACATGGGAGGGGCCTGCGGGCACTACGGTCTCATGTTCTCATCCTGCCCCGGTTAGAGGTCTTTCTCTACCAACAACCGACTACAGTCACAAGTTGCCAGACAAATAAGGCAATAGGTCGTACTTCCTAAAACCACAGTGGTGGTTCGATGTGGGAATTAAGTGCGGAAATGCCTATAGAATGCTCCAGACGTTACCTGGCACACATTATGTGCCCAACACACTTAGCTACTGTGAGGTCCCTTGACTAAGCTGTTCTTGTTTCCTTGTTCCTAACTTGGATGAAGCAATATAATGCGTTGTGCTTGCTATCTGTCAGACGCTATTCTAAGCATTTTGCAAATACTAACTTACTCTTCATAGCAATTAAGAGCTACAGTCAGTGCTATTATCTCCCCCAATTACAGGGGAGGAAACTGAGGCACGAGGTTAAGTAACTTGCCCGAAGTCACATAGGGAAGAGGTGGAGGGGAGACTTGAACCCAAGCCTTCCAGCTGCACCGGGTGTATGCTCAACAAACAGGTCATACAGCTTCTTGGTGGCTCTTGTGGGCATTAAATGAGATAATGCATGCACTGTGCTGGGCACACAGAAGGTGTTCCGTACTTGTCGTTATGTCAATGCGTCATTATTGTCGAACATTTATCATTGTTACTTTTTTTTAATGTTTATTTTTATTGTTGAGAGAGAGAGAGAGAGAGACAGAGAGTGAGCAGGGGAGGGGCAGAGAGAGAGGGAGACACAGAATCTGAAACAGGCTCCAGGCTCCGAGCTGTCAGCACAGAGCCCGACGCGGGGCTCGAACTCACGGACTGCGAGATCGTGACCTGAGCCGAAGTTGGCCGCTTAACCGACTGAGCCACCAGAACGCTTTATATTTCTAAGGGAGCCTGGGTGGTTTAGTCCATTGAGCATCCGACTTTGGCTCAGGTCACGATCTCATTTTGCATGTTTGAGCCCCTAATCGGGCTCTGTGCTGACAGTGTGGAGCCTGCTTGGGATTCTCTCTTGCCTCCTGTCTCTACCCCTCTCCCACTTGTGTGCACGCATGCACATGTGCACTCTCTCTTTCTCTGTCTCAAAAATAAATAAACTTTGAGGCACCTGGGTGGCTCAGTTGGTTAAGCGGCCAACTTCGGCTCAGGTCACGATCTCTTGGTTTGTGGGTTTGAGCCCCAAGCCTGGCTCTCTGCCGTCAGCCTGGAGCCCGCTTCAGATCCTCTGCCCCCTCTCTCTCCCTTTCCCCTGCTCTCTCTCTCTCAAAAATAAATAAACATTTAAAAAATTTATTAAAAAAATAAATGAACCTTTAAAAAAAGAATAATAAAAAAAGAACACTTTGTATTTCTAGCCCCGCCCCACCCCATTATGCCTACTTTGTGTTACAGTCACAGCACAATGAGGCCAAGGACTCTTCGACTGTAGGCTTCCGGACAGCAAGGACCAGGTCTGTAATGTCTGCATTCCCCGTGGGGCCTTACGTACAGCAGAGGCTTAACGAACGCTTGTTTGTTGAGTGAATAAGTGAATAAATGAGACACAGCTCCCTTCCACCTCTTCTGTGACCTGATCGTTGAAGAACCACTGATGAGACGCCAGAGTGGGCAGGAAGGTGAAAACAGGAGGGCCCAGCTGGATGTGGAGGGCGATGGGGAGACTGCAGCTCCCTCCCACCAGGACAGGGGCTCTGCCTCACCAGGGGGCACACCCCGGGCCACCCTTCCTTCCTTCCGCGGGCCCGGCTTGGCCAGCACCCGGTCATCCCCTCAGGCGGGGCTCAGCCGGGGTCTGTCCAGGCCCCTTTTCTCCCTGCTCACCTCCTGCCTACATCCCCCAACCCCACACTGCATCCTGCACCCTGGGGAAAGACCAGACCTGTCACGATGCCACTCAGCAAACCAGTGTTCCAGTCTCCTCTCCACTAACCACTGATGCTGCAGCCAGATTCTCTTAGTGTCCCCATTAGAGTCTCTGGCGCGTGGTTACTTCCCTTTCCCGACCCAAAATGGCCCAAGGGGACACCTGCACTTTTCTCTCTGTGTTCTGGAATCCGACGCGTCTCCCCCACACAGCCCCAGTGCCCCCCTGCCAACATGCTCCTCCTTCTTGGGGACCCGCCACACTGAAGGTCGCTTCACAAGGCCCGTGGGCACGAAGAATAAGTTGCCCTGCCCTGGCACGCCGCTTTTCACGTGCTCAGGTCTTCCCTCTAAATTCCCCGAGGGTTAGGATGAGGTCTTGGTCGTCGATGGCTCCCCCTACGAAACCCACACGGGGTACAAACAGTCAGGGAGCCACAGAATAAAGCCAACCAAATACATAAACAAGTAAAAGTGAAATTTCGTAAGTAAGAAGTGATTTCACAAATAACATTTACTCAGAGCCTACTACGTGTCGGGCACCATTAGAAGCGATGCACTTGAATGACCTTTACTCCCCGGTACCTTTATTAGGCCAACATCGCTGTGCCCGTTTTGCACATGCGGGAATGGAGGCAGAGAGAAGGTAAGTGCCTTGCTAGGGTCCCGCGGTTGGACTGGGAGTTAAACCAGGAGTCTGGCTCCGGGCCCTGGGCTCAGAGCTGTTCCCTGCACTCTGGATGCTACACGGCCTCCTACTCATTCTTCAAATCCGTTAAGTCACCCCTCCAGGGCCTCCCGGCTGTTCTCCAAAGCAGTGGTTCTCAGCCCTCGCAGCACCCTGAATCCACCTGGGGAGCTCCTTTTTAGCACATGCTGATACCTGGACCATCCCGGCCAAGGGGATGGAATCACCAATGATGGGGCCAGGGCATCTGCATTTTTAAGAGTTCCCCCTTCGGCGAGAAGAAAGAGCCACCGCTGTAAAGGCAGTGCCTGGCGTGAGGTCCCTGCCTCTATCCTCTATCTTGCCCCCTCCTCACCTCACTTCAAGGCCAGGAACCCTGTACCTGTGTCATCATCCCCTCTCTGCCGACATCACTCCTCCCCAGGGGGCACAGGGGAGGTGAAAAGAGCGAAGCTCAACCGGGTCAGGCTGCCTCGCACGTGGCACCAGGCCCCACGTGCTGCAGCCAGAGCAGCCTCAGAACATGAACGTGAGTCGGGACGCGTCTCAGGTTTTCGTCACCTCCTCCAGGACGCTGACCCTTGCCCCCTCGGTGTTTCCGACCTCAAGGCTTAATGACGTCCTTCCAACTCCCCGAGCCGTTGGCGCGGCTTTTCAGTTATTTACACGTTTGGGCAATTTGGTCTTCAATCCTTCCCAGGAGTTGGGTTTGGCCCTCCAAGCGCATCTGGTAGAAAGAGGCAGAGAGCCCCAGGGCCCCGGGCCTCCAAGGGAAAGGGGTGAGATGCTGGCCATAGTGCCACAGCTCGTCCACCGAAGGTCGTGGCAGGATTTCCAGGACAATGGACAGTTAGGCCTTTGGTAGAATACGTTATGAGAGCAAAACAACCCGGGGCGGTGCTGACCTCCTGACTTGAAAATACAGTATTTCAGGGTCAAGTCCATGAAAGACACTGATAACTAAATCAATCACTGTGCCCAAAGTGCTCCCTCACACCTGACGACCCACCAGTCTCCGCGGGGTCCAGCCTCTTCTGTGCCCACATTTCTTGCCCAGGCTAATCCTCGTGAATGGCATGTCCCTCCTGTGGGCGAACTCCTACTCATGCGTCAAGGTCCACCTCAAGGTCACCTCATCTGGGGAGGCTTTCCTGATAGTCCTGGGTACAAGGTACAGGGCTGTCTTCTCAAAATATCTTTTTACGTGGCCCATGGAACCCTTACTGCTCTTCCAGTCTGGTTTCTCCCACTGGTATATGATCAACTCAGAGGCAAGAATCCTTCCTCTCTGCATCCCTGGGACTCAGCACAGCAAAAGCCACAGGCCATGAGACAGAGATCCACGGACTCAATCTGGCCCGCAGATGTGGGGCTAAAGGGCCAGCACGGTGATTAAAAACATTACTTGCCAACATTAAAAAAATCAGGATATATTAAAAAATTTTTTTAATGTTTTTATTTTATTTTTGAGAGAGAGAGAGAGACAGACAGAGAGCAAGTGGGAGTGGGGCAGAGAGAGAGGGAGACACAGAATCCGACTCAGGCTCCAGGCTCTGAGCTATCGGCACAGACCCGACGCGGGGCTTGAACCCACGAACCGTGAGATCATGACCTGAGCCGAAGTCGGACGCTTAACTGACTGAGCCAGCCAGGTGCCCCCAAATCAGGATACTTCATCTAAAAATCCAGACTCCTTTCTGAGTCCACGTTCCCCGCTGCTGCTCCTTCAGAAGGGAAGTGGGGTGTTCCACTTATGCCTAAGCCACCTCTCCCCATTACGGTTCTTGTAACTCTTGTACACACTTGACCTATGCCCCCGGAGAGAAGCATGTAGTAGCTAATTTAAAGAGTATTGCTGAACAGTGAGTCTACTTTGACTTTTGAAGCAGCCAGAGCAGAAAGGTCTGCATGTGAACCAAACAAATCGCATTTCTTGCTAGATAGCATTTGTGGATGAAAGCCAGGGACGATTAAATTACCCCAGGAAGATGAACCGTGGCACATCCATTCAACGGGATACTATGCAGGGATAAGAAGGGAGAAACTATTGATACCCAGAAGCCGCGGGGAAATCTCAGATATGTTACGCTGACCCAAGCGAGCCAGGCACAAACACTGTACTTATCTGATATTCTGGAAAAGACAAGACAATAAAGACAGAAAACAGATCAGTGGCAAGGTCCAGAGGTGGGAAGGGGGGTGTTGACTCCAAAGCTGCGGGACAGAATCTGGGGGAGGGTGTGACGGAAATGTTCTATGTCATAATCGACGGTGGCTACGCAACTCTAGGTCACTGCTGAAACCCGCGGAACTGCACCCTAAAAAGGATGATTTTTATTGCATGGAAATCATACCTCAATAAACCCGGCTTTTAAAAAAATTACTCGGAGACATTTTTGTCCTGGTCCCCAGTACAGAAAGTTGCATACCAGAAACTATGGGAAAACTTCAAGTTTAGAGACTCCGAGGGCCCTGTGAGGTGCCCTGAGGAAACCCGGTCCCTTTGCCCATGCAGTGACAGCGCTCTGGACACCCACCGGTTAGTGTGGCACAGAGGAAGCCTCCCTGGGCACGCTGCCACTCGTCCCGTAGTGTCCCCACTCTGCACAGGTGTGGCCTTCAGCCACTAGCATTGGAGGGGAAACAGAGACCCCGGCCCTACCCCCAGAGCCGCTGGATTTAGAATCTTCTGGGGCTGACCCAGAACCTACCAGTCTGATGTTTAAAAAGCCCCTTGGTGATTCAAAATTTTTTTTTTCAACATTTATTTATTTTTGGGACAGAGAGAGACAGAGCATGAACGGGGGAGGGGCAGAGAGAGAGGGAGACACAGAATCGGAAACAGGCTCCAGGCTCTGAGCCATCAGCCCAGAGCCTGACGCGGGGCTCGAACTCACGGACCGCGAGATCATGACCTGGCTGAAGTCGGACGCCCAACCGACTGCGCCACCCAGGCGCCCCTCCTCGGGTGATTCAATGCAACACTAATACTTGAGATATGTGGTATATCGGCTTTGGGTCCTGGAGACAGTGCTTCCTGATATGAGCTTGGGCAGAGAAAACACGGTGGGTGGCACCTTCCGAAGGTCCTGATGATCCTACATCCCCATTACTCTTTGTGCTGCTGATCGCGTTCATCGTCCATTCCGTCTAACCTTGTAGGGTGCTTCAGGCTTACAGAGCATCTCCGACACGGATTACCTCATCTACACCGGGCAGCCGGCGTCTTTAATCCCCACTGATCGGATGAGATAAGAGAGTCAGAGAGTGAGGAGAGGCCACCTGCCAGGATGGGGTCCATCCCTCCTGCCTTCCATCATCCTGCTGCTACAGGGCTTGGAATCCTCCTTCCGGCTGGAGGCCCAACTGAGCAGGGGTGGGCAGCGAGGGAGGAGTCAGCAAGGGTCTCCTCTCCATCCCCACACCAAGAAGCCCATTTGCGCTTCCCGTGCCCAGTCGCAGCGAGGGTGCTGAAATCTGGCCCGCGATGGGGAAGGCCGACGAGATTTCCAGAGCAAAGGAGTTTGCAGGCTGCCCTTGGCGTCTCCCACCAGAGTCCGCCCCACCGCCCGCGATGACTCCTGGCCGTCGTCCGGGACGGCCTCATGCACCTCGCTGCTGGGAGAGGCTGACCTCACCCTCTTCTGTCCCCTCGGGGTGAAGCGAGGTGGGGCTGAGGAGGCCAGGGCACACGTGGCCCTGGGTGGGGAGGGCTGGAGGTCACCCGTGTCAGCCTGCACACGCTGGGACACTGCCAGGGTTCCCGAAGGACCTCCCGACGGTGCAAAGGGCCGGGGTCTCAGTCCAGCTGCTTCAGTTCTGGCCTCAGCTCTGCTACTCTGGCAAATCTCAGAGCCTTAATCCCTCGGGGAGGGCACGACGGGCCACTTCCTTGCCGTGTGACCCCCGGGCAGGCGACGTCTAGCCTCAGTTTCTTTGAGCCTCAGTTTCCTCATGTATAAAAGGGGATGATATTAATAGTGCTTACCTCAAAAGGTTGAGGTGAAGGTTAGATTCCCATAAAGTATATAAAGCACCTGACACATTCCAGACCTCTGTAAGTTTTTGCTGTCTTCATCACTACCACCATCCTCAGTCTCCCAGTCTGTTAAATGGGAACAATTCTTTTTTTTTTTTAAGTTTATTTATTTATTTTGAGAGAAAGAGAGCCCAGGTTTGGGGTAGGGACAGAGAGACAGGGAGAGAGAATTCCAAGCAGGCTCCACATTGTCAGTGCAGAGCCCGATGTGGGGCTCGAACCCACAAACTGTGAGATCATGCCCTGGGCCGAGATCGAGAGTCGGACGCTTAACCGACTGAGCCACCCAGGCGCCCCCTTGACGGAAGCAATTGCGATCCTACCACGGCTGCCTCACAGGGGTGTTGTGAGACAAGGTCAACGAAGCTGTAAACTCCCCGAAGACAGAGCTCGTGTCCGCCTCGTTTCCCTGTGGCACTCCCAGGGTTTTGAATAGTGCCTGTAGTAGTAGGTGCTCAGCAAATATCTATGGAGAAAGGAAGGAAGGAAGAAAGGAAGGGAGGGAGGGAGGGAGGGAGGGAGGGAGGGAGGGAGGAAGAAAGAAAGGAAGAAAAGAAGAAAGGGAGGAAGGAAGGAAGGAAGGAAGGAAGAAAGGAAGGAAGGAAAGAAGGAAGGAAGGAGGGAAGAAAGGGAGGGAGGAAGGAAAGAAGGAAGGAAGGAAGGAAGGAAGGAAGGAAGGAAGGAAAGAAGAAAGGGAGGGAGGAAGGAAGGAAAGAAGGAAGGAAGGAGGGAAGAAAGGGAGGGAGGGAGGAAGGAAGGAGGGAAGAAAGGGAGGGAGGGAGGAAGGAAGGAGGGAAGAAAGGGAGGGAGGGAGGAAGGAAGGAGGGAAGAAAGGGAGGGAGGGAGGAAGGAAGAAAGGAAGAAAAGAAGAAAGGGAGGGAGGAAGGAAGGAAGAAAGGAAGGAAGGAAAGAAGGAAGGAAGGAGGGAAGAAAGGGAGGGAGGAAGGAGGGAAGGAAAGAAGGAAGGAAGGAAAGAAGAAAGGGAGGGAGGAAGGAAGGAAAGAAGGAAGGAAGGAAGGAAGGAGGGAAGAAAGGGAGGGAGGGAGGAAGGAAGGAGGGAAGGAAGGAAGGAAGGAAGGAAGGAAGGAGGGAAGGAAGGGAGGGAGGGAGGAAGGAAGGAGGGAAGAAAGGGAGGGAGGGAGGAAGGAAGGAGGGAAGAAAGGGAGGGAGGGAGGAAGGAAGGAGGGAAGAAAGGGAGGGAGGGAGGAAGGAAGGACAGAGATGTGTTTTGTGACTCGGAAGGCACTCCACAGGGGTGAGTTGCTTTTGTTTCGAATGAGTAGCCAGTGATGTCCAATGAGAGAATGGATTATTTTCAAGTGGTGAGTTCCCCATCTCCAGAGGCAATTAATGAAATTGGAAGGTCATTTGGCACAGGTGTCAGAGGCGGGACTCCCACAGCATCCCATCCTTTTCAGCCACCGGCAGCCCTCAGTCAAATGGCGTCTGGGGGACTTATACTCCAGGGTGTGTAAAACCAGCCCTTGTATCCTCATGCTGTGGTCACACACTCCACCCAGACGGTCTCAAAATCACACCGAAGTCCAGACTTGCACACTCTCAAGTGCACTTTACACACACAGCCACTCCCTGGGCGGTCGCCACCGTCACCACGGACAACATTGGCGACATACTGGTCACTCACTACAAACCAGGCTTTGTTTGGGCTAAGCCCTCCTCTGACTTGGTCTCACTGAGTTCTCCCTCCTGAGATGAAGGGCTCATTATTCCCATTTTAAAGATGGGAAACCAAGGCTCGGAAGGTGAAACAACTCGTTCAAGGCCACATGGTTGGTAGGAGCGAAGCTGGGCTTTGAATCTAGTTCTTTCTGGCTCCAAAGCCTGTTGTCTTGAGCCACGTTGCGTCCCTAACACAAACCAACAGCCAAACCAAAATGGACCCAACCTGTTCTCAAAAGGCTGCTTCCAGCCCAGCCGTCATCCCAACCTTGGCACGTTCTCACCCCGGCCACACCTGTGCTGGTCTCCAGGTCCGTGCCAGTGTGGAACCCTGGGCAGCAGCGGGGTCCTGTTTGTCTCCGCTCCTGCCTCCCTCAGCTCAGTACCCCAGCCCGACAGTACCCTTCCCGGTCACCGCTGGGCCTTTGCTCAGCCTGGCCCCTTGCCGGGAATGCCTTCTCCTCTCTCCCTATGCAAGCCCTATGCAAGGGCACAGTTCAATCCGGATGTCTCCTGCTCTGGGGAGCCTCTCTGAGCCCTGGCAGGCGGAGCTGGTCCCTCCCTCCGTTCTAGTACTTTACTTTCTGGCTAGTTGTTCATGCGTCTGCCTCCCTCACCAGACCGTGAGTCCCTGGCGGCCGCAGAGCAGCGGCTCATTCAACGTGAGCGTCCATCTGTGAGCGCGGGGCCTGGCATGGCCAAGACGCTCACTAAATGCTGTGGTTTCGTTACTCATGGCCAGGAGGGTCCCCCGCAGGGCGCTCGCAGATTGGCGGTGGTCAGAGTGGAGTACGTTCACTGCTGAGATCATCCGTCCACACGGAACAGGGAAACAAACCCCCTCGTAAGCAGGCGAGGACATCTGGGCTCCTCTGGAAAGCAGTAACGTTGGGGAAGCGGGGCGGCATGGAGTCAGCAGCGAGCATGGCTCAAGCTGCTCCCAAACGGACACTGGCCAGCAGACGGCCTGTTTTCACCCAGCCGACTTTCTACAATTGGTTGGGGGATTTCAACACGGACCCTGGCTCCCCGCCTGACCCTGCCTGACACACAGCGGGAAGGCCTGGAACTGTGCTAACCCCGGTCCCTCCATAGCTGGCTGGGCGATCCCCGCTCTGGGCCTCAGTTTGTTCATCCACAGAATGGGAGAAACAACTCGGCTATGTCTGCCTTGGAGGGCTGGGGTAAAAGGTATTAAGTGAGTAGAAGACAGAAGGCATTTTGGAAACATAAAAATGGTTCAAAAGCATGATGTGGGGCCAGATGAGGCTGGAAGGAAGGCTCTCTTTATTCCCGTGGCTTTAAATGACCTACAGGACCCACATGCGAGGGTGTTCTGGGCTTCTGCCTCGTCCTGTGTCAGAAGAGGGGTTAAAATGAACCAGCGTTTGCCAGACTTCACAATTTGTGTACCATTGCCAACACTGTCTTGCCATCTCTGTAAATCACCTGAGCCATATTTATTTAAGAATATTGTTTAACTTGATCCTTTCCAAAATTTAAATATCCGCGCAAGCCCCCTTCTCAGCGATATTATCCAGGATGTAACCGGTTCGATGTGTCAGCTGCATTTTTTCTAGTACACATTAAATAAATACGTGACAATTAAACCCAACCACACTCACCCAGGCCCCAGTGAAACCATCTTGTATATCCCTGGTGGTTCCTGTCTGTTCTTGGAGAAACAGAGGGAGAAAGGAGGCTTTAGGCCCTTCGCAGCTCCGATGGCCTAAGGTTTACATCAACGTGATATACTCATCTGGCACCCAGCCCTGGGACAGAAGATGTGGGAGACGGTAAGTCAATCCCTACTCTCCGGGAGCTCCCAATCTTGTCTGAACAACAACAACAACAAAAAAAGCTCCCCAGTTGCTTCAGTGGGTTTCCCTTGTATTTCATTTAAAGCCTGCTCTAAGGCATACCAGAATGCATACATTACAGTGAGATGAAAAATCAAGCAGTGATGAAATTCAGATTAAAGGAAAGTGAGGGTAGGAGAATAAAGGCAAGGCAAAATAAACACATAAAAAGCTTATTGGAGCTCTTGAATGCTCCATGGAGAATACCACAGATTGGAACTCTGAGCTTCCTAGCAGCCAAAGTAAAAAAGGAAACACGAATTATTTTCCTTTCATATGATATATAAGCAATGTCCTTAAGTGCACTGAGATAAATATGATATAATGGTCCCTGAGACTGAAAAGTGGGCTGAAAAATGCTGCTCCCGTCTCCTGACAGGTGTCCCTGTCTTTCTTTGAGCCCATGTCCTATGCTGAGGATCTTCCCCCAAATAAAGCTTTGATCATGTCCCTTCCTTTTCTGAAAAAGGTAAACTATTTTTCTCTTACCTCTGGAGTGAAATTAAACATTTTCAGGCTTATACTCAAGCATCCCCATGAATTAACCCCCAAATACCTTTAAGGTCACATCTCTAGGAGCTTCATATTTCAATGTCAGTAGAACTGCCTGAGTTCAAATCTGGGCTCTGCCTCTACCTCAGTAGCCACCTGATCCCTAGGCAAGTTACACAACCTCTCTGAGTCTCAATTTCCTCATCCACAATATGAAGGTATAAAGAGTTCTTGTCTCCTGGTATTTATAATGAGAACTGAATGTGGTAACCCAGGCAAAGCGCTTGCCAGGTGCATCAACGTGAGCTCCTCCCCAATGCACTCCTCCCTCCTGGCCTGTGCTCCTGCTGTTACTTCTGTCCAGCTGGCTTTCCCCATTCTCTGTTGACAGGCAGATTTCTCTGAGGAAACCCTATCATTCATCCAGACCCAGCTCAGGTGCCATTTGAACTGGGGGCCTTCCCGGATTTTCCCAGTCAAAAGAGCCCATTCCTTGCCCTCTTTCCCCACAGCACATAATTTATATGCAATACCATATAGGAGCTATATGCTACACTCAACCAGCGTTTCTCACGCTGGAGGGTGACCTCCTACCAGCAGGTTGTGAAATCAAAGTGGTAGGATGTTACCAGCACTGAAAAAAAAAAATGAGACAGAGTAGAAAAGACTGAGAAATATCAGAGTGCGTGGCCTGACTTTTGATTTGGTTTTGTAGGCACAATATATACTTGTGTGTGTGTGTGTGTGTGTGTGTGTGTGTGTGCATAGTTGGTGACAATATAAAGTGCTTTTCCAATTAGGAGCCATAGCCAAGAAACGTCTGAAAGCAACGGCACTAATTGTGGGTTCCTGGAGGGCAGGGACCAAGTCAGGTTCACTTCTTTGTCCCCAGTACTTAGTACAGAGCCTGGCACATAGTAGATACTCAATAAACATTACTTTGTTTGCCTTTGTTTTTCAGTAAACGCTATTGAAGTGATCTGAAAATCCAGTAATTCAGAATAGCATATTTACCAGGGCATCCTGGGTGCCCAAAATTCAACTACAAACTATAAACCCCCATGCCACAGGACCCACCCAGCAGGATGGTGGCCAAACCAGGATGGATTTCAGAACTGAGGTGGTTGGGTGTGGGTGGAAAAGAACAGTGTGGTTTAGTGCCCACCTACTGAGGACGCCCTCCAGCATCACTCACCCCACGGGGAGAGAACACGGCGAGGAAAGGCCTAGAGCCCCTCTGGTCTGGCTGAGAAAGAACACACACAGGCACACACTCACACACACGCACATATACTCACAGACAGGCACACACACCGCTCTTCATTCACAGGGGGGAACGTGGAGGCCCAGTGAGGGCAAGCGACTTGCTCAAGGTCACACAGCAAGGTAGTGGCAGAGATGGGGCTAGAAACAAGTCCCTTGGTCCCCAGACCAAGAGAGAAGAGAGGAGGACAAATAGTGGTTTAGACAGAGGAGCACACAGACAAGTACAAAGGTCCCTTTCCAGACTGAGAGGTGCTGTCAGGCCCAACTCCAGGGCCTGGAGAGACCAGAGGCCACAGTGGCCCACATGCCTCTTCCCCCGATCCCACCCCCCGCCCCGTGGCCACCTGTGTTGGGGTAGAGACCTGTCCTGCTTTGCAGAGCAGGAGGGAGCTGGTGTCGTGGGAAACCATGGGCTCGGGGGCAGGCATGTCGGCTGTGACTCAGCCCCAACAACTCCCGGGCCATTTTCTTAACCCCTCACATCCCCGGAGCCTTATCTGGTGACCCTGGACACTGCTCTCCACGTCCACGGTTCTTCGGAGGAGTCAATGAGAAGGTAAGTATATGTTAGTTCCTTCCTTTCCCACCTCCCCGGAAACCCTCGGAGATTTCCTCCAAGTAAAAACAGAACCTTCTGACCCTATCCTCTTCCACTCTAACACTTTCAATGTCCCTCCACTAGGAGAACAACGTCCATGGTCCCTAGTCCAACACTCAAATCCTTCAAGGGAGAGGCAGAGAGAGAGAGGGGGGGAGAGGGAATCCCAAGCAGTCTTCTGTCAGCACAGAAGCCGATGCGGGGCTCGAACTCACAAACCGGGGAGATCATGACCTGAGCCAAAATCAAGAGTCGGACTCTTAACCACCCAGGGGCCCCTGGATACTATTTCTTTATCTCTTTGGTCCTTTGTCCATCAAAAAGATGGGCCAGTCACCTGTCACCTGGGATCACAGAATTTGCTGTGAACGAACATGTGCACACACTTAGCACACACTTCTGCACATACGCATATGCACACTCACATGCACACACACACACACACACACACACACACACAGCCTCCTTTCAAACCCCCCGTTCTGACAGCCTTCTCCAATCCACGCAATTGGAATTAGCCTGCCTGTGTGTTTTGTTCCAGAACCAAGTGCACGTCAGCACACGGTGATCGCTCCTTGTGTGTCTGCCATGACACTGCCGGTGCCCAGGAGAGAGGACCCAGATCTGGGGCCCTGGGCAGTGCCGGGCCCTGGCACATGGGAATCTCACAGACGACTGCGGCATGGGATTCCCCGCACGTGTCGCGGCCCATGTGCTGCCCCAGCCACGCTCACGGCGTGTCAGAATCGTCCCAGCCATGGCTTGGGAGATTTGCCCAATGGCCCACAGCATCCAGCCGGTGGTCTGAACTCGGATCCAGGGCAGCCGCCTGCCTTTCAGGGAGTGAGGCATGGTAGAGAGGCCAGCGGGCCAGGCAGCAAGACTCCTTGGAGGCTGGGTGGCCTTGAGCAAAGCCTTGTCTTTTTGCCGGAGTCACAGTAAAATTCTAACATCTATAAATAACACTAAAAATAAGGCTAAATACCTGTCTGAGAAGGAAGTGGGACAACCGGGTGGCTTTCTCAAGCGACATACATCCTGCCCAAGATTCGTAACCCCCCACCCCTTATAAATGTACATCACCATCCGGGTGGTAGAGAAGAGGCGTGGATATTATTTTGAAAAGGCTTCTGAGATCATTCTGATCGGTCGTGTCCCCCACGGCAACCCAGGTACGCCCATCGTTGCACCGTTCACTACCAAAGCACTAGGCGTAGAGCCACCCTTGGGCCATCTCAGCCAGGGTACCGTGCTTAACCGAGCGAAGGTCAACCAGTCTCGGGCACAACGCGCCGCGCTCCGGTCGGCTGCGGGCAGTGGATGGAGGGTTCCTCCAGCACAGAATACAGAAAAGCTCTCCTTGGACAGGGCTGCTGAGAGGAGGGAGTATGCCCTGCGTGTTAACCTCCCAGCAGGTCTGGCCCTCAGTGGGGGCCCTAATGTGCCAGTCTCATCCCCCTCAAGTTTATGTCTTCTGGCAGGCTGCGAGTGAGCACAGAAGTGGGGGCTGTGCGTCTTCTTTCCGCTTCTCCTCTGAGCCCGAGCCTGAGCCTTGTGGGCCTACCACGAAGGCTCAAAAAACCCTTCCTCATTCCACAAGCATCTACTGCGTGGTTGCCATGCCCTGGGCCCCCAAGTTAGAGGATACAGAGAGGAGCAAGCCCCACCTGCACCCCTCAAGAGGCTCCCCATCCAGGTTAATGGACTGATTCCCTATCCGTTCTGATTAGGAAGGTTGGCATTAGTCCTGTCTCCTGGATGCCTGAGGACCTCGGGGTACACCACAGGCGCCCCAGGAAATTATGGGCTAGCGGGGGCCCGGGTTGGCCAGAGAGCCTCAGCTCATGACCCAACGGTGCATTTGAAGCAGGTCTGGGAGCCCTGGGAGGTGGAAGCAACTGTCTCCCTGGCTGTCCCGTTTCAGCCAGGAAGGTCTGCTGTGCCATCAGTGATGTCCCAGAGGCCGCACTGCAAACCCCACCTCCTGTACACAGAGCCCGCCGGCATCCCACCCTCTGGGCATCCAGTGCCTAGTAAACAGAACTCTGTGAGGGGCCAAGCCCCCACCCCACCCAGCTCCCACACACAGAAGCTTTGTCTGAGCTGGTGATGCATAATACATGGGCGCAGGCCTGGACCAGCCGCGGGCCCATTTTGGACAACAGGCCCGTCACTAAGAGGCTGTGAAGGACACGGCCAGGACACAATGCTCCAGTCAGAGCAGAGGGCAGCGGATAAAGGGCCTGCTGGGGCCCTGGAACCGGCCCCTCCCCCAACACACAGTGCAAGGGTGGAGACCCAGGCGGTCCCCAGACAGCCCGGGGAGTCCTGCAATCCTCCCAAACACCCTCCAAGTGCAGCCCCCAGCCACATCCTTGACTCTCAGGCTTAGCTGCTTCTCCCTTGTGACGTGGCCTTGTCTTCGTCCTCATGTTCCCTCTTTATTTTTTTTAAGTTTATCTTATTCATTTTTAGAGAGACAGAGAGACAGAAAGTCAGAGAGAGAGGAAGAGACAGAGAGAGAGAGAGAGAGAGAGAGAGAGAGAGAGAGAGACACAATCCCAAGCAGGCTCTGCACCATCAGTGAGATCACGACCTGTGAGATCTGTGAGATCATGACCTGAGCCGAAATCGAGAGCAAGATGCTTAACTGACTAAGCCATCCAGGCGCCCCCTCATATTCCTTCTTTAAAAGAGCATCTCTGGGGCGCCTGGGTGGCTCAGTCGGTTAAGTGTCTGACTTCCGCTCAGGTCACGATCTCGCGGTCCGTGAGTTCAAGCCCCGCGTCAGGCTCTGGGCTGGTGGCTCGGAGCCTGGAGCCTGCTTCCGATTCTGTGTCTCCCTCTCTCTCTGCCCCTCCCCCGTTCATGCTCTGTCTCTCTCTGTCTCAAAAATAAATAAAACCTTAAAAAAAAAATTAAAAAAAAATAATAAAAAATAAAAATGTGTTCAGAGGTTCTCACTGGCGTGGACATGTTTATTCTGGAGCCTGCTCCCAGAGACTCTGGGTCAGGAGGTTTGGGTGAGAGCCCAGGAATCTGCATTTTAACTAGTGCCTAAGAGATTTGCATGCAGGTGGTCCACAGATGACACTTGAAGACACAACGGTTAATGAAAAATTATAGGTTTCAAATATGCAAATAAACTCACTGGTGCTACACGAACCAACCCACCACAAATTAAGTCAATAGTGATGGAGCCAAACTCATAGCAATTTATAATATAAAAGCAGGGAAAGCAGCGATTGGACACCGCAGCCAGCTCAAGATGACACCGAAGCTAAATGACTTTACTGAGAATTCTGGGAGTTCTAGCTAGCCATAAAGGTGCACACAGTAGGAGCTCTGCCAAGGTCTTGCAAAGGCACCAGTCTTGGTAGAATACTGATTTCAAGCCCCCCTCCCCGCCCCCATAAACTCTGCAAATGTAATAATTTGGGTTTACAAATACTATCGTTTGATCATCCCTGTTTAATACAGGGGGATATTTGCAAGCAGCCTTTAGTTGTGTGTGAAAACAAAACTCTGTGGAACTGGACTTCACTGGCTCTCAAGAATTCAAGGAAAAGCTTGCAATTCCGAATCTGTTCTCGACCCTCGGGGAGAGCCTTGCCTTCAGTCGCCCGTGGACTGAAGATTAGTCCTTCAAGATTTGCTGTGTAGGAAGAAAAGAGGGAAGGCATGCGAGGGGTGAGTAAGGGAAGAGCCATGTTCATTCTATTTTGATTGGTTGAATCTATTTTGATAAATCTGAGTTTGGTTAAATCATTTTAACAAGCTGCTTTTTGGAGCCCTGAAGCTCTGGGCTTTAAGATCCTTTTTTTTTTTTTTTTTTTGCAGGAATTGCTCACCACCCACCCACCCCCCGTCCTCAATTCTGTCCTATTCTTATAGTAATGCAGTCTCAATTTTTAGAGGGGGGGGGGGGTTGTGGGGGAGTGTGGGGGTGTGGGAAGACTACATTTCCCAGGCACCTTTGCAGCCAAGTGTGTGGTCATGTGATGAGGTCCCGGCCAATAGGATGCGAGCACTTGTACCATGTGGCAACTCCGGGTCCTGTCCTCTAAAGGAAGGGGGAACCCTCCTTTTCTCTTCCCCCTTCCTGCAGGTAGAAACATGGGCATGGGGTGAGCCATCTTAGGTGACAGAGCTAAAAGAGAGAAGGAACCTGGGCCCCTAACCATTTTGAAAAGGAGAGCCACCTTGACAGCCAGATACTTACATCTGGATGATGTGACGTGAGAGAAAGATAAACTGCCATGTTGTTTATGCCACTCTGGGTCTTTATTAGAGCAGCTCCGCCCCAACTCCTGTTTCTGATTCCCATTTCTCCCTCTTTCATGAGCCTGGGGGAGGGGAGTTCTGACTTGTGATTTAGAGAGGCCAGTGAGGATAAGCCACACAAGCGAGGACTAAAAGCTTTCCATCTTCCATCACTCCCACTATCTCTCCTGAAACTTTCCAGGGAGAGGAGAACACTGGGTTTCTGAGGAGTCCTCAGTTTTGGTGAGGTTAGGGAGGGGGTCCAACCTTATGCTCAGCCTGGCCATACTAATTCCCTGTGCGGTCCCAGGGGTGGTTAATGGCTCTGGGTAAGGGATGCCAAAAAAGGTGTTCCTGGCCCCAAGGAACAAGTGGGTCACCAGGGGTGGGGAGGGCTGAGGTAAGTTATGAACCAGCCACTGCCACCTGTCTCCCTCCACATGCTGGGCAGTCCCAAGCTATACATTTGCAGATGGGAGGGATCCCAAGATCATCCAATCCCGCTCCCTCATTTACCGAGAGGGAAACTGAGGTGTGAGGAGGGCAAGTCACGTGTTCAAGGTTGGCTAGACAGCAAGGTATCAGCAGACCAAGGCTTGAACCCAGGTCTCCTGGCCCCACCCTGTTCAGTGCTCTTTCTAGATGTTTTGCTCCAATCGGTAGAAGATCCCAGCTCCCAGGAACTTAGGGGTGTGCAAAATCTTACCGAACAATCTTCCCTCATCCCGACAGCTCTCCTGCCCACCCCAGACCTCAGAGAACTCACTCGTGCATCATCCATTCCAGTATTTGAGGGCTCCCCTGCAGGGCTGGGTGTTCTCAGTCTCCTATTCTCTCCCACTCTCTCTCCTTCCATCCTGCACCCCCTTCCCTATAAATAAATGGAGTTACTCCTAATTTGTCCTTATGATCATCATTTTGATAACTGCACACAAAGAACTGCATAGAAAATAAGAACTTGGCAAAGGCAATGCCCGTCCATCCCTCTATATTCACTTTTGATCCTTGTCAACACATACACGGTAAAGGCATCCAGAGCCTTTAAAACCTTCATTCATTTTGTCTCATTGTATCTATTCTTGAGAATCCACTCTAATAAACAACCAGTAATGTGGACACATTTCACAAATTGGATGTTTCTCAAAAGTAGAGGGGCGCCTGGGTGGCTCAGTTGGTCAAGCGTCTGACTCTTGGTTTTGGCTCAGGTTATGATCTTCAGGTTCCTGAGATAGAGCCCCATATCAGGCTCTGTGCTGACAGTGCAGAGCCTGCTTGGGATTCTCTCTCTCTCTCTCTCTCTCCCTCCCTCTCTCTCTGCCTCTCCCCTGCTTGTGCTGTCTCTATCTCTCTTAAAATAAACATTTAAAAAAAATTAGGAAGCTGGACCTACTTGAATGTCCAAGAATAAGAAGGTGATAAAATCAAGTATGTTCTTATTTATATGATAGACTTTTATATAAGATTTCATCAAATCCAATTCAACCACTTACACAACTATTATTTTATGTTCTTTGGAGAAAAAAATGAAGTAATTAACTATAAAATGTTATCAATTAAAAAAGACATCTCAATTTCATTTCATAAAATGTAAAATATTATGGCCAATAGGGAAATGCCACTGACACAATGTTATAATAATAAGTTCAGGGTTGCCTAGGTGGCTCAGTCGGTTAAGTGTCCGACTTCGGCTCAGGTCATGATCTCGCGGTTCTTGAGTTCAAGCCCCGCATCTGGCTCTGTGTTGACAGCTCAGAGCCTGGAGCCTGCCTCAGATTCTGTGTCTCTCTCTTTCTCTGCCGCTCCCTCGCTCACACCCTGTCTCTCTGTTTCAAAAATAAATAAAACATTTAAAAAATTTAAAAAAAAAACACAGGGGAGGATATACTCGTATACACTAACAGGAAAAACACAATAGTGGGGTGCCTGGGTAGTTCAGTCAGTGATCACTCAGCTCAGGACACGATCCCAGAGTTCGTGGGTGTGAGCCCCCCGTTGGCCTCTGTGCTGACAGTGCAAAGTCTGCTTGAGATTCTCTCTCTCCTTCTCTCTCTGCTCTTCCCTTGCTCTCTCTCTCTCTCTCTCTCAAAAATAAACAAACATTAAAAAGAAAAAGAAAAAGAAGAATACAACAGTAAGTGAAAGGAGAGGCACTAAAATGCCAAGGGTAGTATCTTGAGAGGGTGATATTTTATTTCCATTTTATACTGTTCTGAGTTTCTAAATTTCTGAAATGAGCATATATCATTTTTATAATATAAAAAAGATGTTTTTTTTTAAAGTTTATTTATTTTGCGAGACAGAGATAGAGAGGGAGTGAGCAGGGGAGCAGCAGAGAGAAGGAGAGACAGACTCCCAAGCAGGGTCCGCGTCATCAGTGCAGAGCTGGGCTCGGGGCTCAACGCCACAAACCGTGAGATCATGACCTGAGCCGAGATCAAGGGTCGGACGCTTAACCGACTGAGCCACCCAGGAGCCCCTACAAAAAAGATAACGTCATTTAAAAAATAAATATAAAAATGAATACAATGGAAGGGGCAAAATCATGGTGAGCACATACACCTGTCATACTCAGTGGCTGGGGCGCGTATCCTGTCCTCAGGCTGAAGAACCACAGTTGGCTTAGCTTGGTTGTTGTTCATGAAATGTTCATGGAATGTAACATGGAATTTTCCCCAATTTTTTGCTAACACAAATAAAGCTTTGTGCAAAATGCTTCTTTTGTTCTTCCTCTTGGGTTATTTCCTTGGCCCCTTTCAGGGTGTCGAATGAAAGGTGCTACCTGACGTGGGTGTTGGCTGGGGTCTCCGAGTTGCAGTCAAGGGACAGGATGATCTAAGGCCCATTTGCACTCTGATGCTCTGTTTCTAGATGTGAACATTCTGGACTAGCCTGATGCCATGCTGATCTCCCCCAAACCTGTCTCACAGAAGCCAGAATTCTTCTCCTGGGGAGTAGAGTATGGTACTCTGCAAGGTGAGAAGCCATTTGAATAAGTGAAATGAAAACATCAGTTCCTTGAGAGATGGGACCCTGGGAGCGGTGTACCCTCAGGTATAGAAGATGGACCTGGGATCTAGCCTGAGACTATGTTTCCACCAACAGAACTTAAAGGCACAGCGTGCTTGTGGGGAGGGAGAAAGCGGGCGGGGAGGGGGGGGTTGGGGAAGTGGGGAGGACGCAGAAGAGGAGGGGGCATGAAGGAAAGTGCAGAAGGGACGTGACACCAAAACAAAGAGCACAAGAGAGGGACGGGAGACAACCTTCTCCAGGGAAATCAGCAAGCTAGAGCTAATGGCTGCATCCCTGCACAGCCAGGGAAATGCCAGGGCTCTACCGTCTTTGGGTACCATGCCAAACTCCCTAGAAGTACTTGGATGAGTAGGGGAAAAGGGTGCGGTGGGGAGAGCAGAGGTGTTTGAAGATGCAGGATTGTCACAAAGGATCCACATCCCTGTGAGAATGTCTCCTGGCCGTGCCCATGACCAGTGGCCCCAAGGGACAGCCAACATGTCAGGAATGGTCAGAGCCTTGGACTAGGACCAGGGGACTAAGGTTTGCCATGAGACTCCTTCAAGTGCCCGTCCGTACATCATGTGCTCTCCAGTCCTCAGTTTCAGGAAATATGAAACAGAGAGCATAAACCAAATGGTATTTAAGGTCCCTTCTGATCTGTACATCTTATGGTTCCAAAATAGATGCAAGTCAATCAAGTAGCTCATTTAAAAGACTATTTTATTTTATTTTTAAATAATAATTGTATATATTTAAGGTCTACAACATAATGATTTGATATACATATATGCAGTGAAATGATCACTATAGCCAAGCTAACTAACATATCCATGTTTCCACAGTTGCTGTGTGTGTGTGTGTGTGTGTGTGTGTGTGTAGTCAAGGCACCTGAAATCTACTCTCTTAGCAAATTTCCAATATTTAATCGACTATAGTCACCATGCTGTACATTTGATCTCTAGATTTATTTATCCTATATAACTGCCACTTTGTACCCTTTGTACCCTTTGACCAACCCTTATTCCCCGCCTCCTCACCCCTGGTAACCACGATTCTGCTCTCTGCTTTCATGAATTTGGCTCTTTTAGACTCTACATATAAGTGAGATCATACAGTTTTTTTCTTTCTTTCTGTGGCTTATTTTACTTAGCATAACATCCTCCAGGTTCATCCACATTGTCACAAATGGTAGGACTTCCTTTAAGGCTGAGCCATGCTGCATTCCACACACACACACACACACACACACACACACACACACACACACAAATATCACGAACATATCACAATTTCCTTATCCATTCACCCCCAATGGTCATTTAGGCTGCTTCCATATCTTGGCTATTGTATATAATGCTGCAATGAACATGGGATGCGGATATCTATTCAAGGTAACGATTTCATTTCCTTTGGCTATGTATCCAGAAGTGGAATTGCTGGAACATATGGGATTTCTACTTTTGGTGTTTTTGAGGAATTTTCACACTTTTTTCCATAGTGGCTGCACCAGTTTACATTTCCACCAACAATGCCTGAGGGCTTCCTCTTCTCTACATCCTCATCAACACCTGTCACCTTTTATTTTTCTGATAACAGCCATATGAACAGGTGTGAGGTGATATCTTATTATGGTTCTGATTTGCATTTCTCTGATAATGACGGATGGTAAGCATCTTTTCATGTATCTGTTGGCCCTTTGTATGTCTCTCCTGGAAAAAAAAATGTCTATTCAAATTCTTTGCCAGGGGTGCCTGGGTGGCTCAGTCAGTTCAGCGGCTGGCTGACTCTTGATTTCGGCTCAGGTCATGATCCCAGGGTCATGGGATCGAGTCCTGTGTAGGGCTCTGCACTGCTTGGGATTCTCTCTCTCTCTCTCTCTCTCTCTCTCTCCCTCTGCCCCTTTCCCCCACTTGTGCTCTCAATAAAATAAAATAAAATAAAATAAAATAAAATAAAATAAAAATTTTGCCCACTTTTTAAAATGAGGTTGTTTTGTTCTTTTCCCTATTGAGTTGTAGGAGTTCCTTATATATTTTGGATATTAACCTCTTATCAGATACACAGTTTGAAAAGGTCTTCTCCCAATCTGTGGGCTGCCTTTTCATTTTGTAGATGGTTTCCTTTGCTGTGCAGACCTTTTCGGTTTGATGTTGTCCCAATTATTATTTTTGCTCTTGTTGCCTGAGCTTTGGTGTCATATCTAAAAAATCACTGCCAAGGCCAATGCAAAGGCGCCTTTTCCCTATGTTTTTTCCCCCCGAATTTTTACAGTTTCATGTCTTACATTTAAGTCTTTAATCCATCTTGAGTTGATTTTTATGTGTGCTTTAAGATATGGGTCCAACTTCATTGTTTGGCAGGTGGATATCCAGTTTTCTCGACACCACTGAAAACACTGTTTTTCCCACAGTGTTTTGGGAATATACACTGTGTATATTCTTGGCGTCCTTATCAAACATTTGCTGACTGTATATGCTTTGGGTTTATTTCTGGGCTCAAGCCACTCGTTTTATTCATCAATCACTGAACATATTATCTGTGCAAGGCACAACAGTAGGACCAGCAGAATAGGAGAAGGGAACCACACTTACAGAACATGCGATACTTGTCGGGCACCGAGCCACCCTGAGCATTAGTGACAATCCTAGGAAGTATTATTGTCTCCATTCTACAGACAACAAAACTGAGGCTCGGACCTATTAGGTCATCTGCCCACGATCATAAAATGGTAAGTGGCTGAGTTGAGAGCCTAACCCAAGTTACCCCACTAGGTCTCAACCTCCCTCTAAGAAAAAAAGCACCACTTTTGCCTTCAAAGAACTCACAATCCAGTAAGTGTCCGAGTTAAACAACTAACCGCAGTGCTGCACAGGAGGCAGGACAATGCCTGATTGATTCTGACAGAAAGATGCGGAAGGCGTCGAGGAAAAGCTGGCATGGGAGTCTGCCCGAAGCTTAACTCAGATTCCAGAATCGGAGCGCAGAACCAGGGGCAAGGGAGGGGAGCGGCAGCCTTGGCATTTTGGGTAGAGGAAACGGCACAAAGGCATGGAAAGAGGGGAAAGATCATGGGCCACTTGGGGAAGAGCGGGGAGCTTGTTGCTGCAGAACAGAGGATCTGGAGAGCAGGGCAGGAGATCAGCCTGGGAAGATGGGTGGGGCCAGGCAGCAAGGGGTCTTGGGTGTCAAATCAAGGGTAGGCAGGGAAGGGGTGCACCTGGGACCTAAGCCAGCCCCCAGCCCATCCCCCATGGGGTCAGGGAGTGGCTCACTGCTTGCTTCGTAAACCAGACACCAGAGACCCTGTGCTTTCCTGGGGGCCCTAGCTCCACTTCTGGGCTGCACCCATTTGCATTTACTGAGGGCTCGTGGCTCCCTGAAGACAGGGTCCACCTCGGACAGATCTCCAACGCTCACCCCACAGATATTCACCTAGTTAATTCTGAATAACAAATGGAATCGCCACCGCAACCATTTTCTCTCTGTGCCTGAGTCTCTGGCCAGGTTTCCACTAAGAAAACTGGGAGGGTGGCGGGGAGAAGCTGGTTGCACAATTATGGAGCCCCTTGGGGTTGGGCTAGGGGGCCAATCTGGATGATTCACGCGGATTCCAGGTCAAGCCAGTGTACTGAACGGGACCTCCTGGCACGCCCCCACCCCATTCCATCCTGTCTGCCATCACAGCTCGTGATGAGGCCCAGAAGGCCCGTCCACACCGTGTGCAGTGAAAAGCAGCTCTCAGTCCCATGTCCTCACCGACTGACCCCAGCTCACCCCCCGGGCAGCCCGAGCCGCGGCCTTCCATCAGTAGCTCTTATGTCTTGTTTGAGTCACACAGGATGCTCTGGGTAAAGAATGGGAGTGAGAAGCCGTAGAGCCAAGCATGGGAAGGAGCTGGAGGCCAGCAGCAAAGGGGAGACCTCAACGCTCGCCGACTCCAACTCTGCTTTTCCTCTCCGTTGACCCCACCCTGGGTCAGACCCTTGTGACCACCTACTAGCTGCTTGGTGTGACCACTGATGGATCCCCTTTCCCAGCGCTCACGCAGCCAGAGCCCCTTAAACACGGACCCTGCCAAGAGAGAGATGCAGGCCCATTCCTACCGGCCTGGCGTGTGTGATTCAGGTCACCATATCCTCTCCCCTTCTGCCAGAAAAGGCTCAAGAGCGGGACCGTGGCGGATGAAGACCAATTCTCCTGCCGCAGCAAATACGCCCCCACGGGGGTGGCCTGCACCCTGGTCCCCACAAGGCCATTCCTGTCACCTCCCCCTCTCCAGGCCCCACCTGCTGGGGCCAAGGCCCAGAGGCGCAAGTCAACACTGCTTGTCCATGACCCCTGCCCTACTCCCCCAGCCCCCTGGGCGCCTCCCGCTGCTGCCCCTTGAGGACCAGGTCTGAGTCGGGGTTCTCTCTCCCCGAGCTTTAGTCATTACTTGGATGGGTAAAGGGCTGGGATCATGCCCACAAGGGGAGGTGAAAAATGATGGCAATGATGGTGACACGAGGAAGAATTCCACGTCGCCTCCTGCAGCCCCATCAGTCCTGAGAAAGGGGGATTGGGAGTCTGGAAGGGGAGGGGTGGAGAACGAAGCCTGGAGGCTCCAACCACTCAGGGGCTCTGGGTTCTGGTTCCGGAGGGTCATCCCTCTCTAGGAGAGAAGGAATGGGGAAGAAGAGGAGGGTATGTTCCCTGACCTTGGTCCTCACATCATCTTCCAAAAAAATCACTTCACTGCATAAAGAGTCAAATTCTTGAAAAACAGAAATGCCCCCCCGCCCCCACACACACACGCATGAGAAGGTGGAGAGAGCAGGGTTCCCCGCCAGCTAGCGGGCCAGCCATCAGGTCATACTGCACAGATTGGCCCAGCCCGGGGAGCAGAGCATAGGGGATGGAGAACGTGCCCTGCTGGCCCTTTCCCCAGGATACCTGGAAACTGTAACCACCACTGCTGGGATCTGGCCTGGCAGCCATAGGAGGCCAAACCTGGATCACTTCCCCCTGGGCCCTGCGCAGCCCAGGTCACAGGACAGCCTGTGACTCCCTCCTCCAGGCCTGCAGGGGCCCTGGGAAGGCCTCCAGGTCTGGTTTGGGGTTTGAAGGCCCAAAGGACAGGAAAGGCTGGCCCAGAGGCAAGGCACAGGCTGAGTGGTAAGTCCACTCAGGAGGCCAGCATTTCAGTCCAGAAAGCCCCGTATGAGGTTGTCTAGCAGCTGCGGCTGAGCCCTGCGAACCCCCACTCCCCAGCCCCCACTTCATGAAGTACATGCCCGAGTTGTGACTGGAAGACGATAAAGACTGGAGGGTCTCGGGAAAGCCAGAGACATGAACACAGGACAATGTCTGCTCCTGGAGATCTAGTCTGATCCACCTTGGAGAGAGCCGGAGAAGCAGTTTTTGAAAAGGACTCTGAGGTGGGCTCCATGTCCCCCTCCCCTTGAATCTAGGTGTGGAAGGGACTGTGTGATTCTGAGGCTCGGTCATAAGAGACCATGCATCTCTGCCTTGTTTGCTGCAACGCTTGCTTCTGAAGCATCACGTAAAAAATCTGAGCACTCTGAGGCCACCATGTCATGAGGAAGCCCAAGCCACACAGAGCTGTCATGTGTAGATGCTCCAGTCCCCAGTCCCCAGATGAGCTTGCCTTTAAGTCACCCTAGTTCAGGCACCAGACATCAGAGTGAAGAAACTTCCAGGTGACTCCAGCCCCTTAGAGGTTCATGTCCCCCCTCGTCATGTGCATTATCCTAGCTGAGACTCCAGATGTTGTGGAACAGAAGACAAGCTAGTCTCCCTGTGCCATGTCTAAATGCCTGACCGACAGAATCCACGAAGACTCCTTGCTAACCCCTCCACCAACTCCAAAAACAACAACACAAACAAAAAACAAACAAACAAACAAACCCAGTATCTGTCTTTATCCTGGTGAGCCAGAGGGAAAGCAGGGAGACACTCAGAATTTTGGGACAAGGCTCCTTTTTGTAGTGCTCTCCGATTTGGGACACGCTTTCCATGGCTCTGAATCATCCACAGTTAATGAGGGACGTACCCAACACCTACCAAGTGCCTGCCCTGTGCCAGCAGCTCCAAGGGATGCCAGAAACGTCTTCCGTGCCCACCCCTCTGTGCTCAAGAAACCACTCTCTACCTGGAGCCATCAGAGGCTAACCAGAGAGACTGGGGGATGTGTAACTCTGTGTTAAGTTATGCTCCAGATTTTTCTGTCTGTCCCAGTTCCAAATATTCTGCCCTGCTGTACCCATGAGCTAGCAAAACATCCCCATCATTTCAATGCTTCTATATCCACACTGCATTTTCTCCGTGGCCTCTTCCACCCAGAAGCGGCTCAAAAATCTCGCAGACCATGTGCCAGAATTTGGGGTATGGAAAACGCTTACTTTAAGGGAAGTGACCGACCAACAACTGTTCTGTTCAGTTCAGCAGAGTGGATGCTTAAAGCCTGCTGCCTGCATGTTAGGCCCTGTACTGGGCGCCGCAGGGCCATGCATGCGGTTCTAGAAGCCGGAATCCCAGGGCTGGCAGGGCCTCATCCACACAGCTAAATGCAGAGGCCAAGGCCTCCTCATGCTGCCCTTTGGACGGCAGTTGGTGCAGATCACCATTCCCTCTCCTTGACTTCCCTTGGCCACACCTTCTCTGTTACCTCAGCGTTTTTTCCTGTCCTCTGTGCAGCCAGGTTCAAACCCCGCCTTTCCTCTTCCACTTTGATCCTGCGGCCCCCACCACTGGATTACCAGGGAGCTCTGAACAAATGCTGATGTGACCCCACCCAGAGACTCTGAACTTGCCTGCCAGGAAGGACCGCCCCCCCCCCCCCCAACCCCGACATAACAGTGCCATGGGTGAGAACCACTGCCCCAAACTCCTGCCTGAGGTCACCCACACTCGGATTTCACACCATCTACAAGCTGCCGGCTCTGGGCTTTCTACCCCAGGGCCTGGGCCTCTTTTCTGAGTTCTAGACCCAACCGTTCAGATGCTCCCCAGACATGTGGGAACGGACTACTGATCTCCTCCCCACCTCTATCCGCCCCTCTTCTGCCACTGGGACTCCCAGTAAACAGGACTTCCATCCACCCAGCGGATGATCTCACAAACCTCAGAGCACCTGCAAATCCCCCGCCCTTCTCCCCAGGCCCACTTCTAGGTCCTGTCCACTCTCCCTCCATTTTTCAGCCTCAGAGCATCCGTACTTTCCGCAGAACTTTTACACAGTGATCATCGCGGTGTGCAAAAAACTCTGCATCCTTCCCTTTCCACTTAACATGAACGTCTTTCCACATTGCCATATCATTTTGGTGTTATAATTTTTAACGGCTGCAGAATGTTCTACTGAATAAATGCTGCCTCATTTACTTAGCCAGTCTCATATTGTTAGGCCTTTATTTCGCTTCCAATCTTTTGTTGTTATAAATAATGCCATGATGAGCATTTTGATGCACAGAGCCTTTCCCCGCCTTTGGATTATTTCTTTTGGACAGATTCCCAGAAGTGGGATTACTAGGTCACAGGATATGGACATTTTTATGGCTTGTGATGCATGTTGCCAAATTGCTTTTCAAAAGGCTGACACTCCTTTGCTTTTATGCGTCTTTGATAATGACTTCTACGACGCTGGAGTACACAGTCACAGGACCCAGGACAGTCCAGGGCAGCTGGAAGTTTGGAGTTTCTGTCTCTCTTTTTTAAAAAGACTTCTTAAACGTTTGCTTAGTTGTCTCGTAACTATCAAAATAATAAATATACAGCATAGAAAGGCAGACAGAGATGTCGAACCAAATATATCAGAAGTGCCTCCATTTCTCAGGACTTCCGATTGTCGGAATCCTAGCACAAGGAACTCGCGGAATTTATACAGAAGAGGGATGGTTGCTTTAAGTCAGGGCTTATACACACAGAGAGTCCTGGCTTATTTCTACATACACAGACTAGCCCCCTGGAAAGGACATGTGCATATTCTAACCACACCATTGAGATCAAATCACTCTTTTTTTTTTAAACAAAAAAATCACTTTTTAAATATTCCTGGTATGAAATCCTGCGTAGGACTGGCTCGGGATAGCTTCAGTGAGGTCATATCTTTTTCATCAATAGGGTTCCTCTCCTTAGCCACAAGGGGAGTCACTTAGACACAAGCCTGGTCCCTTCAAGGTGGGGAAGATGGTTTGGGGGAGTGAGGGGAGACTGGCCCTGAGGCTCCAAATGATTGTCTGACCTTAGAAGCTGGTAATGAATGCTGCTCTCAAGTAGGTCCTAACGTATTCTGGACAACGGCTGGTGCCCCTGGAGTTCAGGTGACATGAGAGGACACCACAAGTGATGTCACTGACAAGCCAACACAATAAGGATGGAGAGGGGCGTTCTGTTTATGCAGGACTTACTTAGGACAGACTCTGCACTGTTTTAGGATGTAAAAATTAAAAAAAAAGCAAAAACTTAATGCTCACAATGCTGCTTGTAAAACAGGGGGTTAAGGACAGCAACTACGGTTATTAGCCCCATTTACAGATGATGAAACTGACGGTTTCCAACCTGTCCTTGACCGCACAGCTAGAAGGCGGAAGGAGCCAGGATTTGGATGCCGGCAGTCTGACCCCATAGCTCCCGCTTTTATTCTGAATCTCCAGGGTGCATGTGTTCTAGTATGAGCCTCCAAAGGAGACCAGCTGCCCTTCTGAATTCCTCCCGCCATGTTCTGTCCCCCTTGACCTCCCAACGGAGCCCCAGCATCCCCACATGTGTTCATCTGCTAGGGCTGTCGTAACCGAATGCCCCAGGCTGGCTGGCTTAATCCACCTCATGGCTCTGGAAGCTGGAAGTCCAAGGTCAACGTGCCAACAAGGCTGGTTTCCCGGGAGACCTCTCCTCCTGGCGTATGTGTTCACACGGCTTTTCCTCTGTGTTCCACACCCTCCTGTGTCTCTTCCTTGTTTTTTTTAAAAAAAATTTTAATGTTTATTTATTTTTGAGTGAGAGACAGACAGAGTGCAAGCTGGGGAGGGGCAGAAAGAGAAGGAGACACAGAACTCGAAGCAGGCTCTGGGCTCTGAGCCGTCAGCATAAGCCGTCAGCACAGAGCCTGATGTGGGGCTCGAACTCACAAATCGACCCGAGCCTAAGTCAGATGCTTAGCCAACTGAGCCACCCAGATGCCCTTCCTCCTTTTCTTATAAGGACATCAGTCCTACAGGATTAAGGCTACCCTTTTTACTTGAATCAACCTTAATACCTCCTTAAAGGCCCCACCTGACAACTGTCACCTCCCTCCCAAACCCAAACTGGGGCAGGGGGCTCTCTAAAGTCTTCCCTCTCAAGGGAAACAGGTGTTACTCCAATGGGTAGCTGTTTCTAAGCAAGGGATTGCAAAACTCTGTGCGCCTCCCAGAAAATAAAATTACGTGCCCCACCAAGAGAAATAATAGTGTGTGTGTGTGTGTGTGTGTGTGTGTGTGTGCGCGCGCACAGGCGCAAGATTTGTACAAGTGGTCCCTCTTTGCCCCAGAAACAGGTTTGCTTCCATGAACCATGTGTTAGAAAACAGAAAGGAATTGCCTCTCTGTGTTCTTGGAGAGGAAGGGGGTGGGAGTTACTTCTCTCGCTGAACCTCCATCGCTAGAGTGGAGAACTATGGCCCTCACACCTTTTCCCACGAGGGGCAATAAAAGGAGAAACCACCTAGCTAGGGGACCCCCGCCAAGCAGGGCAACAAGAGCGCTGGGAACCATGGACATGATGGCTGGCCCCTGCTTAACCTGGGACACAACAGGGACAGACGGGAGTTAAAGATACATCATAAAGGGCAGTGACGTGCTCATCTCTCTCCTTAGTGGCCTGATATTTCTGTTGTCAAGGTGAATTAAAACATCTAGGTAACGTGCGTGTGTCCTGAGCCAGACGCTGTGGTAGCTCCCTGCCCCTCACTTGTTTCCTTTCACGGCACCGAGAGGGTGACCTTCCATGAAACACTGGGAATATTTTTAATTTTTTAATCAAAAATCAACACAAGCGGGGCACCTGGGTGGCTCAGTTGGTTGAACGTCCGACTTCGGCTCAGGTCATGATCTCACAGTCTGTGAGTTCGAGCCCCGCATCGGGCTTTGTGGTGACAGCTCAGAGCCTGGAGTCTGCTTTGGATTCTGTGTCTCCCTCTCTCTCTCCCCCTCCCCTGCTCATGCTCTGTCTCTCTCTGTCTCAAAAATAAATAAAAACATTAAAAAAAAAATCAACACAAGCAAGAGTGGCCCCTTTAAACATAAATATGGTGTCATTCCTCTGGGTAAATCCAGTAAGCAGTTCCCTCCTCTGTTCTTGGGATTAGGTCCATAGTCCTTGCAAGGTGGGTTACGGTGGCCCTCGCTGGCCTCGGCCCCACCCCGGCACATCTGGGGCCCGATGTGCCCTGGATACACTCAACTCCTTCCTGTTCTGCAGAGCCTCTGTTTCTCTTTTCCGGGCCTTTGCACATGCCGGTTTCCTCTTCCCAACTGTTTTCTTGGTCAAACCCTCCTCTTCCTTTGGGCCTCTGCTTCAGAGCTACCTTCGCAGGCAAGCCTCCTGATTCCCCCTAGACTGTGTTAGCTGCTCCTCCTCTGGGCCCCTGGTTCTTCCTTCATTCCTACATTCCTCATCCAGTGCTGTGAGGGTCAGACCCTGCGTTCCCCGCCGGCATGCTGCCCTTGACTGTAAGCTGCCACCTTCACCACTGTACCCCCAGTGTTTATCAGAAGGCACAGCACACAGGCGGTGCTCAGGGGGTGTTGGCTGAAGGGAGGCCCAGTGACACACGGGCCCCACCACCCTCCTTGGAGCCCTAGAGGCCAGGGACGCACTTCATCCACCGCTCCATCCCTAGAGGGCCTGGCCCAAGGCTTGGCACACAGCAGGTGCTCAAGGACAGTCTGCTGCCTTAAGGGGAGTGGATACAGAGAACAGATTTCAAATCTCTACTGTCTGTCAGCCATTCACACACCCAGAAACTTGCCCACTGCTCCCATCCCTTGAGGGACACACCCACGTCATAGAGTGCCACTGCCCGAAAGGCCAGCTGGGAGGTATCCTCTCCCTTTTAATTAAAAGTCAGATAGGCACCCTCCTCCCTCTCTCATTCCTCTGTCTCCAGGTCACTTCTGGAAACTAAGAGCCAGCAGGACAGATGAGAAGGAAGTGTGGCGGATGTTCAGAAAATTGCTGGGTCTGCATCTCTATCCCCACCCCCCCAGCCTTCCTCCCACGCTAATCTTCTTCTGCAGGGGGCCAGGCGCAGGGCCAAAGGGCCCAGCAGCCCGGGGGCTGGGGGCTGGGCCAGAGCTGTCCCCCGCTTGCTGTCTTAATTTCTTCTAGTCTCCTTTTTGTTCCCACTCTGCCCAAAGGCCTGGTTTTAGGGCATCCCTTCTTCCCCAGATAAGGAAGGCAGAGTGTGGTCCCCTGGCTGTCACCCCCAGTCATGGGAGGCGGGAGGGTCTCCGGAGGCCCTGGGGGCCACATCAACAGAGAAGCTCCCAGGCCTGGGCTTTAGGGTGGGCCTGAGGGCAGAGAGAGGCTGCTAGCAAAGACCCCTTTCTCCTTCTGAGCCCCAGGGGGGGCCCCACATCTGAAGCTCCAGAGAGGAGCCTGCCACCTGGTATGAAGCAAACCCGGTGTATACTTGGCAAAGTCCATTCCTCGGCAACGGTGTTGAAAAACAGTCGTGAGGCACAGACCAAGCACAGGTAGCTGGGAGAGACAGATTCCAGGAAGGCTTCCTGGAGGAGGTGGCATTTGAGCCAGGCCTTCAAGGAGGAGAGCAACTTCCAGATTTTCAAAAACTTGCCAACCAAAGGGCACTCAAACCAATGGAATTTGGGGTGTGTGTGTGTGTGTGTGTGTGTGTGTGTTTTAGATGAAGGGGTGTTCGTTTATTTGGTTGTGGAGGAAAGGGAAACTCCCTGACCTGCAATGAGGTGGTGAGATCATCTATGAGCGTCTTTTATCCCTGCGGCACTGGGGGGATTTTAGGGGTCTTGGTGGCTTCTGCAGAGGCTGCCTCCACCCCCTTTCCCCAGCCCCAGGCCCCCTCTGGAGGGGGCCTCCGCCAAGCAGCAACAGTCTACATGGAGGGACAGGCAGGACCCCCTAGCCAGTCTCCAAGGATGCAGTTCATTAGGACGCATCCTCCGTTGCCATGGAAACTCCAGGCCCCCAGAACCTGGGGAATAGTTCCTGAATTTACTCAGGCCTTGAGCACAATTAGACAAGATGAATTTTTGAGTTGGAGCATAATGAGACCCGGACGTCCGGAAAGCATATGGCAGCCTCCCAGGGGATGGCAGGGCCCCCGAGGGGAGCATACCGCTGTTACGAGGTCACCAGGCCACTGCCTCTCTTGGAGGGGTGGGCGGGGGGTCTGTGAGGCCCTGGGGAGTACTTCCCTCCTTTAGAATTCTTCAAGGGCAGCGAGGCGCTAGCTGCGGGGGATAGGAGGGAGAAGAATAAACTCCCTATATCTGTCCCAGGCCCTTCCGGGGTCAGGCTTGGGAGGCTTTATTCTGCACCCTTTGATAGATTTGCCAACAAATGCATCTCACATGGCTGAGGCTATGCTGCGTGCGCAGAATAGATTCTTCTATCCGCGCAAAACACAAACATGTCATTCAAAAATCTCTGCCCGAACACACATGGGCCAGGCACGAGAAAAACGTCATGGGATCCGTGGCATCCCACGCTCCCTCCCACTCAGGACAGGGGGCTTGCCTTCCGGTAGGGGAGGCAGGGCATCTTCAGCTATAACCATCTCAACACAGCAGTGACGGGACAAGGGACGGGGTCTGGAATGAGGACAGAGCAGAGAAAGCTCCGTGAAGGAGGTGGCCTTTTGGCTGGGCCTTGAAAGCAGGGATTGGGGGCCCTTTTGAGTACAGGGAACCGAAAAGCACAAGTTGAATTTGGGGAGAGCAAGCATACCAATGCGGCCAGATGGGTCTGGGCTGGAGCCAAGGAGGTAAACGCGGTCAGAGACGGAAGGCTTTGAACACCTAGCTAAGCGTCCGGGACAGTGGGAACACTGCCACCCAGGTGGACCAGGGACTCCAGGAGCCCAGGCTGGTAGGGCCTCCTTCCCCCAGCCCACCCCCAAGCCAGGACAGCCCAGACCAGCTGAGGCCTAAACCCAGGACAGGCTCAGAGCAGGGCTGCCCCAGCCCACCTCCCCCTAGCTCTCGACCCCCAGCTTCCCTCAAACAGTGTCAACGTCCCCCGCTTCCAGAAGTTTCAGGCAGAATAGGAGCTTTCTCCTGGCAAGGCTCCTGCACAAAACCCCCGGCATTCTAGACAGAGACCAGGTGACAGATTAGCCTCTTGGTGTCCAGCAAGGAGCCTGGCACAGAGAGCGGAAGGGAGTGAGGAGGGTTGGAATTTGCTTCAGAGCTACAAATGGGAAGTAAGGAGCTGGGGAGAGAAGGCAGAGAGACCCCAGGGCCTGGTGGGCTCTGGGAGGGACGCTTGCCAGGGACTTGCCCCCACTCCAGACTTCTTTAAGGTCCAGGGTTTTTTTTTATTTTTTATTTTTTTTTTTTCAACGTTTTTTTTTTTTTTTTTTTTTTTTTTTTTATTTATTTTTGGGACAGAGAGAGACAGAGCATGAACGGGGGAGGGGCAGAGAGAGGGAGACACAGAATCTGAAACAGGCTCCAGGCTCCGAGCCATCAGCCCAGAGCCCGACGCAGGGCTCGAACTCACAGACCGCGAGATCGTGACCTGGCTGAAGTCGGACGCTTAACCGACTGAGCCACCCAGGCGCCCCATCCAGGGTTTTTTTTTAGAAAGCAGCCCTACTCTACTGAGAAAACGGGATCCATTTTTTTTTTTTTTTTCCAGGAGGTTGCTATTAGCAAAAATCACTGACCCTGCAAGAGAGAGAAGCAGAGATGCCAAAACTTCCTGTTTGTTCTCAATCTCTCCCTCCCAGCCTCCTCCCCCATCTCTCTCTCTCTGGCCAAGAACCCAGCTCTGTTCCCTGGGAGCTGGGACACCCCCAGGTCCAGATGGCTGTCATCCCTTTCCTCCTGAGCTTCAGCCTCTGGGGGAATCTGATTTTCTGAAACTGAAAGTGCTCTCGGAGCCAAGACTATGGAACAGGTAGATGGTCTGGTTGAGGGGGCTGGATCTGGGACACGGATCCGGGTTGCCTCCTCATTTGTGCCCCAGGAACCCCAGTGTTCCGCTGACTTCTCCCTCTTACGCACGTCCACCAACTCCTCACCTCCGAAACGTCACCCTGTGTCCTGTTTCCTCTCCAGCTCTTGTGGTTTCCATCTGGCCAGCTTGGGCCTCCTGCCCGGACCCCCATGATGGCCCCCTATCAGTCTCGCTGCCCCCAGGCCCACCAAGAGTAATGGGTGTAGCTGTAGGCCCCTGGGATTGGTACCGCGGTCCAGATAGGACATTAGCTGTGTCCCTTCCCTGCCCTGGTTCACCTTAGTTACTCTGGTGAAGCCTCTGCATTCCATCCCAACGAGAGCTTTTTGTTTGTTTGGTCCTTTTTTCCCTACTTGATGGGAGGGAAACAGAAATTAGGAAGAAAAGCTCTGGGTTACATGCAGTATTTTTGAGGGACAAAACGGCCAGGCAGCTAACATGGACTCGGTAGGGCAGCGGGGATGGGCTGGAACCCTGGCCCCATCAGTTTACCAGTTGTGTGACCTCAGCAGGCTCTGAGCCTCAGTTTTCTCATCCATAAAGTGGACATAACAGCACCCCAAGCCATCCCCCGCTGCCCTACAGGCTGTTGAAAGAATGTCATAAGATGCATGTATAAGTTTGCTCAGCACCAAGTACACACTGATCATTAGTATTTTGTTACCGATGAATTCAAATCCTACAGCACCTCCCTCTTCGCCGCCCAAACCCTGGCCAATCCAGAACAGAGGTGCCCAGCACCCTGCAAAGAGGCAACGTCACTTCTCCTCTCCCACCTCCTTGACCTGGGAAGGCTGTGCCTCTTAATTGCTCTTTGGTTTTACTCAATTTGAAATGAGCAGGGCACCAATTCCCCGCAGGAAATAATAAATATGCTTCTGCTCAAAATACTAATGAGGTTGGACGCCCGGTGAAGCTGGCGGGGGCGGGGAGCCCAGCCAGTCCTGCCGGAGGACGCAGCCCCGTTTGGAGAATCCTCAAGAGGGCAAGTGGGATGTGAGGCTCTGGCTTTGCTTCGCGGGCCCCCCCCCATCAGGGGCTGGGCTGGCTCAGGCGAGCAGCCGTGGGAGGGGATGTGGGAGCCCCCAGTGGTAATGCCCCGTGCATTTGTGGACCCGGCTCTTCTCTGGACGGCTCCGGGAATCTGCCTCTCCTCCCACCTGATCACCAAGCATGGACAGTCCTCGTCCCTGGTGCCACTGCCTCTGCCCCGGGTCATCAGCTCAATGTGGCTGCCGGGCTCCCAGCCCCCAACCTTTCCCACCTCCTCTCCTTCTTCCAATGAGTGGTCACTCTCAAGCAGTCAGTCAACAAACATCAGTGAGCAGGAAGCATGGGCCAGCCTGCCGGAGGGAGGGGGACTCAGTGTGACCCAGACCCAGCCTCAGCCTCCTTTCTGAGCCTCTCCCCGTCACACTGCCCCGGACGAGGGACTCTGGTTGTGCCCTCAGTGACCAGCAGCCTCCTCCTCTGAGCCTTGAGCTTGCTGCTCTCAGCCACAAAGGTCTTCCCAGATTCCACGTGGTTCCATCCCTCCCCTCATTCCACTCGGGGCCTCCGTGTCCCCCTTTTCAGAGCCACCGCGTTTAAAATAGCCCCTTCCATTGCTCTGCCCCGACCCTAATGTATTTTTCTTAGTAATGTTTACCGCCCCCTGACATCCTAATATTTCTATATTTCTGTTCTGTCCTGTCTCCTCCACCTCCAGCGCCAATGCCCTGAGGGCAGGGCCTTTTTCTCTTCTGTTCACTGATGTTGCTGTGCCCTGTCACTTAGAATGTGCTTAATGAATATTTATTGTCATGGAATCTACTGACGCCATCATGTCTCTTTTCTTTTCTTTTTTTTTTTTTTTTAATTTTTTTTTTTAACGTTTTATTTATTTTTGAGACAGAGAGAGACAGAGCATGAATGGGGGAGGGGCAGAGAGAGAGGGAGACACAGAATTGGAAGCAGGCTCCAGGCTCTGAGCCATCAGCCCAGAGCCCGATGCGGGGCTCGAACCCACAGAGCGCGAGATCGTGACCTGAGCCGAAGTCGGACACTTAACCGACTGAGCCACCCAAGCGCCCCCATCATGTCTCTTTTCTATGAAAAGTTCTTTACCCACTCATCCCCTACAGGCCCCAGCCCCCGTTTTCACCTCCCCTCTGGCTACTCCTTTAGCCCCCTCCCCAGCTTCCCAGCCCCTGACCCTCCACGCTGGAGTCTCCCCGGACAACGTCAAAACTCTGGAATACCCCAGGAGCGCGGCTATCCTTGCCTTTACGCACGCTGCACGCCCCCGCTCCGGCCCTTTCCCAAGTCCTGCACATCACACTTAAACATCACCTCCTCTCAGAGGCCTTGTCCAGTCTCCCCAGTGCCCCACGGCCTTTAGGAACTGCGTCCAGCGCTGCCCCAAGCACGTCACTGGTATCTGTGTCGGCCTCCCAGGCAGAATCCAGCTTCCTCCAAGGTCAGAGAAGTCTGTCCCCTCTGCGTTCTCTGAGCCCGCGCAGTGCCTGGCACAGAGCAGGGGCTTAGTGGATGGTGCTGTGTCTTAAGATTCAGGTTGTTCTACTGCGAAAGCTGTGATTGACTATTACCTCTTGCAAGGCCCACCGCGGGACACAGAAGCAGCAAAAGCCAGGGATGCAGCTGGGAACAGAACCCCAGACCCAAGAGAAGCCTCTGAAGCCCTGCCCCAGGGGCCAAACTGAGGACAGGGAGTCCCGGGGCCCTGAGTGTGGACAGCAGGTGACCCGAGGCCTGCCGTGAAGCTCGAGGCACAGAGCCACAGACTTTCTTCTGAGAAGACAAGGACGGTCCCACTGTCAGGGGAAAGTTCAGCCTTGCTCCTTGGTGCCCGCAACTCCCAGGGGATACAAACTGGACACTCACGTCCCCTTCCTGGGAGGAAATCCTGCCAGAGTTCTCAGGGACATCAACAGCGGGGCTCAGCTGGAGAAGGAAGGAGGGAAGGGGTCCTGGGGGGGGGGGGGCTTTGGTCCTGGGAGCATTCCCTCTGGCCGGTGCCCGCAGGTCACAGCTGAGGCTGCTGGCTGGGCTGGCCATTCGGTCCTGCCTCTAGTCTGTTCTCTGGCCTTGAACACCAGAACTGGGACTTTTGCATGGTATAATGCTCCCTGCACCCCTTCCTACCCCTTCACTGCTTCCCGTTCCACAGCCCATCTGAGTCTCCAAAAACACTAACCAGAGAGACAGAACTGCATAGATACTTCTCTCTTTTCAGAGTTGGAAACGAAGACCCAGAGAGGTTAAGCAACTTGCCCAGGGGCACACAGCAGGTTAGAGGCAGAGCCCAGAATAGAAACTAGGCTGAGATTTCAGTTGTTATTATTTGGAGTCACCAGGCAAGCATGTGCAGAAAGGCTTTCCTGGGACCGGAGGTAGGGGGTTTAGAGGGCCTTCTGTCCCCTCCAGAAATCCCCCCCTTCCTTCTGCAAGCACACAGGCTCTGTCTGGCTTTAAATCCAAAGAAATTCCTTCTCTGCTCATTGGCTCTCAGACACGGGAAGCAGCCCGTTCCCTGTGGCTTCTTCCCTGGAGGATGCGTTCAATAAACAGAACCCCTTTCTCATCTTCCTGCATAAATATTTCAGGAGGCTGAGAAACAAACAGATCTGCATTTGCTCTGCTGCTGGCTACTCAGAAATGGGGGCTCCCCAACTGCAGGCAGGACCCTCACCCCCTTCCCAGGCAAAGCGTTGTCCTCCAGGCCACGGGAAGTACACGATGGCAGGGACAGCCCCCTTCCTGCCAGGGATGCCCACCTGGGTTGGGGAACCTGGGAACCTGGTGGGAGCGGGAGAGAACGGCCCTGTTTTTTACCAGAAGCACCCCACCCGCCTACCCATCTACTGCTTGCTGTTCCTAGAAATGGGAGAACATAGTCTGCTCAGTGTCTGTTGTTTTTGGGGACGCTTCAATCGCTGCTGCCCAAGACCACGCGGCAGGGGACACGAGGTTCCTGCACAGACAGGCACCGCCCACGAGGAAGAGGGTGCAGAGCGTCCAAGAACAGGTGGACCAGAGCTCAGGCTGGAAACCTCGGCAATTGAGCAGGCCAGTCCCCCGAAGGCTCCCCCAAACCCTCCTTTTGTTTATTCATTCGGACGTCCATGGAGCACATCATTCTTGGGCCGGAACACTCAGCGGCTCCCCGTTGCCAACTGGATTCCGACTCCTCAGACGGTCATTTCCTGCACTTCCCAACCCCGCCCTGCCCTGGCTTCCCAGCCACACCTCCCTCCACGCAAGTCACAGTGCACGCTCCAGTCAGCCTGCTTCCTCCCTCCCTCCCCTAGACCCGTCTGTCCTTCCCCTCCCTAAATGCTATCTGCCTTTGCCTTTTCTCCTTTCCCCTTCTTTGCTCTCGTCATTTTCAGGAGGGCGAATGCACCACCTTCTCCTGGAAGCCTTCCAAGACCATCCCACCCCCACAAGGATCCCCCCTCATCTCCCTGAGCTCCCTCATGGGTCCCTGCCACCGCTGCCATGAGGGAACTGCTCCTGTGACACCCTCGCGTGTGAGGTCTTATTGTTCCAACTCAGTTACAAGCCTCTAGAGAGCCAGGTGCCAGCTTCTGTTTCAGCCAGGTGTCTGGGGATGAGGGCTGCCCCTGGACATGACTCCAGAAGGGAATTCAGCTTTGAAGAAATCTTGATGCCTGGGACCGCCCTCCCGGAGATTCGGATTCTATTATTCTGGGGGGAAGGTGGGCAGAAAGGACCAACCCCATAATTTGTAGGGACCCTTGACCAAAAGTGAATAAGCATTTCAAGACAGTGCCAGCAGAACATTAGACCCAGTGTCACACAGGTCACACTCCCGCGAAGCCGGCCGTGGGGGCAAGCGTTCAGACCTCCCCAGGTGATGTGCGACCAGCGTTGAGAACCACCTCTAAGGACAATGGGGGCCACTACAGGTCCTGCACCTCTGAGCTCCCACAACAATGCACACACCTCTATGCCTGGGCTGCCTGAAGCACAAACATTTGCAGAGGGAATGAACACAGGAACAGACGGAGGGCAATGACGCTTGAACCAGAACGCTGGGAAGGATCTTTTTTCCGCTTGCTTTTAAAATCAAATATAAATATATGAAATATTAACACTGTATTATTAATAGGTAAATGTATTACACCAATGATTATTTAACAGAAGAAAATAAGAGATTCATATTTTAATATTAACATATGAAAATATTCCCAACGTGCCCACAGTGCACAGATCTTAAGTGTTCAGCTTGAAAAATTGTTACTCGTGCCTGTATTCGCCTGACGACCGTCACTCCAGAAGGTTCTCTCGTGCCCTATCCCAGTTAACACCACACCCCACCCTGTCCTATGCCAGGTCACCAATAAGAAGTGGATAGAATTTTCGTTGAAGAAGGGCTCTCTGGCCGAAGGAGGGAGAATGAGCACAGGTGGGGGGGTCTGGAAGAGACATGGAAAGGGCCGACTGATAAAACCCCTTCATGTGCGAAGGGCTGATATTCACACCAAATGAGAGGGAATAAGCACAAAGTTTCAGAGGGGCTCAGGGTCTTGCTCAAAGTCACAGGGCAAGCTGATGGCAGAACCAGGACTCTAACCCTGATCCTCAATCCCCAAGTTTTATTAGCTTTTCACAACCTTGGCAGTCTGCGGTGTGTGTGTGTGTATGTGTGTGTGTGTGTGTGTGTGCGCGCGCTAGGCTCAGAGGGAGGAGGATGGGGCAGGGCCTGAGACTGGGCAGAACAGGGAGTAAGTACATCCGTAAGCTCTCTCCTGCACCCAGCCTTGGACTAGGTGATGTTATCCTAAGATAGAAGGGGAAACGGAGTCCCAACCAGAGGGGGGCAGGACTGACCCAATGGGGGTTTAGCTGGGGTTTAGGAGGACCGCTAGAAGCCCTCTGCAGAGGTCTTCCCCCTAGGCCGTCTTCCCAGCAGGAGACTTCTGGCCCTCTGTCCCCTCCTTCTGTTTTCTCAAACCCCAGACCCAACTTTTCAGGCAGCCCCAGGCAGACGGGAGAGGCCAGTACCATGGAGTGGTCCCGCCAGGGGTATCTCCTTGGGGGAGAAGGGGCACAGGTGCTCTCTCCCAGACACAGGGAGATACATGCAGGGAATCCGGGCTGGGGGCCTGAAACCCCTACACCCACCTCGCTGTGCCCAGGCTTTGGGAATGTCCTCTAAGGTCAGGCTGGGGCAGACCACCCAAAATGCGAGTCTGATCACTTCACTCCTCCGTGAAAACCCCTCCGGGGCACCTCGAGCCACCACAGGGCTCAAGCCAAAGCTCCCTCTGGCTCCTGCCTCTGCCCCTCTGGCCTTGTTCCCCCGCTCGCTAAGCTGCCCTCTCCACCCAGCCGCACCCAGTTCTTGCCTCTCGTGGAATAAGCCAGACCCGTGTGCACGTCCATGTTTTTGTTCATGCCATCCCCTCTCCCTGGAATGCCCTTCCTTCCTCTTCATGTGCTTCTGCCTACTCATCCTCGGAGACTGAGCGAAGAAACCTTCCCTTTCTCCAGAAACTTTCCCTGGCCTCCTCGGCCTGTCCCCTTGGCTGCAGAACTCTGTGCACACACCCCTGCCGTCCCACACCGCAGCTCACCGGCCTCCCTTTGCCACATCCCCGCAGCTGTGTATCCCTCTGGGCGGCCTGTCTCCCCCATTAGACGGGGATTCCCCCCAGAGGGGACTGCTTGAGTGTAACCCTCATGCTGGGTGCTGCATGCTTTGGGCCTAGCACACAGGTGCTCAGGAAACTTTTTTTTTCCCTTTTTTTTTTTTAATTAATTATTTGAGAGAAAGAGAAATCGAGAGAGTGCCAGGAAAGGAGAGGGAGGGAGGGAGGGAGAGGGAGGGAGGGAGAGAGAGAGAGAGAGAGAGAGAGAGAGAGAGAGAATACCAAGCAGGCTCCACGCCATCAGCACAGAGCCTGATGTGGGGCTCGATCTCATGAACCGTGAGATCATGGCCTGAGCCGAAACCAAGAGTCGGATGCTTAACCGACTGAGCCACCTAGGCGCCCCATCAGCAAATATTTTTTGAACGAATCTAGGGCCTCATTTTATTTGCCTAGGGGAAGGGGAGGGTAGTCAGCGGTCAGGACAGCGGGGCAGTCAGGGTGGAGAGGAACTTGGACTGATGGCCACCCTCGCCACTCAGTCCCCCCCAGCAAATCTGGCTCACTGGTCCTCCCCTCCCGCCTCACTCTCCTCCTTGGGAACCTCTCCCGAGTGGCCAGTCTCATTATTCTCGGGTCTTGCTATCTGCAGGCCGGGCCCAGTCAATGATAACCACTTAAGTAAGGTATTACCCCTCCTGGGGGAACTTATATTTTAATAACATCTGAAATGCCCAAAGGAACTGAAGACTGTAGTGGTTCTGGGCACGGTGCTGGGAGGGTGATCTTAAAAAAGCAATCACACAGCATGGTCAGCTCCCACTATCTGGCCAGGGGGCCCCTAGGTTTCTGCATGTCCGTGGGGCTGTGCAGTCAGAGAGGTCAGGGTCAGGTCTCAGTCCACCCTTTCCCACTGTGCAAGCCGGGGCGACTGCTGCCCTCTCTGAGGCTTGTTCTCCCGCTCTGTAAAGCGGGGGGTAACACCAGAATTATGGGGTCCGTGAGATAACGGATGCGACACGCTCAGCATGGGGGGCAGGCTCGACATCATTCCTGCTCTTTTCTAAAGCAAAGGCCCACAGAGCTTGCTGTCCAGCACTCTGGGTCTCCAGGGGCCCCCCAGAGGGGTGGCTTTGTTTGCTGCTCCTGAGCCCCCTCTGTTTCCTCCGCCCACTCTCCCTCCCTGGCTCCCTCCCTCCAAGCCAGAGTTCCAGGGAAAACTTTGCCCGGAGACTTCTCAAGCCAGTGATAAGGTCTGGCCAGAAGAAAGCTCTTAGCAACCCAGGCTCCCAACCCAGAGGCCCTTCTAATGGTTTCAGAGAAACAAAGGAGGGAAAGATTGCCTGCAGCCCAGCGTGCCAGGAGGGCTGGCTTCCAGGAGGGAGAGTGGGGTTCACGGGCCTCTGTGGCGGCCACGGTGGCAGCCTGGAACGTGGGGGCCCTGGCTGCCAGATCTCAGGAATCACAGCCCCCTGGCCAAGCAGAAGGAGCCTCAGAGCTCACTCCTACTGCCTCTGCCATGGCCACGGCCAGGCAGGGTGGTCCTTGCTGGTTACCTCGGGAGCTGAGCCTCTCCATTCGGGTGCCCCCTGCCATCTAGGTGAAGTTCTCAGGGTCTCCTTTCTAAAACTTTCCCCTACTTCTGAATCAGCCCTTGGCCTAGAAAAACCGACTGAACTGAAACTCACCCAACCTGAGCCTGCCATCAACCAGAGGGAGCCCCACTCCCTACTTGGCCACTTGTGCCCCCTTAGGTAAAACTTTCAGGGCCTCACTTTTCTCCTCTGCAAAATGGGGGACCCCATTACACCTCTTCAGAGTTCCTTCCAGCTCTCACAGTCCACGGACGTACAGGAGTAAGGATTTAGCCCAGGCAGCAACATACAGGGAATAGTTTGGGCTTCCTCAAAATCCCACCCAACCTTGTATTTTGCACCGGCTACCCCAAAGTCTACACCACATCTTTGACAAGTGCTGTGAAAGATACCAAAAAAATCAGACATCATCTCTGGCCTGAGAGCTCACAATCAAGTCAAGGAGTCAAGGTTCATGCTCCGAAAACAATTCCCATACAACAGAACACATCGGGCCTTTACCTACAGCTGATGTGGTAGAGACGGGGGCCCCACAGGAACTCCCAGAAAAGGGGAATTAATGCAGATCCGGACCCTGAAAAGGCCAATTTGACAGAATAGCCTCAGTCCATAACAACTTGAGTTTGTTCTCACTCATTATAATGACTATGGCAGGAAGGCAGACCCAGGGTCTTTAGAGGACACAGTTGTGATAATAAAAAGTTATCAGATGGACCCTCAGGTACACAGAAATCCCCTTTCCCAGAATTCCAAATTTCTCGGAATCCCAAATTTCCCCATGCATTCCTGCAACGTGATCTTTCACCTGGAGGTCAGCAGGGCAAGTGTGAACAACATTTTCTTCATGAAGCTAAACCAAAAACTCAGGAATTAAATCCTCTTGTCCCCTTCCTCCAACACCTTTCTTTCCATCAGCTGTCCTGGAAATTCCCCCCAGATCCCAGATCGTAATGCTGTTAGTTCTGAAGTCATATTCGAGATGTTTAAATGGTTTACTGCAAATCCCTCAAGCTAGTAGAGGGTCTTTCTTTCTATAAACTCAAAGGAAAAATGGGTCTGAGCCTCAGGGGTGCCAGGATGTATCTGGAGCAAAGGTCAAGGCCGTTTGCCAGTGGGGGCTGGGTCTCTCTTCCCAGAGACCTGGGCAAGACTGTGCTCTGGGACAAACCTTCCCCCACCTTCCAGAGGGAGCTCGGGCCTGCAGGGATCCAGATCAAGGTTTAGAGGCTTTATTCGCCTCACTTTTCAAACGAAAGCAGGACATCCAATTTTTATAGCCAGATTATTTGTCCCAAGCATATTAAAACAACCAAAATAGGACAGGAAGAGGGAAAAGCAACTTTTCATCTGCCCCAAAGTAGCCTGACAGTTAAAACAGATAGAAGCTGTTTGGGGGAGATGAACTGGTCCTTTCTGCCGACACAGTGTGAAACAGTTTTTCAGTCAGGACAACAGCAGGGGAGAAGGGGGTTAGCTGTTGGATGGACTGCCTAACTCCCAAAGTGGTGGGACACTGGTGGGGGAAGGGAGCAGGACAGGTGCCAATTACAGACACTAAACTACCCCCTCATGACATCTACAGAGAGTGCCTTACTTACATATTACCGTGCCCTAGTGAGGTGGAGAAATGAATTTCCTTTTCACAGATGAGAAAAACAGAGGCTCAGAGACGTTGAGGGCCTAGCCCAAGGTCACGCAGGGAGGAGCAGAGACAAGAGCAGAGCCCGAGTCTTTTGCCTCCAGATCCCCTGACCTGGCCACAGGCCTCAGGGTCATCGCTACCTGCCGCTACCTGCCAGACTGAGTGGTAAGAAAGGCCTGGAAGGCACGCTACGCGCCCCACCCCCCACAACCGGCTTGGTGACCTTAGTAAGTTACCTCCCTTCCTTCTCTGGGCCTCTGTGCCTGCACCTACAGGAAGGGGAACAGTAAGAACACCGGAAGATTAAATGAGTAAATACACGCGAAACACTTTTTGTGTGCCCGGGGTAAACAAAGCACCCTAGAAAGGTCAGCGCCTTCTGCTGTTGTTACTGCTTATTTCACTGTCAGCCTCTTGAAAGCAGGGACCTAACACCCGGCGAGAGCCCGGGAACTGCCTACAAGAAACTAGTATTTGTTAAACGGGTCTAAATTAAGATTAGGAGTCAGCCTCATGTTCCTAGAAAGCGTGGCGTGCCATGGAGGCAGAGGGCTGGACCAGATGACCTCAGACAGCTCTGGAGTTGAACACCGAGCACGGGGGCTTGTTTCTAGGGATTAGTGTGAGCACCCATCCAGAGGGAGCGTCCCCATATCCCCCTGCTGGGCAGCTGGAGCCTTCAAGGGTGTTATCATCTGTCTCACACAGGGGCCAGTAAGTTCACACCTTGTGGCCCGAGCGCCATGCCCTGTGAAACATCACACACATACATACATACATACGTGTGTGTATATGTCCCTACAGTTTTATTTTAAAGACCAAGAGCCAGCCCAGATAATCATAAAGATTTCGAGAATAAAACCGGTTAGAATCGGGCCCAGTAAAAATATAAGGTGGAAATTTTCCTGCCAGAGCAAAGTTTCCTTCTGGAAAAACAAATGACCCCTCCCTGGAGTTGCCTGCCAGCCAGGAGAGGCCCTGCCCTTCCAAACAAAGCTCTTCTAACCAGGGAGGCTCTCTGAGGGGCAGCAGAGGCTGGACCACTGAATGTGGCACTTCCGTACCCCCCTTGTCCAGGTCGACTTTAAGAAGTGGCCCACGGAAAAGCCATCCTCCCGAGATCAGGAAGCCACAGAGAGGAGGAGAAAAAGAATGCGGGAGTCCAGAGGCCCACGTCTGGATCAGCCTCTAATCTGCCTGGCTGGGCAACTTTCTGCAGCTTACTTGGCCTCTCTGTGCCTGTTTCCTCATTCCTGACGTGGGGATGACGGTAACCTACACCATAAAGTCACTCTGAGCATAAAAGGAACAAATCCATGTGCTGAGCTCTCACCAACAATGCTGGCATGTGGGGAGCATTCCTGGCGAGTGATCTGACTCCCGGCATCTGCCTGTGCCTTTACCTCCGTTACCCACTCCTCAGCTCCTCCCTCTCACCGGCTACCTCCTACTCATCCTTCATGAATCAGCTTAAAAGTCACCTTCCCGCCCCTCTGACTAGGTCAGGCCCTCTGCTGTTATTCCCAGAGTTCCCTGTACTTCTCATCTTATAAGCCCCAGGACACTCATTGTAAGCGTGTTTAATTTTCTGTCTACCCGACGTTAATAGCTAACACTAACTGCCAGGCATGTGGTAAGTGCTTCACACGGATCAGCTCATTTAATCTTTATAATAATCCTTTTAAGTGCTACTATTATCAATCCCAATTAATGGATGGGGAAACAGATGTTCAGAGAGGTTAGGCAACTTGCCCAAGAACAAACAGCAAGGAAATGATACAGGGCCATCTGTCTGACTCTAAAGCTGGCATTCTCAGCCACCAGCGCCCCCTGGTAATCAGGGGCCATCTCCAGAGGGCCACCCACCCTGGGCACAGAGGGAATTTGCATATTCAAGAGGGTAAGGGCTGCAGGTCTGGACCACAGACCTGTGTGTTCCCTACACAAAGCTAGCTTCGTGGAAATGGAGAAGGTGGCCCTGCCTCTATCACACTTGTTCTCCCCCTGGGCTGGCCACCTTGCCTAAGAGGCCCCGTCTGATGTCGGATGCCACGTGCAGGATACCTTCCTCCTCACTCGCTCAGCTTACATTTTTTCCCCCCAAATTATTTACGCGGTTCCCAGCTCCAGCAAAGGCCACAGGAAAGCCTAAACAGACCACATCCACAGATGTCACCCCCAAGGCAAGCAGCACTTGTCAAGCACACCTTGGTGCCAGGGCCCCAGATGCCCAGACAAGAGCCCTTTGCCACGGGGTGGGGGTGGGGGACAGAATACAATCCTGGAACTTAGATGGCCGGGTACGGATCCCCACCCACTCCCCCACCCGCGAAACCTGCAACCTTGAGCAATTCACTTATGCTCACTGAGCCTCAATTTCCTCTTCTGGAGAATGGGATCGTCTGAATCTTCTGGAGAATGGGATCAGATCTAGAATCAACCTCATCAGATCTAGAATCAACCTCATGGTTGCACAGAGTCAACGCGATCAAGTGTGCCCAATGCCTGCTTAATAACTTATTCTTGTGAGGACGGTGATTAATCTTCATAGGATGTGGACCATGAGTGATTGGATTGTGAAGGTTCTGGCTCAAAGTCAGAAGACCTGGGTGTGCATCCCAGCTCTGACCCACATTAGCTCTGTGATTTGGGTGTGGCCATGTTTTCACTCGGAGACTCTATTTATTCATCTGTAAATAGGGGGAACCCTCCTCACCCTGGGACCCTCGGAGGGATTCAGTGCAGTAGCCCATGTTTGTTTTCTGTAAGTGGGACTGTCCCAAGCAGACCCGGGTGCCTCCCGTTGCTGTGTTAATTAATTGGAAGGAGGGTGCCAGCCAGAAACCAATTAGGAAGGCCCCTCCAGGGGCCTCCTGGGGGAGGGGGAGGGAGAGGGCAAAGAAAGGCGGGTGACCGCTCCTCCTCCATTGTCCCCACCCCACGGACTTGTGCCTTCTCTGCAGCTGGTTCCACACTCCAGGCCCACAAAGGAGAGGCTCATTCTAAACAGCTTCTTTTCATGTGGAAGCCACTGGATTTGCATCTGTCCTTGCCTGGCAGGGCCTGCTCCGTGCCAGCTGCTCTAAGCTTCCCAGGCTCCAGGCTACTCGGGGGGCTGGGCCTGAGCCTGCAGGGTCCCCAGGCAGGGAAAGGAAGGGGAACAGAACAAGCTGATCAGGAGAAGCCGGAAGGAGAGGGGGCTGGGCACAGAGGGAATTTGCACATTCTCTCATCTCCTGGACACCAGACAAATTCTGTGGCTAGCATATCCAAATCAGAATCTGGGCCGCCCCGGTGCCAGGAGCCGGCGGTGGCTGAGGCCATGTCTGCTCCAGGCTAGCCAACCTGGGAGAGAAATGGAAAAACTCACTCCATCTCCGAGCTGCCAGGGACCGATGCTGCCAGGCCGTTGGTCTAGCCAGTGTCCACACTCCCAGACCGGCCAAGCTCAAGTCTAGTCTGACTCCACACGGCCAGCTAGCCAGGGGGCTTCTGGGGCCCTGGGGAGCCCCACAACGCATCCCAGATGCCTCTGCGGGCTGCCACAGGTGCTAAGGTGGCAATGCCCCAGGCAAGAGAACACGGGGCATCTGGGCACATATGGGAAGAAAGTAACTCATCAGAGCTCTTCTGAGAGTGAGCTGCATTGCCTGGAGGGAAAGACAGTAAGGAAGGAAAGATCCTGAAGTTATGAACACTTAAAGTATGCAGACGACAGCGGGCTTGTGCCCGCAGGACGCTGAGACTCCTAACTCAGAACTTTGGCACATCTCCTTCCCCACCCATCTTCTCCAAGGTTCTGGACAGCAGGGCCTGTGGCTCAGGCATTCTGTGACCTTAATGCCTCACACGGGGCCTGGCCCAGAATAGGAGCTCAGATACAAATGCGTGAATGTTAGCCACAGACCTTCAGCATGAGAATGCCAGGGCTCTGGAAGAAGAACTGAGTGGAGGGAGGAGGTATAATGGGTACACGGAACAGAGAAGCAGAAGCCCCACGCCACCCCCAGGTTTCTGGGAGCTGGGTCTGTGCGGGTAATGTCTCCGCCTTTGAGCTGGCTCTGTGACAGGCTTGCTCTCTTATTTCTTCTCCCAGTAAGGGCCAGACAGGAAAGAAGTGCTGGGAAGTGGAATGTCTGGGAGTCCAGGCATCTCCTGGGTAGGCTAGATCCTGGGTCCAGGAGTCGGAGGCAGAGGGCTTTGTATCTCTTCCTCCCCATCCTGACCCTGGGTGTAGCAAGGGCTCCCGTACACCTTGACCCCTGAGGAGTTTTCAGCAAGGGGGGTGGCTGCCCAGCAGAGGGAATCTCAGACACCAGCATCCAGGCCAGGACGATGCAGTAGGGTGACTGGAGTGGGGCCCTGTCCCCACTCAGGCTGCCTGGGGGCCCCCTTGCAGGGCAGCCGGGTGGGAAAAGCACTTGCTTTAGGCAAGTTATAATTTGCTCCCTGGGTCTCAGTTCCCCTATTTGTCAAGGGAGAGATTTGGATGACTTGGGGCCACTCTTCGGGGCCCGAGAGACACATGACCTTCCAAATGAAGGCCTGTTAGTAACTACCTGGGCAAGGCAACCCTGTCCTCAGTCCCACTGCGTTCAGGAGGAGCCATGGGCTCCCCTCCCTGAGCCGTGCTCTGCTGGGACAGGCACAGAAGAGAGAAGGGGTGACCTACGGAACGAGGGGCCATGGTGTGACTGCTGATAACACTTGTGAACCTGGAATTGGCTGCTTAGAGGGGGATGCTGGCATCTGGAGTCTTCTCCTTGCACTCACTCCTTCTCCTAAGACCTTCTGAGGTGCGTCAGGCACTCCTGCTCCTCAGGGCACTTTGTTCTTGGACTGCTGACCCTCTGAGCCGACTGTGGGAACACAGAAAGCACCGAGCTCACTGGCGTCTAACCCAACAAGTCGCACCTGGGAACAAGGCAGCCCAGTCACTATAAGTCATCACCTTCCTTACCTCCAAGCCCCAGGGTCCAGTCTGGTCACATCCAGACAAAAGCCAAGAAATCACTCCAAAGGCCCTAGAAGCAACAAAAGGGGTTTGCAAAGTCCTGCATGACAGCTGGCAGACTTCTTTAAAAAAAAAAAAAAATTTTAATGTTTATTTGTTTTTGTGAGACAGAGAGAGACACACGGCACGGGTGGGGGAGGGGCAGAGAGAGAGGGAGACACAGAATCCGAAGCAGCTTCTGGGCTCTGAGCTGTCAGCACAGAGCCCGATGTGGGGCTCGAACTCATGAACCGCGAGATCACGACCTGAGCCGATGTCAGACGCTTTAACCGACAGAGCCACCCAGGCGCCCGTGCAGACTTTTCTTATAGCCTGTTGACTTGTGCTCTACACACAATTCTAATGTATTTTGTTCTGTTCTTCTAGTTGATGGCAGTTTAGAAACCAATTTAGAACCAGAGAAGCACTGACATATGACTGAAATGGCACAGAGACAGAAAAAGTATGAAGAGCAGGCGCGAGAACGCAAAGAACAAAATCATCCTGCTCCTGGGAAAGCGGCCTTCGTTCCCTCACCACTGACTTGCCCTCTGGACAGATACTGGACTGAGACTGGGGGCAGGAAGGACCTTACTCCCGTGGATGGTTCTGGTCTGGGAAGCCGCATCCCTTCTTTTCTTCTTCCTTTTCCTCCTCGTTACATAAAGAAGCTAAGACAGCTTACGAAACTACACACAATAAGATAGAGCTGAAAAAACGTCACAACCAGGAATCATGCCATCGGGCGAGAAGGCCACCCTCCAGAGATCCGCAGGGCTCTTTAGCTCTAGTGCCATTTAGGGCAGGGGTCCCTCCAGAACCCCCCAGGATCTATGTGCCACTTCAGCGGCTGGACCTCACCGCAAAGGCGAAGGCGGCTGGGCTACGTGTGGGAGGGGGGATGGTAAATGGAAAACGGAGGCCCACCTGCTCTCAGGAAGTCCTACTGAAGTTCTAGCAGCTCGTCATCTGGTTTCCTCTTGTGCACTTTCCAGGCCCTCTGAGCTAATAAGAACTGCTGCAATCCACACCTAACCCTGGCCCCAAGGACTCCAAGGGGGAGGCAGCCGAGGCTCGCCAGAGAGGGAGGACCTTTGGCTCGAGGAGGTTCGGCAAGGGCTGGGGTCTCGCCCTCTAATCCATTCCTCCCCTGCCTGTCACTCCAGTTGGTAAGCAGTGATTCCACCTTCCAGACCCCCTTCAGGATTCTTCTTCATATCTGGCTTATAACTAGACCCACCCCTCCCCTTCCCTCCCCAGAACAGAGAGCCCCCCAGTCTCCATCAGAGCGGACTTCCTCACCGAAGCGGTACCAAGGCCCAGCAGAAGGGACCCAAGACATCAATGAAACTCACTGCTGCATCTCACAGATGGGAAAACACAGGCTTAGAGATGGGAGTGACTGGCCCAAGATCACACAGCCTGTGTGTGGGTGACTGAGGACTAGAGGCCAGGCTTCAGACTCCCAGGGCACTGTGGCTCTTCTGGAAATCATGGCGGAGCCTCTTCCGGCAGGCTCTCAGGCAGCAGGACTGCCCCCGGACCCCTCTCCTGCATTTCTCCTGTTCTTGTAGCCCTCCCCACATGAACACTTCCGGTCTGTGAAGGGCTGGCCAAGGGGAGAGAAGATAGGGTTAATGTGGGGATTTTATTTAATCCTCTGAGCTGGCTTAAACCGATGCCACATTGGTTAAACAGGAGAAACATGCAGAAGGGTTTGGCGGGGGGTGGGGGAAAGGGGAGGGCATTAGTGAATAATCACTAGATACCGAGAGGCTTGGCCTGCCAATGAATTTAGCAGACAACTACCCTCCTTCATGGCGTCTCCACCCCAGGGCCTGAGCCTCCAACGACTGACCCCCTTCCATGGGAATAACCCAGTCTCCAGGGTACTCAACAGTGTAGAGCAATGGAAAGATCACAGGCCATAGATTGAGACGCATCTGAAGGCAAACCCCAGTTCTGCTACTTACTCGCTGTGTGACCTTAGGCAAGTCACTTGACCTCTCTGAGCCTCTGCTTCTTCCTCTCTTAAAGGGGGCTGAACATTCCTTCCTTGCAGGCCTCCTGGGAAGGAAGACTACCTGAGCTCATGCACATAAAGAGGCGCAGGGGAGGCATTGAGTCAGATGTGAGTGCTATTATTACAAATCTCGTATCCTTTATCTCTCATCCAGGCCCATCCATTACTCTTCTGCCTCGGCCTGCTTGCGTCTTCGACGTTAATAACCTTAATGATAATAATCCTTCCCAGCCAGCCCTGCCAAAGCAGGTCTAGCCAAAGCAGACCCTCAGCCCCCAGGCACATCTTCCCGCAGTGTTTCTAAGAGACAATTTGGGCACTGAGCTCAAAGACCCTGAACAGACATGCTGTCTTATGGCAGGCAGATTTCATGGGGGCAGTGGTAGCCCCTGGCTTATCAGAAGGAGCCAGGACCACCCCTCCCATCACCTCCACAGCTGACCCTCCATCTGGTCCACTACTCTGACCACGAGTAAGCTGCCCTCTCCATGTTGGCCTCCGACTCTCCGATTCTGACAGCCAGGTGGGCAGCTACTGGAATCTGGCCTTGGGTGTGTGGATTGCCAGACCGAATGCCAAAGCCAGGCTGTGAGCTCCTTACCCTGAAGGAGCGCTCTGAGAAGTGTGGGTTCACACCCTGGATCTTCTTCTTGGTTCTTCCACTGTCTGTCACCAGCCCCAGGATCCACATTATCGTCCTCATATTCCACAAGAGGAAACTGAGGCCCAAAGCAGAAGGGCCCAGCCAAGGTCATCCACAGGGTTTGGGGGTGATCCGGGGAGTGAACTCAGGTCTCCTCAGGTCTCCTAATCCTGGGCACTTTCTACCACCCTGGTCAGCTTTCCATACCAGGGAGGCCCCGAAGTCTCTCCAATGAACCTGGGCCCCAGTGCCAGAGTCCAAGAACTCTCCTCCAATATGGGAACTGCCAGAATGCGCATCTCTCCCTTCCCTGTCACGTTCCCTCTTTAAGCCAGTCGCCACAGAACCTGTCCTATCCCTGGTAGCAACTCCCGGGGCTGGGGAGCGCCTTCTCCACTGAGTAACTCTGGAGTGGGGCCAGAGTTCACGGGATGGGCGGCAGAGGCCAGCAGGTGGGGTGGGCTTTCCCCTCGGATGGCCTTCCCCAGGACGACAAACCCGTTCCCACACCCACTGTCCTGCCAGCGACGCTCCCCGTGGCGCGCTCCAATGGGGGACACCACGCAGCCGCCTAACACTGCTCTCCAGGGGTTAAAAATGCAGCATCCTAAGCAGGGTTAAAAATGCAGTCGCGGGTGGGCCGGTGCGGAGAGATGTCGTCCCAACCACCGCGGCTGCTAAAGCGGCATCCAACCCCCTTCCCTCCGCAGTCCCTGGGGCCCGGAACGACTGGAGGGACCGGGGAAGCAGAGGAGGCGCGCGCCGCACCTTCCCGGCACCAGTGCCCCCCTCCCCACGCCCACACCCCCGCGCCCCCAGCAGCCGAGGCCGGGGGCTGCAGGCGCCGGCGGGTCCCGGGCGCAGGGCGGGCGAGCGGCGCTTACCTTTGTGACAGTCATGCAGAAACTCCGGGGCGGTGCGGGGGCGCGGGCGCGGCGTGCGGGGGCGGCGGCCGGGGTCCACCGCGGGCCCGAGGCGGCGGCGGGAAGCGGTCCGGCGCGGCGCGGGCAGCTCTGGGCGCGCTCCCCGCTCCCCGCGCCCCGCGGGCGGCTCCGCTGAGCCTGGGGCCGCGCTCCGGGCGGGCAGCGCGCAGGGACCGCTCGTCGGCGCTCGCCCGCCGCTCGCCGCTGATGTCAGCCCCGAATGTGCATTTATAATAGATGAGCCTCCTTCGCCGCAGGAAGGCGAGGCAGGAAGAAAGGGAGAGGGGGAGAGGGCCCAGGCTGGGGGGCGGGGGGAGGAAGAGGGGCCGGGAACTCGCTACAAAGGAGGAGGCGGAGGGAGGAGGAGGACGACGAAGAGGAGGAGGAGGAGGAGGAAGAGGAGGAGGAGGAAGCGCACGCCCGCCCGCTGCCCTGCCCTGCGCCTGGGGCTCGCTAGCCCGCCGCCGGGCACCGCCGCTCCCGGAGCCCGGGCCTGGCGCCCCGGCCCCGCGGCCTTAACCCCTTCGCGCCCGCGGACGCCACGCGTCCGGGAGAGGCCGGGCCCTGGCACCTGCTGGCTGCTGGCGCGCGCGGCCACCCCGGCGCTCGAGGGCCCCGTTGGCCCGGGGACGCTGCTGAAGTCACACGCCAGACGACCGAGGCGCCGCGTGGGCCGAGAAGCCCGCGGGCTCGCCCCCTGGAGGTTGGCGACGTCCGCCCCGGCCGAGAGTGCCGCGCGGCAGCGGAGAGGGGCGTGGCGGCCGCAGGCCTCGCCGGACCCGCACAGGGTCGCGGGAGGGGGCCGCGCTAGCAGTCTTTTGAACCTAAGTCCCGCAGCGATTGGCCAGCCCAGAGGGAATTGCAGCCAGTTTCACAGAGGAGGAAACTGAGGACCAGACTGGGAAGTGACTTAGACAAGGGCACACGGCCATACTTGGCTCCAGGCGCTTCTCCTGGCGCCCGCTCTTTCCGCGTCGCCACGCGGTCTCCACGGAACCCCATGTTACAAAAGCTGTCTTCTCGAGGTTGGACGAACCCTGCCCTAGGTGAGTCCACGCTTGGGTGCAGCGCTGCTCTGGGGGAACATAGGCGCGACCTGTGTGGTACACTCATCCTGACCTGGGTCACACCATGCCCTGGAGCTGCTGATGGACTTCAGGGACAACCACTGGAAGGGAGGCCCCCCTCCCGAGCACCTGAGCAGAACAGGTTTGGCAGATACTGAACCGCTGAGACTCCGGAGAGGAGGGGTTAGTGGACACGGAGGCGGAGGCGGAGGCGGAGGCGGGAGGGATCTTCGCGCACCCCTCTCCCTCTGCAAGCCCGGAAGTGCTGGCTTCCAGCTCTACCGCGATTGTAGCAAGTAATGAACTAGGACCCAGTGGACCAAGTGGCGTAGGGGCACCTGCTCCGTGGCAGGTGCTGGCAGAACAGGGGAGATCGGCTGCCTGCCTCCAAGGAGCCCACCGAGTAGACTACAACAATAATAGAGTAATCAGCACCTGTAGAGCGCTTTGTGGATCGCCCTGCTATTTTTATTTTCATTTCCTCCTGTAATCCTACATGCAAGAGTATGAGGAAGGAATTATCATCTTCATTTGGTTGAGTGAACAGACTCAAGAGAGGGGAGAGGACCTGCCCAAGATTACACAGTGACGGAGATAGGACTTGAACAGAAGTTTTTTCTTTTTTAATTTTTTAAATGGTTATTTATTTTTGAGAGAGACAGAGAGCGAGCGCCTGAGCAGGAAAGGGGCAGAGGGGGAGAGAGAGAGAGAGAGAGAGAGAGAGAGAGAGAGAGAGAATGAATCCCAAGCAGGCTCCGTGCTGACAGCACAGCTCTCACAAACCCTGAGATCACGATCTAAGCTGAAATCAAGAACCCCTGCTTAACCACCTGAGCCACCGAGACGCCCCCAGAAGTCTTTTTAGATCAGGCACAGCCTTGTGCCTTGGCTCGGTGGCTTCTGGGGTGCAGTCATACCTGCTTCCTTGTTTGAGCTTCACACTTGTCCTAGGACGTGGAAGGACAGCTCTTAGTCCTGGTTCCACAGGTGAGGAGTTGGAATGACTTACCAGTTCTCTTGGGGAGCAGATGCTCCTCTGTGCACACCCTTCCTATTTCCATGTGGGACTTCATGCCTTTGGCCACATTGCTTGAAGCTGTACGCTTGGCAACTCCAGCCCCCATACTCCCCCTGTTGTCTTTGGGTCTGAGTGCCTAGTCTTGTTTTCATGAGCTTGCCGTCAGTCGAGACGGTGAGCTGACAAGTGTCCTGAGCATGAAGGCATGTCCTCTTACTGAGTACCCCCCCCCCCCGCAAACAGTTGGTGCTTGGTGAATCTGTAATGCCATTAACAACGAATCAAGCAAAATAAACCTTTGACCTGCATTAGAAGAAATTTAAATTAGATCCACAAAAACAGCTCTGTCATCTAGCTATCCAGCATCAGAAATGGGTTGCATTCCCTGTCTCCACGGTCTTGGGTAGGTCAGCCTTCAAGACAGGAAGATGGACCTCAGGACCTTTTCCAGGGCCCCTCCAGTCCTTCTTGGAAGCCATTAAAGGTACTCAAGAACACCAGCCACCCTTCCCCCATGGCTGTGACTTGTCCACTTTTATCTCTCATGGATATTTAAAATCCCAGATTGTTAGCCTCAGCTACCCAGCATCCCTCTTGGCACCTTCCCCGCCATCCGCCGGCATTGTGGGCTCTGGGAATGAGACAAATACTTAATATCAGCTTGAGCCAAATGTAATTAGGAACATCAATCTGCTGCCCACAACCCATGTGACGCGCTCCAAAGGCAGACAGAAAACGTTCCTGATCCCTCACGTGCTGGTGGCTCACCCCTCTTGTCTCATCTCCCCAGTCAGGACGGAGGTCTGGGAGCGTGAGGACCCTCTCAAAGAACTCTGCATCCACTTGCCAAATCAAGGGTTTGGCCCAGAGAAGATACTCAGAAATGCGTTTTCTGTAGTGCAGTTGTCTATACCACGATACCTCCTGCCCCAGGTCTCCCACCCCGCAGCCCATGTTAGTTTGGAGTCTCCCGAAAGCAGAGCCTGAAAAAGGAGTTGGGTGCAGGTGGTCTAATGGGAAGGTGATCTCTGGGACCAGGCACGGAGCTGCGATGGGAGCCGAGGGAAACTGAGGGAATGCCCTGCAAACTGGGGAGTAAATGAGAGTGCGTGACAGCAGCTCTTGTCTCCCCTAGACACTTTGGCGCCTCGATGCTTTAGACTATGCTCTCTCCTTGGCCTCGGATGCCTCTACCCCGCTTTCTCTGCCTGGCAGACTCCTATTCATCTTTCAAAGCCCAGCTCAAATGGCACCTCCTCTAGGTGGCTCTCCTGACACGACCTCCACAGTGGCCTGATCCAAACTGTGTCATAATGGCCAGAACTCAGTAGATTTGTCCTCTTTGGATGGGCTCTGACCATGTGTTCTCTCTTTCTAATCACAAGGCATGGCTGACACATGGGACATGCTGGGTAACGGCTCAACCAATCCAATAAGACGTCGCCTTTAGCTTCTGCCTTAGTAACCCCTTGGCTCCGGTCCCGGCACCCCAGAGTGAGGCGCTGGGTCTCTCAAAGTCAGGCTCCGCCCTTACTAGCGTGTTCATTTGCCCGGGTGTCATGTTGGGTGCCACCGTATGGAGTGAGAAGGGCTTGGTCCTTGCCCACGGACGTGGGGACACATCCCAGACCTGCTACACCGTAGCAGGGAACGGAGGGGAATTTCCAAAGCCATGGAGCCCCAGAGGAAGGGGGTGTTCCTCCTGTGCTCACTGGCCGCCTCGTTCATGCCATCCGCTGACCTACAGGCACATCCCGCCTGCCCTTGGGTGCTCGGTCGACAGGCCCCGCAGACCTCACTGCCCCTCAAATCCTTCCCCTCCTCTCCATCTCCACTACCACTGCCGAGTGCAGCCATTTATTTTGCTTGGGCCTCCCTGACTGATCCTCCTGCCTCCTATCTTGTGCCCACCAATCATTCTCTACCCAGCAGCTCAGGCTTCCCTGAGGAAACACACACAGACCTGCCTCCTTGAAATCCATCAGGGGCTCCCTGATGCCTTCAGGATGAAGCCCCAACAGGGCCCTCCAAGGCACACCCCAGCCCCTTTAATTCCTAGGCTTCCTGTCTCCGTGACACGCTTGCCCATCGCTCCCCGCTCAGCGCCCATCGGAGTCTTCCTCTTTCTTTCCTCCGATGCTGCCTCCTCCAGGGAGCCTCCCTGGACTATGACCAGGACTGTGATGGCTCAGATGCCAGCCTCTGTGCCACTTTCCATATTCCTGGAGCTTCCTTCTGCACTTTCGCATTGTTTTGTCATTTCCTGTTTGTGTGTTGGGCTTCCTGGAGGAGGAGGAGCTGCTTGAGGACAGGGACTGCTCTTTTTCTCGGTGGTTCCAGCACATCGCTTCGGCCCTTTCCCTCTATACAATTCTCCTGGTCCCCAGTTCTCCCTTCCTATCTCTTTTCCATTGTCTTCCCAGTCTCTCTCCCCCGCTACCTGCCTCAGTTCCCGAGTTCTCTCCACCTCGTGTCGCCACTGCCCCCGCCTTTCCATGCCTCGAATCTGCGTGTCTGTGACCTCTCCACACTTCTGCACCAACAGACCCCACTCATGCCTGCCTTTCCCACTCTGCCCTTCACCCCCCACCCCCTCCACTGCTCCTCGTGCCTGGCTGGGGGCTCTCCTTCCTCTTGCCTTCCCTCCGCTGGACATTCATGCTCTCTCTTCCTCCTGTCTGTCCTCCAGCTCTGCCCCCCTGTCCTCTCATGTCTGTGTGTGCTTTTGTCTCTACGTCCCTGTCCCTGCCTCGGTCCGTCTCTCGCCCACTCTCTCTCTCCTTGTCCCTCACTCCCTTTCTCCCTGGCCCCTAGACAATGCACATAATACCGACTTTGGCAAGGGGGCCCCCGACGTGGGGTGTCATCCTTCACCCTGTATCTGAGGGGTGGTGATCGGTGAGCCTCCTGAAAGTAGGCACATCTGTGTGTCCTTGGCTGGGGACACCCTCACCTGGGCCACAGGCTCTTCACCCGTGCCCCACTCTGTGAGCCTGTGTGAGCGCGTGTGGGTGTGTGTGTCCACAGGCGTGCTGCACATATGTGGGAGGCACGGAAGTGGATGAAGGAGGAAGAGCCACAGAACGGGGTTCAGGGAGGGAAGCCGGAGGTCAGCGCCTCCCCGCCTCCTGCCCCCAGTCTGTTCTTCCAGCTCTCTCTGGGGCCACGATGGTAAACAGACACGTTTAGTTGCAGGGAGGGAAGACGGTTTGCACAGGCAGACACTGCACGCGCAGCCCAGAGACAGACGTGTTCCAGAAACACCGCCTACTTGCATAGCGTGCAGCGGTTAAGGGCTGCGCTCTGGGGCCACGATGCCTGGGTTCAAATCCTGGTTTCCCCACACTATCCGCGTGATCAGAACAGTTGTTTGACCTCCTTGTACCTCGGTCTCCTCCTCTCCAACACGGAGAAGAATAACAACACTGGTCGCGGAGAACTGTTATGGGATCTCAGTGACAGAGCACTGGGGACAGGGTATCTGCCTGAGGAGCTTGTGGGTTAGGACTCCTCCGGGGTGCAGGGAAAGGAATCAGGAGGTCTGAGTTCTAGCTCAAGCTTTGCCACGCGTGAGCATGTGGCTTACCAAAGCCCCATGGCCTCGCCAAGCCTCGGTTTACTCATTTACAGAATGAGATTACAGAAACCCATCTACTCTAGAAATACCGACTGGCAAACATTTATTAAAGTTGGAAAATGTTTGGGGCACCTGGGTAGCTCAGTTGGTGAAGCGTCTCACTTGGGCTCAGGTCACCGTCTCACGGTTCGTGGGTTCGGACCCCGCATCTGGCTCTGTGCTGACAGTGCGGAGCCTGCCTGGGGTTCCCTCTCTCTCTCTCTCTCTCTCTCTCTCTCTCTGCCACCTCCTCACTTACTCTCTCTCTCCCTCTTTCTCTCAGAATAAATAAATGAACTTAGTTGAAATAAATAGATAAAGATGAAAAATGTTTGGGAAAAAAAGAAGAAAGGGGGAAAACCACCCTGCCATGCCCCCAACTACCAACAGAGGGTGTGAGCGGTTCCTTGTAAAGAGCCACCTGGGACCTGGGAACCACATATCCAGCCTTGAGTTCCTTTTGAACCTCAACTTTGATCACACCTACATCAGTGGTTCTCAAAGTGTGGGTCCCAGACCAGCAGCAGCTTCGCCTGGGAGCTGGTTATAAACGCAGATTCTTGGGTCCCACACCAGGCTCACTGATGTGGAAACTCTGGAGGTGCGGTCCAGCAGTGTGTTTAAATAAGTCTTCCTGGGATTCTGAGAAACACTGATTTTCACCATAGAGTATGGTGGGCGCCCCGTTGGTGGACGGGTAAGAAGGTGCTTTACAAACCACACAGAACCGAGAGGAAGGGGCTGTTTCATTTCCATCTCTCAGGCAACGTACTTGAATGTTAACCTGGGCTTCAAAATCTTAGCCAGAGGCTTTTAAAATCTTTCCACTGAAGACAAGATTACAGGCACGTCAGGGACAGGAGGAGGCGAGGGGAGTCGGCCTGAAACAGCTTCAGAGAGGGGCCGTGGCTTTGGATTTCCGTGCTTTGGCTTGAAACAGTGTGCAAACTCAGTGGTTCCAGGTACCACCCAGGGTTAGCCCCCCTTGGCTTTCCCGAAGATGCCCCCAGGAATGAGAATGGCATGTATCCAGATTGCCTCATGGGAGAGAAGCTCTTCGATTTGGAGGGCAAGGGTGGGGCCTCAAGAGACTCAGAGACGGGTCTCAGAGATCCGCTTACAGCCCAGCCGCCCTTCCCAGATGCACTCTAGCCAGACGAGTCCCCGACAGTGCCCGCACCCCCCCCCCCCCCCCCCCCCCGCCCCAGGTCCTACTCACTCTCCCCCTCGGTGCCTGATTCCCCTACCGCCGCCTAAGGAATGTTCCGCGCCAGTCTCCTCCAGGTTGGCTCAGCAGAAAAAGCCCTTTCATTCCGAGGATACCCCCGTCACCCGGACACTCTGTCCTCTCCCTTTTCTGAGCTCCCAGCACTCACCAGCTCGTCCATGTTAAATACCCCGAGGTGTCATTGTTGCATTTCAGCCCCTTATCATTTGTAAAGAGCAGGCTTTGGACCAGATGGTGGCCAAGGTCTCTGCCCACTGCAAGATGTGCTGATTCTGGTTCACAAGAACAAGGCTTATCTCCACCCCCAGAAGGAGCTGCCCTTGGCGCGTGGGGGCCTTGTGGAAATTTGTGTGTTGGGGGAGGATCCATGTCTATATAAACAATTTGATTTTAAAATGGACTACACAGGGGCGCCTGGGTGGCTCAGTCGGTTGAGCGTCCGACTTCAGCTCAGGTCATGATCTCACAGTTTGTGAGTTCGAGCCCCGCGTTGGGCTCTGTGCTGACAGCTCGGAGCCTGGAGCCCGCTTCGGGTTCTGTGTCTTCCTCTCTCTGTCTGCCCCTCCCCCACTCATGCTCTGTCTCTCTCTGTCTCAGAAATAAACATTAAAAAAAAATGCACCACACGATTCTTGGCCCATGTGGGGCACGGTGATTTATCAATGAAGATTTATAATCACGCGTAGAGAAAAGAAACTAACTTACTTGTTTATTGCCCAGTCCATGCGGATGAAGATTCCCAACAGAATCCAAGAGCCATCTTCTTTTCCTGTTCTTTATCGTCCAACATGTCATTCCTGGTTAATCCGTTACCTTCCACCATGAGAAAAAGACGAGAACGCTGTTATTACTCACAACGCCGCGGTTCTTAGGAACCTGCTTGTTATCAGAACAGTATGGATCTGCTCACCTCTGCAGCCCCCTGCTCCTGTTTCTTTCATGCCAGTTGGATCAGTCATGACGCTGCATCATCCGTTGGGTTGTCCAGAAACAGCGGCTTCCCCTGACTTTCTCAAAGCGTCTTCATCTGCTTTATTGATGATGCCCATAAATGCGAGTCTTACCCAATATGTGGGAGACCGAGAAGGATCATTCGTTTTGTGGTCATAAGTTGACCATTCAGAATGCCAGGGTGGGAATGACAAGTGCTTTAGGCCACAGAAGACTGCACTGGGGTGGAGACGTGCCCTGGCTGGTCACGGAGGCTGGCACCAGGGCTAAGGTCGTTCGCTAACACCCCCGTCACGCTGTGCTGTAGGCCAGAGGTGACACTATGGGCAAATCATGGATGGGCAAGAGCCATCACACAGACTCACGCACAGGGCTCGAGCCCGAGGGTCAGCAGCGGACTGATGGCAGCCCAGAGGCCTGAACTTGTCCTGAGTCTGCACGGGAATCGCTCCTCATCAGTGTGGCAGCCCCATTTCAGTGGCGCCATCTCTCGTGCCCTCCACCCTGCAGAAACGATAGCACCAGCCCGATTGTGGGAACCAGCCACCCACCCGTCCGCCCTCTTGGAGTTGAGAGCTGGTTACAGGGCTCTGGGACAGCTCCCCAAGTGTGAGTCCCGGTGCTCCTGGTGGAGGGTTATCTAGCCAACCCCATGCCCTGGGGGGAAAGGTGAAAGGGTACCCGAAGGAGACGAATGGGGGACTGAGGCTCAGGTGGGGTCCAGGCCAGGCTCCCAGGCATCTTGCACTGGGGGCACTGTAGGCCCTGACTGGTCTCAGGTACTAACTAGCAGGGGATTTTAAAAGTTTTGAAGAAGGTACTCCATGAGGTGCGGGCAATACTGTCCTAGGTAGATCTTTGCCGTCCTGGGAAGGGTTTTGTTTTCTGCCTCTTTCTCTCCCTCTCTGCCTTGGCCTTCTGTGCTCAACAGTTCCTCGTGGATTGGCTGGGGTAGGTAAAGGCTAGCTGGAGGTGTCTTCTCCTTAACTTGCTGTTAAGGCAGTGCTCCTCAAACATGAATGAACGCCCTGGGCATCTTGTTAACATGTAGATTCTGGTGCAGTAGGTCTGGGGCTGGACGAACCCTCTGCATCTCTAAAAGCTCGCAGATGATCTCCATCCCCAAACTCTTCCTCAGCCCGGAGCATGGTCTTTAGTCGCCCGCAGCCGCATGTGCTAATTCAAATTCTTAATCGTCTTCCTCCAAACTTCCTTCCCAAAGGACAAAATCCTGCCAGGGCCCCCTGGAGGTGGGAAGATGAGTGTTTTCTGCCATCATCAGACATGGGGACCCAAGGTCAAGGATTTCAAGGTGAGCCATTTCAGGGGCTGGGTCCCTTTAGGTCCATTGTCTCCATCTGTCTTTACCCACAGTCCTAGAGGGGTTTATGACCATTTTACAGATGAAGTAATGGAGGCTCGGAGAGTTGGAGCCCAAGGTCAACCCAAGAGGCAGTGATGGAGGCAAGATTCGCCTCTGGGTCAGTGTGGCTCCAACCTGGGTTCTTTCTGCCGCACCGCATTGGTCTCTTGTCTTTTTGGACACAGATCCTTCTCTGTGCTCCCCTGCTGCTTAGCTGGGACAGGCCTGTCTTCCACAGTCTCTGTGGTCCCCCAGGGGACAAAGAAAGGAGAGCATGGAAGGGCCCCGACTTTCCTACTTGGGGTTCCCCAGGGGAAGTGTAAGCCAGACAGCACCTACCATAACCACCCAACCATCCACGGAAGGAGAGAGAAACAGCCCGGCCTGCAGCTTTGCCCTGTGTTCCAGGATCACCTCTGCGAAGATGCTTGCTGAGGTGACCACCAGAGGAGCCTCTCCCTGCAGGTGACACTCTGCCCCGAGCCTGCTGGGAAGGGCACAGAGCCCACCGGAAAAATGACTCCTGAGCCAAAGAACACACATCGGTCCCCACACTGTGAGTTTTTGGCACGGGGAGAAGGGAGAGGGGGAGGACGATCTGTCACTGCCGGGGCCAAGCCTTCCCCTCTCTGCACCTCAGTCTCCCCACCTGCAAAATGGGAGCAAAGCTCCCCAGGGTGACAGCACCAAACAAGGGTGAGGGTGTGGAGACACAGGGACTCTCCTTCATCGCTGGTGCAAACGCAAGGTGGCACAGCCACTTTGGAAGACAGGGTGACGGTGTCTTACCAGACTAAACATACTCTTACCATACGATCCAGCGATTATGCTCCTTGGCATTTACCCAAAGGAGTTGAAAACCTACATCGACACAAACCTTCGACACAAACCTTCGACACAAACACCCACACGAGGTGTTTATAGCGGTAAACAGCCTCGTTCATAATTGCCCAAACTTGGAAGCAACTAAGATGTCCTTCAGCAGGGGAGTGGGTAACCCTCAACAGTACATCCAGACAACGGAATATCATTCAGCACTAAAAAGAAATGAGCTCTGAAGCCAGGAAAAGACACGGAGGAACCTGACACGCATGTCATGAAGTGAAGGAAGTCCGTCCGAAAAGGCCACATATGGTATGATTCCAGCTACATGACCTTCTGGAAAAGGCAAGCTATGGAGACAGCAAACAGATCAGAGGCTGCCAGGGGCGAAGGGGGAGACGGGAGGAACAGGCAGGGCACAGAGGATTTTGGAACAGTGAAACTATTCTGTAAGCTCCTGTAATGGTAGGCACAGGACATCACACATTTGTAGAAACCCACAGACTGAACGACACCAGGCAGGAACCCTGATGCAAACTACGGACTTTGGGTGACAGTGACGTGTCAGTGTAGGTTTATGGATCGTAGCAAATGTCCCTCTCTGCCATGTGCAGGACGTTGATAGAAAGGCGATGTCTGTGTTTGGGGGCAGGGGTGGGCGGGCAGTCTGTATTTTCTGCTCTATTTTGCCGTCAGCCTAAAACTGCCCTAAAAAATAAAAATCTATTTTAAATGTCTGTTTATGTACTTTTGAGAGAGAGAGAGAGTGCAAGGAGGGGAGGGGCTTAGGTGGGAGACAGAGGATCCCAAGCAGGCTCCGCGCTGACAGCGGAGAGCCTGATGCGGGGCTCGAACTCACAAACCGTGAGACCATGACCTGAGCTGAGGTCGGACCCTTAACCGACTGAGCCCCCAGGCGCCCCAATAAAAACCCATTTTCTAAAACGGAGGCAAGGGGCGCCTGGGTGGCTCAGTCGGTTGAGCGTCCAACTTCGGCTCAGGTCATGATCTCACGGTTCATGAGTTCAAGCCCCATGTTGGGCTTTGTGCTGACAGCTCAGAGCCTGGAGCCTGCTTCGGATTCTGTGCCTCCGTCTCTCTCTGTCCCTCCCCTGCTCTCTCTCTCTCTCTCTCAAAAATGAATAAACATTAAAAAAAGAAAAAAAAATAACGGAAGCAAAATGACCAGGTCTCAGGCTAGGATAAACAAGCCTGTGCCCCTGGAGACAGTTTGTAGACAGCAAGTCAGTTTATTAGTATGAGGGACTGGTGATACTATGTTCTTAAATCCCAGCTGTGCCAGAAATCGGCGGTGGAGTTCAGGTCAGTCATTTTGACTTTTTGGATCCCTGTGTCCTTAGTTACAAACCAAGAAAAAAAAAACTTGCTCTTTGTTCCCGTCCCCATGACAACCTCTCAGAGAGTAAGTAGTGATAATGATGATAACAGCCACCATTTATGTCTAGGCACTGTGTTAAGCACTCTATACTTATTATTTCATTTAATCCTTACAACCATCCGGATTTTGCAGGTGAGAAACTGAAGCATGAGATTGGGGTAAGGGGGGGAGCAGCAGGTGGGGTGGGGAGCAGGCAGCTCGCCCTGGGTCACCCAGCTAGTCGGTGGCAAAGAAGGTTCTGGAAGCCCCAATGCTTGTATTCAATCTCCAGGTTTACCCCATGCCTTCAGGGGTTGGCCCCCCGTTGCCTGATCCCTGGGGATTAGCTTCATAATAACAAATGGGGACCATAACCAACATCCCTCTAGGACTCACCGTGAGCCAGGACTATCCTTTAAAGCATGTGACATACGTCATCTCACTTATTCCTTACAAGAACTCTGTGAAACCGGTTTTGTTTTTATGCCCACTTTCGGATGAGAAAATTGAAGCGTGGAAGTCAAAGAACAGGAAGCGTCAGACCCAAGAAGGAGGGTGGGGATCAGCGGGTCGGAGTTTTTTATTGAATACTTTGCATCACTGTACCCCGCCCCCCAGGTCCTCGAGCTGCTACGAGGTCAGTAGGGTCAGGCATGAGTGAGCAAGAGAGAGAGAGAAATGCACACTGTGCTGAGCTGTTGCTGCAAAATCCTTCCTTTTGGACCCCAGCAAATCGATAGTCAAGAGAGGCCAAACCTGGGCCCCCAGCGCCCTGGCTCCTGCCACATTCACCCCAGGAGCACCGGGCAGCACTACTGGGCTCCTCCCCCCTTGTGACTTCTGCTGCCACATTCCAGGCCAGGAAAGGAAAGCCAGGAGCAGGGGAGTCTAAGTTGCTCTTTCGCCACGCCACGGAGGAGGCCTGTGGAGAATGGATAGGTCACAGCGTAGGGAGGGGGCAGGCAGGAGCCTGGAGCAGCGAGGCATCCAGGGCCAGAAGCAAGTCTTTGCAGCATGTGACTCCCTGCAGGTGTGACCCGAGGCTGGAGGGGAGGGGACGGCCCGGGGTCTCTACAGGCACCTCCTGTATCCACAAGATTGAGACAGGATTTTAAGTGGGGGGCCCCTCAGAGAGGATGTTTTGGGTGGTGGTAAGGAGCGTCAGACTTTAGAATCAGCCCCATCTGAGTCCAAATCCTGTCTCTGCCACTCGCTGGCTGTGTGACCTTCGTTGAATTACCTAACCTCTCCGGGCCTGTTTCTTCTTCTATCAAACAGAGAAAATGATTGACAGCAGCCACCTGCTGGGGGAAAGTCTGTCCCTGGCCTGGGATGGAGACTAGACAGAGTAAAGACTCAGGATATATTGGCTGCTTATCTGCTATACATTGGGATTCCGAATAATGCCTGCCTTGTTGCGAAGCTTAAATGAGTAGCATCCACGAAAAGTGCTTAGGAAGGACCCCGGCACAGAGAAGGTGCTATCTTTAACATTAACACCCTCTTTGTTCCCACCCTTCTCATGTGTGCAGGGCACCTAGGGCGTGGGGAAGGGGCTGCTTGACTTCAGGATGCAAAGTGCAAAGCTGCCTCCCCGCAGCGGTGAAGGAAAGACCGGAAAGACGGGGCTGCAGGAATTCGTTAGCGCAATTAACACCGTGAGGCTCCCTTCTGCTCTCATCCTGGTCTGCCTCCCTGCTGGCTTGGGGCCGAGAACCACATGGCAGAGGAAGCAGCCAGGCCCAGGGGATGAGGGGGATGTTGTGGAACCATCGGCTAAGACTGGGGGCCCCCCAGCAGGTATTATTCCTAGCTGGGCAGGAAGGTTCCAGAAAGCAGTGAGGCAGACACAGAGCATCAGGCAGGCCTGGTCTTGGGGACATAGACAAATGCCTCTTCCAGGCAGTGACCCTTTCTAGTGCATCTGACATCTGGTGTGGGGGTCATCCCTTCCCTGACACAGCGAACTTGTAGCTATGCTCTTGCAATGAAAGAAATAATAAAAATGGCTGGAAAAGAAACACAGATGGTAAAAATGTTTTTTTTTTAAATGTTTATTTATTTTTGAGAGAGAGACAGTGTGAGCAGGGGAAGGGCAGAAAGAGAGGGGGACAGAGGATCTGAAGCGGGCTCCATGCTGACAGCAGAGAGTCTGATGTGGGGCTTGAACCCACAAACTGCGAGATCATGACCTGAGCTGAAGCTGAAGTTGGATGCTTAACCAACTGAGCCACCCAGGTACTCCTAAAAGTGGGTTTTAGAGGTATATATATATATATATATATATATATATATATACATACACACATACATATATATATATATATATACACACACACACACATACATACACACACATATACATATATATACATATACGTGTATATATATACATTTATTTATTCATGCCAATAAAATTTTTAAAAATAAAAGTATGAAAAAAGGAAAATAGCAATGAGTAATACTTTTTAGTTACATTAATATATTTTTGAAAATAGCGAAAAACTTGTATCTCTGTATTAGTCTGTTATAGTAGCAAATAATCACATTATAGCCTCTGCAAATGTGTAAATATGTCTAAATCAATCTTCCCAAATCATATTCAATTCATGACACTAAAGCCATATTTGTCCATTCATCTTTGCTCATAATTCATGAAAGAACAATTATTAATCTTACCCTTGAAGATTCCCTTCCACACGAAGCAACAGATAAACAAATAGGAAAAGTCTTAAATATAAGGATCAATTTGGTAGAGATTATTTCACAACAAAATGTAGAAATTGCAATATGTTTATATCTTTGTTTCTTTAGTTGAAACTAAGTGGCTTATAGTGGCTTACAAATGTTTCAATAGTCAAAAATTTCCAGTAAAATACCTTCGCTAGAAACATTTCACTCTATTTGGCAAAACCTGAAGTTTTTCTTCTCCAAAAATCAGAGAAAATGACTGAAAGGTAGAGAATATTGACATGATTGGACCCATTAGAAAGATGACAGAATTGAAGAAGTCATGTGCTATTCTTTATTTTGACAATGACCCTGTAGTCACTGATGATTTTGAATCTACTGAGACACAAACTATGCGAGGAAGTTTGAAAGATCTCACTGTAATTAAGTTGTTCTCCAAACAATCCCATATGGAAACTCACATATACAGGACCTGCTGTATAATTGGAAGTTCTCCATATTGACTCACATGTTGAAAACACTGTTTATTAAAGGGTAAGTAAGCAAAAAATGCTGACTTACAATACACCCCCATCCACACACATATTTAACAATAAATACTGCAGTTATTTGGAACTTAGACCATCTAATGTTCTTAAGGAATATTGGCCTGTAGCTTTCTTGTAACATCTTTGTCTGGATTTGGTATAAGGGTAACACTGCCCTCACAGATGGAGTTAGAAGTGTTCCTACCTCTTCTATTGTTTAGAAATTGAAGAAAGATTGATGTTGATTCTTCCTTAAATGATTGGTAGAATTCAGCAGTGAGGCCATTCGGTTCTGGGCTTTGCTTTGTTGGGAGCTTTACCCTTATTGACTCAATCTCTTTACTTCTCATAATTCTGTTTAGATATTCATTTTCTTCTTGAGCCAGGTTTGGTAGTTAGTGTCTTTCTAGGAATTTGTTCATTTCATCTAGGTCATCCAGTTTTTTTGGCATACAGTTAATTGTTCATATTCTCATAATCTTTAAAAAAAATGTTTATTTGTTTATTTTTGAGAGAGAGAAGACAGCGCCTGAGCAGGGGAGGGGCAGAGAGACAGAGGGATAGAGAGAATCCCAAGCAGGCTCCATGCTGTCAGCACAGAGCCCGACGCGGGGCTCGTACTCACGAACTGCGAAATCATGACCTGAGCCAGAGTTGGACGCCCAATCAACTGAGCCACCCAGGTGCCCCTAAGATTGTGTTTTTAAGTATTCGGGGTTCGAACTCACAACCCTGAGATCAAGAGTCTCATGCTGCACCAACTGAGCCACTAGCTGCCCCTTTTTTCTGGTTTCCTAAAGTATAAAGTTACATTCCTGATTTGAGAAGTCTCTCCTTTCATAATGTAGGCATTTACAGCTACAAATTTCCCTCCAAGCACTGCTTTCCCTGAATCCTAGAATTTCTGGTATGTTGTGTTTTTGTTTTTATTGTGTCAAAGTATTTTCTAATGTTCCCATTTCCCTTGTGATTTCTTCTTGGACCCATTGGTTACTTAAGAGTGTATTGTTTAATTTCCACATAGCTGTGAATTTCCCAGTTTTCCCTATTTGTTGGTTTCTACTTTCGTTCCATTGTGGTCAGAGAAGATGGCCTGGATGATTTAAATTGTCTAAGATCCATGGAGGCTTGTTTTGTGACCTAACATATGGTCTATCCTGGAGAACGTTCCATGAGCATTGGAGAATGCAGATTCTGCTGTTGTGGGCTAGAATGTTCTGTATGTGCCTCCAGATCCATTTCGTTTATAGCTCTGTTCAAGTCCTTTATTTCTTTATTGATCTTCTTTCTAGTTCTATGCATTATTGAAAGTGGGGTATTAAAGTCTTCTATTATTATTGTAGAACTGTATATTTCTCCCTTTAATGCTGTCAACGTTTGCTTCATCTATTTTGGGACTCTGTTGCTAAATGCACATTAGTTTATGTTGTTATAACTTCTTGTTGGATTGACCCTTTTATGAATATACAGCGTCCTTGTCTCTGGTAACAACTTTTTAAAAAAGTTTATTTATTTTGAGAGAGAGAGAGAGACAGCATGGGTACAGAGACAGAGAGACAGAGAGAGAATTCCAAGCAGGCTCCACACTGTCAGTACAGAGCCTGATGCAGGACTCAAACCCATGAAACACAAGATCATGACCTGAGCCGAAATCAAGAGTCGGACGCCCAACCGACTGAGCCACCCAGGCACCCCTGGTAACAAGTTTTGAGTTAAAATCTTATTTTGTCTGATATTAGTATGTATACCCTCTCAGCTCTATTTTGGTCTCTATTTGCATAGAATATCTTTTTCTATCCTTCATTCCAACCTATTTGTGTCTTTGGGGGGCTTCCAGGATAGGGTTGCCAGATTTAGCAAATAAAAATATAGGACACCCAGTTAAATTTGAATTTCAAGACACAATGAGTAATTTTTTAGTATAAGTAAATTCCATGTACTCTTTGGGATGCGTTTATACTAAAAAAATTATTCCCTTTTTATTTGAAATTCAAATTTAAGTGAGAACCCTATTCCAATAAGAATGTCAAGCCATACACTCTGGAAACTTCTGATTTAAGGGGACAAACCAGGACCTGGCTTGGATGGTCTCCCACTTCAAGGGGGGAATACAATCCTGGTACAGGGGGCCTACAGTTTGGGGAAAAGGAGGAAGGGGAGAGGCAGCACGATATTACCATGAAGGCAAGGGGGCTAGTCAGGTCTTTACATCGTGGTCCCTGCTCCTTCCTGGTTCTCCCAAGGTTCTCCCACCCATACTTCATCGTCTACCCAATGACCGGCACCCGAAGTCTACCTTTTCACCCAGTGCGTAGGAGCTAGGGAGTCGGGCCCTCACACCCCCCACAGTGCATGCACACTCCTGCCCACGTGCACACAGTCACCACAGCTCGGGTACACGTTCACAGGCACGTCTTTACTAGATACACCTTCCCATGCGTGCTGTACAAACAGGACCTCCTAACACACCATCGGATAAACATGTTCTCGTCCGCTCAGGCTCCCTGAGGCATGTTCTGTTCACACAGACACCTGGCCCCGCACACATCTGCATACTTGGTTATACTCTCTTAACCCAACAACAGATCAGTCACGACAAACCTCATACACTGTGCCTGTCCTTTCTCAGGCTCTCGTGTGAGTGTGTGTGTGTGTGTGTGTGCGTGCGTGTGTGTGCATGTGTGGAGGGGGGTGGATTTTCTCCTGCTATCTCTATCTGGATATCTGTCCCTCTTCCACTCGGGCACCCCAGCCATCTCCCCCTCCCTGCCGGAAGGCTGAGGGACGTGGGCAGGCCTGGTCTCCATGACAACCAAGGACCCTCCAGTCGGGAAGGAGAAGGTGCTGGGAGGCAGCCTTGGCTTTTACCCAGGCCCTGGCTCTGAGTGGGGCTGGGGGCGAGGGCAGTGGGGAGAGCACGGGAGAGGAGGGCACAGGACGGCCATCTGGACCCAGGAGAGTGGAGCAGCAGGCCCTTGCCCAAGTGCTCCACAATGGCAGATGGGCATCATGGTGCCAGAGAGGCACTGGGCGGAGGGACCCAGCCCAGCCTAGAGTCTGCAGCCCAGCACTCCTCTACAAGCACCCCCGGACCTCACTGATTCTGGAAAAAAAAAAAAAAAAAAACCCTTTCAAAGCTCCCTTTCCTGGGACCCCAGCAACACGGGGAGGTGGAGTCGTGTTGGGAGCATGTGTGGGGAGCACACAAGCCCCTTAAAACCACAGGGCTTCAGGGCTCTTGCCCTTCCTGTGCCATTCCTTTGGGGGACACGTGGCCCCTCCCACACTCCCATTTTGGATCCTCACCCGCCCCCCTGGGGTGGGGGGAGCTGGCCTGGAAGAGTACCCTGATTGTGCCATAGGAAACCCAAAGAGTGGGTGCTAATTTGTGCAAACCCCACCACAGGGCGAGGAGGGCTGGGCCCTGGTTCCTCTGGGCGCCTCAGGTGGTCCTTCGCTCTGCCCTCAACACTGAATCCATCAGTCAGAAGGCCTGGCCGCCTGGCCCCCAGGCCCCGAAGCTGTGCCTGAAGGGGAGGGCCTACCGAGGGCAGCTACGGGGGGACCAGCCGGCAAGGGATGACCCAGGAAGTGGGTTGTTTGTGCTTCGAGGGAGGGGAGGCCGCTGCGGCTCCTGGGCCTCTTCAGGAAGGAGCTTGCCGACTGGGCTCCAGGGGTCCCTGCTGAGTGGCCAGACTTAGTGAGGCTCGGGTCAGGGGCTGCCGCTCTCCCTGCCAGTCCCGCTTCCTCCCTCCCCAGCTGCCACAAGTTTAAGCCCCGACAAACCTCCGGCACCCGTAACTCCTACGACAGAACTCAAAGTGACACAGATGCCAAGAGTCGCAGGCAGTCGCGTGCGCCTGGGCGGAAACCCGGGGAGGTCTCGGAGTCCCGGCGTGAAGGAGGCTGTGGGCCGCCCCGCCCTCTGGTGGACACCCTCTGGAACTACACCCCCAGGAGGGGAGGCAGGTGGGAAGCATGGGCCAGTCTTGCTCCCGCCTCAGGTTCACCGTGAGACTGTCAGGGATCACTTTACCAACGGGGAGACTGAGGCCCAGAGAGGAGAAGGATTAAAGACAGATAGACCCTGGGGGTGACACTATCTTGTCCTCTGCCCTCCATCTTGTCCCGTCAGCTCGAATTGTGGGCGCCCAGCTTGGGTACCGTCAAAGTTGCCCTCCTCCTCCCTTTCTTAACACTGGCCTTCACCCGCACTCCCCGAACTGTGGCTGGCCCCCCACAAGCCCCTTTGGTCCTTCCACCTCTCTGCAGCCAAGGCGACCTTCCGGAAGCCTGACCTTCAGAGCCCATTCCTTTCTGGCCTGAAACCTATACTGCGGTACTCTCGCCTAGAAGGCCCTCCGCACTGTGGTGCCTCCCACCTGGCCATTCCCTTCCCTCACCCAATTGTCACCAAGCACCTAAGAACCGCAGAAGTCTCATGTCCCCCTGGCCCAGGCGAGTTGTTTCTTCCACACGGACTGAGCGTGCTGCACCCACGGCCCATCTCAGAGCCTTTATCTCACATGGCGGGTGTAACAGCTCCTTACTCCTGCTCTGACGAATTACCACGAGCCTAGTGGCTTAACAACAACACAAGTTTATTCTCTTACAGAAAGCCCAAAGTCCAATCTCAGTCTCACTGGGCTAAAGTCAAGGCATCAGCAAGGGTGGTTCCTTCGGGAGGCTCATTATGCAGCCTACCTATTCGGGCCACTACTCAGTAGGCAAGGTTCAACCCAGGCTTTCAGAGTGTAGGAAGGGGGGCAAGTCTTTATTTTCCTAAATCAAACTGACCTTTATTGAGGCACTCCAGTGTTTTGTTTTGTTTTGTTTTGTTTTTTCTCATACCACTGAGCGATTCTGCAGTTCTCCACGGACACTGACCGGGTGTCCCACACATTTAACTCAATTCTGACACTATCTACCTGGGATCGTATCAGATACTGCAGGGTAAGGGCACAGTCCTAAGAGATTACCCCCCAGGCCTTTCAGATGCCAATCCCAAGTCCCACATTGTCACTTGTGCTTTTTTTTTTTTTTAAGTTTATTTATTTATTTTGAGAGAGAGAGAGAGAGAGAGAGAGCATGTGCACACGAGTGGGGAAGGGGCAGAGAGAGGGGGAGAGAGGACCCCGAACAGGCTCCTCACCCGCTGTCAGTGCAGAGCCGGATAGGAGGCCCGAACCCACGAACCGTGAGATCATGACCTGAGCTGAAATCAAGAGCCGGTCTCCCAAGTGACTGAACCCCCAAGGTGCCCCGTCACTGGCTGTGGATTGGAGGTTCCCACGACCCCCTCCTTGGGTTCGATCAGTTTGCTAAAGCGGTTCCTAGAACTCAGAGAAGCATTTATGTACATTTACCAGTGCAATACAAGGGATATAACTCGGGAAGAGCCAAGTGGAAGAAGTGCCCAGGGCAAGGGATGTGGGAAAAGATGCGGAACTTCCATGCTCTCCGAGCACGCCCCCTCCCCAAATCTCCAGGAGTCCAGAAGCTCATCCACTCCTGCTGGTCACATAGAGCCTAATCTGTGGCCACCACCTCCTTCTCCTTTCCAGGAGGTCGGTGTCTGGGTCTGAATGTTCTAACCCTCTGATCACTCGGTCTTTCTGGTGGCCAGCCCCATCCCGAGGCTATCCAGGGCCCCCATCCTAAGTCAGCCCATTAGCCTACATTGAGGTGTGCTCTAAAGGGACTCCTAATGAATGACACTCCTAATATTTGGGAAATTCCAAGGGTTTTAAGACTCAGGGGGACAAAGACCATCTGTATTTCTTTTTACGTCACAGGCGCCAGCCAAGGTTGTTGGCAAGCAATTGACCATGGACTTCCTCAAAGACACCAGAGATCCGCTGATGAAGTCAATCTCAGTTTCTTAGACCTCTTGCAGAAAGGGAGAGTCCACCCGCACAGGCTGTGAGCAGGGGCCAAAATGAGGAAATCTGGGAAGAGTACTGACAGGATTTTTAAGGCAGGCAGCGAGCTGGCTGGGACTGAGGAAAGTGTTCAGAGTTTAAACTGGAGGCGCCCGGGGACCGGAGGGCCTTGAAGTGAGTCCTGATCTGGTTGTCAGCAGACTATTCAGTTAGTTCAGTTTTCACATTCCCGCAAGTCACTGTGTCATTTTTTCTTGGTCTCTGAGCGTTTAACATGGAACAGGAGTTGTCTGTTTCATTTTATTTTATTGTATTGTTTTTTTTAAGTTTATTTATTTAGAGAGAGAGAGAGAGAGTGTGAGAGGGGGCAGGGGGTGGGCAGAGAGAGGTGGAGACAGAGGATCAGAAGAGGGCTCTGTGCTCACAGCCAGAGCCCAACGTGGGGCTTGAACCCCCGAACCGTGAGCTCGTGACCTGAGCCGAAATCAGGAGTCGGACGCTTCACCGACTGAGCCACCCTGGCAGCCCTCATTTTATTTTTAAAATTTTTATTTATCACTCGTTTGTTTGTTTCATTTTACACTTCGAGAACCACGTCAGCTGCATGGAGTCCCTGCTGGCACTGACACTCCCCGAGAGGGGCTGCAGGGGGCAGAGACATCCTCCCAGGCCTGGTTCCGCTGCGCGGGGAGACCCCCCCACCGCAGGCTGCAAGGTCTCCCAGCTCATGGCTGGTCCTCCGGGGCTCACTGAGGCCGTCCCTCCCAGGCCCTGGCTCCTCAGGGGCTCCGTGTGGCCTGGCCTCTGACCTCCCCAGCCTTCCAACTCCAGCTTTCAATGCCCACGATGCGATCCTGCATTTTGTGCCCCCCAGCCTGTCCTGCCAGTGGCCTGGCAGGATTTCCCAGACCTCTGCGTGCTCCGGATCTCAAGGGCCGCTTGCTGAAATGCCCCATCACAGAGATGCTACAAAAGCAGAGTAGGAGGGGGGCCCAGGAATGTGCTTAAGTCTGTGCTCCGCGTCTTTCTGATTCAGTCCACTGATCACACTTTGAGAAAGATGGGCTGGGCTTCTAAGACAAATGCCCGTGTGTAAGTTCATTAAAGGCTTTTAAGTCCCACCTGCTGCCCCGGGCCAGGGAGCCCTAAACTCCCCCAGAGGCTATCACTCCTCTTGCCAGGGGGCAGGGAAAATGTGCCCGTTTCTTATTTTTTCTTATGCAACTGCTCCCGGCAAAACAAAGCACAGGACAATTTCTGCATTAAAGCATTAGTAAAACACCCTGCCGCTTTGAACTAGCAGGGGTGTGACTGGATTATGATTGTTCCTTGCCCCTCAGATGTATGGCTCTTCTGGTAAAGCACGGCTGTGTCTCACACTTATCTGCCGACCCGCCCCTCTCTTAGTGCACGCAATAGTGTCCAGCGTGAAACGTGCTTCGTAAATATTTGCCGAGATGAGGACAGTACTGCGGTGAAAGGGAAACACGCGCCCTCCGTGGCCTGTATGGGTCACTTCCTCACCCATTGCTTCTTTTTATTCCCCACAACCCCTCAGTGGGGTGGGTAGCAGGACCTGGAGATGAGGGAACCGAGGCTCAGAGAGGGGGATTAACTGGCCCAACGTCACACAGCAAGTCGGGGCAGAGCTGGGATTTGCTCCAAGATGTGTCCAGCTCTTTGCACCTACCTCTCCTACAGCTGCCCACAGGGAGTTAGCAGGGAGGCCAATGGCCCCATATCCTCCTCCTCCTCTCCAGGGGAAGGCGGTTGCTTTCTCCTTCTTACCCCCACCCTCCCAGCCATCTGGAGCTCCAGCAGAACCCCTGGGCCTGCTAGGCATTGGCAGCAGGAGACAGCTTCCAGAGAGTCTGGGTTTAGCTGAGAGATGCATTATGTATGGGGGGATCCCCACCGAACCCCCCCTCAGTGTATCCCCAAAGCGGTTTGGGACCCAGCCTCACCTGTCAGCTTCCCCTTGCCTGCCCTTCCCCCAGGCCATTGCCAGCCCCAGCTCGCTCACTGGTCCCTGAAGAAGACCCTGTGCCCCCTCTACCCTCCCTGCCATTCCGTTCTAGGAGGTGCCCACAAGTACCTGTTGGGTTGCCCTGCCTGCCATTGGGTTAAGACATCCCTCAACTGCCAGGACCGCGCTCCTCCCGCCAAAGGCCCATCACAGTCCCCAAACGCCCACCACTTGAGGTATGTCTTTGGGACCTCCCAGGAGCCTGCTCAGTCTAACGGGAACGCAGGAATGACATTCCTGGGAGGGGGACGATGCCAAGCAACTTTCTCACCCATCATCCACCACACCCTTGTCCTTGCCTATGGAGGCCTGGTTAGCAGTGCAGACTCTGAGGGCAGACTGCCCAAGGTCAAGTCCCGGCTTTGCCACCCATCAGCTCTGTGGCCTTGGACATTCACTTAACCTCTCTGTGTTTCAAAGTGATAACGAAAATAATGGTGTCTACCTCCCTGGATTACATGTAAAGCACTTAGACCAGTGACTGGTTTCTAGTAAGCCCTCAGAGAAGGTGCTGTTATGGTTACGATGTGGCCTTAATTTTGAAAACCTGGGCATACAAAGCGCAGGTCAGACCACCATTTTCCAGACGTGGGACCTTAGGTGGATTAGCCCTGAACCTCAGCTTCCTCATTTGCAGCCCTCCCAGGCTTCTGTTGAGAATTAAACTCCATAGAGCAATTCTCTACGCGTCCCCTTCAGAGCCCTGGCAAGAACATAAGTGGGACAGATCTTGTGTTGAGCTCTGTGTCCCCTTCCTCTCAATGAGGCAGCTAGGCTTTGCATATTCCTACCCCGGGGACATTCACGGCCAACAAGAGCCGTTTGTTTGTTTCCAAGAGCTTCCAAAAGCTGGAAGCCTGACTCAGCTTGGATGCCAAGACCTTGAGAGAGGTCTGCAGGGGACTGGTTCTGAGAGGTAGGGACAAGAGGCCCACTGGTCCCTCAAGAGGGCCCCAGGAAGTACTCAGGTGTCTGTGAGGTGGCTCCGGCCAAGGATCACGTGGGCTTAGAGAGTGAGGATGTCGGCAGCCGGGGCCACAGAACAAGTGCTTCCCATTCTGGTGCAATTCTGGGAGGGGGAGAAGACCCCCAATAATAACCAAACAGGCTTCTTTCCAACCTGGTGGGCTGAGCTCTCTGCAAAATGAAGGTGATTTCATGGAAATAAAGAGCCATTCAGACACCCCTGGGGGTATGGGCTGGGGTTCACCTTGTTCCTCACACAAAGCGCTTTGGCTCTTCCGGGGTTGCTCTTGGGGGTCCATTTGACCTCAGCACCTCTAGCCTGAGCCATGCGGGTCTGGGCTTTATAAACCTTACATGTGTGGACTTTTCGAGCATGGTGGATCTCTAGCTGGGAAGGCCCACGCCCCTGTACGCTTACACTTGCATTACTAAAGGTAACAACTGACTGTGCAGAAGGGCATCCTGTGTGTGTTGCACCAGGGCTTAGTTTGGGAAAGGGGGGACATGCCTCCCAGCGGTGACCCACCCAACTGGAAGCCTGGGTGAGCCCTGCCCCGCTGGCTCCCTGTGGAGCCCGGGAGGTGGGAGCTCTGATCTTTCCTGGCGGCCCCGGCTCTCGTGACCTCATCTTTCTTCCCACCATGCGTCCTTATTATCAGTAGGCATTGTGGAAAGACGGTAAAAATGAGAGCGTTTCCCTTCGTCTGCACTTGTCTCCTTTCTCGGCCCCTGAACCTCCTGTCATCCTTTGGGGTCCCAGCCAGGAACTCCCAGGGGTACAGGGATAGGTGGGCCTTCTCTCCTTTCCTTTTCTGAACTTGCCCCCCTTCCGCACCAACCTTTACTCCTTCCAGTTCTAATGCGCCCACACCGTCTTCCCCAGCACTCAGGTCGTGGAGGGAGGACCAGGTGGTCGTCTGTGGCCTTGAGACTGACCTGACGGGCCTTGACCTCTGACTCCCGAGGGAACCCAGCCCCTGCTTCCCTCCATCCAGACTCTGCCTTGCATAATCAGAAGAGCATTGGAAAGGGGAGATGGCCGTGTACCTCTTCTTGTCTTTGTAGAGTTGGGGAAACCATCGGCCGGGAACAAAGTCCTTCTCTTCTCGTCGGTGACAATGCAGTGTCGCATAAATTTCATCAAGATGGAAAACAAGAACCCCTACCACTGATGTGGTTTGGCAGTAGGGGTGGGGGTCCAGAGCCAACAGCAAGGAAAGAATTCTCCAGACATCTTTGGTGCAAAAAAGGTGATTTTATTAAAGCACGTGGGATGGACCCTGGGTAGAAAGAGCTGCCCTGGGGTTGTGAGGAGTGACTGATTATATACTTGGGGGTTGGGGGAAGGGAAGGAGAAAGGGAGATTTCTAAAAGGACTTTCATATGCTAAAGAGGATTCCTAGGATACTGGAGGCCTTGCTATTGTTGAGCTAAAATTGTTTCTCCCCCTAGTAAGGCAGTAACATGAAGACCAGACAGTTGGGACTTTCTCGGAGGAACGGTTCACGCTGCCTGTCTCAAGTATTTGTCAGCGGGCTGCAGGTTATAAAGAAATTTAATTTGATCTACATTTTCTTCTTGCCTTTGTTCCCCATGTCACTGTGGAGGGGGATGGTAGGGCTCCAGGAAACTGAGTCTATAGGCTCCTGGAGGTTGCTCCTTTTCTTGTAAATGATTAAGACGTTCATAAATTGATGGAGACTCACATCCTGCATGACAGCGACCTCTATCAGTTAACCATTACGTTTTCCCTTTCCTTTGTTTTTGGGCAACCAGGACAGCCTGAAGAATGGCACACATATCCCATGGCGGGAGTGGGGGGGGGTCCATTTTGGCTCCCTGATCCCCACCGTGACCCTGAGAATCTGGGCCCCTCTCCCAACATCTTGCACACAGACTCCTGAGCCCAGACACAGGATGGCAACCCAGGTGAGAGGCAGGTGAGTCCCAGAGTCCTGGGGGGCCGTCGCCTGCCATCCGTAATGGCCAGCCCCCCGGTCCATGGTGAGGAGACCACTGATTTGGGATGGAGAGCCGTGAGTTCTGACATAAGCAGATTGGGTCACCTTGAGTAGGAGGCTCGTTTGTTCCCCCACTCCCTCTGTTGGCTCACTTGCAAAAAGAACTGGGCCTGGCCTGGAACCTTCTCCAGTTTTTGCAGAGAGGGGGAAAGTGGGGGAAGGGAACTAGCCGTTTGTGGAAAGCCACCTGGTGTGGTTCAAGATGGGAGAGCCCAGCCTCCACCAGCCCTGACTTCCTGGGCACCTGAGTGGGGGGAATCAGGACTCCTGGGTGTCTGAAGTCACCCAGCGTGGAGGCCATGTCACTGGGGTTCAAGCCTGTCATCCACTCTGACCCTCCCAACAACCCAGGAGGAAGCAGGGCTGGTCGGAGGACCAGTTGCACATGCAGGGGACTCAGGGGTCTAGGGGTCAAGCGGCTGGCTGGCCTGGGGTTGGGGAGCAGAGACTGAGGAGGAGGGTCTTGCTGGGACATCAGTGGGGGACAGGCTGGGAGGACCATGACCCAGGGGCAGCCAGGCTCTCAGCCTCCGAGTCCTACCCATTCATTGGCCAACAAATCTGTTCCGTGACCTCATGGAGAAGACACGGGCTGCTCCCCGGTCCGCAGGCAGTGGCACAGGGGCCTTCTCGACACAACGTTTTCAGTGATGGTGAGGACAGGTACGCACGAAGCGGGACGACTTGGCCTGCCTGAGGCTGGGCGGTGTGGGAAAGGGCCTCCCACCCCAGCGCCCGCTGTGCAGCAGGGTGGGGTGTGCGGCGGGCTGGGCCCGGGCCCCAGAGAGAGAAGCAGAAGTCAGACAACTGTCTGGTACATAGGGCTGGGACTGGCAGGGGACCAGCTGAAACAGCCATCCCTCCGTTTCCAAAAATAGCACAGGAGTTCTTGTTCTTCAGACCTTCCAGAGTGGGCAGGGAGCAGACAGAGAGCCTGCTCAGGGGTCCAGAGGTCTGGGCCCACTCTCTCACTTCATCTCTAATTAGTTGTGTGACCTTGGACAAGACAGCCTCCAGAAAGTTCAAGTAGGAAGGGACTTTAGAGAGAATCCGGTGTGGACACTGAAAATACCTGGGGACATTAAAAATGCAGATGCCCAGGCCCCAACCCAGAGTCTGGTTTAATTGGCTTGGGGGCAAGGCCTCAGCATCTGTATCTTTATTATTAAAAAAACTGGCGGGGGGGGGGGTCTCCTGGGTGGCTCAGTCGGTTAAGCATCCGACTCTTGGTTTCCGCTCAGGACACGATCACGCAGTTCGTGAGTTTGAGCCCCCATTGGGCTCCGTGCTGACGGCATGGAGCCTGCTGGGGATGCTCTCGCTCCTTCTCCCTCTCTCTCTGCCCCTCCTCTGCTCTCTCTGGCTCTCAAAATAAATAACCTTACAAAAAAATCTTTTTTTAATTAATTTTTTAAAGTAAACTCTACCCACACCATGGGGCTCAAACTCACAATCCTGAGGTCAAGGGTCGCTTGCTTTAGCGACTAAGCCAGCCAGGTGCCCCATCAGCATCTGTATTAAAAAAAAATTTTTTTTTTTTTTAGTGTTTATTTTTGAGAGAGACAGAGACACAGACTTCGAAGCAGCCTCCAGCCTCTGAGCTGCCAGCACAGAGCCCGACAAGGGACTCGAACTCACAGACAGGGGATCATGACCTGAGCCGAAGTTCAACACTTAACCGACTGAGCCAGCCAGGTGCCCCAGCATCTGTATTCTTACAAAGCTGCACGGGTTTGACTCTAATGTGCACCCGGGGCCAGCAAGCACCGTGTTGTTCCAGTTAAATCCACGCCTTCTAGTTAAAGGCAACCCCTGGGCATCAGACAAGCCTGGGTTCAGATCCCAGCTCTGCCGTTTACCGGTTGTCAGGGCGGCCTCGTCTAACTTTAGGCCCAAACACTGGGGTAGTTGGGGTTGAACCCTGGCTCCACCCTTCCTGGCTGTGGGACTTTGAGCAACTTACCTGTCCGCTTCCTCAGGCTCTCTGAGCCCCCGTTTCCTCACCTACCACGTGAGAACAATACCCTTTCCACAGGGCAGATAAGAAAGTTAAACCGAAGGGTGTGGGCAAAGTGTTGGGGCTGCATCGGGCATGTGGGGCGTGGGCAGGGGGGAATGAGGCCTCTCCTCTCTTCCTTCAGGGCACCGGGTGACTTCGAGTCAGAGCCAGGAGCACCCAGGGGCTCCCTGCCCTTTGAGTCTCACGGGATGTGGTGGAGTGAGGTCTAGACCCTGATCTGTTCTAGGAAAGCCCCGGGCTTTGGAAGCAGACCCGCTCTTGATTTCCAGTAGATTTTTTGGTTTATTATTATTTTTTTCTTTTTGTGAAAGTAATATCTATATATTGTAGAAAATGTAGAAAATTCAGAAAATCACAGACAAGCAACAACAGAGGAAACAAAATAACAAAAACAAAACAAAAAAACCCAAAGTACCAGATTTATAGCCCATCAAGGTTTCACTTCCGCATATTGCCTTTTTTTTTTTTTTTTAATGTTTATTTATTTTTGGGAGAGACAGAGACAGAATGCGAGTGGGTTGGGGCAGAGAGAGAGGGAGGCACAGAATATGAAGCAGGCCCCGGGCTCCGAGCTGTCAGCACAGAGCCTGACGCGGGGCTCGAACTCACGAGCTGTGAGATCAAGACCTGAGCTGAAGTCGGACGCTCAACCGACTGAACCACCCAGGCACCCCTTGGCATATTGCTTTTAAGTTTCTTTCTTTGCAACTTTCCTTGCTGGATTTGTTTATACCATTAAGACAACTGTACATGATGTAAGTATTTTACATTACACATATTTTCCTACATCATTAAGGTTTTTTTTTTCTAACATCTTTTTTTAAGGCCTCATAATCTTCCTACGAGGGACCCTGAATTCCATAACCATTGCCCTGTTATTCGTTAGACTGTTTCCATTTCCCCAATTATAACACGGCCATGAGATACAGCTCTGTAGATAGATCTTTTCTTCCACATCCCTGCTGGTTTCCTTAGGACCCATTCCCAGCAGGGAAATTACTGAGCAAAAACAAATGAGCCTTTTCCGAGCTACAGATTCTGAAGCTACCCTCCAGACACACGCTTCAGGCTCCCAGGGTCTCCGCCAGCCCAGCCACCTTTGACCCTGAGGACGTTCCGCAGTGAAATAGCCATTTCTTTGATTTCTCATAAAGGTGAGTGTCTTTTTCCATTTGTTTCCTAGTCATTTGCTGATGGAGTCCCCCTAACCCAAGATGGGGGTCATGCAGGGTGTGAAGGGGGCTAATGGTAGCCCCCAACTCTCCCTGACAGTGAGGGAAGCCCTCCCTCAAACCCAGACTGACTCTGTCTGTGGTTTATCAGGGGAATGAAGGGAATCAAAGACCAGGAACCTGGCCAAATGCTCCAGCCCAAGCAATGGCAGTCATAGGGTCTTAGAACCGATATGCTTCTTTCACTAGGTCTGCGAAGAGGAGAGGGCCTGGGCTGGAGGGCTGCCTGAGGGAGGAGGTAAGATCCGTTCAGGCCCTGGCAGCGCAAGTTCTCCAGGAGGGACCCCCAGGCCTCCAGGTAGGCGTCTCCAGGCCTCCTGCGGGCTTGGCTTTGCTTGAAGCCCTCGGTGGAGCCCAGATGAGATTCAGCTCAGGAGTCCACCCACTTGCCCCCGTCCTGTGGCACGCACCCCTGGTGGTCCATCCACTGCTGTGTCTGAGCCCAGTCTCCTTGACCTCCTCCAGCTGCTTCCCCCAGTGCCCCAAATGTGACCGATGGCACCACCTACTGGCAAAGCCGAGCCCTCCGTGTTATTTGACTCTTCTCCATAGTAGCAGATCAACCAGTCTGCTGAGCTCCTTCCACCCTGTCACTGCCTCTCCCAGCTGCCACTTTCCAGCTCATTTCCTGCTGGAATGCTACTCAGCCTTCACCTTGGCCTCCCCACATCCTTCTTGTCCCCTGCAATCCTTTCTCCATTCGGAAGCCAGAATGACCTTTCTAGGATTCCAATGGGATCCAGCCACCCCCTGCTTATAACCCTCAATGGCTCCCCATTTCTCTCAGGGAGACATCCACACTTCCTTTTCATGGCTGGTAAGGCCCTGCGTAGTCTGGTCCCTGCCTTGGTTTCCCTTCTCATCGCTGACAGCACTTCCCCACCCCCTGCACCCCGTCCCCAAATCCTCACTGTATCATGCATGGGGCACGAGAGTGCCAAGAGCCTTTCTGCTTTCGGGCCTTTCCCCAAGCTGATTCCTCTGCCCCTTTGCTGGATTCTCTCTTATTAACTCTTCAAAACTCTGCTGGACATCACCTCCTCCAAGAAGCCTTCCCCCTCACGTTAGTTTCCTGTGGCTTCTGTAACAAACCACCACAAACTCCGTGGTTTAAAACAACAAACATTTAGGCACCTGGGTGGCTCAGTTGGTGAAGTGTTCAACTCTTGATTTTGGCTCAGGTCACGATCTCATCGTTTGTGAGTTCGAGCCCTGCATCGGGCTCTGTGCTGACAGTGTGGAGCCTGCTTGGGATTCTCCGTCTCCCTCTCTCTCCACCCCTCTCCTGCTTGTGCACGTTCTCTCTCTCTCCAAATAAATAAACTTCAAAGCAACAAAAAATTCACTCTTTTATAGTTCTGGAGGCCAAAAGTCCAAAATGAGTCTTACAGGACTGAAATCAAGCTGTCGGCAGGGCTCTGTTCCTCCCAGAGGGCTCAGGCAGTAAATCTGATCTTTGCCTTTTTTGGCTTCTGAGGCCATCCGTATTCCTTGCCTCATGACCCCTTCCTCAAGTCACTCCAGCCTCTGGTTTACATCATCCTGGGTCCTCTCTCTCTGATGCTCCTGCCTCCTCCTCCTCCTCCTCCTTTTTTTTCTTAATTTTTTAAATGTTTATTTATTTTTGAGAGAATCCAGAATCCAAAGCAGGCACCAGGCCCTGAGCTGTCAGCACAGAGCCTGACTCGGAGCTCAAACTCACAAACCACGAGATCATGACCTGAGCTAAAGTCAGATGCCCAACCTGGTGCCCCTGCCTCCTTTTTATGACTCTTGTGATTGCATTGGGCCCACCCAGATCATCCAGGGTCATCTTCCCATCTCATGAATCTTAACTGAATCACACCTGTAAACGTTTGCCACATAAGGTAACCCTCGCAGGTTCTGGGATTTAGGGCATGGACATCTTTGGGGGGCCATTATTCAGCCTAGCACACCCCTCTCTTCCTCAGCTAAGGATGAGATACCTCTCCTTGTACTTACGCGGCTTCCAGAGATCTCTTTATCGGACCACACCCACCTGTATTACCCTCAGTTTCCTTGTCCGACTCCCCCATTTGGCCACACCGCAGGGACTGGACCATCCTATGAGCTCCCATGTTCCCAGGGACTGGCACGTTGCCTGGCATGCCAGCGGTGCTCACTGAAGTGTATGAATGGCTACCTGTCTGGCTTCTTCAGGCACCCGAAGGCCGACGGCAGGGGGCCTCGCTCATAGGCAGCCTCTGCCCCAGCCAAGCAAGCATCCTGATCAAGCAGTGAGCCTCCCTCTTCCCCACCCCCTCTGCTCCTAGGAGGCAGCGACCCAGCAAGCCACTAGGTTGGGAGAACCGCTAGAGGAAAGGTCTGGAGGCAAGATCAAGGATGCTGTTGTCATTGGAAAGGCTGACAACCTGGGGAGGCTGAGATGCTCATCACGGGAGATTCTGTGATGAGAATGGGGGAGAAGGCAGGGAATGAGGCAGGAGAGGGTCCTGATCATGCTTGGGGGGGCCTCAATCGTGTCCAGGAAGCAGTTTGCAATCGGGGAGAAGATGGTTGCAGCCAGCTGGTGTTGAGAAGACTGGAGACTCGCAGGCACACACTCGCACACAGCCTCCCTCTGATGGGACTGTCACCGAGGCAACAGATGAAGCTGGTTGCCCAGCAACGAGGCCCACCCCCTCCATCCCTCTCATGGCCGTTTCTGCCCCTTGGGAGCTTTGTGCCCTTTCTAGATTGCTCTCGTGTTTAGATGGAACCGGATTCCCTCTGTGTCCAAATACCAAGGATAGCAGATGAAAGGGACGGCTTTTGTGACCGCCGTGGCCGGGGTCATGGATTTGGCATCAGGAGAGAGGCGGGCTGAGTTGGCCTAAGTGAAGACAGAGGAACAAGGGGATGTTTCAGCCTCAATCTTTCCTGGGTATTTTTCCTTTCCCATGTTTACTGCAGCAAAGCCTGGGAGTCAGGAGACCTGGTATCCTGGCCTGGGTCTGACTCTCACTTGCTGGGTGTTTTGAGCAAGGGACTTCGCCTCCTTGGTTCTTAGTTTCTCCACCTGTAATGGGAGGATCTAAGCCAGCGGATCACCAAGGCCCTTTCTGGGCCTGACATTCTGTGATTCCAGGACCTCAGGGGGCAGAGACGGAGCAGACTCCGGGCTCCGCGCTTCGGGCCAAGTCTCTGTACCGCTATCCCCTCCCCTAACCCACCCAAGCCCGCAGTAGCTAATCTTGGTCTATAGGACGGAGAGGGAAGGAGAATGTAAGGAGGGCCTTACATTCACGAAGGGCCCCAAATCTCAACTTTAGAAGTCATATTCAGGGAGTTTGTCACTGTCGTGTTTTAGATGTGGCAACTTTTAATCTGGAACCAGAAGTATTTAAAAGAAGCTGCAGTCTTTGTAACTCTAGTCGTCAATTTTCATCTTTCAAAGAGGCCATGGGCTGAAGAAATGGAAGCAGCCCAGGCCCCCACCTACCTGTCAGGGCCCTGTGGCTCCCTGGCCCCAGGGTCTCAGCCACTCAGTGTCCCTCCCAGGGGCTCTGAGGGTCTGAGCTGCCTGGAGACGATGCAGGACCTTCAGAGGGAGTGAGGTGTCTGGTCAAGGCCCAGGTCTGTTGGGGATGCAGGAGGGGGCTGATGTTGAGAAGAAGAAGGGGGTGCAGAGGCAGAGCTGGGGGACGGTCCTTCTCTGTTCTCTCTGCTCCTGGAGATGGAAACAAGAGCGAGGGACAGCACAGCCTTGTGCATAGCCTGTGTAGGGACCTGTGGCTAAGGATCTCCAGGGGGAGATGAGCCACCTCTAATGCCAGGCTGTGTCTTGGGCCCACAGGGAGAGCCCCTGGGGGTCACTTGCTGGGTGTCCCAATTCCCAGACCCAGAGAGTGAGGTACCTGGGTGCTTGGGCTGGGGGCCAGTCACTCACACAGAATGAGTCCCTGGAGAGCACAGAGCATCCCGGCTCTGTGCCCTCTAATCTGCCTCTTGTGGGTCATGCCTTAGTTTCTCCTAACCGCACCCCTTTCCATCCAGCTGGGCCAGTGACCCTTAGGAAGGGTTGAGTAGAGGAACCCTGTCCAGGGTCATCCAAGGGGTGGGCAGTCTGGGTCCTCTTCCCCTGGAGGGCCAGGCACCATTTCCCCACCCAGACACACATCCAGCAAAGCTTCAGGAAGCCTATCATCTCAACCTCTCGATCAGGCTCTGCCCACCAAACAGCCCACGCCCACGGGGGAAGGGGTGGCCTGTGGGCGGTGGGGAGGCTGGAGGTGTGGGATGAGTATGAGCAGGGGGGGCTCAGCAGCTCCCTCTGGGATGCAAGTGGCCTGGGGTTGAGCTCGGGTTGTCATGACTACAGCAGCATGCCCCGTTTAGTCTCAGAGCCCGCCTCTGGAAAGTGAGGGAGGTGGACTCCAGAGCCCTTCCAATCTCAGTGTTCTAGGGCCCCAAAGGGACCTCTCCGCCTGCTGGAGAAAACCTTCCCAGGAGCGGCTGGGAGATTTGCTCTGAGACAGCACCACCTGCTGGCCCTTCTGGGTATGACGCCCGTCTCTTCTCAGGGGACCCCAGAATCCCCCGAACTCAGCCATTATATTAAAGTGTGCCTGTTGAGCCTCATTTTGCCCGGATCAATAAATTATTCAAGATAGGTGCTATCATGTTCCAATTTTATAGCTTATGAAACCGAGCTTCAGAGAGGTTAAATAAGTTGCCTAAGTTGATCGGGGGCGGGGGTGAAATTCAATGCTGCCGGAACCTCAATCAGCTAGAAGAAACAATCCATCCCAGGGGGCTCCTCAAGCTTGTTTGGGGCTTGTCTGGGGAGCGCTGTATCTTCCTGTTGGCAGGAAAGAAGGAGCTTCAAATCTGCTTGAGGCAAGCAGCATCCCTCATGGCGAACACCCAGCTTCAAGCACACCTGGGGTCTGGCATCCTTCTCTTGGCCTCCTGGCTGACGTCACTTGCTCCCGGGCATGGAAACCCCCCACCCCACCCCCCACGTCTAGATTGCACCCTCCAGGAAGCAGGAAGCATAGAGCTTACCAAGATTGGGAGACCAAGTGACTTGCCCGCGACTGTCACCAGAAGTTCGATGGTAGTGATTCAATTTGCCTGCTCAGAGCTTTTCCCATTCTGTCTTCCCCGTGGCCCCTTCACCCTGACCCCCATAAGCCATTTCAGCTGGAGGCTAGCCAAGGGCCAGAATGGGAACAGGAGGGAAGGAGCTGGAAGTCCTTACCCAAGACAGCAGGAGATTTTGGTGCCACAAGAGCAGACACATGAAACTATCAACAAGCCCATTAAATAGACCAAAAACCAAGCTTGGGAGGTCCAGATAAAAAATGCTAGAAAGGAAGATTGACAGGTTAAAAAGTGCAACCAAACTCTAGGGAACTACAGCTGTACAGCTAGGTGCCCTCAGCAGGGTGACATCACAAGCCCACTTCAAGGCACAGGTACACACACACACACACACACACACACACACACACATCAGACCAACATACCAAACGTGGTTATGGGTAGGAGGATTGTAAGTGATTTTTCTTCTCCTTGATTATATATGTTTTCCAATTTTTCCGCAAAGTCTTGGTATCGCTCATGTAATAAGACAAAAAAGTGATTTGTAAAAAGGAAGCATGGAGGAGAATATCTTTATGAGTTGAGGAAGGAGAGGAAGAATTTCTTAAACTACAAAAAGCATAAACCAACAAAGGAAAGATTAGGAAGTCAGACTAAAAATATCTGCCGTTTGTATACCAAGCAAGGGATCAGGCTATGATGGAGGAAGAACTTCTGGCGATCACTGAGAAAAAGGTAAGTAATCCAAGAGAAAAGTGGGCTAAGGATGTGAAGGGCAGTTGGGTCATCAATAAACACATGAGAAGGGGTTCGGCCTCACCGGCTGGCCCGTTTCTCATCATCCATCACAGTGACAGAAATGGAAGTCTGAAGGTACTGAGTACTGGTAAAGACGGGGAGACGGGAATACTCTCATTTGCTACCGGAAGGAGTATGAATGAGTAAGGCCACTTTGGAGGGCAATTTGGCAGTAAGCGGTAAATCTGAGAGAATGCCCAAGCAGCTTCATTTGGAGATCTATTGCTAGAGAAACGGTCACGTACACGCACAGGGAGGTGTGGACCTGGTGGCTCCAACCCGCAGGACCTTATCATGTCCGATTCTCCCCAACTCTGCATTTGGTGGCATCGGTTGTGATGGGAATATTTACAACGTGGAAATTAACAAACACTACAAAGCAAGGCTCTTTTCTTTCTTCTTTCTTTCTTCTTCTTCTATTCTTTTTTTTTTTTTTTTTTTTTTTGGAGAGCTGATGGTTGAACATTTACCAGCACACCATCACAAAGATGTTCTTTGCAGCTTTGAGTTCGATAGGAAGAACGCTGGCTAATTTACATGCCCGTTAACAGAAGAATAGGGAAATAAAATGTGGTATTCTTCTCCGATGGAATAGGGTGCAGAAGTTAAAAGAATCAGATTCATATATCAACACGGACTGATCTAAAAAGCATGCAGTTAAGCTAAAAACACAAGTGGCTGAGTGAAATGTTCAGTAGGATACGACTGTGCAGATTAAAAACAATAATCAACATTATGCATGCATATGTTTATTTTATTTTCTTTTTCTTTTTCTTAATGTTTATTTATTTTTGAGAAAGAGAGAAACAGAGTGTCAGCTGGGGAGGGGCAGAAAGAGAGGGAGACACAGAATCCGAAGCAGGCTCCAGGCACAAACCCTGGCACGGGACTGGAACCCATGAACCGTGAGATTGTGACCTGAGTCAAAGTCAAACGCTTAACCGACGGAGCCACCCAGGTGCCCTGAACGTGTCTATCTTTTTAAAAAAAATTTTTTTTTAACATTTATTTATTTTTGAGACAGAGAGAGACAGAGCATGAACAGGGGAGGGGCAGAGAGAGAGGGAGACACAGAATCTGAAACAGGCTCCAGGCTCTGAGCTGTCAGCACGGAGCCTGACGCGGGGCTCGAACTCACGGACCGTGAGATCATGACCTGAGCCGAAGTCGGACGCTTAACCGACCAAGCCACCCAGGCGCCCCTGAACGTGTCTATCTTAAATAGGCCGGGAGAAGTCCTTCAGGGACTCCTGTTAGATGTACAGAAGGCTACTGGGAGCCACCCCACAGCTCACTGAGGGTCTGTTCATTTTTTTTTTTTCTTTTATTCTCCATGTTTCATTCAGTTTCTATGATCATGCCTTTAAATTCACAGATCCTTTTCTTCTGCAGTTTCTAGTCTGCTGTTGGTCCCATCAAGTGTATTTTTCATCTTAGATATTCTGTTGTTCATCTCTAGAAGTTTGGTTTGTCCCTTCCATGTCTCTACTCAACATACTCGATTTTTTCTTTACCGCCTTGAACATACAGTTATGATAACTGTTTTATTGCCCTTGTCTGCTACATGTATCACCCATATCATTTCTGGATCTGTTTTTATTAACTGATTTTTCTTATCATTAGTGGGTCATATTTTCCTGCTTCTTTGCATGCCTGTTAGTTTCTTATTGGATGTCAGGTGTTGTGCATTTTACCTAGTTGGGTGATGGATATTTTTGTAGTACTGTAAATGTGTGTTTTTAAACTTTGTTATAGGGAATTAAATTACCTGGAAACAGGGGCGCCTGGGTGGCGCAGTCGGTTAAGCGTCCGACTTCAGCCAGGTCACGATCTCGCGGTCTGTGAGTTCGAGCCCCGCGTCAGGCTCTGGGCTGATGGCTCGGAGCCTGGAGCCTGTTTCTGATTCTGTGTCTCCCTCTCTCTCTGCCCCTCCCCAGTTCATGCTCTGTCTCTCTCTGTCCCAAAAATAAATAAAAAAAAAAAAAAAAAAACGTTGAAAAAAAAAAAAATAAATTACCTGGAAACAATTTGATATTTTTTAAAATTCAATTTACTTAATCTAAAAAAAAGAGAGAGAAACAAAAAATCCAGTTCAACCATATCTCATTTTTTATTTTACATTTTTTTTTTTACCATCATTTCACTTGGCTGTACTTCTGGCCAAGTGTTTTATAATTTGCTTCATTTTGTATTGTATTTAAACTTATAAACCAAGGGTGCCTGGATGGCTCAGTTGGTTGAGCATCTGGCTCTTGGTTTTGGCTCACGTCATGATCTCACAGTTTGGTGAGGCTGAGCCCTGCGTCGGGTTCTGCACTGGCAGCGTGGAATCTGCTTGGGATTTTCTGTCTCCCTCTCTCTCTGCCCCTCTCCCACTCGTGCTGTCTCTGTCTCTCTCAAAATAAATAAACTTTAAAAAAAAACCTTATAGACCAAAACGGGATCTTTTTTGGAATGAGACAGGTTATAAGTTAATTTATTTTTCCGATCCATCAAATAGAAAAAAATGTGATCTAACAAGAGAAGAAGAAAATATCCTGAGTGGTTGCCAAAGATATTAGTCCGTATTTGTAGGTTTTGGGTTTTTTTTGTCCTGGCCCCAAGGACCAGGTGATAGAGTGGACAGAAGGCAAACACCAGCTAAGGTCAAGGGCAAGGTCAGTGGAGGAAAAGGTGAGTGTAACATCAGAGAGGGACAGGAATAAGTGTCGATCAAGGACATAACAAGGCAACATTCATTTGTTCTTTCGTCCGATAACTATTAAGCACCAGACGGTGTATCAGAAGCAGGCAGTCTGCAGGGGAGGAAGAAAAAGTGCTCCACAGGGCAGTGAAGACAGGTCGACTCCTGGTGCCCCATCTAGATATCCCAGGCTCTAGAATTAGCAAAAAACCCAGCTTGGGAAACGAGCAAGGAGCAGCCAGAGGATCTGGGCTGGGGATGGCCCATTGTTCCCATCTTGACAAGACTCCCCCAGGTCCCTGGAAACCTGGGAAGTCCATGGGGGAGCTGAGCCAGGATTCGATCTACAGAAACTCGTTCCACGTACAACCCGAATCGGTGCATCGTATTGGAAAAGTGAGGAAAGGGGGAAAGCCCGCAACCGGACGGCAGAATCTCTAAGCCAAGTCCTGGGAGGTCTTGGGAGCAAATGACTCCATGTCTCTGAGATGGGTTTCTTCATCTGCAAGACGAACACTACCGTCCCTTGTCTGGCGAGACTCCTGGCAGGAAATGCGAAGGGGGAGAGTACTGGAAAATAATGGACAATTAACGAGAGAATGGCTCTGTGTTCACAAAAAAGCCTCAAGTCCTTTTTCTGCTCAGGAAATGGAGAGCAGAGAGGACAGTTCACTGTTGGTATTTCGCCCTGGAAAATAAGTGACAAGAGTTGGCAAAAAAGGGAGAGTGAGTCGGGTGAAGTCGGGGGTTTAGGAGACCTTTTTTTGGGGAAATATCAAGTCTCTGGGTGGCCACCGACCCTGGCAGCCTTTCTGGGCCCTGGCACAACCTTGTGCCATTTTCCAAAACACAAACTTGGGGCTGGAGGCTAGGGAGGTCTGGGCCTGAGCTCAGGAGGTGACCTTGGCTCCTGCCACCCCCATGGGGTGCATGCATGCCTCAATTACCCTGGATTTTTACTCTACTGAACCAGAGAAAGGGAGTTTTCTCTTCTGAGAAAGGAACATTTCAGTGGCCAGGACGTAAGGAAGGGGAAGCCTCTCTGGCTCCTTCAGATGCAGCCTTGGCTGTCCCTCTGTTCCCCTCTCCTCCCCCCATCACCACCTCCTTGCCCCCAGTTCCAGCGGGAGGACGGTATAAAGCCTTCACCTCTGGGAGCTTCAGGGATGGTGGGAAACGTCAGTGTGGAACCCCCATTCTTTGTGTCAAGAACTTTAAAATGCACGGAGCATCCATTCCTACACAGCATGCAATTCTCTTCTATTCTAATTATATTCACAATTCAATTCAAAGGGTTGAACTTACCACCTGATGCATGCCAGGGGCACACGTAGGTCTGGTAGGAAGGCCACACACTTGGGAGTCACTTAAACCTGAGACCTAACATTTATAGCAGCAATCGCTTTTCCATATCAAAACAACGAGAAAGTGGAAATAAATGAATTGACCCCCCCTCCCCAGATTGAAAAGTTAGGGGGAAACCCAGGAAAGCTCAGAGGAAAGGTTTTCATTTATTTGTGCCTTTCTCATTGATGGAACACCCCATACGTGCCAGGCATCATAACTCTGATTTATCATTACGCCTTCAAGCCGCACAACCCCACGAAGGCGGGACCGTTTTGTTGCCAACATTTCACAGAGGCAGGAAACGAGGCACAGAAAAGTTACAGAATCAACAGATGATTCAACCTGTCTGTGCTTCATCACCTTAATGAATATTGCTGGATTCCTGCAGGGCTGGGGCCCTGTGCCAGGCACCAGAGGGAGCACTGGGCGGTCTGTGCTGTCGCCCCCATCCTTTAAGTATTCGGGGTCAAGTTAGGGTGTGGTGCCGTCAGCCCTGTCCACCTGGGGAGCCCGGAGCAGGTGCTCTCCCCCAGGGGGAAGGACCACGCCTGTTCTCTGTCCCCACTGCCTGGACACAGATCTGCACACGCACGTCACACAGTGTCCAATTTTTTGTTGACCTGGTTCTCTTGTCTGGTTGTAAGAGGGCTCCTCGAGGGGCATGGCCTGAGTCCTGGGCATCTCTGTGTCCCCAGCAGCTAGTTCAGAGCCTGGCAAAAATGAGGGGTACAGTGCATTTGTGCCAGTGGGTGGGTCAATCAATGGGTTGAATGATGACTAATGCCACAGCTCACCAGCAACACACACACACACACACACACACACACACACTGAACATTATTATATGTGATCTCTCAATTGCTCTTTGCAAAAATCCTCTGAGGAAGACACCATCATTATCTACCTTCCACAGATGGGGAAACTGAGCCACCAAGAGATACAGCCACTTGCTCAGGAGGGGTAGAGCCAGGGTGTGGACCCTGTTTTTGCTCTTAACCACTACCCTACACAGTTGGTTGTCTACAGTGGGGGCCGTAAGTGCTTGGACTTGGCTGGTGTGGTCACCAGGGTGGGGTCTGAATAGTCCGCAGACAGTCAGAGAGAAGGACGGTGAGGGGATATTCCGGAGGCAAGCATGTGACTTGTCCAGCAGACTGACTGTTCAGATAGAGGGTTGGGGAGAGGTAAGGGAAAGGGTCCAGAGCTGAAGTGGGGCTTTGTCCCCTCACGTGGACAGCCATTGAAGGCTGCTGGGGCAAAGGCGAAGCTGGGAAGCCTGGGTTGGGAATCACCGGCAGGTTGGATGAGAAGGGTTGGGGAGAGACCAGGGCAGGATTGAGGGGATATTTCTACAGTTGTCCCAGGGAGGAGGAGTGGAAGTCCTGAGCTCAGACACAGGCACAGGGGCTGGAAAGAAGGCATAAGTTCAAGAGTCATCACAAGGGAAGGTTCCTTGGAAGCAGAGGGGAAAGTCTCCATGGGAACCAATGACTCCACCCCTGGGAAAATTGGCCTCACTGGACTCAGAGTTGCATTTTTAGTCACTCCCACAAGCCCCTGGGGTGATCGGTGTTGGTGGGGGGAAGAGGGTAGAAAGGTGGGGGTGGTGATCCCCCTGGCCCTCAGATGATTTCAGTCTCTATGTCTCTACAATGTCAGGAATGGACTCAGACACCAAGATAAACAGCTTAGTGACCTGGCCCAGGCCTAAGAATGATGCTGATAGTGACTGTGAATCAGCCCTGGGCTCCGGTCCAGGAGAGAGACATTTCCCAGCCAGCGGGAAGGGAACAAGCCAGCCACTGTTCTGGAAATTTCCACTCACATTATTCCCCTTTTAGAGGAGAGAAAGCTGAGGGCTGCAGAAGGGACACGACTTGTCCAAGGTCACCCAGCCAATAAGCAGCAGAGCCGGTGTTGGAGAAGTCTCCACAGGACCTGAGCCTGGGACACTGTCCTTGTGGCCCCTTCCGGCTCGCAACACTTCCCCCTGCTGGACGGACACCTTCCTGAGTTATCTCCACTAGTCCAACCAGATGCTTCCTGGATTCGCACTGCCTTGGAAGTCCTTTGTTCTACGATAAATTCTGACAACCCAGAAGTCTGCAGCAAGGTATTTCTTGTTAAACATGCCAGGTGGTGAAGCGTTACTTAATAAATCCCATATGGATCCACTGATTATCAAAGGAGCATATGCAACGTATAAGTAGGCATTAGGATTGGTCAAAAGTGTTCCTATTTCCCCGCTTGTCGGCATATGGCAGGTAGGACTGCATGTCTCCGCCCTCGTTGGAAGTTAAGTGAAACCATATAAGTTACCCTGTCCTCTGAGATGTGAACAGAGTGATATGTGACCCTTATGCGGGCCTTTGAGAGCCAGTGCACAATTTCGGCCACGTCTTCTCCTGGCTCAGCAGGTATGAAGGCAGGTGTGGAGACAGAGCCTCAGATGGCCTGGTTGCTGAGTGACTTACCAGCAAGGCCACCTCCTTCGGGCCCACACTGGACGTGCAGGGTGAGCCAGAAATAAACTGGTTCATTTGGGGGTTGTTGCTAGCATAGTTTAGCTTCGCCCATTCCTACTGCCACAGACATTTGTATTTGGAAGTGAAGGGTTGCTGAAACGAACACGAAACCAGAAGATGTGGCGTTCTTTTAGAGGTTCAGTGGCAGGCAGTGAGAAAACCGATGTTGGACGCTGGAAAGTTGATGATCCGTGTAGGGGAGGAGCTTTTGGTAAAATTATTACTGTGGCTACTTGGAATGCACTCTAGGAAAAGTAGTTAGGAGTTAACGAAGCAGGTGACAAAGAAGTTTGAAGGTAGAAGTTAACAGTGTGGTTTTCTTAGTGTTGGCTGCCTTTGGCAAAGTACTGCAAAAAAGTGATGAGCTCGGAAATTGTGCGGTTAAGGATGGGTCGGCCTAGTACATGGGTGCCCATGGTAGGATGAGATCTGGAACATTTTGGGTCTTCCAATTCCAGGCGAGAAGAAGTAAGGGGCTGGACTTACTGGCTTACCTGAAACAACTAAAAAAAAATAGGAAACAATGGCTTCAAGATGCCGGACCTCAAGCAATAAAGAACAATGATCCCTAAGAGCCAAGAAACAAAGGAGGTGAGTCCTGGGATTGCCCCATCCCGCTGTCCTGAGAGAATTTCCAGGCCACAGAATGGGCAGAAGGAAACACGGACAGATCCCAGTGGACCCTCTCAGCTGAGAAGATAGAACTAAATTTAGGGAGACCAAGGCAGGTAGAATTCATAGGGCACAGAGGAGAGATAAAGCCACAGAGAGAAGGAACTTGAGAGATCCCCAGAGGGCTCCCCTCAAGTCTTCACAGAGCACCGAGAAGCCCGTGCATGGAGGAAATGACATGGCGACCAGGGGAGGAACCATCTGGAAGAGTGAGAGGGATCAGTTAGCACAGCCCACTCCGGGGCCGGGAAGAACGCTTGTCCTCCAGCCAGATGGAACAGCCTCGTAATTCATAGGGCATTGGGCAAAGCACTCAGAAGGCTCTCGCTTCAGTAGTCGGGGATAGTTAACCCTCAAAGGTGTTGTTTTGATGAAACAACGTCACCACTGGCACCTTTACTATGGTGCTGACTGCAGAGATATGGATTCCTTTGGGTTTGGCCTGTTATAATCTTGTGTCATGACCTAACTATTCCATCACTTTTGCAGCTAAGCAAACGACTCCAAAACCTTTGTTCACACGGCCTGATATCCCTTGGTGTAAACTTGTCATCCGTGTGCTATACCTCCTTCTAGGCTCATGAGCCCTTGAAGATAAAATAGTAGGGGTGCGTGGGTGGTTCAGTTGGTTGAGCGTCCGACTTCGGCTCAGGTCATGATCTCGCAGTTTGTGGGTTCGAGCCCCGCATCCGGCTCTGTGCTGACAGCTCAGAGGCTGGAGCCTGCTTCGGATTCTGCGTCTCCTCCTGTCTCTGCCCCTCCCATGCTCATGCTCTGTCTCTCAATAATAAGTAAACATTAAAAATTTAAAAAAATAAAAATAAAATAAAATAGTATTCCTTGGTGCCAACAGGACCCTCAACTCAAATGACCATTTGGGACCTAAAATCACATGATAATATATTTAGTTATCAAATGTTTATTTATTTTTATCTTTTTAATGTTTATTTATATTTGAGAGAGAGAGAGAGAGAGAGAGGGCAGAGAGAGACAGAGACAGAATCTGAAGCAGGATCCAGGCTCGGAGCTGTCAGCACAGAGCCCGACGTGGGGCTCGAACCCACAAACTACAAGAGCATGACCTGAGCCGAAGTCAGACGCCTAACCGACTGAGCTACCCAGATGCCCCTCATTGATTTTGTTTTTCACCACTACATACTTGCAGTGGGGGAAAAAAAAGAAAAAGTCATGTTCGGTTTAAGCATATACTTGATGAAGCAGTTAAAATTATTCATTTTACTAAATATTGAAACTTGAGTACATGCCTTTTTAATATTCTGATTCTGTGTGACAAAATGGGAAAAACGCACAAAGCCCTTCAGCTGCCTACAAAAGTATGAGGGTTATTTAGAGGACGAGGACTTGTGTGATTGATTGAATCGTGAGCTAAACTTAGACATTTTTTCATGGAACACCATTTTTACTTGAAAGATAAAGTATAGTTACCCAGACTCGGGTAGTTGGCAGACACAATCTTGAGAATGAATGAACTAAGCCTGCCACTTAAAGGAAAAGAATTGACAATAATTGTCGCCAGATATAAAATTCAAGCTTTCAAGTGCAAATCAGAATTTTGGAAAATTTGTATTTGCCACTGTGAGATCGACAGCTTTCCAATACATTGTGGTTGGTCATGACATTAAGGCATGTTGTTTTTTATATTGTATAATGAGATGTATCAACATTTGGAAGATCTAAATAACTCAGTGAACCAATATTTTCCACATGCTCAGTGCGTGATGTTCGAAGACTGTGCATAGGCAGAAGACACACTTGAAGTGCAAAGTTGACTGTGGATTTTATTTATTTATTTTTCTTTTTTTTTTTACTTTTTTTTTTTAACATTTATTTATTTTTGGGACAGAGAGAGACAGAGCATGAACGGGGGAGGGGCAGAGAGAGAGGGAGACACAGAATCGGAAACAGGCTCCAGGCTCCGAGCCGTCAGCCCAGAGCCTGACGCGGGGCTCGAACTCACGGACCGTGAGATCGTGACCTGGCTGAAGTCGGACGCTTAACCGACTGAGCCACCCAGGCACCCCTATTTATTTTTCTTAAGAGAGGGAAAGAGTGAGTGCATGAGTAAGGGAGGCAGAGGAAAGAGAAAGAGAGAGAGAGGGAAAGAGAGAGAGAGAGAATCTTAAACAGGCTACATGCCCAGCATGGAGCCCAACTCGGGGTTCGATCTCACTACCGTGAGATCATGACCTGAGCCAAAATCAAGTCTGACACTCAACAGACTGAGCCACCCAGGCGCACTGACAAGTGGATTTTAATGTAACAGAGTATGAAAAGTTCGCTGATAGGATTTCAGGTTCCTCATTCATTACAACTAAGCTGGGGTTTTTTGTTTGGTTTTTAAGTAAGCTCTGGGTCCAATGTGGGACTTGAACTCACGACCCTGAGATTGAGAGTTGCATGTTCTACCAACTGAGCCAACTAGGCACCCCTCACTGTAACTACCCTTTAAGAAACGACCACCTTCTGAACTTTGGTGCACCATTAAAGCAGGATATTCACCATCATCTTATAATCTTAAAATACTCCTCCTTTTTCTAACTACATATTTGTGTGAAGCCAGATTTTCTTTAAAAAAAAAAGTTTTTAAAAACAGCTTCATTGAGATATCATTGACATATAAAAATTGAAATACTTGGGGTGCCTGGGTGGCTCAGTCAGTTAAGTGTTGGACTCTTGATTTCGCCTCAAGTCATAATCTCACGGTCCTGGGATTGAACCCTGGCTGACAGGGTGAACCAGCTTGGGATTCTCTCTCCTTCTCCCACGGTCCCCCTCCCACTCGTGCTCTCTTTTTCTCTCTCAAATAAAAAAAATTGTATATACTTAGGGTACACAACTTGATGTTTTGATATACATATTCATCATGAAAAGATCACCACAATCTAACATATCCATCGCTTCACATAGTTACCATAGTGTGTGTGTGTGTGTGTGTGTGTGTGTGTGGTAAGAAGCAGAATTTCTTCAGATACTTTAACCAAAACAACATATCAAAGCAGATTGACTGCAAAGGCAGATACAAGAATCCAGCTGTTTTTCATTAAGTCAAACATCAGTGGGATTTCCAAAAATGTAAAATAATGCCACTCTTTTCACTGATTTTATTTATTTTTGAAAATGTAGTTATTTTCATAACATGCATCATATTGATTATTATTTTATTTTACTTTATTTTATTTTATTTATTTTGAGAGAGAGAGAGCAAGCACCAGCAAGCAGGGTAGAGGCAGGGAGAGAGGGAGAGGGAGAATCCCAAACAGGCTCCGTGCTGTCAGCACAGAGCCCATGCCCGACACGGAGCTCAAACTCATGAACCCTGAGCCAAAATCAAGAGTCGGACGCTGAACTGAGCCACCCAGGCGCCCCATTATTGTTGTTATTTTAAAATAAATTAATATTGGGGCGCCTGGGTGGCTCAGTCGGTTGAGCGTCCAACTTCGGCTCAGGTCATGATCTCATGGTCTGTGAGTTCGAGCCCCGCGTCGGGCTCTGTGATGACAGCTCAGAGCCTGGAGCCTGCTTCGGATTCTGTGTCTCCCTCTCTCTCTCTCTCTCTCTCTCTGCCTTCCCCCACTCACGCTCTGTCTCTCTCTCTCTCAAAAATAAATAAACATTAAAAAAAAATTAAAAAATAAATTAATAGTGCAAAAATGTCTCCCTTTTTCTAGAAGGGAATTATGGATAGGCACTGCCCATCTGTGCCAGTTATCAATTTATTGACTCTCAGTTCTTGAAATTCTACTGTAATGCAAATGCTTGAATTTAGGCACAAAAACTGAAACAGAAGCGTGTGATTGCCATTCTGTGATATAATAATTTAAAAAACGAATAGTTTTCCAAACCATCAACCCCTCGGAACTGTAATAAGCTCGTATAACAGAAATGAGGACCCCCAGCTATCTGTCCTTCTCTGATGAGCCAGAGTGAGATCCAGGTCTGTGAGAACCTGAAGGCTGTTATAATGACACCTGGTCCCCTCCTTAGGGGTCCCAGTGCCCTGCCCAGAGTGCAAGAAGTGCTAATGGGTCCAGAAATTGTCTGTTTTCTCCTAGTGGGTCTAAGGAGGTTAGAAAATGACAATAAAGTTGACTTTTGGTGTTTTCGCAAACTTGTGAGTTTCCAGGGAAATACCTATTCACTTAGAGTGAACTTGAAGACCAGGCTTTAATCAAGTCAGAGCCAAAGTGGGGCCAAATCAGTTGGGGCGATGGAGGCTCTGACCGTGCAGAGGAGAAGGGAGTGCAATCCATGAGTTAGAGCAACCACAGACTCCAAGATCAGGGTCACACCCAAGACCCCCTCACAGTTACCAGCCCAAAGAGCACTGAAAACTAACCCTCTGCATCTGGAGTCGGCACTTTAGGGGGACACCGCAAAAATCCAAAGACCCATCTCTCCCCCAGCTGCCACACCCTGTACGTTTTTACCTAATGAAACCAAGCATCGCTTAAAAAAACACACAACAGGGGTGCCTGGGTGGCTCGGTCGGTTAAGTGTCCGACTTCGGCTCAGGTCATGATCTCGCGGTCTGTGAGTTCGAGCCCCGCGTCGGGCTCTGTGCTGACAGCTCAGAGCCTGGAGCCTGTTTCGGATTCTCTGTCTCCCTCTCTCTCGGCCCCTCCCCTGTTCACGCTCTGTCTCTCTCTGTCTCAAAAACAAACAAACAAACAAACAAACAAACACACAACAAATTATTTTATGCAGTTTAGAATTATTGGGGTAGATTAAAATATAATGTTTCTTGCCTCTGTTACCCAGCGGATGGTGACTTGATAGAGCTCAGATCAATTACTGGGAAAGACAAGTAAAAGTGTATATTTCTTTGAACGTCTGAAGGAGACACAAGTAAGTGGGAGACCTGCTACCTGGATATACTTTATCTTGCCCCTCTAAATGGTACCCATGTTATGAACAAGACTCTCCCCTTCCCCCATGCCAGCCATCTGATACTCGATACATACTTATTAAATTGAAGTTACAGCACCCTGACCATTTACTCTGCAGGAGGAACTGGCAAACTTCTCCTGTGCTGGGCCAGATAGTATTTAAGGCTTTCTAGGCCACCCATGGTCCCTGCAGCAAAGACTCAGCTATGCTGTTGTAGCATGAAAGCAACCGTGGACAAAAGTAAACACAGCTGTTCCAATAAAACTTTATTTACAAAAAACATACAATGTGCTAACTTCGCCTGTAGGCTACCGTTTGTTAACTTCTGTTCTAAGGTGTAGCCGCCAGAATCTGCCCGTGAAGTTGCCTATCAGTGTCTTGTGGGTTTGAGCTCTGCATCGGGCTCTGTGCTGACAGCTCAGGGTCTGGAGTCTGCTTCTGATTCTGTCTCCGTCTCTCTCCTGCTCACGCTGTGTGTCTCTGTCTCAAATATAAAAAATAAACATTAAAAAAATTTAAAAAAATAATATCTGAAACTTATAAAGAAAAGAAAAAGTGGTATTGGGGAAAAAATATGATCAGAGACAAAAAAATGAATATTTAGTTATAATAAAATACAGTTCATCAGGAGATCCCAAATCCTAAACATGTATAGTTTTACTAAGATAATTTTGAAGTGCATGAAGCAAAATTTATAGAACTGCAAAGATAAATAGACAGATTCACAATTATTGTTGAAGATTTCAACACTTTTTCTCAATTACTGATAGAGCAAAAATTACAAAAAAAATCAGTAAAGGCAAAAAACACCTGAACACTTTGAGCAAATTGGACCTGACATTTATTGAGCATCCACTTACCAACAGCATACATATTTTTTAAAAGTGCACATGAAACATATATCAAGATGCCATGAACACAAATCTCAGTATATTTGAAGGACTGAAAATAAAGTCTGTTTAATTCCAACAAAATGGAATTAAACAGAACTTCCAAATATGTAGAAATTAAACAACACATTTTTTGATTCAAAAAGTAAATCACAGGGGCATCTGGGTGGCTCAGTCAGTTAAGCATCTGACTCTTGATTTTGACTCAGGTCATGATCTCAGGGTTGTGAGATCGAGTCCCATGTTGGGCACTGTGCTGGGCATAGAGTCTGCTTAAGATTCTCTCCCTCTCTCTCTCTCTCTCTCTCTTCCTCTACCACTCTCTCTCATGCTCTCTCTTTCTCTCTCTCTAAAAAAAGGAAATCACAAAAGATATTTACAAAGATACCTTAACTAGGTGATTACAAAAACTCAACATAGGGGCACCCAGGTGGCTTGGTTGTTAAGCATCTGACTTCGGCTCAGGTTATGATCTCATGGTTGGTGAATTCAAACACCGAGTTGGGCTCTGTGCTGACAACATGGAGCCTGCTTAGGATTCTTTCTCTCCCTCGCTCTTGCCCCTCCCCCACTTGCACTCTATCAAAAATAAATAAACAAACATTAAAAAAAAAAAGAAAACTTGACATAAAATTTGGGGGGTACTGCTTGATGAAAATTTTTGGCTTTAAATTTTTATTTTAGAAAGATATTTTTATCAATGTTTCTAGCTTCATTCTGAAAAAAAAATTAGGAAAAGAAGAGCAAATAATACTCCAAGTAAACGGAAAGAAATAATAAGGAGCAGAAATAGACAATGGACAAATAATTGAGAGCTTCAACAAAACCAAAAGCTGGCTTTCAGAAAGACCAATAAATTGAAAAACTTGTGGCAAGATTCATCTGAGAATGAGAGAGAGAGAAGATACAAATTGCTAATGTGATGGAGTGCCTGAGGTTCAGCTCAGGTCATGATCTCACGGTTTGGAGTTCAAGCCCTGCGTCAGGCTCTGTGCTGAGAGTGCAGAGCCTGCTTGGGGTTCTCTGTCTCCCTCTCTCTCTCTCTGGTCTTCCACCCCTTGCATCTGTTTCCGTCTCTCAAAGGTGAATAAATGTTAAAAATTTTTTAAAAAAAATTACTAACATAATGAACGAAAGAGAAGACATAACCACAAACTCAAGAGACCATAACAGCATAGTTAGGGAGTGTGATGAACAACTTTATGCCAATAAAATCAACAAATTGGATGAAATAGCCAACTGCTTAAAGACAAAACTGCCTCACAAGGAAATAAGAAACCCACAGTAGCTTTATATGTGTTAGGAATACGTATCTTGAGGTTTGTGGTATCTCTCCTTCAACTTGTTTGTGTTACCTACTGTGGCCCACTTTGATCGATGGGACTGGCATAATGCGAAAGAACATGAGCAAATAAAATGCTGGGGCTACTTGCTCCTAAATTGATAAGCACATATAAAGCAAAAATTAGTAAATAGAGTTATGCTTATCAAGATGCTAAATATGCAAAGCATGCTGATGAGAAACACTGTATCTCCTGACCAGAGAGAGTCAGGAACTAAGGTATCAATTGGTCACATCATCCTCAAGCTTGGCTGCCTGTGTTCCTCCAAGAAACACTGAACTGTCAGGGATCAGAAGACACCTGATCTTGATTTAGGGAGAGAAAAAGGCTGATTCAGGGATTCAGGTTGTCTCCCCCATCACACCTTTTAAGTTGGCTTTCGCCATCTAATTTTCAAAAGAAAGAATTGCTTGAAAGTGTAATGTTTCATTAAGTCATTGGGGGTGTCTTAGTTCTGCTTCTGCATAATGTTTTTGCTAAAATCTGAGTAAAATTGAAATTGAAACTGAAATTGGAAACTCAAGCACAAAGCATAATTTATTAGAGAAACTGGGTTAGTAATTTAAAAGCTTCCCCCCCGAAACAAAACACTCCAGATCCAGATGGCTTCACCAGTCAATTCCAGCACACCTTTAAGAAAGGGATAATACCAACTTTAAAGGAATTCTTTCAGAAAAAGGAGGAGGAGGAGAGAACACGTCCCAACTCTTTGTGAGATCATCATATCCTGATACTGAAACAACATAAAGACATTATTAAAACAACAACAAAACTAGTATCTCTCATGAACATACACAAAAAAATCCTTACAAAATATTAACAAAATAGAACTTACAAAAAGCCAATTATTAATCCTTAAATAAATCTTAAAGATATCCTTACAAAGTAAAACTTGTGGTATTTTAAGGGATAATACATCGTGCAAAAGTAGAGTTTTCCCTAGGAATGCAACCATTAACTGCAGTGTTTTAACATTAAAAATGAATCCGTGGAATTTACCATGTGAATAGAATGAAGAATAAAAATCATATAGCCATCTCAATAAATGCAGAGAAAGTATTTGAGAAGATTCAGCAGTAGTTTGTGACAAAAATTCTCGATAAACTGGGAACAGAAAGGAACTTTCTCCATAAACTGGGAACAGAAACAAAGATCACCTGAATTAGAAACCGTCTTCATTCATAGACAACATGATTGGGCACATAGAAAAATCCTAAGGCATTGTTTTTTTAAGAAAAGCTACTCGAACCAATGAGGGACTTTAGCCAGGTGAGGGGGTACCAGGCCAATATGCAAAATCAACTGTTTTTCTCTAGCAACCACAACTCGAGATCAAAATTTAACAAAATAACATTTACGGCATTGCCAAATAACAGGGAATACTTAGGGATAAACTTGACAAAATACATGGAAGACCTGTATTCTAAAAGCTACAAAGCGTCGCTGGGAGAAATCAAAGAGGACCCATATCCACGGAGAACTATATTCTGTTCATGGATTGGAATATCGCTAAAACAGTAATCCGCCCTATGCTGACCAACAGATTCAAAGCAATCCCAACGAAATCCCAGCAGGCGCCCGCTTTAAAAATGGACAAACTTATTCTAGATTGTACATGGAAGTATAAAAGACTTAGGCTAGACGGAACAATTTGGGGAAAAAAAAAGATGTTGGAGGACTCCTATGACCTGATTTCGGTGCTTCCTATGAAGCCCAGGAAAGTTTGGTGCTGGTATTGAAATAGTCACAAATCAGTGGAACAGAATAAAGACTAAAATAATAATAACAATAATAATAATAATAATAATTCAGATACACCCTCCATTGGTGTTTGGGTTTTGACGTATTTCAATAAAGGAAAAAGATAGTCTCTACACATGGTGGGGGAATAAGTAGATGTCTGGATTTGGGGTGTGGGGGGAATGAACCGAAATGCCTTCTGAAGGCCACACATAAAAATGAACTCAAAATAAGTAAGAGACCTAAAGGTAAAACTAGAAAACTTGCAGGAAAAAGAAATAGGAGATAATTTTTGCGACTTTGGGGCAGGCAAGGATTTCTTAGCTAGGACATAAAGAGCGTAAGGCGTGAAAAGAAAAAAAATGGATCACTTGGTCTGTGTATTAGTCAGCTAGAGCGTCCGCCACAGGCTGGGGGTGCTGAAGGAACAGAAATGTTTACTCTCAAGATTCTGGAGGCTGGAAGTTCAAGATCAAGGTGATGGCAGGTTGGTTTCTAGTGATACGTCTCCTTGGCTTGCAGATGGCTGCCTGTGTCCTCACATGGCCTTTTCTTTGCACACCTGCATCCCTGGGGTCTCTTCCTTTTCCTCTGGGACACCAGTTCTATCAGATTAGGGCCTCATCTTCATGACCTCATTTAACCTCAGTTACCCTCTTAAAGGGCCTTACCTCCAAATTCAGGAGCATGGGCTTCACTTGCGGGTCAGGGCTTCAGCCTATGAATTTTAGGGGGAACACAACTCAATTCATAACGGTCTTTATCGAAACTAAAAATTGTTGCTCTTTGGAAAACACCTTTAAGAAATGACAAGACAAACCATAGGCCTGGGGAAAATATTCACTTTACGTGTCATATATCTGACAAAGGACTCATATCCTGAATATATGAAGAACTACTACAATTGCAACAATAACAGCCTGACTGAAAATGTCCAATGGATTGGACGAGACAGTTCACAAAAGAAAATGTAGGAGTGGCCAGAAGCAGGTGAAAAGGTGCGTGACGTTATTGTCATCAGGGAAAGGAAAATTAAACACCACCATGACCTGTAACTACACAGCCGTGAGAGTGGTTGGTACTAAAACCCGGAACATTTCAGGAATTGGAAGGATGTGGAGACGGGGAATAGTGGTGATATTGTAAAACAGTATTGCCTTTTCAGAAGGTTTGGGTGGTTTTTATAAAGTGAAGCATGCATTCAGCCTACGATCCAGTAATCGTACCTCTGGGCATTTCCCAGGAGGTATGAAAACATGCGTCCATGAAAGGCTCACACATAAATGTTTATTAGCAGCTTCATAAAAGCCCCAAACTAAAAATAACCGAAGTGTCCATAAACTAGTGAGTGGATAAATAAATTGTGGTTCATGCATATAATGGACTATTAATCAGCAATAAAAAGGAATGACTATTGATACATATAGCCATGTGGATGGATCTCAAAATAATTGTGCTGTGTGAAAGAAGCCAGTTGTAAAAGAACACATACTTAGAATTCCGTGCATTTGAAATGCTGGAAACCCTAGAGACAGCAAATCTTTGCTAGAGTGACAAAAAGCTGGTTAGTGGTTGCCTCGGGCTGGTTGAGGACCACTCTGATGGACTGGGACAGGGCACAAGCACATTTGTGGGGGGTGAGGAGACTTCTTTACCTTGCTTTTGATGTTATTTATACGAATGCATCCATGTGTTAGAACTCTTCATACTGTACCCTTTAAATAGATTCATTTTAGGGGCGCCTGGGTGGCTCAGTCGGTTGAGTGTCCGACTTCGGCTCAGGTCATGATCTCACAGTTCGTGAGTTCGAGCCCCACATTGGGCTCTGTGCTGACGGCTCGGAGCCTGGAGCCTGCTTCGGATTCTGTGTCTCCCTCTCTCTTTGCCCCTCCCCCGCTCATGCTCTCTCTCTCTCTCTCTCTCTCTCTCTCTCTCAAAAATTAATAAACATTCAAAAAGAAATTAAATAGATTCATTTTACTGTGTATAAGCATATACGCATATGTGTACATGTATCACATACGTATAAATAATAACTCAATAAAGCTGATTAAAACAATTAAAAACACTCAGCAAGCCAAGCTTCACTCTCTGCCCAGCAGCCTGTTCCATAAACAATGCTGACAATTTTGACCTCCTCCATGGATTGTGGTTTCTGTGCTGGGGACAGATGTGAATTAGGTTGAATTTGAGACACGAGTCTAGGGATTTTCACTGAGTAAGCAAATAGCAGAAATTGCATTTCTACTTTTTAATGAATGAAGAATATTTTCCCCAAACCCTGTAAAAGCCTCTGTCAAGAGTTGGTTTAGCCTCAACTCAGTAACTCATAAAGCCTGGTTGAATCTCATGACCCAGACTGAGGGACACTCTCTTCTTCTAAATTATGACAAGCTAACCAGTAATTCACTTCAAGGCATCTGTAGTCTTTCCTGACCTTTTTGACAATGTACTTTGAAAATAAAGGTTGTATTCTCTCCACCCCTGGAATTCTGAATGACTTATTTCAGAAAAGGCTTCAATTTATATGCCTGTCATTTTAGACCATAATAGGCCCCATTAATGGTTAAATGATGTTAGTTTGCTTTATTTTGGGGTTTTAGTGGGGGGGGGGGTTTGCTGGGTTAAGCTGCCTGACTGAGAGGGGCAGACTTATCTGATTTAGTTATACCCAGATGTGCCTAAATATAAGACAGAGAAGAGCAAATACTGAGTAGGAATTTTAGTGAATTTGTTGTATTTCTCATAAATTCCTGTGGGTTTCTTTTGGCACCAGAATTTAATTTATTATTCTCCATTCCTTTCAAATAAAAATCTGATGCAATAGTTAGGGCCAGTGTCAGGCTGGGAACCTCCCCTTCTAATCAGCTGCTGCAACACAATATAAATCAATTCAGCAAGCATCCCGAGAGCATTTGTTTTGTACTCAGACCCTTGGTGAGCCCGATGGAATAGTCAGAAGAAGGTTCTGGCTTCAAGGAGCCCACAGTAAAAAAAAAAAAAAAAAAAAAAAAAAAAAGAGTGGCTGGACTTGGAGCTAAAACGACTGAATTTTAGTTAGAATTCCTCCACATAATTAGCAGCATTCATTCAAGAATGCTACTTAACTCGGGGGTGCCTGGGTGGCTCAGTTGGTTAAGCAACCAACTTCGGCTCAGGTCATGCTCTCACGGTTCGTGAGTTGGAACCCCGCATCAGGCTCTGTGCTGACAGTTCGGATTCTGTGTCTCCCTCTCTCTCTGCTTCTCCCCCACTCATGCTCTGTCTATGTTTCACTCTCAAAAATAAATAAACATTAAAAAAAAAAAAGAGAATACTTCTTAACTTCTTTGCTAAATGAATTTTATGAACTGCAGTGCCATGATTTTCAAATTAGAAAATTTTATCCCTATGTACTCTACCAGATTAAGGCGGAAGTCAAAGAGGATAATGCTTAGGATGTCAGTTTATAAAATATACATGCAATACAGTTGTAAAGTTCATTTATTAGAATATGATTGAGGGAGATAAGCCTAAGACAATGGGTTGAAAAGTGTATGAAAATATATATGCTTTATTTGTGTGTACCTTCATAGAACAGCAAAAATGGATTGGGGGGGGAAGAATACTTCTGATTGACTTGAAAATCATTAAATCAAGATTTTATTTGATTTTATTTTTTACATTATTATCTTATTTTTAAAAATGTTTATTTATGTTGAGGGAGAGAGAGTGTGTACACATGTGAGCGGGGGATGGGGCGAAGAGAGAAAGAGAGAGAATCTCAAGCAGGCCCCAAGCTGTCAGCACAGAGCCCATTGTAGGGCTCAAACCCACAAACTGTGAGATCATGACCTGGGCTTAAATCAAGAGTCTCAGGCTCAACTGACTGAGGCACCCCATTAAAGCAATATTTTAAAGGATAACAAGGTATAATTCCACTTTGGGCTATGACGGAGAAGCTTGTGTCAAAGGCAAGTTTTCATTGAGGCTGACTAAAAAAGCTGGATAAAATATTTATTTAAATTTCTTGGTAGAGTTGTAGGACTCCCAAGGTAGTCACTGTTCAAGGGGCCAGGATTTTGGAGAAATAAAGAAATCTCTTTGAAAGATTTCAATGTTTGGTCATCTTTCTTCCCATTGGGACACTTGGTGTAGGGTGAGAGGTGGAGGGCCTGGCCAAGGTTACCCACAAGGAGGCAGAGAAGCCAGCAGAACTTTAGGTCATCTCACAGAGCAAGGAAGCAAAAGCACAGTTCCTGACTGCCAAACCAGCCAGGACTCAAGGAGTCAAGATTCAAGAGACAATGTAGATTCAGAGAAGTGAATCTGGCAATTGGCCATCTCTCTGAGATATCTGCCAATTCTTAGCTATGCAGGGTAAGACATCAAGCGAAATTTAAATTCATGATTTGCCAAGGAGAAAGGACCCAGGAATGGCACTAGGTTCAAAGCTGGGACCGCTGGAGGGCTATGGGTGGGGTGAAAGATCAACCAGAGGAAGACCGAGTCTTACAAAGCCCGAAATTAGGCCTCAGTCAGTTAAGTCCTTGACTGAACTGAGGCAGGCAGACGGCCCCTACTCCAGCTGCTTGTCGGAGGATAGGGTGAATCCCCTACAGAAGAGGATGAGAACATCCAAAGCCTCCACACATTTTTGTATAAGCCCTCCAGTATCCAATCAGAAAAACTGGTGTACCAAGTTCGGGCCAAGAGGAAAAATCAGACAAGAAGAACAGACAGGGAAAACAAACCCACGAGTACCTAGATGTTAAGGTTGTCAGTCACTAACTTTGAAATAACTGAACAATGTTCATGAAAACACATACAGCAAAACCTTGGTTTATGAGCTTAATTTGTTCCAGAGACATGCTTGTAATGCAAAGCACTTGTATATCAAAGCGAATTTCAAGACCCACTGGCTCAGTTGTGATCACTTGACATTCGGTGACACATACTACTCGTATTGCAAGATATCACTCATTCATCAGGTTCAAATTTATTAAAAATGTCTGCTCATCCTGCAGAACACTCGCAGAACAAGTTACTCGCAATCCAAGGTTTTACTGTATAAACCTTGTTTATAGGTTTAAACCTGTATAAAGGAAAAATAAACAGGGCTTACAGGAGAAACAGACAAAATTACAAGTACAAGGGGAGACTCTAATATATCTTTTTTAGAAACTGATGAAACAAGCAACAAAAATCTATAAGGTTAGAAATCAGGGTGACAGGGTTGACAAAATCCACATAGCTGGCACACACAAAAGCTGCAGCTAACATCAGTGGAAAACAGATTCATTTTAAGTGCACATGAAACATTTATCAGCATTGACCACATGCTAACCCATAAAGCAAATCTTAACAAATTTCAAATAATAGAATGATTCAAAGTATGTTCTTTGACTATAGTGTACTAAGTCTAAAAATCAGTAGGACAAAGATAATGAAAAAACTCCCAGATGTTGGAAAATTAATCATGCTTCACCTGGATCGAAAAAAACACAATAGAATTAGAACTGGATGATATGACAAATATGACATAGCAAAACTTGTGCAGCTAAAGCTGTGCTTAGAGGAAAATTTATAACCTTAAAGGATTCCATTAGAAAAGAAGAAAGGCTCAAATCAATATATCTAATATTCACCTAACTATACAGTAGGGGATACCTAGTTGGCTTAGTCAATTAAAAGTCAGACCCTTGGGGCACCGGGGTGGCTCAGTCAGTTAAGCATCTGACTCTTGATTTTGGCGCAGGTCATGATCTGACGGTTTGTGAGTTTGAGCCCCAGGTCTGGCTTTGTGCTGACAATGTGGAACCTGCTTGGGATTCTCTCTCTCTCCCTCTGTCTCTGTCCCTCCTCTTCTCTCTCTCTCTCTCTCTCTCTCTCTCTCTCTCTCTCTCTCCCTCCTTCTCTCTCTCTCAAAAAATAAATAAATAAACTTCAAAGATTTAAAAAAAAGGTCCAACTCCTGATTTCAGCTCAGTTCATGGTCTCACAGTTTGTGAGATTACTCCACGCTGATAGTGTGGAACCTGCTTACAATTCTCTCTCTCCCTCTCTCTCTGCCCCTCTCCCCTTTCAAAATAAATAAATAGACATTTAAAAAAGATACAGCAGAAGCTATGCTGAGAGAGAGAGGTATAGCCTTAAATTCCCGTGTGAAAAGAAGGCTGAAAATCAGTTGTGTAAATCTCCATCTCAAGAAATTAGAAAAAGAATAGCCAATTACATCCAAAGAAGATAGTAGGGAGGAAATAGTAGATATAAAAGCAGATATTAATGAAATAGAACATAAATAATAAAAGAAAATCGACAAAACCAAAAGTTGGTTGATTGAAAGATTAATGAAATTGATAGGCCTCTGGAAAGACTAATTAAGAACAAAGGGAGAGGGTACAGATTCCCAATATCAGTGATGAAAAAAGAAATATTCACTATGAATTTATACAGGCCATAGCAGCGTAGTTAAGAACAGAGTTTCTAAAGCCAGCATGCCTAGGTCTTTAGGGTTTAAAATAGAATTAATATTATTCATGATAGCCAAGATAAGGAAACAACCTAAGTGTCCATCAATGGATGGATGGATAAAGACATGGTATACACTCACACACACACACACACACACACACACACACTCACACATTGGAATAGTCTCCAGCCATAAGAAAGGACATCTTAGTGTTTGCAACAACATGGATGAAACTTGAGGGCATTACGCTAAGTTCGATAAGTAGGACAGAGAAAGACAAATACTGTATGATATCACTTATTTGTGGAAAGTAAAAAAGCCAAACTCATAGGAACAGAGTAGAATGGCGGTTGCCAGGGGTTGGGGGTGGGGACAAAGGGGAGAAGTTGGTACAGACTTCCAGTTATAAGATGCATACGTTCTGGGGATCTAACATAGAGCAGGGTGATTATAGATAATAATGCTGTATTATATACTTGGAAGTTGCTGAGAGAGTAGATCTTAAATGTTCTCATCACAGAAAAGAAATGATAATTATGTGACACAATGTTGGCGTTAGCTAAGGCCACCGTGGCAACCATTTTTCAATACGTTAAGTGTATCAAATCAACAGGTACACCTTAAACTTAAGCAATGTTATATGTCAATTATATCTCAATGAATCTGGACAAAAGTGAAATAGAACAGAAATATCAATGTAGAGTTAACGGTGTAGAATTAACCTGCCCGACAGTTTTGGAAGCTTCTTGGCCATTGTCTTTTCAAGTATGGCTTTTCCCCCATTTCTTCATTGTTCTCCTTCTAAGACTCCAGTCACACAAGCTTATGGATGTTGCTCTTGTGTTTGCACAACTTTCTGAAGTCAGATCTCCTTGGCCCTTGTCTGCCCTGGCCACATGCTCCGCAGGCTACTCGGACCCGGTTTCTCCCGAGGAGTCATCTGCAGAGTACTTCTGTCCTGGGGTGGGGGCCGTGGGGGTACGACCAACCACACATGCGTGATGCCCAGCTGGATCAGGGGCTCCCCAAGTGTGAGGGGCTCCCCAAGACCCTGCATGCTCTGCCTTTGCCCCTGTATAGGTAGGTTTGGGCCTCGAGCTGGACAGCTAGGGCGTGCCGTTTAGAATAAGTGACCAGAAAGCACAGCCTGAGCTTCTCTTCCTGGACTGGAGGTCATTCCAGGGCACTGAACTAAGGGTCTGGAGGCCCAGGGTCTGAGGGACCAAGCCCATCTGGCTTGCTCCATGTCTTTTAAGGCCCCTTGACCTCTCCGTGTTTACAATTATAAAGAGAAGACCTGTTTTTTCCTGCCGCCAGCCTTCAACTCCCGCCTCCCCTGGCTCCATCTGAAAGGAGCAAGAGACGTCATCATGGGGTTACCAGGGAGCCCCTGGGAAGCCCTAGGGTGGAGACCAGCCCCAGCGTGTTTCTTCAGCTGCAGCTCAAGTGCAACTGCAGCAGCAAAGACTGCCTGGAAGAAAGCATCTAGATGCCAGGGGGGGAGAGCCCTGAGGCAGGAGAGAAGAGAGGAGGAAATTGGGAGGGAGCAGAACAGGGCGGGGGGACATGGGGGAGGGGAGAAGCAGAGGGGTAACAGAAGGGGACCGAAAGCAGAGGGACAGGGGAGGAGAGGATCTTGTCCCTAGGTCATGGCCACCTGCACTTTTCACATGCTGGCTGAAAGAGGATTCGCATTTTGCCAGAGATGGGGCCTCAACTCTTAGAGCGAGAAACACTCACGTGGGATTTCAGGCACAGCGCTCTCAAGTGCCTGAGATGCCCCTCGGGCTGCGAGGCTCTTGACTTCCCTGCCTGGATTTAGGATTCACCCCGGGAATCTGGAACCGAACCCTGGCAACCCAGAGCTGGAAAAGAGAGAAGGCCTTTCTTGAATGTTTTCAAAAGCCTCTGCTCTTTCAAAACAACTTTTCAGCAAGAGGCTTGAAACCCAGAATCACTCCCGAAGCAGAACAGGGCCTCCCTCCAAGCCCATGTTCTAGACCACAGAAGCTTCTCTGTCACCCTGGGATGGCGCGCTCACGCTTTCTGTGGCCTCACGAGCACACGGCCGGTGTGAGGAATGTCATTTCAATGCTAGGGTGGCCATAAATCACCGTCCCACATGTATGGTTTGGCTCAGTGGCCCTTCTGGGAGAGGGGATTCAGGGCAAAGGAATCTCCCTGATGGTTTTTCCAAAGGCGCAGTCCTGTGCTTCCATGATTCTGGCCCTCAGAGGCCCCCCTTTACCTCTGCCCGGCCCTTAGACAGGACCATCTGCTCCCTGGGCCCCCAGACTCTGGAACCGAAGGCGGCCTGTGGCCTGAGTGGTGGATGGAGAAGGCGGTCCCTCCGGTCGGTGGGGAGGAGGGACAAGAAATAACGGCTGCAAAACAGACGGCATGAGCCAGTCACTGCTGGCAGGGGGAGGCTGCTTTCCAAGTGGAAAGTGGTGAGAAGTATGTTGGAATCCGCCTCCAAAATCATGGAAATTTTTTTTTTTCCTAATGTCCTTTTCAAACACATACTTTGAAAAAATATTTAAAGGCAGGGGAAATTAATTAGGGCCCTTTGTGCTGGAATCGCCTTCCCAGAGCTCCTCTGGCTGGAGAAGTAAAAATAGAACCTGTCAGGGGTTGAAAATGCACTGCAAACAAAGATCATATTTAAGAGCCCAACCAAGCATGGCCATCCAAATAGCAAGAAAGGGGCTGATTATTTCTATCGCGGTGGAGGGAAATGGTGGCAGTCTTCTTGGGGTCCCTGGGAACAGCCCCCAAACTGGAAAACCCCCAGGAGGCTGGGAGGAGAGGCATTTCCAAGGGACAGACCCTGATTATGCCCCTCGAATAATCATCACTTTTATCCTAACTCTGTTACTGCCGAGGAGAAAGGAAAGTCAGGAAGAGTGGAGGCAGAGTTTGGAGGGTATTAAAAAGTTCTTTCCACTCCTGCAACATGTTGACCTTTTGAATATATCCTCAGCTACCCCCTGGGACGTAGGCCTGGTGAGAGTTTTCATTTTCTCCAAATCAGAATGCGGGACAAGTTCGAAGTAACACGAAGGTGTGCCTTGCGGGCCACGGAAGGCCCAGAGGTCAGAGGTCAGAGTCTCAGCCTGGTTTCAGACAACACAGAGGGGATGAGAGCAGGCTTTGGAGCCAGAGAGGCCGAGGAGAAGTCTCAGCTCAGCCACTTGCTGGCACGTGGGACAATGGGAGTCCACTCTGAGCCTCGGTTTACCCATCTACGACATTTCCTCCTGGGGTCTTCAGGCCTAAGTAGACTTCACTTATTTTTAAGAGCCAGAGAGAGAGTGAGCATGTGTGGGGGAGGGGCAGAGAAAGGGCAAGACACAATCTGAAAGCAGGCTCCAGGCTCTGAGCTGTCAGCACAGAGCCTGACACGGGGCTCAAACTCACAGACCAGGGGATCGTTACCTGAGCCGAAGTAGGACGCTTAACTGTCAGAGCCACTTAGGCACCATTGTCAAATTGGTTTCCATAGACTTCACTTTTATTATTATTATTTTTTTATTATTATTGTTATTTTTTTAACATTTATTTCTGAGACAGAGAGAGACAGAACATGAACGGGGGGAGGGTCAGAGAGAGAGAGGGAGACACAGAATCTGAAACAGGCTCCAGGCTCTGAGCGATCAGCACAGAGCCCGACGCAGGGCTCGAACTCACGGACCGTGAGATCATGACCTGAGCCGAAGTCGGACGCTCAACTGACTGAGCCACCCAGGTACCCCTTATTATTTTTAATTTTATTTTTTTACTTTGTAAAATGTACATCCAAATTAGTTAGCATATAGTGAAACAATGATTTCAGGAGTCGATTCCTTAGTGCCCTTACCCATTTAGCCCATCCCCCTTCCCACAACCCCTCCAGCAACCCTCAGTTTGTTCTCCGTATTTATGAGTCTCTTCTGTTTTGTCCCCCTCCCTGTTTTTATACTATTTTTGTTTCCCTTCCCTTATGTTCATCTGTTTTGTTTCTTAAAGTCCTCATAGGAGTGAAGTCATATGATATTTGTCTTTCTCTAATTTCACTTAGCATAATACCCTCCAGTTCCATCCACGTAGTTGCAAATGGCAAGATTTCATTCTTTTTGATTGCCGAGTAATACTCCATCGTATATATCTTTCTCCATTCATCCATCGATGGACATTTGGGCTCTTTCCATACTTTGGCTATTGTGGATAGTGCTTCTATAAACATGGGGCTGCATGTGTCCCTTCGAAACAGCACACCCGTATCCCGTGGATAAATGCCTAGGAGTGCGATTGCTGGGTCATAGGGTAGTTCTATTTTTAGTTTTTTGAGGAACCTCCATCCTGTCTTCCAGAGTGGCTGCACCAGCTTGCATTCCCACCAACAGTGCAAAAGAGATCCTCTTTCTCCGCATCCTCGCCAACATCTGTTGTTACCTGAGTTGTTAACGTTAGCCATTCTGACAGTTGTAAAGTGGTATCTCATTGTGGTTTTGATTTGTATTTCCTGGATGATGAGTGATGTTGAGCGTTTTTTCATGTGTCGGTTGGCCTTCTGGACGGTAGACCTCACTTTTAAACGTCCTCAAGAGAATGAAAAGAAAGGAGGTGTCTAAAGTCTTAGCACAGTGCCTGGAAAATAGGGGCCACTCAGTGAACCCCTGCTCTCATCTTTATCACTGTGCTGTGACAGGGACACTGGCACCATGTTGCCAGAGAGGCAAGAACAAAGCAGCCATCAGGAACATTCCACACTTGAGGCTGCCTCTGTCACGGCACGAGTCCTAAAATAGGAGTCAAAGGTCCTCTGCGGCGTGTGACCTTGGGAGAACCACATGATCTTCAAGTCTCAATATCCGCATCTGTAAAACGAGGGACAATAACACGCTGGGTGGCTGAGACAGTGCTATGTGTTCAGCATACTGTTTCTTCTTCCTGGGTTCCAGCATCCCGGCAGCCAGATCAGAGAACACCGGGAGGGCCCCCCTCCTCCTCATCTCCTGGGCCAGGCGCGGTCCCTGCTGCACCTGCCTCGTGCTCCTTCAGTATCCACAGGGTAACTCGGGGATGGAGGGAGTAGTGTGCACCAAGAGCATCAGCGGAGAGTGGCAGTCATGAGCGAGGACCTGGGCCAGCTGACCGCGGTGCGACTCCTGACTGTGCCCTTACTGTGTGACTTTGGACAGTTTACTTAACCTCTCTGTGCCTCGGTAGCCTCACCTGCACCATGTCATGAGGATTTAAATGAGATACTTCACAAAAAGCGCTTACGTGTAATAAGTACCTCCAAAATGTTGGCTCTGCTGAGTGTTCCCCTTTACAGATGAGGCGGTTCAGAGAGGTAACATGCTTTGTCCGTGGACATACATCTAGGAAGAGGCTGAGCCTGGAAGCGAAGGCTGTGTGACTCCACAGCTGGCCCTCACCTCCCTGTACCTGCGGCAGAAACTCTGTGCCCCACCAGGAGAAGAAACCGTTACCAGCCTCTGGTATCACGGTCACCACCACTGCCACCACCCTCTACTTTGGAATAGCACTTTACAGTTTTAACTATCAATTTCTGCGTTCCGCCTGGTGACATCAGAAATTCTGATTCCCCCTTTGCAAAACCAAAACCCCCTGAAGTTTGGAGAGAGTGATAACTTACCCACAGTGGCTCACTTTAGAGTGGGCAAGGTAGGATTTGAACCCAGGAGCCCTTCCTCCACACAGCAGTGCCACTGGGTAGTACATGAGGGCACCTTCAGGCCTGCCTTAACCAGCCACATTTTTCTCCATGGCCCGTTCCTCTCTTTCTAGGTTAGCTTCTAGCTTCTCTGGGGAGGGGTGGCCCGGGGGTTGCTGGCTCTGGGGGACCAGGACGATGCCGTCTCACAGCTGTCCCACCTGGCTGTGTTGGAAGCAGAGTGACAGGCCATCTCCAGGGCTGAGTGGAGCCCCTGTGAGAGGGCAAGGCGAAGGTTTGCCATGGCCCAGGTTGCTAAGGAGGATCTGGCCAGACCACACGCTATCCGGATGCCCAGAGCAGAGGCTGTTCGGCCAAAGTGATAAAGCCAGGGGCTCCCTGCAGTTCCTAGGGTAGTGAGAGCTGCCCATGGAGCCAAGGCCGGCCTCAGGCCCCGTGGTGGGACCACTCTCTGGTCCATGACTCCAGCCAAACACTGACTCCTAGCCCTAGCCAGGACTGACCTCAACCCTGGCCACACAAACACCCTTAAAACCAGGCACAAACTGGCTCTAAACTCAGGCACAGGCTGACCATGAGCCCCGTCACAGTCACCCCACCTAGAGACCGACCGTGAACACGAACCATCCTTGCGTATTGGCCCCAATCGTCGAGGGCTGCCCCTAACCGCAGAGAACGAATGCTCATTGACCACAGACTGACCTCAAACCGCAGTTCTAGGCTGACCTCTCGTGCCCTGGCAAGTCTGACCTTAGCACAGCCTGATGCAGAGCACATGTCATCGACCACACAAGTAAGAGGGACAGGTGGGTCCATCCAGCACATCTTCACCGCAGAATACTTAGACCCCCAGTAGGTTGGGGGAAAGGAGGTCACGGTCACTCTCTATAAACACATAAGTAACCTGTATTCTCCGAGGAAAACCTTGATTTGAGGAAAACACATGGCGAGATTGACTCAGCCACCTCTCCGGGCCCCTGCAGCACGAGAGCCTAGCCCCAAAGGAGTCCTAACAGGAAGAAAGAGGTCCCTATTCACATTGCTTTCAAAGCTATAAGGACAGGAAGAAAAGAAAATTGTAGGCAATTTCACTTCCTGCCATAGTTGTAATGCTTCATAAAACATTGGCAAATTATTTTAAAAACAGCACATCATGACGAAGAATGTTTTATCTCAGGAATGTAAGGAAGCTCCAGGACCAGGAAATCTATGCATGTATTTTACCACATTAATAAACTGAGGGAGAAAAATCACATGAAGTCTCAACAGATGCATACAAAGTATTTGAAAAGTTCATCGTCTCTTTATGATAAAAATTCTTAGAGGCAAAAAGTAAAAGGGAACTTTTTCAAAATATTTATTTTTGAGAGAGAGCGAGCGAGCACTAGTGAGGGAGGGGCAGAGGGAGAAGGAGACAGAGGATCTGAAGCAGGCTCTGAGCTGTCAACACAGAGCCCGACACAGGGCTCGAACCCACGAACCATAAGATCGTGACCTGAGCCAAAGTTGGACGCTTAACCTAAGACTGAGCTACCCAGGCACCCCCGAAAGGAACTTATCTAACTTTAGAAAGTTTCTTAAGTCCTATAGCAAATATATTCAATAAGATTTTTTTTTTTTTTTTTTTTTTTTGAATTCAAGTACATTTGAGTTCGGATACATTAAGGTACGAGACAGGGATGCCTACCATGATCCTATGATTCAGTGTAAGGCTGGAGGGCCTGGCCAATGCAATCAAAGAGAAAAAGAAATAAAAACTTGTATGGGGTGCTTAGGTGGCCTCAGTCGGTTGAGTGGCTCAGGTTGTGATCCCAGGGTTGTGGGATTGAGCCCTGACTGGGGCTCCCACTGAGCACAGAGCCTGCTTGGAGCCTGCTTGGAGCCTGCTTCTCTCTCTCTCTGCCCCCCTGCCCCACTTGCTCTCTCTCTCTCTCTCAAAATAAAAATTGTAATACAACTATTATGGAAGTAACTATGATTCTTCAAAAAAAACTAGCAGTCAGCAGGCAAGCTAATAGAACTAAAATAGTTCTTCAAGATGGCTGGATACAAGATCAACGCACAAAATTCACTAGCCTTGCTTTAAAATACCAATAATCAATCAGAAATAAGTAGAAAATAAATACCTCCTTACAAAAGCAACACATTTGTAAATCCTCTAGGGATGAACCGAGTGAAAACTCAGCAAGATCAAATTGTAAAGCTTTATAAGAAAGGTAAATACCATCTGGTTGCAAAAGGCAAAGCTAAAAACTTCTAGGGGTTCCTGGCTCACTCAGTCAGTAGAGTGAGCCACTCTTGATCTTGGAATCGTGAGTTTGAGCCCCAAGTTGGGTGTGGAGATTACTTAAAAATAAACGTCTTAAATAAAATAAAATAAAATAAAATAAAATAAAATAAAATAAAATAAAATCTTACAGAAGACATGCTAGAGGGCTTTCACTGGGGGTGGGGAATGATTTCTTACGGAAAGCACCAAATATACAAAACCTTACAAAGAGAAGTGATGATTTGTCTACATCAAAATTAACAATTTTTGTTCAATAAAGAACCTAATGTACAAGTTGAACAATGATAACCTGGGAGGAAATACTTTCACCGACTAAAATGGTATATGGATATGGAAAGGCACAAAAGAAACTCCCACAAATCAACAAATTAGCAGTTCACAGAAGGAAAATGCCAAGTGGCTACAAACTATGTGAAGGCATATGCAAGCTCATGGCCCTCAGACAACTATGACACCAATAATCCTGGCAAAAATTAGAAAGGAAGAGAATATCGGGGCACCTGGGTGGCTCAGTCTGTTAAGCGTCTGACTCTTGATTCCGGCTCAGGTCGTGATCTCAGGGTTCGTGAGTTTAAGCCCTGCATCAGGCTCTGTGCTGACAGTATGTGACAGTATGAAGTCTGCTTGGGATTCTCTCTCTCTCTCTCTCTCTCTCTCTCTCTCTCCCCCTTTTTCTCTGCCCCTCCCCCACTCATGCGCGCGCTCTCTCTCTCTCTCTCTCTCTCTCTCTCTCTCAAAATAAACAAACTTTAAAAAAAACATATACACATGAAGGAGCACTGTACATTTCCCCAAGACACACACACATGACATTTAACACCGACGCTGGAGCAGAGGCCAATGTCAGCGCGGGAGAACTGGACTCATTTTGGGGGGTGAAAACTAACACTGAAACAAAACAGACAGGGGTTGTATTCGTCACCTACTGCTGGTAACACATTCTACAAACCTAGTGGCTTAAAGCAACACGCATCTATTCTCTTTCAGTTCTGGAGGTCAGAAGTCCAAAATCGGTCTCGCAGGGCAGAAGTCCAGGTGTCAGCAGGGCAGGTTCCTTATGGAAGCTCTAGGGGAAGAACCTGTTCCCTTGCCTCTGCCTTTCCTTCTAGAGGCTGCCTGCATTTCCCGGCTCATGGCTGTGTCCTCTTAGAGGCCAGCAGTGTGACGTCTTTCTATTTCCCTCCCTTACTCTGCTTCTATTGTCACGTTGCTTCTCTGACTCTGACCCTCCTGCCTCCTTCTAACATGGACCCTGGGGATTACACTGAGTCTGCTCAGATGGTCAAGGACAATCTCTCCACCTCAAGTTTCTTATCTTAGTCACATCTGCAAAGACTGCTCCACCATGAGAGGTGACATGTTCACATGTTCCAGGGACTAGGGCATGGACATCTCCGGGGGACCATTATTCTGCCTGCCAAAGGGACTTTGCATGGCCTTGGGGATGGAATGGTGAGGCTGACAGTTGGGGGCCCCTCTTCCATTCTGGTCAGGGAGTAGGCAGGTGGACCAGCAATGGTGTTACAGTGTCACAATCACTGCTATGCCACGGGGCGTGCACTTCCTCCCCCTCCTCCTCCACCTCTTCCTCCTCCTCCTCCTCCTCCTCCCCCTCCTCATTCCCCTCCTCCTCCCCCTCCTCCTTCTTCTCCTTCTCCCCCTCTTCATTCCCCTCTTCCCCCTCCTCCTTCTTCTCCTTCTCCCCCTCCTCATTCCCCTCCTCCTCCCCCTCCTCCTTCTTCTCCTCCTCCCCCACCTCCCCCTCCTCCTCCCCCTCCTCCCCCTCCCCCTCCCCCTCCTCTTCCCTCTCCTCCTCCCTCTCCTCCTCCCCCTCGTCCTCCTCCCCCTTGTCCCCCTCCTCCTCCTCCCCCTCCTCCCCCTCCTCCTCCCCCTCATCCCCCTCCTCCTCCCCCTCATCCTCCTCCTCCTCTTCCCCCCCTCCTCCTCTTCCTCCCCCTCCTCCTCCTCCACGTCTTCCTTCTCCTCCTCCTCCAAGGCTTTCAAGTTGGTACCTCCAGACAGGTGACGTGCCTGTATTAGTCTCCTAGAGCTGTTGTAACCAAATACCACAAACCAAGTAACTTTAAAGAAGAGCAACATATCCTCTCACTGATTTGGAGGCTTGAAGTCCCAAATCAAGGTGTCAACAGAGTCATGTTGTCTCTGAAGGCTCTGGAGAGACTGTGTCCCATGCCTTTCTCTAAGCTTCTGGTGTTGCCAGGAATTCTTAGTGTGTAGAAACATCGCTCCAGTGTCTGCCTCCCTTATGGCGTCTTCTCTGAGTATCTCTGTGTCTGTCTCTTCTCCTCTTCTGAGAAGGGCACTGGTCATGGCAGACTAGGGCTCACCCTAATGACTTCCACTTGATCACAACTGCAAAGACCCTGTTCCCAAATAAAGGCCCATGCATAGGTGCCAGGTGTTAAGACTTCGACATATCTTTTTTGGGGGGCATGGGGGGCACAACTGGACCCACAGCAGTGCCCCTGTCGTGGGCTCCCGTGGCATAGCAGTGATTGTCACACTGCAATACCACTGCCTACTCCCTGACCAGAGTGGGAGAGGGGCCCCCAACTGTCAGCCTCACCATTCCATCCCCAAGGCCTGGCACATAGCGCATCAAATATTTTTTGAATGAAGGAATGCTGATCCAATGAGTGAATGGATTCCTGTGCCCACTGAATCTGCTGGCTCCTTCCTGCCCTAGTGGCCTGTCTGGATTTGATTGTAGCTGCCAGACCACACACAGTTAGCACCACGGAGTTAACTGTTCACTTGCTACATGGGTTCACATGAGAGGATCCGGGTCTCTTCCCTGGCACCACAAATGTCCGTGCAGATAATCATGATTATTCCTCCAGCTCTAGGAGCATCACTCCCTTTAAATTACTTGGTGGGAGGTGCTGAGGGGGTGGCCTGAACTGAATTCTGTACAAAGGAAAACAAAAAACAAAAAAACCCCTCAAACCAAAGAGGTACAAATTCCTGCAAAGAACTGGGGAAACAGTGTCTGACACTTTACAGTTACATAATCGCATCATTTTGTTTGCTCGGCAGCCTGTGAGACGGGAGGGCAGGAACTGTACCCCGGGGGGCCCCCAAGGGCAGAAGGAAGAGGGAGATGCTGGCTGTGCTGGAGACTCAGGCTTGAGGCTGGGCTGTGCGTTCTGGGGCCTGTGCCTATGGCCCTCTGGTCCCTCCTGTCTGGATGTCTAGTTTGTAATAGTTGGGTTCTGTTCCATCCAGTAAGATCCCAGCCTCTGGAGTGTTCCAGGAGGGTGGAAGAGGCTTCAGGTAGTCCAGGACCCAAAGTGATGGCTGTTGGGAGGCAGACAGCAGCCATTCCCAGGAGCTGGAAGTCAGGGCTCGGGGCCTGCAAATATCATTACCCCAAAGAGACGTGTTTGGCTGTCCAGAATTTTCAAGCCTTTAATGAAAACCAACCTGTTAAGGCTTCAGGAATTTGCTAGCTGACTCTGGAGCAGCCCAGAGCAGTCCCCCTGCTCCCTTGGGGACAGAATTTCTAGCAGAACCGGGCCAGATGTGGATAGCTGGAGATGAGCCTGTGGGCAGTGAGAGGGTAGTTCAAGGTCAGTGGGCTAGATGGTGCTGGGGCGAACCCTCTGAGCTATGGACGGGCTCCAGGGTTCTCAGAGCAGACACTAACATGTAGGGAAAAGATCAGTAAGAGCCCCGCTGGCAAGCTACGGGAACCTAAAATTCGGTGGGGCGAAATGGGGAGGAAGGGCGAACGGAGGCGGTGAGCCAGGGATGGTCCTGTGTGGAGGTGAGGCCTCTTCATGTGGCCACCAGCAGCCAAGGCCCACACTCCCCCAACTGTTCTAACCAAAGGCCTTGAAATGAGTCTCATACGTTCACTTCTGAGCCACCCTCCATGGCCCAAGCCATCTGAGGCTCTAAAAAGCCAGAATTGGGTCACAAGTCCAACCTGGGAGCCAGGTGTGGAATCAGAAGCCCAGGACCCCGTGACCTGGGAGTTGGGGGGAGAGGACATTTGCCCAGAAGACAGGGGGAACAGGTACAGCACAACAAATGTGTCTGAAACAACATTGTTTACCTGCAATGTTTTTTAATAGGGTGAGGGGCTATAACAACACCCTTAAAGAATGTTCTGGAAACACATCCCCCTCCATGCCACACTTAACATCACAACTCCTTTTACTCTTGCTCATTACCTCCAGGGATTATTGTCCACACACATACATCTTTTGAGATAGTACGATTCCACTGTCTGCAAGGAAGACAATAGTTAGTTTGTTTCTAATGTTTATTTATTATTGACAGACAGAGAGACACAGAGCATGGGTAGGAGAGGGGCAGAGAGAGGGGGAGGCACAGAATCGGAAACAGGCTCCAGGCTCGGAGCTGTCAGCACAGAGCCGGACAGGGGGCTGGAACTCACAAACTCACAAACCGGGAGGTCAAGACCTGAGCTTGGAGACAATGTGACTGATTCCTCTCACAAAAGACACAAAGGAATCTTATCACTCTGGGCCTCTGACCTCAATCCTATTATTTCCAGAGTGTCTTTGGTTGGTTCCTTGGTTGGCTGGCTAGTTTTCTGATGTTGGAATTTTGCCCTTATGGCTCTGTGAAAATGAGGGTGCCTTGTTTCTGGGGTGGTAAGACGGGGAAGTGCCAGGTGGCAGCACTGGCCTGGACCACCCCCCTCCCCGTGCCACATGGGCAGGCCTCGCCAGGGTCCTGGGCAGGGGTGGTCCTTACACTTGGGCTCATCCCGTGTGAGTCCTTTGCCAAGTGCCTCCCTGGGAAGGCCCTCCATGCTTGGGCCTACAAGCCAGGACTGTTCTTTTTTAAATTTTTTTTTTAATGTTTATTTATTTTTGAAAGAGAGAGAGAGCACGCATAAGCAAGGGAGGGAGGGGAAGAGAGAGATAGAGGGTTCCACACTGACAGCAGCAAGGCCGATGCGGGGCTCGAACTCACCAACCACGAGATCACAACCTGAGCCGAAGTCGGGCGCTCAACCGACTGAGCCACCCCGGGCGCCCTGGGCAGGATCATTCTTTAAGCTGAGGGGTCACGGTAGGGACAGTAAGCACAGCGCACTTTTTTGAGCATGCTCTCCATATGCCGAGTTCTGTGCAAAGCCTTTTTGCACACGTTATTTCACTGAACTCTCATAACAATACTGCAGCATAGGAACTATTGTTGTCCCTATTTCCCACATGAGGTTACACGAGTGACCTCACCAAGGTCACCCTGTTAGGGAAGGTGCAGCCCTGATTCAAAGCCACCAGTCAGGGGCGCCTGGGTGGCTCAGTCGGTTAAGTGTCCAACTTTGGCTCAGGTCATGACCTCGCAGTTTGTGAGTTCCAGCCCCACCTCAGGCTCTGTGCTGACAGCTCAGAGCCTGGAGCCTGCTTCAGATTCTGTGTCTCCCTCTCTCTCTCTCTTCCCCTCCCTTGCTTATGCTCTGTCTCTCTCTGTCTCTCAATAATAAGCGTTAAAAAAAATTAAAAAAAAAAAAGCCACAAGTCAGCCCCGTGTTCACAAACCACTTTGAGAGAGGAGCCAGGAGGTCAAAGAGCCCAGGTTCTGGACCCAGACTGTCCAGAACTAAATCCAGTCTGTGCCACTTAACTGGCTGTGTGGCTCTGAGCAGTCTGCTCAATGTCTCTGTGCCTCAGCTTCCTCATTTGTAAAAGGAAATCATTTCAGTACCTACTTCATAGGACTGTTATAAGGGTACGTGAGTTAGTGATCATAGAAGACTTAGACTTTGGACAAGTGCATAGTAAGTGCTCAGTAAATACTAGCTATTAGTATTACAAGGATGCAGTCTTGAAAAAGAGTCGGTCATCGACAAACCTAGAGGGGAAATTGTTCAACTCTGGCTGGAAATCTGGAAGGGCTTCAAGGAAGTGGCAGCTTTTGACTTAGACCTTGACAGAAGCCCAGGACCGGATAAGCAGATGAGGAAGAGACATGTTAAACAGAGGCAAGGAGATAAAGAGGGCGAGGGGCCCTGGCACCCCGCTAGAGGGTCAGTGCCAGCGCAAAAGGAGGGCAGGAGGGATGGATGGAGGGAGGATTAGGAGTGAGGCCGGACCCAGGGACTTGTTTGCTTAGAGAGGCAGTCTGCCTGGTAGCAGAACAGGCGTGTTTGTGAGAAAGCCCTCCAGCCGGGCCATATCGCCCAACCCCCATCTCTGTGTTCAGGGTCCAGGCCGGTCCCAGCTCTGTCCATCACCACCTGGGTGGGCCGTGTTGCTCGGCACGGGGACACGGACATCTCCCACCCACACAGACCCCAGGAGGGAAAGCAATCACCGCGCTCAGACTTGATCCCTCTCCCAGGCCCCTTCCCTGAACAAAGCCAGCATTTATGGCGTGGACGCTCCGAGGTAGGGTTACCCAGGCTGTTTATGACTTGGGGTGGGGGATTTTCCTGGAGAGCAGAAGCCCCTTTCTGTCCCATTTGAAAGCCATTTGGGCTCTTTGAAAGGGTCTGGGCGATGGCATCTTGCCCTTAAACATACGGCAAAGACCAGAAGCCTGGAAAGCATCCTGATGAAGTCATCCCTCCTTCCAGAGAGCTGCATAGGCCCAGACAGGACTCCCAGGTTTTAGAAATCTGGGGAGCCCTCAGAGAGTGGCACTTTCAGTCAGGTACAGCAGCTTTCCGGGACAAGGGAGACCCGTGGCACAGCCTGCTGGGAACAGGGAGAGGGTCTCCGGGTCCCGGCCCACATAGGCAGGACCTCCCGTCTCTCTCGTCTGGCCCGGGTCCTCCAGCTGCGGAAGGAGAGGGGACCGATGGGCCAGCTCAGCTCCAAGGCCCTGTGCTGGTATTGTGCCCGCATCTGCTGAAACCACTTCGGTCAGCGAGGGGTGGGGGGCCCAGAGGAGAGTTTCAAGCTGCTTCCACCCTGCTTATGAAGAGTTGTGGCTGGTCCCTTGACTTCCTTGCCTAGATTTAAGACCCTGCCTCATCTCACACCCCCACGGTCTGCCCAAGAATCCCAGGCCATGCAGAGAGAGGGATGATCTCTAAGCACCGGAGTCCTCACCACAGCTGCCCCAAGCTGTCCCCACCTCCTACTGTGCTATGTGAGTTGAGGGGCTCCGAGAAGCCCCTTTCCTTTCCCAAACCGTTCTTCCAGCTCCTGCCACGGTCCTGCTCTGGGGGCCAGGCGTTTCCAAGGTCAGACTCATCACTTGGGGTCCAGGGACTGTGTCTCCAGAAGGCTCCTCTTCCAAGTGAGGGTCACATGCTAGAAAAGACAGTGATGAATTAGAGGCAGGGAGCTGGGCAAAGGAGACAGGGGGAAGCAGGATTTGGCAACCCCAGGAAAGAGAAGGGGTTTGGAGAAAGTCTTTGACAACAGTTGAAAATCTGATGGGATGATGAGACACAAAAGAAGGGGGAGGTAAGAGAGGGAACAGGAAGGGAGGGGGAGGAAAGAAGAGACAGAGGGGGGAGAAAGGGAGGAGAGTAGGGAGAAGGATGAAGGGAACAGGCGGGCAAGGGAAGGGAGACAGCACATGAGGAGGGCAGGTCTCAGGGTCTCTGCCCCCCACTCTGTCCAGGAGGTCCTGGTGTCTGCTTCGGCCAAGGCTGCTCAGTGGGGGCCTCTCCTCCAAGGTTCTGGGGTCCTCACCTTCTATTTAACCTGGGACCACTGGGGGCTTTTCATCTTCCACCTGTACCCACCAGTTTATGACCTGCAATTAGCCTCTCTTTCCACTTTGGGGGAAAGAGAACATAAGTATCCCCAGGAAAGCTCATTAACTGTGCAGCAGACCCTTGGCTACCTATCTGACAGACAGACACACACACACGCGTGCACGCATGCACACTCACATAGCCCCTCTAGGCCCGCCAAGCCTGAAATGGTAGGTATACTACTCCATATTGCACAACACAGACACAGAGCGTTTCCATCACGGCAGAAAGTTCTACTGCGCAGCACTGCTCTAGGTTCTTGCCAGAACCCTGATTTTCTTAGGCACTCACCTTCCCATGTGTTCCGGAAGGTGACACCCAGGGGTGGGTGTTGATTAGCCTGAGCTGATCCTGGCAATTCTCTATTCCTCGCCAGTGATGGGTTTAGTCCGGGCCTGTGATGCAGCCTTGGCCAGTGAGATATAAGGGAAATTCTGCTTGGGAAGGAGGGGTAGCTTCTGGAAAATCTTCCTCACTAACAAGCAAAGATACTAGGCAGGAAACAGCCTCCCTTCTTCCATCAGCTCCATCCTGCCTGTGTGAATTCCTAGAAATGCTGCATCAACACTGCCACTCTCTGGCAATGTCACTGAGCCCAAACTCACCAGCTCTGGGGTCGCTAGATTGCTGGTTGTATGACGTCATATATTTTCCTCGTGTTTTAGGTATGGATTGCTACTTGCAGCCCAAGGAATCCTAACACACATACGAGTTCCTAGTGAAAGGATTGATGAGCTAGCTACTCTCTGCAAGCTGAACCACGTGGACTGACCCAGGCGCAAGGTGGGTATTTACATGGGGAGGCAAATGTTTGACTTCCGGAAAGTGAAAGAACACTGAACTCGGAGGGAGCAGAGCTAAGGTCTAGACCTGGAATGTCTACCAACTCACTGTGTGACCCAGGACAAGTCGAATTTTAGCTGTGAGTGTGAGTAGTCCCATCTGTGAAATGGGGAGAATGATGGCTCCTTCATAGAAAAGGGGTGGGGCCCGTGGCAGCTATAATTATAGCTGATATTAATAATCCTTTTCCTTTGTATGGTGATAAGTTATTTTGATTGTCTGATCTGTAAAACCTTATTGTGATAGGCATTACTGCCTCCATTTTAGAGGAAAGGACACTGAGGCCCAGAATGCCTTAAGGTTTGCCCAATGCCACAGCTGTCCAGTGACAGAGCTGGCTTTCCAAGTATCATCAAATCCTGGCTCTGGCTACTCTGACCTGGGAGGGGTTGAGTGGCATTCATTCACCCTTTATTTTTTTATTTTATTTATTTTTTTATTTAAAAAAAATTTTTTTTTAACGTTTATTTATTTTTGAGACAGAGAGAGACAGAGCATGAACAGGGGAGGGGCAGAGAGAGAGGGAGACACAGAATCAGAAGCAGGCTCCAGGCTCTGAGCCATCAGCCCAGAGCCCAACGCGGGGCTCGAACTCACGGACCGTGAGATCGTGACCTGAGCTGAAGTCGGACGCTTAACTGACTGAGCCACCCAGGCGCCCCTCATTCACCCTTTAGAGTGAGTTAGCCTTATCTGTCCAACTGGCATTCATAGTTGAAACCTAGAAAGAAGGCTGTGGTCGGGGAGGGGACAGGAACTTGAGAGGCCTGGAGACCCAGTTCCTTGTAAAGCAGGCAGGTGGGCAGGCAAGCTAGCCCTGGTGCCATGCCATGGTGAGGGTACACAGGCAACTGCTTGGAGTTGGCACACCTTCAGAGTGCCTGATGTTGGGCAGAGCTCTGGAGGAGGCCTCAGGAGACCTGGGTTCAATTCCCAACTCTGCCCTTTCTAGCTGTGTGATCAGGGCAAGTCCCTTTACCTCTCTGAGCCTCAGTTTCCCTGCCTGTAAAATGGAAACGATAATCCTTGCCCATCCCATGATGATATAACATAGATCAACGAGGTGCTTTTTATGAACCATAAAGCATGTAGAGAAATCGAAGCCATTGCTTTATGGGTGAAAAGAACATCATAAAAGAAGACCTGGGTATGTTGGCAGACAAAGCACAAGACCCCTTGGATGGCGGGGTCTGGGTCCTGCTTTGGGGTCACGGGGGACTTGTCCCAGCACCAGGAGAAACAGCAGTTTGCCTGGAAAATGCTGACAAAAAGCCAGAGCACGCAGGAGGGCAGCTTGTTAAAAACCAACCTGGTGAGGCTGGGGGGCCAGTAACGAGGTGCGATCCCCAAAGTGCAAGACCGGAGCGGGTTCTGCAGAAAGCCTGCTGGCTTTGATCCCCCCCCTTCTCTCATAAAATGTTATTTCTGCTCTCGGCTCCTCAAATTCCTAGACGGACGAACCCGTCTGGGCGGCCCGTGGAATTCGAAAAGAGTGAGTTTTCAAAAAACCACGCTGGGGAACAATGGTTACCAGAAGTGTCTGGGCCTCCGAGGGAAAACAAACACCCATCCCTGGCCTGCCCGTCGTCGTTCCCAAACACCCTTCTCCCTAACGTCTTCTGCCTCGCCTCCACCTACCAGGGGACGTGCCAGTTAAGGAGGAGTAGTTTGCCCCACGATTCTGAGGCATGACAATAACACCCAACGAGATGCATCAGCTGTGTCCCAGCAGACTCCCCACACCCCTCCCGAGGGAGCTGCCCTGAACGCTGAAGGGCCGGGGCTCCCTTTCTGCAGCCCGGCTCTGCCACGGATTCCCCAGGGGGAGGCACGGATGTCAGGGTCTGCTACAGGGGAGTAGTAGCAGTCAACTTGTCTTCGAAGCAATGCCTGCGCTCAGGTTTTTTTTTCTAATATCTATTTATTTGTTTTGAGAGAGAGAGAGAGAGAGAGCACGTGAGCAAAGGAGGGGCAGAGAAGAGAGGGAGAGAGAGAAAATCCCAAGCAGGCTCCTTGCAGTCAGCCCAGAGCCCGACGCGGGGCTCGATCCCGCGAACTTGAGCCGAAACCAAGAGTTGCGTGCTCCACCTACGGGGCCATCCAGGCGCCCCGCGTACGTGCTCGGTTTTAAGAAGTCGATGAGTACCGTCAAATGACAAAACAGAAAACATGCGGCATCCCGATTTCGGAAGTGAGGCAAGCATCTTAGCACTTCCCAGAGTGTATCACAGTTTTCACTTAAATCTCTGCTCAGTACTGACATGATTATGATTATATAAAAATAAGAACACATGTTGTGGGGCAGCTGGGTGGCTCTCAGCGCAGAGCCTTCTTGGGACTCTCTCCCTCCCTCTCTGTCTGCCCCATCCCCGCTTGTTCTCTCTCTCTCTCTCTCTCTCTCTCTCTCTCTCTCTCTCTCTCTGGCTCTCTCTCAATAAAGAAATAAATAAACTTAAAAAAGTATAATACACATGGTGTGCCACGATTACATTTTCTTTTGAACAGCTTTGATCGTTTTCAGGAGTTCATCATCGTTTTCCCTCTTTTGTCGGTTTGCTTCTCAATAAACCCCGGGTTAATTCAGCCCCCAACCTTCAAAAGGAGAACATTCCTCCAGCAGGTTCAATCCACCTCATAAGCGGAGGCACTTCCTGGGCTGTCCCTTTCGGGAGCCTGTGTGTACCTGTTCCTGTCCGAGCTGGGCGCTCGCTGAGCCTGTGTGCGTCTGTCGTCCGGGCGATAACAGGAACAAGTGGGGCAGGAGACTCTAGCCTGGTGGGAAGGGAGCGTGTGGGCCACCTCGAGGGTAGCCAGCAGCAGCGTGCTGTGCAGAGGAACCGGAAGGTGACGGCTGGAAAGCGAGGAGGGTATAGTGAGTCCTGTGAGTCAGGCTGGCTGGAGGCAGGGAGTGGTAAGCATGCATTCTGACCATGGAAATCAGAGAAGGCTTCCCGGTGGAGGCGACGTGAGCTGGGCCTCGGGCAGTTCGTAAGATTGCGGTGTGATGAGGAACGGGAAATCCAAACATCATCTGGGGCAGAGGAAACCGCGTAAGGATGGGAGCGGAGAGCTGAGAGCGTATTGTACAGAGCGGCCGTGCCTTGCCTGAGCACGAAACATGTGGAAAGGATGTGCTGGGGATGAGGCAGGAAGGGGAAGAGCTAGCCTGGAGGTGGAGGGTGAGGGGCAAGTGTGCACACGTGGGTGTCAAGGAGTATGTGCGAGCGGTGATCATGTGCAGGCCTAGTTGATTCCGTTCTAGTGGCTTGGCGTGTTCCAGCAAGGAATACGCACCCTATCCTTTGCTGAGACAGAGCCACTGAATATCAAAGTTTGGAGCAAGAGTGTCCTGATGGGGGGGGTGGGGCGCAGGACGAGCAAGCAGAGGCTGCAGGGATGATCACAGCCTGGGGCTGGAGGAGAGACTCCTACTCTATGAAATGAGTGTGCTGTTGTTTTCCTAAAGTCCAACTTGTTTTAAGTCTGAGAACCTAGACGGATGCATCCACAGATGGATTTTTGGTGAACATTTGATGAATGAATGAATGAATGAATGAATCTTTCTGGGCCCACAGTTCACCCACAGCCCCAGGAAATGGACCTCAGCCTCCCCTACCCACAAACCCAGCGGCTTCCAGCTCCTCCCCTGAGAACTTGGGATCTCTCACTGTTGGTTGCCACCTCGCTTGCCCCAGAGGCACTGCCTGTCCCCTTTTCTGACACAGTCTCCTCCTGAGCGTAGGCTTTCCCGGAAGCCTGGAAAGGAGACTGTTCCAAATCCATTCTCTTGCGTCTCTGCAAATATCCCTGAGGCGAGGGAACCCGAAAGCCTGGCCTCAGTCTCAGAGCGGGAAAGAACTCGATGCAGAAAAGAAAAAAACCCAAGATTTCATCCTCTAGATCCTTCCACAGAGCAAGAGCAAACACAGAATGTCTCCGCACTTCGCCCCGTGCCTGGCAGGTGATGGGTGCTCCGATGTTCTGTTGTTGCTTGTAACCGCTGCTAAATACCTGCTGGGGTCACTAAAGGGACTGTCCTTGGGCAGGACGCCATGGGACACTTCCTCCTCCCCTTCTCAGCCCACGTTGGTAGCAGAGCCCTAGGAATGATGCCCGGCTCAGGGTCGGTGCTCCTGGCCACTCTGGCAAGGTCCCCACCGGCTCTGAGCTCTCCGCATGCTCCAGCCACTGTGCCCTGGGGACATGGTCTGTGAGGTCACCTCTGGCAAAGGCTCTCCCCTCTACGGCCTCCTTTTCTTGACTCAAAGCCACTGCATGATTCGTCCTCCAGAGAAAAGGAGTGAAGAGCACTGAAAACAACCTGAAGAACCCCAGGAAAAGAGGTCAAGTGACAGGGCTGCCTGACGGGGTCATATGACTCGAGTGGGGACAGAGTAAATCTCCGCTCGCTACAACTTTCTAGTTTTGTGTGACCTTGGATCGGTTAGAAACCTGTCCGGGTCCCAGTTTTCTCATCTGTGCAACGAGAACCATAGTTCCTAACTCTTGGGTGGTTGTGAGGGTGAAAGTGGACAGTAGGGTCCATGAACTGTGTTTTTACTGGTCTGCAGCGAGGTCAAAATAACGGTGGAGGGGAAGCATTCAGAAATGTGTATAGAGCCTTGAAATTGCCCGACCTCCAAGCACATGATCGGTGGACTTGCCTCACTGAAGGGTGTAGATCAAAATATTGATCTTCGCTGGGCTGGACACACGGTTTTAGAACAAAAAACAAAAACCTGGTCCTTTACCACCCGTAGTTTGGGAAGCACTGTTGTGAAGAATCTGGCCGCCCAGGGCACACCATTATGATCAGAGCAGGGCGATACTCAGAGTCTACTGGCCTTGGGGGGACTTCCTCTGCCCCCCAGCTGCCTGGGTTGGTCGAGTGCAACCTACCCTCTTTTCTCAGGCCCGGCACTGGGCTCTGGCTGGCTCATCACCTCTGACCTGTGCCTCCAATTCAAGCTCTCACCTCCTCCAGACAGCTGGTAAGCCCTGTACCAGCCCCCCTCCCCTGCTGCCTGAGTTTCTTCCCTCCCATCCTCTGCTGCCCACAGAACTCAGGCATTCACTACCATGAGGATACCGTGGCCCTACCCACTCAACTCCGTCCATCTTTCGTGCTGCCTGCAGAGGGTGTTGTTTTCAATTTATTTAAATAAGCCTTTTTATCTGAGATCTCACTGTGCAAAAACCTTCAATGGCTCCCCATTGCCAAATTCCATGGCCTCTCAAGGCCTGGCCCATCCTACTCTCCCTCTTCTTCCATCCATTGGTTGTATTCTCTAACCATCCCAATGCCAACCAGCAGACAGATCTGGATGTGGCTTAGCAGTCAGAATCCCAAGGCCTGAGGACCAGGAGAGCCCACGGTGTAAATCCCAGCCCGAGGACAGGAGACTATGGACAATCCTAGCACAACAGTACGGCAGAGTGTCTTGACCACTCTTCAGGACTTCCGTCTATGAAAACCCTTCTTCTCCTTCAGGAACAGGCTGGAATAAAATCTCCTCACCTTTCTGACCACGCATAGCTCCCCCCATGACTCACTGTGTATGCCTCTATTTAGCATTGATTCTGTTCAACTTTGGTATCTTTCTCTGGTTATATATAATCCCCCACAACCAGGGGGTTTGTAGTGTAGCGGTTAAACAGGAAAGGACTGACCCACCTATGTTACATCAGACAAGTATCTTAGCTTGTCTGTGACACAATTCCCTTATCTTTAAAATGAAGCCCAGAATTTGTACTCACAGGATAGTGGTAAGGGCTTACGTAAGCAATATACACAGAACACATCACATAGTAAATGCTCAGTAAGTGGTAATTATATTAACGTCTTTATTATTACCTTTGCATCTACCTCCACTGCCCCCCTTCCCCACTACAGAAGCTGGTACTTAAAAGGAAATGGAGAATGGAATGTTATGTCAAAGCCCTATCGCTCTGCCAAAGTTTTTAGCATTTATAAACAGCACTCGCCAAAACAAAACAAGAGAAAACAAAACCGATGCTGAACCCAGTGGAATAAATCACAAACGGTGAAATTTCAGGCCCCGGCAGAAGAAGTATTTGGGGAAAGACATTTCCTGTCTGTACTTCTGGAGTCACACCCGTCTGACTGTGAATCCTGGCCACGGAGCCCTTGAGTCCAGCCACCCTAGCCTTCCTCACCGACTCCACAATAATGCGGCAGGGGCTGATTCCCCTGCTAGTTGTGCGAGCAATTGTCTCTGGGGCAAAATCCCCCAGTGGCCTGCTCTGACACACAGGTCCCATTTGGGCCAGTGGGGTTTCCCACCACCTAGCCACACTGCTGCCACATCAGTCATCAGATGCCAGCAGTCACGGGACCCTGAGACAACATCTCAGTGGACAGATGAGGAAACTGAGGCCCAGAGAATGGAAAGGGCTTGCCCCCTGTTGGCCAGCATTCATTCATTCATTCATTCACTTGTTCATTCATGCATTGAACAAGCATTTGGGGAACATTTTCCCTAAACCAGACCCCACGTTGTTGGAGACAAAATGCTGAATGCGATTGCACTGTTGAAAAAAAAAAAAAAGTCATCTGAGGCTCAGTGGTACAGGGACAGTCCCTAAAATTCCTTCTAGGCGGCTGTGTTGCCCATCCTGGAGACACGGTGACTTGGTTTACCATGGAAAGCTCGTGATTAACTCTGGCTAATCTGTACGGAGCCCGAATCTCCCACCAGGTACCCTTCCTTCCAGATCAAGTTTAATCTCCAAACCAGCCTCAGACCCAGGTATTCTCTCTTTACTACTCCCAGCCCATTCCCTCCCCCTGCCTGTGCCCTGGGTCCATTTTATTCACCACTTGAACCGTTGCACCTAGAACAGTCCCCAGCACGTGGGAGGTGCTGACAAATACTCCCAAATAAATAAAAATCCTATGGAAACTTGTGGGCCCAATACAGACCCCGGGACCAGCCGCACTGTGGTTGGGAGGGTTGCATGAGGTTGAGTGCAGTCGCTATAGTTACTGGGGTCGGCTCAGCTCGGCTTTAAACCCCAGCCCAGCTTCTGGCTACACAACTACCTGGGTGACGTTGGACAAGCCACCTCCCCTCTGTGAGCCCTCAGTTTCCTCCTTTGCCCCACAAGATCAAACAAGACAGCACTTCATAAAACACCCGGTTCCTTGTGAGCCTGCTACACGAAGGGTAACTTAATGAAACAGTTTGTCCTTACGTCGGTGGGCAGCTGGATGTCAGGGAAGGAGAACAGGGACAGGAGACAGACCCTAACAAGGATCTCTGGAAATTCACTGTTGCCATTAGTTACTTCAGCATTACCTAGTCTATCCCGACCAACACAGGGTCCCTTTGGGAATCCCATGAAAGCTGGGGCCACAAAAAAATAACACTGTGCATTCATGCAAAATCAAGAAACTTCCGATTTTAATGTCATAAGATTTCACTGTATCTCGAAGATCCTCACTGCCCCACGGCTTCCTCTTCTCAGCCTTGGAAGTGGGGCCACCTGGGTGTGGGTCATGCTGGGTTGGGGACTGCAGTGTGGCAGAAGAGGACGGACTGTCACCAAGGAGCAAGGCCTGGGGCCGTGTGCATTGAGTCAGGAGCTGGGGAGAGGGCCTGAGCCCAAGTGTGTTGTTTGGATGCTTTCTTGAGTCGGAGCTTGTTTTCCAAGGCTCTCCCGAGCCCCAACTTGCTGTTTGGATGCTTCCTGCTGCCAGCTACTTTACAGCCCCTCCTAGTGTGACGGCATGTTATGATCAAAGGTCTGTGGAAGGAAAAAGGGGCGCTTGTTGCTATTGTGAGCAAACATTGCATAAACAATCAGCTCACACTGTCCCAGAGCATGTGACCAATGGCCGGGAGGTGGGGGGAGGGGGGCACTCTGAGGTCCATGGAAGCCTCATTTGGGGGGCACCTCCACAGGTGGGAGCGGGGAGTCGTTTCCATGGCCACATGCCCTGGACAGAGGGTCCCACTCACCGATGGCACTGGGGCCAGGAGAGGCTTCGGCACCCTGAAGCATCCACACTGTCAGCCTGAGTCACATTTGGAGCCTCTCCTGGGTCACACATTCCCCTCTGGCTGGAAGGCCAAGCTCCAGGGCCAACTAATGAGTTCAGACGGCTGCCCAGGGATGTCTCTGACCGCTCAAGGGTGTGCACTTGAGAGTGGGCAGTGGTGGGGGGCGGGCGGGGTGAAGGAAGGACCTCGGCCTGGGGATCAAGACTCTTGGTTCAAATCCCGGCCTCACCATCAGCCTCAACTTCCACCCCTCTGTAGGCGCCTCGCTGTCTGGGCGCTGGCTGTGCTGTCCCCAGCCTTGAAGGCAAGGGAGGGCCCCTCCAGCTCAGGGTCAAGGCTGGCTTCTCAGGAGCTGGCAAGCGTCCAACTGGTGGAGCTCGACCACCTCGTCCTGTCAGATGCTCACAGCTCAGTCCCTGGGCAGGGGCCGCAGGAAGCTTGCATTCACCCCAAAACCTCCCGGCTGGAGAGGAGGCTGCTCACCTGGAATCACATCAGCTGAGTTACAGCCTTAGATTCAGGAGGATGCTGTGCTTCCCAGCAAATGCAACTGCCCCCAGGCAGACGTAACTCCTGAAGCCTATTAGTTCTGTACACCTTAGTATGAACTGGTGAGTAGGCCCTTCTCAAGAGCTAGCTGGCAGGGGAGAGATCTGGATAAGAGGGAAGAAGGAAATTTGGGGGTCTAGAGGATGGGAACACATTTGTGTGGGAGCGTGGTAATAATACGGCTGTTAGCAAGCACTTCACCTCCAGTATTCTGTGCCAGGCACTGTTCTAAGCAATAGACACAGATTGATTCATTTAATTCGGACAATAGCCCCATGGCGCAGGGATGGTTATCACCACCATTTTACAAATGAGGGAACTGAGGCACAGAAAGGTCCCGTGTGCTGGCCTTTGCCCTCCAGAGCCACCCTCCACATTCTCTCCGCTGCTCTGTGCCCTGAGAGGTTCATCTACAGTGGAACACATCCTGTGCGGGAGCCCCTGGGGCCGCCCCATCCTCCGTGGGTTCCCTTACCCCTGTGCACACCTCTGTAAATTGCCCTTTCTGGAAGATCTGCTCAGTCAGACCCTGTGAGGTGCTGTCTGCTTCCTGGGGCTCAAGATCACTCATCTAGGGGGCGCCTGGGTGGCTCAGTCAGTTGAGCATCGCACTTTGGCTCAGGTCATGATCTCAAGCCCTGCATCAGTCTCTCCGCTGTCAGCAGAGTCCGTTTCAGACCCCCTGTCCCTCTCTCTATCTGCCCCTCCCCTGCTCGCATTTACTCTCTTTCTCAAAAATAAATAATATTTTTAAAAAAGATCACTCATCTAGCAAGAAGCAGGGGCTGCGGGCTACCAGGAGCCTCTTGTCAACCAAGGCCAGCAGCGCATAAGGGTCTGTTGCATGGAATCCTGCAGGCCCGGGCCCTGTGGTCCTTGACTAGGAGAACGTGGCACTAGGAGAACGGGTGCACTAGGCTCAGCGGGAAGCTCTCACCAAGGGTGGCTCGTGGCCGCGGGACTGGCTGAGGGTCCAGAACATGACTGCCACGCCTCCAGCGCCCAGTCCTGACTGACCGAAATGACAGCCATCCCCGCCCCACACCGCTTAACTTCTCTCTCACCGCCTGACCGTGCACACTTCAATCCTTGGAAATCGTGAAGCCCCTGCTTCATAAGGAAGGGGAATGTGCGGATACAGCAAGGTGGTGCAGACGGAGGGGAGAGGAAAAGTTACTATTAAGCTTGCCTCGAAGTCGGGAATGGGGCAGAGAGCTCTGTAGACGTCATCTGGTCCATCCCCCTGCATCCGGCACCCTTTCCTGAACCGGCCGAAGAGGGCGGTCATCCATCTGATTCTCCAAGCTTGAAAACACCTCAAGAAGCCTCCCTGGCCAGACAAGGTGAGCCCACAGATAGACCCCCTTCCTCGTCCAGACGCAGAAGGTGGAGAGATTTCCCCCCAAAGTTCCACCCAGTCTTCTCTGAATGGGAGCCCCTGCCAGGGGCTGAGGTTGTCTCTATGGTCTGTTGAGAAGACAACATGCCCCTGAAACATACCAAAATGGTCTAAGCACCCCGGGGGCCAGAGGGGCGCCCCGACATCTGCTGCTTCTGCCACACCTGAAGCACAGCAGACCACATGGCGGCCAGACGGGCCTTCACACCCTTCAGTCCAGCCTCCTCACTTGCAGGGGGAAACTGAGGCCTCGAGAGGGACATGACTTGCACCAGTTCTCCTGGCTCCCAGTCCACTGGCCTCTCTCTGGCATCCAGCTGCTGGAGGAGGCATGCAGCTCTGGGCAGGCAGGCTGACGATTTCCACTGGAAAGAGCCAAACGTGAGGTTGGCGGGAGGGGTCGGAGCCTGGCGGCCTCACCACCACTGACATTCCAAGGCTCCTCTGTCGGAAGCTTTCTTTGGAACCTAAAAGCTGGTAATTGGGAGAAGTTGGGGTGACTCACGTACCAAATGCTGTTTTTGTTTTCCCCTTTTCTTAAAAATCTCAACTATTGGCTGTATTTATTTCACAGCCGGATTCGATTTCATCATTTTCTCTCTCTTTTCCTGGGATTCTTTGCCCCCCCCCCCCCCCCAACCAGAGGAAGCCCGGGTCCCCTCCAAAGCTGTCATGAAGATGCCTGCTGGACGGCCAGGGAGACGATGGAGGGGCTCGCAGGCCACTGGGGCTGCCGCAGTCAGGGCAACACGGGGCTTCCACACCCCACGCCTCACTCCCAGGCTAGCCTGGGACGCCCGCCTCGTCTGCTCCATGGTGTTCCTGTCCTCAACTGACCCCTCGGTCCCCAACACTGAGTCTTCTCGGGACCCAGACCTGCAGCTCCTCACCGGGCCCTGCCTCGGCACCCCTCCCCCAGAAAACTTCCTCCACAGGCCTTGTCCTGCTGCCCCTCGTCCCGGCCTCCCCTGGCCTCCCTGCCTCTAGTCTCATCATCTGTGTCCACCCTCCACAGGGCTACCAAAGCCCTCTTTAATTTTTTAATATTTCTGTATTTCAGGTACCACACACACATTCTTTTAGAAGATACTGCTAAAACGCAAAAAAAAAAAACAAACCCAAAAACCCCCCCAAAAAACCCACAACAAAACAAAAACCTGTAGCCCTCTGCCCCCCACCCTTGGTTACTCTTCCTAATGGCCCCGGCTTTTCATCCTGCCGCAGCTCTTTCTGCTGGTTTTGAGTCTCAGATTTTTAAAAAGGAAAGGATGCACGTTTATCCTGCAATTTCTTGAATTGTTTGTTTTCAGCAGAATCTCTTCGCTTCCTGCGGCGGTAGTTAGGGGATTTAGCACTTTTACCTGGGACGAGTGCAGAATTTCCTGGTTAAATGGCCCCAAGCCCCCTTATAGCCCCCTTGTGGGGGGTCTTCTCCAGAAATCTCTCTCCCAAGGAGGGTCCACATTGCTGGGCGCACACCCCTAGGTCCTGGGGGTGGCCAAGAGGTGGATGCTTTTCTGGAGGGTTGCAGATGGAACATGGACACGAAGCATGAATGTCTACCCACACGTGCACAGAGCCCTCATGTGGCAGGATGTGGGCCCAGACTTCAGCCTGGGGCAGGATTAGATTTAATAATGGCCTTCTTCCTGTCCCTCCCCCACCTCTCTTTACTTGGTTTTTCTATATTCCCATAGTCATCTCGTCCTAGTGTTCCAAAATTACCTTCAAATGTTCATCAATAATTTCACCAGATACCCCAATACTTCCAATCATCTAATCCATCCACTCTATTTTCCCCCTCTTGAGTGAAGAAACTAAAGAAGAAGCAGCACTCATCACCTACCGGGTACAGGATACGTCCTGGGTCCCGGGGGAACACACGATGAGCAAGTTTCAGTGTTCTCCAAGAGCTTGTGATCTACGAGGAGGAAATACGGGCTTTGAGGCAGATTTCTGAATGCTGTGCGTGTCCGGGCACCCGTGCTGACTGGAAGGACCCAGATAACCAGAGAAAGACAGGCAGGTGGGACCCAGGATATGATGTTTCCATCTCCCAGGTCCATAAGCTTCTGTTTGTTGTTGTTGTTGTTGTTGTTGTTGTTGTCTTGGTGTTTTGGTGTGTTTTCGTTTTTGTTTTTTTGCTTTATTTTTTTTTATTTTGAGAGAGATCATGCATGAACAGGGGAGAGGGGAGAGGGAGAAAAAGGCAGAGAGAATCCGAAGTAGGCTCCACGCTTAGCACAGAGCCCAACATGGGGCTGGATCCCATGGCCCTGGGATCATGACCTGAGCCGAAATCGAAGTCAGACAACCAACTGAGCACCGGCCCAGGCACCCCATAAACTTCCTCGTGTAAGATTCATTCAAATAGATTGAATGAGAGAAACATAAAAGCAATGAGAGATAGAAGCAAGTTGTTTATGGAACCCTGAGAGTGGCTCGGAGCAGTTTGAAAACCACCTCTCTCTAGGCTGTTATACCAACGGTGTTTAGAGCCATATGCCTTTTTGCAACTATAACGGCCAAATGGGGACATACATCACTTGCTCTGCTTTCTCCATAAGGGAGTTGAAATTAAGCCAAGGGCTTCATTTAGCCAAGGGGACAGAGGACTTCCTACCCCTACCTTAATTCACGGCAGTGTGTGGTGAACAGTAGATGTGAGGGGCAGCACCATGCTGAGGAATGTTCAATTCAAGGGAGCTGAATCTTGTGCTCCTTGAATCATAGCATGGAGATAGCCACCGACTCCAAAAACCACCAGGCACTCCTGTCTGTCCAGTACCCTTGTCCCCAACTATTCCTCCATTTCATCCTTACACACTTAGGGAACACCAGCGTGCGCAGTTTCTTTATCAAGTGTTTGGAGCTCCAGGGGTGCGGCTGATACCTGTCTTGGGGGTCAGCAAAGGAGACGCGTCACATGCTACCAGAGAGGTGCTGGGCAAGTGTTACAGGAACTCAGGGATGGGAGAAATCCCCTCCAGCTGAAGGGATCAGAAAAGGCATCCTCTAGGAGATGGTATCTAAACTGATCCCTGAAAGCTGGTGGGTCATGGGGAATCCAAAGGAGCCTATTTCAGACCAAGGCTCTGGCTGGGAAAATGTGAGGACTAGTTCCTTTCAGCCGGAGCGTAGGTGGGGCAGAAGCGGGTAGTGCAGTGGTGATATACACGCACCCCCAAAGCTGCCCTGAACCCAGACCCATGTGGACAACCCTAGCTCATATGTGTCTATGTCACCTAGGACCCTTTTCTGGCATTTTCCATGTGTACATCTTATCCTATCAACTCTAGCATGAGCACCCCAAGGGACAGTGCTATTTCCTTTAGCATGAAGGGTGTGTGCAATAAATCCTTGCTCGCCTCACCTAACTCATCCGATGGATGTTTCCAGAGCACCTATGGGCCCTGTTCTAGGCAGTGGGATGTAGAAGGAAACAAAAGGGACAGTGCCCTGCCCTGTGGCACTGACACTTGAGTGAGAAGCTGTAGGCACAGACTCTTTCGTGGCTGGCTGGAAAATCATTCCCCAAATTACCCTGAAGATTAAGACAAACAAACAAGGGCTCTCTGTCTGGACATCCAGGGCACCTGGGTTTGAATCTCAGCTCCTGCTTGGCTGTGAGACTTGGGGAAAGCTGTGTCACCTCCCTGAGCTTGTATCCCTGTTTATAAGAATGGTGTTCATAATCTTACCCCACAGAGCCATTGTGGAGCTAAAATGGAACAGTCTGGAAAAGTGTCCAACACCGGGCCCGGGCCTAGTAGTGGTTCTGTTTTACAGGTATTAGCCCCCTTCCCTTCCCCACTTCGGGGCCTCAGTTTTCTCATCTTTATGATGACCAGTTCAGGCCAGATGATCTGCTTGCAAAGGCTCCCAGTTGTAACGTTTTCTGATTCCCAAAGTCCAAAAGGCAGGGGCAGGGGGAGGGCTTGTGCATTATTCTTTGCAGTAAATCAGCGTCTGTGTGAAGTCATCGCGCCTCCCTGGCATTCGTCAGGTTTCCCTTTATGTGCCGAGAGGCTTGGGACCTGCCAACCCCCTAAGCCACACTGGCTGCTTCTCCACATGTCAATGGCTTTCCCATCCGTGCACAGCTTCCCACAGGGAGGAAAACAGCTCCTTCTTATGCAACCCTGTCTGGAGAGACAGACAGCAAGTGAGCACGGCTAAAAATATTTCATTTTGAAGTGTGTGGTGGGGGGCTAAGAAGGAGGGGTCGGGGGTGGGTGGATCACATTCTCAAATGCTCTGGATTCTTATTTGCGCTTTGCTGGGAATACAAGAAATAAGAGCAAAGTGGCAACTCCGGCCACGTTGAATCCATCCTGTGGTGCTTTCAGTCTAGGATTCTGAAACACCCTCCTTTTCCTCCTTCCTAGATCCAGCCTCAAGGTGCTGTCCCAGGCCCGGGGAATGGATGATGCCAATGCCCCACCCACATTCTCCCAGCTCCCATTCTCCAGCTTCTCGCTGCTATTGGCTGGCACCCTTGACCCTCAGAGCCTTGTGCTTGGATGCTGGGACAGCGTCCCCACAGGGACAGCTGGACGAGGTAGGAGTCGATCCCCACCCACCTGCCCCACGGCTGATGACCGGCCATGTGGGGGTACGGAGGTGTAATTCACATTTCAGAGCCCCCCTTCCCGGGACCTGGAACAGCACTCAGTTTGGTTTCTTCCCCTGGCACAGCCTGCTTGGCCGGCTCCCTTACCGGTTTTCCGTGGGAGCACCTGCTTGGCCGGTCCAGGGCACCTGACTCCGTGGCTCTGAGTCCGCCTCTGGGAGAAGCGCCCCTTGAAGCCCTTTTCCAGGAGCCCGTCCCGACTCCACACCAGCTGTGTTTTCTGCACTTTGCTGTCGACTCCTTCTCTGGTTATCAGCAGCAAGCAGTCAAGTGTTGCCTTTCCTTGTGCTCTGGTCTTTTCCTCAAGTCTCTAGTGCAGCTAGCTCAGACCGTGACACTGACGTGACCCCGGGTTTGTAAGAAGGAAGAGATGTGCATTTTGATCGGCCCGCCCCCCTCCTCAGGTTATTTCTGTGCACACTGCACCTTCAGAACCTCTGCCAAGAAGATTCTGGGAGGATTCCCTATTTCTGTAGCCGGACCACAAGCTCCTTGTAAGATAATAACTATTTTCTTCCATTTTATGCAAAATGCGTTGATATGCATCAAGCCATTTTATACCCCCAACGACACATGCTTTAAAAAAAAAAGTGGTGGGGCGCCTGGGTGGCTCAGTCGGTTGAGCGTCCGACTTCAGCTCAGGTCACGATCTCGCGGTCCGTGAGTTCGAGCCCCGCCTCGGGCTCTGGGCTGATGGCCCAGAGCCTGGAGCCTGCTTCTGATTCTGTGTCTCCCTCTCTCTCTGCCCCTTCCCCGTTCATGCTCTGTCTCTCTCTGTCTCAAAAATAAATAAACATTAAAAAATTTTTTTTTTAAAAAGTGGTTATGTCATCCCCATTGTAAAATAAATAAATAAATAAATAAATAGACTCAGGAAATTAAATGGGAAGGAGAGAAAAGATTTAAGTATTGAATGGTTGCTCTGGATGCCTGTGAGTCCCCTCTAACTACAGTCTCATCTGTTTTAAATTTGTCTGTGAGTCCAACCAAGAAGTTAATCAACAGGTCAAGGATGGAGGAGGGGAAAAAGATTTATGCACATGATCTCTTTAAGTACATCCATGAGATTATTACTATTATTATTACATCGACTTGTACAATGGATAAATATATTTATCTATAAATAGATAATAAAACAGGCTCAAAGTAGTTAAATGAAATGATATTCATTGTACTTTTTTTTTAAAGTTTATTTATTTATTTTGAGAGAGAGAGAGCGCACGCACTCGAGCAGGGGAGGGGCAGAGAGTGAGGGAGAGAGAGAATCCCAAGCAGGCTCCACACCGTCAGCACAGAGCCCGACACGGGACCCGATCTCATGAACTGTGAGATCTTGACCTGAGCCAAAGTCAAGTCAGACGCTCCAACCCACTGAGCCACTCAGGTGCCCCAATCATGGTACTTTTTTTAGGTGCCAGTGATAGAGACTGGCTCACTGAAAGGAGCATAAGTTAAAAAAGATATTTATTGCAGTAATAGCTTCAGGTCTGGCTCCATCTAGGAACTCGAACAATATCAAGTTACTGCTTCTCCCATGTGTCTAGGGAAGAAGATCCCAACCAGTCACCATGTCATTCTTAGAGTTATGGTCCCAGAGGAAGAGAAAGTGACTTTAATGATAGCTTTGGTGAAAAAAAAAAAAAAAAAAAGAAAGAAAAAGAAGGCTTAAGGAAGACTCTAATTGGTCCTGCCTTGGTCACAGCCTAACACCAGAACCAATAATTTTGGCTCAGTTGATGAGTCCTTGAATGGCTGGACCTCAGCCCTGTGCCCACCCCTGGCCAGTAAGGACAGGCTGGCCCTGTCTGAACCACAGGGAGTGAGGGGAAGATCAGGGCAGGACAAAAGACTGAGCCCCAGATGACCTGCCAAAGGTCAAGGGCTTAGTAAGGGGTAAAGCTGAGATTTGAACCCAGGTCTTTTGTCTTGGGTTCAAGACAAGGTTTGGTTCCTTTACACCACAGCATTTGTGATCCATAGCACTTAGCCAGTACCAGAGGCACTGTCATGGCCAACATCAGCAGCCATGGCCGCTGTTCAATCCATAGGGCACCTTTAATTTTTCAAATTACTTTGACCGATACTTTTTCCCCCACCCCCAGAAAACTGCAAGACATGTAGATTAATTGTAGATTCATATGCAGCTGTGAGAACCATTATACCCAGTTTTCCCCATGTAGTGTCTTGTAAAACCATAGCACAGTATCACAACCAAGATACTGACTTTGACACGTTTGAAAAGACAGATCATTTCCACAAGGACCTTTACAGCCACATACACTTCTTTCCTGCGTCCATCCTTAACCCTGGCAACCGCTGAGCTGCACGTTCTTCCTATAAGCTTGTCATTTAAAGAATATCATATCAATGCAGTCATACGGTGTGTAACTTTCACTCAGCATGATTTCTGGAGATTCGGCACAGTTAATACCACATTCGTTTAGCGACCCATGTCAAAGGATGTCCGAGTTCGTCCCAGGTTTTGGCTATCACAAATAAAACTCTTCTTAACATCTGGGGGCAGGTTTTTAGGTGAACATAAAAGTCTTCATTTTTCTGGGGTAAATGCCCAGGAGTGCAATTGCTGGGTCATATGGTAGTTGTATGTGTAGTTTTTTTAAGAAACTGTCCAACTGTTTTCCAGGGTAGCTGTGCCCTTTTACATTCCCACCAGCAATGATTGAGTGACCCAGTCTCTCCGCACTGTCACTATCTTTTTTAATTTAGCCATTCTGAGCATAGCGACATCCCATGGTAAATTTCAAATTTGCATTACCTTAATAGCTAATGGTGAACATCTCTTTGTGTGTTTACTTATCATCTGCGTATCCTCCCGGGTAAAATGTCTAGGCGTGTCCTTTGCTCTTTTCCTAATTGGATTGTTTGGGTTTTCTACTGTTGAGTTTTGGGACCTTTTTAGATATTCTAAATACTAGTCTTTTGTCAGTTAGTGGTTTGCTCAAATATTTTCCCTCAGTCTGTAGCTTGTTTTTTATCCACAGGGTGTAACGAGGTGTTTTTCAGAATCAAATTTTTTAATTTTGATGAGGTCGAACTTTCAAGTTTTTCCTTTTATGGATCATGTTTTTGCTATCAAGTCTAAGAATTCTGTCTAGCCCTAGAGCGCAAAGATTTTCCTGTTTTTTTTCTTCTGAAAGTTTTAGAGTTTCATGCTTTACGTTTAAGTCCATAATTCATTTTGGATTAATTTTTGTACAAGGGTTGAGGTTTGGATCAAGGTTCATTTTTCTGCCAGTGGTTTTACACCAACACTGTTTGTTGGAAAAGCTACCTTTTCTCTGTTGAATTTCTCTTGCATTTTTGTCAAAACTAAGTTAGATATATTTGTGTGGGTCTAATTCTGACTTTTCTGTTCTGTTCTATTGACCCATGTGTCTGTCCCTCCACCAATACCACACAATCTTGATTGCTGTTGCTGTTTAGTAAGTCTTGAAATTGTGTAGACTGATTTCCCCAATTTCTTTTGCTTTTTTTTTTAAAAATGATTTTAGCTTCTCTGGTTCTTTTGTTTTTCTATATAAATTTTAGAATAATCTTGTCTATAACTGCAAAGTACCTGCCTAAGATTTTGGTAGGAACTGCATTGAACCTATGTGTTAATTTGGGGAGAATTGACATCTTTACTATATTGAGTCTTCCAGCCATGAACACAAACACAAACACATCAACAGCGCCTTTGTAAAGATTGAAAACGAAGCCACACTAAAGCTAAACACACGTATTTGGTAAATACAGTAAAGCCTTGGTCTGTGACCATAACTTGTTCCAGAAACGTGCTTGCAATCCAAAGCACTTGTATAGCAAAGCGAATTCCAAGAACCATTGGCTCAGCTATGATCATGTGATGTCCTGCATCACGTTCTACTCGTATTACAAGACACTGCTCTTTTATTTTTTTTTTATTATTTTTTTAATTTATTTTTATTTTTATTTTTTTTTATTTTTTAATATATGAAATTTACTGTCAAATTGGTTTCCATATAACACCCAGTGCTCATCCCAAAAGGTGCCCTCCTCGATACCCATCACCCACCCTGCCCTCCCTCCCACCCCCCATCAACCCTCAGTTTGTTCTCAGTTTTTAACAGTCTCTTATGCTTTGGCTCTCTCCCACTCTAACCTCTTTTTTTTTTTTTTTTCCTTCCCCTCCCCCATGGGTTTCTGTTACGTTTCTCAGGATCCACATAAGAGTGAAACCATATGGTATCTGTCTTTCTCTGTATGGCTTATTTCACTTAGCATCACACTCTCCAGTTCCATCCACGTTGCTACAAAAGGCCATATTTCATTTTTTCTCATTGCCACGTAGTATTCCATTGTGTATATAAACCACAATTTCTTTATCCATTCATCAGTTAATGGACATTTAGGCTCTTTCCATAATTTGGCTATTGTTGAGAGTGCTGCTATAAACGTTGGGGTACACGTGCCCCTATGCATCAGTACTCCTGTATCCCTTGGATAAATTCCTAGCAGTGCTATTGCTGGGTCATAGGGTAGGTCTATTTTTAATTTTCTGAGGAACCTCCACACTGCTTTCCAGAGTGGCTGCACCAATTTGCATTCCCACCAACAGTGCAAGAGGGTTCCTGTTTCTCCACATCCTCTCCAGCATCTATAGTCTCCTGATTTCTTCATTTTGGCCACTCTGACTGGCGAAGACACCGCTCTTTTACCAAGTTAAACTTTATTCGAAACATTTGCTTGTCTTGCAGAACACTCACAGAAAAAGTTACTTGCAATCCAAGGTTTTACTGTATAGTTTTAAAGTCAGGGAAACTTGGGGTGCTTGGGTGGGTCGTTCAGTCGGTTAAGTGTCCGATTCTCGATTTTGGCTCAGGTCATGATCCCACAGTTCCTGGGTTCCAGCCCCACATCTGGCTCTGTGCTGACCGTGTGGAGCCTCCTTGTGATTCTCTCTCTCCCTCTGTCTCTCTGCCCCTCCCCTGCTCATTCAGTCTCTCTCTCTCTCTCTCTCTCTCTCAAAATAAATACACATTAAAAAATACAATAAAGCAAGGGAACCATGAATACGAGTTTCAGAATATTGATTATCTCAGCAGAAGGAGGCAGGAAAATGGATTGGGAGAAATAAGTCACCAGTCGTCTATGTTTTGGTATTGGGTAGTAGGTTCAAGGGTGTTTATTAAATACCTACATTAAAAAAATAGGCAATGACCACAGCAAGGATGAGCATATGTCATGCACTATACAGATGTATCCACCTTATATGGATCCTGAAGCTTCCACAGTTTGGGGGAGGGGAGACCTTCCAAGGGAAAAAAAAAAAAATACACAGAATACATACACAGAATCAGGTATAAAAGTGAATTTTTTAAGAATTAGAAATCATAAATGAAAAGTTTAAAAATATGGCAAATAACACAAACATCACAAAATCCAGAAGAATACCATAATATATTTTTTAAAATATTTATTTAGTTTTGGGAGAGCACAGAGAGAGGGGGACAGAGGATCCGAAGCGGGCTTTGTGCTGACAGGCTGACAGCAGCCAGTCTGATGCGAGGCTCGAACTCATGAACCCCAGGATCATGACCTGAGCCAAAGTTGGACGCTCAACTGACTGAGCCACCCAGGCGCCCCTCCCCCTCCCATATTTTAACATTGCTGACTGCATCCTCTTTGATTACCTCCTTATGCAATAAGGATTTTATAAAATCCTTTTCTAAAGAGAAGAAAGAAAGATAATTCAGTCTTCCCTCCGGCATGGGTTATCGGAATGTGTTTTGTGCTATTGATAGTTTGGGAAAGTCAGCTTCATAGCTTGTTACTGGTGATGTCACATAAAACTTTCTGTCAAGTTTCTTGCTTACCTGGTGCTTATGCCTAGGGAGTCGTGCCTGGGCACCTGGCCCAGCTCTGCCCAGTCATCACTGTACCACCACCTGCCAGACAGGTACCCATGGAGCAGGGTGACGGTAAGGCCTGCGTCTTAGTGCTGGCTCCTTCAGATTCTTCTCCGTGCGCTTTCAAAACAGGACCTGCACGCTCAGTGACAGTCCTCAGGGAAGCTCTACGGATGGGGGGGGGGGTGGTGGTGCTGACATCACCAGGGTGCAGGCTCACAGATATCCTGCACTGAGTAAAGAATGCTTAGCCTTGGATGGGCCCAGGCAAGAGGGGGCCCTGAAGCTTCTCTCTCATTAGCTCCACGGTCCGCCCTGTCTGGAACCAAAGCTTGTGAGTAATCCACTCTGCTTCTAGGGGCTCACTAACAGTGTGATCCTCCAGCCCTGAGGCAGTGGTGGTTGCTGTTCCTCTCCAGAGCTCCTCTGGAAGAGAAACCACGGCTTGGCCACACAACCCAGGACACGTGAGAGGCAAGACCAGTGGCCTCACCCATGTTCACTACCTGGCTGTAGTCATTTACTCAACGAAAATTTAGTGAGCAGCTACTACGTGCCAGGCTCTGTGCTAGGCTCTGGGGTGCCATGGCGGACCTGTGCTGGGGAGCTCCCCTACAGAGAACACGGCATCTGTTTAAGTCTGGGCACATCTCCCTCAGGGTTAAGTGTCCCCAACTTTGACCTTCTCGGGCCCCTGCTCTTACTTCATCAAGCTACCATGTGTCTGTTCCAGGCACAACGGGCACGTTGGTTCCTCTGTTTGTGTGTCCCCAGGGCCCGACGCGCTGTTCAGCACAGAGCGCTGAACAGAGCTGGGTGGCCAGGGCTCCCACGGTGGGCAGACTGGAGGGCACGTTCCGAAGGGGCAGAACCGGAACATTAGCATTGCCTTAGACTCACGCCCAGACCTGTGGGGTTTTGTCGCTGTCTCCCCAGGAAGTTGGCCACACCCAAAGTGAATCTCCCTCCCCACCACCCCCAGGACTATGGGGAGTCCCGTGTGGGAAGCAGGGAGAAGTCTCCCGAGGAGAGGGAGCGGGAGAAGGAAGCAGCATGGTCTGGTCTTTGGGAGCAGACAGCGTTGGACTCCGATCTCTGCTACATGGTTCCTCTCTCAGCAGCCCCGGGACCTCCCTGAGCCCTGCACACTCGTGACTGCATTCTGTGAACGATGGTGGTGCGGGTGCCAGTGCGTCTTCTGGGTGAGTGGAGGGAAGGCTGCACATCCCAGCAGGTCCACAGCAGGCTCAGTGAGGACTCCCAGCCCTTTTGGTCACCACAAAACCTCTTGGCTCCCCAAGCCTGATCTTGCATTAGGGTGTAAGCTCCCAGAGAGCCAGGGCTGGTCCCCTCATTCCCACTGAGCATCTTGGACAGTTCCCTGGCACACAGTGGTACGAGAGAAAATATCCATCGAAGGATGGGGGGAAAGAGTACACTAAAAATATAACGAGCATAAAATCGTATTGTCAAAATGACACAGCACGAGGCTAGTTGCTTTGGTCAAAATGACTTCCCAACCATAAAAAAATCTGACCTCAAAAATGTGTTTTCCAGTCTCCGGGAGGATGAACGCCAGCTGGGTGCTATTTGAAGAGCTCTCGCCTTCGTCGTTACTATTATTACTAAGTCGCTGTGAAAAGTCCAGTTGCAGACGGGGAGAAGAGGAGAGCTGAACCGGAACGAGATTGTCGCGGGTCTTCTGCTCAGATGTCAGCAAGCAGCCACATACTCTTCTCTCTTCTAACCTCTATACTTGGGGTGTCCTGACCAACGCCCCCAGCAGCCGTGGTAGCACCGACCTCATCCCCACCCCGTTCGCGACAGTCTTGGTATAACAAAGGAAGGAGGGTGACTGTGTGTGAGTCTGGATGTGACATCCCTCTCTCCTGTCAGGTGCTCAGAACACATGTTTCGCTTGTGTCTCTGGGGAGCCCTGGAGCCACGCCCTCCACTCTGTCGCACCCCATTCATCCGGAGAAGGACCAGTGCCCTACATTCAGCGGAAGTGGAATTACATAAGGATGAGCCACACTGGCAAATTTTCAGCTTGGTGCCTTCTCAGCCCTGTCCAGGTTGCCTGGACCCACACTGAAACCTCATCTCTCTGTATACCCAGCTTTATAGCTCTTTCCAAAATGTCAGGCTCACACTTCCTCACCTTGACATTTTTCTTCCCTCTCCTTCCCACATACCCGACGTACAGCTACTATCTGTCAATAAGCTGTCAGTCTACTGCATAAGTCCTGGCCCCCTCTAGTTTGACATAAGATCCAATCTCATCTTGACATGGTCGCTAATCATCTTCCGAATCCTTTCTACCCCCCACCCTGCCTCTACCCTTGGACGTTCCTTATGACCTCCTCATGGGTCACCTTTATCTGTTATGTCTCAACCCCACATCTCACTGCACGTTATCCCTCCAAAGGAGAGCTAACATCACTCACCTGCTGCTGTAATCTCCTTTCTTCTTCTGTACCCATGTGGGCTTATTCCTTTTCCACTAGAAAGTAAGCTCTATGAGGACAGGATGTTTGTCTGTTTTCTTCAGCAAAGTATCCCCAGTGTCAGGCACAGGGCAGACACTCAATAAATAGTATTGAACACAAATAAATGCACAGTATGCGTGAGCAACGGGCCAGTGAATTTGGAGCCCGCCCAGTTCATCAGCTACTGAGGCATTTTCAGAAACCTTAGTAGCTCCAGAAATGATATTACTGAAGCCCCAGGGAAGGAACATTCTATTACCTGGTAAACAGCTTCTTCTCATCAAAGAAAAGAAACACACCACATCTGTCCTCCCCACTGCCAACCCTGTCGAGAATTCCATCCTTTTTTAGACAAGTGCACCTGGGGGGGTAAAAGCAATAAAATGTGCAAGGGTCCCCACTCTTACGAGGTTTATCTCCAGTTTCCTCAGAGCTGTGGTTTGCAATTCCAACTGTGCATGATAATTCCTGAGAAGTTGGCTTAAAATGTTATTCCTGGACCTTTTTCTCAGAGGCTTGGTTTTAGTAGGTCTGGGATGAAGCCCAGAATCTGCATTTTTAATAATCTCCTGGGACAACTCAGAGGCAAGTGGCTCTCACAAGTCCTTGTGAGAGACTATACCATAGAGTTTATTGTAGCAAATGACAGCTCAGCTGAGTGCAGTCAGATAGGGCCTGACACACAGGACGCTAAGCAGAGTTGGTTGATAAACCCAACACAGCAGCATCAGGCACCCTGCGAGCCACATCTGGGAAAGGACGTATATACAATCCGACAGGACAGACAGGCACACAGCCAGGAACACATGCAAAGGAGTGATACGGGATTCTTGTCAAGGCCGAAGACCAGAATAAACTGAGGAATTATTTTTAAAGGAAATTGATGTCAGTATTTGAAGACTTGTCCTGGGAAGGAGGGTATGGGCTTCAGAGGTAGAGGGACTTCTGCACTGGCAATAGTTTGGGCCACGGGATTATAGCTGCACATAACTACACTGGGTTTGAACACACACACACACACACACACACACACACACACACACACTTTCTGAGGATGCACCTACGTGTCTTTCCCATGTTTACAAATGGACTGAACCATCATCCACAGCCCTCAGATTGGGTTGTCTTTTTCTCTGAATCTTGTGAGACCTCCAACCAGAGCTCCCGGGTCATAGGAGTTTGGCACCAGGTGGATTCAGCATTTGCTTCTCCCCACTCTACAAATATTGATGGGGGGGCACTTGCCTGTGCCAAGAAAACTACTAGGCACCGGAGGATACAGGAGTGAGTGAACCAGACAAGCTGCCTGATCTCATGGAGGAGATGGACATGATCAACCAAATAACCACAAAAACAAATGTACGATGCACCATGAGTCTGTTGTGATGGGGAGGTCCACAGTGCCATGAGGGAGTACCCTGAATGATTGGGATTAAGCTGGGCTTAGAGACACAGGGACTGAAGTCTGAGGATAAGCAAGCATTGTTAGGTAACAAAGAATAACACTCCAGGAAGAAGGTACAGCATATACAAATGTCCTGTGGTGGGGGGGCGGGGTATGTGTGGCCGTGGGGAACTATAGGCAGGCTGGTGTGGCCTGGGCAGTGATAGAGGTGGAAGGAGGCCCATGAGAGACTGGAGGGTAAGTGGGAAGACCAGGCAGGGCTTTGGAGGTGTGAAAGTGACAATTCCCTTAAAAGCAATAAGGAGCTGTTGAATGGTTTTAAAGAGGGGGACACAGAGGAGTTGTGACCCATTCACATTTCAGAAAGGGGACCCTGGCTTCCTGTGGGAAAGAGACCTAAGGAGACCAGCAGGGATACAGATAGTCCTGCTGGGAGGTGACTGCATGGTCCAGAGCCTTCGCCATCAGAGATAATGGTGACAAACGCTAAGGTTTTTTATGAATGAATGAATGAATACCTTCACCCAGAGTCTTCGGGCTGTGCTGCAGGGCATGGGAGTTCAGGAAAGGACACTGAGCTGTTGGCCCAGCTGAGAACAAAACAGGCACTGGACGTTGCAAGAAGTCCCTGCTCTGTCCTCCTAAAAGCCATCTCCTCTTTGGCTTCGCTTAGGCTTGCAGAATGGGGAGGGGGTGGAGGAGAGTGAGGAAGGAAGGCAAGTTCTTTAATTTCTGGGCCATTTTCCCATTTTTTTGTGGGAAAAGTCCCCTGCACTTATCTGCACAGATTGTCAGATTGTCTGGCAGAAACCCCAGCTAGGGCCCTTTGGGGAGAAGAAATGCATGATTCAGCCCGTGGGGTGAATTGATGAGGGAGGCTGGGGGTGAGGCGGGGGGGGGGGGGGGGGGGAAGACTGAGGGGCATGGATTCCTTCAGGCAAGAGAGCTGTGGGGAAGAGGACAAAGACAGTGAGGACATCAGATCGTCAGATCGAAGCCAGCCAATGTCCCAGGTAGAAGGCAGGCTCCCGTGTACCACTTCCGGGAGGCCAAGCTGCTTTGGCCAGAAAGCCAAGAAATAGGATAGGACTGATTGAGTGACTGATTCAGCAGTGGGGTTGCTCTTGGTCCAGGCCCAACCTGGAAATTACAGCCGTGGCTTGCAGCTTCCGGGACAGCTACTGGAATCAGGGGCCTGCTGGTGACTGTGGTCGACAGCCGCAGGGCCTTGCCTCGCCTTCCTGGGCCATGGTCATTGACTGGGGGAGGGGCTCTTGCTCCTGCCCCAGGCTGGAGAGCTGCCACCAGCAGGGCCCTGCCAGGGTCACCCGAAGCACAGATGTCAGAGAAGATTAGCCCGGCCTCACCTTGGGCCTACCAGATGAGGACGGTGAATTCCGTCTTCATTTACGCTGGCCGTGAGGAGGCAGGTTTGTGCAGGCGCCAACCTCGTACAAAGACCGCCAGTGGCTTTCGTGTCCTAGCTTTGCTGTTGCGGTGTGGCTTGGGAAAATTCACGTCCCCTTTCTGAGCCTCGGTTTCCCAACCTGGACATAGAGACAATGGCACCTGCCCTGGCTGATGAGACTGTGGCGATGGCCGAAGCTCAACACTTGGAAGAAAAACGAGATGAGAATGAATTTCATGATGGTGATGACATCCCGTCCACCTTCCCCTCGTGAGAAAAGGAACTGCAGCCCATTTCAGAGATGAGGAAGTGGAGGCGTAGGGAGGTTAAGCATCCGAGATCAGGTTGGATGGTGAGTGGCTGAGCTAGCATTCCGGCTGTGTCCACCTACCCGCTGCTTCACGGTTGCCTGTGGGTTCCTCATACCATTTACATTTAAAGAGTTTTTTTTTAACAAAACAAAAAACAAAAAAACTAGCCTTAAGGGGCGCCTGGGTGGCTCAGTCAGTTGAACGACTCACGTCATGATCACGCTTGTGTGTTCGAGCCCCGCATGGGGCTCTGTGCTGACATCTCAGAGCCTGGAGCCTGCTTCAGATTCTGTGTCTCCGTCTCTCTGCCCCTCCCCACTCGCACTCTGGCTCTCTCTCTCTCTCTCTCTCTCAAAAATAAATAAACATTTAAAAAATGTTTTTTAAATATTAGCCTTGAAATTCAGAACCAGAGACAACAGTTGCTTTGGTAATTTTCAAATTTAGAAATAAGCAAGATTGCAAGGATCAGCTCACAGAAACCTCTCCGCAAACTCAAAGTATCTGGAGGTTTGTCCCCCCAAATCCTTGAAACGGGAGCAGCAAAGTTAGAGCTGGGTGGGGTTTTTTTTGTTTTTGTTTTGTTTTTTTTTTTTTTTGCAGAGCTCACCAAGTAGCAGGAACTTTAAAGATGAGGTATTTCCCCTTCCCTCATCTCACAGATAAGGATTGTGGGTCTCGAGACGGGAGGGACCACTACGGTGTCTCACTCGTCTGGTTAGAAGCAGAGCTAGGACGAGAACCTGAGTCTCCCTTACTTACTCTCCACACGATGATCTTTCCAAAAATAGCAGCTGCCTGTGGATTCATCGCAAGTGACCGGGAGATCTCAGGAAGTGACAGGTGACAGTTTCAAAGAGCCCTTCACCAAGTCGCAGGGGACCTTGCCCCTGCTGAGGCGCTTAAGGGCTGCATAGGTGGAGGTTCAAGGCCCGGGCTTACCTCTAGGGGGTCCATCAACTATCCATCCTTATCCCTCAAGCTCCTCTTTGATGATACTTCATCTCTAGGGCTCCACCTTTGTGCTCTAGCCTGGAGGTCTCCTCACCACCAGTGGCCACATCCACCCACCCCTCTCAATATCCTGCCTCAGTCTCCCCCACTGCCGCCACCCTTTCCATGTATCCAATTTTCACTCTTAAGAGACTCACTCTGCCTGCTCCATGAAGTGTACCTCAGGTTCTCCAGCCCTCCCTCCCTTCTCTGAACCAGGATAATAATCAGTACTATAATACGCAACGATTACGAGGTTTAGTATGTGCTGAGTGCTAGGTTAGGAGATCGCCTCAGATAAGCCCTCGGTGCGTTATGGCTCATTTTTATCCCCATTTTGAAGCGGAAGAGGATATAGGCATCTGGAGAGCTGAAGAACTTGTTCAAGGTTACACGGCTTGTCAGTGATAGAGCTGGGCCACAAGCCCAGGGCCCCACTCTTGCCACTGGGCTACTCTCAAGGGAAGAACAGGGAAATGCCTGCTCATTTCACTCTCCCTGGTTCTGAGAGAAACAGGCAGAGTTGGCTCTCAGAAAAGACCATCCTTACCTGCCTCACCTTCCAGAGAAGGACTCTGTGCTGCTGTGAAACAGGCAGACTTAAGTCAGCCAGTCCTCCCCGCTCCCCACTAGATGGTTTCCTGCATTCCTGGAACACAGGATCTCTTTTTGTAGTAGCGAAGTGAGTGGGCTCTTTCCATCCATCGTGGTAAAAGTGTCTGTGGTCAGTTGCCTGCAGAATCTCCTCCCTGTCTTTCCTCCCTTCTTACCTTCCCGCTCTCTGGTCACCTCCGAGCATTTCCAAGAACCTCGCCAGCTCATGCCTGTGGCCCAGGTTCCCCACTTCTGTCCGTAAGTCTGGAACAGGCTCATGTCTGCTACATCAAGGAAGGGGCCTCTCCCAGATCCCTGAGCATTTCCTCAGATGGGATGAGATCAGCGCCTCACCATCATACTTCCCTACTGACCACCCCGGGCTGCTCTGAGCCAGCCACGTAAGTGTTGAGGGTGCTGGAGGCCTCAAAGACGTGCTCCCGGAGAGCTTAGATCAGGGAGGTAATAAGCACAGTTACCCTCAGGGACAGAATGGCTCCCATGTCAGCAAGACTGAGCCACATCCTGATGGCAAAGTCTAAACAAAGACTGTGTAGGTCAGATGGAGGAGGGGCTGGCCAATGACGGAAGAGTGGAGAAAGGTGATGTGTCCAGACCAATCCTGGCAGTGCCTGGAAATCCAGGGACTGCCTGGAAATACCCTGGTCTTTGGACCGGTGGCACTTTCACGTGCAGGACAAGTTCATTCATTCAGTCTCCAGTCATTCATACTTTCATCAGATGCACCTGTGCCAGATATTCCTCTAGAGTCTGGGATTCATTGGCCAATGGAACATGAGTTCCATTTATCACAGTGTATAACTTTATTTTTAGCTGTGTTTGGCTCTTTATGTCCCACCTCCACAGTTAGACTGTAAGCTCTGTTCTGTTCGATGCTGTCACCCCAGTGCTCCCCATGGCACTTGATAAATGTGTGTTGGTTGAATGCGAGACACGTTATCCCCGAGGAGACGAGACATGCAGGAAATGGTGTCAACACCCAGTGAGGACTCCAGCCTCACTGGCAAGGCCATCTAGGTGTGAGAGGGATGGTCCCCCTGTCCTCACTCGGAAGTGGCCCTTGAGCCACTTCCTGCCAGAGATGAGAGTCCCCCTTCGGGAAGAGAATGTGGGCACACTGACATGAGTACTTAGTTCCGCTTGAAGGTTAACAATGAGGTATTTAGGTGTATCCATGAAATGTGTATGTTTTATTCACGGGAACCTGTCCCTCCCCACTAAGGTGAGGTCTCTGGGTGGGAGGCCAGATGGAGCCAATAACGGCTGGTGTCCCGTGTGCCTGGCCAAGAGTGAATGAGATGCGCGCCCTCTTGAGGCCTTGAGGAGATGGTCAGCCTGGGATCCCCAGAGGCCACCCTCAGGGTCAGCCTGGGAGACCTCCTTTCCACTTGAAAGTCCCTATCAAGGTGCCCCAGTTCTGGAGCATCATTGAATCGGTGCCTAAGGGCTGCTTCCCATCCTCTGTCCACTTCCACAGAGCTGGAGACCACGTGGGCAAGGAGGTCTCTGGGGGATCCCCTAATCCAACTCCCTCAGTTTATTTTTATTTATTACGGCATATGCCATACATATAGGAGTGCACAAGAGATATGTGTTTAGTTTATACAATCAGAAAAATGAACACCGTGTGCACATCATCCAAATTAAGAAAGGAAACATTACCGATGCTTCAGAACTGCCCACCCCCATTTCCTGCAATAACCGCCCCCCCTCGGCATACACACTAGAGGCAATCACATCTCGATTTGGGGTTAACCAGTCTTTACTTTGGAAAATGGTTTTACCACCTAATACATATTTTCATGATTGAGTTACAATTCACATACCATAAAGCTTCCCCATTTAGAGTTACCAATACAGTCAATTTAGTATATTTACATGGTTGTGCAAAGGTCACCACTCTCTAATGGCAGAACATTTTTATCACCCCCCAAAGAAACCCTGTGCCAGTGACATGAGTACTTAGTTCTACTTGAAAGTTAACAATGTGCCAGTTAGCAGTCACCCCCCCCCCATTCCTCCCTCCCCATATCCCCTAGAAACCACTAATCCACTTTCTGTCTCTATAGATTTTTCTTTCTGGGTATCTTACATAAATGGAATCGTACAATTAAGTGACGTCTTATGCCTGGCTTTTCTCACTCCGCATGTTTTCAAGGCTTATCCATGTTGTGGCATGTATCAGTTCACTTCTTTTTGTGGGCAAATACTATTCCATTGTACAGATATATCACATTTTGTTTATCCGTCCATCGGGTGGTGATGAATATGTGTGTCGTTTCTTCTTTATGGCTCTTGTGAGTAACGCTCTTGCGAACACGTGTGCATACGTTTTTATGTGAACGTATGTTTTCAATTCTCTTTGATAGGAGTGGGATTTCTGGGTCACATGGTTACCCTATGTTTAATCATTTGGGGAACTGCCAATCTGCCTTCCAAAGTGTCTGCGGCATTGTACCACCAACAATGGCTGTGCATCGTTGTCTCTACATCTCTTGCTATTGTCTGTCTTTTTCATCACAGCCATCCTGGTGGGTGTGAAATAGTATCTCATTATGACTTTGATGTGCATGCTCTTAGTAACTAATGACGTTGAGCACCTTCTCACGGACTTATTGGCCATGTGTGTCTCTTCTTTGGAGAGATGTCTACTTGAATCACGTGCTCATTTTTTAATCGGGTGATATGTGTTTTTAAAGAATTAATTTCTTCAAATTCATTTCCACCTACAAAATGAATTTCCACCTACAAAAGAATGAACTTGTGCTCCTGTCCAAGACCATCTATAGAAATGAACTCAAAATGGATCAAACACTTAAAATAAGAGCAAAAACAACAAAACTCTTGGAGGGAAACCTGTGTAGATCTTTCTGACCTCGGCAATGACCTTAGAAAATGATTTCCTCCATTTCCTAGACATGACACTAAAAGTAAAGGCAACAAAAGGAAGAATCGAGAAACTGAACATCATCAAGATTAAAACTTTTTGTGCTTCCAAAGCCACTGTCAAGAGAGAGAGCACAAGAGGGTGACGGGGCAGAGGGAGAGACAGAGAATCTTAAGCAAGCTTCACACCCAGCACTGAGCCTGATGCGGGGCTTGGTCCCATTCCGGGATTGTTATGTGAGCTGAAATGAAGAGTACGACATTCAACTGACTGACCCACCCAGGCGCCCCCACTGCCTAGAACATTCTTCAAAGTGTTTCCTGGTGAACAGGTGCAGAAATGTCTTTATTTCACAGTGGAATTCGAATTACAGGATTTCCACATGTTCAACCCTAGATAAGGGTAAACATTTTCCAAATAGTTTCATCAACCTAAAAGCCCACCAGCAGTGGGAGAGGGTTTCATGGCTTTATAACCTTACCAACACTTGGTGTTGTCAGACATTTTAGGTTTTGCCTATCTCATGAATGTATAATTGTATCTCATTTTAACTTGCAGTTTCCTGATGACTGTTGGGGTTGAGCCTCTTTTCCTATAGTTATACAGTTGTATACTATCTATGTTTCTCTGTCTATGACATCCCTGTTCTTTTTTTTTTTTTTTTTTTTTTTGCCCATTTTTCAATCATTTGTCATTTTCTTCTTGATTCGTATTTATAAATTCTGGAAGCGATTCAATACCTTGTTAGTTTTAATTGTTGCCATTACCTTCTGCTAGTTTGTGGTTTGTCTTTTTACTCCCTTTACGGTATCTTTCCATGAACAAAAATTCTTAATTTTAATGTAGTTAAATTTATCAGGCTTTGTCTTTATGGCTTGTACTCATTGTGTCTTAAGAAATCGTGCCCTACTTGGAGGTCGTAAAGATAGTCTCTTATATTATCTTCCAATACTTTTATGGCTTTTCATTTTACGTTTAAGCCTTTATTCCATCTGGAGTTGATTTTTGTGTATTGTGTAAGCTGGGGGATCTAATTTCACTTTTTTCCATATGGATAACCAATTGTCCTAGTACCACAGATCTGCAATGTCTGGTCTGTCGTAAATCAAGTTCTTGCATATGTGAGGGCTTGTTTTGGGGCACCCTATTCTGTTTCGTCCCTATGCTAATACCACATTGTCTTAATCATCGTATCGTTATGATAAATCCAGATATCTGGCAAGGTGAGTCCACCATCTGGTTTGTTGGGGATTTTAAAATCAGAGTGTCTTGGCTAGTCTTGACTTTTTTGCTCTTTCCGTAAATTTGAGAATCAGCTTGTTAAATTCTAAAAAAAAAGAAATACTTTTGGGATTTGAATTGGAATTATATTGAATTTACATACCAACTTTAAAGACCTGACACCATGAGATCATGATTTATTACTGTTTCTTTTGTAGCAAATGCTGTTTGTGTCCTGTTTAAGAAACCGTTGCCTGTTTCTGGGAATGCAAGCTGGTGCAGCCACTCTGGAAAACAGTATGGAGGTTCCTCAAAAAACTAAAAATAGAACTACCCTACGACCCAGCAATTGCACTACTAGGCATTTATCCACGGGATACAGGTGTGCTGTTTCAAAGGGACACATGCACCCCCATGTTTATAGCAGCACTAGCAACAATAGCCAAAGTATGGAAAGAGCCCAAATGTCCATAGATGGATGAACAGATAAAGAAGATGTGGTATATATATATATATATATATATATATATCAGTATATATATATATATATAACCAGTATATATACTGATATATATATATATATATATATATATATATATATATATATATATATATAAATGGAGTATTACTTGGCAATCAAAAAGAATGAAATCTTGCCAATTGCAACTACGTGGATGGAACTGGAGGGTATTATGCTAAGTAAAATTAGTCAGAGAAAGACAAATATCATATGACTTCACTCCTATGAGGACTTTAAGAGACAAAACAGATGAACATAAGGGAAGGGAAACAAAAATAATATAAAAACAAGGAGGGGAACAAAACAGAAGAGACTCATAAATATGGAGAACAAACTGAGGGTTACTGGGGGGAGTGGGGGGGATGGGCTAAATGGGTAAGGGGCATTAAGGAATCTACTCCTGAAATCATTGTTGCACTATATGCTAACTAATTTGGATATAAATTTTTAAAAAGAAAATTAAAAAAAAAAAAGAAACTATTGCCTGTTTCGAGGTCATGAAAATATTCTCTAGTGTTTTCTTCTATTATTTTGTCATTATTGTAAAACTTTTTTGCTCTTCACATTCAGGTCTGCCATCTAATTTTGGATTTGTTTTGGGTTTTTTTGTTTTTTTTGTTTTTTGTATTTCAGCTAGTAGGCCAAATAGATTTTTTTTTTTTACATGTGAATAGCCAATCAACCTACTACCATTTATGAGAAAATAATCCGTTCTTATACTACATTAGATGGTCTCCTTTATCATAAATCAGGTGACAGAATATGTGTGGATCACTTAATAGATTCCTATCTGTTTCATTATTCTGTTTGTATATGAAACATGTTGTTTTAACCACGACGGCTTTATGACAGGTTTTGCTACCTGGTGGTGAAAATCTTCCAGCTTGGTTTTCCTGAAGATTTTTTTAAATATTTTACATCTTTTAGCCTTTTTATGTGGATTTTAGAATTAACTTGTCTATGCTCACTGAATACACACACACAGAGTTTTTGATTGGAATTAGATTGTATTTATAGACTAATTTGAGAAAACTGACATTTTCACAATATTAAATCTTTCAATCCATAAACATGGTATATTCCTCCCCCTTTTAAGGAGGAATATATCCATTTTTAAAAAGATATTTTAAGTAATCTCTACACCCATCGTGGGGCTCGAACTTACAACCCTAATATCAAGAGATACGCACTCTGCAACTGAGCCAGCCAGATACCCCAGGAACGTGTCCTCTTTAAACATCTTTCCTCAGTAATGTTTTGTAGTTTTCACCATAGGAGACTTGCATATTTTGTGAGGTTTATTCCTAGGTACTTGATGTTTCCTGATACTATTATAAGTTGTCTTTTAAATCCTACTTATTTCTGGTATACAAAAATAACATAAATTTTTAGTATTAACTTTGTACGCAATGACCTAGTGAAATTCACTTATTAATTCTAGCAGTTTGACTGTAGATTGTTTTTGGATTTTCTAGGCACAAATTAATGTTATTTGTGAATAAAAAATGTTTTGTTTCTTCCTTTCCAATCTGTATGTCTTTTATTTCTTTTCCTGCCTCATTGCACTTGGCAGGACCTCTAGTACAATGTGGAAGGCATCTAATAGGAGCCATCCGTGTCTTGTTCCTAATCTCAGACAGAAAGTTTTCATTATTTTATGTTGATATTATAACAGCAATAATAGAAATTGTATTGGGGCGCCTGGGTGGCTCAGTTGGTTAGGCGTCTGACTTCGGCTCAGGTCGTGATCTCACAGTTCGTGGGTTCGAGCCCCACGTCGGGCTCTGTGCTGACAGCTCAGAGCCTGGAGCCTGCTTCGGATTCTGTGTCTCCCTCTCTCTCTGCCCCTCCCCTGCTCATGCTCTGTCTCTTCTTGTCTCAAAAATAAATAAAAACATTAAAAAAAATTTTTAAAAATTGTATTAAGCAATTATACAATAGCAATATTAGGCATGATGTTTCTTGTAGTTTTTTTCTAGATACCTCTTAAAGTTTAATAATGTTCCCTTATATTTATAGTTTGATATGAGTTTTTATCATAAATATGTTAACTTTGGTCAAATATGTTTTCTGAATCTATCAAGATGATCATATTATTTTTTTCTTTCTTTTGTTAATATTGTGAATTATATTAATCGATTTCCTAATGTTAACCCAAACTTGCATTCCTAGAATAAACCCCAAATATCATAACATGTTATCCTTTTTTAATATGTTGCCAGATTTTATTGACTAGCACTTTGACAAGGATTTTTGCAGCTATATTCATGGGAGATGATGATTTTGACTTTTCATTTTTTGTGATTTTTGCTAGGGTGTAATATCAAAGTGATGCTGGCCTTACAAAAAGTGTTAAGAAGTGTTCCTTATTTTGATGTTTTCTGGAAGATTTGTGAAATTAGTATTCTTTTTTCCTTAAGTGTTTAGAAGAATTCATTTGTAAATCCATTTATTCCTAAAGTTTTCGTTCTAGGGAGATGTTTAAAAAATCAAATTCCTTTAATAGATATTAGACTATTCAATGTTTCCATTTCTTCTGCCAACGTTGATAAATTGTCTTTTTTGTCTTCTAAAATTTTGTCTTCTAAATTTTCTAATTTATTCAAATAAAATTGTTCATAATATATTATTTTTTGACATCTGTAAGATTCATAAAGGTGTCTATATTTTCATTTCTGATATTGGAAATTATATATTCTCTCTTTTTTTCTTGATCAGACTTGCTAAGGAGTTATCAATGTATTAATCTTTAAAAAAAAAACAAAATTTGGGGTTTGTTGTTTTTTCCCATTGCCCAGTTACTTTCTATTTTTTTAACCTCTGCCTCTACCTTTATTCTTTCCATCTGCTTTATTTAAGATTATCCTTCTGAACTTCTTTGTGTCTGTTAGACACAGTATATTTGAGCCTTTTTTTCCTTTTCTAAGGAAACAGAGCTAGAACTTATAAATCAACAGTGTAGGTAAAATGTCCTACAAGCTTTTGTACATATAATAGTTTCATTATTGTTCAGTTAGAAGTATTTTCATTTCTGCTGTGAGTGCTTCATTGACCTAAGAATTATTGAATAGAATGGTATCCTTAAATTAAAATTCTAAAAAAAAAACTTAAAAAAAAAAAAAAGGAGGCACCTGGGTGGTTCAGTCAGTTGAGCGTCCGACTTCGGCTCAGGTCATGATCTTACGGTTGATGGGTTTGAGCCCCACATTGGGCTCTGTGCTGATGGCTCAGAGCCTAGCGCTTGCTTTGGATTCTGTGTGCCCCTCTCCTTCTGCCTCTCCCCCGTTCACACTCTGTCTCTTAAAAATGAATAAACGTTAAAAAAAAATTTTTTTAACTCAATGTGTGAGGTTTTTTTCTAATGATCTTTTGGTTATTTGTTTTCAACTCCATTGCATTATATTTAGAGAATATGACCTGTATGATACCAATTCTTTGGAACTTTTTGAGATGAATTTTGCAACTTGCTATAAAGTCATCACAGGGGCGCCTGGGTGATTCAGTCGGTTAAGTGTCTGACTCTTGATTTCGGCTCAGGTCATGATCTCACAATTTGTTGAGTTTGAGCTCCTTATGGGGCTCTCTGCTGTGTGCAGAGCCTGCTTGGGATTCTCTCTCTCCCTCTCTCTCTGTCCCTTCCCCCCTCAAATATAAACATTAAAAATAAGTTATCATGAATGTTTCCTATGTGTGTCTGACAGTTCCTGTATTCTTTAATTGTTGGGTGTAATATTCTATATATGCCCATTGGATCAAAATTTGCATATTGTGCTATTACAGATATTTTAAACATTTTATTACTCCACAGATACTAGAAAAAGTGTGTTAAAAATCTTTCACTATAAGGTCTATTTGTCTATTTTTTCACTGTAGATATGAAAATTTGCTTTCATCTTGTGAAGATATGTTATTACATGCATACAAATTTAGAAGTTCATATTGGTAAATTTTTCTATTTACCGTTATATACTGTCCCTCTTTAATTGTAAAATACTTTTGGTCATAAAGTTCTTTTTTGTTTTTTATTGATATAAAAGTCCAGATTTATTTTGTTAGTATTTGCCCAGCACATCTTTTTCCATGCTGAGACTTTCGATCTTCTGTTGTTCTTTGTTTAAAATTTTTTTTAACATTTATTTTACTTTTGAGAAAGAGAGAGACAGAGCATAAGCAGGGGAGGGGCAGAGAGAGAGGGAGACACAGAATCTGAAGCAGCCTCCAGGCTCTGAGCGGTCAGCACAGAGCCTGACACGGGGCTCGAACTCATGAACCACAAGGTCATGACCTGAGGCAAGGTCGGTTGCTTAACCACTGAGCCACCCAGATGCCCCTGTTGTTCTTTGTTTTAAACACGGCTGTAGCAAACAGCTTATCATTGGCATTTTCCTTTTTAACCCAATCTGACAACTTTTCTCTTTTAACTTGAGTTTTGTCTATTTACCCTTCTTGTGTGATGTATTTGAGTTTACTCCTAATATCTCATTATGTACTATTTCCTTTTCTGGCTTTTTTTGTCTCCTTTTCCACCGATTTCTTTTGGCCTTCTTTCTCATGTATCGGGTTTTTCCTCTTTCCCTTTACTTTATTAGAAGTTGTAAGTTTAAAAATTTTTTTTAACGTTTATTTATTTTTGAGAGAGAGAGAGAGAGAGAGAGACAAAACACGAGTGGGGGAGGAGCAGAGAGAGAAGGAGACACAGAATCTGAAGCAGGCTCCAGGCTCCGAGCTGTCAGCACAGAGCCCAACGTGGGCTTCAAACTCACCAACCGCGAGATCATGACGAGAGCCGAAGTCGGACGCTTAGCCAATGGAGCCACCCAGGAGACCTGGAAGTTATAAATTCTTTGTCTGTTTGTTTAGTGACTGTCCTATTTATCTTGAAATGCGGATTGAGATTTTAACACATGCTGAAGATATTATTTACCTTTCTACCGGGTAATATGAAGATCTTAGATTTCTATAATTCCAACAATCTCTTGTGATTCATTTGCTATCATTGTCCAGTATTCTAGTTTTACCTTGTTTCTTCCACTACGTAAGTTAGTCAATAGTATTGGTATTTTATGCAATTATTTTCTATTTGTCTGCATCTTTACAAATACCTTTGCCATCGTGACTTCTTGCATCTTAAATCTTCTGTCTGGGACTATTTTCCTTCCTGCGTGAAGCACATACTTTATAATTTCCTTGAGTGAAGATTTTGGGGGATAAACTCAGTGTTTGTTTATCAGAAAATGTTTTATTTTATCCTAATTCTTGAAGGATAATTTCACTAGGTATAGAATTCTATACTGGTGGTTATTTTCTCTCAACTCATTACTTTTCTGTTAAAAGATCAGTTACCAGTCGAATTGTCTTTTCTCTCTAGCTGCTTTGAAAATATTTACTTCATGTCTAGGTGTGTGTGTGTGTGTGTGTGTGTGTGTGTGTGTGTGTGTTTACTCTTGGAATTTATTAGGTTTTCTGGATATATGGATTAGAAGCTTTCAATAATTTGGGGAAATTATTATTATTATTTTTCTAATTTTTATTTTAGAGAAAGAGAGTGAGCACAAAGCAGGGGAGAGGGGAAAACAGAGAGAGAGAGAATCTCAAACAGGCTCCATGTTCAGCCCAGAGCCCAATGTTGGGCTCAATCCCATGACCCTGGGATCGTGACCTGAGTTGAAATTGAGAATTGGACCCTCAACCAACTGAGCCACCCATGAGCCCCCTGGAAATTATTAGCATTTATTTCTCAAAACATCTCTTCTCCATTTTCTCTTTACCTATTTCTGGAAATTAATTCAAAATATATTTAAAAATTTCACGATATCTTCCATGTCTCCTAACACCTCCTTCTCTTTCATATTTTCTAGCTCTTTGTGTCCACATTTGGCTGTCTTTTGAAAATATTTTCCAATTTACAAATTTTCCACTCAGTGTCCAAACTGTTCATTAACCAGTTCATTTGGGTTTTAAGTTTTAGCTCTTGTATTTTTTCAATTCTCAGTCTACTTGGTTCTATTTCAAACCTGCTCATTCCTTGTTCATATTTATAACAACATTTTTTATTTCTTTCCATGTGTGAAATCTAGCTTTTCCATCTCCTAACTCCAGAATATGAAGTCCTTGTGGATCTTTTGTTTGTGGTTTCCAGTGATCCTTCCTTTTGATATCTTATTTCCTTGTGTATTTTATTTCATTTTGTTTTTACTGCGAGTTTCTCCTTTTCCTTGGAGGTTTATTTGTGGAATTCTTTGAGGGTTGGATTTAAGTTTAGTCCCTTCAGAAATTATTTATATTTGTTTCTTTCAACGTAGGACCACTTAAAATTAAAATCTCCGTTCGAGGTTTTTGGGCCACACTGATTATGAACCTGAACTGGAAACTCACACAAAGGTCACCTTATAGTTTTGAATTTTCAGAGTTATTTTTAGATTTTATAAAGACTAGTTTCAATGCTTTACCCTCTTTGAAGAATCCATTTCTTATTCATTTCCACTGAAGACAAAGCTTTTTAGGGATGTCTTAGCTTTATGCAAAGAGCTCTTCTATTAGATTTTCTACCTTGGGGGACCCCTAAGCCTCCTGTTCTGTTCCCTGCTTCTGTAAAACCATAAAATAGAAGCTCAAGATACCCCAATTTTTTTAAATGTTCATTTATTTTTGAGAGAGGGAGAGCGAGAGCAAGAGAGAGAGAGTGGAGGGAGGGGCAGAGAGGGTGGATGCCGGGCAGAGAGAGAAGGGTACAGACGATCTGAAGTGGGCTCTGTGCTGACAGCAGAAAGCATGATGCGGGGCTTGAACTCACAAACCTCGAGAGAATGACCTGAGCCAAAGGTGGATGCTTAACGGACTGAGCCATCCAGGTGCCCCCAAGAGCCCCCAATTTTGACAGATATCCACAATTCCAAAGAGAGCTTTGGCTCTCCCAATTTACACTCAACGATTTTGGGTTTCGCCTCATTTGTGATTCCTTACCTTTATGCCAGCTTGGCAGTGTGCAGTTGAAAATATTTTCTCCTTTCACAGCACTATGTATTCTTTCATTTGGTAGAGTTGTTCATGGTCTGCCATCATGGAGGAAAAAGAAGTCTCTGTCACTTCACAAAAAGGAGCCTAATGCCTCGAGAGAAGAAGTCAGCTCTCTGCCACGCAGATGCTGGCATTGTCAGGGCAGGTAAATGAGTCCGCTGAGAGTAGTGCTCATAGAAGGATCTCTGGGGCCAGGGCTGACCTGGCGGATTGCTCTGCCAGGGCCACTGTGGGAGGTGTGGCTGAGAGAAGTCTCTGATTTACGGTTAAGGCGATCAAGTGTCCCCAGCGCCCTCCTATCCTTCTCTTCTCTCCTCCACCTTCCCCTACCGTACTTGTGTCCCACCGTGCACGCCATCACCATCCACTTCATAAGAGGATGATGTGGAACATGACAGGAGGCTAAGGCCAGTCTAGCTGGAGATAGAATAATACGCTTTTTCCCAATCATGGTCCCCTCCAGAAAATGCTCTTTGCGCCTTCTATCTACCACCAACCACTGGCACTTGCCGGGTTTCAGCTGGTCTCCCTTGCCTCCCTGCCTCACATTCAGCAGCAACCACCTAATGTCTAGCCTGTGGTCCTCTGATAGCCAGCCAGATACTGGCCTGGGTGCCCAGGAAGGAAATACCAGCCTTGGGGAGTGAAGTGCCACCTTTGGCTGCTGAACACTCCACTGCATTTGCGTTCTGGTCTCTGCTCCAGAAAGAGTAAGCAGAAGAAAGGCGGGCATGTGGGCTCATTACCTTCATCTTCTTGAGAGCTCATAACTTATTTACTGAATGCTCCCTTTACATTAGGCCCATACACTCTTGCCTGCACTAACTCATCTAATTTTCAAGCAACCCTGGAGTTAAAGGAGGTCAACCCTCTTGCCCAAGGTCCCCTCTTGGTAAATGGTGCTGGGATGCAAACCAGGTCAAACTGTCTGATTCCAGACATCATGATCCCGACCCCCCACAATTTATGACCTAAAGCGACCTTTTGGATAATCTGATGCAACCCTTCCATTTTGCAGAAGAGGAAACTGAGACTCCCGGAAATAAAGCAATTGGCCTAAGCGCATGCAGATTTTCCTCTTGATGAGGTATTCCTCCAATAAGTGAAAGCAGAACATGGGTGCTTTCACTGATACAAAGAATTTCATGTTCCTCTAGGGCAAAGGGAGCACACGGGCCAGGGGAGAGTCCCACAGCATTGCCCCCTGTGAAACTCTGACCCCAGCCAGACTCCAGACGTAGAATCAAGAGAGCCTGGCACTGGGATCCCTCCTTCACATCTCCTACACACCAAGTTGGAGGAGGAGGCAAATTCCCTGCCTCTTTCTCCGGGTACTCCCCCGGCTGCCTGCCTGCCGCCTACCCACAGGGCTGTGGTCAGGCCAGCCTGGGACGTATTGGATGCTGCTAGATTTCCATCTTCCCGTCCAGCCTTGGAAACCCCCCTCCCAGATCTTTGCAGATTTGGGGAAAACTGAAAAGTTGGCTCTCCTTTCTGACATCCTGTGGAACACCAAGCCTGGAATAAAAAACAGAGCCGCCAAGCTATGGCACAGTCTCATTGAAAATGAGAGCCCCGGTGGAGGAAAAGTCAAGCTGCCCAAATGCAGAAAGTATGCCAACCTCCAAAGACAGACAAAGGGGCTAAGGCTTTGTTGTTAATATTGCTGTTGTTTCATATTACTTCCTTTGTGGAAGAAAATATCTGAAGAAGCCATTCCCCACCTAGAGGGGTGTGTGGTGTAGACCAGAATGATGGGTGTAGTGTGTATAGGGGGTGGGGGAGGGCAAGGGGGGGCCAGCGGGTACAGTGGTGATTCCGTGGGGTAGGGGGTCTCATGAGACACAGTGTTTAAAACAATATTTTTGGGGAGAGCTGGAGGTACCCTCCCCAGACCACTTAGCCCAACACCCTTGTTCTACAAATGAAGAAACTGGGGCTCACTGTGGGAAAGGGACGAGCCTGGGAATCTACCACCAGTGAGTGGCAGCCACAGTTTAGGAGCCAGAAAGGGAAAATCTTGGTTTCTTTGAAGTCCGTCACTTGTCAGCCAGTAACCCCAGTGGAGAACTGCTCTCCAGTGTGGAACTCAGGGGTCATCAGTCCCAACTGTCATCGGGGAGGGAGCAGGAGATACTTAGATGGGCTGCAGAGCCTTTACAACCCACAGCCCACCTCCAGCGGTTCTTCCCTTCATTTGTACTTGGCACTGACCACTTGTGGCACAGCATCTATCACATTGTAAAGCACCTGTCTCATGTCTGCCTCCTGTGAGCTTATAAAAGCCATCTTCATAGTGCCGGGACCACACACATGGCAGGCGCTCCATAAATGTTTGTTGAATGAATGAACAAATAAGTGGATGGATGCATGCGTATTTAGATAGATAAGGGAATACACCAACTGGTATTTTCCCAATGAACAAGATTTCAGTTCAGCGTTGTAGAAAGTTCCCAGCATCTAGAAACAAGAGGTGGGTGGTTAAATCGGTGTTCGCTGCTTACCAGCCATATGACCTCCTGTGAGTCGCTCAGCCCATGCTTGGCACTTGGCAACAACTGGACTCACCAAGTGCCAGTCCCTGTTTTAAATGCTCACCTCACATTGCCTCCTACAAAACTCACAAATAACCAATGAATTAAGCATTGTTATTCCTATTTTACAGACGAAGAAACAAAGGTGCAATCAGGTTAAGAAACAGGGACCTTTATAAAGCTTGAAATTAAGGTCCCATGTTATGTGCTTCTTGATGTGTGGTGAAATCAAGGGGGGTCCCAGTGGCCTAATGGTCAGCTCCCCTCTTCCCTCTGCTCTTATAGATAAACTTCTTTAGCCAACTCCTCTTATTCGATGGGCCAGGTGCAATTCTTGCTTATCCCTGAATAGCATGTTTTAGCTCCTCGCCAGACCACAGAATTATATAAACAAGCCAGTCACAACCTCCTGCAGGAACCAGGAGGTGCCATTCCCTCTTGATGTTACAAAGCCTGACTCCCTCAACCCCCAGTTGTTCACCCTGTTCCCAAGTGAGACTCTGTGTGGTCCTGCATGGTGGTGGTGTCCTCTTCCCTAGGCTGTGAGGATAAGTAACAAATAAGCTACTGTTGGTCTCATCTGTCTAGTGTGTGTTCAGCCATCCCCATAACCCTAGGGTGGTAATCTCCCCATCACCAATGGGGCGAAGAGGTCATCAAAACAGAGACTTGCCCAATGTCACACAGCTAGTGTGCTATGAAGTTGGGACTTGAACCTTAGCATCTGATTCCAGAGCCGACAACCTTTACCTTTGTGCTAAATTGCTCACAGTAAGCATTCAATAATTACTATCTCATTAGTCTGTAAGCATCATAACGTCAAGGGCAGTGTCTGTTCAGAACTGCATCCCCAGCGTCTAGCATGGCACCAGGAGTATGAAGGGATAGTTCAATAAAGTTTTATAAATGAATAAGTGGATGAACAAACCTCACCCTTCTGAATGTCAGTTTCCTCATCTAAAATATTAGAATAATCATCTCCATTTACCTCACTAGAGAGAGTTTGTCATAGAGGGTAAAATCTATAGGTCTGTAATCAGATGACTTGGGTTTAAATCCAGGTTCCCCCAATCATGTAACCTTGGACGAGCTTCTAAACACTCTGCGATTCAGTTTTGCTGTTATCAGATGAGGATAATAACAGAACCTACCTCACTGAGTTCTCATAAGGTCTAAATGAGTTTGCGTATGTGAGCACCCAATAATGTTAGCTATTACTATTAATTTATGGGGATATTGTGAAGGACATGTTAGGATGCGCATGTAAAGACTCAAGGAGAACTGTGGAATGGGTGGTTTGTCTTTGGTGATGTCCCAATCCCCTGTGGTGAACACTACCCAGCAACCATCCTGCTTCTTCCTTCCTAATAGAACCCCAATTGAAGAATTGGCCTTTCCCACTCATGACTTGAGGGAAAATGGCCCCATTCCCAGCTAGAAACAGATCAGGGCTAGTCTATTCCATTGTGATAATTTTATTTCCTTTGCCTGTGATTGGTATAGGAGAGGGCAATGAAAGATGAGGAGAGATGAGGGAAGATGTGCTAGGGTTTTCCTGTTTTTCCCCTGGATGTTTCCATGGCTGGATGGAATCAATGGACCCTGAGCTGCCATCTTGTGCCAGCTTGAGGACAATGATAAGGAAGAGGCAGAGGAGCAGGTCTGATGACCTCTGTCTGAGGTTCCTCTACCACTAGGCTTATTATTTTGTGAGGGATAATACCTTCAGTCATTATTGAAGCCCATTTGGGTCCCATTTTCTGATGCTTGCAGAAACAGCATCTCAACTGATGTAATTCTTCTTGAACTTGGCACCCTCATCCTCCTCCTATTGCAATCGATTGTTTTCAATCAATTTTTCTCTCAATCTCTCATCGCATTGCAGGGTAACTAATTGTTTTATATGTTCCTCCTGCACACACACTCTCTCCCTAGACTTTAAATTTAGGGACAGGAGGGAAGGTGTCTGCTCTGCTTGCCATTATATCTCTAGAGCCTAGATCAGGGCCTGGAACGTAGCAGACGCTTAATAAATATTTGTTGAATAAGTGAATGCATTTCTTAGTCCTTGAATTGTTATTAGATAAGACTAGATAAAATCACTGTCCCAGTACTTGATTCTGAATAGAAAATTCTAGAAGACTTACTAGAAAATTCTTGCTGGGTTTCATGAGATATTAAAGGTCATCTTGAGGAAATGACATTGGCATATTTTGGATTACACTTGCAATTTTGGCAGATTGAGTAGTGTAGACAAGTTTCCCTCTGAGGAAAACTCCCAAACTGGACAAAATATTTTCCAAAAATCAGCTTGAAAGTATGGGAAAGCTATTGAGGTAGTAAAAAATTACTGGACTGAGATCTGTAAGAGGAAGGAAGCCCAGAGAGGAACTTGGCATTTGGGCTGCCTTGTCCTGGAGGCATTTGCAAATCCAGAAGATGCAGCTGAGACACTGGGAAATATTTTTGACAACATTTGTGGGTAGGGAAAATAATTGTAGTTCAGGATCTGTGAAAGTGGGGATCATGGTAAACCTCTAAAATTTTTTAATCCTGAAGGGCATACCCTAAAAGTAAAGGTGAACTGTTAGTAATCCAGTGCTCACATAGACTGAAATCCAGCTTGTAGACATTTGAGTACCCAAGAAAGTCTCAATCCCAAAATATTATTAAATGATTAACAGTATTTGTGTGATCTGAGCTAGCTTGGGAGCCTAGCAGAAGCAAAAATTCCTTTCTGGAAGATAAAATTCCAGTTCTAAATTTATTTTTATAATTTTCAAGTACAATGACCTATGTACAATCAAAGATAGTCCCATGAGAAGATAATGCATCATATATGAGGATCAGGAGAAATAACATACAATAGAAACAGACCATAATGAATCCAGTTGATCAGACCCAGACTTTAAAATAATGATGTTTTCTGTGTTTGGGGAGATAAAAGATAAGATTTAAAATTTAAATCTTCTAAAGAACCAAATAGAAATTCTTAAAATAAAAAATTAAATAATCAAAATTAATAATTTCAAGAATAGGTTTGAGTCAGCTGGGGAAAGACCTAATAAACTGGAAGGCAAAACAGAAAAAAATATCTAGGATGAACATTAGGAAGAAAAAATAATTGAAAAATGCAAAGATAAGAGGCATAAAGGATATTGTCTTAGTCCATTCAGACCACTAAAACAATACCATAGACTGGGTGGCTTAAACAACAAACATTTATTTCTCACAGCTGGGAAGTCCAAGATCGAGGTGCCAGCAGATTGGAGTCTGGTGAGGGCCTGCTTCCTGGCCATCTCTCGCCATGGCATCACGTAGCAGAAACAGGGAGAGAGGTTTCTGAAGTCTCTTTTACCAGGAAACAAATCCTATTCATGAGGTCACCATGGTCACGATCTACCCAATCACCTCCCAAAGTCCCCACCTCCTAACACCAACATATTGGGGGTTAGGATCTCAGCATATGAATTTTGAGGGGATTCAAACATTCAGTCTATAACAGATACAGTGATAAATTCTGATAAATGTTTAGTGGAGTCCCAATGGTGGAGGAGAGATAAAATGGGACAGATCCAATATTTGAAGAGGTAAGAGCTAATGTTTCCTCCAAACTGATGAAAGGTTTAAATTCAGAGGTAAATGACGTCAAGTTAATCTCAGTAGGATATAGAAAAAGAAATCTACATCATAGCAAAATTTCTTAAAAGAAAAAGAAAAAAGAAAGATCTTCGAGGCAGCTACAGGAAAATTAGACATTTTGCCTTCAAAGGAACAAGGATTAAACTGACAATTGACCCTTCTCATCAGTAATAACAAGAATCAAGAGCGTCCGGGTGGCTCAGCTGGTTAAGCATTCGACTCTTGATTTAGGCTCAGGTCATGATTTCAAGCCCCGCATCGGACTAGCACTGACAGTGTGTAGCCTGCTTGGGATTCTCTCCCTCTCTCTCTCTCTCTCTCTCTCTCTCTCACACACACACACACACACACAAAACAAATAAATAAACATTAAAAAATAAAAAGAAATTTAAGAAAAGAAATAATGAGAATCAGAGGACAATGGGATGCTCGTTTCAATGGGATGAAAGAAAAAAAATATAATACCCAGAGAAAACATCCTTCAGGAATAAAAAGGAAATAATATCATCTTCATACAAGCAAGAACAGAGAGAATTTGACACCAAAAAGTCCATTCCTAAAGGAAATGCTAAATGGTATTCTTCTGGCAGAAGGAAAATGATCACATGTGGAAAGTCAAAGATGGAGGGAAAGCCACAAAAATGGTAAATACGTGGACAAATCCAAATACTGACTGGCTGGACGAAAATAATAAGAGTCTCACAGTTTTTGAAATACAAGGGAGAATTAAAATAAACAAAAGCAACAGTCTATAAATCAGGAGAGCAGCAACTACAGTGCAAATGTTCTGAGGTTCTTGCATTGTCTGGGAGAAGATAAATCCACTTATTCATATTAGACTTTCATAAATTAAAGATGCACGAGAAAGCCAGTGTGACTATTTTAACACCAGAAAGTAGATGGTGCCGAAACGTATGGCTAAAGACAGACATTTTGTAAAAATGGAAGGTTCAAGTCACTGAGAAGTTACGACAATTCTGCCTTTGCATGCACCTGATGACTTAGCCTCAAAATCTGTAAGGTAAAAAAAGACAGACCTATAAAGGAGAGACACATGTTTCTACAGTCTTTGTGGGACGTAAGTTTTGGTTTCAGTTTGTGTAAGCAAACAGCACTTCCTATGTGACAGGTCAGAGTCACATGAGGCAGGTGTTCTTACTTCCTAGGTTAGAATTCTGAAAAATCAAGATATTAAGGAACTTGCCCAATGTCACAGAATTAAGAAGTGTTGGGGCTGAGATTTAAAACCAAGCGTTCTAGCTCCAGAGTCTTACTGAAACATAGTGGGGGATGTTGACACTAACTACCCTCTTGGTAACTGGCCAAACATGCAGGCAAAACTCCACAGAGTAGAAGGTTTGACCACGGCCATGGAACTCTCTGTTACAGTAGCTCCATTCAGTCCAAGTTCTATGGCACAATCATGTCCAACAGTGGATTGTCAGGAGGCTGACATGAGATCACACATGTTTATAACATGGAAAACGCTATACAAATATCGGTTCCATTGTTTGACTCTTGGTCTTCTGTTGTTCGGGGGGGTTTGGGGGGGAGATTTTGTGGGTTTGCAGTATCTGCTTTAATTGCAATCCCTTCAGATCCTAATTGTAGAGTATAGCCAACTGATAAATTGTTACTGTTGCAACACACAACATACAGTTGGGTATGAAAATGTGTAAATAGAATCTGAGTGAAACATACTATAAGACCACATGCTGATGATTCTTTGGTGAGTTTTCGTTTTTTCGTTTGTCTGTTTTTTCAGTCCACTGGTGTGTAAGTCAGGCTCTGGGATACCAACCCAGGCTTGCTGGAGGACGATATGACCGGAGAGCTGGCCTGGGAACTTATGCAAGTCGCTGACCCTGGGCCTCCGTGTCCTCATGCATCCAATAATCACACCCACTCTAAACTGCCTCGCTGCCCTCATAGGACTTCAAGGAGGGATCTCAGAGATCTAATTGGGAAAGTCCTCTGAATTGCGTTTGGGGCTAAACAAATGTCAGGCATTGTTAAGAATCTCAAATGGTGCGGATCGTTTGACGAGTCTGCTTTATGCTGTTTCATGTGTTGTTAGTAATAAAAGCTAACATTTATTGAGAGCTTGCCGTGTGGTGGGTGCTACGCCAAGCCCTTTACAGGCCGCATTTCATCAATGCGTCCCAGCAACCCGAGAGGCAGAGTGGTCCGGGGCGCTGCAGCCGGATTGCCTAAGGCCATTTGCAGGCTCGCACCACTTACCAGCTGAGGTTATGGCCCCTTTCGTGCCTCAGTTTTCTCATCCGTAAAATGGGAATAACGATAGCACTAACTTCACAGAGCTGTTGTGATTATTTCACGAGTTAATGTACGCCACGTGCTGGAACCTGTGGGTCTGGCACTTGGTAAGTGGCCCATCGAAACTCGTTTTATCGTTTCCACTTTATAATCAGTGAAATGGTTGTCAAGTGGTAGGTCACCCAGCTGATGCAGGGCCAGGGCTGGGATTCTCACCCAGCTCTCTTCTGGACCCAGAGCCCACGTGTATAACCACTACGCTCCCTACCTCCGACAGTCGCATGAGCAAGGTTAGAGTCCCCAGCCATTCACGGAGTCTGTTTGAAGCCCTGCAAACACAAAAGGAAGCTGCCAGCCCCTTTCCCTTGCCATAATCCTCCACACCATGCTTCACTTTTGGCCTGCACTGCGGAGGAGTTTTTGAGAGGCCTTAAGCCCAGCTTTTGCACCCACATTTTTCTCACGAATGCTCAGCAGAGAAAAAAAAAAGCCTCACAGAAGCATTTGCTACCCAAATATCAACTAAAACATCTACACTCATCATACCTCTCCCCCCATCCGCAACCACCACCACTTGGCCTCTGCCCCCAGCTGCAAATTGCTTGGGAGATGTTTATTTCTGGAGCATACTTTAGGATGAGCAGCAGCAGCTGGGGCAGTGTGGGGACGAGCTCCCCCATCAGAAGAGGAGGTTGGTCCTCTTTCCAGAAATGCACATAGACAAGCAGTCTCGAAGCAGGCACCCACGGGTGGCTCCCCCAGCCTGGCTGGTGTGTGACCGCAGGGACGAGGCCAGGCCCTCGAGCCCGCGGCAGAAGGGGAGGGAGAGGAAAGTGGCATCCTTTTAAAATTCTAGTCCCTGGGTTCATCAAGGCTGGCTGGAGGCAGAGATTAGATAGTGGCTTTCATCACTGGTCATGTTGTCATGAATATTTTTCTTAGGGTTTGTCTTGGGCCATGCTCTCCTCTCTTCTCTTGGGCTTTCAAGATCAGTTATGCAATTTATGTTCAGAAATCTCTGCATGCCCTTTCAGGCTGAGGATATCAGCCAAGGGCTAGGACTGGCTCTCAGCTATGTGGGAAAACAGGACACGCTGCTTTTTGCCACCCTCTCAGCTGCCTTCCTGAGGGTCTGCTTTCTCCTTCCGGGGCCTCCAGCTGCCTGAGGGCTTGGTGCCCCTGACCCACGTTCACTGCAAAATCATATCCCTTTCTCATCCCTGTGAAAGCTCCTACTCTGTTCAGGGATCTTGCGAAGAACATGACGTGGTAAAAACGTTCGTGCTGTGAGTGAATGGCCGATAATCGTTTAATAGGTTGATCTACTTCCCATATGGAATTTTCTTTTTTCAAAGCGTGTACCTGGAGCCAGAAACTCAAACAGCAGAGTTTCTGGCAGTCCCAGACATCCCAGGTGCTTGGACAGATGTGAGAAAGTCTGGAGGCAGGAGAATTTGGGGCCTCTTTCAGTGTCCCACCTGTATCCCCTGGGTTCAAGTGCTGACTATGCCACTTTCTAGCTACAAAACTTGGGTCCAGGTGCTTGACTCCTCTAAACCATCTGCTTTGTGTTGGGCTCCCCTGGATGTAGACCCTGATACAAGAATTTAAGTGCAAGTATTCAGGATTGAGGGCAGTGGGGAGGTGATCCCAGGAAGCACTGTCAAGGGAATAAGACAGAGAAGGGAAGGAAGCCAATATAGGACACAGTAGCGAGCAGGTGGCCATTGTGGGCAAATAGGGCTCCCTGGGACACTATAGAATAAGCCTCAGAGTGGTCCCTCAGGAGGGATATCTTAGTCTGTTTGGCCTGCTGTAACAAAAATAGTATAGACTGGGTGGCCAATAAACAAGAAAAATGTATTTCTGAGAGTTCTGGAGGCTGAGAACTCCAAGATCAAGATGCCAGGAGACTCGGTGTCTCACGAGCCTTGCTTTCTGGTCCATAGACAGCACCTCCTAGCTGTAGCACAGTAACTCCATTCATGAGGGCTCCACGCTCATGACCTAATCATCTTCCAACACCCCCCCCCCCCCCCCCCCGCCACATCCTAACACTATCATCTCAGGGATTAGGATTCAATGTGTGAGTTTGGGGAGGGGGACCAAAGATTCAGTCCATAGTAAGGACTATGGGAGCTGAGCTGTACTCATCCACCAGCTCCCATCAGTCATTGGTTGGGGACTGCGCCCACTAATTCCCCAATATTCCCAGCCTGCTGACAGAGCTCCAGGGGACACAGAACACCTTCCAGCTCATAGATGGAAGCCTCAGAATATGGCATTCACAGCAATGGCCAGGGCCAAGGGAATCTATTAGAGTATTGACAGTGACTGCAATGCTAGCCATTCCGTGGGAACAGAAGACTCACCAAAGGACAAGGGATCAGATGAGATGGTGTAGGGCACTCAGCAAAGTACCTCGCCCATGGTCAGTGACGTTCAGTGATGGTTGTTGGTCCTGTTAGTTGTGTTCTAGTCTTGGCCACATGGATTGTTTTGGAGAGGTAGGAAACACAATTAGGAAGGCAGGAGTAAGTCCCATTGCACAGGCTTTGAAGGACAGGCACAGCACAGGTTTGACCCAGTAGGCGGGGCTGGGGGGAGCAGAAGGTTCCGCGGTGAGCACAGTGAACAGAATCCACCAAGGCTAAGGCTGGAAAAAGGAAGCATCTTTACGGAAACTCAAGCATTGCACATGAAAGCACACAATATCTTGGGGGGAGCAGGTGGGGGTGTCTGAAAGATGATCTGGGAGCTGCTGACCCCTCCTCCATAGAACCTTCCTGAATTGGTCAAAGGCCACAGGTTTCTGTCCTCCTGACTTATATGGATACAGCCCTCCCTGCCCTTCCCCCATCTCACTCACAAACAGCTCATTACCTATCAAATGAAGGCTGCTTAAAAATATCTCACAATGGGGCCAAAATTATTTCCACCCTTATCTTTTTTTAACCAACCTCACCCCCCTGCAAAATCCCTAGGATTTACCTGCTGGAATTTGATCTGCCCCCAAAGTAAAGAAAAGGATACAAATAACAAAGTTTTTTATGGCTTTTTTTCGAACCAAAGGGTGTCCTTTGGGAGCTCTGTCCCTGGCATTTGAGACATGGATGCTTAGGTTTCACCTGAAAGTGGGAGAAAGAACGATGAGGAACCAACAGTATTCTAAAAAATCATGGGAAATGCTATCCCCAAAAGGCATAGGGTAATCGGTACATTTGAAGCATGTTTGGAGAAATGTTTCTCTTCCTCAACATGAATTTGGATTGTGCTGGAGGGGAAGAGTGTGTTTATTGTTGGCACGGACACGCATGCACGCATGTGACTGTTTGCATGGGCGTGTGTACCTGTGTTTGGCCCAAACACACTCACAGGAATATGCTTATCAAATGGCTCAGTTCCTGTCCCTTGGCCCAAAGGCACCCTCGCATCTGGTCCCTGTGCACTGTTGGGAATCCCTTTCTCTGCTCCTTGTCTTTGTTTGAGACTCTCCAGAGAGCCCTCTGTAAGCCCATCTTTACCCTGGTGCATTCCATGCAGACCCTAACCTTCATGACTTCTCTCTGACGTCCCAGCCCAGCCAGGGCCAGGGAGAAGTTCCTGGACGATGCCCTGGGCCACGCAGGAGGCTAAAGGAAATGATGCAGGAGTTATAGTTCGTCCATACTGAGTACTCAGTTGAAGGCAAGTTGTTCTTCATACTGTTGTCACTGTGACGTTTGTTCCTGATGTCACTCTTCCTGTCTGGTCCATGGTCAAGGGCTTCACTCATCAGAAATGGCCTTTCAGCTAGGATGTTGACTGCTACCTCCAGACTTTTGAGGCAATTTGTAGTCTCCAAATGAGATGTTTTTCTTCAAGAGGATGTTTCCTCATCCATCCTGCGTGTCTGTTTGTACTGTGGCCATACTCCTTCCCTTTGATATCTTTACTGCGAAATACTGTACATACTTGTGGCTTGAGAAATGGAAATCAGAAGATAACTTCCTGGATTTGGTATAGGCTGTGTACAGGGCTTGATCCCGGTAGGAATCCCAGTCAATGACCCTCGGCATTGGGACCAAGATCAAGGCTCAGCAGATCCCACCCACAGGACGTCTCTGGGCTAACTATGTTCATGCAGTCCTGACCTAAAACACCTGCTTCCCCCATCCAGCTGTGATGTGGTGATGAGTTGTGAGTCCATTGGGATTCGAATCCCAGTTCTGCCACGCAGGTGCTGTGGGATCTCAGGTGCATCCTTTGCTACTTTGAGTTTAGATTTCTCAAGTGGACTTGGCAACTGTGGATTTTTCTGCCTGGCATACTTTGTCATCCCCCTTTATCTGTTTCCTTTAGGGAACTCTTCTCCTATGATATGCCATCTTGCTGCAGCTGTCAGTCATAACACCCTTCTCTTCCCAACTCCTCAAGGCTGGGCGTGTGCCACAGACTGGGCCAATTATAGTACCATATTCTCCAGGTGCTGATTGGTTCTGGAGTGGGCATGAACCAAAGCCCTGGGCTTTTCTGCTGGATCAAGTAGGGAAGGCTGTCTCTTTCTGTTTAGAATCTATAAAGTGTAAGTTTGGGTCTGCTGGCTACATCTTCCTAGCAGGCAGAGAAATCTTGTCTGCTTCAGGAAAGGACTGCAGAGTGAAGTAAAACTAAGAGAAGACAGAAAACAGACAAGAGTTTCACTTGAGACGCTTGATCCAGCCATACCTGCAGCAATCATCTGTGCACTTCCTGTCTACATAAGCTCATACACTGCCTTCTCTGCGTGAGTTGCTTTGTGTAGTTTCTGTTACTTGTGAGAGAATCCTCACCAGGACAGTCTTTTTATCTATAAAAAAATGACTATAATTCCTCGCAGGAGTCTTGTGAACATTAAATTAGATCGAAGTTGTGAAAGGGATTTGAAAATTGGTAAAACGCCGTGGACACCCCTCAGACATCGCTCGTGGGAATGTAAACGCCATAGTGGAAACAGTTTATTAGTTTCTCAAATGATTAACCACAGAGTTATCACACAACTCAGAATTCCACTCCTAGGTATATACCCGGGAGAATTGAAAACATACGTTCACACAAAAACTTGTATGCAAGTGTTCATAGCAGCATCATTCATAATAGCCAAAAAGTAGAAACAAGCAAATATATCTCACCTGATGAGTAGATAAACAAAACGCGGTATATCCATGCAGCGAAATGTTATTTAGCAATAAAAAGGAATGAAATACTGATCCTTGCTACAATATGGATGAACCTTGGATACAAGGTGATAGAAGCCAGACACAAAAGGCCATCTCTTGTCTGATTCCAATGTTCAGAATAGACAAATCCGTACAGACAGAAAGTAGATCCGTGGTTTCCAGGGGAATTGGGTGAGGGAATGGGTAGTAGCTGCTAATGATTACAGAGTTTCTTTGGGGGGTCATGACAACCTTGTGGAGAAACTTAAAGTTGCTGGTGAACTTTATGGCATGTGAATTATCTCAAGAAAAATAAATATGCTACATACATGTAAAGGGTTAGTAGTATCATTACCATTGCTCAACTCAAATCCCAACTTCCATAAAGCCCTTTATCCGAGTCTCTGAGTTTTTCCAGATTGAATCTGCATTGTGCATTTGTCACCCGTACGCTGCTGCCTTGTAAGGTTTAGATAAAATGTGTAATACTCATCAAATAATAAATTATTTAAATAAATGATTAAATAATAAACAATGATCACATCAATAAATACCAGGTCGTGTCTTGTCAGCTCCACCCCTGGGGCCTCCAGCGTGGGCTTCTCTTCTGTGTTCTGCATGTTGAAGAGGGAGGGCACATCTCTTCCCCTCCCCACGCTGCCAGATTCTGAAAAGGCACACATATCGTATTCAGGACTCCAATGCCCCTGATGAGGACAATGGGAACTAATGAAGGGGAAAAATAGAAGAATTGTTACACGAAGACCCTCAGCAGCACGCCCACCAAAGGGATCTCCTTCAGCAAAGAGTGTCTGGTCTTCACAAGTGCTTCAAGCAACCCCCAAATACCTGGAGTTTGAGAACCACCAGAGAAAGCCTGAAATTGGGTGAGGCAAGAGGTGGTTTGCAGCTCATTGGATAACTCTTACCGGTTAGGGTGCTCTAGGTTCAAAGCAGCCTCACTCAAACCCACTTAAACAATAAAGCGGACTCATTGGTCATATAACTGCAAAGTCCTCAGGGGAACAGGCTGAGGGGGTGGTTTGATCTAGAAGCTCAGTAAGACCCTCGTGGACTTGCGTTCTCCATTCTGCCATCCCAAGACAGATCTCCCTTCTCCACCCCAACCCCTTCCACTTCTGGGCCTACATGATTCTTTGTCTCAGCCTGGGAGGGGATGCAGGAGTAGGAGAAGGGAGAAAAGAGTTCCTTCCTTCCTTCCTCCCTTCTACGGGCCATTTTAGAAGAGTAAGAAAGCTTGTTTCCCAGAAAGCCTTCCTTGGTCATGTTTCCCTTTCTTAAACTATGGTCAGGGGGTGGCAATACACTGATTCATTTCAGCCTAAACCACATACCTCCCCCTACACACACACACACATACACCCTGTGGGGCTGGAATGAGCTTTCCCCAATGTCTGTGGCTAAGTGAGGGAGGTGAGGTTACTGAAATAAAACCAGGGTATCTAGCAAGAAGAGAGCAGTGTTGGGGAGGCAGGCACAACACCTATTACTAAACTCACGTGAACCTGGGCCTTCTCAAAACCCACTTCAATCCTCCAGGATCCAGCCTGAATGCCAACTCCACTGGGAAGCCCTTCCAATCCTTCCCAGAGAGAAAATTCCTCTGGGCACCCACACATCACCTGTGCTCATTCAACTATTCATCCGTCCACCCACCCACTTACTGTGTTACCGGTACTGGGTGCTGAGGGCTGAGTGCTCAGTTGTGAACCAGAGATTTCTACCTGAATGGGGTTTTCAGTCTGGACAAGGGCAGAAAAGTTAATCAAATGATTACACTAACTTACCTAAGTATAATGAAGAAAAGAGAGGGAGAGAGATCATGTACCTGGGGAGCCTACCTGGTGAGGACGGGGGCTGGGGTGGGGGTGAAGGAAGGCTTTCCTGAGAAAGTGATGTGGGGTCCGTGCTCTCACTTTCACCACCTGTGCCATCCCATCCTCTGCCTCAATTCTCCCCTGCTGGGCAGGCCAGCCTCTACACTCCCTGGTTCTGGTCCAGGGCCTGATTTAAAGTTTGTGCAACAAATGTGCGTTGAATTTAATTGTCAGGGGTTTTGAACTGCTGGGAAGGAAGGTGGCTGCGTTCCAAAGAACAGCTTCACTGCTGTGAAAGTAGGCACAGGATCCTCCTGGCTGCGTTGGGGTGCCTCAGGTAGGAGGGGCGGACAGAAGGAGGTGGAGCAGGGATCCGCATTCATTCCGGGGTCAGAAGCAGCACCGGGGCCTTTGCATTCCAAGCTCCCGAAGAGGGCAGCAGGAGGGACGTCTCCGAATTGACGTTTGAGGGACATCCGCTCCCCTGGGCCAAGGGAGACCTCAGTCGTGGCCAATGTCTTCGGGCCACCTGAGATACCCCTCCGAGCTTTGTGAACCCTCTGGGAAACGGGAATATAAACCACTTTTGCTGCAGAGATTTGGCATTTGGTGGCGGGGTGTGGAGGGAGGCGCCGCACCGGTTCTCGGAGGCGGGGGGTGGGGGTGGGGGTTCTCCCCGGCAGAGGAGGAGTAGGGGCGCGGGGGGTGCGGAGAGGGCGTGGGGGGGGGGGGAGCGGCACGCCGCGTGCCCAGGTGGCAGAGGGGCCGAGACTGGCCCCGCGCCCGGCGCGAGCGTGTCCGCGCGCCCCTCCCCGCCGCCCGAGCCCTCCCACTTCCTCTGCAGGAGCGGCGGCTGTCAGGGAGCCGGGCGCGCGGCTCGCAGTGCAGGCTCCGGGCGCCCGCGAGGAGGCTGCCGCTCGGGCTCGCCGCCCCGCCGCCCCGCCGCCCCTCACCTGGCCCCAGCCGCCGCCGCCGCCGCGCGCCATGGACCTGCCCAGGGGCCTCCTGGTGGCCTGGACGCTCAGCCTGTGGCCAGGTACGTCCCCCTTGCCTCCGCGTGCCGGTGGGAGCCCCTCGGAGGGTCGGAGCTTGGCTGCTGGGGGGACGCGGGTCCCCCGAGAAGCGGCGGCAGTCTAGCGGCCAAACTCCGCAAAAGAGGGCGCCGGGGCGACTCGGGGCCGGGAGTTTGGGTGTGCGGGGAGGAGTTGGGGAAGATTGAAGAGGCTCGAGTCGAGGAGCGCGGCGGGCTGGCGGCCCCGCCGGACACGCTGGCTACGTCCCGGCGCCCCGCCGGGGAGACTCGGGCGTCCCGGGAGCGCGGAGGGCGCGTGGCCCGGGCTGGGAGGGGTCCGGACGCGCGGAGCAAGCGCCGCCTCGGGAGCCCTCCTGCCTGCGGAGGGAGGCGCCTGAAGTTTGGGGAGCCGGGCGCGGCGGCCCGGGAGAGCTGGGGGGACCTGGGCGCCGAGCGCTGCCCAGAGTCCCTCCGGCCGCGGTCGGACGAAGCCCCAGGGCAGCGACCCCTAGGCGGGGGCGAGCGGTCGCCGGCCGGGCCGAAGGCGACGGGCGCAGCTTCGCAGTCCAGGGCCCCAGAAACCTTACCTGACACGCGGGGTAGGGACGGGGCAACCGGCGCTCGAAATTATGCAGTTATTCAATAATCGGGGGAAGCCGCCGTCGCCGAGGCGCGCGCCGCCCGCCTAATGCAATCCAGGTGTCGGGGCGCGGCGAGGACCCCGGGCCGGCCGGGCGCACTGCCGGCAGCCAGAAGCGGGCCCTGGGCTCTCCGCACTGGGGCCACCCGGCCCGGGCTTCACCCCCGGCGACCCGGCCCGACCCGGGGTGGCGGCCAGCGGCGCCGTTCTACCGGCGGCCACCGCTTTCGGGGCCTCTCCTTTGCGCAGCGGAGTGTCCCGGCGGGGACCAGAGCCCGCCGCGGGGACTGGCCGCCCGGCCTCGCCTCCCCTTCCGCATGGGTCAGGCTGGGGCTGGAGCGGTACTGAGGTCGGACGCGGGGGCAGCAGGGAAGGAGCAGACAGGGAGCGCCGGTGGCGACCCCCCAGCCCGGGCTCACTCACCGCGGTCCCAGGGTACCGCGGAAACAAGTGCACCCCCCATCGGTCTCTAGCGGAGACTCTGGAAGGGCCTGTAGTTGAAAGAGTTTCTGGCCATGGATTTCAGTCCAGATCCTAGAGCCACGAAGCAAACATTGCCGCTTTCAGTTGTTGGGGGAAAGGAGTGTTGGGGAGGGCATCAGGCCACCAGGCCAGCATACATCTAGAAACCAGCTGCAGGGGGAGGTGAAGTCCACTCTAGGTCTTTTAGACAGGAGGGAAGGTAACTCCAGGAACTGTCTTCAAATCACGGGGAGATCCAGTCTTAGGAAAAGGGAGCCCTGTGTGGCTCCAGATAGGAGGAACCTTCCCACCGGACCTGAGATGGAGAAAGTCTGGACCTCGGAAAGCTAAGAATGAAGTCTTTGGAATCAGAGCGCTTCCATCCTGGCTCTGCTGCCCACTAGCTGTACAATCTTGGCCACAATATGCAATCTCTCCAACAGGTTTCCTTCTTTGTGGAACGGAGATAGAAATTCAGACCGAGTTCATAAAGTACTCCAGATAATTAAGTGAGGCACTGTCAGAAAAGTCCTTAACACAGGGCTTGGTGCACAGCAGGGCAGAAGCCATGGTTGTTAATGTCGTTTACTCAAGCAGGAATGGTGGGGGTGGGGGGGTGGCGCTAGGGGAGTGGGGTGAAGGACAGGGACAGGATTTGTGACTCAGAATTCCCTTTAAATGGAGAAAAACCACCCTTAAGTTATGTATGGTCAGTTTGGGTTCTTAAAATATGGGATTCATTAAACATATCAATCAGTGTTGGAACGACGACATCTGCTTGCAAGAAACTGGGCGTGGGGACCAAGTATGTGTGCAGTCTGGGTCCTGCCTGGAGCTGGGAATAAGGCAAGGCCAGAGGAAGCTGAATAGAGGGATTAGGGAGTGAACAGCACAGAAAAGCTAAGGACTATGGTTCACACAAGAGAAGTTCAGTTCCACTTGATTAGCAAAGGAGGCTTCCTGAGGGGAGGAGAGCCTTGAAAGGGTGTGGAGAGGCCTCAAAGTAGGGTTCTTTATAAGTTAGAGTGTTATTTCCTGGGACTAATTAAAGAGAGAGAGAAAAAAAAGGATATTTTAAACCACAAAGGTGACTCTATTTTGGGCCCAAATTGGAAAGGTTGGGGGGAGGTTGGGGGGGTCAGTAGCTCCATCCCCCTGGCTCCAGAGCAAGATTGATGTCAGTCTCCCAGTGGTGCATCACATGGGTTCAATGTGAGGATTACCAGGAAGCTTGCCGGATGGTGACGGCACAGCTTGGCTGAGCCGGGAACCTGTCACAGGCCAAGTTGGGAGTGAATGCACGTGGGAGCCATTATGAGTTTGGAGCTTCTATCTTGCCAGAGCTTCTGCTGTAGGTTGGGCAGGGTGATGGGTGGGCAAAACTAGAAAGGAAGAAAAAAGGAATAGAGAGAGAGAAGGAGGGAAAGAGGAAGGAAGGAAGGGAGGAAGGAAATAAGGAGGGAAGAAGGGAAGAGGAAGGGAGGATGGAGGGAAGGAAGGATGGAAGGAAGGAATAGGAAATAGACAAACCCAAAGACTTTTGTAGCTGACATCCAGGTAAAACAGATCCATTGATCAGAAGTTTCTATCATAACACATCTGTAATAAGGGTTCATGAGTAATGATTCTTTAAAACTCAATCTTTACTGAGCACCTATTGTCTGCGGCGCTCCATAAAGGCACACAGGGAGATCAGACACAGCGTGGGGGTGAAAGCCCGGAGGTCTCACTCCCTGGACTGGGTCTGGCCTCTGCCAGTTAGGGCTCTGTGCTCTTTGCAAATTCCCAAATGGTTCTGTGCCTCAGCTTTCTCATCTGCAAAATGGGGATGATAATAAGAGAATTTACAGAATTATCCAAAGATTAAATGAGTAAGTGTAAATACAGTGCTTGGAAAGTTCCAGCACATATTAAGCATTCAGGGAGGTTGTCTTTCTTCTCCAGCAGCAGCAGCAGCAGCAGCAGCTTAGGACTGAAGGTACCGACCGTACAGTAAGGGATGGAAGGATGCACGGAATTGTAGCTGTCAAACTCAAGTCCATAGGAGAGGTCTAAAGGAAGTGCTACGTGCGAGGGTGCAGGAGAAGACATACATGTCAAGGCCCCAAATAGACCCAAACTTTCCCAGCCCCTCTCCTAAAGACCTGGCCCGAAGTCTTGATCATGATGGGAATTGAGGGATTTTATTTATTTATTTATTTATTTATTTATTTATTTATTTATTTATTTATTTCGGTTGAGGCTGTCATGAAGTCAGTGCGATCTTAGTGTGAGTGTCTTGTGGTATTTTGTGGCATGGAGAAGAACCATACCATGCGGCATGGCCCTTGTGTGTCCCTGTGGAAGCCGGGGGTGGGGGGCGGTTCTTATTCAGCAGAAAATCCTGGTCTGGAAAAAAAAAAACAAAAAACACAGTACTAGGCACCATGGGTGTGCAAAGACTAAAAAGATCCAAGCCCGGCTCTCCAGCCGTGGGGCTTGTCAGCCAAGCCTCTCAGCTGAGGAGCTTCTGGACCCTTCCACACGCGGGTCTCGGGGCCCCTGAAAAGAGCAGTGGAGTATCACCTTCTTTCTCGTTATTCACTGTGGCCAGTGTCTATCCCACCGTGGCCCCCCAGAGATGGGATGTCTATCTCCTTGCTGTTCTCCTTGTCCCCGCCCACCCACACAGGGCTGTGGGCCCCTACAGAACTCAGACAGCGACTCACCTTGATTTTGACCTCCCCGAAGCTCTTTCTCTCCCCTCCTGTAGGGGAAGCTTCCTTCAGCAGCAGGCAACTTCCCTTCCATCCTTGCTCCTCCTTGCTTAGGACAAAACTGTGGTCTGAGCTGGCTTGCCTCTTTAGTTCTTTGTGTTTTTTTTATAGTAGGTTTTTTTTTTTTTTTTTTTTAAATAGAAGTACAACCGATATCCAGTATTGTATTTGTTTCAGGTTACAACACAGTGATTCAACATTTATACGTCTTATGAAATGCACACCGTGATGAGTGGTTGCAACCTGCCACCACAGAAAGCGATTACAATATTACTGACTAGATTCCCCAGGCTGTACTTTTCATCTCCAGGACTTTTTTATTTAATAACTGGAAGTTTGTGGCTCTTAATCCCTTTCACCTCTGGCAGCCCAGGTTATTCCCTGTATTGATGAGTCTATTTGTCTTGTTCTGTTTGTTCATTTGCTTTGTTTTTTAGATTCCGCGTGTAAATGAAATCACATGGTATATGTCTCTTTCTGACTTATTTCACTTAGTGCCGTACTTAGTGGTTGAGTAATGTCCCATTGTGTACACAAAGTACATCTTCTTTATCCATTCATCTATCAATGGACACTTAGGTTGCTTCCATATCTTAGCTATTGTAAACAGTGCTGCAATGAACAACGGAGGGCATATATCTTTTTGAATTAGTGTTTTCATTTTGGGGGAGTAAATACCCAATAGTGAAATTACTGGGTCGTTCAGAACTATTAAAATAGTTCTATTTTTAATTTTTTGAGGAATTGCCATACTGTTTTCCACAGTGGCTGCACCAATTTACATTCCCACCAATAGCACATGGGTTCTCTTTTCTCCACATCCTCACCAACATTTGTTTTTTCTTGTCTTTGTGATGATAGCCATTCTGACAGGTGAGAGATGATACTTCCTTGTGGTATTGATTTGCATTTCACTAATGATGAGTGATATTGAGCATATTTTCATGTGCCCATCGGCCATCTGTATGTCTTCTTTGGAAAAGGTGTCTATTCAGTTTCTCTACCCGTTTTAAAATCAGATTGCTTTTTTTGGGGGGCACCTGGGTGGCTCAGTCAGTTAAGCATCCGACTTCGGCTCAGGTCACGATCTCGCGGTCTGTGAGTTCGAGCCCCGCGTCGGGCTCTGTGCTGACAGCTCAGAGCCTGGAGCCTGTTTCCGATTCTGTGTCTCCCTCTCTCTGACCCTCCCCCATTCATGCTCTGTCTCTCTCTGTCTCAAAAATAAATAAACATTAAAAAAAATTTAAAAAAATTAAAAAATTAAAAAAATAAAATAAAATCAGATTGCTTTTTTTTTAAATGACTTCTTATATTTTGGGGGGTATTAACTACTTATCAGATACATCATTTGCAAATATTTTCTCCCATTTAGTAGATGTGGATTTTTTCATTTTGGTGATGGTTTACTTTGCTGTGCAAAAGCTTTTAGTCTGATGTAGTCCCAATTGTTTATTTTTGCTTTTGTTGTCCTTGCCTCAGGAGACAGACCCTCCCAAATATTGCTAAGACCCTAGCTAGGAGTTTACTGCCTATGTTTTCTTTTAGGGGTTTTATGGCTTCAGGTATCACATTTAGGGCTTTAATCCATTTTGAGTTTATTTTTTTATATGGTGTAAGAAAGGGGTGCACTTCCTTCCTTCCTTCCTTCCTTCCTCCCTTCTTTCTTTCTTCCTTCCTCCCCCCCCCGTTCCTTCCTTCCTTCTTTCCTTCTCTTTTCCTCCCTTCCTTCCTCCCTCCCTTTCTTTCCTTCCTTCCTTCCTTCCTTCCTTCCTTCCTCCGTCCCTTCCTTCCTCCCTTCCTCCCTTCCTCCCTCCCTTCTATTCTTCTTTCCTCCCTCCCTTCCTCCCTCCCTTCTTCCCTCCCTTCTATTCTTCCTTCCTCCCCTCCCCTTCCCATTCCTTCCTTCCTTCTTTCCTTCCTTTTTTCCTCCCTTCCTCCCTCCCTTCCTCCCTCCCTTCCTCCCTCCCTTCTATTCTTCCTTCCTCCCCTCCCCTTCCCATTCCTTCCTTCCTTCTTTCCCTCCTTTTTTCCTCCCTTCCTCCTCCCCTTTCCTTCCTTCCTTCCTTCCTTCCTTCCCTCCCTCCCTACCATGTAGCTGTCTAGTTTTCCCAACACCACTTATTGAAGAAACTGTCTTTTCCCATTGTATGTTCTTCTGTCCTTTGTTATAGATTAATTGACCATATACACGTGGGTTTATTTCTGGGCTCTCTGCTTGGTCCCGCTGATCTATGTGTCTATCTTTGTGCCAGTGCCATACTGTTTTGATTACTACAGCTTGTAGTATAGTTTGAAATCCAGGATTGTGATACCTCCAGCTTCGTTCTTCTCTTTCAAGATTGCTTTGGCTATTCGGATCTTTTGTGGCTCCATACAAATTTGGGGATTATTCTAGTTTTATGAAAAATGCTGTTGGTATTTTGATGGAGATTACATTGAATCTCTACGTTGCTTTGGGTAGTGTGGACATTTTAACACTTAATTCTTCCAGTCCATGAATATGCTGTATCCTTCCACTTATTGGTTCATCGTCAATCTCTTTCATCAATACCTTACAGTTTTCAGAGTACAGGTCTTTTACCTCCTTGGTTAAATTTATTCCCAGGTATTTTCTTCTTTTTGATACAATTGCAAATAGGATTTTCTTGATTTCTCTTTCTGCTAGCTCATTATTAGTGTATAAAAATGCAACAGATTTCTGTCTAATAATTTTATATCCTGCAATTTTAATGAATTCATTTATTAATTCTAATAGCTTTTTGGTGGAGCCTTTAGGATTTTCTATATATATCATGTTATTTGCAAATAGTGGCAGTGTTCCTTCTTTATCAGTTGAGATGTCTTTTATTTCTTTTTCTTGTCTGGTGACTGTAGCTAGGATTTTGGATACTATGCGGCAAGGTTGGGCAGCCTTGTGTTGTTCCTAATTTCAGAGGAAAAGCTTTTCACTACTGAGTGTGACGTTGGCTGTGGATTTGTCATATGTGGCCTTTATTATGTTGAGGTATACGATGGCCTCCAGCTGACTCCGAACCCACATGCCCTCAGTGTGGAGTGCTTGCTAGAGGGAGCTGTGGTCCAGGTGGGGGTCCAACCCCCATCATGTAAATCCCAGCCGGACAAATTCTTAGCTGAAAGCCCAGAAGTTTGTTACCAGTGTGGGGAGAAGGGGAGGCAAGAGGCTGGAGTTGGTCATCTTGTAAACCCCAATTAAATAAGCTTTCCAAAACATTCCATTCCATGGAATGGCTTTCATACCCTTCATGTTTTTATGACCTGAGTCCCAACGTAAATAAAATCCCACCTGGAGGGAAAAGCCAGGGTGGTCACATTGCCTCCCTGCCTCTGTCCCTCATTTCGTTGTTCACCCACGTGCTTCCTGAACAGCAGCAGTGATCACCATGTGCATGGCCTGGGAGTCCAACTGCCTGGGTTCAAATCTTTTCTCCTCGGCTGACCCTGGAGAAGCCCCTCTGGGCCTCATTTTTCCTCGTCTGTGTAATGGGGAGAAAAACAACATCACAGGCTGGTGCGTGCTAAATGTCCGATGATCTGTACGTGACTCACTCATATCAAGTGCTTCGAGCAGCATCTGGCACCCAGTCAGCCGTCGGTTAACAGCAGCAGGTATCCCCTTCCCACCGTGCGTCATTTGATTGATGCCGTCCGCTGTGTTGAGCACGTTCTCACATCTCACTTAGGCCCTGCTGCTGCCTCACGAAGTCACGACTGCAGTCACCAGAATACACGCGAGGAGCGTGTTGGTTCATCCAAGGTCATGCTGATAGAGTAAGAGGTCGCATCAGGATTGTTTGACGCCCAAGCCATGGCTCCTCCTTAATCCATTCATGATATTTCTTTGGGAACTGGGCCCGGAGAGCATAGATAGATGAGTAAGGTGCTCCTGCTGAAGGAGCTGTCTTCAGGGAAAATGAGATCAGCACTCAAATGGCCATCCGCAACAAGGGCACCAGCCCAGGAGTGGCCACTCCCTTCTTCAGACTCAGCCAGACACCGGCTTCTCAGTCAAGGTGCCGGCCTGATGAGAAGCGACGCTCACATGGTGCCTCAGAATGTAAGCATAGCTCTCCCTCCCTTGCCTCACAGCTCAGGGCCGAGAGAGGCTCTCTACCCGCTGCCCCCAAGTTCTCAGTGCTCTGGACCACGCCACCCGCCCCCAGACTCCCTCTCCAGTCCCTTCTCGGGGTCCGGGCTGAGCAGTTCTCTTCTCCTATTCCCCTAATCAAAACCTGCTCTGAGCCCCAGACCTAATGATTTAATTCAGGCTGAAGGGCACTAATGTGTGATGACAATTTCATGTGTCCTACCTGAAGGGGTTTGCATTTTAATTGGACTGTACCTTGAGCTCAAGGGACAAGGGGCTGATGGTAAAATGTCAGGTGCAGAGGCCAACCAGCAGACTAAATATTTGAGGCTGGGGACCTGCCTTCACGTGGTCCAGCCACTTGGCCCACTCTTCCGGCCCTTGTGGATGACGGAGGCCCCATCCTGTAAGTTAGAAGAATCCCATCTGTGGCTTGGGTGATGCACTAGAGCAGACAGAGGCTTTTCCACGTGGCATGTGGGGTGAGTTAGGCAAGTTGCTATAGCAACATACTCCAGGATTCCAAACAGGATGACACAGAGAAGGGGTTCCTGCCTCTGCAGCTGGGGTTGATAGTTTTCTTCCTCCAGAGCATCACCCAGCTGGGCCAGGCTATCAGAAATCCTGACCCTGCAGATTTCCTAGGCCTATGTCTTTGCAGATTGGGAGGGCTGTGCCTCAGGAAGGCCATGGGGAAAAAAAGCCAAAATGAGCGAGTGGGTGCAGATCGGATGAGCATTTCCATATGTTCATTCTATCAATGAGGAGGGGCCAAGTGAGGCTTAGAGGCCCTGCCATGGCTAGTATGTCCATTAGGTAGATGGAGAAACTGAGGCTCTTAACGGTTTTCCCAAGATCACATGGGAACTCAGAGGCAGGTTCTCTGGCCAAAGATGAGGTTAGGAATCTAATTTGCTACACCTAATTTAAGGAGCAAGCAATGCTTCGGTCAAAGGAATGAAGTTCTAATGGTAGAAATTCTACATCTGTGGCAGGCAGGTGGGATAAGATAATTGAAATCGTTCTCTATAGACCTCCGGTATTCCCTGGCCCCCACAGTTCTCTCTTAGCCTGGCCATCCCCAGGCCACTGCCCCAGACCACTGCCCCCTCCTCCTACCAGAAAGGTCACAAAGCAGCGCCCATTTCTTCTTCCTCTACCAGAACTGGTCTTTCCCTGGAGTTAATAGCCTCTCAGATCCAGTAACTGGTGGCAATCATAAAGTTCCACAAATAATTTGTAGGCAGGGCTCTTCTCGGTTTATTCACACCATTTTCCACACATGCAAGGCCAGCCACATCATCTGCAAAACCCAGTACAAAATGAAAACGCAGGGCTCCTCGTTTAAAAAGATTAAGAATTCCAGGATGGCCACCACAGAGCATTAAATCAAGTGTGGGCCCTTCTGAGTGTAGGGCCCTGAGCAGCTGCTCAGGTCGCACACCCATGAAGCCAGCCTGCTCACGTGGTTCTCCCCACAGGCCTGTACTTTGGCAGGGAGGCACCATGATCCCACTTTACAAATGAAGAAACTGAGTGGCTTGTCCGTTTGACTCACGTGTACTGAGCACCCACTACACCTCCAGATTCTGGGGATTTCAAATTAGATAAGGCACAGCCTCTTCCTCGAGGGACATGGTGGGAGCAGGAAGGCGCAGATCACATACAGACTGTAGGGTGCCGGTGCCCACGATGCTGGGGTGTCCCATGGAGCAGTTCTAAAGGCGGAGTGAGGCCTGCGGGATGCATTTGAAGCCGTGGAAATCAAAAGATGCTTCCCTCTCCAGCTACTACTGGCCCAAGACCACTTTGAGAACCTTTGGCGGGGGGGGGGGGCGGGGGGGGGGACCTTCCAAGCACTTGGCGCTAGGCTCTGGAGTAGCCACCTTGCTGAATGCATGAGGCCAAAACTTGAATCTTCTGGCCTTTCTGCAGCTGCAGGTACTTGTACTGCTGTGGTCCTGCGGGCCGATACTTTACGAGGGGACACTCCTCGGGCTTTTTGCGCACTCTGCCCCACCCATCTTGGTCTGTCATGGAATATTGCAGACGATCAGCAAATCCAGCGTCCTTCATCCTGGATGAGCAAGGGGATGGCGGCCTGCATAAAACAGAACCTTTGCCCAGGCCCCACCCCAGAACACATCATCACTCTCTGTTAGAGCCCAGCATCACGTTTTTTAAAACTCCCCCGTCATTCCAACAGACAGCCATGGCTGAGCATCACTGATGAACTCTAAGCCCGGTCCCCAGTGAAGCAGAAGAGAAAGCACTGTCCAGGAAGGGAATGACTTACCCAGGGTCACACAACAGCCAGTGGTGAAGCCAAGATTTCACCAGTTCTCCTGAGCCCCAGTTCCTCCGGTCCACACCCACGCCCACCCCCACCCCAGCCTGAGCTGGCGCAGGATTCATAGCCAGGCCGGGCTGGAAACCCAGCTTGGAGTCAAAGTTTGAGAGGCTGAGCACAAGGTGGAATTTGGGGGTGGGAGTTGGCACATGGGGAGTTGATCGTTGGAGACCCTCTCTGTGTCTCCTACAAAGCCATGAGCTATTGGGCACTGGGTCCCAAGCAGGAAACCCAGAAAAGCCAAAGAGGGGCTTTGGAGGACACTGATCTGCTGAGGATCCTGGTCAGAACTGCCAACAGACAGATGGAGAGGCACAGGGGTTGGGGGCGGGATGGGAGGTGTCCAGCAGGGGTTAGACGAAGCCCCCTAGCATCATTCCAACCCTCTGATTCTGGGGCCTGCTGAAACTGTTGTCAGTGTTCGAGTGAAGGAAGCGCCCAACTCAGGATGGGGCACAGGCCAAGCAAAGCCTTGTGGGGTGGGAAAGGGATGCTCCGTCAGGAAGGGAGATCTGGGGACAGAGCAGGAGGGCTCTGGGACCTCCCTGAGGCCCCAGCCCAACTCAGGTGTCATTGTCTCCCTGACCCCCATTCCATCAGACCATTTTCAATAGCAGCCAAGGTAAAGCTAAAATACAAAGTAGTGTCGCCACTCCCCTGCTTAAAACCTTCAGTGGCTCCCTATTGCCATCAGGTTGGCAGAGCTAACCAGACCCTGAATAGCTGGCCCTGGCCTGTGCTCAGGACCCACCCGGAGCAGCACCACATGCACCAGCACCCACACCCTCCCAGAGGGCCCCCACCAGACCGAGCTTAGTTTTCCAGGCACACCAGCTCACTCTGGCCTTCACTCATGTTGTTCCTTAGATCCCATTCTGCCTCCTCCTTTTTCCTGGCTGCCTCCTACTTATTCTTCAGGTCTCCACTTGGGCTCCAGTTCCTCCTGGAAGCCTCACCTTAGCCCCTCAACGAGACCTTGGAGACCTGTATGATCTCAAGACACCCTGCACTTTACCGACCACACAGTATTGTAATTGGTTGCACATCTTCCTCCACCGAACTAAGAGCAGAGACCACATCTCCTACCAGTCCCGGTGTCCCTAGCTCTCACCAAGCGCCACAGTAGATGCTTGATTAATATGTATTAAATATGTAAGAACTGTCCGAGTAAACAGAAAAAAAATTTTTTAACGTTTATTTATTACTGAGAGACAGAGAGAGACAGAGCATGAGCAGGGGAGGGGCGGAGAGAGGGGGAGACACAGAATCTGAATCGGGCTCCAGGCTCTGAGCTGTCAGCACAGAGCCCGACGTGGGGCTCCAACTCACAGACCGCGAGATCCTGACCGGAGCCGAAGTCGGATGCTTAACCAACTGAGCCACCCAGGCGCTCCTAAACAGAAAGGTATTTAAGGGCAAGATAATGTCTTCCATTTCTCTGCAAGTGTACCCCCAGGGGGTCCTAACACAGGGACCTGTGTGAGCCGGGCCCTGTGCTCGGTGCTCTAGTGGGTAAAAGATAAGAGATACATCCTGTCCTCCGATGAGTTTATGGTTTAGTGGGAGAGACAGGGCCTTTGTATAAATAACTGTAATATAAGGGAGGAAGTGACACAGAGAAAATACTCTGGGATTTGAGAGTTGGGAAAGAGATCGCAAATGCAGGAGGGATAGAGAGTGTATCTGGGCAAAGGGCGTGATGTTGGTCAGCGGGATATTGGAGGGTGTGCCATGGGGAACTGAGAGAAGGGAACACCTTCAGGGCCGAGGCACTGAGAGGGGATCTGAATGCCAGCTAAGACATTGGATTTAGCAGATGGGGAGCCATTGGAGGTTTCTGAGGGAGGGTGGCGGCGTGTTTGAATCTGTGTTTTGAGAAGTTCTGGGGGACGGAGGCGGGTGAATGCGACAGGACAACTGAGACCAGGTGGAATGAGGTAAGACGGACGTGGAGTGACCCAGGGGCCACCAGAGCCTGGTGGAGAGGTGGCAAGATGAAAGGAGAAGAACGAGGCTGTAGGGACAGAATGGAGCGGGGCCTGGTCATCTGGGGAGGAGAGGTGTCAGGGAGGCCAAGCGGCAACACCACTGGCTTGTGCGGAGGAGGAGGTCGGAGGAGGGGAGGTCGAGTCCGTTCTAGACATGCCGACTTTGCGGGGCTCTTGGGGCTGGTGGAGGGGGCCCTCAGGCAATTGGAAATGTTGGCCGGGAGCTTGGAGGCGAGTCCGACTCCGAGTGCTTTGACTGGGAGCCTGTCACACAAACGTGCTTAGTGACACAACGCACGCAGGCCTAAGTGAGAGGAAGCACCCGCGGATGGGGCCTCCCGGCCTCCAGCCCCTGCCCAGGCCCAGAAGCAGTGATTCATGCCCCAAACTTAAAGAGAACCCAGATTTTGATTTTAAAAGCCTTTCAGAGCAGAAGAAGCCAAGGAGAGGGCCAGGCCAGACCACAAGCCAAACATCAGCTGTGGAATGTGCTTGCTGCTGACGGTGAGGCCAGCCAGGGGCAGAGACACTGGCAGCCTCAGTGAGAGGCCCTGCCGATTGTCCTGAATGTGTCCGAAGTGTCGCCAAGATGGTCCCTGCTCTTTTCTCTCTCTTCCGTGTGGCTCTGCCTGCCTTCTGCTCATCTTAAAACTAGCTCTCCCCACCACACCCCAGCCTGCCCACTGGGCCCACGTCATCGGTGCTCTGAAAGCCCCCGTGCCCTCGGCCTTCCCATCTCCACTCACTCAGCCTGGAGGACCAGGGCCAGGAGGCAGGCAGTTGTCTGGGGGCCACTTTGGGGGGGACCCAGAAAGGCTCCCGTGGCTGGCGGTAAGAGCCACCTAACTGGTCCCCCTGCCTCTGCCCTGGCCCCTTGAGGCTCAACCCCCCTCGTAGCCAGAGGGATGCTGCTGGAATGTAGGTCAGATCATGTCATGTCCCTCCCGTTTGATCTAGCTTCCCCTGCCTTTCTGACCTCATCCTGACTCCTCCCCGACTTGCTCCTTCTGCTCCACCCTCGCAGTTTCTGGAAGGTTCTTCCCCACAACGAGCATCTCGGGCTTCGAACTTGCAGTTCCTTCTGCCTGGGGGGCTCCTCACCAAAGAGTTTCTCTCACTTACTTCAGGCCTTTCCTCCAACATCACCCTCTCACGGAGGCATTTGATGGCTCCCCCGACGAAAATGTCAACCTCCCCCTGCGTACACGCACAGACATAAACACCCTCCCCTGCTTCCGTCTCTCTGAGGCATCTCTCATTATTTAGCATCGTTGCTTGTTTATTTTTTCACCTTGTCTGTTGTCTCCTCCAACAGAATGTGATCAGGAGAGCAAGGATTCGTGTATGTTGTGTTTACTTCTGTCTCCCAGGGTCCAGAGCAGTGCCTGGCCGGGGGAGACAAGCAGTAAATGGTTGTGGAATGAATGAATCGATCAATGAAAACTCACTCAAGCCTGCAACCTCCTGAAATCCCATTAACTAATCCCCACTGAGGTTAGTATCGCCCTGGTTCCAGTCACCTTTCTCAACAGGTCAGGCCCCTGGGTGGGCATGTGCTCAGCCCTGACACTCCCAAGGCCATTTGTTTTTAGATTAAAGGCTTTCTTTCCAGACGAGGAGAGGCAACAGGCAGCTGCAGGTGGGCAGGACAAGGAGGGCTGCTGAGGTGGAAGAGGGGCTCTTGAGGGGAGGAGGGCCTTGAAAGGGGCACATCAGTTCACAGCAGACAGCCCAGGCCGGCCCAGCTGGCCCCGTGCTGTTCGGTGTTATGACTATGACTCAGAACGTGAGGAGACGTGAGAAAGGCCTTGTTTTTACACAGTGCCAACTGATGTATATAATGGGACTTCCCAGGAAACAAGGCGGGGAGAGCACAAGTTTAAAATGCTCGGTTTCCCACAAAAGGGTGGTGATTCGGACATCACCCATGTACCGCAGGATGTGACCATGTCATTTAGTACGGAGGAAGGAGCTGGTGGTGCCCGGAGAAGATGGCAGGGACCAAACGGTAGATCCCAGGTTACGGTCCAATCCCTGGGTGCCACTGGACCAGAACCGGCCCTGGGGACTTGGGAGATGACGTGAAACCCGTCATACAGGTGGAGAGGCTGAGTCTGAGCCCAGCGAGGTTCATATGAGCGGCATGTTGCTGTGACTTGAGCTTTGAATACCGGCGCTGACACTTACTAAGTGTGTGATTTTGGACAAGTCACTTCCTCTCTCTCTAGGATATATAATGGAAATGATGATGCCCACCATGTGGGATTAGTAGGAAAAATTAGAGATGATGCTGATCACTGCAAAATGTCCGGTGGGGACAGGGAGCCGAATAAATGTTAATTTATTACATTTAGCAATAGTAATGCTTGATAACATTCATAGAGGGCTTCCAGGAATCGGGCTTTGTTCTAATTGCTTGTCTTCTCAATAATCCTGTAAGAGGGGTGCTAGTCCCCCATTTTAGAGACGAGACACTGAGGCATGTAGATGTGAAGGAACTTACCCAAGATCACCCAGGTGATAAAGTCAACCTGGGATTTGAACCCAGGCAGTCTGACTCCAGTGACTGTAGTCCCTAGAGACTATGGGACTTGCCCAAGGTCACACAACCGCCACCGAACAAGAGAACCAGAGTCCAAATCCAGGTTTGATCACCTGAAAACCCACTTCCTCCCCGCTTTTTTTAAAAAAAAATTTTGAATTGTTTATGTATTTTTGAGAGAGAGACAGAGACAGAGTGCAAGCAGAGGAGGAACAGAGAGAGAGGGAGACCCGGAATCTGAAGCAGGCTCCAGGCTCTGAGCTGTCAGCACAGAGCCAAATGTGGGGCTTAAACACACAAACCGCGGGTTTGACCTGAGCTAAAGTCGGACGCTCAACTGACTGAGCCACCCAGGCGCCCCCGTCCTTGCTTTTTATGTACTGCACTTTGGCCATAGCTGTGTAATACACTATTTTCACTTAATAATTTTCCTTAAATTGACTTTAAATCAATTTAATTTTTTAAATTTACCCTAATCCTAAGCCATAATTGCTATGAAACTTAAGTTTTTATTTGCTTGTAATTTTTTAATACCCATTAAATAAACACATGAGTAGTCAAGTTCTAATGTTCCCTCCTGACCCACCTAAACTTTTTTCGCCCACAATGCCATGGGGGACCCTGGATTATACTATGCAGCTCTCAGGAAGGACAGATACCCCCGTCCCTACTCATCCAGAACTGAAGTGGGTCAGGTATGAGACTGACCCAGACTCCATTCATCTGGGATGTGATTTGCCCTGGCTCTCTCTCCTTGGAGGTTTGGTCAAGGCCTCTTCAAGGGCCAGCACCCCGTGGCAGTCTCGAGGAGGAGTCTAGAAAAGCTGGCAGGTGTCCAGGCACAGGAGTGGCCGTTTTCTCTTGTGCTCAGCCCAGCCCAGGGTTCCTGCAGGGCTGCTTGACTTGGCAGTGGCCCCGCTGGACTGGCCCCCACTGCTGATGGGGGTGGGCCAAGGAAGAGGGGTCTGCCCAGGGTGCCCTGCTTAGGCAGGTGAAGAGAGTTTTATGGGGAACCGGAGCCCGGATCAAAGCTTTGCTGAGCATGGGGCTGGTCTGGAGTTGGTGGGGGCAGGGGAGGGACGTGGTGGGGGAGCAAGGAACCACAGGGAGGACAGCCCAAATAAACCTTTGGCTCCCCATGAAAGGAGAAGAAACCCCAATCCTTTCCATAATCAGTGTCCTTAATGGATGTAGGTGAAAATGGAGAGGAACTTGCTTCCCCAGGCTCTAGCAGCCCCAGAAAGACCTCCTCTTCCAGGAAGCCCTCCTGGACCACTGCTGAAGTGATGGTGATATTTCTGTGGGCTTCTCTGTCTTATCAGCAGCACTTCTACTCTCCACAAGGCTGCCTGGCCCCTTGGACAGTGGGCACTAGGCACTGTCCGTTTGCTTCTCTCTTACTCTTCCCTCCTCCACGGAGCACCACACCATCCTGCCCAGTGCCAACATACACCTTGCTTAAGGTTTCAACACTGCCCCAGGCAGTTCACACCAGCCAGCACCCCCTCTTCTTCCAACCCTGGCTCTGCTCAGCCTGCTGGGCAGTAAACCAACTGCAACCTAATTCACACAGAGGAGTTCACGGCTGATAGACTATTAGACCTACGCCACTCCTTATTGATTTTTTAGGAGCGGCTGCTTGAAACCAGCCATGACTTGGCCCAAATGGACCAACCTGAACCGACCCTGAGTGTTCTAGATGTGGAAACCAAAGCCTGGGGTTGGATTACATCTCTCACTACTCCTCTGAGTCTACGGTAGTGAAAAAGCCTGGGCTGCAGATGATGACCTCTGGGTCAAGTTCAGGCTTCAATACTGAACTTGAGTGACCCATGTATCCTCTTAAGACTTCCATTCAGTCAGTTCTAAAGTAAGTGTTTGGCCTCCATGATCCTAAAAGCTCTTTGAGGGCGATGCTCCCATGCATCTGTGAATAGGTCTGGAATTAGAAGCCAACTTTGACTATAAAGGCCACACGTACCATGAGAAAGTTGACAACAGAGACTCTACTTTAGAACAACTTCATCTAGAGGATGGTTGGCCCTTCCTCATCCACAGGTCCGTGAGCAGTTCTAAGCCTCAGGGGCCTCTTAAAAGGCCTTAGTGCCAAACATCTGCCTGATAGGAAACGTGAAGCCCGAATATCCCAGATGAGTGGCTATCCTCGGCTTGCATCCCTCCAGTGACAGAGAGCTCACCACCTCACAAGGCAGGCCTTTGTTTTCCAGCAAAGGCAGGCGGAGTCATGAGCCCTTGACTCTTCTAAAGACCTAAACGTGACAATAGACATTTGTGATAGTTTTGAAACCATGAGGAAGTGATATATATGAAAACCCAAAGGGCTTCTGCATAACCTTCAGGGAACCAACTCACTTCCACTCCCTAATGTCCTCCACCCCCATCAAGCCCAGCCAATAGCATCCAGCTTCGCTTGGGTTCTATTGGGTCTATGTTAAGCTCTATGCAGCCAGAGAACTTTTCAGATGGGTTGCGGGTGTATCCACTGTAGGGCGGGCCCTGCAGGCTTGGAAGGGAAGGGCCCCCCACAATTCCTTTTTTTAGTTTGTATTCAAAGACCAGGGGCAGACAGGCACAGCAATTCTCCGGGTCCTCACTGCGCTGCTTCCTGTCCTCCGAGGGAAAGCTCTGCCACAAATTGCATATCCTAAGCCTTGTCTTGCTCTTACTTTACCCAAACACTCCCCGGACTGGGGCTTAGCCTGGATGCACAGGGCTCTTGCTCCACACGCCCATGACAAGCGGGAAATAATCTTAGGAACTCAAAAACCAAAACCAAACTGTCTGAGCTCTTTGAGCTGGTTAGTATGTCAGGAAAGGGAGGAACTCACTGTCCAATTCAGCTTCCTTTGAAAGGGACCGTGGCCGGGATCTGGGTGGGCAGGGCTGCCACGTACAGCTATAAAGACTGTGCACTGCATAAGTCAAACGACTACGGTGTAAACAGCACTCTTTGCAGTTGTGCAGTGTAGTGCAGTGACTGGGGGGCTCGAGGGGGTAAGATGGGAACAGTGTACGTCGATGGGCTTCATGAAATCCTACACAGGGACTCAGAACATCCAGTCCAGCGTGTGCCTTTTACCGATAAGAAAACAGAGTCAGGAAGAGCAAGAAACCCATCCAAGTTGTAAAACATGTTAAAAAGCTATGCTGGGGTTAGAACTAGGGCTTCTGAAGCCAAATTCAGGACTCTGAAGTTCTCTCCCCCTCTGAGGCTCCGAGTGTAACTTTCCCCTTCTACTCTTTGTCGTCAGGTTAGTGTATGAGACTCTTGGGGGCCTGGTGCTTGTTATTCTTTTTTTTTTTTCTCCAATCTCTTTTAACAAATGCGTATTGAGTACTTATTGTGTGCGAGGCATTGTTCCAGATGCTGAGGATAAGGTAGGGAGACAGACAGATACAGTCCCTTCCAGTGGAGTGCTGGTAAATGTTTAACAACCCGTTCTGGCTCTTGGGATGAGGTGGGTAGAGTCGCTGTTTGTAGCATTTGCCAAATACCGTGGTGTAAATCCTCCCACTGTGGTCAATTAAAAGCAAGCCACCACCATGACATCACAGAAAGGGAAGATTGTACACATTCCGGTCTGGTCCCCTTCCTTGTGGAACTTAAACTCCAGGGGGGAGAGGAGACAGTGTCCAAGTGAGCAAATAGCTCTTATAACCAACTGTAATTATCTTTATTTGTCAAAGACATAAGGAAGATGCTTTGAGGGAGGATAATGGTTCTCCGGAGCGTGCTCAGGGAAGAGTTCTCTGAGGCCAGGACATTAAAACTGGAGGTTAAAAAGCATAAGAGACTGTTAAAAACTGAGAACAAACTGAGGGTTGATGGGGGGTGGGAGGGAGGGCAGGGTGGGTGATGGGTATTGAGGAGGGCACCTTTTGGGATGAGCACTGGGTGTTGTATGGAAACCAATTTGACAGTAAATTTCATATATTAAAAAATAAAAAAAAATAAATAAAAAAAAAAACTGGAGGTTAAGAAGGAGCCGGCTGAGCAAAGATCTTGGAGAATAATGTTCTAGACAAAAGGAACAGCTAGTCCAAAGGCCCTGAGGTGGGAAGAACTCTGTGGGTTTGAAGATCAGGGAGGGAGTCAGAGTGGTTGAAAGTAGAAAGTGGTAAAGATTGTGACACAGGAACAGAGAGATCCTGCAAGGTCTGGTGAGCCCTGGGGAAGGGTCTAGAATCTACCCTAAATGCAATGGGAGGACCCCAGAAGTTTTCAGCAGGAAGGTACCAGGATCATAGGATCTGGCTGCTATGAAGAGCATAGTTTGGAGTTGAGCAAAAGTAGGATTAAGGGACCAATGAGAAGCCTCTTGCAAAGGGGTGCCTGCGTGGCTAATTCGGTTAAGCATCCGACTTCAGCTCAGGTCATGATTTCATGGCTTGTGATTGCAAGCCCCACATTGGGCTCTGTGCTGACAGCTCAGAGCCTGGAGACTGTTTCAGATTCTGTGTCTCCCTCACTCTCTGCTCCTCCACCATTCACTCTCTCTCTCTCCTTCAAAAATAAATAAAAATTAAAAATTGTTGTAATCTTAAAAAAAAAAAAAACAAAGAAGCGTCTTGCAGAGGTCCAGGTATAAAAGGGTGAAAATGACTTGGCCTGGGTGGTGTCAGAGGAAATAGAGAAGAGGGGACACATTCGAGAGGAATCGAGGGGGTGGAGCTGGCAGGATTTGCCGATGGGAAGTGAAGGAAAATCCTGAGGACTGATGTGCAAGCTTGTGACTCAAGCCATCGGATGGTAGGTGACTCCAGGTCCTGAAATGGGGAATTCTGGGAGAAAGCCTGTTGGGAAGGGAAAACCTAAGGCATCTTTTTGGTCGCATGAAGTGAGATGCCATGAGACATTCAAGTGAAAATGTCTGTGGGCATCTGGGCATTGACCATGGGGCTCAGAGGGCAGGGCTGGGCTGGGCTGAGTGTGATCTGGGGCTCGCAGGAGCCTGGGCCAGTTTGGGGTGAGTGGAGAAAGGCCTCAGCCCAAGTCCCACATGCTCAGCCAGGTCCTACAGGTGCATATTTGGGGTCACATCTCTGCCTCCAGTCTTCTAGGCAGCTTGAGGTCAGGGAGAAGGTTAGTTGCTCCAAACTTTGTTGTACTTTAAATGAACTTGCGACACAGAGATTCACAATATTGACACTGGTGTGTTTTTATATCCTTCACGGCAGCCTGTGAGAACTTAAGGAAAGAGGTCCATTTTGATCACTTTCCCTAGCTAGAAGAAGGAAAAAATGATGTCAGGCAGGAAAATACACTGGCTCTCATAAAAACGCGAATCTTATTCCTGAAGGAGGTGATCCCTGTGTTCCCTGAAGGCATGAAATGGCTGTCCAAGGCTGGGAGCAAAAAAAAGCAATGTTAATTACAGCAAATTTCAGTTTGCTGTTTGCTCTTTTCAGTTTTTAGGCCTGTTTTCCATGAGCCTGACATCTGCCTAACCAGCACATTGGCAAACTCCCGGTTTCTCAAAAAAATAAATAAAAAGGATAGCCCTCGCTCTTGCCAGCACTGGCTCCTTCTTTCCATCTCTCCTCTCTGGATGCTTATGCAAGTGTCTCTATTTCACCCCGCAGCTCACCCACCCCAGTAAGTGTTTGATCTCCCCTGTAGCCTCCCCCACAGCGGGGCCCTCACTACCCGATATGGCTGCCCGGCCCATGTCTGATTGCTTCTGATGTAGAGATTTCTTTGTGATAAGTCATAGGTCAGCAAGCTTTAGGACACTGTGGGAACAGGACAGAGAACAACTGAGCTTTTGGATGAGACAAGGAAGCTGAAGGAGGGGAGAGAGGTAGGCAGGCCGGCGCAGGAGGGCTCCCTGGCCTTTCGCACCCTGCGTGTAGCATGGGGGCAGGGGGGAGCCCGGCTGGGGAGAGCAGAGGGTGAACTGACAGAGGGCAGTGGGCAGAGGTGAGACTGCCCTGAGCCCCGTCAGCATAGGTCCTTCTTAGATGATTATCGAGTTAACTTGATAAGCTCATCCATGCTCGTTCATTCATGAGTTTGTTCAGTCAACTTTGTTGAGAGGCTGTTGTGTTCTGGATACTGAGCAGGGCCCAGGGCCGAAGAGGGACAGAAGCCCCCTCGCCTTGGTTATGGTGGCCTCTCTTTTTGGCACCAAATATCGGGTTGGCCTAGGGTCTGCAATGCTCCAACGCAAGTGAAAGCTTCAAAGACAGAGCTATCTCTGGTCCGGGAAGGGGAAGGGCATCCTCTTTGGACACGAGTAGAGGGTCTTATCCAACCCCAGCATGGAGAGCTCTCAGCTGCCCTGCCTGCTCTCTCGCAGACACAGCTGACCTGGAGGGGCACTCTAGAGGGGTAAAGGGTGTGTCACCTGGGAAGCAGGCAGGATGAGGCCTCAGCGTGAGCACCTAGGCCATGGGCAAGTCAGTCTCGGAGCCTCCATTTCTTTGCCTGTCTAGTGGGGATCAAATCCCTAATCATGTGTTAGGATTCAATGAGATACTAAGGTACCTGGCCTGTTCCTGGCACTTGATAGGTGTTCCAAGAATTACAGTTGAATCCCGTTGGGAGATTCAGGGAAGGAATGGACCAAGAGCACTGCCTTTGGATCCCTGCTCTAACTAAAGACCTTGGTCACAGCAGGCAACTTCCTGAGCCTCTGTTTCCCCATTGGTGAGACAGGCCCAAGCCCAGCCTTTTGTGTGCATGTGTCTACTTCATGTTTGTTGAGTGCCTGCTGTCTGAAATAGTAGGCACCAAGGACATGCAGGTGCAGGACATGGCCCGCTCCCTGTCCCCTGGCCTCTCCACCCCAGGTGTGGAAGGGAGGGTCAGGAGGCGGGACAGCTGGGAAGGGACATTGGACGAGGTGGGGACCACAGGAGCAAAATGACAGGGCGAGTGGGGCACACACTGGGCCCTGCTCATGGGTGGGTGCAGAAGAGAGGGCAGATGGGAAGAGAAGACACACAGGTGGAGGAGACAGAGAGCAAAGGCAGGTAGGCAAGCGCAGCAGTGTTCCTTCTGTGTAGACAGACGGTGTGTTAGAAGCTGCCTGGGCCTGATGGGATCGTGAATATGAAAGCCTCTGTCCAGTTAAGACCTCTGTACACATACGAAGGCTTTCCAAGATGCGGGGCTCAAGTGGAACCCAGCACTCAGCCAGTGACAATGTGTAGGCCCCCTCACTCTACGCACGAGGAAGCTGTCTGATTCTGACGTGCGCTTTTTCACACATGGAACATCCAGGAGGACATAAAAGAACTTATGGATCTGGGGCTCCTCCTCCCGGGGAAGGTGGACTTGTGGCCACAGCCACCCAGGAGACAGCCACTGGCTCGCCCAGAGTGGCTCACTGCCAGAAGCAGCAGTGAATGTGGGCTGGGGACGCGCTGGTTCCCAGATGAGATCATTTCCCTGAGAGATTCCTCCAAGAAACGAGTGGTGTGCTCGTTCCGTGGGCAGGGATGAAGCCTTTCCATGGAAGCCTCCCCACTATGGCCTTGCCCTCCCCTTCTCTACCAGTCTGAGGATAGGGATGGTCCTTCGGATGGATGGGATCCTCTCCTCTTCCTGGACTCCATCAGGAGAAATCACTCCTGCCTGCCATTACCACTCCCTAGCCCGTCCTCTCTTGCTAATCCCTTAGCTACTCGTGCACATGTGTGTGCCAGGCTCCCTCAGCGGGCCTGTCCTGACCTGCACCAGACCAGGGGAGCCAAGGATTGGAGACTCCATCCAGAGCCAGGGTTCCCTCTCGCTTCTTCAACAGAAGGTAGAACAAGGAAGGACGGCTGTTGGTTGGTGATAATAATGTTGGACGAATATGAAGCAGGATGGACTCCATAGCACTTCCTTCCAAGAAAAAGGCAGGGGGATAAGGACCAGTTAGCAGAGAGACATGAAGTCCATCCAGAAGGGCAGTCATTTGGCAAAGAAGCAAGACACCAAGGAGATAATAAAGTGGAGAACAGGGTGGTCTTTCACAAGAGTAAAGACCTGAGTTTGGGGCACCTGGTGGCCCAGTCAGTTAAGCGTCCATCTCTTGATTTTGGCTCAGGTCACGATCTCACGATTCATGGGATCGAGCCCTGCCTCGGACTCGGTGCTGACAGTGTAGAACCTGCTTCTCTCTCTCTCTGTCTCTCTCTGCCCCTCCCCAACTCGCTCTTTTTCTCTCTCAAAGTAAATAAATAAACATATAAAGAAAAGAGAGAGAGAGAGACCAAGTTTGGGCAGGTTTGCTCTAAAGCACCAGAGACCTGGTGGTAAGAAGTGGCTTGGAATCCCCAGACCCGTGCCCACCTGATCATGGCCCCCAGTGCTAGGAGCAGGCCGGTACAGCTGAGCGCTAAGTCATGGAGGGCAGGCAGGAGGGTGTTCAGTTCACTTTCAGAAGTGGCTTGATGCTGAGCGGCATTTGTGTTGGATCCAAGTGCTGGAGGGGAAGGGGGGATGGCCTCAGTCCTGGAAGCCAGTCTGGCAGGGACTTACAGGGGCAGTGGCCAGCTGCATGCCCTCTTGGGGTGTCCAGTGCTCATCTTCCTGCTCTCCCCTCCTAAGGGAGGTAGATTTAGAAATGAATCCAGAGGTGAAGAGTCACACAGACTCAGAATGTCCCAACTGTAAAGGTTTTTAGACCACCTGGTCCAGCTTCCTCATTATCTATAAGGGGAAACTGAGGCCCAGAGAAAAGTACCTTGTTCAAGGTTCAGCCAGTCGGTGGCAGAAGCCAGGGGAGGACGCAGGTCTCCTGACACCCATGCAATCCCAGCTCTCAGGAGGTGGGCATTACAGTCCCACGTTCCCTTTTCTGAGTTCTGGTTCTTGGGAGTCCATCCTCTAGCCTTTGACCTTGGCAATGGTGCTCCAGCCATTTCTCCCCACTGAAGGGGTCATTGCTCCCATTGCGAGAAGATCCTAGGGACAGAGAAGCCTCCGTCCTTCCAAGGCCACGTAGCCGTGTACTCAAGGGGTCAGGGCACAAAGCCTGGCAGCCACGATTTTGAAGAGAGCTGTGAAGGCAGCCGTGGGGTCCCCTGCCCGCTTGCTCCGGATCTCCTCGCTGAGGTTTTAGTAGCACAGTCCAGCAACGGGACAGGACTGGGATTTCTTGGAGAGGTGACCACATTGCTTGGACCCCCACCAAGGCCACCCGTCTGACAGCTGGGCGTGCCCGGCAGCCACGGCCAGGGAAGCAAGGCCCCGGGGCCTGGTCTCCGGGGTTCAGGCAAGGGGAGGGAACAAGGCCTGCCTACTGCCGAGCACTAAATGACAGTTTCCTTAGTCCTTCCCTTTGGCTCGGGAATGCAAACGATGATCATTTTTGCCTGGAGAGTTCCCTTTCTAAATGTGTTTGGCCCCGGCCAACATTAAGATGAGTTTGCATTCCTCCACACTGCCTGGACTCCAAGTCCAAATTGTTTGCAAAGACTCAAGACAGATGCTCGCGTGCTGACAGCTGGAAGCCGGCTGTGTGTTTGCCCCGGCGAACCTCACTGATGTGTGAGGGGACTGGGCCTTAGATGGCAGAGCGCAGAACACTGTCACTTTACAGATGGGGAAACTGAGGCCCAGAGAGGCATGGTGACTCTCCACGGACACACAGCCAAGTTAGTGACGGTGCTGAGATTAGAACCCACATCACACCGCCCTGGTCCAACTTCCTCTCAGCTTTGCTTCGGGCTCTGCTGACTTGCTTACGTGTCTGTTGGCCTGCCCACGTGGTTGCAGACTCTGACCACCACAAGTCTTAGCTTATCGCCTTGGTGTCCCCGCTACCCAGCATGGGACCCGAAGCGTCACAGACCCAAGTAGATTTTTACTGAATCAGAGGACTCAAGAGACAGGTCATGCAGAAGGACCAGCGGTGCAGCGCCTGGTGGGCTCAGTCAGTAGAGCGTGCGACTCTTGATGTCAGGGTGGTGAGTTCGAGCACCATCTTGGGTGTAGAGGTGACTTAAAAACAAAATCTTTAAAAATAGAAGGGAAGGAAGGAAGGAAGGAAGGACGAAAAAGAGAGAGAAAAGAAAGAAAAGAAAGAAAGAAAGAAAGAAAGAAAGAAAGAAAGAAAGAAAGAAAGGAAGAAGGAAGGAAGAAGGAAGGAAGAAGGAAGGAAGGAAGGAAAAAGAACTGGTGGTGAATAAAGATGGGTGTGAAGAAAAGTTGGTGACCTTGCATGAATCCCCACCCCTCTCCTAGCCTTAGTTCGTTCTCCTATGACAATAAGCATCTTAAACCTGAGCCAGTGCTTCTCAAACTATGTTCCAGGACACTCTAGGGTTCAAAAGAACTGTCTTAGGACTCTCACTGGGGGTGAGGAGGTACTCCTTATCCCCTGCCCCTAACCTAACCTCAACGTCTTGTGTCTGCATTTCCTGTGTAGATTGTGTTAAAAAGAAAAAAAAAAAAAGTTGGGATTCTCTCCAGAAAAATAAAGTTTGGAGACTGATAGACTACTTGATCTCTAAGGTCCTTCATAAAAATAAAACCCAAAGAAGTTACCTTTCCCTGATAACAAAATTGCTACTCCTTTGACCCAAGTGTTTAATTGTCTGGGAGGGAGAGGGTAGTAGTCATAAGCCCGGGCAATTAGGAGGAAAGAAAATGAGGTACAGGAGGGCCCTTGTGCTGTGGAGGCTTTGTGGCCGCACAGATCCTAGTGGAGCCCAGAATCGATGCTCAGGGTCTGTCTGTAGGTCTGCTGCCCGTGTCTGCCATTCTGTGTCCTGACGAGGCACGACAGCACAGCTCTAAGGCTTGATGCATGGCTCAGGTCATGACCTGCTGGCTGGGCCGCCCTGTTCCCTGACAGGCAAGGCACAGGTCTCACCCTGCGTCACCCTGGGGCTTCCTCGTGAGCCCTTGAGAAGGCAGCGATCAGGTTCCTACCCCAGAAACCACGAGTTCCCACCGATCCCCAGCCTCCCTCTCCTTGTGTCTTTGTCTAATCACCCTGTGAAACTGTTCCTAATCCTCCCTGACTGTCCGTCCTTTAAGAGCTAGACCAAGTCGGTGATCAATTGCTATAATAATGCCGTGTAACAAATACCCCCTCCCCAAATCTGAGTGACACCTAATAATTATGTAGCTCCCGTGTCTGGCATCAGCTGACCTAAACTAAGCCCGACCGAGTGGCTCTGCTGGTCTCCCTGGGCTTGCTCCTGCATCCCGGGGATCGCTGATCTCAGCTGGGTTTGGCTAGGCCAGCTTCGCGCCAAATGCCCTGCACCCTTTTCCTGGAATCGCTGGGCTAGCCTGAGTGAGATACTTCTCACAGGGATGGCAGAGGTGCAAATGAACAAGCAGGAATGAACCGAGTAGCCTAAGACCTCGGCTGGGAACTGACTCACTTTAATTTCTGCCTCCCGTGGCCCAGCCCAAAGTCAAGTGGGAATGCTTGACAGTGTTTGTTGTTTGTTGTTGTTAGGCAGAGCTAAGCTTTCTTTCTTTCTTTGTTTCTTTCTTTCTTTCTGTGATATTTATTTGTTTGTTTATTTATTTATTTATTTATTTATATCCAAGTTAACATACAGTGTCGTATTGGTTTCAGGAACAGAACCCAGTGATTCACCACTTACACATGACACATATAACACTCATCCCAGCAAGTCCCCTGCTTTTTTTATTATTATTATTTTAATATAATTTATTGTCAAGCTGGCTAACACACCGTGTATACAGTGTGCTCTTGGTTTCGGGGGCAGGTTCCCATGATTCATCGCTTACATACAACACCCAGTGCTCATCCCAACAAGGGCCCTCCTCAATGCCCGTCACCCATTTAGCCCGTCCCCCCCCCCACCTCCCCTCCAGCAACCCTCAGTTTGTTCCCTGGATTTAAGAGTCCCCTGTGGTTTGTTTCAGAGCTAAATTTTCTACTGTAGTTCAGCATATTTTACTGAGCACCTACTGTGTACCAAAGGGACAGCAACGCAGATGGTGCAAAACAGCCAGGCACTGACATCTCATTTCTGTCTCACTTTGGAATGTGTCATTCTGTCCTCCACAGTGGCAAGAGATCTACTTTACCGTTTCTTTTTGCTTAAGCTAGTTTCAGGGTCTTTTCCTCCCACCCTCTCTATCTGTGATTTGCTTTTAGATGGGAAGATTCTTGGGGCCCAAGGAGAACTGGGAAGAGGGAGATGATAGGAGAGAGTCTGGGTAGCATTTCTGCCTCCCTCGCCCCCATCCCAGCATACATCGTCCAAGGAAAATGAAGGCGTTTGCTTACACAAGTGCATCTGTAACGCAGCGTGGGACCCAGGGAGTGACCTGAGGCCTGGGTCCCTGCAGACAGAGGGCTGCTGAGCAGAGCTATGTGCAGACCTTCAAGGACTCTGGCTGCTTCCTTCTGGCCCACCTGGTCCCTGTGGTCAGGGATTCACCAATCGGTTCTCTAGCGAGCAGGGCCTAAGGGTGTGGGACCTGGGACTCGTGAGTTTTTAAGGAGCAGGGAGTGGGAGGAGGTCAAACCTGGGTGAGGAATTCAGGTGATGGAAGGGGATGGGGCTGACAGAGAGAGAAGGCTGGATGGAGGCAGGAGGCATGGGGCAGGACTGATGAGGCCTTGGGGTGCATCCCTGCTGTTCCTGGCTGTGTCTCAGTTTCTTCACCTGTAAAATGAGAATGATAATATGCTCACTTCAAAAGGTTATTGTGTGGGGTGCCTGGGTGGCTCAGTTGGTTAAGCATTGGACTTTGGCTGAGGTCACAATCTCGTGGTTCATGAGAACCTGCACTGGGCTCTGTGCTGACAACTCAGAGCCTGGAGCCTGCTTCAGATTCTGTGTCTCCCTCTCTTTATGCCCCTCCCCTGCTTATGCTGTCTGTCTCTCTAAAAATAAATAAACTTAGAAAAATTAAAAATTTTTAAAAAAGGGTTATTGTGATGATTAAATAAATCTGGAACAGTGTTTGGTACGTAGTGAATGCTATGCTTGTTATTATTATAATCTAAGTGGCAGGGGACCATTAGTACCTAAGTCAGAAAGCTAGGAGGTAAACTAAGGCAGGAAGAAGCTCACAGATACAGGTTCTGAGAGCAGATTCTCAGAAGGTGAGAAATCCAGCAGGCAAGTCTCCCTGCATCCTCCGGGCACAGGGTAAAGATAAAAAGCCGCTCCTGGACGTTGCCCTGAATATTGTATACACAGGGAAGAGGGCAAGGTAGATGTGGAAACTACTATTATCCAAGAGGAAGGGCCACAATGTAGCAGAGGAGTCATCAGAGCCGGGCCTTGATGTTTGAGAAAGAAAGAAAGAAAGAAAGGAAGGAAGGAAGGAAGGAAGGAAGGAAGGAGGGAGGGAGGGAGGGAGGGAAGGAAGAAAAGGAGAGAGAGGAAGGAAGGAAGGAAGGAAAGGAAGGAATAAAGAAAGAAAGGAAGGAAGAAGGAAATGCCTCCTAGGACAGATGAACAGCGTGGGCAGAGGCACCGAGGCAGCCCAGAGAACAGGGAATCTTGACTCAATTTAATTCAACCAAGATGTATTGAGTGCTTTCCACCTACCAGGCACTGCCACAGTTTGGGTACTGCATTCAGTCTCGTCACCCACCATTCGAGGTGGGCATTATTAGTCCCATTTTATAGATGAGTAAACTAACAGCCAGAAAGAAGAAGGAACTGACCCCGGGTCGCCCATTAGTGAATGAATGCTGGAGCCAGGCTTCTAACCAACCCTCCCTCATCTCAAAAGCCATGCTGTCTCCTTGCCTGGACTCACCCTCAAGGAGTCTGGCAGGAGGGCAGGAGGAGCTAGACAGTCCTGACACCTGTGCCAGGCAGGCTCTTCTCTTCTCCTTCCCTTCACACCAGAAATTCCTGCCTACTGCCTTTGGGCCACCTCACCAATTTGTATGCATCAACCTTCCAGGCTGAGAGCACAGCCCCAGAAGCTTCCTGACTGCCCTAGCCCACCATGGTCCCTGCCTTCTCTAAGCATCATGGCAGACTGGTCACAGCCTTGCACTTACTCTCCACGCAGCTCTCCCTAGCTGGTAGGCTCCCCACTCTCTTCCTGTCTTGCTCACCCCTCAGTGCTGTTCGGGGCTAGCCCCGGGCTGGGTGCTGAAGCCAGCAGTGAGTAAACAGACCCTATCTGGCGTTCATGGAGCCGCCATCAACCAAATGATCACACCAGTTCCAATTACTAACTGTGATAATAAAGAAGTCACTTGTACTGGTGAGTACAAGAGGTGATGAGATCATCAGGCAAGACCTGGTATAATCGGGGGTCAGGGAGGCTTCTGGGGATGTGAGGGGATGTGACATTTGTGCTGAGATTTGATGAGGATGAGACGTTCATCAGAGAGGCAGCAAGTGCAAAGGCCCCAGGGTGGGAGGAAGGGGCATCTTAGGGAGCAGAAGGGGGCCCTTGGTAACTGCACGCAGGCAGCCAGAGGAAAACTAGCACAAGTGAGTCTGCAGACATGTGGAGGATTTGGGACCGGGCTGGGCAGTGGGGGGTGAGCCATGAAAAGGGACCAGTGCAGCATGGAAGCCCAGCGGCCGACCTTGAGCTAGAGCGAGGGCTCCCGGTGGAGCTGTTGGCCGGCAGGAGCTCTGGATGCGTGCTGGCCAGCGTGCCTCAGCATTTGGGACTGGGACTGCCCCACCTGGTAACGGGGCCATGGTGTTCACCTTAGCCTGCAGTGGTACTCGAGCTCAGGGCTGTGATTTCCATCCCTTCTTGGGACTGACTGGTGCTTTTTAAAAATACAGATAAGCTTCTGAAAAAGCTGATGTAACTTTGGCCACAGTCCACAGGAGAGCAGCCCAAGAATTGTGGGTTTCTACCCTCTGTCATCAATAGCAAGGGCAGAAAAGCAGCCAGTCTCCCAGCATCTCTGCGACTGGCCTGCCGATTCCTGTCAAAAACAACTTTGTTTTGTTTTACTGGTATTTGGAGATCATAAATCTCTGAGAAGAGTACATTCCCCACGCGTGAAAGCTATCTGCCATCAGAGGAGCGGGCCAGAGATCTCGTTGGGAGCTGAGGTCAGAGCATCCGACTTGCCATCACTTTTAGGAAACCCATTCTCTGGCTTGGTTTGATCAGAAGCAAATGCCCACGCCAGTGAGGACACCACCACTTTGTAACTTAATACCCTGGCCCTGAGGGCTTTTGTCCTCTAGCCTGTAGCTGGCTTCACTAATCCTATCCCCAGGAGGTTGGGGGTGGGGGTGCAGGGGAGACTAGACTGGTCCTAGACAGACCCCCAGGTGAGGGAAGGAGAACAGGGATCTGCCTTCTCTCCATTTCCTTCTCCCAGCAGAATTCCAAAGCAGAGGAGGTGGCCCCGGAGAGCAGAGGGCAGGGAAGACCCCCTTCTCTGAAAAAAATATTCCCTCCTCCCTATTGGGTCCTTGTTATAAAAGGCTGGTCTCCCAGGGGTAATACATCACCCCAGTGCCCTGAGCTATTTGATCATGGACTTGCTCTGATCTCCTCCCAGCTGAGTGATTTAGGGCAAATTATTTAACCTCCTAGAGGTAGGATAATACCTATCTCACAGGGCTGGTGTAAGATCTAACTAATTAATGTAAAATCGATGGTTAGATACCTAGAATCATGCCCGGAACATCTCAGTGCTCAGGAAATATCCTTTTCTTTCCCCTTTTCCTCATGGAGGGGAGAGGGCATCCCAGCCCAACGTGGCGCCTGGTTCCCAGCCATCCAGTCAGTCGATACCTACGACCAGGCACCAAGGGCTAAGGAGAAGCTGAGGGTACAGCAGTGTTTCGTGCCACTTAGAGAACATAGGAATATTATGGTCTATCAGCCGCATGACGAGAAACAGATAAATATGTAATATGTTTGTGATAAGTGCTGTCAGGAAAAATGGAGAAGGAGGAGGGGGACGGAAAGTGACGGGGTGGCCCGCTGGTGGGTAAGATGGCACTGAGACAGACACCTGGATGACTTGAGGGGTGAGCTGTGCAGCTGACCGGGGAGGAGTGTTCCAGGCAGAGGGAACAGCCAGGGCAAAGGCGCTGAGCAGAGGGCAGTCTGAGGCATCATTAGGACCGACCAGTGGGGAAAGCGTGGCTGGAGCAGATGGATGGAGGAGGGAGGACAGGAAAAGAGCAGAAAGAACAGCATGAGGGGCGGCTGGGTGGTTCAGTCGGTTGGGCATCTGACTTCCGCTCAGGTCATGTTCTCGCCATTCGTGAGTTCAAGCCCCCAATCAGGCTCTGTGCTGACAGCCCGGAGCCTGGAGCTGCTTCAGAGTCTGTGTCTCCCTCTCTCTCTGCCCCTCCCCTCTTCATGCTCTGTCTCTGTCTCAAAAATAAGTAAACATTAAAAAAAAAATTATAAAAAGAAAGAACAGCACGGGGGCGGGGAGGGCGTGGTCACACAGGGCCTTGCAGGTAAGGAGTCTGGCTGTGACTGAGTAGGGTGGGAACCCAGTGGAGGGTATGGGGCTGAGGAGTAACAGGATCTGACAGATCTTGGAGGGACCCCTGGCCATGTTCACACAAGAAGCACTGGTAGTGGGAGGACCTCAAAGACACAATTTATGGCCTCATCTTCCCTGGCCCTCACCCTCCTGTAGGCCTGGAAATGGTGGGAGGGTCCTGACGGCCAGAATGTGCCTTCCCCTTCTTCAGGGTCACCTCCTCCTGCTGAGGTAAGATACAGCAAGAGGACCAGGGACACCATGGGGTGTCTCCAGGGGGCGCCAGGGAGCCAGACAAAGTGTTGCACACCATCAGGGATGTGGCCTGTGCCTGTAAATGTGCGTGTGTGTGCACAGAGGCCTGTGTGTGTGTGCACACAAGCATGTGTGTGCGCGTGTATTGCGTGTGCACATGTATATGTGTGTGCATGTGTGTGTGCGTGTGTGTATGTGTGTTCACTCCTGGAACGGATTTGGAGAGAGAGCGAGTTCCTTGTCTGCAAACCCCGCTTCTTCGACCCCTCGCTGCCCACCTCCCAGCCCTGCATAGGTGACACTATCGTCCCTTTCTCTTCCAGGACATGCCCTTACTGGCCAAGAACCAGGGTCCTTGGTTCCTCCCCCTGGGCTCACCTGACCAGGGTCCCCTTTCCTGAGGCCGCCTGCTGCTAGCCAGGCTGATAAGTCTGTTCAGAGTCTGGGCCTGGTAAATAAGGCACTAATGAGTTAAGTACGTCTCCCAGCCCCACTCTGGGCCATGACACTAAATTCCTGTGGCAGAGTAGGAATATGAGGACAGCTACATAGCAGCTTGCTGCCACTGTCCTCTCCTGTTTCCATGGCAGGATCCATCCCGCTCATTGATCACACTAGTCTTGCCCACCGAGCACAGACTTGACCTCAGAATCTCTCTTAACACAGTGCTCCAGGCAGCACTAATAACCAATTGACATAGACAAGGGAGATAACATATATCTAATATCCCGACTCCAAGGAGTTCCAGTTTTCCCTCCGGGACTCTAATTCAATGACTCTAATGATGAAACTTTCAGCCACTGCATCCATTCGCAGAGCAAAAAAGAAAGTGTGGAAGAAACCACTTGTCCTTTTACAATAGGTCTTGTTCAAGTAGGTGCCCCTGGGCGTCCCCCTCAAATACTCAGCCCAGGGATTCAGTGTCCATGGGCAGGACAGTGGGACACTCAAGGTACTAGCCTCACATTCAGAGGCCCTGTCCCGCAGGCTACCCTTTGCTACCCACGTCACAGGGCTGTCATAGAGGTCAAATGGGTAACATATATGTAAAAGTTCTTTGAAATACATAAACGTGTATTTCACGCCCTACACATACGTGAAAGGGGGGGAAAGTGATATTCTATTCTAATCTATTCTATTCTACTCTACTCTATTCTACTGATTGTATTTCACTAATCTGAAAATTTGGGCTGATGGTAGGATCCCACCCCTCAAGGCCCATGGGTCCCAAGTTTGGTGTTCCTACTACTAATGATGGGTAAGGAGGCCAGACCTGCCCTGAAAATGCCTCGTGGAGGGAAGGAGTCAAAGAGCAGACATCTCAGGTCCTAGTTCTTGCTGCTACCACTGACCCCCTGTGCACCCTTGGACAAGCCTCGTAACCACTTTGGCACTGGATCCCCCTTTGCCAAATGTGGATGATGCTTCTTCATTCTCCCAAGGTCCTGTGAGGGAAAATGGCGGCAGATGTGAAGAGACTCAGGAACCAAGCTGCCATGCAGATGTGAGTTGTTGTTTCTTGTGATTTGGCACAAGAATGCCAAAGGCTCAACACCAAGGCTGTCTGGCAGGTGGAATTGGTTCATTGACACGTGACCTCACGAAACAAGGAAAACCTTGGAGGCCAGGGTGAAAGGGTTACGAGACTGTTTCTCTGCTTTGCGTCAACTGCCCCGGCCGAGCAGTGACCCCCAACTGAAGTCAGGCAGAGCTTTGCAAATCAGTTCAGAAGGTGGTGGTGAGCCAGTAGAGCTGGAGTCATGGCCACTAGGAACCAAGGCTTGGCGGGGGACAGGTGGGAAGGCAGTTCCTTGACTCTTTAGCAGGCAGAGATGAGAGGGAGGAAGAGAGGGAGGAGCAGGAGGGACAGGAGGAGGAGAAAGGAGAGAAAAGAGAGAACGAAATGGAAGAGGAAACCAGCAGAAGCTAGAAGGAGTGGAGTTGGAGGTAGGGATAGTGAAGGAGGAAAGGAGCTATCTTCTCCCCACCCCTACCATGAGACTGGCATTCTCAGAAGGAGGGACCAGGTCTTCCCAGTCAGACCTGGTGTACTTGAGAGTAGGTTTTATGCCTCCCCTATCAGATTATGGCTCTTGTAGGGCAGGGGGTGCGCCTCTCCTACCTCTCCTATCAGACTGTGGGCTCCCCAAAGCAGGGACTACATTAACCACCTCATATGGCGGCTCCCCAAGGACAGGGGACCATACTCCTCCCACACCCAAGACCTGCCAGTGGGGACCATCAACCAACTGGGGCCCAGACCTCTTCCTGCCTGACTATCCTCTTCTCCCCACCCCAGGGTTCACAGACACCTTCAACATGGACACCAGGAAGCCTCGAATCATCGCTGGCTCCAGGGCCGCCTTCTTCGGTTACACAGTGCAGCAGCATGACATCAGTGGCAATAAGTGGTGAGTGAGGGGTGCCTGGGTGGCTCAGTTGGTTAAGCATCCAACTCTTGATTTTTTCTCAGGTCATGATCTCACACTTCATGAGACTGAGCCCCACATCAGGCTCTGCATTCAGCGGAGATGCTCTCCCTCCCTCTGTCTCTGCCCCTCCTCCATTTGTGCATGCTCTCTCTTTCTTTCTGTCAAAAAGAAAAGAAAAGAAGTGGTGAGTGAGAGCTGTCACCCCACCCAGCCCTGGACCCCCCCACACCCAGCCCCTCCATTGGCTGCCCACAGTGGCCCTCATGTGTAGACACCTTCACGTCCAGTGACTTGACTTCTTGTCCTGGCTTCATATCATCTGCCCTTGACTATGAAACCTCGAGCATTCCACATCAGGCCCTCCATCTTCTCATCTGAGAAATGGGAAAGAAAATAGTAGGTGGCACGTTATGTGACAGCATAGGTATCAGGCATCCAGAACCGATAGTTACCCCTTCCCGTCTGCTCTCAGGGCCTCAGTGTCTCATCAGTGGGGTAGTGCCTCTGATCCTGGCTGCTTGGAGAGGTGTTGGGGAGTGTCTCTGAGGATGGGTGTGTGTGCTCACAAGCTAAACCACAGGCGAAGGTGGGGCAGAAGAAAGCGAGAGCGAGGCAGGGTTGGGGGAGAGGGCTAGGAACCTCCCAAGGACGCCTCTGGGGGCAGGGACAATCAAGAGGGGGGAAGGGTCTGCCTCTGACTTTTAAAAATAACTTTGTTGGCTTATATTTTACGTATCATAAAGCACTCTTTTCAAGTGTACAGGTCAATTTTTTTTTCCCAAGTCAATGGTTTTTTTTTTTTTAAACAAATTTACTAAGTTATGCAGCCATCACTATAAATCAGTCTTGGAACGTTTTCAGCACCCCAGTAAGATCTGCCCCACACATGTACTATTAATCGCCATTCTTCTCCCTCTGCTTGGGTTTTAGCTGCCAGAAGGCAAGGCCCTCCTTCCTGAAATGGAAGAGGCTGGGCCTCTCTTGGCCCTCTTAGATACCCTTGACGAGTCAAGGGACCACACAAACAGTGGCGATAAACGTTCTACCCTGCTCTCTTCCCAGTGTTGCCTCTGCCTACCCTCCCCAACCTCTTCTCCTTCCACTTTCTCCACTCCTTTCTTGTAGTCAACACTCTAGCCAAACTGAATTTTTTCTGTTTTTCCAGTTCTCCCTCTAGACCTTCTTTGCACATGCTATGCCCTCCCTCAGTGATGTCATCTCCTACCTCCCCACCTCACCTTACCCCACCATGCTGATCTGGCTAATCCTCTCATATTTTTTTGAAGGAGTATCTTATTGTCTTTCTTTTGAGGTATAACTAGACACAATAAAATGTAGGCATCTCCACTGTACAGCTCAGTGAAATTTTACATATGTATAGGCCCGTGTCATCACCTTCCAGAACATGATCCAGAACATTTCCAGCCCCTCAGAAAGCTCCCATGTGACCCCTGTCACACGGGAGGGGCAGTCAGTGCCCCTCCAAGTAATCCCTATTTTGACCACTGTCACCAGATTTGTTTTGCCTGGTTTTGCACTTCATATAGATGGTATCATACTGTAAGTACTCATTTATACCTGACCTGTTTTACTCAACATTATGTCTTTGGGGTTTAATATATCGCGGAATGTATTATACTTCGTGTTCCTTCACTGGTGTAATATTCCACTGCAGAGTGTATTTATTCACTTAATTATTGATGGATATTTGGGTTGTTTCCATTTTTTGGCTAATTTGAGTGGAGATGCTATTAACATTCTCATATATGTCTTTTGGTGGATGTCTGCTCTCATTTTTATTGGGTGTATACTCAGGAGGAGAATCGCTGAGTTAAAGGGTAGGTAATGTAGCTTTAGTATGATCTGCCAAGCACTTTTTTCCAAAATGATTTTGCCAATTTCAACTTTTCTTTAGTAATGTAATGGAGTTTCCATCGCTCCATATTCTCACTAACACTTGGTATTATCAGTCTTTTTGATTTTAGCTATTCCGGTGGTATCTTCTTGTGAGTTAAACTTGGGTTACTATAGCGACTAATGACGTTGAGTAATTTTGTGTAAATGTACTGGCCTTTTGGTATCCCGTTTTGTGAAGTGTCTAATTTGTGACTTTCGCCCATTTGAAAAATTGTGTTGTGTTTCTTTTCCTTACCGTCTTATAGAATTTTAAAAAACATATTCCGCATACAAATCCTTTGTCAGAGAAAAGCATTGCAAAGAACTCCTAGTCTGTGATATGCTTTTTCATTCTCTTAACGGTATCTTTCAAGGAACAGAAGTTCTTAACTTTAATAAAGTTTAACTTGTAAAACTTTCTTATGGTTAGTGTTTCTTGTACATCCTGTTTAAGAAAACTAATAATGCTTCTCTCAATAGTGCTTTCAAGTTTTCAGTGTAAAATTCTTGTGTCTTTTACGACATTAACTCCTAGGTATTTGCTATTTTATGCTAATTAAAGTGGAATGTTATTTCATTTTCTAATCTTTTTTTTGGTAGTATAGGAAAAGACAGTCAGGGTGCCTGGATGGCTCAGTTGGTTGGGTGTCTGACTCTTGATTTTGGCTCATGTTGTGGTCCTGGGATTGTGGGATTGAGCCCCACATCAGCCTCTGCATTGAGTGTGGAGCCTGCTTGGGATTTTCTTTCTCTCTCTCTCTCTTTCTCTCTCTCTCTCTCTCTCTCTCTTCCTCTGCCCCTTTCCCCTGCTCGCACACACTCTCTCTCTAAAACAAAATGTAAAAAAATAAAAATATGGTTGGTTTTGTATCCTTACATTATATCCAGCAATATTACGAAATTAACTTATTATTTCTAATAGTTTGATACTATTCTTCTGAATTTCCTGGGTATACAATCAGATCATTTGAAATAATTACAGTTTTATTTCTTGTTTTCCAGTCTTTGTAGCTTTTATTTATTTAAATTGCCTAATTGCAACGGTCAGGACATTCAGTACAAAGTTGAATAGAAATTGTGACATTGAACACACTTTTCTTATTTCCTTTATAAGAGGGAAAACTTAAAAGTATTTCACAATTAAATAAGATTTTGACTATAGCTTATTCATTTGTTATAGATACCTTCAGATTAAGGAAGTTTTTTTTCCTATTCCTAGTTTTCTGAGGTTGTGTGTGTATGTGTGTGTGTGTGAGTAAGTGTTGAATTTTATCAGGTGCTTTTTCTGCAAAGACTGCAGTGTTATATGGTTCTTCTCCTTTATTTTGTTAATATGGTTAACTATACTCATTGATTTTTCTAAAAATTTTTTTCCATTGATATATTCTCAGGAATTCTGTTTCTATGTACATGAGGTATACTGTGTAGCTAAATGCATCTGATATATTCTTAATTACAGATATTTTATTTTGCAGCTCCTGAATTTCAATTTGATTCTTTTTTATAGATTCTAATTCTATTAAAATAATCTTTCTCCCATTTGTTGATTTTTTTAGTCTTTTTTTTTTTTTTAACATACTAATCATAGTTATTTTGAAGTCCTTGGCTAACTCCAATATCTGTATCATCTCTGGGTCTGCTTCTAATGACGATTTATCTTATGATTATCAGTTGATTATCCTGATTCTTTGCCTGTTTAGTAATTTTTTATTTTAGTCTTTTGGACGTTGTGAATGTTACACAGTAGAGGCTATAGATTATGTTACCTTCTTTAAAAGAATTATACATTTTCAGGGCACCTAGGTGGCTCAGTTTGTTAAGCATCCAACTCTTGGTTTTGGCTCAGGTCATGATCTCACAGTTCATGGGTTCAAGCTCTGTATCAGGCTCTGCATTGGCAGCATGGAGCCTGCTTGGGATTCTCTCTCCCTCTCTCTCTGCCCCTTCCATCCTTGTTCTCTCTCTCTCTTTCTTTCTTTCTCTCTCAAAATAAATAAATAAACATTGTAAAATAAAATAGGATAAAATAAATTAAATAAAGAATTTTATATTTTGTTTGAGAGGCAATTAAAATACTGATGAAATCACCTAGATCTTACCATTGGCTTTCTTTGGGCCTTGGTTAGGGCAGCTATCATCTAGTTTTGTCCTTCCTCTTAGGGTGTGGCCTTAATTCCTAAGGCATGGATTTTCTGGGATCTCCCCTGAAAGCCCACAATAGTCATCAGAGTTTCTCCATTCAGATCAGGCATGAACCCCAACATCTGCCAGGCATCGGACAGCCTCTACAAACTCTTCCCCACCAGCAGATTTTCTAGAGTCTCACAAGATGCATACACAGCTTAGGAGTCAGCCAAGGATCCTGAGGGAAAACGTTAGCAGAGTTTTGGAGGCTCTTTTTCTGTGGCTGTCTCCCTTCTGCCTGCCCCTGCCAAATCCTAGTTTCAGCCCCAGCCTCAGTCACTGTTTCCTCCACTCAGCACGGCTGCTGCTCTCTGGATTTTATTCCCCTGTGCCCAAATAAAGAAAGTTCCCTCATGTAGAGAGCCGGGGTGAATGTGGATTTAGCTCCTCTGCTTGCCTTTTCTGAGTACCGAGCTCTGCATTGATTGCTGCCCAGTGCCTGAAAATAGTTGTTCCGTGTGTTTTATCTAGCTTTCATAATTTGTTTATGGCTAGAATTGAAAGTCCACATTATTTTATCAAATGAGATTTCACTTCCTCTGAGAAACCTTCTCTGACCATCCCTTCCCATCACCAGAGTAGTTGCCCCATAGAATTCTGTATTTTGTTTTTCATAACTTTCATCAAACTGGATACTGATTGCCTGTTTCATTGTCTTTCTTTCTGAAATGAGGGGTATAATCCCTGGCAATTAGTAGATGCTCAAAAGAACATATTTTGAAAGACCAAAATAATGATTTAAAACATTTTTTAATGTTTATTCATTTTTGAGAGACAGAGAGAGACAGAGCATGAGCAGAGGAGGGGTAGAGAGAAAGGGAGACACAGAATCTGAAGCAGGCTCCAGGCTCTGAGCTGTCAGCACAGAACCCGACGCGGGGCTCGAACCCACAGACCGCGAGATGGTGACCTGAGCCGAAGTCAGACACTTAACCAACTGAGCCACCCAGGTGCCCCAAAAGACTAAATTAATGATTTAAATCTCTCTCAACCAGCCTCCAAATAAGGTACATATTTTGTATGTGCTATGAAGGGTTAAAGATTGAATGGAACTGGGGGTGCCTGGGTGACTCAATTGGTTAAGCACCTGAGTCTTGATTTCAGCTCAGGTCATGATCTCATGGTTTGTGAGTTTGAGCCCCGTGTGGGGCTCTGTGCTGACAGTGTAGATCCTGCTTGGGATTCTCTCTCTCCTCTCTCTCCGCCCCTACCCCTGCTGGTGTTCTCTCTCTCTCTCCCTCTCTCTCTCAAAACAAATAACCATTTAAAAAAAAAAAAAGATTAAATGGAACTGGCTTTGGCAAGATTGAATTTGTTTTGACTACTATTTGTTTAGTAAGCTTCTGTTAATAAACGTTACTAGTTTCTGCAAAATATTAGTGCGAGTAAGGCATGGTTTCACTCACAAATAACTCACAGACCATTTGAGGAGGCGGCACTAATATCCTTGAAATAATTAAAAAACAATACAAGACAAAATATGAGCTGCTGTTAATTATGTTCATCTTTGTAAGGCCACTTTCTCCATGCGGCTTTCTGGATCCTTCTCCTGGCCTAAAATGGCCTTACCTTTCCTAAACCCTCTCTCCGATGGCATATATCACTTCCTACCTTGTGTTGGAGTCACTTAGGCCCACGGTGCATCCCCCCCTACTGGACACCGTCTTCGTTTCCCTGTGTCTGAAAGCAGCCCACACAGCACCTTCCTCATAGAAGAAACTCAGCCCAAGTTTGAAAGGAGAAATCCCTGTGCCTGGGGTCTCTGGGAGGCCTTCATAGAAGAGGGGCGTCTGAGTGGAGTCTTGGAGGTTGAGCCTAGAGGAGCAGAAAGGTCTGATAGAATCAACTCCTGGTCACTTTTGCTGATCTGAGCACATCGTGGGAGAGGGCTGGTACTACACTGTAGCCATGTGTCCTGGGTTTGTTTTCTGTCACAGCTGGGTTGGGAGAGACAGAGAGGCCCTGGAACCCCAGGGAGCTGCACCTCATGCAGAACGGACAGGAGCACACAGGGCCTTTCAGGAACCTGTCCCCACTGTAGGGACACCCGTTTATCCAACTTGGATGCTTGCCTTTCGCTTCCCCCCCCCCGGCCCCCATTTTTCCTGCCCTGTAGGGCAGCATCCCAAGAGCTGTGCTCAGACACAAGACCCTGTGGATGTTGATCATAGGAAAAGAGGTTGATGCCAGTGTCATTTGGGGGACACTGGCTGGAAATTATGCACGGGGACGGCTCCAGTGGTGCGTATTGATTCAACTCCATGCCAGCAGGCGGCTCAGAGGGAGGGCAGATGCAACGGCTTGCTGTCCAAAGACCGTCTCTCGGAGGAAGACCTTGGGAGAAGCTCTCTCGGCCTCCCTGCGCCTCTGTTTGCTTGTGTCTAGAATGGATATGAACTTACCGATCTCAGGGTGTTAGGCAAGATCAGAAAATACCCCAAACGTGAATGTGTACAGCAGGCAGTGGGGACTGAGCGACTTGCAGCGAGCAAGCAGCCAACCCTGAAATGGGGCCTCTGGACGCTTGGTCGAGAGTCTTCCTCTGACAGTCTGCCTCCTGGGTATGGACCTGGCTCCCAGCCCTTAAGGCAGGGCTGGCACACCTGGGTCGGCATCTCCTGGGCCTGCAGTGAGGCCAGGGAGTGTGTGTTTTAAAGAGCTCCCCAGGAGACTCTCGCAGGGGGACCCGTGAGGATCACCATCTCCCCTGAGGGTGGGGAGATGCGAGTAGGGGACCACATCACTCCCCAGTGACTGCCCAGAAATCCAGGTCCCAGCACCGCTGCAGAGAAGGACCCACCAGCTATCTTCCACCACAGGCGCCAAGGAGGCCTGGCCCCCATTTACCAGGCTGTGGGCCTCCTCGAACGTCAAGGGCACCAGGGCCTGGTGTAATCAGCTGCAGGATGAAGGGGGACAGACCTGGTGGGGATGTCACTTGATTTCCTTAACCCTTCCCCTTCTGCCCATTGCGCCCCAACTCCAGACTCACGGACACACAAAAAGGAAAAGAGCAAACAAATTCCTCTTGTGCTAAGTATTCTCTGCCCCTGCTTTTAAAGCCCTTGTGTATTTTCAGAGAAATTTAATCCATGTGACTCTAATGCGTGTACATTGAAATCATTAAGTCAGTTAATTTTTTTCAGACCATTTGATGTCCCAGAAGCTCCGGTGTAGGGTTTGCAGAGGGCCTCTCCGTGCCTTTGGTCCCCCCGGAGCAGGAAGCCTCCTGGTGCTAGGAAAAAAAGCAGAGCTGGGCCCCACAAGTTTCCAATTTGTCATTGAAGCTGTCACCCCTGGAGAGAGAAGCGCCAGCTCTCAGCAAGGCAGAGCATGTTGCTCTCTCCCCTTGAGGGCACTGGGGAGCAGGAGCCAGACAGCCCTGGTGGGCTCCACAAAGAGAGCCCTTTGGAACTCAGTGGGATTCAAGAACAAGAGGGCATGGTGAGGTCCCTGGGGTGCAGGTTCAGGGATGTGAGCCACATGTAAGAGAAGTAGGCTTTGTCCTCATTTTCCAGGGGAGGCAACTGAGACTGAAGAGAGAGGACATGGTAAATGCCCGAGCCAGGTCTGGGGCCCAGGTCTCATTAGCCCCAGAGGAGCCCAGAACAGAAGCAGCCCCACCAGCTGGAAACCCACAGTCTCCGTCGGCGCTGTCTCTCCCCACTGGCCATGCTGCTGGCCCCATGGGAACTGAGGCAGTGGTGTCCCCCAGGACCCAACTCTAGCAGAGTCACATAAATGTGCTGTGCCCAGCCAGGAAGAGAGGGTGTATGCTCATAGAACCCCAACCAATACCCAATGATCAATAAATACCAAGAGAGGACACACAGAAAAGATCAGGGGAATTCATGTGAGGGAGAAATTTCTAATTCAGGAGGCGGAAGGAGTCGGGGGAGGCTATGGAGGAGGGGGCTTCCAGATGGGTAGGATTTCCATGGGCAGAATGGATGTGGGTGAGAAAAATATAACAGATGGATGGAACAGCATGGGTGATTGTGCAGAGGAGAAAAAAAAAGAGGCCATGTTTAGAGAAAGGATGCCATCCCATGTGGCTGGAGGAGAAGGTACAGAAAGCAGAGAGTGAGGCCAAAGACTGGGAGGGCGAGGACCATACCCTAGAGACTCCTAGACACCAGAGCAAGGCGACTGTATCTGGGAGGCAATGGGGAGCCATTGGAGGTTTCAGAGCAGGAGAGTGGTTCACCCGAGGTATAATTTTCAGGGTGCTCAGTTTGGCTACTATGTGAGGATGGAACCAAGGGAGGAGAGCCTAGAGGTGAGGAGGCTGGTGGGAAGGCTATGGAAGTCTAGGTTAAGGGGAAGGTCTAAGGGCCGGGGCTTGAGGAAGGGGCGGACCTTATGAGTGTCAGTAGTTCATTCATTCATCCTTGAGAACCTGGTGCTAGATCCTGGGAATTCAATGGTGAACAAAACTACAGAGTCCCAACCCTGATGGAGCCCTTCTTCTAGCGGGGGAAGACACATTGTCAGTTTCCCCATCATCTGTCAGATGGTGATCCGTGCAATGGAGAAGCATTAGGCAGGGTAAGGGGAGCTTACGAGTTGGGGGAAGTGCTGCCGCCTTATGCTGGCCACCAAGAAAGGCCTCAATGCTAGGGTGACAGCAGTCAGAGACCGGAAGGAAAGGGAGAATCTGAGACAATCATGGATACTTGAAAAAAAAAAAAAAAAAAAGAGTGTTCCAGGCAGAGAGGATGGCAAGTGTAAAGGCCCTGAGGTAGGAAGATGCTCAGCATGTTCAAGGAACCATGAGTGTGGCTGGAGTAGAGCGAGCTAAGGCAAGAAGAGAAGGCGGCAGATGAAACAGGTTGGAGGATGGCTGGGGGCATATCTGGCTGACTGGCAAGACAATGAAAAAACAGAAAAGCAAAACCCAGCAATAGGAGACAGACTTTGGGGGAACATGTGAGCTAAGCTTTGGCCCCATTGGTCTGAGGTATCCAAGGGTCATCGGGGACAGGTGGCCGGCCGGCAGCAGGGGACAGAGACCTTCACCTTGGTGGGGAGATCAGGGCCCAGACTCAGATGTGCATTGGGAGAACTAGGTTCACAGAGGAGCGTTCAGAGAGAAGGAGGGGGCTGAGGAAAGAACCCTAGGATGCCCGTGGGTGGGAGTGGGGAGGAGGGAGAACCATCAGAGGCAAGGGGGATAAGGGGGTTCAGTGTCGCAGAGGGCAGAGGAGGGGAGAATTGCAAGACAGAGGGGGTGGTGCACACACTCTGAAGCTTGTCCCCGAGAGCCTCTCCGAGAAGCCGCCGGGGGCCCAGCCGGAGAGTTTGCAGCACTGGGCAAACCTCTACGGGGCTGGAGCCCTTGCGATGGACGGACAGAAACGCTCAGGATGCACACTTATGCACGCAGAGTACATCTAGAGGCTCTCAAGAGGACTCACTGCAACTTGTGTGAACCTCTATAGCAAGTGGTCCTCACACGTCAGCTGGGGCACCAGAGTCCCCCGAGGGCCCCACATCCAGAGTTTCTGAGTCCGCAGGTCTGGGGTGGGACCTGAGAACTCACTTGTCTAGCAAGCTCCCAGGGGCTGCTGGGGCTGCTGGTCTGGAGACCACACTCTGAGAACCACAGACCTAGAGATCTCTGTCCCCGGAATCTTAAGTTCATGGCAACAGGCAGAAGCAAAATGACCTGAACCGTGTGCGGGGAACCTGTGGGGAAATGGGGACTTTGAGAGCCCAGAGCCAGCTGGGGATGGGGCTGCAGGGAGAGCGGGGGCGGTTTGCGAAAACCTGCTCACACTTCACTATTGTCATCCCCCTAAGACTCCTCCTGTCTCCCTTAGCCCTTCTTCTGCCTTCTCCTACCTTTCCATTTTCTTTTTTCTTCTCTTTGCCCATTTCCTCTGCCTGGTTTCTGGATTTCCCATCCTGCTCCTTACTTTTCAGTGTTTCTTCCCCTCCGCCCCCTCCTCCACCGCATCCCTTGTCTCCCCACGCCCCACTTCCTCCTTGGCCCCTGCACTGGAGTCTCAGGTGGGGCCAAAGCCAGGAGAGACTGTCCTGTACCCCCCCTTCCCAGCCCTCGCTCCTGTGCACAGCCACCAGTGTATTAATCTCATCAGCCTGACTGTACCCTTAAGGGGAGGGACCCCGGCCCAACTCCCCGGCATCTGCCCACCTGGCCTGCTCCGATGCCTTCCAGCGCTACCTGGCCAGTGGTGCACACCCATGGCTGGGGACAGAGGGGAGCTTCTGTGCAGACAGGGGAGCGAGGGGGAAGGGCCCTGGAGGCTGAGAGGAAACAGAGAGGGAATCCAGTAGATTAGGAGGACCCCCACAGAACCATGCTGGCGCCTCAGTCTCCAGGCAATTCTGGGGTGTCCTGGTGGGAAACAGCAACTTCCGTTTGGGGAAAAGAAGCATCTTGAGTATAACTGTCATCACCCTCAGCAACAGAAGGACAGATTTGGCGGCTTGGTTCATCCAAAGTCCTAGACAGCCTCCCATCTCTTTGAGGGGGTCCCTGTGAATTCTTCTGCGATGACTGAACTCAGGGACTGTGTGGTCACATGCTGAAAGGGGTGTGCCATTGTCCTGCATGTGGACACTGAGGTATTGGGGAGCGAGATGGAGGGCTGCGTGCACACCCTGCGAGGACCACCACTTCCCCCCAAAAGCTTGGCATCACGTGGGAGTCAGGCACCCTCAGCCCCTAAGACAAAGTTGGAACGGACCTGCCCCGTATAGGATAGTAGATACCCCATCTCTCCCCAGAGACCTCTCCTCTGGCGGAGACCCCAGGCAGGGGGGCTCTCTCCTTCGCCTGAAGACAGGGTCACCACTGGTGCGGTCTCCAGCAGTCCCCAATTCTCGGAGGCTGAGGCGGATTGGGGAGGGACGGGGTGGCTGCGAGCAGGCCCGGGAGGCACAGAGGGACCTATAGCAAACATCAATGTGGTTGGTCTTCAGGACTACTCCACCCCTGTGGCATCTCTCCCCAACCCCTCCCCCCCCCCCCGCCTGGGAAGGGAAGGGTCTTAGAAATTCTTCACCCCAATCCCCTTATTTTATAGACAAGGAAACTGAGTGCCAGAGACAGAGACTACACCAAGGTCACACAGCAAGTGAGTGGGAGAGGCAGGATTGAAACCAGGTCTCCCAACTCCTCTTCCTGCGATAGGAGCCAGCCTCTTCCTCCTGTGATATCCCCACCTGGCACCCAGGTGAAAACTGCCCAAGGCTTAGTCTACCCACCATCCTGGGTCTCTTGTCTCAAGATCACTAGGTGGTAGCTACTTACACTAAGTTGTAATTTGGGTAAGGTGTTCATTCTTTCCAATGCCTTTCTGTATAGACCTTCTCAGATAACAGGAGGCCCGCTGGTGATAGAATTTGGGGTTGACTGGAAAGCTAATCCATGAGGACTAAGTCCACAAAAACTGGGTGTCAAGCCTAAGCTCCGGGGTGCCCTCAGGCCCTGCCCTTCTCTCCCCTCCCAACCCTGGCGGTTTCCAGCCTCTCATTCGTGGCCCCCTCCCTCAGGGTTATGGCAGGTCTCAAGATTGGTGCAGATCTTCTGCCTGGGCAGATACACGAAGGCACGAGGGGGTGGCTTTTTACTGCAGGAAACATCTAGGTGTCCAGATCCACACAAACCTGCATTCCCTTCCCTGCTCAGCCACTTTCCAAGCCGCCGGAACTGAAGCATGTCACAGCCACTTACTGGACCAGGGTTTCTTCATCTGCGAAATGGGCATAGTGATGCGAGCCCAAATGTGTTTTCATGAGGGAGCAATAGGAGATGGTGAGTGGGCAGATTTTGCTGGATAAGTTAGTGCCTTATGCTGGCCTGTCCCCCACAAAAGGATATGGTGTCTGGGGAGAGGTGTCAAGAAAAAGGGCCCTAAGGACTGTTGTTTGGGGCAGAATGACGGGTCTTATCCAAGCCCATCCCTCCTCCTTGGTGCCCATGCCGGTTGTCAGGCCTGGGGCGGCCTCAGCCTTTGTTGCTGGAGAAATCTCACCCAGGAACGTCCTAAGCCCTTTTCCTGGCTCAGGCCCTGGAGCAGGCTCCCAATACCGCAGCGCATAAATACCCTCTGCTATTTTCTCTTAGAACAAATAAAATCCGGTGCCATGACTCATTCTGGTTAAAGGATAAATCACTACAGCACAGGATAGGATGAAACCACCCAACGCACCAGAGAGAGGAAGAGAGAGAGAAAAACTGCTCGCGGAAGGGAGGTGGGGGGATGTTGGCTCAGGGCCCCAGGCCAAGATACCCAGCAGACCCTGGCAGGCAGCACATGCACAAGAAGAGAGTGCTCCCCGCCCCTCCCCCAGAGGGCCGGAGCAGTGGATATCCAGACAGTGGTCCTCCTGGGGAAGGAGCTGGGGGCCCTTCAGGGTCCTTCAGGGCCTGGAAGACGTACCAGAGGCCCACAGCTTAAGACGCAGCCAGCAAACGTTTTCCAGGCTCCTCCAAGCTCCAGATACTTTGATCTCTTCTTGCCTTGTTGTCTCTTCCTCTCCTCCTTTCTTTCTTGTCCTCTCCCTCTCCTCCTCCTCCTCCTCCTCCTCCTCCTTCTTCTTCTTCTTCTTCTTCTTCTTTTTTCTTCTTCTTCCTCCTCCCCCTCCCCCTCTCTTCTTCCCTCTTCTTCTCCTCCCCCTCTTCCTCCCCCTCCTCTTCCTTCCCTTCCCCTGCCCCCCCCCTCCTCCTCCTCCTCCTTTCTTTAATGCCAGAACCACACAGGGAAACCCAGGACTTGAAGAGTATGTAGGCGACGGCCCAGGGAACCTGAGCCACAGAGACGACTGATCAACCTGACAGGGAGCTTGAGCGGGTCCTCTGGGTGGCGAATGACTTTAGTGCTGAGCTCGGAGAGGCAAGGGGCCAACCACTGCATGCTTTGGGGGTAAGACGCACAATCTTGGTAGTGGAAACGCTGAAAGGAAAGTCTCCTGGTTACTAACCTCCATGAAAGAAAATAAATTTAATTTGGGCAGTTCAGGGAAGCCAGAGGGATTTGCCAACTCAGCATTGTCTCCACCCACCACCACCTCGCTCCCCTCGCCCCCCTTGCCCCCGGGGCCTATGGACTCCAACGCCTGGCTCCCCCGTCTCTGCCAGCAGGGCTCTTTTTGGGACCCCAACGTCCTTTCTAGGTCCAGTGCCGGACAGGGAAGGAGGGTTCCTTACGAGGAGAACAAAGTAATACTGAAACTCACTCCATGTTGAGAATGTCTTAACTATAATTGCATAAGTTTGAATTTTCAAGACTGGTTATTAATTGCTCATTGGCACTTTATCTGCAGTTCTCATAACTGACACCAGGGGGAGCGAGGCAGCCCGGTAACGGCTCCTCACGCCAATCCTCTAGGCGCCCTGTAGATGTTACCGTTCAGGGTAGCCCGTGCTTCCGCTGGGTCAGGCTATAAAATGTGAAACACAGAACTCTTTGTTGAAAACCACAATCGGGGCGCCTGGGTGGTTCAGTTGGTTGAGCGTCCGACTCTTGATTTTGGCTCAGGTCGTGATCCCAGGATCGTAGCATCGAGCCCCGCCTCTAGCTCCCCGCCGAGCTCCAAGCGTGGAGCCTGTTAAGATTCTCTCTCTCTCCCTCTTCCCCTCTCTCCTGCTCTCTGTAAAAGAAAAAAATAAAAATAAAAAAAAGAAAGAAAACCACAATAATCATGTTTTAAGGTTGTATTCAATTATGAAAACAAATCCATGTGCTTGCTATATCCATGCTTTTTCTCACTAATCTTACCAGTGATGGGCCACTGCTTAACCTGAAACTCGTTTCCTCCAGGCTTGGATAGAATAGCTCCTTCTAGCTTTCTCTGACTTCTTCCTGAAGAAGGCTTCCTCAGGATCCCAGACTCTTCAAATGGCTCTTCTTCTCTTCCACACGGCTCCAACCCTCAGGCACACACGGCCGATGGCAAAGGCTTGTCATTGACCAGAGACCATCTTGACAAGGTTGCTGTTGCTTTCTGTGGAATCCCTAAATCCTTCCACTGTCCCTCTTGAATCATTTCTTCCTGGTGTAGCTGTGATGAGTCACCCTGAGCCAATAAGACAGACGTGGAAAGTTGTAGAAAAAACCAATGAAGAGAAATAGCAAAGGAGGGGCGCCTGGGGGGCTCAGTCGGTTAAGCGTCCAACTTCAGCTCAGGTCATGATCTCGCAGTTCATGGGTTTGAGCCCCATGTTGGGCTGTGCTGACAGCTCAGAGCCTGGAGCCTGCTTCCTATTCTGTGTCTCCCCCTCTCTCTCCTCCCCTGCTCATGTGCTGTCTCTCTCTCACTCAAACATGAATAAATGTTTAAAAAGAATTTTTTTTAAAGAGAAATAGTAAAGGAGAGGGGGACATGAAATAAATAGAGAGGGAAGACGAGTAATGAGGGAAAGGGAGCCGTGGGCCCCCAAGGATAGGGCTCGCCTTTGATTCATCATTGCTTGGCACAGACCCACAGAAGGAGAAAGGGAAGAATGGTTCTAGAAGTCCGGCTGTGATCCAGGCTAAATCTCAGGGCAGCCCTAAGCTGGACATTCTGGTGGTAAAGGGCCTGGGGACAGTGGCCCCCCATGGGAGAGGCCGATGAAAGGCTGAGGTATGGGAGAGGTGCCCCCTGCAGGGGAGGCAGCAGGTGGACAGTGGATGGCGGTCTGGCCCAACGCCAAACGCCTCACTTGGCGACGCCTCTTCTCTGCACTGTCCTCTCTGCTTCTCCCCAACCACTGAGCCAAGGATGTTGTAACCCAGGGGGGAGGATGGTTCCAAAAATGTAATGTCAGACTCTACCCTCCAGTGGTTCAAGTGAGTCTACAGACTCTTTGCTTCTTTCCAGCCTCTCAAATAATAGTGTTGTAAGAAGAGTCATTACTCACGATCCAGAGGGGAGAGGAGGGAAATAAATCTGAGCCTCGAACCAGAAAGAAAGTACTTCGAAGGATTCTGCCTAGCCAATAATTCGCTGATGCAACTCAGGGCTCCCTGCCCTCTTCTGCCCAGAGACGGGGAGAATGAGGCTAAGGAGTTGCCCCTCAGCCAGCTGAGTGACTTGGATGAGTCACCTGGCTTCTGTGTATCAGTTTCCTCAGCTTTAAAACGGGACTGCTGTCTCTCTCACAGGGCTGCTGTGAGGACTGATGTCAGAGGATTAATGTTAACGTCGGAGGAAGTGCCTGGCACGTAATAAAGTGCCCCCCCAAACATTCATTTATACGTTCGTTAGTTTGCTTGCTTGTTCATACGAAGTGCTCTGAAAGTCGATGTTTGTTAAGTAGTGCTTGTTAACTGTTTCTTTCTTGGGCTCGAACTCACGAACCATGAGATCGTGACCTGAGCCGAAGTCGGCCGCCTCCTGGACTGAGCCACCCAGGTGCCCTGTTTGTTAACTGTTTCTTGACTGGGCATCCTGCCCCCAATTCCTCTGTGGCCCGCTTTCCATTATTGCAAAACCTGGTGATCACCTGATAATGCAATCCAGAGGTTCCTAAAGCTGGCAGGATGGAATTCCGTGTGAAAGATGTAAAAAGTATACAGATTCCTTAGCCCAGTCCAAGACTTGCAAAATCAGAATCTCTGGGGGTACTTCTAAACATCCCCAGATAAGCCTGATTCCCAGCCAGGTTCTGGAGCCACTGATTTAAGGGCTTTGTGAGTTCTCATGGATTCGTAGGTTAGTTCCTTTCCAGGCTTACTTTTAGAGTGACCTTCAGTGCCTAAACCCAAGGGGGTGGCCAGTGGCAGGAATTTAGAGACCCTGGAAAGTGGGGCAGGGGTGCAGGGGAGTTAATCTGATTGGGGGGGGATATGCGATGGACGTCAAGCATGTAGACATCTAACCATCTGTCTACACTTCGGGCTACTTTAGGTAGAGTTCTCCGCACAAGCCGAGGGGACAAGGTGGGGATTTGGAGTGTCGGGGAGACGTAAGTGGGGAGGAAGAAGGGGGATGAATGGAGTGAGCCCAGGTGAGGATGACCCCCACCCCCAGCTCTGTGAAGGGAGAGACTTGTCTGTCTCTCTGGGTCCATCCCTGGCCCATGGAAGCCTTTGCCACGGCAGGTGCGTTAGAATCACGCACGTAAGCCTGGCACCTTCAGGACCGTCGTTCCTCCCCGTGGGCCCCAGTCCCTCTTCACCTGGGTGACACCTATCCACCATGCAGGTCTCCATCTAGGAGTTGCCTGCTTCAGGAAGGCTTCCCAGCTGGCTGAGCAGGTGCCCTCTGTGCCTCCCCCACACACCTGGGGCCCCGCTCGTAGCACTGTCCTCCACACTGAAACCAAATGAAGGGTGTGGACTCCACACAGGGTGTGGACTGTGCTTCCTTCATTCAGTTTTCAGTCCTCAGTGTCCCACTCATAGTAAGTCTGACTCTCTGAACTGAATTGCCCACGCTCTCATTTCACAGGTGAGGACACGGGCGCAGAGAGGGCAGGGGGCACGCCGCAGGTCGCTCAGCCCATCTGGGAGTAGATGGGAATGAGCCATAAACATGTCAACAGGCCCCAAACTGATAAGCAGCCTCTGTTGTTCTGCCTCTGCCCCCGTCTTCTCCCTTACCTGGGTGCACAGGGCTGCTGGAGCGAGCGGCGCACACAGTAGGAACAACGAACATTCCAGCTGCACCTCAAACTCCGCCCAGAGAGTCTGACGTTCTCTGGGCCTTGCTGTCTCCTTCAGCCAAATGGGGATAACTGCTCTTGTCCGCTTGCCTCCCGGGGCCCTGGGAACAGCGCAGTGAGCTGCTGGGTGCGTGTGCTAGTCACATTTTGAACATCACCATCCTGACCGTGAACCTGAGGGGCCGGGCCAGCCCCGGGGAGAGAGCAGGCATTTCCTTCCAAGGCCGCTTTCGTTGCTACCAAGTAATCACCGAGGAGCTGTCAGACTAGTACCTGCCAGGACATTGAAACGATACATTCCCCTGAGGGACATCTGCCCAGACCATTGGTGTGTTTGTGTTTCATTTTCAGAGGAAAGAGCTGTTAGAAACCTGGGGACAGGGAGGAACTCTGAGCATGACTTGGAAAAACAAGCAAGTTCGTGGGACATTTTGAAAAGAGAAGGGCGGGGAGGGGGGGCGGTTCTTTACACTGTGCGCTGAGACCAGACCACACCTTCCCGGGGAGCGCCAAGCCAAGGGTATTCCAAAGTTGGTGGCCCATCTGCAGACAGGGCCCCGAAGAACTCAGCTCCTAGCTACACCCTGAGAAGCAGAGCGAAGATGTCTTTGCAAAATGAGCAGGGTCCTCCAGCTGCCCGTTGCATATTCACTCAACAAACAGTCATTAAGCCTAGACCATATTCAAGGTACTTTGACCAGCACTGAAGGGGGAGATTTAAAGATGATCAGGAGTGCCTCTCTCTCTCTCTCTCTCTCTCTCTCTCTCTCTCTCTCTCTCTCTCTCTCTGCTATCTAGAGACAAATTATCTAAAGGAGAGAAAAAAAAGTCCAACAAGATGGGTACAAACAAAACTTCACGGGAATTCAGAGAGAGCTTTCAGCTGAGAGATCAAGGAGGGCATCCTGGAAGAAGAGGCACCAAAGAGTGGATGGAATGGGGAAGGCTCAAGAGTTTGGACTTAGGGGACTGCACACAGAGAGGCAGGAAGGAAACTTCCAGGTCTGGTGAAAAGTAGGGCAAGTGACCCCATGAGACCGGGATCCGGGTGTATGAAGGGGAGGGGCACTGAGCTGACTGGCACACATCAGCCACCCTGCCCTTCACCGTCAGTGGGTCAGATTCTCATTTTCCCTTCCGGTGGGTTGAGATTGTCCTTTGCGGTGACCTTCCCTCAGTCTTCCCTCTTCTGCAACGTAGGAAAAAAATGCTGATTGGATGTAAGCTGAGGTGGACCCAGAAGTTTCCAGGAACAAAGCAGAAAGCCAAGCTTGTGGAGTCAACGTCTGTGACGATGCTTGTCAGCAGGCTCTGTGCCCAAGGCGACGAGGGCCGGCTCCAGGGCCTGCCTGCCTCGTAACAGGCACGGGCTTTGTACCTACTGCTTGTATTGCTACGCGTGACTACTTGTGCACAGAGGCCTATTCATTAGTATTGATGAAAAGCTGTTCAGGGGGAACATTTTGTTAAAGCACCTGAACATCTTTTTTTTTAATGTTTATTTATTTTTGAGAGAGAGAGCGTGAGCGGGGGAGAGGCAGAGAGAGGCGGGGACAGAGGATCCGAAGTGGGTTCTGCACTGGCAGCAGAGAGCCCGGTGCGGGGTTCGAACTCATGAACTGTGAGATCCTGACCTGAGCCGAGGTCGGATGCTCAACCAACGGAGCCACCTCGGTGCCCCTAAAGCACCTGAACATCTATCACTAGGAAGAGGGATCTGTCAGTACAAGAAATGACTGAAAAGAAGAGTGGAACACTGTATAAAGATGTAGACCGTGGCACCAGTATAAAGATGAGGCAGAGCTTTATTGTCCAGACCCACCCCTAACATCTGAGGAACCTGGGTCCAGAAAGCACATGGAGGCTCTGGTCCGTGGCCCACCATCTTTTCTTCCCGCCTCCAGCTCTCTCTTGGTAATTGAGAGACCTGGCACATGTCAACACCCCCGGCTACACATCCAAGCTCTCTGCACACCCCCAGTGAGCGGCCACTCCTTGGCTAGCCCCACTGGTGGTGGGGTCCACCATCAGAAAGATCCAGGCGCGACTGGATGGCTCCGTCCGTTAAGTGTCAGACCCTCGATCTCCGCTCGGGTCATGATCTCACGGTTCATGAATTCGAGCCCCGAGTGGGATTCTGTCTCTCCCCCTCTCTGCCCCTCCCCATCCTGCGCTCTCTCTCACCCTCTCTATCAAAAAATATTAAATAAATAAACTTTAAAAAGGAAAGAAAGAAAGATCCATAGAAGAGGTCTGTCCTGAGCTGTTTGGGCAAGAGATTTCAGAGTCCCGGTACCCAGACTGGGTAGGACGTGGTCTGTCCCTTTGACCCCTGGGACTCCTCACCCCATAGGAGGGGTTGTAGTCAGAGAAGGGTCACAGCGGGAGCCAGGGCAGGGGCCGAGGGACCAGGTCTAAGTGTGGCAGTGAACATACTGACGTGGAAATTTGTTCGAGTCTAAAACAATTAAGTGAAAAAAACCCCACTACAGAATCATGTATGTAGAATGTTCCATTTTTCAAATTCACTACATAAATGCCTGGAAGGTTTTCTGCACCCCTGTTGCTACTGATAGTTATCTGCAGAGGGCTGGGTGAGGAAGAAGGGGGAGGCCTTGCCCGTTCGACTTTGCACAGTTCTGTACTGTGAACATTAGACAACAAGCATGAATTACTTGTGTGTTGAAGTAGGTATCTCTTACGCGTTTTCTTGCGACCAAAAGAAAGAAAGAAAATTAAAAACAAACAAACAAACAAACAAACAAAAAACCATTCTTGGACCATTCCCGGACAGCCAGGAAGATTGCTGTGGTCATGATCCCAAGACGTAATAAAAATTCCTGGGACATATGTGCTTTTTCACATATCCATGGGGCCTCCTCTCTGGCTTCCTCGACAGATCTTTTACACAAGTGCTCCCAATCCTTCCTGCACATCTGGGAGCTTCTAAAAATAGATTCCCGGGCCCTGTCCCCAACTGGTTGAATTAGAACCTTCTGGAGGTGAGGCCCGGGAACCTGCACCAGCAACCCACCAATTACTCTGATGACCAGCAAGGTCTGGGACCCACCACCCTTGAAACACTAGTAGCCCAGGTATGGTCCATCCCATTTGGTAGATGAGAACACTGAGGCCCAGCACAGTTAATAGCCTTGTCTCAGGTGTTGGCTCTCCTAATAGAGCTTGTTCCAGTCTCCCTGCTGGATTAACAGGTGTCCAAAGAGGGCCTGTAGTCAGTGGCCCCAAATGGCAGGCTACGGGATTACAGTCATCCCACTGAGCCATCTGACTGGCTGATTCATCTGACAACTGTATTTGGGGGCGCTACTCCATGCCAGGCACTCTTGTGGGTGCTGGTGTATCAAAAAATGCAAGCCTGGGGCGCCTGGGTGGCGCAGTCGGTTAAGCGTCCGACTTCAGCCAGGTCACGATCTCACGGTCCGTGAGTTCGAGCCCCGCGTCAGGCTCTGGGCTGATGGCTCGGAGCCTGGAGCCTGTTTCCGATTCTGTGTCTCCCTCTCTCTCTGCCCCTCCCCCGTTCATGCTCTGTCTCTCTCTGTCCCAAAAATAAAAAAAAAAAAAAAAAAAAAGTTGAAAAAAAAAAGATGCAAGCCTGACCAATGAGGTCCTCAACCCCTTTCAGCTCACGTCCTACTGGGAGGTAAGGCTGATGACCAGGAAAAAAAGAAGGCACCTTCAGGGAGGAGGAAGTGCTATGAGAAGCTAAGGCAGGGTGGTGACACAGGAGTGGCAGGTGGCCAGGAAAGGCCCGTTGAGGGCGATGACATTGGAGAGGAGCCCTAAGTGACAGACCTGGCCGTGCAGCTTTCAGAGCCACCCTGGTAAAAGTGGGGACAGGCAGGTGAGGGGCAGTGAACTAATACAGAGCATCGGCAGGAACAGTGAAGTGGGTGGATTTTACTGGAATGGATTTGGGGTGTGAGCCCAGTTAGGGCTGCAGATCACCCTATGCATTATGATGCTTCTCAAACTTAAGCATGCATCAGTAGCCCCTGGAAGGCTTGTTAATACACGGATGCTGGGCCCCCTTTAGTGTCTGATTCCGTAGGTCTGGGGTGAGGCCCAAGATGTTGCGTTTCTAACCCGCTCCAGCGGAGGCTGATGCTGTGGTCTGGGAACCACTTTGAAACTACTACTGTGTTGTAATGGCCTGTTAGCCTGCCTGTCTCATCCGGCAGGCTCCTCTGGAGACCTCCTGAAGGCAGGATGACATCACTTTCATCATGGTGGCCCTAGTGCTTGGCCATTAGCAGGAACTCAAGAAATGCTTATGACTCAGTGAATGAATGAGGGCATGGATCATTATTTTACACAAATAATATGTGTAAAACCCTTAGAACATACCAAGCACTATGTAAATGTATTAGGAGAAATCCATTTCTCCGGAGAAACAGAACCAATAAGATGTGTATGCATATGCGTGTATATATATATATATATATATATATATATATATACACACATATATACACCCATACATGTACACAGAGACACACATATACACACATACACACATGCACACACATATACGCACATGCACATATATACATATATGTATACATGCATATATCATACATATACATGTACACATATACACATATACATGCACATATACACATATACATATATGCACACATGCGTATATGCATACACATACATATACATGCATACATGTACATATATACACACATGCATATATACACACATGCATATACATATACACACATGCATATGCATGCACATACATATACATATATATATATGTATATATAAAGAGATTTATTATAAGGAGTTGGTTCACATGATTATGGAGCCTGGCAAGTCCTGTGATCTGCACATCAGATTGGTACATCAGCAAACTGGAGACTCAGAGGTGCTGATATTGTAGCTCCAGTACGAAGGCCCGCTGGCTAAAGACCTAGGAGAGCTGCTGTTTTAATTAGAGTCCAAAAGTAAGAAAAAGCCAGTGTCCCAGTTCTAAGGCAGTCAGGAAGGAGTCTCTGTTATTCGGACTAGGGTCTGCCCTTCTGTTGTATTCAGGCCTTCAACTGCTTTAACGAGGCCCGCCTACATTAGGGAGGACAGTCTACTCAGTCTTCAGATTTAAGTGTTCATCTCCTCTCCAAACACCCTCACAGATATACCTGGAATAACATCCGACCGAATATCGGGACACCCCATAGCTCAGTCAAGTTGACACATAAAATCGATCGTCACAGTACAAGTGTTTGTTTTTCATACACGCCTCTGACGAGGCTTGTACAGAGGCAGGGAGAGTAAGGGATGTGCTGGCCAATAGAGGGGGCTTCATTTTCCTGGCCCCCGGGAGTCCAGGCCTTGCCAGGCGTCCGAGCCACAGGGAACCACGAGCCCCTCCAAACAAACCAGGAAGCCCTGCGGTGCCAACACCTCCCCTCCAGCAGGTCCCAGATGGGCTCCTCCTCCACACCCTGCCCCCCGCCAGTGCAGCCCCAGGGCCCCCACCCCCAGCACTCGGCCCTTCCCCAGCCCCATCTTGAACACATTAGCCACCATATTCACGCTGGCTGGAGAAGATTACATTTTCCATGCAGAGCGAGGGAGAGGAAAAACCTCACTAAAGGAATAGTCTCTCCTTTGTTCCCTCGAGCTCTCTGCTGCTCAAGTGGACCCCCCTCTCTGATGCCCCTATCTGATTTCAGGAAAGGAAAATGTAGCCAGGAAAGAAACGGAACAAAGGGCCTGGGTGGGTTTGAGCGGAGGAGGGGGGCCAGGAGAGAGGAACAGGTGAGGGAGGGACTAGGACGGGTGGGAGAGGAGGAGAGGAGGCCCCTGGGGGACAGGCCCAGCTGGCTCCAGGAGGGCAGCCCCTCTCCGTGCTGGGCCATCTGAACTGGCCCCTCTCTCACAATGGTGGAAAGAGCACTGGACTTGGAGTCCCAACGTCTCTCCACAGGCTTCTCACATCACCTTCTGAGCCTCAGATAGTAACTGCCCTTCCAGACTCAAAGCTGTCCCAGTGATCAAAATCAAGTGCAACTTAATTGCATCAAAAGCCACCCATTAGGGGCTCCTGGGTGGCTCAGTCGGTTGAGCGTCCGACTTCGGCTCAGGTCACGATCTCACATATGCGAGTTCGAGCCCCACATCGGACTCTGTGCTGACAGCTCAGAGCCTGGAGCCTGCTTCAGATTCTGTGTCTCCTTCTCTCTCTGCCCCTCCCCCCCTCATGCTCTGTCTCTCTGTCTCTCTCTCTCTCTCTCTCTCTCTCTCTCAAAAATATGAATAAACATTTAAACAAATTTTTTTAAAAAGGGACTCATTAAAATGAAAAAAACCATCAGTCATGATAGGATTTCTTAGGACTCGAGGGCCAGATCTTGCAGAGAGGGGCAGAAGGCTTCCCAGGAAGGGGTTGAAACCCACTTCTTGCCTTTCCTCAGCAGTCTGTGCTGGCCTCTGGGCTCAGGACCGCCTCCAAGGGCAGGCCCATCCATAGGAAGTTTCCTCTTTTCTTCCCCAAGCATCTGGCCCGTTTGTGCCCATGGCCTTTGCTTACCCTATCTGCTGCTGGAGGGCTAAGCTGTTCACATCTGCCTTCCCAGACCCCCTAGAGCCCTGCCCCCCACCCCATGCTTTGGGGGACCATTGCCCTGAGAATCAGGATGCCATGCACCAGTCCGGTGCTGTCACTGTCTGCTCTGAGGCCTCAGACATAGCATTGCCCTGCTCTGGCTTCCGGTGACTCACTGGTCCATCATGAGACTGACCCAAGCCCGGTTTCCTCCCAGCTCTGACGGCCTGCGAGGCCTGTTACCAGGCAACCAGAAACACCTGGAGTGCAGAGCTCCCTGTCCAAGTAGCTGTTGTAAGTGCGATGCACATAGAACAAAAGGATTTCTGTTCCCACAAGGCTAGGCCAGGGGACGGTTTTATACATTTGGTTAAACAACGAGAGAGAAATAATATACATGGTGTCTGAGGGTCCACCTGCCATGCACGACAAAGTAAATATATGCCCCAGATGGAGCATGAGCTCAGGGATATGAATCTGCTCCTGTCTTCTTGGTCTTGGATGTCAGGTTCCTCTTAGAGCGTGGTAATATATGGAATTTCTAAGGGTAATTTTAACTATGTGGGTGTTTTTTGGCCTTACTCACTCTAGTTACATGTCTGTGGTTACAAATACCTGAAACCTCACCCCAAAGAGGCTTATACAGTAAAAAGTAGGTATATATATATATATCTGCTTATATATCTGAAAAAGCCCAGCAGCAGTTCTGGCTTCAGGTAGAGTTTGATCCAGGGTTTCACAGTATCATCAGGACTTGGGCTCTTTCTCTTGTTCCTTCTGTCAGGCCTCCCCCTCTCCATGCATCATCAGCTCACACCTCTCATTGCCACCAGGTGACTGCCAGGAATTCCAGGGCTTGTCCTTACATACTATGGCATCCAGAGAAAAGGAACCCTTTGGTCCAAAAGGAAGTCCTGAAACTCACTCTGACTGGGGTGACCCTGACTCAATCACTGCAGCCAGAGGCTAAAACTGGCCCAGCCTGAGGTATGTGCTCAGTCCCTAGAACCTCACAAGAGTGAGGACTGTGGGAAGAGAGACATGGGAACCAGGGAAGCAAGCAACATTGAGTCAACCTGGAAGCTGGGTCACTCCTTTGAACTTCTGTGCGCAGACACTACTCTATTTCTCAATAACCCTTTTTCCAGGCACTGAATTTGGGACTCCTCTTAGGTATGAGGCAAAGCCGAAAGCCCCCAGAGCTGCTCCTGCTGCCATGGACTGTCAACTAGAAGGTCAGGTCAGGTGATAGGTACCTCTTTACCGAGGGCCTTCCAGACCACCCAATGCTAGTGTAGCAAGGCAGATGAGGACGTCTCAGGCCTCAAGGAGTTATGACACTAAAACACCGACCACGACAGGCAGCAGGGATTACATGCTAGGTCATGTGGGAAAGCCTGGGGGTGGGGGGGTAATCAGGGAGGGCTTCTTGGAGTAGGTGGGAATTTTGCTGTATCTTAAAGGGATGGTCTCCAGGGTGGGATGTGTAGGACAGTATACTTGGGCACAGAAACAATGATTCAAGTTCTGTTTAAGTTTATATTTTATCTGAAAAAAAAAAAAAGGTTACTGGTATTTCATATACAGACTGACAGTTTCACTCTGGTATAATTTACATATAAATTTATACACATTGGAGGTATGTGTTACCTTTCTTCTGATAGGAGCGTGCATTTTACTTATTTATTTTTTAAAGTGTATTTATTTATTTTGAAAGAGAGAGAGAGCAGGGGAGGAGCAGAGAGAGAGAGAGGGAGAGAGAGAATCACAATCCCCACGCTGTTGGCACAGAGCCCTATGCAGGGCTCAATCTCACGAACTGCGAAGCCGAAATCAAGAGTCGGACTCTTAACCGACTAAGCCACCCAGGCGCCCCAGAAGCGTACGTTTTATTTATTTTTTTTTTTTTTTTTAATTTTTTTATTTTTGGGACAGAGAGAGACAGAGCATGAACAGGGGAGGGGCAGAGAGAGAGGGAGACAGAATCGGAAACAGGCTCCAGGCTCCGAGCCATCAGCCCAGAGCCTGACGCGGGGCTCGAACTCACGGACCGCGAGATCGTGACCTGGCTGAAGTCGGACGCTTAACCGACTGCGCCACCCAGGCGCCCCAGAAGCGTACGTTTTAAAAGGTTCAGAGACTTGGGGCACCTGGGTGGCTCAGTCGGTTGAGCGTCCGACTTGGCTCAGGTCATGAACTCGCGGATTGTGAGTTCTAGCCCTGCGTCGGGCTCTGTGCTGACAGCTCGGAGCCTGGAGCCTGTTTCGGATTCTGTGTCTCCCTCTCTCTCTGCTCCTCCCCCGCTCATGCTCTCTCTCTCTCTCTCTCTCTCTCTCTCTCTCTCTCTCAAAAATAAATAAAGATTAAAAGAAATAAAAGGTTCAGAGACTAAAATTGCCCTGAAGGATGAAACCAAGGATAACAGAGGTCAGGATGAGTTCCCATGGGACCCTGTTGGTGAGCCAAGGTCCCTTCTCTTAGCCTGTGACCTGCTGGGAGCCAAGGAGCCCCGCACTCAGTGGGGCCACACCTTTCTTCCTTAGGTGGCCATCTCCCGGGTGGGCCTCCTCCCTTGGCAAGGCCCTGCTTCTATAGAGGGCAGCCTCCAGGGAGGGGTCCCACAGGGCTATGGCTGAAGCCTGCTGCCAGTTCCCCCATCCACAGCAGCCCTGCTCCCGGAAGAATGCCGGGTGCCCACAGCCAGTGAGTCACAGCACATGGCCCATGGAAGGGGCCCGATGCTCGCCATGACCTTTGGGGTTTGCTTTGCCGTCTGGTGCCCACACCGGAGAGATTGGTGTCCTGTGTCCTGCCCCCGGAGGTACGACAGGCCCTGAGGCCGCATATGGCTATATAAGGCTGAGGCCACAGGGGATGGTCAGGGCTGCCAGACCCCAGGAGCAATTTGTCTGGTCTCGGCGGTGATGCAAACATTTTCCCCGGGCTTGGGCAGTTACCCCCTCGCAGTGAGATTGAATCATATCCTCAAAACCTCAAGCCCGACAGGCCTACGTAATGCCAAGACTCAAGAGTGGTGAAGAGGGCTGACCGAGGCCCTCACTTCACGGCGAGGAAATATTTGGGGCAGCACAGAGAAAGCTGTCCCAGGAGGACTGGTCCCAGCTCTGCCACATTCAAACTGGGGGGGCTGGGTCAGGTCCCTCCTGGGGCTTCAGCTCCTGCATCTGTACTATGGGGACAGTACAGGGGTGGTTAACCCCACGTCACGGCCAAGGAAACCAAGATCTGGACAGTTCAATGACTTCTCAAGGCCACACAGCAAGCTGGGGGCCAAACCAGGAGGAAGACCTGGCTCCTAAAATCTCAGTCCGAAGGGTTTTCCTGTGTTTGGGGGCCCCACCAAGCAGGCCAATGAGGCCTCAAAGTTCTACTGCATAAAATGGGCAGAGTTGCGAGAAGTCTGCTTGTCAGGCTGCTGGGGTGTTTTCTGGAAGACACTTGGAGATGGCCATGGTTTGTCTGATCTAGAACCTGCTGTGCATGGTTCTCCCAGAGGCACCCTACAAGGTGTTCCTCAAAGGCACTCTTTCCAGAAAGCATTCACCACCAGGCAGTGGTCAGGGCTTTCCTCTGGGAAGACTTGGTCACAACATTCCTCTGGATGACTTGGTCACATATTTGTCCTTGAAAACTCGAGCAGCCAGAAAAGCAAGCCTGGAGCCCAAGCTCCACGTACTGATAGCTCCCTCCCTCCCTCCATCCCTCTGTGTCTGCCCCTCCCTCTCCCACTCTCTCTTTGTCTCTCTCTGTCTCTCTCCTCTCTCTCTCTCTCTCTCTCTCCCTCTCTCTCCCTCTCTCTCTCTCTCTCTCTCTCTCTCTCTCTCTCTCTCTCTCTCTCCACTCCCCTGCCTTGCTGGAAAGAATGGAGCAGCCTTGACCACACAATCGCTCACAGAATTAAGTAGCCAAAAATCACGTCGTCTAGACAAACAGATTTTATGGGTCCAATTAATTCCTGCTGGTCAAAAATAGGCATGCTTAATAAGCAGATATATTTAGAATCTGTCATTATCTGGTTCCCAGGGGAGAAACTTCAGCTCTTATTTCATAAACTCTAATTTCAAACAGAGCTCAGTTAACCCCCACTTCAGACCTCGTTCTCTTCCCCGATCGTGGGGAGAAGTGGGCAGGAGCCGGGCAGGGGGGAAGTAATCTGATCCCCGGAAGCCTCTGGAGTCCTGGGGAGCCTGAACCTCTAGGCCTGTCCCCTCTCAGCCAGCGTAAGTCAGAAGACACGATTGCTTCTTTGGGCAGCGTTGCCAGGAGTGGGGAGCTGCCGGGACAGCAGGGGTCCAGAACCATCTCCTTGTGCCAGTGTCTCATCTACCCCTGGGCCCCGAGCTCCACAGATGTCTATTGCCTGTGCCTCGGGGTCTGGGAGACCTCTAGGGCTGTGTGAGCTGTGGCACATCAGCTGTCCCTGTGAGGGCTTCGTTCTTGAGTCACTATTAGCGCTCAGGCCCGAGCAGAGGAGGCGGCTGCTGGCCGAGAACAGGACTGGGGGCCTAGAGGGTTCCAGATGCACCAGAGGTGGGCAGGAGGCACTGACAGGGTGAGCAGGTGAAGGGAAACCACGCCTGCTTTCAGGGCTGTGTCTTATGTCGGCAGTGGGGGTCCGGCTGCCTCCCAGAGCCACTCTGGGCCGCCCCCCATGCTGCTGCTCTCTGGTGAGTTAGAAATGAGGCACGGGGGGGCGGGGGGGCTGTAAGGATAGGGCCTTAGGGCTGTCCAGGGGGACTGCCCCTGGCCTTCAGGGGAGGTGGTGGCAGCTGTGCTGACAGCTCGGAGCCTGGAGCCTGCTTTGGATTCCGTGTCTCCCTCTCTCTCTGCCCCTCCCTTGCTCGCACTCTGTCTCTCTCTCTCTCTCTCTCTCTCTCTCTCTCTCTCTCAAAAATAAATAAACATTAAAAAAAAAAAAGAAGATAAAACTTAAAAAAAAAAAAAAAAACCTGCCAAGACCTCTAAGGTCACAAAGGCATAGGCTCAAGGCAGAGGCCCCAGCTGGGTGGCTGCCCCTGGCCACCCTTTGGCCCCACTGGCTGCCTCACCCACCCTGAGCAAAACGTTAGTGGCTCACGGGGCAGCCATGAATGACCAATATACACCATGCCCCAGCCCCTGGGTCACCAGCTGAAAGACTGTCAGATAAAGTGAGGAATGGGTCGCATTACCTGTGGAAGGTAGCCTTGACAAATGGTCAAGACTCCTTGGCTCCAAAATCGTCATTCCTCTGCCTAATGCCCACCGTTACCACCCTCCCACTATTTGGCAAACTCATAGTCATCTGTTAAGACCCAGCCCCAGCACATCTCCTCCGCGATGTCTGCCCTGACCTCTTCTCCCGAGGATTACCTCCATCTCATTTGTAACGGGGCCCGTGTGGTCTTCGTCTCTGTATCTCTAGATCCTGGCAAGGACCCGGATTAGGTCACAGATCCCATGACGTCATGCTGAATACACAGTGTCCCTCTCCGTGGGAGGCAAAGGTCTACGTTGGGGTGTCTGTACGTGGCTGTTCCTCCAGGATTTCCTCTCACCTTCCCCAGCCCATCTCAGCACCGCCCTCCGGGTTCCATCCTTTGCCAGGAAGGAGCACCTTCTCCAGGGTCGGTCTTTACTTGTCTTCTCTTCCTTCCCAGGCTGGTCGTGGGCGCTCCATTGGAAACCAACGGCCACCAGAAGACGGGAGATGTGTACAAGTGTCCGGTGACCCACGGGAACTGCACCAAGCTCAACCTGGGTAACATGAGCCACTGGTCTCCCCACAGTGAGGCCAACCATCGTCTAGGGCGGGACAATCTTTAAAGCACATCCATGCCCATAGTCACACAGTCACAGCCACCCTGGTACCGCTGCCCCCATTTTACAGACGAGCAAGCTGAGGCCAGAGAGAGGAAGAAACATTCCCAGAGCCATACAGCTTGTCAGGGGCCGGCTAGGATTCAAAGCAGGGCCCCCGGTGTTGCAGGCCGTTCCTCTTTCTGACTCATCCACGGCCCCTCAACACAAGGTTTGCACTCTTAGCAGGGGAAAAACATTTCCTGTCTTCTTTCCGATTTTGCAATAAGAATAGCCAGCATTCATATATCTTATATAATCTTCACCATGTGGCAGCCACTGCTTTAAGCACTTTTAGGAATTTTGACTCATCTGATCCCCTCGACAACCATACGAGATGGGGGGACCTGCCCAGGGTCACCTAGCTAATAAGCGGCAAGGCCAAGTTTCCACCCCAGGCAGTCCTCAGTAAGCAGCACTGCCTTTCTGAAATGAAGGCTTTGTCCTCGCCGAAGAGCCTTTGTACGATTCGTGTGTGTATCCATACATGTGCATCCGTTAAAACACACACACTGATCCTGTAAAGCACGTCCACCTTGTCCTAAATGTTGGACAGTGGCCGGGCCATCACGTTGCTTTCAGAAGGGAGCAAAAATTCCATTTGGGCTGAGAAGCTGTATTTCCAACCCTCCCATAAAGGACTGGCCTTTCCCAGGGCCAGGCCCCTTGGTCTTCCTGACTTCTAGAGAGGCGGCCTCTGCCCTACACGGCAGGGTGGGGCTCGCTGGGGAGGTGAAGGGAGGCAGTGTGGGCCTGGTGGGGGAGACGGCAGAGCTCCAAGAGATAAGCAGATGGATGAGAAGGTCTGCATCAAAGAGAAAGCCCCAGAACCCAGATCCCCAGGGTGGCCAGCTGGTCCCATCACACGGTGCTGGAAGCTCCCGCTGTCCACATCTGCCTCAGCGCCGTGGGTGGGAAGTTCAAACCCCAGCACAGCCGGGGCCCAGACTTCAGTGAGGAAATAAGCTGGGGGAAGCAAGAGCCTGGCTGGTGGCTCGCAGAACCCAGTCATCACCACCCTGAAGGCACAGGCTTCCCAAACAAGCCAAGCTGGGTTCCTTCTTCCACTTGGACAGTTTCGTCGCATCGTGTCCACAGGGAGCACACGTGCTCTCTCTGAGCCTCTGTTTGCTCATGTGTAAGGTGAGGTCCCCCTTTTCTGAGCACATTTTATGCCCCAAGCACCTTGCTAGTTTCTGGGGATACAGCAGGGAACAAGAAGCCAAGATCTCTGCTGGGAGGGAACAATAAGCAAGCAGACAAACGGGAAAGCAGTAGCAATAGATAGGGATATGCTTATAGGTAGTGATGAATGCTGTGTGATAACCCAGGGTGCTGTGATAAGAGAGGCTGGGTGGGGAGGGGGTTCTACCTTATAGCAAGGCGGTCAGGGGAGACCTCTTTAAGCAGTAACATTTGAGCAAAGGTCTGATGACGAGGAGTCAGGTGGAGCCAGAGCATCCCAGGCAGCAAGAGAACCAGTGCAAAGGCCCTGGGGTGGGAATGAGCTTACTCCATTGGAAGACAGAAAGAGGGGCCAAGTATCTGGGGCAGAGGGAGGGAGGATGGGAGTGGGAGGGATGAGCACTGGGCTCAGGGCTGGGGCCACCGAGAGGGGCTCCTGGTCCAGGTGGAGACACAGACACGTGAACCCATCAACCCATTGCTTAGTTTTCTCCACTGCTCTGGCTTCCACTGTGGATCCTATTTCCCTCCAAGGGAGGAGGAACCCCTCTGGCAGTGGGAGACATGAAGCCATCAGACCCTGGAAAACATTCCTGAACTTGGGCCTAAGCTGGGAGGTGGTGGGCAGCAAAGTGAGTCAGGGCGGAGGAAAAGTACTGATCAGGAAGCCCTGCGTTTGAGGAGTGTTCCTTTTCCTTTCACTGAAGAGAAAGTGCACAGCGGGAAGACCATCTGTCAGCTTATCCCCCCAGTGGAAAACGCTAGGCTGGGAAACCTGAGTCCTGGGTTTTCCTACGGCCTTTCCAGGCTATGAGCCTCACCAAGCCAGGAATGTTCTTTCTTCTCTCTCCAGGGAAGGCTAAGCGGGTGGCAGACATTCACAACTCAGTATGAAAAAGCCGATCACTGGCACTTTCTTCCCGACGGCTGGATGAAGTCGGGGTTTTAATGAAGGGCAGAGGCTCAGGCAGAGGAGGTGATTCTGGAAGGCAGATTCTGTGTGAGGCGGGGCTTGTGCCCCAGGGTCCTCAGACAACCCCACTGAGAAAGACGTTAACCTCTCCGGTTCGCAGAGGGGCAGACCAAACCCCAAGAGAGGGTAGTGGCTGCCCCAAGTCCTTGAGGCCCATACGCAGCAAAAGCAGGACTTAAGCCCAAGTCTTCCTTAACTCCAACACAAGGGTCTTCCTTATTAATCTCACCTGCTTCCGGGCGGGCAGTCTCACCTCCATCTCTGGGACCAGGAGGAAGGAGACGGCATGGGGAGGTGAGCTGAGGGCGTGCCTCTGACACAAGTGCAGTGCAGAACTCCCCAAGCCACTGAGGGGTGGAGGTCGCCCAGCCAGGGCTTGGAGCTTCCTCTCCGGATTTCTCACGACCCCCCCACTGCCGCCACAGCCCTGCCATGAGACGGGGAGCTCAGGATATAACGGTGCGCAGCCTGGGTTTGAGTCCCCACTCTTCTCATTGAGCAGCAAGTGACCTTCTAGAAGTCACTGACCCCTCTCCGCATCTCAATCTCCTCTTCTGTTGAATGGAAATGTTGACTTCGGGGCGTCCCAGGACCGAGAGGCAGTCCTGGGAGGGCACGTGTGGATGGTACTTTGTAAATGAGAGGCATTATAAAAACACAGTGTTATGACTACTCTTTTTCTCTCTGGCCTCTACGGACAGACAAAACAAAACAATCCCAGTCACTCATAACACAGCCAAGAGGGGCTGGATTTCAAAAGGAGCCTCACTACAAACTGAGGGAACCCAAAGAGAAAACAACAACAAACACAACGGCCCCCAGCCCCCAGCCCCAAGCGCAGTCAGGCCTGGCCTCTCCTAATGCCCGGCCCCAGGCCCTGCTAGCTCGTGCCCCCTTCATACTTCCAGTCACCAATGAAGCTAATTTAGCAAACCGTTCTGGGCAGAGGCCATCCATGTCCTTGGAGGTCAGCAGGGACGATATCTCGCCGCTCCTCACACTACGTGAAGATTGACCTGCTCTGGGTTTAATGCAATGCCCAGCTCGCTTTCCCCTGACCTCTACCCCCCCACACCCCATGCCCCTACACATGCGTAAACACACACACACTCACTCACTCACTCACTCACACACGTCCCAGCACACGTGTGGGGAATTCAAGCTTGCTTCCTTCCCCTCAGTGGCCTGCAAACTTATTTAGTACAACCTTAACAGAATTTTGTTGAGCAGTTCTGTTCTGCCACAACCCTCTCCCGACACTCAGTTGGCCGATGACCCTGCCTACTGAGCTCTCTTGGTGGCCAACCACGGAATGACATTCCCGCTACCCGCGAGAGAATCGGCTGTCCTGTGTCAGTTTACCTGGTGAGCAGAGAAGCAGAGTCACAAGTAGGACACGGACTGCCAAGTTTTGATGGCAGGCTGGCTTGCGGGCAGATGTGGAGGGGACACTGCAGAGAGGAAGCCAGCCTCAGTCGGGTGCTCTGGGAAGTGCAGGATGGAGGACGTGGGGAATGCTAGCGACCACTCAGATGTCTGGAGGAGGAAAAAGCTGGATGGGGCAACGGAAAGTTCTGCCGTGTGCAGACTGTGTGACCTTGGGCAGGTTGCTTGGCCTCTCTGAGACTCAGTTTGCTCATCTCTCAGGGAATTGTGAAGAAGTAATCAGACCAGGTCTAGGCAAGGCCTTCGTAAACCGTGAAGGGCTGCATGGACGTGCAGGCGAGCGAGGGCTCTAGAGGGGCAGGGGGAATTGGGGAGGACTCTGCCCGGCCCTGACCCTGCCACAAACACGTCTGGTGGCTGACGGCAGTGGCAGGCTCTGGGGCCAGGGTGGGGGTGGGGCTGCAGGCTAAGCTCCTCCCTCCCACCCCAGGAAGGGTCACTCTCTCCAACGTGTCTGAGCGGAAGGACAACATGCGTCTCGGCCTGAGCCTGGCCACCAACCCCAAGGACAACAGCTTCCTGGTAAGAGCCACCCACTCCACCCTCTCTCCAAGCCCCAGCCCCTCCTGCCCCCCCACCAGACCCCTTGGTTGGGGCCAGGAGAGGCAGGGGGTGAGGGGGCTCCTCTGAGGCGGAGCCCAAATCTGTGCTCCAGGTTCAATCAGAGAAACACCACACACCCTAAGAAGACTCTGGAGGGAAGCCATAAGTAGAAAACACAGATTTAGTACAACTGAGGGAAGAAACACAGAGTGACGGCCACCCGGAGTTAAATGGGAAGGCTTTCTGGAGGAGGTTTTCAATTTGCTTTTAAAGACCAGGCAATGGGGGCACCACGGTGGCTCAGTCGGTTGAATGTCTGACTTTGGCTCAGGTCATGATCTCACAGTTCGTGAGTTCAAGCGCCGCGTCGGGCTCTGTGCTGACAGCTCGGAGCCTGGAGCCTGCTTCAGATTCTGTGTCTCCCTCTCTCTCTGCCCCTCCCCTGCTCGCACTCTGTCTCTCTGTCTCTTGCTCGCTCTCTCTCAAAATAAATAAACATTTAAAAAATAGATAAAGAAGAGACAATGGGTCTTAGCAAGGAAGAAAGCAGAGGGGGTGCATGCACTGAAGTGCTGGGGACATTTCTTCATTTAAATTATAATTTTTTGAGCACTTACGATGTGCTGAGCACATGCCGGGCACTGGGGAGTCAGCAGTCAACAGAGCTCGTGCCCTGCTGGGGCCTAATGCTGGTCGGGGAGAGCTGATAAGCCAGTGAGTAGTGTAAACGTGATGCTGGGGCAGAAACAGCTGCTCTCAGGTCTCTGCACCCTGCCCACGCGAGTGCATGCGCACTTTACACGCAGTCAGCAAGTGTGGGTGTAGGTATCATGGTGGGCACTGCCTACTTCCTGCCACCACAAGCTGGATGATGCTGGGGATTCAAAACAGGATCCTGCTGGGACTGATAGTTCTAGAAATGGCTGCAAGAGAGGATTTCAGAGAAAAATTACCCAGAAAGACCAATAAAATAATCCACTCATTTTAAGATAGGAGGGCTTGTGTCACTCTTCGTTCTTGTCCAAGGCTGTCCTTGGACAGACGGACAGATGGAACGTCCAGGGTGTGGATCACCAAACACCAGGACAACGAGATGACTGGGATGCCCAGGGGCTTAAGGAGAGCACAGTAGCCCTGCCAGGGAAAGCCCCGAGATGTCTCTGTGTATGGCTGGCCCCACAGCCTTTCACCATCCCAGCCAAGGGCAAATAAGACCCTGGGTCCTGTCCACACACAGACCTGTCAGGGGCTTTGTTGCTACTCCCTTTTTTTTCTGAGGCTCCTTGTCATGCTCCTACCAAGTTGATTTCACCTACTTCACAAGGTGGGATGAAAGCAAGCCCAAGAAGGATGGTGTGATACACCCTCTGGGGCTTCTGTGCATTGGTTAAGTCCCTGTGCATTGGTTAAGAAACCTTTTATAAAATGTTTATTTATTTATTTTGAGAGATAAAGAGAGTGTGGGCAGGGGGAGGGGCAGAGAGAAAAGGAGAGAGAGAATCTCAAGCAGATTCCACACTGTCTGTGCAGAGCCCAATGTGGGGCTCAGTCTCACGAACCATAAGATCATGACCTGAGCCAAAATCAAGAGTTGGATGCTTAACCAACTGAGCCACCCAGGCACCCATAAATAGCAACTTTTGTTCACTCATTCACTCATTTATTCATCCATTCACACTTCACTCATCAGTCCATCCCCCAACCAATTATTTGTCTCTCTATTCATCTATTTATCCACCCATTCATTCATCCTTCCATCCATCCCTTCCTACACCCATCCATCATCTATCCACCCATTCATCCATCCATCATTTATCTACCTATCCATCCATCCATCATCCATCCATCTGATATCCATCATCCATCCACCCAGCCATCCTTCCATCCATCCATCTATCCATCCATCCGTCCTTCATCCACTCACCCATCCATCCATTACCTACCCATTTGTCCATGATGCATCTACCCACCATCCATAATCCACTATTCCTCCATCCATCATCCATTCATCCATCCATCATCTATCCACCCATCCATCTATCCCTCTAGCCATAATCTATCACCCACCCTCCTATTCTTTATTCTCCCCATACTTCCAGAAATAATTTACTGCAGCTTCAACAGAGGACACAGATAAAACTAAACCTTTAAAATCTGAGTACGAAAAGAAAGTTAATCAAAGAAAGAGGTTAGAAATGGAATAATTATTTTTCCAAACCAAAGGAAATTACAGCACAAACTTTAGTCCTGCGTTTCCTGGCACAGTACAAAAATGGAGACATGGAGCTGGGCTTTCATTTTTAATGACCCTGACTCTGAGGACTTATCAGTCTTTAAATCAGGAGCTGACATCAATATTTTGGGTAGCAAATTTCAGGGAAAAAAGCAGAAACATTCTTTTTTCTTTCCCCGCGAAGAGGCATGAGCATGTTATTGGGACCTGGAAGTCTTTTCAGTAAGGACGTTCAGGTGACCTCTTCAGAGAGGCTCTTCTAGTGACCTTGAAGGGTCCACTCCCATGGATGATCCTGTGTGGTGGGTGGGGTGGGCAGGTAGGGTAGAGTCATAACTCTAGATGATGGAGTCGAGAATGGGACCCTTGAAAATACAACAAAGGAGGACTCCAAAATTAGTTTTTCTCTATTCCACCCGAAACCAAGGGAACTAGAACACATTATGGCAAGAAAGAATTCAGTTAGACTCCAAGAAGACTCTCTAAGTCCTGGGAGTACCAATAGTCAGAGGATGCTTTGGGTCATGGAGGTTGGGCTGGGCCAAAGGCTATTGGGCCTGGACCCTCCCAGAGACCCCTACTGACTGGGGGTCTGGACTGTGTTTCACAGGCCTGCAGCCCCCTCTGGTCTCATGAGTGTGGGAGTTCCTACTACACCACAGGGATGTGTTCGCGAGTCAACTCCAACTTCAGGTTCGCCAAGACGGTGGCCCCCGCTCTCCAAAGTAAGTAGCTTCAAATCGGTAGATCCATGCAGGGTGGCTGACAGTCACGGGAGGCTCTGAGTTCTGATCACCACCACAAAGCCGCACGGGGACTCTAGCCCCGCCCTGATCCAGAACCTGCTTAGCTCCACCCTTCTCCAGAACCTGTGGCTAGCCCTGCCCTGATGCAGAACCTGCGGGTTACCCAGAGTGATGGCAGGCAGCAAGTGAGCCGAGGTTATGAAGACAATCCTGGCAACTAGAGAGGCTCACTGCAAACCCACTGTGAGTGGGGGAGGGGATGCTGGGCCAGCTATGTATAGCAGGCAAGCTGTGCACAGCACAACTTTGGGGACGTTGTTCACTTAGACTACAATGTGAATGGTGCCCTCTGATGTTGTGCAATGCAGTTGCCTGTAGGTGGAAGGCCAAGGAAAACAGAATTATCCCTGGTAACAGTCCCCTCTAACTGGTGTTCCTGGATATCAGGAGGCTCCACCCCGCTTGCCCAGAGCCTCATGGAACACAAAACCTCCCACTCGCTCCCCACCCGCCGAGAAAATCCGGGGAAAAATATTCAGACCTTGTCTCCGGCAAGCCCAAACTACTTGGCTCTGAGCCTCACTGTTTCCTCTGAGCTGAATACCATCACCCAAGCAGCTGCTAACCGTTTTATTGAGGGTGAGGGGATTAGCACCTCTGGCTAACAGCAGCCTCCCTGCAAACAACACGGCCCAATCAGAGATGGAAGGATGATGCATGGGGTGGGTGGGGGTGGGTGGGGAGGGAGCATCAGCCAGCAGGGGCTGGAGAGTGGTTCTTTTAAGGGAAAGGAGGAGGTGTTGATTCTATGCTCCCAGAGTGGCCAAGGGAAAGGAGGTGCTGTGGCTGGGGAGGAGGCCCAAGGTCAGTCACATGAGCTGTGAACAGGGAACCTCACCCCAGGCCAACATATGACCATCCAGGCCTCCGGAAGCTCCTCTGATGGAGGCCTGCTCATCTGGCTGGGAGTTTATCAAGCACAGGTCCCAGGGCACCCCTTTTGGAGGCTGTAACTCAGTATATCTGGGACAAGCCCCAGGGTGTGTGTGAGTGTGAGTGTGAGTGTGTGTGTGTGTGTGTGTGTGTGTGTGTTCACCGGAGTGTTCAGCCCTGTTTAGGAGCCATAGATGTAAAGCAAAGTTCTTCTCAAGATGATTCAAAAGAAAAATGTGAAATTGCAAGAAAGAAATCAGCAGTAATAAATGCATTCTAATGAAGATGGCTTAAAAAACAAGAGAAACCTGGCTCCTACCGCCAGATTAGGAACTCCCCCTAATTAAGGAATTGCTGTCGTGGTCACCGCTGTGGCCACTGGCACCGCACAGCTGCTTGGTCCACAGGCGTGGAGCTAAACCAGCCTGGAAAAGGACAAAGCTGTCTGGTGCTGTCCGCCCAGAAGTATTGGGCCATCACACGTTGCACACGGCGTGCAGGTGGGGACAAGAACGTCTACACGACTCTAAAGCAGAGGTGATTGTGAGCCTCCCAGTCACCCAAACGCTTCTAAAATGCCCTCCCAGACACAAAGCCTGCACCTTCTTGTCTCTGGTGGGCACTGACTTCATCAGAGCGCACCTTCACAATACAGGAGTTACTGGAATCGTTAACACACAGAAGGTTTCTGCCATATTGCTATAAAGTAGATTTTACAACAGTGTGAAAATTCTCCAGTAAAAGTCAACAGATACCCAGTATTTCCACATGATATCATGTCGTGTAGTGTATATCACATCACATCGGGACAACTAATTGCAAAGTAACCCCAACTGTTGACAAAGAGGACGAAGTTATTCAGATTTTAAAAGAAGGTTTTTGCATTTGTTACGGTACCAACGTTTCTTTGTCGGTTTTTATTGTTCGTTGTAACGCGATGTTAATATTACGAGAATATAGAGAAACCTTTATGCTCAGAGCAGAGATAAATGCACAAACGCTTGACCCGATGATGTCATTGTCACGTTCACAGAGTAGTTTGCTTTAAAACATAGGGGAAAAAAATGAAAAGAGGGTCAGTTAAGATTCCTTGAGCACTGACTTTGCGCTCAGTTCTGTAGAAGCCTCGTCTCCTTGATTCCTCAGGACGACCTCTCCTATCGTCACACCTGTTTTACAGCAGAGAACTGACCCTGAGAGGTTAGGTTACTTGCCCAAGGTCACACAGCTAGTGCTCAGCCAAGCCAGGAGTCACACAGTCTGATGCGGGATCCCACAGTCTTAGCCGGCACACCATAAAAAGTGAAACTCATTCATTTGGACTAAATGTGGTAAGTGCAGCCTGCCATTGCAGTAAAACAAATGACAGGGAGCTACTGATCCGGGCAGGATGGCTGCCTCAGAAACATTAACCCAGCCGGTGGCAGGTTAGTCCCTGATGAAGAGCGGAGGCAATCAGGCTGAATTTAAGCTTGGTCCGAACAGCCAGCACAGAGTGGTTGAGCTGAGCCAGGAGTTCCTGGGCTCATCATTCATGTCGCCCAAATTAGCCACTAGCCCAAGGACAGCTCCCCAGGTAAGGGAATTATATACACATGACAGGGGCCTTCTTCTGTTGTCCTTTGGGCACTCGCCTGGAGGATCAGAGACTGAAAGCAGACGCTGACTCACTGGGCAGCCATGACCGTGTCCCCACTTCCCAGGGTGCCAGACCTACATGGACATCGTCATTGTCCTAGATGGCTCCAACAGCATCTACCCCTGGGTGGAGGTTCAGCACTTCCTCATCAACATCCTGAAGAAGTTTTACATCGGCCCTGGGCAGATCCAGGTGAGCATCTCTGGAACTCTCTCCTCCTCTGAATAGGGCTCCCCAAACCTATGGAAGACGCCACCCTGGGTGAGGGAGGAGTGCATCCTTGCATGTGCTGGCAAGATGTAGGTGCAAGGGTCAGTGCCAGGCCCTGAGCCCAGGACACCCAACTCTGCTCGGCACATCCGGGGACAGTTTGGGGGAGGCCCCACTTCACTGGTCAAACCTATCTTCCGGGATAGATGCCACCTATTAAGAAAGACTTTAGCCAGGTAACCAGGTAGAGTGAAGGTAGGAAAGGTCACGTAGAACCCTGCCAAGTGAGGCACAGGGGAGGATTAGACACACTGATCTTGAGAGAAGACTCAGGGGGAGGTCATAGCCAAGTGAGGGTTGACATATAGGAGGGACAAGGTGGCAGATTTCAAGTCAATCTAAGAAATTACTCCGTAGCAACTACAGCTGTTAAAAAGGGAGTGAGTTTCCTCATGACTGGAAGATCATCTTTAGGATATGGTGGGTGCATGTCCAGCATTAGAAAGGTACCAGATAAACTCGGGCCCCATCCAACAGGAAGGCTTTCTCATTCTAATCCCCCTGTAAGTCTTTTAAGGTTTTTTGTTTACTTCGAGGCTATGAATACTGTCTATATCTTATCAGCCTTGGGGATAAAAGAATCTCTTCTCTTCTAAGTTTTGAGGAAACTTAGTTCCAGCGTTCGGTGAAGAATGCCACAACGCTCCAGCCACGTGGCTGCTAATATTTTAGGCTTCAATTCTGTGCTCCAGCAAGAAACAGAATCTGTTGGGGCTTTCTTTAAATCACAGCCTCCCCTCTCGAGAGGCACCTTCCACCTGTGTCACCAAGCCATCCATTCATTCCCAGAGCTTTCCCGAACTGCTGCTCTTCCCAGGTACTCTCCAGCCTTCCTCGTTTTCGAACAGTCACAGACAGACAGAGAGACGACTCTGGGGAGCCTCACCTCCAAAGGTCCAGCTCTCAGGGACCAAGATGTTCTGTCGTCCTCTCCCCTGCCTTGCAGGTTGGGGTTGTCCAGTACGGAGAAGACGTGGTGCATGAATTTCACCTCAATGACTACAGGTCTGTAAGAGATGTGGTAGAAGCCGCCAGCCACATTGAGCAGAGAGGAGGAACAGAGACCCGGACAGCATTTGGCATCGAATTTGCTCGGTAAAAAAAAGATCCTAGTCAAATAGAAATAATAATAATCTACTTAAATCTCAGATAACTGTGCTAGTTACATACTGCTGTATAACAATCCTCTACAAAATTCCCTGCCTTGAGACAATAATTTATTAACCCCTCAAACCTCTGGGGGTGGCTGGGCTCAGCTGGTCAATTCTCTCTTGGCATCTCTCCTGTGGTGGTAGTCTGGTATGTCAGCTGGGGCTGTTGTCATCTGAGGAGCTGACTGGACTGGACTTCCAAAATGGCGCACCCATGTGGCTGGCAGTTGCTCTGGGCTGTTGGCTGGGAGCTCGGTGTGGGTGTGGGCTGGCGACCTGAGCACCCACACGTGGCCATGTGGCTCCGAGAGGGAGTGTCCCAAGAGAGCTTTCCAGCGGGCCCACACAGGAACTCTGAGATTGCCTATGACCTAGCCCCCAAAGTCCCGGCTATAACTTCTGTCGTATTCTACTGATAGAGTGAGCCATTAAGGCCAGCCCAGATTCTAGGGGAAGAGCATTTGACTCTGCCCCTTGATGGAGGAATGGAGAGGTTACATCACAGAAGAACGTTTGGGATGGGAGGTATTGTTGCAAATGACTATGGAAAATGGGCTGTGCCGCAGAGACCCTATAAAAAGTTTGTAGGTTCCATGAGGGCAGAATCTTCCTGTGGAGTATCTGTCATCAATGGAGTATGAGGAACACGGGTAAGTCTAACTTCTGAGGTTATGGAGTAACGAGGCTGCCTCCTTAAAAATCACACCCGAACTCACTCACAATGATAATGAAGGTTACCTCTAGAAGATGCCCTCACAGATGGCTTTGTGCTGGCTCCAGTGAGACTGCCATTACGCAAAACGTTGTGCTCACCCCCACTGAAATCAGTGAGTGATTTTAGAAGCAATTCCCCAAGATCTTTCAAGCTGAGCCCTAAACTCCTAAGGCATATAGATTATAAATGTATACATCTTACACCTATGGACATGAATTCCACTATGGCCATTGAGACCACAGGCTCATTCTCTGGTAGTCCCACCTCACATAGGATTAGCTGATGTGTTTAACAGAATTCCACAGTGTGAGAGCTACTTAGGAGTTAGGAGCTACTTAGGAGATTTCAGGTGGTCAAACAATTACATTTTTTTCCAACCTTACGATTCTTTATAATTAAGTTACGGCTCCACTAATCAACTTCTGTTTGCTGATAAAACTCACTCAAACTTTTTCCTAAAGGAACTTCCTCTGTGTAAAGATGGCTTTTACCCATCCTCACAAGGAGTGGGCCATTTTGCTGTTTTGCTGTCACTGGGATGAGTCCCTGGGGCCCCCATCAGGCCCTTGTGAAATTGCTGGGGCAACAGAGGAAGCCCATGCCCACTGAGCTATTGCTTCCTCAGCGTGAACTAAGTGACTTATACAGGGGTGTAGCCGACCACCCCCAGAACGATTACGAGTACGCAATCCGGCAAGTCGTTTGAATTCAGTCGTGACTCATGAGCACCACTGGGCTATGCAGTCTACACCTCAAATGAGGTTTGAAATATGATCTTCTCAGCCTGCCAAGTCCCAAGTTACAGGGGGTGTGTTTTAAGGGAAAATGCTCTCCTTGCTTATTCACGATGCATTTTTTCTGGGCACCTGAAAAAGTAAAAAGATCCAGGCCATGGACTTGAGGGGTTATCAAAGCTGGTAATCTGTGGCTCCTGGACCAATAGGGAAACTCTGAAAAGCATCAGTCTAACTCAGTAAGGATGAGAGGGTAGGATCCAAGGAAGGATTGCCAAGAGGGGCTGGCATTTGGCTTGTCCCAGGAAGACCCCAGGATTCAATCAGGAGAGGTGAAAAGGAGACATTCCTCCTGACTAAGGGTAGAAGAGGGGGAAACTCAAGGAATCCTTATGTTTAGAGCCTTTTGAGCATGGTGTGAGGTTTGTGTTGGGGCAGGGGGTATTGAAGCCAGATTGTGAGGATGATAATGTCGTAGCTAGAACAACCATGACTGGCCACGGAAGGGTCTTAGGCTTGAGAGTGTTTTCATCAGATATGCACATAAAGGTGAATCTAATAGTCATGTATGGCTTGGGGGCCATGGGGATAATGATGTCATTCCAACTGAGCTCACTCAACACTTTTTATTGAGGGGAGCAAGCAGGAAGAAGGGCTTGGAAGGACAGAAGGACAAAAGGGCCAGATTACGATGGGCTGGTGGGCCATTCTCAGGACCCCAGAGACATGGGAGCCAGTGAAGATTTTGAGCAGAAAGGAGACATGATATGGCCTACTTTTCCATAGATCATTCTGGCTTCCAGGTTCACAGAAACTGTTGTAAGTATAAGTCTCTCACTGTTCTTAAGGAACTTATAATCTGATTTACAAAGGAATAAATCCGAGGATTTTTACTCGGTAGAAAATCACAATTTTAAATCTGATGAATCATGTCAATATTTACCCCATTACAAATGCATACAGATATTCACACAATTCTATATGAAAATATGAACCTAAAATTTTTCTTGACTCCATATATAATAAAACCTGTTTTTCCCCTGCCATACTTTTTTATATGGAGTTTCATGCCTCAGCCTGATCCTTCAATGAGTTTATGGAAACATCTAGAATATCTTTTGATGAACTAGCAGAGTTCTTGCTCCACTGGGTGAGGCTTAAGCTCAAAAGTCGCTGTAGTCATGTCAATTGTGCCTCTGGCCTCCTTCAGTTCATGGCTCATATTAAAATACGAGGTGTTTTTTTTTTCTTTAAATGTTTACTTATTTTTGAGAGAGGGGGGTGGGATGGGCAGAGAGAGAGGAGGACAGAGGATCTGAAGTGGGCTCTGAGCTGACAGCAGGGAGCCCGAGGTGGGGCTCGAACTCACGAACCGTGAGGTCATGACCTGAGCCAAAGTCGGATGCTTAACCGACTGAGCCACCCAGGTGCCCCCAAGGGTTTTTTGTGGTTTTTTTTTAAGCCAGTATATCCACAACATCATAGAGCTGAGAGAATGGCAGATGGTCTGTTTCTCTTCACTGGGAGCTTTGAAGATGCTCTGAACTAACTTATTCCAGGTTTTGTGAATTCGTCAACATCTAAACCATGCATGTCAAGCTCATCAGCTTCCGTGTAACAAGAGATTCGTGTGGTACGGAGCTTGAACCTAGCAATGCAGAGCTTAACTCCACGGGTCAGACCCCAGGGGGTCAACATAGAATCTAAGGGAAGCATCTGGTTTTAGATCCTTATTGGAAAATTCTACCTGCTGGGCCAGATTTTTGGTTTAGACCATGTCTGTCCTACTCAGAACCTCACGATCTAAAGGAGGGTTGTCCACAGAGGCGCCAAGAGCCAGAATGGTTCCACAGCCAGTTTTCATGCTTCTGAAATGGGTTGCTAGCTGTAAGAGCCTCTCTGCAGCATCATGGGTCAGCGTGCCAGGCCCCTTGCCCTTGGCTGGATTGCCCGAGAGGCAGGCCAAGCACCTGCTCCAGGCACAAAACAAAGTAAAAAGCAAGAGAGAGGAATATTTGTCATGGAATTTGATATTTAATCGTTCCCAAAATGGAATCAAAGTAGTCCTCGTGGGGAAAAGCAGAACTTTGTCGGATGTCATTATGTGTATTTTATGGATTAGTGTTGTTTGGGTGTTGAATTACTCTGGCCTGTCACCTTTTCAGTATGTAGGGAAGTGGTCCTCAACCCCGGTATTCATTCTTTTGAAAAATACTGATGGGGCACCGGGGCGGCTCAGTTGGTTAAGCATCTGACTTCAGCTCAGGTCATGATCTTGTGCTTTGAGGGTTCAAGTCCTGTGTCAGGCTCTTTGCTGACAGCTCAGAGCCTGGAGCCTGCTTCGGATTCTGTGTCTCCCTCTCTTTCTGTCCCTCCTGTGTTCAATCACTCTCTCTCTCTCTCTCTCTCTCTCAAAAAATGAATAAAAACATTTTTAAAAATTTTTAATGAAAAAATGGCCTGATTTCCAGGCAATGCCCCAGAGATGCTGATTACATGCCCAGGTGGGGCCTAGCCATTGGCATTTTTTTTTAACTCCCCCCGGTGATTCTAACGTACAGCTGGGTTTTTGAGCCACTAACTTAGGGTGTCTAAAGGTCTCCATCTGACCTTGAACTTTCCTCCCAAACCCACCCGCTCCCTCTGCTTGCCCAAAACAGCATGGTCAGGACCCTAAAGAGGCTCTTTAAAGTTACTTTTTAAAGACAAGCAGATACATGACCTATCTGAGTAGCTGGCAAATGAGTAGTGTGGGCACCTCAACCCAGCTTCTTCTTTGGTTTGAAATCCCAACCCTATTGGGTTGCTCCCCCGGGGAGGTGAGGGGGCTCGTCTCCATATCTGCGGCAGCCCCTCTGGAGGATCGCTGGGAGCTGCCGCATCCCTACATCTCTCTTGTGACGCTCCCCCTGTGCTCTGTTTTCAGCTCAGAGGCTTTCCAGAAAGGCGGAAGGAAAGGGGCCAAGAAGGTGATGATTGTCATCACAGATGGGGAGTCCCATGACAGCCCAGACCTGGAGAAGGTGATCCAGCAAAGCGAGAGAGACAACGTGACCAGATACGCTGTGGCCGTGAGTCCTGCCCCACCTGTCCCACCCTCCGCCCCTAGAGGCTTTACCGTCAGACCCCTGAGGACTCCCAGGGGCATTTTCTGGGTAGTGAGCAAGCTGCCCAGGCCCCCGGACGGGCCTCTTCTTGTTTCATCCTCTCCTAAAGAGCACCTTGGGAATTTTCTTTCAGCACTGTCGAGGGCTATCTGCAACGGTTGAGGACAGGCTGGGGGTTGGGGGAGAGTTCCTTCATTGCCAAAACCTTCAAAACATAAGAAAACACCCCCAAGCCACCCAGCCCCCAGAACCCTATCTTAGAACAGGGGCCTTATCTGCCCCCTACAAAACAGCCTGTTTCAAAATGCAGGTGGGCCCCTGAGTTCTGCCCATGGCAACCAAAAAGGGCTCCAGCCACGCGGGGTCAGGGGCCGCGGGGCTGTGGGGAGGTCTGTGCCAAGTCCTGGTTTGTCGCCCTGCCCCCGTTCCCTGGCAGGTCCTGGGCTACTACAACCGCAGGGGGATCAATCCAGAAGCTTTTCTAAATGAGATCAAATACATCGCCAGTGACCCTGATGACAAGCACTTCTTCAACGTTACTGACGAGGCGGCCCTGAAGGACATTGTTGATGCCCTGGGGGACAGGATCTTCAGCTTGGAAGGTGAGGGGTACATACCAAGAGGGGTCTATGCTCCTGGGCTCACACCAGGTGAACCCCATAGAGCAAGATCCAGGCCCACAACACAGAAAGCTTTAGCAGGAGTTATCCCTTCATGATAGGGCCCTGGTATTCTGTGCTGGACCTCACAGACAGCCCTGGACGGTGGCTTTGCTGACATTCTCCTTTTACCACCGAGGAACTGGAAGCTCATAAGACCTAAGTGACTTGCCAAAGCTTCCACAGCTTTGGGAAGAGATGGGCTTTGAACTAGAGTTGCCATATTTAGCAAATATAAAATACGATGTTTGTGGCAGACCTATACTAGGAAATTATCTGCTGATTGTCTGAAATTCAAGTTTATTTATTCATTCTTTAACTTTTTAATGTTTATTGATTTTTGAGAGGGAGAGAGAGAGAGACAGTGTGAGGAGGGGAGGGGCAGAGAGCGAGGGAAAAGGATCTGAAGCGGGCTCTGTGCCGAGCTTGATGTGGGGCTCGAACTCATGAACCGTGAGATCACGACCTGAGCCGAAGTCGGACGCTCAACCGGCTGGGCCACCCAGACATCCCTCTCCTTACTGTTTAAACTTCGGTTTCAATGGCACGGATCTCCTCTGAGCCATGTGTTGCTATAGCCTTTCCTCCCAACACGGGGCTGGGCCACATGGGGGGGATGGTAAACAGAGATAAAAAGCAGTGTGGACAAGCCCGAGCAGTCTGCAGCACTTTGGAAAAGATGAGCTACAGACACACGAGGAGACGAAAGCAGCCCTCATCCACAAGGATAAAGGAATAGAAACTTTGAACCTGAGTTTCAACACTCCCACCAGAACTTAAAGTACTCAGCTGAGTGTATTTCTCCCAGAAATGGTTGCCTTTGGGTGTTGAGAAGATCGGTGCCGGTGACATGTTCCGGGAGGCCCTCTATGGGGAGGGGCTTTCAGCACACATGGGTTACTTGTGCAAATCTGGGGTGGTGACAGGTCCCCCTCCCGAGGGTTCGATTCAATGTTTGGGAATCATCCAGAGGCATCTGGAACCAAATCTGGTGAATAATAGGAATGAGAGAAGTGAGGAAAGAAATGGAATTTCCATTTCTTGCCAACGATGGATATTGTTTCTTTCCATGTGCTTTACTTGCTCTTTCCCCTATATTGACATTATGGCATACATGCTCTGTCATATAACTCGTCCCAAACCCTTTGCAGCAGTGACTGGGCTACCGATAGTGAAGCCACGGCCACCTGGAAGGTGCCCTCCCTGTGTGGGCTGCCTCAGGGCCCCCTCCTCCCTCCCCAGAGGTGCCCCAGGACACAGGTGCCATGGATGGGGCTGCAGGTGGGTGGCGCTAAGCAATTGGGCGTGCAGCTGAGGTCTTTCTGTCCCTCTGTTTTAGGCACCAACAAGAACGAGACGTCCTTCGGGCTGGAGATGTCCCAGACCGGCTTTTCTTCTCACGTGGTGGAGGTAGGTCAGGGTTGGAGCCGCCCTCCCACATACTTTCCGGCTCTCTAGGTGGCCACGCCGCCTTTCCTGGGCTGTCCCTCACCCACCCCCCACTTTGTTTCTCCGGGTCTCTCTGCCTCTGTCTTCTGTGGCTGCAAGGGGGAAGTCGAGGCCTTCAACTTACAAGCCCTTTTCAGCAGGGAGTGAGCTACAAATAACGAACCACCTGCATAGGGAGCCGATGGGGGCATTTCCTCCAGGTCCGAAGGTCCCCTGCAGCCCACAGAGCCTTGTGCAAAAATTGGGTCAACGCGGCAGAGGCTGTTGGCCTGCGCCAATAACACCCTTGCCCAAGGCAGCCTGTGCGTGCAGGGGCATGGCCCTGAGCTGGTGCGGGGAGGGGGTCCAGATGGACCTGCTGTGCTCCCGGTGCAGACTCGGTCTCAGATGGCAGAGGATCCAGATGGCCACATGGCATCACAAGCAGCATGTCGCTTCAGAAGCTCTACGTTGGCGGCCCAGAGCACCGGACCGTCACTCGCCCTCGACATGCCTCGCCTGGTTCCGATTGACAAGATGGGGCGGAAACCTCACGGGATTCCCAGGGCGGGGCAGAGAGCCAGTATCTGCAAAAATGTGTTATAAACAGTGGAGCCCTGCCTGGGAGCACTGCGTGCTGGGAGGACCACCTGGCAGGAGTCCATGTCAGTGGGCATGCTTGGAGCAGAGAGGTTCCTAGGTGTTCTGCCCCAGGCTGGCACCGTGGGAGTGTATGTATGCCTCCAAACCTGCCAGAAACGACCTGCCTACTTCCGCATCACTTCCGTTATCTCACTGAACACCCCCCCCACCAACAACACTGTGAGGTGAATAGGGCAGGATTCCTTGTTCCCAGTCTCCAGACAATTAAACTGAGTCACACAAAGTCTAAGTGACCTGCTCCAGTGACCTAAGTAGGAAAATACGAATCTCACGCTCTTCCTCCCCACGCCAAGCAGCTGCTCCCCGAGAGCGAGTGGAATCTCAGGGGGTCTGAGTCAGAAACCCCAAATCGGAGGCGGAGGGGGACATGTGAACAGGCAGCAGGACGGAAACCTGACTCACACGCCACTGTTCCTGAACTGCATCTGGACAGACTCGTGCCCACCCGGGCACAGCAAGCTACAAATGGAGCCGCCTATGATTATAACAGTGCGTTGTATATGCACGGCACTTTAAACTTCTCCAGGAAATTCCTATGCCCCATTTCAGGCTCAGCACAGCCCTGCCAGGTCGACAGGCAGGAATAGTTGTCCTGTTTTTGTTTTTTTTTAATGTTTACTTATTTTTGAGAAAGAGAGACAGAGTACAAGCGGGAGAGGGGCAGAGAGAAGGGAGACACAGAATCTGAAGAAGAATCCAGGCTCTGAGCTGTCAGCACAGAGCCCGATGCGGGGCTTGAGCCCACGAACCGTGAAATCATGCCCTGAGTCGAAGTCGGACGCCCATCCAACTGAGCCGCCCAGGCGCCCCATAGATGGTCAGGTCTGCAAATTTTTTCCGTGCCTTCTCTGTGCTGGGCCCTGCGCTGGGTCCTGGAAGGTGCAGGCTCCTCTTCTAACGCTGTGGTCCGTGCGTGCCTAGGAATCGGGGAACTCGAAGAGAAGGGGAGGTTACACTGAGGTTCAGGTGTTCAGGAATACTTGAGATGAACCCTAAAAAGGACCCAAGCATCTCAGTATGTCGAGCAGGAGGAGTCCTTGAAGGATCCATGGATAGACACCCCCCCCAAGCCCCCCACCCCCCGCCACCCGCTGCACAGAGGAGACCAAGAGCTCAGAGCCCTGGCCTGTTGTTTAGGTCAAGGTCATGCACTGCCCTGTGTAGATTCTTCCACGTGTCCAACTCATTTTCATTCCTCTGGTTGGAAAGACTGGAGTGCCTCTCCCCATCCTTATCACCACCCCAGCTCTTCTAACGCCCCCGAGTCTGGTTTTCAAGTGACAGGCATCTGGAAGTTTCTATCTGATACGACTCTTAAAGAGAAGACGATTAAGTCTGAATCTGAGACTCTTTAATACCTAAAAAGAAAAAACCAATCCTTCCAAATCCAAAAGAATGGAACAACAATGGCGGGCTACCTGGTGGTGTGACCGGCCACTGGGTTTGCTATTTTAGGGCACATAGGGTTCTCAGTGCTGATGCTGACCACTGAGGCCACCATAATTGGCCACAGCCGTCCTGTCCCTGGGAGTCCAGCTCCACAGCTCTTGGGGCTGGTCAGCCCTCTCTGGAGATGGAAAGCAGTGGTCCAGCCTTTCAGCTTTGCTCAAAGCAGGTCTCAAGCCCGAGTGAGTCCAAGTCCTGGGCGAGCTCTCAGCCTCCATCCCCTCCAAAAGTGTTCCACAGACGGCCTCAGACAGCCACTTCCTGCAAATGTGAGAAGAAGCCTTCAGCTTCCCTGGGCCTGTTTAGTTATGTCAGAAGGAAAGGTCTCTAGTCCTGGAGGAAGTACCTCATAGAATGTTCTCAAATAGCAAAGGGGCCGGTGGCTCATCACCTGGGCTGCTGTTGCCTGTCTAGCAAGGAAACCAGCCTTCAAAAGGGTAAGAACAGCAGTCTTTAAAAAGAGTAAGAACAGCAAGAGGAAGGGGAGACTAGTGCCAGGGTAGAGAGGAGACCCCAAAATATCACCTGGTCACCCAAAGAGCCCAAGGCCCCAGACCACAGGAATGGCATCCCAGGCTGAAGGTCAGAGCCATGGGGAAACCCAGGGACCTAAGTCAATCCAGGAAACTCTAGTCTTGATTTGCCAAAAAGGGGAAAGAAGACATTCTGGAAATGACCACCAGGAAGGCCAGCTATGGATCTCCAGTCAAATTCCAAAACAGATTTTGAAGCCAGTGTTTCCATTAGTATTTGGAAATGAATGCAAAGATCACTAACAGCTGGAGTGGCTTCTATTAGTCCTGGCTGCGTGCTGAGGTGGTGAACTCCCTGTTGAGCTGGGTGATCAAGAAGAAGCTGCAAGAGTCTGCCAGAAAGCTTCCAAAAGGGATCCGTACCTCCCAAGGGGGCATAGACTCTGAGTCTGTAATCCGCACAAGCCAAGATGGAAAGTGTGCAGGAAAGGAAGGGGACAATAAGTTATGGATGCCCCCTAGTGGTGGATGGAGCTAGGGTGCTGCTCCCACCCAGGGGCTCTGCAGAGGAATTTCACATGGAACTCTTACCTCTCCCCAACCCCAAAAGTTTACAGAAGGAAGCAGTTTTATTAGGGTGGATCTTGTCTACACAAATACTTTGGTGACTCAACTGAGATGGGAAGAGACTGTTTCCCTTGAACCTACACGTGATGATCCAGCAAGACCAGCCCTCAGTTATGTCTGACACAGGTCAAGGGTGGGGAGACTCCTACCTCCCAGGCCAGCAGCCCCAGCCACCCCAGCCACCCCAGCCACCCTCCAGCCTCTTCAGCCTGTGCCCTTCCCGCAGCCTCTGCTAGAGCTGTGGGCTGGATAGCCAAGGTCATTGGTTGTTACCTAAGCTGCTTAGCTGTGAAAGCCTTCAGGCTGTAATCTTTCCTAAGAGGTTTACATTTGATTTTTTAAGTTTATGTATTTATCTTGAGAGGGACAGAGAGCTCAACCCAGGGAGGGGCAGAGAGAGAGGGAGAGAGAGAATCCCAAGCAGACTCCACAGTGTTGAGCCTGAAGCAGGGCTCTAACTCACGAAGCCAAAATCAGGAGTTGGCCGCTTAACTGACCGAGCCACTACAAAAACATTTGAACTAGTTTTGCACATTTGATTCAATCAAAAATGAAAGAAACCGGGGTGCCTTGTGCAGTTCAGTCGGTTAAGCATCTGACTTTTGATCTCGGCTCAGGTCATGATCTCATGGTTCATGAGTTCAAGCCCCCCCACCCCTCAGGCTCCACACTGACAGTGCTGAGCCTGCTTAGGATTCTCTCTCTCCTTCCCGCTATGCCCCTCCCCTATTTGCTCTCATTCTCTCTCTCTCTCTCTCTTTCTCTGTCTCTCTCTCAAAATAAATAAATAAACTTAAAAAAAAATGAAAGAAACTGATCCATATGGTGACGTGAGGGCTTGGTACCTAGAGGCTGTGAACCTCTCCTACACCCCCATAACCTTAAACCGTAGACCCCTCCATGTGCTAGCTAGGGCAGGCAGTCAGGGCTGTCCGCGGGCTCCACCCCATGAGGCCTGGACATGGTAGCCAGGGTCTGCCGGCATGCTGTTCCAGATCGTTCCCAAGTGACTCCTGGTGGCGGCAATCATTTCCAGGTCATTGGGGTCTCCTCCTAAGCCCAGCTCCGTGTCTCAGGCTGCACCCTGGTGCCAGGCACCCCACTCCTGAGCCTTGTTCCCGGGACCTCTGAGCAGAGACAACCAACCCGCCGATCGGGAACAAGCCGTCAAGTACAGGGTGGCCCTTGCTCCCCACACCACCTCCTTGCCACCCTGCCTACCAGCTTCCGGCACAGTGAAGGGCTTCTCTCCACAGAAAGACTGAAGGCCCGTTTCTGGGTGTTTCCTGCCCAACCCCATCTAAACCTCCCGGCACTCATTGTTCCTCAGGCTCCACTTTAGGCTTGTTAAAAATGCATCGCCTATGACAGAATCTGAGCAATTAGTGAAAAGTATAACCCGTCCTCTTCACGACGTATTTGCCTTAGGAGGGGCTCTTGGCCCTTCTAGAGTCACTCTGATGGTGGACATGCAGGCACGAGGGAGCTATGGAGGAGCCTGGGGAGGAGGACGGGACTCAGTGCACAGGACCACCTATCCAAAGCCAAGAATTGTTGGCATCTGACATTCTCATTCCATTACTGCTGGGCAAGAAGAAAACACTGCCTGGATGTGTGGCCTCAGACAAACCATTTAACCTCTCGGAACCTCAGTCTTTGAGCAGATGTCTGAAAAACCCTGGTGGAATCGAGTCTTGAGGCTTGGAACTAGAAGTGTACATTTTGAGACTTACGATCAAGTAAGGGTTTCTTAAAGTCCTGTCCTAACTCCACCCACCTCCTCAGTCACACACACACCCCCCCCCCCGCCGCTTCCTGCGGGGGCCCCCCAAATAGGCTGCCCTTGCCTCCACTAGGCTGCCTCCCCTCAGGCTGCTGTAATGACTCCTCTGCAGCACCAACTTGACCATGAGATGTGATTCTTTGACTCCCGCGTCCCCGATGCTTTATGGATGAATAAAAGAACGAGAGGAGTTACTATATACCAAGTCCTTTGCTGACTGCCAAGCTCCGTGCTAAGAATTAAAAATGTTAATTCTCCCAACAAAACAATTTACAGCTGAGGCTGAGAGAGAGAGAGAGAGAGAGAGAGGGAGGGAGGGAGGGAGGAGAAAAAAAGGAAGAGAGAGAGAAGCTTGCCCAAGGTCACACAGCTAGAAGCTTTGGAGCTAGAACTGGAACTCAGCAATGTCTGACTCCAGACTTCATGCTCTAACCACTGGGCCAGGGATTCTCAGCCTCAGCCCAACTGCCAACTTGGGCTGGATAATTCTTCGCTGTAAGGCCGTCCTGTGTATTGTAGGCAGCGGCCCTGACCCTACCCACCAGCTGCCACACCAACCCCAACACCACCCCCAGCTATGACAACCCAAACTGTCTCCAGGCATTGCCAAATATTTCCTGGGGGCTAAACTGCCCCCCGTTTGGGAGCCACTGCCCTAAACGATGCTGTTTCTAGTGTTAGGGATGTGACCCAACCCTGGGGACACGGACCGGCTGGGGACACAGTTTGGAGGGACATGGTCACACGTACCAGGAACATTCAGCTCAGCTAGGGAGGCAAGACTGCTGCAGGGGCCAGGTCAGAAGGCAGCTAATTGATGAGCTAGCAGAATCGGACAGCAGGTGCTATGCTAGAGTGAATACGGGTACAGGTTGTCTATAGGAAGGGCACAGACTTGGCCTTGGACCTCCTGAGGGCCACCATGCCTGCATCCTCACATCTACACAGGGCACTAGAAAAGTCCGCTTGTGCCAAGGGTCCATGTGCAAGGCCACCCAGGCACACCCTGGCAGTATCTGGTGGGAGCTCACGTGGCCCCACGGGAAAGGAGGTCATAAATCAGGGAGCCGGTGCCAGGCCTGGAGCGTGGGATGAGGCTCTTCCCTGGAATGCCCTGGTATTTGTTTTCCAGCTGGGCCTACATGCTTGGCTTCCTCTGTCAAGGCTTTGGCCCTTTTTGGGACCCTGCCCTTCCAGATTTTTTCCAAATTCGAAATGCCTAGGCTCCCCGAGCTGGGGAAAGACCGTGCCATAGTGAGGTTTGCTCCTCCTGCCCTCCCAGCCTGCCCTCTCCCCGCCTTCCTCAGTGAGGCTCTCCCTGGTAACAGAGCCCTCTCAAGAAAGGACCGCCCCCTGGGAGCACAGGCCTACGGGCACTGCCAGGGTGAAACAGCATAAGGCGAGAGACTGTGAGCAATCAGCCGGCCTAGTGCTGCCAAATCCGGAAGTCCAGTGGAATCCCCAAGCCCCACATACATACGGGGTCCTCCCCAGAGGAATCCCAGTCCTCCTCAGTACATCATGGAGACTTCCAGTCACCTGCAAGGCCAAAAATTCATCTTCAGAGCCCTCTCCCTGAAGGAAGAAGCCTGGTCCTGCAGAAGCAAACCTGAATTCAAGCCGGAAGAGAGAGGGAGGAGAGAGACGAGGCCCAAACATCACTGTCCTCTTAGAGGGTGCTCCAATGGAAAACTGGGAGCAGAGTCCGGGGGCTGCCCGTGGCTCTTTTCTCCCCTGCCCAACCCACCACCCTGCTCCAAGTCCCAGCCCCGCCCCGACTTGCTGTGCAGCCTCGGACAAGTCCCTTTCCCTCTCTGAACCTTGGATGCCATTTGTCAAGTGCAGATAATGAACACCTGACATGCTGGTCTCTCACAAATTGGTGGCTGGATGAGAAAGTACTTTGCAAAGAAGGGAGCACACCCCAAGTGCAAGGAGCACTGGCCGTGAGTGTGGGCCGTGAGTCTTTGAGGTGCCGGCCCTGGTCCCGGCCCAGGAGATCATCAGGCGCTCCCAGGCTGAGCCTCACACAGACCGGGAGGAAAAAGCTAATTAGAAAGTGCGACATTAAACACAACCAAGTACATCAGACTCTCCAGAGACTAGCTTGCTTGCGGTCAGAAAAACATTGTCTGAACAGTCAGTTCTACTTCCAGAGAATTTGGACTTTTTAAACCTTATCTGAGATCAACTTCACTCTTTAAAGTGACCCCTGGGAAATGAGAAATGGAAGGTCTGAGTAAGGTTCACAGTCTTGCCCCCTCCGCGGCCACCAGTGAGACTGTTGCATGGTGACACTGCCCACCTGCTCATTCACGGCCCTGATTGTCCCAAGGCCAGAATCACATTGTTCTGTCGGCACCATGGTATTGGAGGGGAGGGGAGATGGGGTGCCCCGGGCCCCACGTGGCGGGGGAACCTCAAATCCTGCCAATCAGCCAGGATTAGGGAGGCTCAGGGGAGGAGAGAGGTGACTTCATCTGCTAGTGCTTTCACAGCCCAAAGCCGGGGCACAACCTGCCGGGCCAGGAGTCACCAAGGTCACCCAGGAAGGTGGCCCTCCCTGCTTCCAAGGGCTTGCTATCTGTCTTCCTGTATCCACTAGCTTTGTTCAAGGAGGTTGTTTAAGGAGACGGGGTAGTGGTGGATAGGGTGTAGGGGCAGCCCAGAGAGTGAGGAGTGACCTTGGAGTCAGTAACAGGGAGACTGCCTGCCCCTCGGGGAGCCAGAGTTCCCGTCTTCCTGCCTGAGCATTGCAGCACCCACTTACGCTGCAATTAAAGACAAGCCCCCTTCCTCAGGGTGCAGGCTGTCACAGATGTGGCCCTGGCTTCTCTGTCCAGCCTCATCAGAGTCGCTCTGGCCTCTGTCACTCTGCACTCCAGCCCACCAAACGGCTTCCAGTTCCTTAAAACCAACGCCTCTAAACTCTCTCCAGCCTCAGGGCCTTTGCACACTCGTCCCCTCCCCCTCCAGGTGTCCGGGTGAGCATCACTTACTCAAAAATGCTTTTCCTGACCCCCATTTCAATCTAGACTAAACCTCACTGTGGTATTTACCACATCCCCTATAGCAGTTATCACGCTTTGCAACTATTATGTTAACTTGCACATTTGCGTGGTACTTTGAGCTCTGCAAGGGCAGGGACTATATCCCAGCTCCGAGCAAGTGGCCAGCCCAGAGTAGACACTCTGTGAATTGTGACTGAAGAAATGAAGACGTAAGATTTGCACACAGGGAAGCAAGTCAGACGCCAGAGAGGAATGTGGAGGGAGGCCACGGGCAGGGGCCACAGCTTCCAGGAGCGTCAGAAGGAAGGGACAGTGACAGGAGATTTCCTGTGGGGCTTAGGAAGCCCAAAGAGCAATGGAGGCTTGGTTCTAGAGGTGGAGTCTGTTTCTAGAACATTCCTCTGTTTGATCCATTTTGTGCTAAGGATGGGGTGGACGGTCCTGGCCTCACTCAAAAGTCAAGAACCCTGCCTGGAAGTCAGTTAAATAGTGAACACAGGAGAAGGTGCCCAAAGAGGCTGTGGTGGATGCTTCATTGTGCAGAACCTGGAGGTGGCTTCCCAGCAAGGGGCCCCCCGGGGACACGAGCTGATGTGTGTCCCCTCCCCGACGTCAGGACGGCATTCTGCTGGGAGCCGTTGGCGCCTATGACTGGAACGGAGCCGTGCTGAAGGAGACCAGTGGCGGGAAGGTCATTCCCCTCCGCGAGTCCTACCTGAAGGAATTTCCCGAGGAGCTCAAGAATCATGGCGCCTATCTAGGTAAGAGCCCGAGCTAAGTGTGGCGAATGGGTGCGGGCGAGGAGGGGCCCAGGGGAACGTGCCCCCACGTGAAACAAGGACCTGTGTGTGAATATCCTGCAAATGTCCAGGCACAGGTCAGGGACCGCTGCCTCTTCAGCCTGGTATCCGCACCTGGCACCATGCCCGGCATGCAACGGGCTCTCCATAAACAGAATAAATGGTAAGCAAAGCACCTGTACCTGAAATGTGCCTCAGTCGATGCTTCTAGACACCAGGCCCACTGTTGGTGTGCCTTTAAAACCTTCTGCCTTGGCTAGGGTTTGGGCACGCTGAGCTGCCTCCCAAGGCAACATGCACGTGGAGGAGAAGTCCATGTTCGTTTTTATTGTTAACGGTCACCATCAAGGCAGAAGTCACTTCCCGTTAAGCACTTCGGAAGCAGACATTAAAGAGCAGCACGGGGCGCCTGGGTGGCTCAGTCAGTTAAACATCCGACTCCTGATCTCAGCTCACGTCGCGATCTTGAGGTTCGCGGGATCGAGCCCTGCCTGGTCTCTGCACTGATAGTGCAGAGCCTGCTTGGGGTTCATTCTCTCCCTTTCTCTCTGCCCCTCCCCGCTCATTCTCTCTCTCTCTGTCTCTCTCTCTCTCTGTCTCTGTCTCTCTCTGTCTCTCTCTCTCTGTCTCTCTCTCTCTCTCTCTCTCTGTCTCTCTCTCTCTCTGTCTCTCTCTCTCTCTCAATAACATTGGTGACCAGGGCCCAAGTGAGCAGGACCAGCACTGTGGGTGGTCGTGGACCCGTGGCCGGCACACTCCGGCCCCCACTGTGCACGTTCTGGGGCTGACACCGGGTCTCTGAGGCAGAAAAAGACTGAATAGACCAAGAAGGTTCAAGCAAAGGGGGGAGGTGTGGAAAGTGCTAGGCGGGGTCAGGACACAGGAAGTAGACCAGGATGGAACAGAGGGGTGGAGCAGGAGGGGGAAGGGGAAGGCAGGTTGGCACAGTTTGTAGCAGGAAGCCTCGAACGCCAGGTTAAGGAGTTGGAGCCTTTTCGTGTTGGTAGTAGGGAGATAGTGAAGGTATCTGAGTGAGGGGCAGCGGGATGAATCCACCTCTTCCTGGCCCAGCATAACTGTCTTCCTCCTCCCAGGGGGCCCTAGTTGGGTAGAACCAGACCAAAAAACCCTCATGAGGCCCAACTATCTTGCCTTACCCACTGTCACAGCCCTTCTTCCTTCCTCCTCCCTCTGGGGCTCATCCATGAGGGCAGGGTCTGGGGTCTCTGGAAGATTCCTTCCTACATGCCCCAAGGGAGAGGGGAGGTTTGGAGGAAGGAGACTGGGAGACCAGGCTCTCCGCCTCCCTGCAAGGAAACTATATAGATTTCTGTCATCTTGTCAGGCCTTCTGGGAGGCCGGTCCAGCTTTCAGGATGGCCCTGCCTGCTGGCCAAAGAACCACATGGAAATGTAAGCTACAGCCAGAAGACTGTGGGAAGCAGGAAGTTCTCAATGCTGCTTGTTGCTTTGAGAGGCCCACGCCTGCCCCTAGGACATTCGGCCCCCAAGCCCTTCCCATGACTGCTGTGTCTCCTTCTGAGGAAGCCCAAAGCCCAGGGCTAATTGGGAACATTTTCAGCTGCACCACTGAGGGCTCAGAAGACACCTCGGCCCCACTCTGCAAGGCTGATCCCACCCTACCCTCATATATTTATGGTTGTGTTAATACACAGCCAACACAGCCTATGCAACACTCTGGCTTCGCTGACCTTTCGAGCCCCATTTCCCAGAATACACCTTTAAGAGTCAAAAATACCGTGTCTGGAACCAGAGTAGCTCGCCCTACTGCACCTGTTCTCCCAGCCACTGAATCAACCCGTCTACACATCCTGCAGCCGCTACACAAGCAACCAGCGGAACCATAGTGGTTGTGTTACCCACATATGCCCACGCACGTGCACACATGGCAGAAAGAGACATCCGTTTACCAGGAAGTAGCCCAGAACTGCTGACGAGGCATCTAAAAACCGGGATCCACTCTCAACCATCTGGCAGAAAGTGGGGCTCTAGGCTTTGCGTGCGTCCCCCGTGCTGGGTAGTGATAGGGCAAAGCCATCCTGAGGACACGGATTGGTGGCCTTTCCCAAAGAGCCCCTGGTTTCCATTTCTGCCTCTTTTACGTGGCGTATGTGTGGGACCGAGAGGAGGGGGCTCCATCCTTCGAGGCTGCAAAGCTCTGGGGCCACAAGAGTCGCTGGGACCCCACGTCGATGCCCAGTGGAGCAGCTTCTCCCACCTGGACAGCCAGTGCTGTAGTTCTCCAGACCACCCAGCAGCAGGTTGCAGTAGCGAGGACACTGGCGGGTCCCTGAGAGAGACAGTTGGCGGAGATTGCAAATCAAAGCCTGCCCCATACGAGATGAAGCGCGGCCAGGGCTCATCACCTCCCTCCTCCCTGCTCTCTCTCACACGTCTCGGGGACGCGGGTGAAAGGGCTGGGGGCACATGCACATTCCAGGTCAGCAGTGCCTTTTCGTAGCCCCACCTGGCTTCCTTGGCTTCCTCCAGCAGGGGGTGGGGCGCATGAGTTCTCCCCACCCTCCCTACCCGCCTCCTGAGCCCTGCCTCTTCCAGGCCTCCCCAGTTGTTCCTAGGAAATACCACCCCGCTGCTTCACATCTGCTCAGCCTGCCCTGAATGCACTCCCTCGGCTGGCCCTTCAGGCGCAGCCGAGGAGCTGGGGCAGAGACCAGCCTGTTTCCTCCCGTGGCAGGGTACACAGTCACGTCGGTCGTGTCCTCCAGGCAGGGGCGGGTGTACGTGGCAGGAGCACCCCGGTTCAACCACACGGGCAAAGCCATCCTGTTCACCATGCACAACAACCGGAGTCTCACCATCCACCAGGCCCTGCGGGGTGAACAGGTAATGGAGGGGGAGGCTGGGGGCAGGGGCCGGGCGGGAGGGCATGTGGGCAAGGCTGGGCTGGCAGGGGCTCTGCTCTTCCTTCGCAGACATCCTTCCCGGTTGGGGGTCACACACCTCCTTCATACCAGCCTTGGAGCTGGACTGTCTCATCCCCAGAAAGCCAGGCCGTGGTCCCTGCGACAGCAAGAACCCGGGAGAATCTGTTTGCCTCTTGTCTCTGGTGCCAGACCTCTGCCCCTGGCTGCCAGCTTCTCTCTGTTCACATCCAGAGTTCAGGGTTAGAGGCAGCACCTAGGCCCCCGGCTCGGACTGCCAGGGCCCCTAGGCATCCCAGGGGGGATGGTCACGTTCCTCACGCCCGCCTTCATGCTGCCAGAAGCGGGAGCAGCTGCAAACGCACCCACAGCGAGGCCCCGTGGGTCCACCAGGACGCCAGCTCTTTCCTGTTCCTGGAATGGGAACAGTGCAGAGTGGTACAGCCCCTGCCCTGCCTGGGCCGCGTGGGAACCAGACTGTGTCGCTAAGAGTCTCGTGTTGGGTGGTCACGAATGCCAACTGAAAAGCTATAAGAGTCACAGGTAGTGAAAGATCGGGAAACAGGGTTCTTCTGATCCAAGCCATGCCAACAGCCGAGGGGACCTGTGGTCCTGAGACGCCACATCCCTTTTCCAATTTACATGGTGGATTCGAGGCTGGGTCGGGTTGAGAATCCAGGACTTTCTGCATGAAACTGCCTCCTGACCCCTGACAACCCCAAACCAGCCCCCCCACCCCCACCTGGCCACACTCAGCATCCACGGCATCCTGGGCCTGGGCTGGGCCTTAGCCAGGCCCTTCCCATCATTCCCAGCTCACCTTCGGCTCTGTGGAGCCCAGGAACAGCCCTGCCCCCTGCCCTTGGCCTGTCGCCATGAGGACAGGCTCCTCCCTGGGTCTAACCAAAGTCCCTCCAGGTGCAGGAAGCCATCATTCTCTTTCCCCTTCCTGTCTCAAGGGCACTGGCAGACCTGGGGCACTGCTCTGTCCCCCAGCCTCCAGCCTGCCTGCCCACACTCTGCCCAGGGCTGGCTCTTCGGGAATCCAAGGCTAGACCTTGAGAGCTGGAGGGAATTTGCTGATGAATTTATGACATTTTTACTGCCTGGTTCCGCCTCCAACATCCGAACGAGAAACCGCAGTGCTGAAGGCAGCTAAATTAAGTGGATTCCAAATCACCGTGACCCACATAGCTGAGGCCACATATTTAGACAAATGCCTCCCCCCACTCCTCCCTTATTTGCTCTCTGTCTGCCTCTTAATTATTTTAGGTAGGGATAGCTCTTCCCTCCCCCCCTCCGTGTTGAGAATTTCCCTTTTCCCCTCTTCCGTATTTTCTATCTTTCTCCTCAGTTAAAAGCTTTTAATGCCGGACGATGGATTTCTCCTGAAAGCACCCTACGCCAGGAGGTGGCTGGGGGAGGGAGTATCACGGGCTCGGGTGTCAGACTGGAGTTTCAACCCAGTTTGGCTGTAGCCAGCCATCTGACCTTGGGCAAGTGACTCAAATTCACTGAGCTTCAGTTTGTTCCCTGTGTAATGAGGACAGTGATCTCTCCTAAGGTAGCATGAGGCTCATACGAGCTAACCTGAGGCTGTAAAGCGTGTCACACAGGCCTGTCCCTGGGAGGGACTCCTTCGTCCTTCCTAAGTGACCCGCTGGTCCAATAAACATTTATTATATTTGTTATGTTATTGTCTATGCCCAGGCCTGGAGGAGACACAGCAGGGACAGGGTGCCCACTCTTGGGTGGGGGCGGGGGTGGAGAACAGGTGCTAGTGTGGGGCTGGGGGTGATTGCAGAGGGGCACCCCTTGCAGGCAGTGGAAAGGGAAATGGCAGGGCAGGCCAGGGCCAGCTTCTAACAGGAAGTGACCTGAGGGTGGTGACATTGTCCGGAAGGGAGAAGGGGAGAGCGGGGCAGACAAGAGAAAAGTATGTGCAGAGGGAAGCCTGGAACCCAGCCAGGGCCCGGGGCTTTGGGAGAAATCACTGGGAATGTCAGGAGCGAGTGTGGGAACTTGGAGGTGCAGGGCGGGGAGGGGGTGTAGGCAGAGGCCAGGGAGGGAGGGAGGCAGGTCCAAGAGGGTCACACTGAAGAACTTGGACTTCCCCCTGCACCCCTCCGAAAGCAAAGGAGTGGTGTGGTCAGCTGCTAGAAGCCACTCTGGCTGCCCGCAGGGGTGAACTGGAGGGTGAGGCAGGGGGTCCTTCGGCAGAGGTGCCTCTCCTGGGGGAAGAAACCGCAGAGGAGGGAAGGAGACGGACTCAGGACGTGTTTGGCACACTCCAGGCAGGGCTTGCTGGGAACCTGCGGGTGGGAGAGGTGGCGGTGGAGCCGGGGAGGACCCTCAGCTTTCTGACTTGAATAGGTGAGTGGCCCCCTCGTTGAAGTGGGGGGGGGGGGGCACGGCCCCCAAGGTGGGAGAGGAACACAGAGTGCTCAAATGCTAAAAAGAAAACATAATCTCCCGTCCAAGGTGCTATTCCCAGGATATTTGTAACATTAAAAATCGAAACGAGCCTCGGGGCGCCTGGGTGGCTCAGTGGGTTCAGTGCCCACCTCTTGGTTTCGGCTCAGGTCGTGATCTCCATGGTTCCTGGGATCCAAAGCGTCCAGCTTTGCGCTCATAGCACAGAGCCTGCTTGGGATTCTCTCTCTCTCTCTCTCTCTCTCTCTCTCTCTCTCCCTCCCTCCCTCCCTCCCTCCCTCCCTCCCTCTCTCCCTCTCTCCCTCTCTCCCTCTCTCTCCCTCTCTCCCTCTCTCCCTCCCTCTCTCTCTCTCCCTCTCTCTCTCTCTCTCTCTTTTCCCCTCCCCTGCTCTCTCTCTCTCTCTCAAAATATAAACTAAAAAAAAAAAAATTGAAATGAGCCACGTGTCCAACAAGAGGATTGATTATACACGTGGCACATGCATAATTTGGAATATTATAAAACCACCAATGATCATGTTGTAGGAAAAAATATAACACGTCACGGAGAAAGTGCTCATGACCCATTGCTTTATTCAAAAATCATATATAAGCTCTATATATAGTATGATCCCAGACTGTGAAAATAAAGTCATACACACACACACACACAAACAAGCCACACACTCTAGACAAAACAGACTCGGTGAAAATACACTAAAACCTTATAACATGGGACGTATAGTTGGATGTTTGGACAACGGGTCACTTTTATTTTCTTCTTCATACCTTTTTCTAATTTTGCTCATTTTTTGCCATGATATGTGCTGCTTACAAACAGAATAAATGGCAATCCATAAAATTCACTAATGGGAAGAAAGAAGAGGTGGAGGGGGTGGGATGACAGAGGGAGACAAGAGGTTTGGGCGCCTGGGTGGCTAAGTTAGTTATGTGTCAGGCTCTTGATTTCGGCTCAGGTCATGATCTCAGTTCGCGGGATGGAGTCCCAAGTCCAGCTCTGTGCTGATACTGTGGAGCCTGCTTGGGATTCTCTCTCTCTGTCTCTCTCTCTCTCTCTCTGCCCCTCCGCACTCTCTCTCTCTCTCTCTCTGTCTCTCAAAATAAACTTAAAAAAAAAAAAAAAAGGAGGAGAGGCGCCTGGGTGGCTCAGACAGTTAAGCATCTGACTCTTGATTTCGACTCAGGTCATGATCTCTCCGTTCATGAAATTGAGCCCCAAGTGGGGCTCAGTGCCAACAGCTTGAAGCCTGCTTGGGATTCTCTCTCTCCCTCTCTCTCTCTCTGCCCCTCCCCTGCTCATTCTCTCTCTCTCTCTCTCTCTCTCTCTCTCTCTTTATCTCTCAAAATAAATAAATAAACATTTAAAAAAAAAAAAGGGAGGAAAGAGGGAAAGATGGGACCAAGTGAAAACAGGTGAGTCCACTCCACGGGAGGGGAGAGGGGGGTGAGAAGGGGAGGACCCTTTGTCTTTGTTCACCCAAGTTCCGAGTGGAAGGGCGTCCTCGGCTCCCTGTGCAGCCCAGCGCACTGCCCTCTCCCACCCCTGTGCTGCAGATAGGCTCCTACTACGGGAGCGAGATCACCTCTGTGGACATCGACGGCGACGGGGTGACTGATGTCCTGCTGGTGGGCGCCCCCATGTACTTCAGCGAGGGCCGAGAGCGGGGCCGGGTGTACGTCTACACTCTGAGACAGGTACTACTGCGGCGGGGGGGGGGGGGGGGGGGGGGCGGAGCCCTCTGAGGCACCTGGCCCCGCCCTGCCTTCACTGGGTGCACCCCCAGAGGCCAGTGCCCACCCGCTGAGCCAGGCCGGGGAGAGCAGGAATTCTGGGGAACATGGGCTGGAGACAAGGTGCTGCAGGCCAGAGGGGACCATGACCCTGAGGGTCCTTGCCACATCCCCCGAGCCTTTTTCCACCCCTGGTTTCGCAGAACCGGTTTGTTTATGACGGAACACTGAAGGATTCCCACGGCTACCAGAATGCCCGATTCGGGTCCTCCATAGCCTCGGTTCGGGACCTCAATCAGGATTCCTACAACGACGTGGTGGTGGGAGCCCCTCTGGAGGACAACCACGGAGGAGCCGTCTACATCTTCCACGGCTTCCGAGCCAGCCTCCTAAAGACGCCGAAGCAGGTGCCACTCCCCATCCACAGCTGGAGCTGGACCAGGAGTCCTGGCCGCTCCTGTTGGAGCATCCGGTTCCGGAGCCTCTTCTGTGCCCTCCTGCAGGAAAGGACCCCAGTCTGGCCTATAGCTCTAGTTGCCTCAAGTCGGGATTTTGAAACGGGTGCATTTGTCTTCTGGACCTTCCCATCACCCCTGCGGGCACCCTCTCCCTGCGTAGCTTTATCTCCCCCTGCAACAACAAAACCCCAGGGACCCTAACCTCACTCCCCACCCCCCCCACACACACACACACGCAGGCAGTTGACAGAGAGTGGAGAATTCCCACGTGGGCTTGCTCTTCTCTGGAAATGCCACATGCTGGAAACCTTGCCCGCCTCAAGAGGGACCCATCTCGGGTCCCATGCCCTCAGGGTCCTCACTTTTGCCTACGTATTTTCTTAGTAAGGTAGTCTAACACACCATGGTCAAGGAGGCCGCTGGGTTACCTGCCAGGGAACATGTATTTACAGTTAATGGGGAACCCTTTTAAGACTCGAGATCTTAATCCAAAAGAATGACTTGACGTTAGGTGCCGTGACAGACAGACCAGGAGTGGGGTCTGTTTGGGCTTTGGGCCGGAAGCTTCCTGATGGTTCCAAAGGGGCTCTCTCCAGCGCTCCCGATTGTAGTTTCCCCGAGGGTTGTCCTGTCCTGCCCTGTGTGAACAGTGCCCATGCCTGGCTTTCTCTTCCCACTTCCTGCAGAGAATTGCCGCCTCCGACTTGGTTCCCGGCCTCCAGTATTTTGGCTGCAGCATCCACGGACAACTGGACCTCAACGAGGATGGGCTGGTGGACCTGGCGGTGGGCGCCCTTGGCAATGCTGTGATTTTGTGGTGGGTTCGCTGAGGGTCAGGATGAACACTGGGGTTTGGTGGGGGGCGAGGGGGAAGGGGCCTGTTGTTTTTATTTATTTCAGGGAGAGAGAGAGCAGGGAAGAGGGGCAAAGAGAGAGAGAGAGAATCTGAAGCGGGATCCACACTGAGGGCAGAGCCATCTTCCCACGACCCTGAGATCAGGGTCCCACCAAGAGTCAGATGCTGAACCGGCTGAGCCACCCAGGCGCCCAGACAGCGGGTTTTAAAAATATTCTTCAGGACCTTTGTCCCTTTGTCTTCAATCATTGTCAGCCAAACTCACCCTCTTAATCCTCATGTTCTTAATCCTCTCGTGATTACAAATTTCCTTTCTGTGGAATCACTGTAAGCTGTCTTGAAGTCCAAATCCCTCTTCCCACAGAGTTCTAAGATTATAGTGTCCAAAAGCCCCTCTTAGAATTTGTCCTAAAAGTTCTGGCTGTTTGGGCTCTTCTTCCACTTCAGCTTTTCAAGCTACTTAAAGGACAGGCTGAAGATATTCTTATCAGCTGGAAGGATCTCCCTTCTCCCCTAGTGTGAAAGAACCTTTACGTAATACAGATTTCTTTCCTCCAAACCCCTTGGGACTTCTTCTTTCCTTTTTGAGGGTCTCATTTCTGCACCAGTGCATCAGATATTTGCCACCCATCTGCACTCAGGACCTTTCTTTCTTTCTTTCTTTCTTTCTTTCTTTCTTTCTTTCTTTCTTTCTTTCTTTTTTCAGGGCCTCTCTTTAGCAATGGTCTACAGCTTTAAAAAAAAAAAAAAAAGCAGCTTTCTAAAACTCCATATATTTTGCCATGTGATGTGTTGGCAATTTTTGAGCCAGAAAAGGCTTAATTTTTCATGTATGTTGATGAGCTATTTTTCATTATAAATCCAATAACTTAAAGAAAAATTATAAAATAAAGAAAGAACTCACTCAGGGCTTCATCCACTTCACATTACTGCTGTTAGCATTTTGGCATATTTCCAACCCATCTTTTTCCACCTGCGTGTAATTTTATACGAACACAGACCCATTTTTCATACAACTTAAAAAAGGCATGAAACAGAGGTATCCTAACGACTCCCCGGGGAGAATAAAGGAGTGGACACACTCTCAGTCGCCAAGAATATTATGGCCCGGTTGGGAGATGTCTTAGCCTGGGTTCCCTAGAAAACAGAGCCCCAGACTAGAGGTCATGCTAATGCTTTGGGAAGGGCCTCGTCCCAGAGGCAGAGGTGACGGTCAAGGATGCTGAAGCAGAAAAGGGGAGCAGGTGCGAGTGGGGCCTCACTTGCTCACTGGATCTCCAGCGAGGTGGGACACATCTCTGCTTCTTGCAACAGACCATTGTAGGGGAGGAGGGAGAGCAGTGTATCTGGGGGATCCTCGTATCCCCCCATCCTCCATGGCCAGAGCATTCACTGCCCCACACCTCTAGGCCATCTAAAGGCAGCGCTGGGGGTGCCGTGCACCGGGGCCACAGCCTCTCTCTGCAGGTCCCCTTCGCATATTGGGGCTCGTGGATCTCTGGGGGTGACAGCAAGAGCGGCTTGGGCGGTAAAGGTTCAGTGTATTGGTTCCGGGTGAGCAAGACCCAGGGTAGGCAGTAGACATGGCCTAGCAGGTCAGTAAACCAAGTCCTTTGCAGGAAACAAGACACATGCACACACACCCCAAGAGAATCAGTCTACAGAAAGGACCCATGCAAGCTCCAACTTTTGAGGTCTAAACCTAAGTGCTACCTCAGCAGTGGTACAATTGTGGGTCCGGGCCTTCTGGGAAGACTCTGGGATCCAACCCCGTGGATCTCAAACTGCCCCGTTAGGATCGACTGGGAGCTTCTCTCTCTCTCTCTCTCTCTCTCTTTTTAATTCGCATATAGGCGACACACACATTATATTAGTTTCGGGTGTGCGACATAGTGACTCGACAAGTTTATACATTATGCTGTGCTCACCACAAGTACAGCCTGTCACCGTACCTATTGTAATATCATTGACTGTATTCTTTATGTGGCGCCTTTCACCCCCATGACGTATACATTCCGCAACCAGTAGCCTGTACCGCCCTCTCCCCTTCCCCCCTTCTGCCCAACTCCCCCTCCCCTCTGACAACCTTCAGTTTGCTCCCTGTATTTTTAGGTCTAGTGCTGCTCTTTGTTGGTCTATTCGTTTGTTTCGCTTTTTAGATTCCGCATATAAGTGAAGGCACACGGTGTTTGTCTTCGCCTGACTTATTTCCCTTCACATCATGCCCTCTAGACCCAACCGTGTTGTCACAAACCGGGAGTTTTTCAAACTCTCACAGGCCGGGCTCTACGCAGGCCACGTAAAGCAGAACGTCTAGGGAAGGGGCCCAGGCAAGCGGTAAACTTTCAAGATTCCCCAGGTATCTGTTTCCAACGGGCAGCCAAGTTTGGGAACCGCTAACGTAAGCTATTGTGTTTACACAGCACTCTACACTTTACACAAAGGGCCCCTCTCACTTACCTCCTTTGGCTCTCACATTCCCCTCAGAGAGATCATGTGACCTGCCCGAGGTCCATGAGGAACCGTGGAGCCAAGACCCAAACCCCCCTCTCCACGGCACAGCGCAGGAGAGGCACAATTCCTTAGGCTAAGAGCGGGGCATTAGCACAGAATATCACTCTACACTTCCTCCTTGTTATAGAAACGCGTGCTTTGGAGAGGCAGTGTACTTCGTTCTCTGATTATGTTTTCCTTAGACCAATATAAGAATACATTTGCATTTCCATGCCTGCTTGGATAGGGTCGTGTCGGGTGGATCGATGGGAAATCTCTCCAACAGCGAATGGTTCTCCACTCTGGCCACACATTGCCACCACCTGGAAGCGTTAACACCTTGCTCTTCAGAGCTTGGGCCTGGGCCAACAGCAACAGCTTCAGCCGAGGGCTTACTGGAAATACAGAATTGGTCCCCACTTATTGGGTGAGGATCTGCATTTTAAAGATCCCCTGGAGATGTGCGAGCATATTAAAATTCGAGAGGCACTGCTTTCAGACAGGTCGATGCCAATCCTGATTTGATTTGATCTGGAGGACAAACTGGGCATCAGGGTTTTTTACAACTCTCCAGATTATTCCAATGGCTGTCCAGGGATGGGATGAGGAGGCAGGAGGCAGTCAGTGTGGTCTGCAGCAAATACAGCCCCTGGGAAATGTTGAAGGGCTGCCTCCAGGGGCTATGTGGCTGCCCTCCACCCACCCGTCCCTGTTTTGCCCAAAACCTTAACTTCCGTGGCCCCTCTCCGCCCTCCTCCAAGATTTTCCAGATCCCATTTCCATCCGCTTCCCACCGCCTCTGTCCCCCGCTCTGCTGGGCCCCCGCAGCAGCCACACTCCACACCCTCCAGCTACTCCTTCTTCTGCTCCAGGTCCCGTCCTGTGGTTCAGATCAATGCCAGCCTGCACTTTGAGCCATCCAAGATCAACATCTTCCACAGGGATTGCAAACGCAGCGGCAGGGACGCCACCTGCCTGGCCGCCTTCCTCTGCTTCACGCCCGTGTTCCTGGCACCCCATTTCAAAACAGACACAGTCGGTAAACCAGGCCTCTCCCCGCTCCCCCCAACCCCAATCTCCACCACCACCGCCCACCCCCCCACCTCCCGTAGACTTTGGGACTGCTCTGTTTCAAAACCAGGGCTTTCACTGAAATAGGTTTTAAGGGCCAGTTCACAACTGGAGCCACCTTGATGACTGCATTTGATGATCTAATTCCAAGAAGCAAGGGGATGGCAGTGAGCAGCAGTGACCAGCAAGGGAGGGGCCAGAGGCAGAAGGAAAGAGTTGGGATGCAAAGTTGGGACGAGAACAGGGAACTGGGACAGCCAGGATGCAGAGGAAGAGTCAGACCCAGGAGGGGAAGCAGAAAATGAGAGGGTCAGACAGATGAAACCCCCAGTGGGAGTGGTCACTGCTCAGAGTGGGTGTTGGTCTAGGGCAGGGCAGTTTCCCTCTGAGCCAGGCGCCTACTCACGGCAGCCCTGGACCCAGGTGGCCCCAGGAAGTGACAGCTGCAGGTTCTGGGACCAGACTGCAGGAAACCGGGATTTCTGAAAGCTTCTCAGCCAGGGAGCAGGGCTCACCAGAAGGATGGGGGGTGGGGGGGGGGGTGGGGGAGAGGTAAAGGCGAGCCTGGGTGGCTGTGCGCTTCTTTCAACTTCTATTTATAAAAAGAGGAAGGTGCAAGAATCGGTGCACCCAGAGGGCTGGATGGGGTACAGGGGACGAGATGAGGCTTTTCCTGGATTTGGCAAAAGATCAGCCCAGTTACAGGAAAGGAGGCTGCAGGCCTTCAACCCCAGAGCAGTGTCTTAGGTTGGAGCAGCTAGTGGGAAGGGCTCGCGGGGTGGGAACTGCGGCCTGTGGAGGCTCTGACCCACGCCTGACGGGACCTGGGAAGGTGAAGGGAGAGGCGGGGACGTACGGCGCTCCAGGAGGGGCTCAGACGAGGGCATCGCCCTGGCCGCTCGTTCTGTCTCCTCTTCCACCACGTTGATTTCTCCTACATCTCTGTCTCTTTCTCTTTCCCTTCATTGCCAGCCCCATCTGCCCCTCCTTTTTCTCCTTTCTCACTCTGTGCACCGGAGTTTCCCACCCACACTAGGGCCTGGTGAGAAGAGAAGAGCAGCTCTTCCCGGGCCAGCCTGGAGGGCTTCCTGGAGGAGGCTGGCTTTCAGGAGGCTCTCTTAAAAGACAGGCAGAGCCTTGAGTGGAAATGTGGCTCCGCCTTCACGGTCTTGCCCTCTCCCTCCTCCAGGCATCAGATACAATGCCACCATGGATGAGAGGCGGTACACGCCGCGGGCCCACCTGGATGAGGGCGGGGACCGATACACCAACCGAGCTGTCCTGCTCTCCTCCAGCCAGCAGCACTGTGAGCGGATCAACTTCCATGTCCTGGTGAGCCTGACGCCCAGTAGCCCCACCAGCAGAGACCAAGGTCAAACAGGGAGGGGACACAGCTGGACAAGGTGCTGCCATGGGAGAGGCAGAGAGCTCAGCTGAGGCCTCAGGAGGCCCAGCTGGGGTACACTGTCCCAGACCTTGCCCGCCCCCCATATTCATGCCCTACTGGGACACACTTTCTACCACTTCTGGTACCCACCTCCAAAATCCCTTCTTCCCCAGCCCTGTGATGTCTGCCGTTTCCTTAGCAGGGGGTGAAATCTGGGCTCGGTGAGGGCTCACAGAGGGTGCGGGGGCCATGGCCGGAGGGAATGGAAGCAGGCATTGGCTAAAGATGAGGACCAGGTAGGACAGGCTCATAGCGGGGACGAGCAGGGAGGAGGAGGCGAGAGCAGCCAGCCTGGCAGAGAGGGGGAACCGGCAGTGGCCTGGTGCCTGATTTCACGGATGAGGAGGAGGATAGGAAGTCTGCCTCATCCAGAAACTCCAAACGCCCAGGCCACTGCTCCAGCTTTAAGATGCAAGCAGGGGGCACTAAGAGCCCACCCGACCCCCGTGGTTCAAAGGCCAGAAGTCGGAAAAGTGAGCGGATATGGGAGGTCCTTGCGTCCGTTAATATGTGGCCCCCCCTCTGAGGTGTTTGTTGTCCTGGTTCTCAAAGCATGGGCCCCCGGACCAGCCGCATCCCCATCACATGGGAACCTGTTAGCAATGCATGTTTCCAAGCCCCACGCCAGACCCGCCAGCATCAGCAACTAGGGGTTGGGCTCAGCACTCAGGGTTTTGCTGCCCGCTCCCTCCCCACCCCCGGGGAGGCAAAACCTCCAGTTTGAGAGTCACTGCCCTGATACAAAGAAGCCACTCGTGTCAGGATCTGGGTTCCACATGGGAGATTTTGTAGGCATCTCTAAGCATCCCCTTCTTTACCAACCATACCCGGACCCCCGCTGGAAGAGCCCCTGTTTTGTCCACACATTTGTTCGTTCATCGATTCAACGCATTCGTGAAGCCCTGTGCCAAGTGCTTCTGAAGGAGGGAGATCAGCACACAGAGGCAGTTCGAATGCCATATAAGGAGCCAGCCGGAGTAAGGGCTCTGGACAGGGTGTGCACATGGGGTGGTGGGCCCAGCCTGGCTCCCTAGAGGCCGAGGCGCTGGGTGGGGGTAGGCGGGGAAGGTGCCCAGCCTTGAAGGCCGAGCGGGAGCTTTTGCTGAACCTCCATCCATCCAGCACACCCCCTCATCCCGGACTCACCCTGAGGCCGACAGGGAAGCAGCCCTCCTGTGTTAGGAAAGTGGACATTTTCTCTCAGCGTCCTGGCCCAGAAATGGGCACCCCACGCCTCCTCACATCTCCCTCATCTCCTCCCACACAGGACACTGCTGACTATGTGAAGCCGGTGGCCTTCTCGGTCGAGTACTCCCTGGAGGACCCGGACCATGGCCCCATGCTGGACGACGGCTGGCCCACCACCCTCCGTGTCTCGGTACATCCCGGCACATGGGGCACACAGCCCTGGCCGTCAGCAACCGCCACCCCAACACCCGACCTCCTCCCCAAAGCCCAGATCCTGAGTGCGCTGGTACAAAGGTGTTCTTCCCCTCTTGCACCCTCCTGTCTCCTGCCCTGCAAACCCGCAACAGGACTCCATCCCTCCTCCCTTGTGACCCGGGCTGAACGTGTTGTAGGGGAGGGCCAGGCCTCTCCTGGTGGAGGGTCCCCTGTATCCGCAGCACAGGGTGAGCTCTGAACAGGTCCCAGAGAATCACAGAACCAGAAGGGACCTTAGGTCTCAATCACCCACCTCCCTCATTTACAGGTGAGGGCACTGGAGGCCAGAATAGGTGATTCAACCACCTAGAAGGTTCTAGCAGCTGTGCTCCAGCCCCCTCAATCACACTCCCTAACCCCTGGCTCCAGGGGCATCAGAACGTTCTGGTATTGAACACTCACATGCCCCCCCACACCTCCAACTCCCACCGAAATCCCCCTCAAAGAAAAGGTCACAGTTTAATTCTGTCTGAGCTGTGCTGGGAGAGCAGGCAGAATCTGTAACACGTAACATCTAATTCCTGAGCCTTAAGGATTCGGGAAACAACTTTCACATTCGCCACAACTCTCTGAAGACCATGGCCTCTGAAGGCCAGTCTCTGAGCAGTGTCTCTGAGAATTTCATAGTTTTATAGACTCCCGCCGGCAAACAACAACTTCAGAATCACTCACATTCTTACTTGTATTTCTCCAACATAAAAGGATCGGGTGGCCGACAGCAATGCTTCTGAAAGCCCCTCTCTGCTCCCATTCACCCCTTCCTTGCGTTCAGCTCCTCCCCTTTGCCTTCCCAGACCTCCCAGACTCCACCACCCAGGCCTCAACCCTCACACCTTCCCTCCTTTCTCCTGATTCTGCATCACAGACGTATAAGAGAGGTTATGTTACCCAGTTCGAGAAGGGGGGAATGGCCTGGCAAGCTAGAGTCCTCATCAGTGAGCCAGGAGAGGAGCAGAGGTGACACGCTGAGTCATTTAAGGTTTTTCCTCGTCGCAGTAATTACAGAGCCGCTACGGCAAACGAATGAGAACCTGCCACTCGTTCTCCACGCATGTGGAAGCCCACAATGCAGACTGACGGGCAGGGCACACTCTCTGCCCGGCTCATGATATCCATGCAAGGTGGCAGTAAGCGTTGTAGGCCGGGGGTGAGCTCAGAGGCAGTGCGATGGAGTAGTCACGTGACAGGGCAGGGAGACTTCCTGGAGGGGGTGACTGTCGGCTGGACCTTAAAGAATAGAGCAGACTCAGCTATGCAGAAATGCGAAGAGTGGGCTTTTGTTCCAAGAGAGCTGACAGTATATCCAAGACATGGAAGTGGGAAAAAGCAGGCTGGGGGCGCCTGGGTGGCTCAGTCGGTTACGCGTCCGCCTTCGCCTCAGGTCAGGATCTCGCGGTTCGTGAGTTCGAGCCCCGCGTCGGGCTCTGTGCTGTGCTGTGTGTCGGGCTCCAGCTCGGAGCCTGGAGCCTGCTTCTGATTGTGTCTCCACCTCTGCCCCTCCTGCACTCACTCACTGTCTCTCTCTCTCTCTCTCTCTCAAATGCAGATAAACATTTAAAAAGTGTCAAGGAGAAATAGGTCTGAAAAAGACAATCTGGGTCATATTATCGAGGGCTTTGAGTAGCGGCTAAATTGCTAAAAATCTTGTTAATCTGGATTTCTAGTGCCCAGTCTCTAGCGAAGGAGACATACTCCGCCCGTCGCTCTTCTACAGATTCTTACTTAGCGTCTGTTCCACGCCGCGGCAGCTCGCCTCCTGGGGCAATGAGCTGTTCCACGTAATTGAGTGTAGCGTTTGCTTATCGCATTAATTATTCCTTTTAATCAACCGGATGGAAATGCTTCTGAAGGTTATAATATAGTTTTCACACTTTTTACGCAGTCTGCCAGGCGGGGGGGAGCGTCTCGTCGGAGACTTGACGTCACCGAGGGGCATGTGGGTGCCAGCTTACAGCGAAGCCCCCGGGGGCCGCTGTAAGAGTCCTCAGACTCAGTGTTTTACGCTCTGTCCCTTCACTGCGTGGCCTCACCCTGCCCCCTGTCACATGGCTGTGCTGCCTTTTCTGCTGGCTGCTGCGTGCCTGCTTCTCGCTGTAAGTGTGTGCCATTTGACGGCCGACCCGAGGGCTGTGCTTGACAGAAACGCGTCCACGGACGCGCGTGTGGATCTGAGTGAGGCGGCTAAGGAGCTCACCTGTGAGAAAAGCTCATGGGTTTCGGATACCGTGTGGCCTTTGTGACACCTGTTTCCCCTCCCCTTTTTCGGGCCGTGTCCTTGGTAGGGACAGTCGCACTCCTCAGCTGGAAGGACCACGGGCGTGTCAAACTCAACGTGCCCCAGAACTGAACTCAGCCTACCCCGCCACGTATAAATGAGCGGTGCAGGCATCCTCCCACACACGGACAAAGGGACTCCGCCAACGTCCTGGGCCCTTCGCCTCCTTAGCTCTGATGAACTCCAGGTCCTAGGGACCCCACCTCTGGCGGCCCTCACCCGTTGTCTCCTCTCCATATCCAGATGTTGGATGCCTCCAACATCATCATCTTCTCTTGCATGAACGCTTAGCAGCCTCCTCAGCGGTCTCCCTGACTCTAGCCTCCATCCAGTGCATCCACCCCCAGCCACCAGAGGGAGCCTTCAATACGCAGGCCCGACAGTCCTGTCCCTCCCCCTCCCCTGCCCCTGCCCAGCAGTCGTGACTCCTGTCCATTGCAAGGCATGACGCCGAGGCCCTGTAAGAACTGGCCCCACCCATCTCTCCCTCCTCTCCCCCCCCCCCCCCCCCCACACGACAGCAACACTAAACCACCCGTCATTTCCCAAACGCACCACACTGCTTCATGCCTCAGGACCTTTACACAGGCTCATCCTTCCTCCCGACTTCCCTGTCCCTCTGGCCATCCAGCTAACTTGGTCATCCTTCAGAACTCTGACCTACTGTCTCTTCCCTGAAGGCTTCTCTGACCAGGTACAGACCAAAATAACTGTTTCCTCCCCTCTGCCTCTCCTATCCCTCCCACAGATCTTTTTTTTTTTTCTTTGCACATTTCACACTATAATTATTTATTCACACGGTTCTTCCCCATGAGCTGACAGCAGAAGCTGTCTTCCTCATCCTGTATCCCCAGCACCTAAGACCTTGCCCCCCACAGTAAACATGGACTGGAACTACCCTGTGGGGCGGGTGGGTGTTCTGTGCTACCGGCTCAGTTGAGAGACCCAGGAGGAGCTGAGTTTTGAGCCATGTATTTATTAGAGGAGGCTACTTGGGCAAAAGCACGAGGAACAGCAGGGTGGTGTCTGTGGAAAGGGCAGAGAAGACAAAGCCTGTATCTAGTGTGGTAGAGAGAGGAGCTGGTGTGCTGTGGGGGTGAGAGATGGCCCCCAGCAAAAAGGGCCGCCCATCCACCCCTCCCTGGCTTTCCCTGGCCCAGGTGCCCTTCTGGAATGGCTGCAGCGAGGACGAGCACTGTGTCCCTGACCTCCTGCTGGATGCCCGCAGTGACCTGCCCACAGCCATGTGAGTTGGCCCCTCCCAGCCCCCACCCTGACTCCTTTCCCTCCCTGCTGGTGGATCCGGGGCTCCCGGGGAGCTGGATTATTTCCTGCACATCCTTCTTGCAGGCAGCATGGATCAAACACTGAACTTGGAGCCTGGGTCTAGCCCAGGCTCTGCCTCTCACTCCTGTGTGGCTTCAGGCAAGTCTCTTCCCTCTCTGGGCCTCAGTCAGTTCCTCTGTAAAATGAGAACTACTAGCTATCCTACCTCCTCAAACTTTGTTTTGAAAAAGGAATCCTTTCTTTGGAGCCTCTACTACCAAACAGATAAAAGGTGGAGACGAGGACCTGTGGTTCTGTAGCAAAGAAGGGGAAAAAAATAGAAAATGTCCTATTTTAAATTTATGTAATATATTTTTTAAATTTTTTAACGTTTATTTATTTTTGAGACCGAGAGAGACAGAGCATGAACGGGGGAGGGTCAGAGAGAGGGAGACACAGAATCTGAAACAGGCTCCAGGCTCTGAGCTGTCAGCACAGAGCCCGATGCGGGGCTCGAACTCACGGACCGCGAGATCCTGACCTGAGCTGAGGTCGGCCGCTTAACCGACTGAGCCACCCAGGTGCCCTATATTTTCAAATAATTCATGCTCAACTTTTACCCAACTCTGTGATATTTAGGTAGAAGACATATATACCCTGACATACACAATAAATAGAAATAGCAGAAACAAACTTTAGGGAAGGATGAAGAAGCAAATATTCTAACCATCTAGGCTATTAATCAAGATCGTCTTGACATTTGGCTCTGAGCTTCCTGGTCGCCAAAGCCAAAAGGGAAACATGCTGAGTAGAGAAGGGGTATATACTGTTATGCCCAGAATTCGTGATCCCCAAAGACCACCAGGGAGCCGAGTCCGATGCAAAAGCAAAGAGCCTTTATTCGGGCTAGCTCGAGCTCAATCTCCTACCTGCTCCGAGATACCCACCTGCAGCAGTGAGATACCAGAGAGAGAGAGAGCGAGTTTCAAAAGCACAAAGGTTTCATAGGGATCGTGGCCTTAGCCGATTGGCTGGGGAAGGGTCGTGGCCTCAGCCGATTGGCTGGGGAAGGGTCGTGGCCTCAGCCGATTGGCTGCCAACGTGTGGTCCCAGATCAGCAATTATCAGCGTCACCTGGAACTTGTTAAAAATGCAAACGTTGGGCCTGGTGGTCACTGAATCAGAAACTCCGGGGGTGGGGCTCAGCAATCTGTGTTTGAACAAGTCTTGCAAGAGATTCTGATGCACTGAAGTTTAAGAACCACCGTGTCTGAGGATCTCTAACATGTTTGGCCTCAGTGTATACAGAACGTTTCTCACTGGTCGCCTATTAACCATTGGCTGTCAGCCTTGCTGTGCTATATAAATACCTAGCACCAAACACCATCCCCAGAGACTCTGATTAATTGGTTTGGGGAGGGGTAAAATGCTCCCGGGTCATTCTAAGCCTGGACAGGGTTGAGGGCTCCTGCCTCTGGCCCCTACCTGAGAGAAGCCCTCCCTCTTCTGCTCACACTTTCCAAGCTTCTCACACTCCCCTTCCTCCCACCTCAGACTTCGGAAGAAAGCATCAATCGGTAAGTTACTTAAGGGGAGGAGGCGTGTTCTGAGGTTTGAGCAGGAACTTCTTTCTGCGGCCATTTCGGGGACGTAGTCACCAGTCAGCCGGCCTAGGTCTGCTCTTTCATATACGTGAGTAGGGAGGCCTAGCCCTGCATTCCCCATTCCATCTGCCTGATCCCCGGTGGTCTCTTTCCCACAGGGAGTACTGCCAGAGGGTGCTGCGGAAGCCTGTGCAGGACTGCTCCACGTACACGCTCACCTTTGACACGGCGGTTTTCATCATAGAGAGCACGCGCCGGCGGGTGGCAGTGGAGGCCATGCTGGAGAACAGGGGCGAGAATGCCTATAGCACAGTCCTAAATATTTCGCAGTCAGCAAACCTGCAGTTTGCCAGCTTGATCCAGAAGGTGAGACCTTGGCGACCTGCCTGGCCTTCCTGAGGCTAAGGGCAGAGGCAGGACAGGACGGATCCAGCCAAGGGGCCTGGCTGGCTGCCCGTGAAAACCACCTGGAAGCTTGTGAGCACCTGTGGTCAGACTTCTCCCGGAGAGTCAGACTGATCTGGTCTGAGGTGGGGCCTGCAGCAGTGTGTGCTTTGAAAGCAGCCAGGGGGGTGTGAGTGTGTAGCCAGGGTCGAGAACCACCGGCACATGAGGGTCTGACCCATTCAGGAATGTGGGGAGGAACGTCCTTGGGCCTGTGTCCTCGGCCCTCATTAGGGCGCGTGCGCGCACACAGAGACAAACACACACACACACACACACACACACACACCATACATATGCACACCAGCTCATACACACCCTCTGCCTACAGTCCATCCTTCAGGCTTTCTCAAAAGGGCCCTTCTAACAAGAATCGGAACAGGTTACTCCCCACTTTAAAATTGCCCATCACGCCCAGCTGCTTTCACAACAAATTCCAGACTCTGTTGTGGCATTCAAGGCCCATCCGCTTCCCCATCCATCACCTGCCACCTCTGCGCTCACTCCCACACCCTTAGTCCGACCACCACTGCTGCTTCCCAGCACACCTGCCTTCACACTGAGGCCCTACCCATGTGGTCCCCTGCCTGGACTCCCTCCCTCCTCTGCCTGACAGGCTCCTGTTTCTTCTTGGTTACCATTTTACAGAGAAGGAGACTGAGGCACAGAGAGGTGTTAAGGGGCCCGATCAGGAGCACAGAGCTGCTAAGTGGCAGGGTGGCGTTCCTCACGGCAGAGCACAGTCATGTCGTGTGTTCTCGAGTGCCTTCCCAAAGCAGCAGAAGGTCACGCAAGTCCCTTCAGCCCCACAGAAGTCCCAGGCATACACAGCCAGGCACAGTGTATGCCCCAGGGACATCCAGAGTGCCTGAGTGCTAGCCTGCTATAACCCGAATGCCTGCAGGGCATGAGAGAAGTCCCGGAGACGTGGTTATTGAGTAAACCCAGGACACCGCTGTCTTGTGTGGGTGCTGGGGGACCCAGGTCCCGTCAGACACAGCCTCTACCCTCGGGGGTCCCAGAGTGTCAATGTAGAGCCCAGAGTGTGGGGTGGGGCAGGCACAGGGGCCCTTCTGTCCTCACCCCCACTGCAGAACCACCACCAGTCGGTCTATCAAGCCCAGGGCTGGGCCCCACCGCCAAGCCCCCCATAGCCCTGAGTGAAGGTGAGGAGGCCATGTGATGGCCTTTCAAAGTCCTGTCCTGCCCAGAGATTTTTGTTTCTGTCTCCATTGGAATATTTAGGGGAAACTGAGCCTGAAACCTACATCCACCTTTCACTGCTTCCCTGGCCCGGACTTTACAGTCTCATAACCCCAGGGGCCAGGAGTCATGGGATTTTGTTTCTGTGGCAAAGGAGGGCTTTGAGAACAGAGGAGAGGCTCCTGGCTCCTTCACAGGATGCCTCCCATCCATCCCCAGCTCGGGAGATGCCCCTGACCCCCCATCATCCAGCCAAGGATAACTCTAGTGGAGGAAACACCCCCTTAGCCAGAAACAAATGTGTTAGTCTGATCACATACATTTTGTACACACATAGGCAAAAGCATACCAACCTACACCTACATCCAAGGAAACACACACGTTCCTTAGACATACAGCTTAGGGCCCAAGGGTGCAGGGCCGGCAGCAGGTACAAATCATCATCCTAGCAAGCGATTACACCGTTCTGGGAATTGAACTAGGCACTGCACTTATATGCATTGTATCATTGAATGCCCATAGCGACTAAATGAGGTAGGTACTGTCATCCCCATTTCACAGGTAAGCAAAATGAGACCCAAGCAAATGAGCACACAGCCACCCAGCAGCATCGGTCTAGAGCGCTGTGAGTCCCCTCCCTCAGGACCTGTGTTGAGGAGACAGACGCCTGTGCTAGCCCAGTGGGGCCCCAGCTCAGATAGGCTGGGGGGCCCGGTGGTGTTTCCCCCTCAAACCCACCACCACTCCTTTCTCCAGGGCCCCTGTGGTCCCAGCTTCCTTCCAACTGCAGCTTCAGTACAGGCGGTGGGGGCGGCACGGGTGGCCCCCAGACCTGGGTCTCTGGCCCACCTAACTGCTGCCCACGGTGCCCTCCACCCACCTCCAGGACGACTCAGACGGCAGCATCGAGTGCGTGAACGAGGAGAGGAGACTCCACAAGAAAGTCTGCAACGTCAGCTATCCCTTCTTCCGGGCCAAGGCCAAGGTTGAGGCTGGGGGCAGTGTGGGGGCGGGACCAGGCGGGAACTGGGAGGCACTGGGAATGCAAGAGAAATGGAAGTGAACTGAGGGGAGAACAGAGGAGGGAGCAGGATGCCTGAGCATGCTTTTTAGTTTTTTCTCCCAGGAAATGACTCTTAAATGACCTAACTAGCCAGCCCCCCGCAAAAGAACATCCAGGCCCCTTTCACCTAAGGGGGACCCCTACCACTCCCACCCACCACTCTCCCCCCACCTTTTGGCCACTTAACCCCGCTGTCCTGTATCCTAACACAGCTTTTCAGAGTCCAGCCTCTGTCATCCTCCTGTGAGCATGGCAAGAGATTGGGAGAAAAGTTAACATTTCGTGAGCACTTACCATGTGCCTAAAAGTGCATGTGGAAAGTGGCTAGGGTGTGTGAGGGGAGAAGCAAGTTCGCCAGGAAGAATCTCCAAGTTCCAGACTCCAGATCGTGTGGCTTTTACCCATCTCCACTGGGCAGTGGGCAGCCACTGAAGGTTCTGGAGCAGGAGAAGATCTGAGACCAGGCTGCCTGTAAAGCAGGAATCAGAGCTTGAGGCAAGAGCTTGCCAGGGAATGGCAGCATGTTTCCAGGGCCCAGGTCTGCAGTGGAAGGAAAGGAGATGGGGCGAGAGGCGGGGGGGGGGGGGGGGGGGGGGGCCATGAGGGCTCCTTGCCAAAGAACCCTCCAACTGGGACACAAGTCACCAGACGCAGTTCCCAGCCACCCCAGCTCCAGCGACTGACCTCTTCCTCGCAGGTGGCTTTCCGCCTAGACTTTGAGTTCAGCAAATCCGTCTTCCTGCACCACCTGGAGATCCGGCTCACCGCTGGCAGGTCAGGGCCTCACCTGCTCCTTCTTCCTCCCACTCCTCCCCGCTGCTCCTGGCCCCCATTTGGCCCCTAGCAATAGTCCCTCCCTGGGCCCAATGGGATCCCTTCCAGGCCATACCCCCCTGCCCTGCCCTGGGAACACCCCCGCCCACCCCCTGCCAATCCCCTAGCTTAGGCCAAACTGCTGCTTGCCATGTTGCTGCCATTCTCCAGCCTGGGGCAGCTGGGACACAAATAATAATACTTTCACCTTTATATGGCAATTTCGATAGCAGTTACTTTTAAAGCCCACGGTTACAAAACACCGAACACATAATGGTCCTCACAGCAGCCCCCAAAGATAAGCAAAGCAGGGGATATCCTCACGGAGTAAAGGGAATAAGGTCTTTTCGGATGGAAAAATGTCAGGGCACCTGGGTGGCTCAGTTGGTTCAGCTTTAGACTTCAGCTCAGGTCATGATCTCACAGTTAGTGAGTTCAAGCCCCGTGTTGGGCTCTCTGCTACCAGCACAGAGCCTGCTTTAGATCCTCTTGTCCCCATCTCTCTCTGCCCCACCCCAGCTTGTTCATTTTCTCTCTCTCTCTCTCTCTCTCTCTCTCTCTCTCTCTCTCTCTCTAAATAAACTTGAAAAATGTCCCAGGGGAAATCCCAGACAGAAAGAACACTGGATAAGGAGTGGGACAGCCAGTGTTCCGCTCCCAGTTGCACTATGTAAACGCTGTGTGTCGTTAGGAAGTTCGTTCAACCTTTCTGAGCCCTCTTTTCTTTTCTTACCTGTAACTCGGGGGGTGGGGTGGGAATGACTCCTGCTCTGCCCGTTTTGAGGGGCTGCAGCCAGCCAGTCCGCTGTGCTGGCTGGGCTGGTAGAAGCGGGTTACTTCCTGACGGCTCGGTGCGGGGGATCTCCTTGCAGTGACAGTGATGAGGAGGAGAGCACCAAGGAAGACAACACCGCCCTCCTGCGCTCCCACCTCAAATACGAGGCTGATGTCCTTTTCACCAGGTGGGCGGGGCCCCGGGGGCGGGGAGGCCTGAGAGAAGTGAGGCCTAAGATGGGGTACACCTGGGGGGGCCCTGATGAGGCCAGAGGTCTCAGGGGCCGGGCTCCAGTGCCCAGGGACTGTGAGCCAGAGCCAGGGGTGTCCCTGAGGGGTGGGAGGGTGCAGCCCCCTCATCCGTGGTGGGCGGGTGCTATCAAAATAGCAGAAGGAGGAGACACAGATCTGGCCTCCAGGGAGCTCCCGGCAGGGGCAGGGGAGGAGGGCGAGGGCCGGGGCAGCCAGAGGTGTCCACCCCAAGTTCAGGCAGTGAGTGGGAGCATGATCTGTAGAGAATTTTAAAATAGTAATAAAACCTACTGAAAGCCCATCTGCTTTCCCTGACCATCTTGCACCCGCAACTCTAAACAGCCAAATTGAGAAAATGCTCCCCTTCCTGCTCCCTGCAGGGCAAACTGCTCCCACCGTCCTGTCCGGTCGTCCACTCCCCTCTGGGTGCCACTGGCCCCCAGCCTGTCCTCTGGGAAGCTCCCAGGCGGATGAAGCTGTAATAGCGACCACACAGAAAGCAAGCTCAGGCCCTCCCTCGGCCACTGCTAGAGGCTGGAACGGGGCGTAGTGGGCGAGTTCGTGCTCCAAAGAGGCCAGGCCCCGGGGCAGGGATGTCAAATAATGGCCCTTCTGGTTCATGCCTGTCCCACACAGGAGGACGTTGCTAACTGATCTCAGCGTGCATTCCTCTGAGCCTCAGAATCCTTGCTGACACGGCTCTCCCGATGGACGCAAGAGGAAACCTATTTTTTGTGGTCAAGGAGAGCCAGGCACATGCCCACACCCTCTTTCGTTCAGTTATCCATCTAGCCAACGTTGACTGAGCTCACGGCGGCCCTGTCCTCTGTCCCTGCAGGAGCAGCAGCCTGAGCCACTACGAGGTCAAGCCCAATAGCTCACTGGAGAGGTATGATGGCATCGGGCCTCCCTTCAGCTGCGTTTTCAAGGTAAGAGCCGAGGAGCCCCCGTTTGGGAGGGGAGGAGTCTGGAATCATTGCTAGTGCCTGGGGTTCGGCCCAACCCTGTCACCCACTCACTGTGTGATTTTAGGCAAGTTCCTTCCCCTCCCTGGGCCTCGTCCAGAAAATAATGGGGCTGGACTGTGAGCATGTATCAGTGAAGGTTAAGTGCGGCTGCATAGGATTTAAAAAATGTGAAAAAACAGCGGTCTAAATGGGCCAGGGTTTAGTCTCCCCATAAAAGAAGTCTGGAGTTGTCAGCTTCACGAAGTCATTCAGGATCGGGTCTCCCGTCTGGTCCACCATCCTCAACATGCGATTATCAGGCTCTCAAGTTCATCTCAGAGTCCAAGAGAGCTGCAGCTCCAGCCATCACGTTCTCATTCCAGGAAGAAGGAAGGGGAGAAGAGCAGGCCCCTCCCTACTGAAGAAGGTCCTTAGCGATTCTTCACACTTGTAGTTACCTAGGGAGGCGGGGAAACGTGGCGTTTGTCTCCGTGCCCGTCACTGAGGAAGGGGCGAGAAGGAGAATTAGGAGGCAGTTGAGCAGTCTGCAGTGTGGGCCCCCCGGAGCCTCTGAACGCTGCATGAGAGCCGGGGGCAGGCTGACAGCTGGGAACTGCACTTCAGACACACTGGTACCTGGCTGGCTGGTCCAGGAGGGGGTTAGCGGCTGCCCGAAGCCACACAGCTCCTACGTGGTCGTGGGCCCGGCCGTGGGCTGCGACACCCAGTCCTTCTGATTCCAAAGCCCTGCTTGTAATCACTGCTGCTCAGACACCAGAGGTGTCGCGGCTAGAACGTGCGCCGTTAATTAAAGAGTCTCTGTCGTAATAAATTCACAAGTGCTCCCACCGTGCCACCAGCACCAGGCTGCAAAGTCCCCACAGCGGGGGAGGCTGAAGATGGAAGTGACCGGGGCGCCTGGGTGGCTCAGTCAGTTAAGCGTCCGACTCTTGATTTCGGCTCAGGTCGTGATCTCACAGTTCGTGAGTTCGAGCCCCCGGGTCGGGCTCTTTGCTGAACGTGTGGAGCCTGCTTGGGATTCTCTCTCTGCCCCTCTGCACACTCTACGCTCGCTCTCAAAAAAAAAAAAAAAAGAAAAGAAAGAAAGAAAAAGAGAAGAAAGAGAAGAAAAGAAAAACAACGGAAGTGACCTTGCCCTCCAGCCTCATGGCCCCACTGACCTGTCCTCAGCCTCCGGGACCCCGGCCCCTTCAGCGCCCTCACGCCCTCACACAACTTCACCCATGCAGCCCCCACCGTGATTGGGCAGAGCTCCAGAACCTCTACAGTGAAAATGCCAGGGGGCGTGAAGGGGGCCGCTTCCCAGGCCTGGCCGCGGGCCTCGCCCCTACGCAGCTCCTCCTCCGCCCCTCCAGCTGCTGGGGGCTGTGCTGACCCCTCCCCCTCTGGCCACAGATCCAGAACCTGGGCTTCTTCCCCATCCATGGAGTGATGATGAAGATCACCGTCCCCATCGCCACCAGGGGCGGCAACCGCCTGCTGATGCTGAGGGACTTCCTTACCGACCAGGTACGGGCGCCCGGGAACCGGCTTAAAGGAAGGGACCAGTTAGGAGACAGACTTGCCCCCGGTGTGTCCCCGGGTCCTCCGACCTCAGCTGCTCCTCCCGGGACCAGGGCGGGCAGGGCCTTCTCGGGGAAGAGGAGGAGAGAGGGGCATCTCGGGGTTGCTGAGCCTGCCGGTGCTCGTTGTGAGGCGGGTGTGTGTCCCTCGTGCAGGTGGACACGTCCTGTAACGTCTGGGGAAACGGCACCGAGTACCGGCACGCCCCGACGGAGGAAGACCTGAGTCGTGCCCCACAGCTGGTGAGTGTCCTGGGCGGCTGCTCCTGTCCTTGTCCGGCAGTGGGTCACTAAGAGCGTGTTGAGCGCAATGTGTCCCGCCTCAAGCGGAGAGGAAACGGGATGGAGCGAAGACACTTCTGGCTCTTAACGAGCTCACCATCTCACGGGGGCCATGAGAGTGAATGCCAAAGAAGCCAGGGGACCAGGCTGTGACAGGTGTCAAGAGAGGGGCAGTGGAGGAAAGGAACAGGGGGAGTCGACTGGCATCTATGCCTTAAAGGGCCCGCAGGACACAGATGAGCAGAGGGAAGGGGAAGGAGCCAGACAGGACAACTCCACGGAGGCCAGGACCTACATGGCTGGTAGTGGAGACATTGACCCCACCAGCTGGGCCTCCCTGTCCCCAGAGACGGCAGACAGCTCGTGTCACCTCCCAAGGCCCTCCCCCAAACACCTGCTAGTTTCCAGGCTTATGCTCCCAGGCTTGCCACTGTTCCCAGAAACCACTTTCTGAGTGCGCTCTCATTATTCTTCCCCAAAGATCTTAGCTGTTTTAGTTTTATTTCCCCCAAACGAGCGCCTCACAAAGCATTTTTTGGGTGTAGTGTACTTTCCTGAAGACCGGGCCTTGGGGGGGGGGGGGGGGGGTTGAGGTGGCTGCAAGAAGGAGCCTCAAACAAGTTTAACCCAATGAATTCTGATTATTTGACGATTTCTTTGGTTTTTCTGTTACTACCGTATCATTTGCAAATAATAACAGTGTTAAGCTTTCCCATTCAATCCTTATAAATGGCTTTTCTCAGCTTATGGCTCTGGCTAGGACCTCCGGGGCAATGGGAAATAGAAATGACAATAGTCTTGTCTTGATCTTGACTTTTTTTTTTAATTTTTATTAATTTTTCATTATTAAACACGACGCTTATAGTAGGGTTTTTATAAACACCCTTTATTCAGATTCAGGAAGTTTCTTGGGAGATTTTTTTTTTATATATATACATATCATAAAAGAAGTTGGATTTCCCCAAATGCTTTCTCTGCATCTGTTAACAGCAGTCATACAATTGTTTGCTTTGATCCGTTTGTGTGGTGATGACATTTATAGGTTCCCTAACGTTGAACCAAAGTTCTGCTCCCAGAAGACACCCAGTGCTGCACAACTTCAAGTACAGCATGTGTCATCCTTATCTTGTCGCCCAGCCATCCCCTGGCAGCCGCAGCCCATGTGTCCCCCACCCCCACCTCTCCTTGTCCCCTGTCCTCTGCGCCTCCTCCCCCAGGAACAAACCTCGGGTGAGGGGTGGAGCTCAGCCATCTCTCTGGTGGCCCAAGCCCCTGCTCACATTCTCAGGTCATGGCTGGGCTAGCTGCCTCCCCAGCTCCCCCGGAGCCCGGCCGCTCACCCGGAGACCTACCTCCCTTTGCAGAATCATAGCAACTCTGACGTGGTCTCCATCAGCTGCAACGTGAGGCTGGCCCCTAACCAGGAAATCCATTTCCATCTGCTGGGGAATCTGTGGCTGAGGTCCCTAAAAGCAGTAAGTAGAGGGACGCCTGGGTGGCTCGGTCACTTGAGCATCTGACTCTTGATTTCAGCTCAGGCCATGATCCCGGGGTTGTGGGATAAAGCCCCGTGTCGGGCTCCGTGCTCAGCATGGAGCCTACTTGAGATTCTCTCTCTCTCTCTCTCTCTCTCTCTCTCTCTCTGCCCCTCTCCCCTGCCCGCTCTCTCTCTATATATATATAAAAATAAATTAAAAGCAGAAAGTAGAGCACCTGGGCTAGACTCCAAGGAATAAGGGGAAGGGGGTGGGTGCTGGGGAGTCTCCCACCCAGGGAGGGGCCGGCTTCTGACAAGGCCTTTGATTATACAGCTCAAGTACAAGTTGATGAAGATCACGGTCAATGCAGCCTTGCACAGACAGTTCCACAGTCCCTTCATCTTCCGCGAGGAGGATCCCAGCCGTCAGGTGAGCCCCCTGGAGACCCTGCAGACCTGAGCTTGAGCGGGGCCAGCTGGGGAAGGGGTCGTCCCTTCCCCTAGAGTTTCCTATACCCTCCACTCGTGTGCCGCCTGCAGGAGAGAGAAAGACCCATCTGCCGGCAGTTAGCACAGCATCAGAAAAGAGGGGAAAAGCAAGATCAGTAGGACTTTAGGGGCGAAAGTAGGGAGGGAGCCGGAAGCAAGCATTCGCCCAGTGCCTGGGGGCGGCAGGCTGTAGACCACAGTAGTCCCACGAAAGCAGAGAAAGAAGGGGGACCTGTACGTTCTGCACTAGAGGAAAGAACTGGAGCCCAGGCCCGCCTGCCCTGACGAGGCTCATTGATTGACTCCACCGGCTGTGACGCTGGGTCTCGGGCCGGCTGGCAGCCTAGAATGAACATCCCACCCCTCTCCTCCCCATCCATTAGCACCTCAAATCTAAGGAACGCACATGACATGCTTCAGAAGTCTGGTGCGAACCGAATTGGTAAGACCGAGGAATGCAAGATGTCTCTGTATTAGGACTCTTTTTGAATTAGATAAAACCAGATTGTCACAGACCAGACTGCCTCGAATCAGGGCCTCAGGAAGGGGGGTGAGGCTTCCTGCAATGCTCTCCTGAGAAAACGAGAAGTTGGGCCTTGAAGAAAAGCCCAATCCTATGGAGAGACGGGCATCCTGGGCGTGGGACACTGCTGCCCTCCACTGGCCACGTCCCCGAACCGTGGCCTGGGTTCCTGCACCAGATGCAGAGTTAACCCCAGCCCCACCCCCGGGAGATGCTGGAGAGCAAAAGAGGCACGGTCAGGAGGACAGACGTTCATAAACAAGGTAGGGAGCTGCCAGGCAGAGGGGTAGCAGGTGCCAAAACCTAGAAGCAGCATTCAGGGGACCCACCTAAGGAGTTTTATCTGTTCATTCATCCGGCATTTGTTGGGTGTTCCTCCTATGACCCAAGCCCCCCGGGGATACAGAGATGAATTAAGCAGACCTGGGGACCAGGATAACAAAGCCATGGCTACAATTTGGGGGTGAGCACAGGGGCTGGGCTTGGGGGGCAGTCAGAGCAAGGGATGTCCGGGGAAAGCTTTCTGGAGCCAGGTCCACTTGAACTGAAGCTTAAGAGAGATGTTGGAATTCTGCAGTCAGCCAAGGGAAGAGGCATTGTACAGGCACCCCCACCCCCACCCCCACACACACACACAACCCCTGTCTCTACACCAGTTCATCTTTTAAATGAATTCTCGTTCTCCTTCAACTCCCACTGCCCCCCTCCCCCACAAATCCCTCTTGTATTTATTTTTATTTTTTTAGAGAGGGATGGGAGACGTACAGGGAGAGAGAGAGAGAATCTTAAGCAGGCTCCACGCTCGGCACAGGCCCAACACAGGGCTCCATCCCATGACCCTGGGATGGTGACCTGAGCCGAAATCAAGAGTCGGATGCTCCACAGACTGAGCCACCCAAGTGTTCCCCCCCACCAAAAAAAATCTTTCTTATACTCTGTGGATGCCTCGCTTCTCTTTTAGAAACCCAGCAACCCAGAATGTAAGCCCCTGTTGGCCTGGCTGTGTGCCAGGTGCCGGGGGTGGGAAGGCAGAGAAGGTCCCAGCCTTTGCGGAAGGACAGAGAACATAGAAGGGACCTGCCGTTTGTTGAGCCCTAAACGCTGCACCAGGCACTGTCACAGACACTTTGAACGTTTCCTTGCTCACTCAGAGCACTGTGAGGTACTCCCCACCTCCATTTTTCAGACACGGAAACTCAGGCTGGGTGAGATAAGGCAGAGAGTTGAACAGGGAGTCAGTGGCCGAGCCAGGACTCCCCCCTGCTGCAGGGGTTTGTTCATGCAGCCATTCGGCATGTGGACCGAGCTCCTGCTCTGTCCCAGGCACTGAAAACAGAACAGCGAACAAAACAGATACCGTCCTGCTCCCCAGGGGCTGACATTCTAGATGGGAAGAAGGGCAAGACACGTGAGTATATCAGTGTCAAATGGTGATACGTTCTGCCCCGAAAAATGCAGGCACCTAAAGGTGGAGACTTGGGGCCGGGCGGGGTGGAGGGGGCTTCTATTTTATACAAGGAGATTGGGAAAAGCCTCCTCGATAAACTAACATCAGAAACTATGAAGAAGAGGGGTGTCGCATGGCTACTCGGGGGGGAAAGCACTGCCGGAAAGGGAGGGACAGCAATACAAAGGCCTCCGGTGGACGTGTGCTGGCATGCTGGAGGGCCAGGTAGCTGCAGGCTTGGAGCAGAGAGAGCAACGGGGTGGGGCAGGAGGTGAGGCCAGCGAGATGAGCAGCACCAGAGAGGGTGAGGCCTGGCAGGCGCACGCGAGGACTCTTCTTTTCCACCCTGCGTGGGGGGCTGGAGCAGAGCAGAGAATAAATATGCCTTCGTCAGGCTGCCATGCTGAGGACAGACTGCAGAGGGCGAGGCCGGAGGGGGGAGGCAGTTAGCCGGCTCCTGCAGCCTCCAGGAGGACACAGGGGGCTCAGTCCAAGCAGGTAGCCCTGGAGGCGGGACTCCCACATTCTGGGCGCTTCAAAGGTAGGCCAGACAGACTTTGCTGGAGTCCATGTGGATGCAAAGGTAGGAGTCAGTGACGAGTACAAGGCTTCTGGCCTGAGCGACAGCGAGGAAGGACCATTTGCTTTCATGGGAAAGGCGGGGATGGAACAGGGTTGAGGGTACAGAGTGGGATCAAGAGTTTGGACACCTGTTAAAGATGCCAAGCAGGACAGGAGGATAGGAGTGTGGAGAGTCCCGGTAGAAGGGAGAAACGTGACGGCAGTCCGCGTATAGGTTTTTAACGTTTATTTATTTTTTGAGACAGAGAGAGACAGAGCATGAACAGGGGAGGGTCAGAGAGAGGGAGACACAGAATCCGAAGCAGGCTCCAGGCTCCGAGCTGTCAGCACAGAGCCCGACGCGGGGCTGGAACTCAGGGACTGTGAGATCATGACCTGAGCCGAAGTCGGCCGCTTAACCGACTGAGCCACCCAGGCGCCCCCAGCGTACAGGTTTTAAAGCCTCACAATGGAGCGAGTTTGCCCAGGGCTGTGTTATGCTTTCCATGGCCCTGAGCACTTTTACCTTCGGAGACCCTTCCTCCTTAGAAATAATTTAAATTAGGAGCGCCTGGGTGGCTCAGTCGGTTAAGCATCTGACTCTTGGTTTGGGCTTAGGTCACGATCTCACAGTTTGTGAGTTCGAGCCCCACATCAGGCTCTGTGCTGATGGCATGGAGCCTGCTCGGGATTCTCTGTCTCCCTCTCTCTCCGCCCCTCCCTTGCTTGCTCTCTACCTCTCTCCCTCTCTCAAGAATAAACATTCAAAAATAATAATTTATTATTTTATGACAAATATATATAAAGACATATAAGCCAGGTAAGAGATTATATTTGTTTTTCCCTCGAATTTTAAAAGAAATTAGAACATTTTCATGGGCCCCTAAAAGCACTAAGGGCCCTGAGCTCCCTGTGCCTACTGGGTAAGACGGTGCTGAGCTCACCAGGAAATGACTGTAGATAAGGAAGAGGTCCCAGGACAGAGGCATGGAACATGGCACAGAACCCAAGGCCAAAGGCGGAAAGTTTCAAAGAGGAGGCAAGATCACCTGGGTCATTTAACTCAGGTGTCCTTTGTGCAAGGGCTGGGTCCTCTGAGGCCTCTGCAGGCTGGGTGCCACCCATGCCTCCAGCAGATCCCACTGGGCACTAGCCATCGCCTGCCCCCTGGGCCCCAGGACGGTAATGCTGTTGACCTGGCGCACCCCTCCCCTTACAGATCACGTTTGAGATCTCCAAGCAAGAAGACTCACAGATCCCCATCTGGATCATCGTTGGCAGCACGCTGGGGGGCCTCCTGCTGCTGGCCCTGCTTGTCCTGGCACTCTGGAAGGTGAGGCCCCAGCAGGGTGGTGGTGGAGAGCAGCATCCTGGCTGGTCGGCCCAGGCCGGCTTGGATTGGCGGGGGGCCTGCGGGCTCTGTGGGCAGCCCTCTTGTTCTCCTCCCCGTGGGAGCTGGCACACACCCGGCCTCCTCCCCAGAACGTGCCTCCTGCTACCTAAGCACCCACATCTCACCACAGCAGGCAGATTGGCTAAGGCCTCCAGAGGGCCCTCAGTCCGTGGCTCTGACCCTTTGGTGGGTTCCTTTGAGAACCTGACGGGAGCTCGGTCTTCTCTTCGCGGAAGCAGCAGCAAGTACACAACCACAAAATTTCTCCAACAGTCAGGCGGTTAACAAGCCCCCAAACCCCTCTCTGTCACTGAGCCTCAGGTGAAGAACCCCTGGTCTCAACCTTCTGTTACAGATGAGCCGAGGGAGGCCCAGAGAGGGGTGTTGACCAGGGCAGGGTCACACAGCATGACTTCTTGCCTCCCGACCCCGGCTCCGTCCACTCCACTGCAATCCCCCCTCACCAATTACGTGGCCCATTGCGTCGCCCACCAAGGGAGTTCTGCTGGGCTGGGATGGGGGCTGGCACTCAGTGTTAGCTGGGGTATTCGGGGAAGCCTTCAACAGGAAGAAGTCTTAGGAGCGTTAGTGGGGGGAAAGCAGGTGGGAGAGACAGGCCTTGTCCTCCCTGCCTACCCCTGAGACTTCTCCCTTTGCCCCCCCACAGCTCGGCTTCTTTAAAAGTGCCAAGCGCAGGAGGGAACCTGGCCTGGACCCCACCCCCAAAGTGCTGGAGTGAGGCTCAGAGGAGGCTGCGAGTTGATGGGGGCCAGGACGCCAGTCCAGGCAGTGTACAGGCCCAGGCCCGTGGCCCGCTGAGCTGGGGTGGAGAAGACGCCAGCTCGCTTTGCATTGACCTCATCTCCTGAGAGACCAAGCCTGCACCCTCTGAAAGGAACTCAAGCCAGTTTTAAGAGGGACTGCTCTACTGGGAGGCTGAGACACCTCCAACACAGATCCCTGGTGATTTAAAGGGACCCCTCCCAAGGCACACCAAAGCCTCCCCTGGGCTCTGTGGGGGCATTTGCTGCCCCCGCCACTAGGTGCTAGGAATTCATAACTGTCCCATCCTCAGAAGAAACCGGCAGAGGAAGAAGGCGATGCAAACCCATTCTTCACACTCCAGGCCTCAAGTCCCAGCAGGACCCAGTGGGGCAGCAGATCTGAATCCTGTGCTGTCCTCCCACCCCCCACACCCCGCCCCGGCGCTGCCCAAGGCTCTCAAGTCCCACTCACCCCTTCCCCAGGCAGGAGAGCTGCCCCTGAATGAACCCCCGCAGCCAAGGGCTTGGTGGTGACAGCTGCTGGACAGGGATGAAGAAAGACCCTGGGGCATGGAGACTGTGACGGACAGGCAGCTGGGACACAGAATACGGGGCGCCCACCCCGAGATGGGGAGGCAGGCGGGCCCTCCACCCCCCGCACACACCCCTCGGTGGCTTTTGTTCCTCGTACCCCGCAGGAGCCTGCAGTCGGCACACTCCCTGGGTCCCCCGTACCTACTTGGTCTTCCTGCCTGCCCTGAGCGCGGCACAACTCCAGGCCCGGCAGTGGGGTGGCAGGAGGGTGAGTGCCCCCCCCACACACACACAAACACACACAGCCTCCCGTCCCCCCTTTCTGCCCACTGCCCCCCCCCCCCCTTGTGCACAAGAGAAGGGCTCAGCCAGCGCTGCTAGAATGCACTCTGGTGCTCTCTGGAATGCACTGGTTAAAGCCGGTGCAGGGACACCCAAGTCTGTGGAACCTCGGTGGCAAATATCTGATCCTGATCCGCTGGCCCATGGGACAAGTGGTACCACCAATGATGGCGCCTTGAGGACAATAGGCACGCCCGGTGCCCAGCGAGTAATTTATGCCTTAATCTTGTTTTGAGATAGAAATGAAAGGGGGATGCATCAAAGGCATCTGTCCCCCTGTCCCATAGTACGACCTTTACTGTCGTAAATATTTTTTAAAACTATAAAAAAAAAATACAGTGATTGAAAACAACCAAGGTGCTTGCTGTCTCCCATTCTGTGGGCAGGGCTTATCCCGGGGAGCCAGCGTCTTTTCTCTGAAGGAAAGGAGGTGGCTGGGGGGGCCCCTGCTTTCTTCCCATTGTCTCTAAATATTTGGAAGGGGCTTGTCCACCATTTGGTCCCTACGACATCCCCTCCAAATGGCTGCCTGATCTGGGATGGACATCTCCAGGGATGGAACACTTCCTCCCGCCCAAGACCACCAGCTCCCCCTTCACCCATTTGGATGGTTGAAGTCCACAAGTCACTGTAGCTTCCAGTCCTTAGTCCCGGCTCCTCCCTCTCTGGCCTCCCAGACTTCTCCAGGCTAGCATTTCAGTGCTGACCTCATACTCCGGAACTTCTTCACCTTTACACACAGGCTGCTCTTCAACCAAGTGGGCTCCCTTCCAATCTTGTGCCATTGGAGTCCCAAGAGGCCAGAGGTAGAAACTTACAAATTATTTGATCTTGTTCCCCCATGGATGAGGACACTCTGAACCAGAGCAGTTAAGAGATAGCCCTAGGATCCCCAGCAAAACCCACACGCATTTTAGGACTGCGGTCTCTCAAGTAGGATAGTCATTACAGCCCAGCCGGGGGGGGGGGCGGGGATTACTAAAGGAGCAGAAGGCATTAATACAAAGTAACTATGGGAATATTTTTTCTCAAATGGTGACCCCCAAATCAGAAGGCCCCATTTAGAGTCAAGTTTCGCTGGAGTCTTGCCCTCATGAATGGAGCACCTGACTCAAGGATGCTCCATGAACCCACACTCACACGTATGCCATGCCGTGTGATTTAGACCGAGTCTTCTGTCTGGTACCATCAACTCTGAGAGAATGCTTTCACGTGAAACCTGCCTTTTAGAGACTGGCATTCACCTTTAAAAAGTTGCTATGTGCGGCCACGCTGCAGGCCAAACAAAACGTATCTGCAGGTCAGACGCAACCCAGAAGTGGCCAAATGGGAACCTCCGGCCCATCCCAAATGGGAACCTCCACCTTTATCCCCAGGGCTCCGCGGCCCCTCCACGCCCCTCCCTGGCCCTACATCAAGAACAACTAACTGGTCAAAAGGCGGAACTTTGTAACTTCAAGGCCTTCAGCCATCCCCTCCCGTGTCTCTCTCGTCTGTTTCTCTTATCAATCCTTTCTGAATTTACCTGCTGTGGGGTATAAATGATCAAGACAGGCCTTACAGAATTCCTGGTAGGGCCACAGAGATGCATTTAACAGGGAGCAAACTCACGCTACAGCGGTTCTCTGGCCTGAGGAGCTCTAAAAGATGTCTATGCAAGGGTCCACCGCAGGGATTCACATGTAATTGACTGGGAGAGGGGCCAGGGCATCAGTTTTGTTGTTTTAGAGTTCCTCTGGTGACAGATGTGCCGGGCTGAGGTCAACAGGCAGGTGAATATATAGGCTGGAAAACAAATAAGGGGTTAACACACATAGGTGCCCTTCCATTATGAGCACTGGGGACTATGCTGTCGTTCATAATATTCAAGTTAACCTGACTCCAGCCTAGAGTTGGGAAGACTTTCTTGTTCCAGCAAGTCTCTGGAGAGGGATCTGCTACAGACTTCACCCAGTTCTCCTGGGTCTCCAGAGCCCCGAGGGGACTCTGGGAGAAGTTGAACACATCTGCTATTGTCTGGAGGAGAGACGGAGAGCAGTCTCCGAAGCAGTTTTGGCATTTAGTGGCAAGCAGCCCAAAATGCAACTGCAGATCAACATAAAATTCATATTGTGGTTCACAGATGGATATTATTAGCAATGCTCGATTCCGTAGTTAAGAATATTTATGATGGAGCTAAGGGCTGAACTCCGAGTGCTGACATAAAGTGGAACCAAGTTAAAAATGGTTCCGTCTTTTAAAAGCTTTATCAGCATCCTAGATGCTACTCTAAACAAGCTGCTTTGACTTTCAGGTGGCCACGGGATACTTGCGTAAGCAAGCCTATAGCAAAAGAGTGCATAGGAGAAAAACACATGGGTCAAGGTCTCTTATAAACCAAACACCAACAGAAGATGGTTTTAGAATTCGGTCCACGGATTCTCAGGATTTCCTAAGTTCTAGGCTCTCAGAGAGGAGAAACACAGGAGTTGTGAAGTGAATCCTGGGCGATGTTCTATGAGGTCTCACTGCTGCTCTAACATGTGGGGGGGAGGCAGGCTCTCAGAAAAGATGCGGAAACTGAGGTGCAGGGCTTGGGTAGACAAGAAAGGCCTCAAGCCCTGTGCCATCACCGCCCAGTGCTCTGCAGGGAAGCGGCCATCAATTCTGGTGTCCCTCGGTTCTAGCCGGCCGCTTCTTTCTGGCATCAGATGGTGTGGACATGTAAGCTTGGAGGGCAAACCGTGCCTGCTAGAGCAGATCATCTATCCAGAGCTGAGCTTCTCAGAGTGGGATTCCACGGCCGCCCTGATCAGAACCACAGAGCAAGTTCTACCCCAGACCTCACGGATCCAATTTCTGTCAGGTAATGCTAAGCACATTAAATTTATAGAACCAGCAATCCAGAGCCACAATGTTCTCTAGACGTCATTGTCAGTTTCTTAAACAGTGGAGCCTTCCTCAGCTGCCCTTGGGTCACACGATAGCTACCAGGTGGAAGGGGCAAAGTGTGAACACAAACACAGCAGAGAGGGGACAATAAAAGCGGAAGGGCTTTCCACAGAAGGTATGGAACTGGCCTTTCCTAGAGGTCTTTAAAAGACAAGTTGCTGTCTCCATCAGCATTTAGCATTTAACACTTAGCATCAGTGCTCTCCTGGAATACAAAACTAGACTTCTAGACTTCAGCCAGTCCCCCGGATTCAAGCCCCAGGGTGCCAAGCAGCCTGTAAGAGAAACATCCAGCTTAATCGTGCTCTTTTTCCTGCATGACTCACTGCAACCACACCTCACCCCGTACAGGAAGTGGCCAGGTCTCTCCAACCACCAGATATGCCTTGGGTGACTTAACTTAATACAGCTATTAGTGGGGAGTGGTCTCCTGTTTTCATTCACTACCACATTGTCCTTCGTTTTCATCTCCAGCCGAGGTCATGTCAGCCCTTTACTCCGCACTACTTTTTACTATTTTTTTGAAATCTCAAAAAATTGTCCTACTGTGAGTGTTTACGTCATCTAGACTCTTCGCAAGGGGCAGTCGGGCTTAATTGACCACATTAAAACCGGCCAGTGCTCGCGTGTCACCATCTATTCCATTAGCTTTGACATCACACTAAAGTAGGACACCATGTTCCAAACGGAAACTGAAACAGGAACGGAGGAGTTTTGCTAGTTAAGCGTGGAGAGGGGGTTAGAAGCCTGGCACTTGGGCTCTGTAACTTCTCAGGAAGGTACAGGCTAAAATGTCCCCAGCAAACTCACAAGGTTCAAAGTAGGGTAGAAGCAGAAAAAAAACATTTTCTTAAAAAGAAGGGGGCACTGTTCCTTAACGGATTCATCCTTTCTAAATCAGCTGTGCACGTTCTTTGCCCCTATCTGCCTGGTACCACAGAAAAATACGACAAGCAACAACTCAAATGACACGGTTTCCTGAAAGGTTTTCAGAAAATGGCCCAAGCCAGAGTCAAAAGGTAGCATCATAAACTTTCATTTGGGAAATTAAAATGAAAATCTGAGGAAAAACAGAAAATCAGATTTCAAATAGGGGCATCTGGCTAGATGACAAGCTTATCAAGGGCAGGGACCATGTTTCTTATTTTTGTACGCGCATCCCTGATACAGCGCGTCCGCTGGAGGCAGGAACACGCCCCAGTACTGCACTCAGGACAGACCAAGCACGCCACATGTACAAAGCACAGAGAAATTAGAATAGTTTTGTCTATGCTTGCCAACATGCAAAGTCTTTATGAACCACCTGAAATTTACATCTCACACAGGCATTTTCTAGATTAAGTACCTGATGAAATATATTACTGCCAGTATTTTCTTTAGTCTGATCGTCTGTTACTTTAATACAGCAGACATTACTTGAAACACAGAAAAAAAAAATGATTTAGAATTTGTCTAGATGATTTCCGGACTCCAGCTGGGTATTACAGCCGGCTCAGACCTGGCAGAGATGCTAAGAGGATCTTTGCTTGTACCAGCGTAATAGTCTGAGAGTGAAAGAGCACTGCTCCATGAGTCAAGACCCAGAGCCGACCCTGGGCTCTGACATTCAACCCTTGTATGACCTTACATGGACAAAACACTTCTTTCTGGGTTTACATCCTCAGCAATAAAACAGAAACTTGAACTACATGGTTTTTTCAGGTCTTTAGGAAGGGACTGGAATGGCTACCCTAAATCTAAATTTTAAAACAAACATGTGCCAAGGATGTGCTCCAATAACACCACTTAATACTCTTTGGATAATCTTAACCAGTATTAATTGGTTCTATAATCTATAAGAAATATAGAATATGAATACTGAAATAAGAAGGCAAAATAAGCTTCACTTATAAATGATGATTACTGTATCTGCGACATCCAAAAGCAATGAACAATTTCATTTTTCAAAAAAAGGCAAATCCATTAAAATGCCTATGTAAATGGGGCACCTGGGTGGCTCAGTCGGTTGTGCGTCCGACTTCAGCTGGGGTCATGATCTCGCAGTTGGTGAGTTCAAACCCCACGTCGGGCTCTGTGCTGACAGCTCAGAGCCTGGAGTCTGCTTCGGATTCTGTGTCTCCCTCTCTCTACCCCTTCCCCGCTCATGCTCTCTCTGTCTCTCAAAGATGAATAAACATAAAAAAAATTTTTTTTAAATAAAATAAAATGCCTATGTAAAAACATTAACATTTAGAAGTATATGTGATTGAAAAAAAAAAAAGCTCCTACCCATAATATAAACAAAGAACCTAATAGTAAAAGGAATATATTTGCAAGAACTTCACTAAAAAAAAAAAAAAAACAAACCTTAAAAAATCTCTAAGAGACATAAGACTTCACTAAATGGGACTATCTCTCCTTTGGATAAAAAGGCTCAGACTTGGGGCGCCTGGGTGGCGCAGTCGGTTAAGCGTCCGACTTCAGCCAGGTCACGATCTCGAGGTCCGTGAGTTCGAGCCCCGCGTCAGGCTCTGGGCTGATGGCTCGGAGCCTGGAGCCTGCTTCCAATTCTGTGTCTCCCTCTCTCTCTGCCCCTCCCCCGTTCATGCTCTGTCTCTCTCTGTCCCAAAAATAAATAAAAAACGTTGAAAAAAAAAATTAAAAAAAAAAAAAAAAAAAAGGCTCAGACTTACAGAGACAGCAAGTCTCCCTAAATTAATCTCTTAACTCAATGCTAAACAAAATCAGCTTTCAACATGACATGACACCGGAATTCATCTGCAAAAATAAATATACAATAATAAAAAAAACTATATCCCCTCCCCAAAAGAAGACAAATGAACAATTAGCCCCGGTAGTATTAACATTTAACATTACCCAGGCACTTCACTATGTGTCAAGCACTTTGCTATTGTTAGGTAAGCATCCTGATTCTCTTGTTTGCTCATCACAGTCCAAGTTAAATATTATCATCCCGATTTACAGAAACTAAGGCTTGGACAGAAAAGTAACTTACCCAAGGCCACAGAGCCTGTAAATGATAGAGCCGTGACAATAATCCCCAGTCCACCACACTGCGAGATCAACAGAATAAAACAGAGAACCCAGAAAAAGATCTCATTACATAATGGAAATTTAGTTTATGATTGGTATCAGTGGAAAATAATTAAGGAGGTCTTTGGCTAGCTGGATCCTTACATCAAAATAAATTCCGGGTAGATAAAAGATTGATTTATTTTAATGGTTATTTATTTTGAGAGAGAGAGAGAGAGAGAGAGAGAGAGAGAAACGAGAGTGCATGAGTGGGGGATGAGCAGAGAGAGAGAGAGAGAGAGAGAGAGAACCCCAAGCGGGCTCTGCACTGTCAGTGAGGGAGCCCGACACGGGGCTTGTTCTCACAAACCAAAGCTGAAATCAAATCAAGTGTTGGATGCTTAACCAACTAAGCCACACAGACGCCCCTCAGATAGATAGAGGGGGAGGAGGAGGAGGAGGAGGAGGAGGAGGAGGAGGAGGAGGAAAAAAGAAGAGAGAGGAGACATGGAAGGGAGAAGCCATAAAAGCATTAGAAGAAAACATGGGCAGAAAAGATTTATCCTCTTGGAATGGAGAAAACCTTATAAGCAAGATACAAAACTCAGAATCCATTTTAAAAAATTATAAATTTGGCTACATAAAAATGGAAACTTCTGATATAAAAGCGACTATATTCAAAGTCAAAAAACAAACTACAAACTGGACATATGACAAAGAAAATTTCCCAAAACTTCCAAAGAATGTCTAACTAGTAAGAAAAAGACTACAACCCAAAAGCAAGCAAAAGAAATACAAATGGGCCGGTAAATATATGAAAGTGTCAACCCCATTCATAATAAAGGGACACAAATCAAAACCATGAAATACTATTTTTCATTAGTCACCTTGGCAAAAACTAAATGGTTAGATAAAATCTGACGTAAGAGTATAGGTAGATGGAAGGCAATTAAATGTCCTCTATCAAAATTCTAAATATTCAGTCACTAAACCAGAAATTCCAGTGCTAGGAATGTATCTGTTCTATGAACATAGTACATAAGGATGTTCACTGAAGCGTTACTTAGAATATCAATAAATTGAAAACCTAGAAGTCCAACAACAAGGTCTGGCTAAATAAATGTTAAGTCCACCCACAGAATTAAATCTATAAAGTTGCTTAAAAAAAACAAAACAAAACAAAACAAAACTACACACCAAAATGAAAAAGCCTAAGATATAGTAAATGTAAAAGACAAGATGCAGAATAGAATAAGAAAAAGTCCATTTGCATTTTTAAAAAAAATGAAAAGGAGAAAAAAAACATATATGCACAGAAAAATTCTGGGAAGCTATTCAAAAAAACTAGTAATAGTGACAGCCCTCTTAAGAGTCTAAATGAGAGGGAGGCAGGTAGAGATGAGAAGGGCATTGTTTTGTTTTGTTTTTTTACAATTTGAATTTTTCTTTACTATCTGAATGTTTTCCCCAGGCACATATAACTCTGACAACTCTTTTTTAAATAAATTCAACAAAAGATCATCTCAACTAAGGCACACTGAACAATAAAGACACAAACTGCAAGGCAGGGTTTGTTTGTTTTTTTTCAAACATTTACTGAACACAAACACCGGTTTTTTTTCCTTTTACACAGCAATATTGTTAGTTTCAAATTAGCTGGGCTATTAGGACTGTCAATTGCCACGAAATTAAAAATGATTCTACATGTCAAACTCAAATAGAAAATGTCATGCAATATAATCACTAACAGACCTCTGGTGCAGTCAGCAAGTTCACTATGTTTATTAAAGTCACGTAAATGGTTTGACAAAAGTGCACAAGAGAATGACATCACTGGTTTGTTATAAATCACAGTGAATTACTAGAATACAACAATGTAGTTCCTCGATGCGGAGGATTACAGGATGGGGTGAATATTATAAAGGATAGGATCTTTTCAACACATTAGGCCAGTCAGATTTTACTCCCCAACGATGTACCTCTGAAAAGAGTGGTTAGCAAAGCTGAGGGGTTTTCCTCATCTTTTCTCCTCCACCAATTACTAATAAGCCACAACAAAAAAAGCCATGCGCAAGTTTTACAACACCTGATAAAAGACAGATACAAAACCTTGTTTACTTCACCACTGGGCAAAGCTTGCATCTTTGCTCCTTCATTTTGCTGATTAGGCCACTCATCACATGACTCACCCCGAAATGAAAAGCTGTTAATAATTTAGCAATACTCACCCCTGTACACACATCAAGATATACTCCCCATAACCATCAAGTCAATGTCCCTTCCCTGCACATTAACACAAATGAACACACCACAAACCTAGGACTAGAGACCACATTTACTTTACAGTTTTAAAAATTAATGTATCTACCATCACTACCCGTGGACTTATTCCAGATCCCCTATTTGGGAGAGAGGATGCTGTACGTACAACCCAGGCCATCTGAAGACTTGGGCAAGTCTGCCCGACGTGTATGACAAAGCCCTGCAAGGTGCCACACGTACCTAGGAGCTTTCTACCTTCCAGAAAGGGCATCCAGAGCAGAGCTGTGCGTTTTCAGAGTGGAAATAAACACCCAGCTTAACGTCCTATGGACTGGTAACTTTCCATAGAGCAAAAGGCAGAGTTTTGTTTTCTTTAACCCATTTCAGTGTTACAGCACAGTCAGTGAGGAAAACAGAAGAGTCATCTGTACACAGATACTTGTGGCTAGACTAAAAAGGAACATTTAGGATTTTTACAGAAAATCTACCAGAAAAACAAGCCCTTTCTACTTTTGTCCACCTACTCACTAGTTCAATCACTGGCTGCTTCTAAACCCAGAAAACTGTAACCCAAGGGCCAGCAACTCACCTCCTCACAGCGCCCCGCTCCCAAAAAGGAAAGTTTCTGCACGAGTAATCCAAAATGGTCCTATCCATAAAGTAGCTGCCTCAACTGCAGTGGAGACTGGGAACAGGCTGTCATTCCCTTGGGATACGTAATTTGCAAAACCACTCGCCAGACACAGAGTTGATACTTAGGGAGCTGCGCCCCCCGAATGGTTTGTTACTTCAAACAGCGCTATCGTACCTACCTAGGTTTGCCCTACTTATCGGTTATTAATCAACTAGTAGTACACTGAAACAAAACCCTTCCCAGAAACAAGCAAGACCAAAGCTTGCTTTTTTGGCTCGTTTGTTTGAAGTTCCCACGGCAAAGAACCTTAAGGTAGTGGGACTGCGGCCTGCTGGAGCAATCCAGAGCAGAGTGAAGAAAACCATGTGGTGTCAGAGTTCTCACAACAAAAACTTCCCCCTTCTTTAATCAAGGGGATGGATTTGCTGCCCATTCCTTGAGTTGAAGAGTCACCTAAATTCAAGGGTTCAGTTTCACCAACTCTTATTTAAAAGCAGAAAACCCACCTAAGTTTCACCTCGTTTGCCCAGATATCCATCCTCCTGGGCCTCTCGTTCAACCAAATTTATAGGACAATTACTGAGCAAGACAAAGAAGTTTTGACTGAATTTGTAATGTTATCAAGGAAGACTTACGATCCGAAGCATACTTCTACCAATAATAAACAGAAAATGACAAAAGTGGCTGGAAAATGGAGACAGCCTGGAGTTCTCATGAGCTGAGATACAGAACTATTGACCTTTCTTACCGATTTATTTTCCTAAAAAAAAAATAATAATAAAATAATAATAATCATAAATTTTTAAAAACACACAAAACATTTAAGCTTGGGAAGGATTTGGCTAAACATACTTAAAATAATTCTACCAAAAACAAATAAAACAGGCATGTAGATCACTTGTTTCAAGAATGGTTTTATACAGATGTTTCACAATACATATTTGGATTTATTTTACAAGACAGAATTAGATCCTTAGCAATGGAGTGCACAACATACTACACTACAGTAGAAAAGTATGTTACCATTAGCAGAGCTCACAGTTTATTCCCACTGTCTTCACACTCTCTCTCCAACCTTGTCGGCACTCCAGTCAGCAGCTGCGCTCTCCAGCATGCATCCCTTCTCAAAAGCACTGTCATTAAATTTTGACGTCTGAATATGTACATATAATCATCATCCTCATTTTATGAATGCGTAAGATCTAAAAGAGTGCTGGTCCTGGGTAGCCAGAGGGATGGTTTTTAAAACATGCAACATTATCTGGTATTTTAAGTTTTGGTGTTTAAAAATCATACACATTCATAATGGAACCAACTGAATACCAAGTATCATAGCCATTCCTCAGACTGTCAGAGACACAGGCCTTGAAGTCTGAAAGATACAGGGTCTGACCTAAGCTGTGGAAAAGGTGTGATTCACTCACCTTGAGGACGTGCATTTTCTCTTTCAGGCCACGAGAGTTGCCAAGAGCAAGGTACAGTATTTCCTTGATTTGCACCGGAAGGATCAAGGCCAGTAACTTTCAAATTAGGGCTCTTTCAAGTATCTCCCTTCAAACCATCCTGAAAACCCTCCTCGTAAAGACCTCAGGTTAGGAAAACAGAAATATGTTACCATGACAGAATTTGCCATCAAAACGTTCCTAGCGGAAACAAGAGCATGAAGTAGAACTACGGTGGCCATAAAGGTATCTTGCATCCTTAGGGGAAAAAGTTTTTAAGGTTCCCCCCCTTCCAATCCCTCCCACCCTTCAAACTATTTCATTTTGTGGGGTATCTTTTATTTAAGGCCCTAGGTGCTAATTTTGGCTTGGTCATTTATGCTTTATACTGTTTCAACTGCAACCTTTCTCTTATACTTCACCAAACAATATGCAGACATAAAATGCTCATTGAAACCATACAGATTTGGGGTTTCTTTGTTTTTGTTTTTGTTTTTTTTTAGTTTATAGCTGATGTTACAGCATCATAATGCTTTTCATTAACAAAAAAAAAGCTGGTCTTCACTTACAGTACCATGCACTACGGGTAGCTAAGGCATTCATTTGGCACTAGAGAGAAAAAATACAGATATAGCTCATTTTACTTTATCATTTTTTAACATCAATAGAAATAGAAATAGGTGTATACCCTTTACTTGAATTTCTGTGATGCTTAAAAGATAATCACAGAATACTCTTTTAGTCTGACACTTAAAATGCTGCCATCAAAACAAAACAAAACAAAACAAAAAGACCTCTGCACAGCCTATCAGAATCAGTGACATTTTGTGCTTGAACTTTCAGCTCTCAAGACAGAAATACCATCCAGACAGCATTGCAAATTACTTTTATCATCAAAACCATTTCATTTCCTATACCACACTAGTGGTTTTTCTACTAATTATAAGGGACAAAGTAAAGAAAGTGAAAAAATTAAAAACATCCTTGTTCCTTTTCATCCATCATAAACACCTTATGAGGAGGGCACAAACAGTGCCCTCTGGAAAAGTAGTTTCCAATTTTTAAAAGAGACCACACAGGAGGAAAGGGAGAAAGGGACAAAAATAGAAGGTGTAACTATATTATGACAATTTGTTTCATAAGAAAACACAGTATTCATAATTTTTACATGTCTGTGAGCTGAGTTCAAATGCAGGCTACTGCAATTTAGAGAAGTTACCTTAAAACAGAGACCAAAGAATTTTAGAATTTAAGCCTGACGGCAAAGAGTCCATCGATATTCTCTGAAAAATTGCTTTAAGACTATTACTCCTTTGTGTGTACCACCCAGCATAATGCAATAATTCCAATGGATTTAACTTGATACATTTATAGCTATTATGAAATTAGCACATTTTCAGATTAATCTGCAGTTGTGTTTTTTGAAATCCTCCTGATGTTACGATGTGCCGTATCACTCCGCATAAATATTGGAAGAGCAAAACCTACGTGCAGCAGTTGGGCACACGCAGAACACCGGGGTATCCCGTTACTCTTATGGTCCTTTTTAGTTGTTCTTCTTCATGAAATCCTCAAAACTGCTGCAAGGATAACACGCTGACACAGGCTTAACAGAAATACTTTTGTAGGCAGTTTTTAAAACATTGACTTCAAATCATAAACGTCCCTTGTTACATAAAATATTTCATATTCATTCCTTAAAAAAAAAAATACAAATGTCAAATCATTATGTTGTACACCTGAAACTAATATAATGTATCTCAATTATACTTCAATTAAGAAAGAAAGAAAGAAAGAAAGAAAGAAAGAAAGAAAGAAAGAAAGATTAAGTGACCAATATCCAGACACCTTAGATTATAGTTACACCTAAACAATGTGGCGTTGTTTAAAGTGTATTTGAGATCAGTCAACGTCATGAGGCAAAAAGACCAAATACAGAACTAAGAAAGGATGGGTAGGGAGGAAGGGTAATGGAAAGAAAAGCAGAATTTATGAACACATAATTCTATTGTCTGTGATTAAAGTCCTTTACTTTTTAGCACCACATTAAACGATTTTACATATCCAGTCACTTAATGAAATCCAACAAACTCTTCAAGAGTTCTGGGGATCTGGTCTTGGTAGTTAATGTCATTAGCCCGAACTGCTCGGGCAGCCAGGCACTTGAGACTCATCTTCATTTGAGTTTTAAGTAGTATTTCAGATACCCCAGTCGTACTTTTGTCTAGCGGAGTCTTATTCTGTTTATTGGTCATGTCAGTGTGGGCACCAGCTTCAACCAGGCTGATGATGATAGAGTGCAAGGTTAAAAAATCACTGATGGGCCTGTTGTACTGAACGATGATGTGAAGGGCACTGTTCCCCTCGTTGTCTACTGCATTCACCTCAGCACCACAGTCCAGCAGGAGCTTTGTGACAAGTGCATTTGGAAAGCTGCAGACATCATTGGTGTGGAAATCATCAACCGGGGTGTTCGAGTTGACAGCTAGATGCAGCAGGGTGAAACCTTCCCGAGTTCTGGGATCCAGGTGAATCAGGTTGTAGATCTGCTTGTTAATTTTGCACTGATCTTCTTCACTGCACTGTGTTTTGGTGGAGATGCACACTAAATACAGAAAGGTATAGAGATTACATTCATAATTGTCCATAGCATTGTGGACATCAGCATCTGGGATATTTTTTACTCTGTTCATACTTTGTTCTATTTCCAAAACACTGCATCTCAAAACACATTCTATGTCTGGGGCCTTCACAGTTTCATTCAAATGTATCATCTGTGAGAAAACTTGAGCGAATCGAAGAAGATCCTTGTGGGTATTCCGGTTACCTTTCTGTCTCAGGTGCAGGGCGTGCAGCCACAACTTGATACACTGTTCGAATTCCATGTTATCCGCATAAACGGCTCCCCTGTAAATGATGGGATGGGAAACATCAATATTGTCAGCACCTAAAATCCGTTCCCGAACTATAAGGCCTTCCATGTGAAGAGCATCTCTGTCTTGCCGAATGGATTCCAGTTCCTGAGGATTTCTACATTCAGTTCTATTCCCATAAGCATGGATTGGTGGGAGGACCTCTTTCTCCAGAATGTTATCACCATCTTGAAACCTCTCCAACATGGCTAAATATAAATAGTGGTACGTCTTCATGATGTCATAGTTCTCGCGGTCATTTGCAAAGGAGGCACCCAAGAGTTCCAGAGCTTCAATCCGACTTCTTCGGTCGCAATCAGCATGAGAGAGTAACAGTTCGACGACATCGGCTTTACAGCTTTCGGCAGCTACTTTTAATGGCGTCATCCCATGGCCGTTCACTACTATAGCAGCACGCCATTTTATCAGCTCTTTCACGATATCTATGTGCCCGGCTTCAGCTGCAAAGTGCAAGGCTGTGGCTCCACAATGTGCTTTAGCATTGGGATCGGCACGTTGTTCTAAAAGGTATCTGACCACGTCAGTGTGTCCCTTGTACGCTGCAATCATCAGGCAGGTGTTGTCGTATTTGTTGGCAATGCTGATGTTGGCATTATTTTCAACCAAGTATTTCACAATGTCCAGTCTGCCATCAAAGCATGCCGCCCGCAGGGGGGTCGAGTTAGTTACTGTGGTGTGGTTCACGTTGGCTCCATGGCTGACTAGAAGTTTAACAACTTCAAAATGTCCAGCTCCTGCTGCACACCAAAGAGCGGTGGCGCCATCAATCACATACCTGTTCGTGAAAAGAACAAACCGTCAGAAAATGGAGGCCACGTGCCCTGAGAGAAGTTTAAAGAATGTATTCGTTTGCACTGACCAAAACCCTCAATCTACAGAATGCAAATAAAGCGTTAGTTTGTGTGAAAATAAAATCAGGTGACTTAAGCATGTTGCATTGTACTTATACCTTGCATAAGCTCAATAAATGTTAGCTATCTATTACTGTTATTACCAACGTATATAACCCTAAAAAAAAAATCACCAACTTTTTACTAGCAAAAGTAAATACATTTCAGAAAACACAGAGGAAACGTACAGAGGCTCGTAACTTCTTTACCACCCAGTTGATGCACTGGCTCTTAAGAAAAAGCATGTTCCTCCTTCCCAGGATCCTTCAGGGACCAGAGTTTCTCTCTATATGTCAGTAAGAAAGCTACCCTAATCCCTATATTGACGCTGTGTTAGAAAACTGCTTTAGGAAAACAAGGATTTAAGCAGATAACTTTTTCCTAAGATTATCTGAGCTAATCAAATATATACCTCTACCACAGCCGTGAGAATGAAAAACTTCCCGCTCCATACAATATGGAAGGATCACATAAACATAATGCTGAGCAAAAGTCAACCAAACATAGTACATATTATATTACTACATGTATATACCTATCTGTAGTGTCGGAAGTCAGAAGGACACTGTTTACCTTTAAGGGGAGTAGAGTGGGAGAAAGCACAAAAGGAACTTTATTAAACAAGTATGTTCCCTTTCTGAAAAAACACGTTCAATTAGTGCATTTCTGTTATACTCCAATTTAAAAGTCTCTGGGGTGCCCTGGGTGGCTGGGTCACTTATGCGTCTGACTTCACTTCAGGTCATGATCTCAGTTTGTGGGTTCGAGCCCCGCATTGGGCTCTGAGCTGGCAACTCAGAGCCTGGAGCCTGCTTCAGATTCTGTATCTCCCTCTCTGCCCCTCCCCTTGCTCACGCTCTGTCTCTCTCTTTCAAAAATAAATAAATAAATAAAAAGAAGTCTCAAGGGGTGCCTGGGTAGCTAGCTCAGTGGGTTGTGCTAACTCTTGATTTCAGCTCAGGTCGTGATCTCACAGTTCATGGCATCGAGCCCCAAGTCTGGCTCCACATGGATCATGGAAACTGCTTAAGATCCTCTCTCTCCCTCAGCCCCTCCCCGGTTTGTGCGTATGTGCGTGCACATACAAGCTCTCTCAAAAAATAAAAATAAATTTAAAAAATGTAAAAGTCTTAAAAATATGCATGTATATATGTGCGTACATTAGGGGTTTATGTATGTTCTTCAACAAAATCACTGGGGGAAAATATTAAGAGCAGGAAACAATTAGCATTTTCCTAAAAACAGGTGGGCGTCTTCCCTGACCTTCAGTCTGTGCTTGCACTTTTTGGCTTCATAGTCACCACTTACTTATTGCCTCATATACACGAGGTTCACTACTTACATAAAATCAGACGTGCAAGGAGGCCAATCTTGTCGATCTGTCTACCTTCAATTTTTCCCCAACCTCAATTTCTCAACTTTTTATCGCGTTACTAAGCAACAGCCCTAAAAAGTAGATTTTTGCTACAGATACTTACATCTACTGTGCTTGAACCACTGAAATAAGTATACTTGGAAGTGTTAAGGAAAAAGATCAAACAAAAGCAATATTTACTAGAGTTAAGAATCTACACTAAAAACCTCACTGCTGAGCTCCTCACTATACAGCCTTATGTTATAACACAGGTCAAATTATATCGTCCATGAAATGGAAGAGTATAATTCCTCTGGTATAATAAAAACATCATAGTTTAACTCCAATTAACAACACCCCCAAAACACCATCGGTCTGTTGTTTCTGCTAAAAACAAAAGACCCACTTTATAACAATTCAGGCAGTTACTTCTTCACTTTCAAGTGACACAAAATGACACAAAAGTCTTCTAACAAGGACTTACGCAGTTACCTATGGGAAAGGGGTAGGACTGACTGGGAAGAGGCTTAAAGCTGCTGGAAATGTCCTATATCTTGACCCTGGGTAGTGGCTACATGGGTGGATATTTAGGGCAAAAAAACTCATCAAAGTGCACACTTAAGATCTGTGCCTTTTACTGTATGGAAGACAAACCTCGAAGAAGAAAAAACCAGGTTTCTGAAGTTTCTTTTCTAAATTTTATTTTTTGTAAGTGCCATTTGTTAATTGATTTTTTAAACTAAAGTAGAAGTCCTAAAAAGAAGACAATACATCAGTGATGGTTTTAATGGCTGCCGACTGTACCTTTTGCAAACAATTCAGTAAAATTAAAATTCATTAACATTTTTATTGTCATGATTATACGAAGTTCAAAACATTTTTCTTTCACTACCAAAAAAATATCATTTGTGACAGCATCAGAAAATATCAGTACCTAGTAATAAATCTAATGAAAAATATATGAGTTCTACACTGAAAACTACAAAACATTCCTGAGATAAATTAAAGGTCTAAATAAATGGAGAAATATTCCATGTTCATAGTTAGAAGACTCAATAGTGTTAAGATGTTAATTCTCCACCAAAATGATCTATAGAGTCAATGCATTCCAACTAAAATCCCAGCAGGGGTGGATGAGAGAGACAGTGTGTGTGTGTGTGTGTGTGTGTGTGTGTGTGCGCGCATGCGGGCATAGCCACACATGTAGAGATTGACAAATTAATCCTAAAAGGAATACAGAAATGCAATGGACCTAGAACAACCAAGAGGATCTTGAAAGGAAAAAAAAAGGGCAACTACAGTAATTAAGATAATGTATCACTGGCACAAGGATAGACAAGTGTATCAATAGAACAACAACAACAAAAATCCAGAAGTAGATTCACACACATAGTTTTTTAATTCATTTTATTTTATTTTAATCTTTGAGAGAGAGAGCACACACAAGCAGAGGAGAAGGAGAGGAAGAGAGACAGAATTTCCAGCAGGCTCCACGCTGAGCAGAGCTCAATCCCACAACCCTGAGATCATGACCTGAGCCAAAATCCAGAGTCGGACACAACTTTCTGAGCCACCCAGGCGCCCCATAGTCTCTTGATTTATGACGAAAGCTCCATTGAAAATCAGGTAGAAAGTATGGTGTCTTTTTAAAAAAATGGTCCTAAAGCAACTAAGTATCTGTATGGGAAAAAAGTAACTTCAACTTTTACCTCACACTATGCATAAAAATTAGAGAAGTGGCATACATCTATATCTAAAAGCAAAACAATAAAAGCTTCTAAAGAAAAAAAAAGACTATCTTAATGACCTTGGAGTTAATGACCATTTCTTAAACAGAATGCAAAAAAAGCACTAATCATAGAAAAAACTGATTTATTTGACTTCATTAAAATTAAGAACTTCAATTCACCAAAAGATATTGTGAAGAAAGTGAATATGCAGTCCACTCACTGGGAGAAGATATTTCCATTAAATGTATTTCACAAATCAATAAGAAAAGGCAAACAACCTAACTAAAAAATGGGTGAAAAGACTAAATGAGTACACTTCACAAAAGAAGATAGTCAAGTGACCAATAAACATATGAAAAAAATGTGCAAGATAATTACTCACGAGGGAAATGCAAATTAAAACCAGGAGTCACCAATACACAGCCACCAGAATGGCTAAAATTAGTAAGACTGACATGACAATACTAAGTGTTGGCCAGGATGTGAAGCAACTCAAACTCTCATTGCTGGTAGGAATGTAATGTTTCCAGCCACTTTGGAAAAACTGTTCAGCAATACACCAACCCCATGACCCAGCAATTCTACCCCTTGGCATATAACTGAAGAGAAATGAACACGAATATCCACCAGTGAAGACATTTACATAAAAATGGTCATAGCAGCTTTATTTGTAGAAGTCAAACACTGGAAACACCTACAATATCTGGTGCAGGATAAATAAGCTGCCGTAGGTTCATACAATGGAATACTACAGAGCATAAAAAAACCCCGATACATGCAACTACACAGACGAATCTCATAGATGATGTGTTAAGCAAAAAAAGAGACAGATGAGTATACTGTATGATTCCCTTTACAGGAAGTTCAAATATAGGCAAAACTAATATATAATAATAGAAGTCAGAATAATCTTTACTTCTGAGAAGGAAAAGGAGAGGAACTGATGGAGAAAGGGCACAAGGGAAACAATGATTAAAATGTCCTGCATACTGATCTAGAAGGTGTTTACATGGATGTAAACATATTAAAATTTTATCACATTGTACAGTTAAAATTTTTTTTTATTTTTAAGTTTACTCATTTATTTTGAGAGACAGAGTGAGCAGGGGAGGAGCAGAGAGAGAATCCCAAGCTGGTTCCTCACTGACAACACAGAACCTGATGCCGAGCTTTAACTGACGAACCAAGAGATCATGACCTGAGGCCAGATGGGAATCAGATGCTTAACGAGCTGAGCCACCCAGGTGCCCCTATCCACTTAAACTTTATGCACCTTACTAGATATTATACCTTAACTAAAAATATGCATAATTAAAAACAAAAATGAGACACAATTAAAGAAAAAATTTAAATGAACAAAAGTTTAAATGAACAAAAATAGCTAATAAATATTTTCCATGTGCCAAGCACTCACTGTATTAAGTACTCAACATGCAATGTATCTCATTCAATCCTCACGATGCCCTCCTCCCAGTAACCCTACAAGGTCGATATTATTATGCTCATTTTACAGATATGTAACTAAAAGGTTTACATGAGATTGAAACACAGTATTACTCTAGAAACTATAAAATGCATCAAACGTAAGGAAACATAACACATGACATTGTTCAAACACTTAACTTTAAAAAGCATTTTGAAACTGATGATTAGTCTATCAAAAATGAATACATAGTTAATATATAGTTACATTTACATAGTTAAATGTTTTCTTGCACTTTATTATTTTTTTTAATGTTTATTTTTGAAAGAGAAAGAGACAAGAGTGCAAGCGGGGGAGGGGCAGAGAGAGAGACACACAGAATCTGAAAAGGCTCCAGGTTCCGAGCTGTCAGCACAGAGCCCAACGCAGTGCTGGAGCTCATGAACTGCGAGATCATGACCTGAGCCAAAGTCGGACGCTTAACCGAATGAGCCACCCAGGCGCCCCAGTTCCCTTGCACTTTAAAAATACACTTTCTGTGGTGCAGCCTAATCATTTCCATTTTTCCATATAACGATGTGACAGAAGCCTCAAGAAAGTTTCAATTATCTATTTTTATTGAGGCAATTAAAATTTTTAAATAGTTTAGGACAGGGGCATCTGGGTGGCTCAGTCAGTCTGAGAATCCAACTCTTGATTTTGGCTCAGGGTGTAAGATCAAGCCCCACGTAGGGCTCCTTGCTGAGCATAGAGTCTGCTTGAGATATTCTCTCTCTCTCTCTCTCTCTCTCTCTCTCTCTCTCTCTCTCTCCCTCTCCCTCTCTCTCTCCCTCTCTCTCTCCCTCCCTCCCTCTGCCCCTCCCCCCACTCACTCACTCTAAAATAAATCTTAAAAAATTTTTAATAAATAAATAAATAGTTTAGGACAAAATATTCACTGCAGAATGTATTAGAAAATGACCAGTCCTTCGGAAACACTAGCCTTAGTAAATTTTGCATTTCTACATCTAAACAAAAAATTAAACAGATTAAAGGGAATTATAAGCCTAAAATCTATGACGTTCCTTTGTCCATAAAATTCAGCTGAAATTATGAGCACAGACTGCCTCAAAACAACATACCAAACACATTTATAACAGAAAATAAAAATATAATAAAATTAACGCAATATGTACTTAGTGCATATGGGAGAAGCACTACAAAACAATGATCTTTCTAGACTCAGTCCAAACTGCAATGCAAACTCCCTATTATGTATTTCATTTTAAAAATCAAGAAACCGGGGCACCTGGCTGGCTCAGTCGGTGGAGCGTGTGACTCTTGATCTTGGGGTCGTGAGTTCGAGCCCCATGTTGGGGGTAGAGATACATAAAAAAAAATAATAATAATAAAATTAAGTAAGTAAATACATAAATATCAAGAAACTAAATCTGACATTCACCTTTTTAAACAAAATGTACACACACACACCAGATGACAGAAACATTTCACAATAAAAGATAACCTTTCTGATCACAAAACTAAACTGAACTATTTCCTGGTTCAATTTGAAATAAAAATGTCTGGTTCAAGCATTTGAAATGGAAATAAAAATTCATTAAATGTAAATGATCACTACTTTATTTTAACCAAAGTCCTTAAAATCATTTACTAGATCAAGTGCAGTTTCTTAAAATATATACTCCCCAACAATGACTTTTAAATGAAGTCAAATGATGATGTGCCCCTCATGCCTGCCCTCTACCAGGACATTGAAAGTATTAGTACTAGCACCGACTTTAAAATAAGAGAACTCAACAAAGAGCCTCACAATTCCCAGAGGTCCTGTTCTCCTTCCCATCCATGTCAGCAAACCTCTTTTAGCATAAGGGTTCCCCACAAACTCTGGCCCAGAGCTGGCGGTGGGCCCTAGGAACTCAGGCCAACACAATATTCCATGGTCACGTGACACCTCACCTCTGTTCCGTTTCTGTAACATTCTTAATAGTTTTCCATTCTCCAACTAAAGGCTCTTTCATTTCCACTCAAGTAATTTTTCTTGCCTACTTGTCTGTCAATTTTAGTCTTCGCATATTAAGCCATAAGTAAAATAATCTCAAATGTTCCTCCTAAAAATATGAACAAGGGCTCAAATATCACCGTGGGGCTTGATCTAGGTAGGTGTAGGTAGTCCCTTCCTCCTTGAGACTCTATTATGAATCCACTTTAGTCTCCTAAGGTATAACAGAAATTTTTAGGCAGAACATAGACTTAAAAATAACTTTTTTAAATAAGATATTTAATGTCTCTCTTTCTCTCTCTCACACACACACAATACATACTATATCAAACCCATAATCACATAGATAACCGTTGCTTAGAATGAAGATAAGAAGTGAAACTTAAAAAAAAAATCGAGCAAATAACAGAATAATGAACAATCTGACAAAAAATTGTGAAGATGGTACACAAGTGACCAAAAACTAGGAAACACCAATCTAGCTCAGCACTCACAGAGAACCTGCTAGTCCCCACCTGGCCATGGTTCTCAAGTGCCAATGGAACCTAAGGGGGGATTTTAGCTAAGTACTTCTCAAAAAGCCAGCCCCCAACGGATGAGTGAGCTTCATATTGTTAACACCGCATTCAGGCCATTTTCACAATGTCTGGAATGAGTGCAAAGTGAAATCATGACATTTGCAAATAACACTCTTTTTTATCTAGTTTTGAAATGCCAAAATGACGGGAATAAGCCGCAAAATCTCAGAGTGCTGTGAGTGGGCAGAAAGGTGGCCATGAACTTCAATTCTCCCTTGTTAATTAATTGGTAAGCTCCTCAAACGTAGAAACCTTGCATTTTTTTCTGTATCCTCCACAGAAGATGTAATAAATAGGGCTAGGCCCACTGCGGGCATTTAATAAATAAAATTCTCCACAGCCTTTGCATAGCAGCCAAGAAATTCATAATTGTAACAATCCACAAACCAAAAAGGCAGACTGAAGAACACAAAGAACGCTTGGCCAAAATCTCAAACGCAGAACCGCTCGCAACTACAGCCTCACCAATCCGACTCGCTGTTTCCCACAAGGGTCATCAAAATCTGGCCTCCACCTCTCTCCAGTCTCCCACAATCTCTTCTCAATTTCCCCGGCTTGAATCCCTTCCTATGACCACACTGAAACACACTGAAACACTGGTCACTGCAAGTTCGCCAGGCTGTTGCCTCTCTCTCTCTCACTTCTTTTAAGATCCAACTCTGACATCACCTTACCCAGGAAGCCTTCCCTGATTCCCCCAGGCAAAGCTGAGCACTTCCTCTTCTCCTACTCCCTCAGCAGTCCCAAAGACTTCTAAAACTCTAAATGGCAAGGCATCTGTAATTATTCATTTATATAGCTATTTGTGTCTCCCCCGCTAGACTGTCTTCCCCCACGGTGGGAACAGTATGTTACTCACCTCTGCATACCCAATCCCTACCACAGAGCCTGGCACACGGGAGTTCGGTAAGTGTTTGCCCACTGAACTCTTTGATTTTATTGGCCAGGGGAGAACACCGGGCAAGATACACTACTATACAGGCTCAGTGCTGTATTTCTAATCATTTCTAGTCATTTCAAGTTCTTTTGATTCCATCTCAAAATACCTTTCTCTTTGATAGTTAAGGAAGACAGCAGTAAGCAAAGCCTTTCCAAATACTTTAGGAAACTATTTTTTCTCACCACTATTCTCCCCTCTTCCCAACAGGCCTCAGCAAGTTCCTTAGCTGCGGTGTTCCCAGGAGCTGTTATATCTCAATGAATGCATGCACCTGTACAACTGGAATGGTGCTGGAAGTTCAGGGGTCATTCTGTGGCACTTCTCCAGGTATAGGAAAGGCTGTGGGAATGCAGGGAGTTATAGAAAGGACACAGAAGCCAGTAAGGGAAAGCAAACACGAATCAGGTTGCCATCTTTCATCAACAGGAAGAAGACCATCTCCTGAATGTCTAGAGAGGTGGCACCGTAGATTAACCACCAACACAGGCCATCGTTTCATTAAAATGTAATACTCTAAAATATTTTCTTCTCATCTAAAACAGAAGAAAAAGCTTTTATTATTTAAACGTAAAAAAGAATCAACCAAAATTCAACAACGTCCTAGTCATCACCAAGAAGTGCTTTTTCAATGCGGTTTTAACCAAGCAGTTCTCAATCACCAAAACTAAAGACACATATCTTTGTGCTTGGACCACATCCACCTCAAAAAGAAAAAAAAAAAAAAAAAATGCTAGAATGGCTCATATACTGGCACAAAAGTCAACAAATACAAATGCAATCAATGAAGTTTGTAATCTGTAAAACACTTTATAATCATCCAGCACAGCAGACACTGTCAAACCTGACAATTCTGCGTTAACTATTATCACACCCCAAAAATATGTACAATTAGACCTAAAAACCAAACTTTAACTGCGACAATATGAATTTAACTCCCCATCTCAAAAAAGAGCAAACAATCAAGTTTCCTCACAATATCACAAGATAACGTGTATTAACAATGGCATCATCTGCTATACCAGCCCCAGGGCCATTTTTGCAGCCAACATCTCTACCCCGAGGAACGTGGAAGAGTCAGAATCATGTCTTGGGACGTCTGGCTGCCCGACCACCCCTCCAGACGCTGGAGTTCTAGGCGCTTATTTGGACATGAAGGCCCCAGCAACCTGCCTGAAGGGACCATCACTTGAAGGAGTAAAAACGGGGTGACCAACTAAGTCATCAAACAGAAGTCTTCGATGTTAATTGCCGACCGCGTTAATTTCTGCTCTCGGTTCCGACCCCCACCATCGACAACGGTAAAACCTGGAAAGGTGCACCTCCTCCATACCACTTGCTCACAGACTCTCTAGTGGAGAAGAATACCGATCAGATATCAAGACAGAGGTGTGGCTATTTACGCACAGAGGAGAGGGAATGAGGGGTAGGCACCAAGGAGGATGAGCAACACACGGGATGAAGTATTAGCCCTGGAAGATGAAGTGGTCATTAATGCGGCAGGAGGATGCACAGAAAGGAAGCAGTGATACCTCTAGGAAGAGACAGTGGAGGCGGGGGGAGCGGGGGGCTCTCGGAGCGCTTGGAGAGGGTTTGGGATGTACCTACCCGTCGAAGCGGACGGTGCCCGTCTGCTGAGTCTGCACCCGGTAATGTTCTAACAGCAAGCGCACCACCTTAGCGTGCCCATTGCGGGCCGCGATGATGAGGGGCGTGGAGCGCTGCCCTCCCTGCTGGCTGACATAGCCCAGCAGATAGCGGATGTCGCTTTCAGACCGGTTGAGAAGCAAGGCGGCCAGGGTCAGCACCTTGCCCTCGCTGGCCGCCTTGTATACATAGCCAGCCAGGCCCTCCATGGCCGCCGCCAACTCCAACACCCGTTTGGTCGCCACCGCTGCTGCTGCCTTGCGCCCCCGGAGGCCGCGTTCGCCAGCGCTTCAAACCTGGGCCCTCACAGCCCATTCAACAGGGCGCCGTCGCCGCCGCCGCGCCCAGGCAGCAGCGCGGCCCGGGGAGGGCGGAGACGCAGAGGTGGCCGAATGCCGCAGGGGGCACGTCCGCGACCCGGTCCGGGCAGGGAGGAGGGCGGTCAGGGCCGCCCCCAAGGCCCTAGGCGCCGGCCCTGGGCCGAGGGGATCTCCATGGCGGCCGCCGCCCTGGGCCTCAGGCCGGACCCCTCCTTCCTGCGGGCTGCGACAGGCGCGTGCCCGAGCTACGGGTCGCCGGCGAGGTCCCTAGAGGACCGCTCGCGCCCGGGATGGCGAATGGTGGGCGCGTCTCCCTCGCCCCGGCCCGCCGGGCCTCGGGCCTGGAACCTCCTCGGCCTCCGCCTCCGCTCCGCGTCCTCCCCAGCTGGAGGAAACCCGCGGGCCCTCGCCCACCACAGCTCCGAAGCGCCAGACGCTGCCGAAGGCTTCGGAGCTCCACGCCTGGGGGGCCTCCGGAGCGAGGCGGAACGCTCCCGCGGCAGCAGCCCCCGAACTTGGGGCGGGCAGGAAGGCGCGCCTCCGCAGACTGGGCCGGGAGGGGGAGGGTGCGAGCGGGAGGGACGGTTAAGCCGGGTGTCTCCTCCAAAGCCGCCCGGCCGGCAAACGAGGCCTCGCTGAAGAAAGGTTCTACTGCGCCAAGTTGGCCCATCCCCAATTCGGGCCTGAATGTCCTCGTTGCCCTTGACGCCTGGAGCCTCCTCCTCGCCCCCACGCGGCCCAGGGGCTCCCTAGCAGGGAGAGGGACAGAGTCGGGGAGTTGAGGCGATACCACCGGTGGGCTAGGGGGCCCGCCCGGTTTTACCATAGATGGTGCGGGACTCCTCTCTGCCCTGATTGGGGACCCAGGGAAGGGGGGTTGCACGCACCCGACAGGGTCCGTTTTAAGAAAAGGGTGGCGTCTCTGAGTCCCCGAAACGTGAGAGGACTTGGGAGCTGGCACCAGGCTCGGAGACAAGATTGGAATTCCGGCCTATCCCTCCAGGAGAGGGGGATTAAGTGAGGAGGGGTAGGGGAGCTGCTCCCGCGGTGGAAAGGGACGAGGTGTCTGGAAGGAAGGCGAGGACTGTATTCAGACCGACCAGGACTCTGATCCAGAGTCTGACAGAACCTCCGTCTTCTCACATACCTCTCAGGATTGTTCAGATTTGAAAAGCTCATTTATCTGACGAATACTAGAGATCTACGCGCCAGGTTCTGCTTGGCACTAGAGATTCAGTGATAGACACAGTGCCTTCCCTTCTGGGGCTTGTGTTGTTGTGGGGAAGACAATGAACGAGTAAGCGAATACTAGACGAGACTGGTTGAGTCAGTATCACTCATGGGGGTGAGTGGGGGGGGGGCGGTGGGCCAATTCGTTTGAGTGGTCAGACAAGTCCTCCATGACAGGTAGAAACAAAGTGTATTCTGGGCAAAGGGGAAAGCTAGTACCAAAGCCCTGAAGAGGTCATAGGCTTCGTGAGCTCAGACACAAAGGTCTGTGTGGCTGCATCAGAATGGGCCCGAGGAAGAATGATGGGAGGTGGAGTCAGCGGGGTGCAGGTCACCCATGGCGAACTGTTTAAATTCGACTCTTAGGTGTGATGGGGCATTTGAACAGTTTTAAACAAGAAAGTCACAAGGTAAGGATTTATGTTTTAAGTTTCTTTATTTTGAGAGGAGGGAGAGACAATGAGCGGGGGAGGGACAGATAGGAAGGGGGACCCAGGATCCCAAGCAGACTCTGTCCTGACAGCACAGAGCCCAATGCAGACCTCAAACTCACAGACCGTGAGATCATGACCCGAGCGGAAGTTAGGCGCGTAACAGACTGAGCCACGCAGGTGCCCCACAATTTATGTTGTTAAAAAGATCTCTCTGGCTGCTGTATGGAGAATAAACTCTAGGACCCAATAGGAAGCAGGAAAGCCATTTAGGAAGAAAGGTCTTGGATTACGATGGTAGAAGGGGAGGTGATGAAGCTCCTGGGGCAGTCACAAAATGTGCAAACTCAATAGAGAAGTTTTCTCTCTCCCCCCGCCCCCCGATCCCCCAAAGGACAATATCTATCACAGAGAAAGAACAAATACATGTATTTGGTCCCAAGGGACCGCGCTGGGCTCAACAAGTGTACATATTCTGTTTAGCCCCCCCATCCCAATCCTAGTTGGTGAAGACCTCCCCTCAGTTACAGAGCTATTGGTGGGGTTTGGCCACTTCTCAAATTCTCTCCTCCAAGGACACCTTGATGGCTCAGTCAGTTAAGTGTCTGACTTCAACTCAGGTCATGATCTCACCGTTCACAGGTTCGAGCCCTGAATTGTGCTCTGTGCTGACAGCTCAGAGCCTGGAGCCTGCTTCGGATTCTGTGCCTCCCTCTCTCTGCCCTTCCCCTGCTCGCTCGCTCTCTCTCTCTCTCTCAAAAATAAATAAAACATTAAAAAATTTTTTTTAAAAAGAAAATGAGGGCTGAAGATGAGCTTCCACTGGTAGAGTCTGAAATAGCTAGTGGAAAAGAGGAGGAAGCAGGTTGGTTCTGGGGGTTCAGGATTGGCAGAATATCTAGTTCCTGACAGGCTGATGCAGGCTTTTTGGTTTCTGGGGACTTGGCAGTGACATATTCAGATGTGTGACCTGGGGGCTCCCTTCCAACTGGCTTCCTTCCTGAGCTCTGTAGAGCAACCAGGCTCCGCATCCCTTCTCTCCCCCAGAGCCAGCCTCTTGTCCTACATCATTTTTTTTTTCCCACCTGACTTTTTGAAGAAGGTGACAGACACAGGCCCCTTCTTCCCTTCAGTTTTGTTTTCTGAAGGAGACCTGATTCATCCATCTATTATTCACTGCTGAATAAGAGACTTCCTTCTTCCTCCTCTCACCCTACAAGATAAACTAGGGTTCATGCTAGTGCTGACACCTCAGCTTGGTGGTATTACTGGGTGGTTGCTAGGAGGGGTGACTGGCCCAAGAGTCATGTGAGAGAGGGGCTTGGAACTTGCACTGTGGGACCTCCGCCCCCAGATAGGACTATGCTTCTGCTCCAGCAGTCCAAGGAGTCTGACGCTGCTCTTTTCTTCTACATTTATCATAGTTGCCTCGTATAGGATTCTGGGCTCCCTTGGTTGCTCAATAGCCATTGGCTAACTGGAGACTATTTGGTTGCCTCTATTTACCTGGGCTTGGAGGGTGACCTTTCTGTGGTCAGGTTGTGCAAATCCGGAGGGAGGATGTGTAAACAGGACAAGGTTGCTTTCCCAAAGGCCAGAGCGCAGAAATAGTTCCTTGGGCTTCTGACCTATTCCCCACCCCCATGACAAAAAGCTACTGAGCAACTGAACAATAGTTATATATAACCACAAGTAGTAACAGCCTGATGGAGATCAATTTTTTTGCAACAAATGGCAATCTTCTACCTGGACCAAAGACAGAACTCACCTCCAGTGCTTCATCTCCTGGGGGATTTGGGAGGAGGCCTTAAAGCAGAATAAACTATACCTTCCCTCCCTGGAGCAGTCCTTTCCCCAAGCCAGGTTGACTTGGCCTTACAGCTCTGAGTCAGTGGAGTTTCTCAGATTTTGTATAAAGGATGACCCTTGGCATTGAATAGATCTGGGTTGGACTCCCTTCTCCATGGGCTAGCTGTGGCCTTGGGCAGATTTCTACAATGGAGTTAATACTTTTCTTGCAGGGTTGGCATGATGGCAACATGCAAGCTCCTTCACCCAGCCTGGTCCTGCAGAGGAGTGCAGGTCAGTACATATTAGTTCCCATTCTCCCTAGTTCCCATCTAACAGCCATCCTTCTATCGTGCCATTAATCTGTTCAAGAAATGACTTCCCACCCATCTGCATGTTCCCTGCAGGGATGCATTTGCTTCTGATAATGGAAAGTAAATCCACAGGGGCGCCTGGTTGGCTCAGTCGGTTAAGCCTCCAACTCTTGATTTTGGCCCAGGTCATGACCTGGCAGTTTCGTGCATTTGAGCCTGTCTGCACAGAGCCTGCTTGGGATTCTCTCTCTCACCCTCTCTCTCTGCCTCTCCCCCATTCGTGCTGTCTCTTGTCTCTCTCAAAATAAATAAATTAATTTTTTAAAAAAGAAGAAAGTAAATCCATATACTATGCAAAGGGGTGAGGAGGCTAATTAACAAGAGTTCGGAAATTCCAACAGAGACACAGAGGGAAGGCATCAGAAATCAGTGAGTGTGACAACCAAGAAACCACTGATGACCCTTCTCTAATTAGCCCAGAGGCCCGGTGGCCCATTGGCCTTTATCCCCTCTTCCTCCCACTCCTTACCTTTACCTGAGATGCAGATCTAATGATTCTCAAAAACAAAACCTAAGGTGAGAAGGGGGGAATCTAGTCTGCATTATTTTGCAAACTAATTCACCCCAGCAGACTTAGATTTACCAAGAGTAGATGGCGGTAGACACGTGTATCTGCTTTCTTCTAACGCCACTCCTCCCTGAATCATGACACCAATCAGGTATCTGGGATAATAGTAATACAAGAAATAACAATGCTAGCTCTTATTGAGTGCTTACTGGGTGCCAAGCATCAGAGCAAACACTTTAAACAAATTAGCGTGTCCATTTTGCACAAGCCTCTGAAGAATACCATTATTATCACTCCCATTCTTCAGATGAGGAAACTCAGATAGAGATCGCTTACCCATGGCCTCATAATCAGAGTGTGGTAAAACATCAGGGTTTGAACTCGGGCTGTCTAACCCCCACCCCCGTCCCTGCTACCAACCTTCTTCTGTGCCTCCATTTATCCCCTTCTGAGTAGCCCCCACCCAGCTTGCTCTCTGAAGGTCCCCAAGGCTTTCTCTGGTCCTGATCACCACGTCACCAGGGCCAACATGCCAATTGGCTAATCTGATCGGCCATTCTGAGCTAATGAGGGAGGACTAGACGAAGCCTTCCCCACCACCACCTCATAACACCCTGGATGCTCCTCGCTCATACTTAGGGACGCGGGTCCATCTCATCCTAGAGATCATGCTTGGTTTTGCCCTGAGCTTTATACCAGTTTACGCTTCTCTTGGGACCCTTCTTTCTGATAATAACCCATGTCTGTACAGCACTTCGTAGTCTACGAAGCACTTTCTGACCCACCTGATCCACCCGCCTCCTCCTAGGCTTCTTAACCACCTTCTGTAAGTGGGGTGGCACAGAGCATGGTGGTTCAGCACCGAGCTTTGGAACCCACTCTGCCAGCACCCCAGCTCTGCCACTTGCTAGCTGTGTGATGTGGGACAAGTTGCTTATCAACCTCTCCACATCTGTTCCTTTGTTTTCGAAATGAGGATAATAATAGTGCCTCTCCTATCTGGTTGTTGTGAGGGTTGAATGAAACACACACACACACACACACACACACACACACACACACACACAGAGCAAGCGAACTCAGTAAGTGTTGCCTATTGTTATCTCACTGGATCCTCCCCCAAACTCTATGGGAATAAACAGAGCAAGTCAGTTCTTGTCATCAGTAAAAATGAGTTTAAACTAGACCATCTCGAAGCTCTCTTCCAGCTCCATCAAGCTCTGAGTCTACCGTGAATCACATTGATTTATGGACACATCTTAGCTCTTCTACCCTGTAACGACCTCCTAAAAGCCCCGCCTTTAACAGAGGGCCTTGTCTACACTGGGCCAGGTCCTGCAGGTCAATGTTAGCATATAACAATAGTCCCTGCCTCACCCAGGCATTGGGATGAACAAATGAGAAATGCCTGTTGCAGCATTTAGCATAGTGCCTGGCACTAAGTAAGCTCCTAATAAATCATACTTACTACAGTTGCCGCATCTTACCGTGAGGCTCCCAACATGGCTGTTAAAAACATAGACTCTGGAACCACACTGCTTGGGTTCATCCTGGTGCCGACCCTGAGGGGACCTTGAGCGAGTTAATTAACCAAACGGGCTGCAGTTTCCCAATCTGTAAAATGGGCACGACGATAACAGCAGGTGCCTATTAAGGTTGTTGTGTACATCAAATGAGTTGTTATAAAAAAGGCACCCGGAACTGTCATATGCTTGCTGTATGTAAGTGCTTTTGTCATCATTTACAGATGACGAGACCCAGGCTCATAGACATGGAGTGACTATTCCAAGCAGCAGTGGAGTGGGGATCAGCATGTAACTAGGTCTGCCTGATTCCAAAGCCTCAATCCTAGTATTAGGTTAGGTTGCTGCCCCAGATGATCCAAATACATTTCAACAGGAGCCTTCATTAATGTTGGAGATTTCAGGAGAAGAGGACAGTGAGTTGGCACCAGAAGCTTCGGAGTGAGGGGGACCACAGGATGCCCTCAAATCGTACCGCAGGAAAAGCAGTCTTTTCCTCACATATGTCTGGCCATACGGCTTCAGCATTCCGTCAGGGCCACAGCCCCGAAGCCCATAACCATGGCGCCACCCACGCCTGCCCTCTAGCCTGGAACCTGCAACACAGCCCTCATTATGCCCTTTGATGTGACACTCAAAACTGAGCCCCTGCTCTTCAAGCCAGACAGGCCCTGGCCTTGGGGCTTTTTCCATTTCTGAGGCATGATTCAGCCCAGGAGACAAGACCAGACACCTTCGTTCAGAGGAAGGAGGGCTGGATGGTGCATGGAGAGGAAGAAAAACAGGACTGAGAATGGGGCTGCAGGGGGAGGGGGGGAGGAGCAAGCAGAGGGAGCCCACCTGCTCCAGAGCTGCACAGAACACGGCCACCCACTGACCAATTTATATTCCATGTAGGCAAATCTATTGATTTAAACGTGAATCCAACTGTGCTTCTAAATTCCCAGAAAAATACTGATAACATTTCACATTTACGTCATACAATGTGAGTGTCAAAACACTTTCACACAAAAAAACCTTAAATTTGAGTTGCTTTTTCAGATAATTTGCTTTTCTTATTACAAAGCAGCATATGCTTATTGAGAAATATAGGAGAAAAAATTTTAATGTAAATTTAAAAATTGCAAATATGTATGCGTTATACCACTAGCGATAACATTTTCAGCAGAGTTTTGCATAACTTAACATAAAATCACAGGCATTTTTTAATGTTACAAAATATTCTGCTCTGACAATTCACAATGACCGCATTTATCAGTATAGACGTGCCACAATTTCTGTAGCCATGCCTTAATTATTAGACATTCAAGATGTTTGCAAAAATACTATGATTATAAATACTGCCATGAACATCTTTTCAATTACATCTTTGTGTGTAGATCTGCTTATGTCCTAATACTAAATTTCTAGTAATGGATGTAGTAGCTCAAAGGATTTGAATATTTTTGAGTACATAAGGCCAAGTTACTCTCCAGGAAATATAGTTTACGCTCCCGCAGACAATGTGTGAGAGTATACCTCTCAAGTCTCTGTTTTGAGCCATGAGCCAGTGAGTTAGGTAACAAGCATATCACATGACAGATGAGAACTGAACACAAAAAGTTTAAGTAACTAGTGGGGCATTCACAGAGCTGAGACCCAAACTCTAGTCTCCTGGATTTGACACCAGGGCCCTTCCCACTCTGCCTTCTTGATGAGGAGAGTTCTGAACAGGTTTTCCTGAGTAATGGAGCTGTATAAAAATTTATTTTTATATCAATACTTGTTGGTGAAAATATTTGTTGGGGCTCCTGGGTGGCTCCGTCAGTTAAGCATCCGACTTCAGCTCAGGTCATGATCTCACGGTTTGTGAGTTTGAGCCCCGAGTCGGGTCTGTGCTGACAGCTTGGAGCCTGGAGCCTGCTTCGGATTCTGTGTCTCCCCGTCTCTTGGCCCCTCCCCTGCTCATGCTCTGTCTCTGTCAGAGAGACACATTATTATCTCAATAATAAATGTTAAAAAAAAGTTTTTTTTTTTTAAAAAAGAAAGTATTTGCTTAAATCTCCCATTTCTTGACCTTATTTGTGCCATGGACTCCTTTGGCAATCTGGTTAAGCCTACCAACCCTTCTCGGAATTATGTACGTATATACATGTATTAAATAAAATAAGGAAATCGGTTATTATGTTATTTTATTTTATTTTATGTATTGTATTGTATTGTATTGTATTGTATTGTATTGTATTATATGTAATCTCTATATCCCATGCGGGGCTCAAACTTATGACCTGGAGATCAAGAGTCATATGCTCTGGGGCACCTGGGTGGCTCAGTTGGTTAAGCATCTGACTTCGGCTCAGGTCCTGATGTCGCTGTTCATGAGTTCGCGCCCCACATCCAGCTCTGTGCTGACAGCTCAGAGCCTGGAGCCTGCCTCAGATTCTATGTCTCCCTCTGTCTCTGCCCCTCTCCTCCCCACTCCCCGGATCCCCTCTCTCAAAAATAAATAAACATTAAAAAAAAAAAAAAAAAAAGAGTCACCTACTCTGCTGACTGAGCCAGCCAGGAACCCCTGTATCTGCTCCTTTGTAAACGCATTAATACCAAGTCTAGTACTGCATGTTGGAGAGGCAGTCCACACGAGTCCTGAGTGTCCCTGTACATTCTTTCTGAGTGTGCCAGACCGCAAGGCTTATCCCTTGCTCGATTCTGAGCAGCATCAGTAGCATCAGTAGCTGGTCACTTAGGCAACCAGTCTAGCTTATTTTCTGCTTGCTACATTTGTCGCTTGCTCAAAGAGTGCACCGGCCCTGGGGCCTAAAGTCCTGTCTTTTAACAAAATCTGCTTCACGTGCTCCTGTGACCTGGTCCCGCATGCCTGGTGGAAATAGAAATTAGGGAAACAGCACAAATCCACTGACACTCTGGCTCTACCCCTTTTGCCGTAACTAATACAATCTTTCATCTCAGATCCAGGACTTTTGTGACTTCTGCCATGATCCATGAAACTGTGGCAAGCTGACTTGGTAGCTTGTAAGTCGGGCAAAATCTCAGAGCCTTCACAGCTCTGACCCCACATTAATTTCAAAGTAGTGGTAAGCATAAAATGATATTTTGAGATATAGGCAACAGCTGTTACTCAGACCAAAAATACCTGTCATTTTTACCAGTGACAAATGGTCATAATTGTTACTGGTGACATGGCTACAGTCACTGGGATTTGTTGCTTATATTCATAGTTAAAGGAAATGCTAAATTTCAGTTACAGGTTTAGGAAAATAAATGTCAGGGTTTTTTTCCTCATTTGAGTTCACAGATCTTGTCTGCTGCCGGCTTCCCAAAAGAACACCAGCAAAACCTGTTGATCAAGCAAAGTAAGGCTATTAGGTATTTACTGCAGCAAGGGAAAATAACACCTTGACTGAGATTTGGTAGTATCTTAGAAAGGGGATTTCAAGAAAAGAGATTTGTAGGATTTGGGGGTCTGGGCTCACATGATTTAAGGTTGTTTTTCAAAGCAAGAAATTGATGGGGATTGGGCACAGTTTAGCATACACAGCCCCAGAGAAGCAAGGGTCTTAAAACAAATCTTGATAAATAGACTTTGTCATTATGGTGAGCTCTTTGCCTGTGTGTGCATTCTGTGGTCTTGACAGAGCAGTCATCTGTCCTCTCCCAGATGAGCAAACGATTTGCCCAGATAAATTAATTTCTTGAGCTAGCAGTTAATCCATTTATCTTCCTGGGCAAGAATTTTCTGGAACAGTTGCATCATGTTGATATGGGTGGTGTCAGTTCTTACTCAACAAGACCAACTTCTTAGACTGAAATCCCTTTTCTCACAAAAGTGGAGGCCTGCCTCCTTTTGCCTCCTTTTGCCTATTTTTGCTGTCTATCCTTTCCATACTGTGAGTTTACCATAGGTGAGGGTTAAATCTTATAGTCCCAGAGGTGGAATTAGTTTGCTTTCCATATATTTGTATTCAAAACATTTAATATGTACTATTTGTAACATTTGCCTTTGTTAATATTGCCTGCTTTAAAAAAAAAATTAATATTGGGCTGCCTAGTCAATTAAATGTCCAACTCTTGATTTCAGCTCAGGTCATGATTCCAGGGTCATGGCTTTAAGCCCCACGTCAGGCTCCGCACTGAGCATGAGGCCTGCTTAAGATTCTCTCTCTTTCCCCCTCTGCCCCTGGCCCCAACTTGCACACACACTCTCTCTTTCTCTCTCTCTAAAATAAAAGAAAAAACCTTCTAATGGGGTGCCTGGCTGGCTCATTTGGTAGAGCATGTGACTCTTGATCTCAGGGGTTGTGAGTTCAAGCCTCATGTTGGGCGGAGAGATTAGTTGGAAAAAAAAAAAAGGAAAAAAACAACCACCTTCTCTTGACTCACAGCTATTGATTCTTTTTCCTCTTTGCTCCTTGTTTACATTAAAATTCCTACAAAGAACAATCTGTACCTATTATTTCTAATTACTCTCTTTTCATTCTCCTTTTGAAATAAACTCTTATCTGGAAAAATTCAAAAATTCAAAAATGAACAAAAATACAGAGAATTGTAGAGTATGCATCACCCAGATTCATCATAAGCTCATAGTCAGTCTTGGTTCATCCACACCCCATCCCAGCACACACTCCCACTGTGTCATTTTGAAACAAATCTCAAACGTTGTATCCCTTCACCAATAATTATTTTAGCATATCTTTAGAAGATAAGATTTTTTAACCTAACTATAATGCCACAAATCTTGAAAACAATACCTTAATACCTAAAACATCATGTGATAAAATAGCACAATATTACAGTGCCTTAAAATTAACAATAATTTCTTGGGGCAGCTGGGTGACTCCGTTGGTTAACCGTCTGACTTCGGCTCAGGTCATGATCTCCTGGTCTCTGAGTTCGAGCCCCACATCAGGCTCTGTGCTGACAGCTCAGAGCCTGGAACTTGTTTCAGATTCTGTGTCTCCCTCTTTCTCTGCCCCTCCCCTGCTCACACTCTGTCTCTCTCTCAAAAATAAATAAATATTAAATTTTTTTTAAATCAACAATAATTTCTTAATGTAATTAAATATTGAATCAGGGTTCAAATTCCCAGCTGTCTCGTAAATAATAGCACATTTTCGTTTGCTTGTTTGAGTCAGGATGTTAAAATGCCCATATATTGCATTTGGTTGCTATGAACCTTAAATTTATTTTAATTTAGAGATCCCTCCACCACCCTCTCTCTCTTTTTTTTTTTTTTAATTTATTTATAGAAGAAATTAGGTCACTTGAGTTTCCTAGAGTCTGGATTTTGTGATCACATCCCCTTGATATTTTGCTTAACCTGTTCTTATCTCTATTTTTTTCTGTAACTTGGTAGTTGGCAGGTAGACCTGGTGACTTGATCAGATTCAAGTTTAGATGTTAGGTAAGTAGAGTTCAGAGATAGAGCAATGATCTCATATCGGGGGGACCACGATGTCTAGCTATCTCTTTCTCACTTTGTCTCTCTTTTGCAATCTTTGGTGATCATTATCTTTGTGGGTATTTTCAATGGTTACATTGTTCCTTCTCCATTTAACAATGAGAATACTTTTATAAAGAGAAATTTCCTCTCATCGACTATTTGGCTATCCTGATATACAGTTTACATAGAAAAGGCAGGGGGCACCTGGGTGGCTCAGTCAATTAAGCATCTGACTTCGGCTCAGGTCATGATCTCACTGTTCATGAGCTTGAGTCCTGCGTTAGGCTCTGTGCTGACAGCTCAGAGCCTGAAGCCTGCTTCAGATTCTGTGTTTCCCTCTGTCTCTGACTCCCTCCCTGTCTCTGTCTCTCAAAAATAAATACACGTTAAAATTTTTAAAAACAAAAAAAGAAAAGGCAGGTCACATTTGATTCCTTTTGTTTTCATCTGTTTGTTTTCAAAATAGTGAATTGTTTCCTTAGTATCCTTCAAAGCTGAATTTTGAAACTGTGGGAGGCTTTTTTTTTTTTTTTAATGTTTATTTATTTATTTTTGAGAGAGAGAGAGATCAGGAGCAGGGGAGGGGCAGAGAGAGAGGGAGAGAGAGAATCCCAAGCAGGCTCCAAGCTGTCAGTGCAGAGGCTGATGTGGGGCTCAGACTCACAAACTGTGAGATCATGACCTGAGCTGAAATCAAGAGTCCAACATTTAACTGACTGAGCTACCCAGGTGCCCCTAAAATTTGGGGAGTTTTTATGGTGTCATTACAAACTCCTGGACTTAAACATATTTTACATGCTTCCACTCATTTTTATTGACGGAAATTCCATTTCTAATCTGTCATATTGTCAAAGATCAAAGTTTGAAAACACACAAAGGCTGTGCAAAATGGTTCAATCTCTATGGACAACAGTTTGGCAATATTTAACAAATTATAAAATGTACATTTCCCTTGACCCAACATTTTACCTTTAAGAGCATGACCTATAGATACACACACATGCACAAAGTGATCATGTACAAAGATATGAATTGCAGCCTTGTTTACTTTAGCCAAAATTTGGAAAGAGATATTTGTACACCCATGTTCATAGCAACATCATCCACAGTAGCCGCAAGGTGGAAGTAACACAAATGTTCCTGGATGGGTGAATGGATAAGGAACATGTGGTGTATATACATACAGTGGAAAGTTGTTCGATATTAACAAGGAAGGACATTCTGACACATGCCACCACGTAGATGATCCTTAAGAACATTATGCTAAATGGCACAGCCAGTCACAAAAAGACAAATGCAATACGACTTCAGTCAAACTCCTAGAAACAGAAAGCAGGACGGTGGTTGCCATGCCTGGCAGGAGGAAAAAAATGGAAGAAAGGTAGTGTTTGATGAGTATGGAGTTCCAGTTTTGCAAGATGAAAAACGTCCGGGCCTCGTCGCACAGTGCTTGCTCCCACAGCACACACACTAAAATTGGAGCCACTGGTTGCACAACATGACTGTGTTATAGCCCTACTGAGCTGTACAATTAAAATGGTTAAGATGGTAAATGTCATGTGATACGGTGTTTCCAATTACAAATTAAAAACTTTTTTCCACCGTTTAAAAATGTAAAGAAAACTTTAAGGTTTAAATTATTAGCATGAATTTTACCATTCTTTGTATTGTGCTGTGCCAGTTTTGGGGTTTTTTTGTTGTTGTTGTTTTATGTTTTTTTTTGGGGAGGGGAGCAAGTCAGCAAGAGAGAGAATGCCACAGAAGTGGGGCTTACCAGAAGTGGGGCTTGTGTTCACTGGAAGCGGGGCTCCAGCTCACCCCATAGGGACTCGGGCTCAGGAACGGTGAGATCATGACCTGAGCCGAAGTCCGGTGCTCAACCAACTGAGCCACCCAGGTGCCCCTGTGTAGTGCCAGTTGTAAATGCAAATATCATAGTATTTAATTCGCATGTGGAATCAGAAATTGCACAATTTTCATGGTGTGGCTTATCTCTAGGGAGTGCGGTGAGCAGTCCAGAAGAGACAAACACAAGAAAACCTGAGGAAGGTTGGGGAGGGGTATTGCCCCCCCCACCCCCCCCACCCCCCACCCCCCCCCCCCGCCTCCCCTTCCCCCTAAGCTCAAAGCCAGACTAGGGCATGCTTTCTTTTCCAGCCCAGACCTGTGTGCTCCCGCCAGCCGCCAACGACGGTGCCACACCCTGGCCGAGTCTGGAGAGAGTCCGGCCAGTCGTCTCGCCTTCCTAAGGCCCGCTGCCCAAACCAGGCAGACAGGCAACTCCCAACGGTACCGTCGCCTCCGTGGGGCGCCAGTTGTGCTCCATCCCTGGGTAGGAATATGGACAAGAGACCCCGGCACTGCCAGCCCCGGGAATGGATGGCCCCCACCGCACCCCGCCCTGCCCCTCCCCACGACCCTGCCCAGGACCCTTCGCCCTTGGCGAAGGTGGCAGCAGTCACAGAGCAGGGCTACCGCTATGGCCACAAACCATGAAGCTGGCTCTATGCAGGGATCACAAGCGTTGGTGGCAAAATCTCACGTAGTGCTGTCCAGTGGAAAAACAATATGAGCCACATAGTACGTCATTTCAAAATTTCTAGTAACCACATGAAAAAGGAAAAGGAGGGGCGACTGGGTGGCTCAGTCCGTTGAGCCACCGACTTCGGCTCAGGTCATGATCTCGCAGTTCACGAGTTCGAGCCCTGCTCTATGCTGACAGCTCAGAGCCTCGGATTCTGCGTCTCCCTCTCCCACTGCCCGCCTCGCTCACATGCTCTCTTTCCTTCTCTCTCAAAAATAAATAAACATAAAAAAAGTAAAAGGAAACAGATGAAATTAATTTCAATAGTACATTTTATTTAGCATATCTAAAACATAATAATTTCCGCAGGTAATCACTGTGAACAATTATTAACAGGCACTCAACTTTTTTTTTTTTATACCAAGTCCTCAAACTTCAGAGCTATTTTACACTTAGGGCACATCGCATTCCAAGCACTCAACTGCCACATGTGTGGCCGGTGGCTAATGTAGTGGACAGGGCAGGTCTGCAGAATGAAAACAGAAGTAGGAGGTGGCTGGGGTACCATGTGTGCTGTTGCCCCTGGTGGCATAACATTGGCCGCTGAAACAAACATCTACCAACATTTGTCAGTTACATCACATGAAGAAGCTCTGCGGCACCGGAATTCCTGTGAGTGTTTCCGATGACTATTACGTTGCTATTTTAACACTGTTAATGAAAATTTAAGTATCCCTGTATATAACAGTGCCATCCGGAAATTCATTACACAGTGGTTCTAATGCCGGTACTGAAAAACATAGCCCCCGATCAATAAACATAGAAGGGGCAATTAGATGTGTCAGTTGCCATGAAGGAGGCCGAGTAGTTGATCTCATGCTCCATATTGTTAATTTAGGGATGAACGCCTTGGGAAGTATTGGAAAATTCTGAGAAATCAAAATCAACATTCAAGCAGACACACTTTTAACTTTGCAAAATGGTTACATAACCAGGCAAAAAGAAAGGAAAAAACAAAACCTGGCCACCTCACCTCAAGACGCTAGCCAGAGTTCTGTGCACCTGCGCGATCCTGGTTGTGCGTGTAAACACTCTGAGAATCACCTTGTGGGGTAGTTGCTGCAAGAACGCTGCCTTGAGGTAGTGTTTCCGTCTTCACCAGCCTTCTCCTTTTAGGAGGTACTTTACTGACGGACTAGCCTGTCATGTAGTGGTGAAAGAGGGTAACTACAGGCCACTCTATAAAAAGCTTCATGTCTAGTATTTGATACATCAAAAGAGTAAATGCAGCATAAAATAAACTCCTGGAGACCCACCGTTCAAGTGAAGAACATTATCTATTGATGCATCCACCTGTACGCCTCTTTCCTATCTTGCCCTGCCTCCTAACCAGAGGTAACACTAGCTTGAATTTTATGTTGACCATTTTTTTTAATTTTTAAAAATATGTAGCTTTATCATATGTGTATGCATCCCTAAACGAAATATTTTTTAGTTTACTTGTTTGAGCTTTATAAATGTGGAAACATGACTTTATTTTTTTTTTAAGTAATAAACTTATTTTGTAAGTAACAAACTTATTTATTTTGAGGCAGGGGGAAGGGCAGAGAGGGAGGGATAGAGAGAATCCCAAGTAGGCTCCACACTGTCAGCAAAGAGCCCAGTGTGGGGCTCGAACCCACAAATCATGAGATCAGGACCTGAGCTGAAATCAAGAGTCAGACACTCAACTGACTTAGTGGTCTCATGACCACTCTGTGGTATCATGACTTTATGTAGTTTTCTGCAACTTGCCTTCTTCATACATTGTATTTGACCAGGTTATGTATGTAGCTGTAGTTCATTTCACTATATGAATATATCGCTTTTTGATTTATACATTCTCCTGTCAGTGGCCATTTGGTGGTCTCCAATTGTTTTGCTGTTGTAAACATTGTACGGCAATGAATATTCTTATGCATGTGCAAGAATCTCTGTGTCATATATTTAGTTCAACTTTACAAAATATTGCCAAAGTGTCTCTCACAGTTGTACCAATGTACAATTCTAAGAGTTAATTCAAATAATCTAATTTGTGGATTCTTTTAGTTTGCTATGTATGCAATACATTAGCCGCAAATAATGACCGTATTATTTCCGTCTTTCTCCTTATATCTGTCCTATACTTGCCCTATTGAGCAGATGTCTTGTTCTGCTCTAAAAGGAACAGTAGCTTTCAATGATTCACTATTAACAGTGATGACTATTATAGGCTTTTTTAGAAAAGACAACCTTTGAATGTTAGGAAGTTTCGTTTTATTCCTGTTTTACTAAGAGCTTTTTGCATGATTGGATGTTGACTTTTACTGAATGCCTTTACTACATCCACTGGGATAGATAATCATATAACTTCTCCTTTAAGCCATTAACGTGGTGAATTAAAGTCACGAGTTTTTAGGTTAAATCATCCTAATATTCTTGGGATAAATCCAGCTTAGTCATGATGAATTATCTTTATCATACACTGGTGGACTTGATTTGCTAATATTTTGTTTATAACATTTCCGTCTATGTTCAGGAGGGATTCTGGTCTGTTATTTTCTTTCTCATACAGTCCTTCATTGATTCTACTTCAAGGTTGTACTAACCTCATTTGAGTTGGGGAGTATTGCTTCTTTTGATAGTCTTTGTAAGAGTTGTTATAAAATTAGGGTAATTTATCCTATGAAAACCTGCTAGGAATTGCCTAAAAACCAGCTAAGCTGCTGCTGCTGCTGCTGCTGCTGCTGCTTCTTCTTCCTCTTCTTCTTCTTCTTCTTCTTCTTCTAAAGCTGCTGATTCAATTTCTTTAATACCATTGGAAACTCAGCTTCTCTTGTTACTTCTTTGACAAATTATATTTTTCTAGAATTCTTTCCCTTTCGGGGTGCCTGGCTGCCCAGTAGGAGAAGTGTGCAACTCTTGATCTCGGAGTTGTGAATTCGAGCCCCACGTTGGGCATAGAGATGACTGAAATAAATAAAACTTAAAAAAATATATATAGAAATGTTTCCCTTTCTAAGAAGTTTTCGAATTCACTGATCTAATGTTATCCGTGATATGTTCATCTTATGTTTTTAACTTCTTCTGTATTTGTCGCTTTCTTCTGTTCTTTATTTCAATTACTGCCTACTTTTGCATGCTATTACCCTCTTTCTGACTGAATCTTTCCAGAGGGTCTATTTTATCTGGCATTGGCTTATTGATCATCTCTATTGTACATTTGCTGTCCCTGGCATTAATTTTTGCTCTTTATTTTTTCCTTGTGCTTTGAGTTTATTCTACGAAGTTTTTTTTTTTCTTTTATCTTTTCCTCTTTCCTTTCTTTTCTTATTTATTCAGAAAGAGAGAGTGCGCATTAGTGGGGGGAGCAGCTGAGAGAGGGGAAGAGCGAGAACTCCAAGAAGGCTCTGCATGGACAGTGCAGAGCCCAACACAGGGCTCAAACCCATGAACCGGGAGATCATGACCTGAGCCGCAATCAAGAGTCAGATGCTCAACTGACTGAACCACCCAGGTGCCCCTCCTCTTTCCTTTCTTTCCCTTCCTCTCCTCTCTCCTCTAGCTCACTAATTTTCAGGGTTTTTTTCCTAATGTAAGTATCTAAAACTATAAATTTCCCTATGCTTACCATTTTTGCCACATCTACCAGTTTTGATATGTAGAATTTTTATCACATATCATATTGTTGTCTCTATGCACTGTTCAATTTCTATGATGAATTCTTACTTGACTCATAAATTATTTAGAGGTGCACTTTCTAATTAATTTCCAAAACTGGGGGGGGGGGCGGAGTATCACTTTTCTTTCTGTTGCAGACTTCTAGTTTAATTGCATAACATAGATCTATGATCATAGGTCATAAAATGTGGTTTATGTAAGCCACATGACTTGAATGTGTTGAAACTACCCGTATGGTCTTTTATGTGGTCAATTTTTAGAAGTGTTCCGTGTGGCGGTGCCTGGGTGGCTCAGTTGGCTAAATGTCCGACTTCAGCTCAGGTCACGATCTCACGGTTCGTGAGTTCTAGCCCTGGTTGTCAGCACAGAGCCTGGAGCCTACTTCAGATTCTGTGTCTCCCTCTCTCTCTGCACCCCTTACCCTGCTCACTCTCTCTCTCTCTCTCTCTCTCTCTCAAAAATAAATAAAAACATTTTTAAAAAATTAAGAAATGTTCTGTGTGTACTTGAAAATAATGTCTATTCCTTGATGGATGGATGCAGAGTAATTTGTAAACATCCACTAAGTTGGGCTGCTTGGCTATATTACTCAAATCTTTCCTGACTTATCAATAATTGAAAGCATTGTACTGAAATCTCCCACTCTGTTAGCGGATTACTCAATTTCTCTCCATAGTTTTATAAATTTTTATTTTATATATTTGGGTGCTATTTTAATAGGTACCCACAACTTTAGAACTATTATATCTTCCTAATGATGTAAACCTTTTATCGTCATAATGATAAAAGGCCCTAGTAATACTTTTTGCCTTATATTCCATTTTGTCTAAAATCAATATAATTACACCTGCTATCTTTTACTTAGTATATGGCTGGTATATCTTTTTAAATCATTTTACCTTCATCCTTTCTGTGTCCTTTTACTTTAAGTGTGTCTAAGTTTGTTTGTTTGTTTGTTTAGGTGAGTTATATGCCCAATGTGGGGCTTGAACTCACAACCCTGGGATCAAGAGTCATATGCTGTACCCATTGAGTCAGCCAGGCACCCCTAGGTGTGTCTAAATTTTTTTAAATGTAGGTCTGAGAATCAGTCTTTTAATAGGTGGTTTAATCTACTTATACTCCCAGTGGTTACTGATGGTATTTTCATTTCTACCATCATTTTACTTTCTATTTGTTCTTTTCTAAACTTCTTTCTTCCCCCCCTTTTTTTTCTGCTAAATTGAGCTGTTGGGTTTTTTCTTTCTTATTCTGTCTTCTCCTCTACTGGTGTGGAAGTGATACTTTCTCTGGGTTTAGTGATTACCCTTGAAATTTTACCATGCACATTTAACAAAGTCTGAAGTAAATCAGTCCCTGAGCCTTCTCAGGAAAAATACAAGGAAGTTCACTGACTCTCATCATCCTCCCCTCCCCTCCCCTATGAATCATTATTATCCAGCCTTTGTTCCTGTCCTTTGTCAAGCCCACATATCATATACCATCATCATCTTTCATTATATTTATGCAGACAGTGTTTGTTTGCAATTATCTACATGTTTACTAATTTCTTTGCTCACAATTTCTTCTTGCATTTTTAGACCTTCCTTCTGGGATCATTTTCCTTCTTCCTGAAGTACATCTTCTAGATGTACTTGTTTTAGAGAAAGTCTGTTCATGGTAAAATTCTCAGGTTTTTTTCCTAAAAATATCCCTGGTACACTTTCATGTTTCTATTTGACACTCATTCTTGAAACGTAATTGTGCTGGCTACACAATTCTGGGTTGATGGCTATTTTCCATCTTCTTGTACTTTGAAGATGTTTTTCTATCTTATAGATTCATGTTCCTGTTACCATCTTAATTGTTGTTTCTTTGTAGTTAATTTATCTTTCCTCTCTAGCTGCTTTTAAGATCTTTGCCTGTAGTGTTCTGTGGTTTCTCTACAATATGTCCAGGTATGGGTTTCTTTTTTTTTTTTTTTTAACCTATTTGATGTATGTGTTTCTTCTGTCCATAGGTTCACATCTTTCATCAGTTCTGGAAATTTGTAGTCATTATTAGCTTTTCAAATACTGCTTCTCCTTTACTCTCCCTTTTCTCTTCTTCTGGGATCCTGACTGGATATTTTTTAGACCTCCTCATTCCATCCTCCCTTCTCTTAACCCTTCCTTCGTATTTCTCATCTCCTTGACTCCGTGTGCGGCATTCGAGGTCATTTTCTCAGATATGTCTTCCAGTTCACTAATTCACTATTCAGCTGTTTAATCTGTTGTTGAGCCTATCCACTGAATTTTTAATATCAACAATTAAATTCCATTTGCTTCTTTTTTGGAGATGTCTAGATATTTGCAATAGTCTCTTTACCTTGCTTATTTTTTTTTAATGACAGTCTTATTGAGATATAATTCACAAACCATAAGATTCATCCTTTGGGATGAATTCATTGTGGGTTTTTTTATTTTTAATTTTTTTATGTTTATTTATTTATTTATTTATTTATTCATTGAGAGAGAGAGAGAGAGAGAGAGAGAGAGAGAGAGAGAGAAAGCACAAGCAGAGGAGGGGCAGAGAGAGAGAGAGAGAGACAGAGGACCCAAAGTGGACTCCACGCTGACAGCAGCGAGCCTGATGTAGGGCTCAGGCTCACAAACCGTGAGATCATCACCTGAGCTGAAGTCAGTCTCTTAATCAACTGAGCCAACCAGGCGCCCTCATTCTGTGTGTGTGTGTGTGTGTGTTTTAATTTTAATGTTTATTTATTTTTGAAAGAGAAAGGAAGCGAGCACGAGCAGGAGAAGGGCAGAGAGAGAGGAGGAGAGAGGATCCAGAGCAGGCTCTGGGCTGACAGAAGAGAGCCCTATGCGGGGCTCCAACTCATGCACCATGAGGTCGTGACCTGAGCTGAAGTAGGACACTTAACCGACTAAGCCACCCAGGTGCCCCCAATTCATTGGTGTTTAATATAGTCACAGAAGTTGTGATACTATTACCACCATCTACTTCTAGAATATTTCTGTCACCCCAAGAAAGAAATCCCATGCCTGATTGGCAGTCACTACAAACTTCCCTCCACCCCCTCCCCCGGAAACCACTAATCTATTTTCTGTCTCTATAGAGTTGCCTATACTGGACATTCCATAATATTTCTAAGGTTCATCTATGTTGTAGCGAGTATCAGTACGTCATTCCTTCTTGTACCGAATAACAGTCCATTATATGAATATACCACATGTTGTTTATTTATTTACTAACTAAACTGATGGAAATGTAGTCGATGGAAATCTGGGCTGCTTCTGCTTTTGGCTATTATGAGGAATGCTGATACGAGCATTCATTTACCAGTTTTTGTGTGGATGTATATTTTCATACTATAAGACATATAAAAACCTAGAGGGCTGAGGGAATGTACCCAAGGAACACAAACTTTGAAGGGGGGCACCCGTCCCAAAGCTGAGGTTCAGACCTCACTAAAGAAGATGTGGTTGCAGCCCACTGGATGGCAGAGAAGACTGCAAGGTGGCTTGGGTCACAGCCTGTCCTCAGTCTCTGGAAAGGCAAGAAGTAACCTCCTGGGACACAGATGAGCTTCTCTCAGGGGACAGGTAGACAGGCACACAGGTGCACGGAAGCAGTGTGGGTACCGTGGCTGGATGGAGGCCCAGAGCATCTATTATCCATGTGAGAGGGCCACAGGAAGGTGATCACCAGGCTGGACAGGGGCTACAAGTTCACTGAGACTGTGCATTCTGGGACACCACACCACTGGAAGTCCTCTCATCAAGACTACCCTCCAAAGGTATAGCTCCGGAACCAGCAGAAGCCCCTTCCTCCCCTAATGTCTTTCCAGCGCCTCCTACTGAAAAAACTTATCATGCTCATTGTAAGGTAATCTGTCTCAAGGAATGTTGCCCATTATCCTACAGGAGGTATTGGTAACTGAATTTGGAGCTGACGGTCCATAAATTCATGATTGGCACACCAAGTACCTAAGTTTTGAATACAGGGAAAAAGAAGTTTATATGACCATCGGATCGGTAAGGGAAGTAAAAAGAAAGGGGACTTCAACTGTAACTTCCCTCTGTAGCTCCCACGTGAGTGGCTCTCAAGGTTTGCTCTGAGTCCACTCTAATCTCAGGAGCCTCTTGAAAGCACCTGCCCACTCTTTCCAGCTGCCGCACATTGCTGGGGATTCTCAAGCACACCCAGAAGCTGATGTGAGCTCACGTCTGCCCATAAAGTCAGTCTGCAACACCTCTGGAGAACTGTGCCCTCTCCCTTTCACCTGCCTTCCCAGCCTCTCACAAGGGCCTCTGGAATGCCACAGGGCAGAGGGTTCTGGGAAATGTAGTTTCTGCTTCTCCGTGCCACAGAGGAGACCTCAGAAGGTGGAGACAGTGACAAGACACAATCCCTTAGAGACCTGAGCTAAAGCAGAGTCTTGAGTCAGATCCCCCACATTGACACTTGTCCAAGGGAGGCTTCCCAGTAACCGCTGAAATGGGCATTTGCCCTCAGGGTCACCCACCCTTCCCTTTGCTTTCCAGTCAGGCTCCCCTACTGATCTCAAGTCCGGGATGTTTGGTTTGATGGATTTTAGTGCTGAGGGACCTTGGAGATTTCCCCTACTCTCTGCACAGCCAACAATACATTAAAAGTTTTTGGGTTCCCCCACTCCCCAGGATCCAGTTGGTTTTTAGGGAGGGAGCCCTTCAGAGAATCTAGTCCATCACACTGCCAAAAGCAGATGATCCAGGCTACTTTTTAATAGGATAATTCTAACTCTGAACCCTCCTTTAAAGTCAGTGGAGTACTTTTGATGCCATTGCTGGCAACAGAAAAAAAACTAAGAAAGAAGTGATTCAAACTTGTGGCTGTTTCCCAGAGGCCTTTGAGGATCTGATGAAAGGAAAAAATATATCCTCAACACATGTTGCGTACAATTTCAGGTGGTTTAAAGACCCCTGATGCGCATTCTCAGACCCTAGTCACGGAGAGTAAGAACCTGACCAAAGAGAAATAAGGTCCCATACAGAAATCTCCGCCCAGCTTTTATAAAGAGGACAAAGCCATTGGGATTTTTCTCCCAATGCTTTTCTAAACACAAATAAAAGCATCCATTGAATCATCTGTCAAGGAGCAATGACAATCCCCATGGAGTGGTTGGGCAGGGACAGTAAGGTTGCAAAAAGTATTAGTTCCGTATACACTATCCGGGTACAGCCCAACAAATGTTTACTGACTGCGTAACTGAGAACCGGTTCTGGTTAATGGGATCCAGCTTTGTCTGCTGGGTCCACTTAGAATTATGACTTGCCCATTGTTCAGTGGGGGATCCTGTAGCCAAACAAATGAATAGTTAATTGGAAGTCAGGCAACTAGGGCTTTTTGCTTTAGGTGGAAACTTAATTCCCAGACAATCCATACATTATGTACAGACTGCCTTGACCTGCTTCTACGCTTGGCACTCAAGCCAGGGCCCAGCACAGGAAGATCATGGAAGGGGGGTGGGGATGAGAGCGAGGGTGGGGGTGAGTGACCCAATTTAGAGCTTCCCTCTCACACTGCAGGGATGAGGAACCTCCAGGCCATCGGAGTTGAACACACAACACTTGATTGATCATTAGGATATCGCTGTGGTTGCCTCTCCTACAGTCCAGAAGGTAATCTTTCGGAACTCCTATGCGAAGCAGAGTTCAGCTGCCTTCAGAAGGAGTTTGCAGTTTCTTATAAAGTGAACTAGGCATTTACAATATGACCCAGCCATGCCATTTACCAAAGACGTACTTATCTAAAGAAATGAAACATCTGTCCACACAAAGACTTGTACCTGAATGTTCCTGGCAGCTTTATCATGATAGCCCCACACTGGAAACAGTTCAAACGTCCTTCAACTGGAACATGGATTAAGAAAACTGTGGTACATCCAGACAATAGAATTCTGCTCCATAATAAAAACAACGGAACTCTTGATATATATGATATGAATGAACCTCAAAAGCATCACACTAAAGCTAGATGATTTATATTTATATGGAATTTAAGAAAAGACAAAATTATATGGGCACCTGGGTGGCTCAGTTGGTTAAGCGACTGACCCTTGGTTTTAGCTCATGTCATGATCTCACAGCTCCTGGGTTCGAGCCCCACATTAGGCTCTGCGCTAACAGCACACAGCCTGCTTGGGATTCTGTCTCCCTCTCTCTGTATCCCTCCCCCACTTGCTCTCTATCTCTCTTTCTAAAAATAAACAAATAAGCATAAGAAAAGAAAAGACAAAACTATAATGACATAAAGAAGGTCAGTGGTTTTCAGGGTTTGGGGGTGGCAGGAGGGAGTGACTACAAAGGGGCACAAGGGAATTTTCTGAGATGATGTGATTATTCTGTATCATGACCGTGGTGGTGGTTACATGAAAACATACACTTACAAATCGCATTGAATTGTGCTTAAAATGAAACAATTTCATTGTGTGTAAATTGTACCTCAATAAAGCTGATTTTAAAAAAAAATTAGGTGGGGGCACCTGGGTGGCTCAGTCAGTTGAGCATCTGACTTTCGCTCAGTCATGATCTGACTGTTCGTGGGTTCGAGCCCTGTGTTGGGCTCTGTGCTGACAGCACGGAATTGGCTTCAGATTCTCTCTCTCTCTCTCTCTCTCTCTCTCTGCCCCTTCCTCATGCTCTCTCTCAAATATATTTTTTATTTTTTTAATGTTTATTTATTTATTTTTGAGAGAGACAGACAGAGAGAGAGAGCTGGGGAGGGGCAGAGAGAGAGGGGAGACAGAGAATCCCACAGGTTCAAAGCCCAGAAAGGAATTCAAGTCCTTCCTAGGATGTGGAACAGGCTACCGAACCCCCCTGGTGGGGCTCAAGGGGACCCAGAAGTGCTTCAGATGACTGAGCTTCTGGTCTTAGCTTCCTCTGGATAGAAGCACCGCCTTCCCAGAGCTTCCCACCCAAGAAACATATTTCTTGCCACCAGCATGATTATCACAAGTTGTCCACCTTCTACCACCTTCATTTGGCCTCCCACAGACCTTGGAAAGCAGCTGTGGTGATCACCCCCATTCTGTAGGTGAAGAAACCGAGACTCAGAGAGCTTGGGTGGCTGTTCCAGGATCACACAGCCCTGAATCCACCCAGAAGGGGCCAGATCCTACCTAAGTCTTCTCTCTTCAAAGCCCTCACTTTCGGCAGCACATGGTCCACTTGGTGAATGGCTCGCCTACTTTTTTTTTTTAATGTTTTTTATTTTTGAGAGAGAAAGAGACAGCACGAGTGGGGGAGGGGCAGAGAGAGAGAGAGAGAGAGAGAGAGAGAGAGAGAGAGGGGGAGACACAGAATCTGAAACAGGCTCTAGGCTCTAAGCCGTCAGCACAGAGCACGATGCGGGGCACAATGCGGGGCTCGAACCCACAAGCCATGAGATCATGACCTGAGTCAGATGCTTAACTGCCTGAGCTACCCAGGTTCCCCTCGCCTAGTTTTAAAGGATCAGGCCTATGAAGATACATTGAAAAGTGAAAATATTCAGGGTACCTGACTGGCTTAGTTGGTGGAGAATGTGATTCTTGATCTCGGGGTCATGAATTTGAGCCCCACATTGGGCAGGGAGTTACTTTAAAACAACTTTTTTTAACTTAAAAAAAAGAAAAGAAAAAGAAAGCCAAGATTTTCTAAAGACTAATAGCTCTGGGTCTCTGTAACATTCTTGTAGGTGATTAAATTTCAAAGTCTGACAACACAAAGTTCAGGGCTAACAGTTCTTAAACCATTTTTTAAATATTTAATTAATTAATTATGTATGTATGTATGTATGTATTGAGAGATAGAGAGAGAGAGAGAGAGAGAGAGAGAGAGACAGAGAGAGAAAGAATCCCAAGCAGGTTCCCTGCAGCCAGAACAGAGCCTCATGTGGGGCTCGAACCCACGAACCGGGAGATCATGACCTGAGCGGAAACCATGAGTCGGACGACTAACCAACTAAGCCACCCAGGCACCCCTCAGAAATTCTTAAATAGACTTAAAAGAAAGAGTGCTGGCTTAGAGTGTGGAGACAGGACGTGGGTCTGCCTTTGCTTCTAACTTGCTGTGTGACTTTAGACTTCAGTTGCCTTAGCTGCTGAGTGACAGAAATAGATGAGATCAAAGGCTCGCCAGAGAGCCCTGTGTGGTGCCTGGGTCATCACCTTGGAAACCGTATCGGGGGCAAAGGGATGGCACCCGGGGCCCTGTTTCTCTTCACTCAGAGTGGCTCCACTTGTATCCGCTTTCTACCCCGGGCCCCCTTGCCAGATGCTGCCTTAGCCCAGGTTCCCTAGAAGCAGAGCTCGAGGCAGGATATGTGTGTGTGCTGCCACTGGGAGAGGGATGCAGCCAGCGAAGCTGCAGTGAGGAAAAGGGGGCGAGACAGACGAGGACAGAGAGCTTTGCCGAGCTGGCCGCCATGAGCGTCAACTATGCTAGATCCGGTGGGACCTTCTCTAAAGAGGCTCTGTGAAGCTTAGGACAGTTCATCCAGAAAGAGGAAGCAAAGATTTCTCTGCCAAACCCTGTTTCTTGTTGGTCAAAGTTTCACTCCGTGGAGTGTCCGACACCCCTGAACTTCTGAAAGCAGAAGTTCGGAGGGGGTGTGGGTGCAGCTGGCTTGTGCTGGAATGAAACAGGTGGCAAGCACCTGGAAGACAGGCGTGGCTGAGGGGACCTTAGGTGACGCACCAGAAAGTAACCGATATGGCAGTAATTGAAAAAGAGTGAGAACATCTGCTACATAAAAGTTGAAGCCACTGGGCTGGACAATCCCAAAGGACCTTCCCAGCTAAAAAGTTCATTGGGACATGTTTCAGTGGAATGGCAGCTCAGAGGGCTGAGACCATCCACCCTTCTTGGGTGAAGGAACCATGTCCCCAGAGAGTTGCAAGCAAGATCCTTGGAAACGTGTGCCACTCAGTGCCCAAGGGTTGATGCCAACTTTGCTCTGCCCCTCGGCCCCCAAATGTCCATGCAATTTGAGAGCACATGAAGATGATGTTCTTAGAATCCTGATGAGACAGGAAAGAGAGGGACTGATAATCCCTCCAGGCTGGGGCAAGGGGGGGGCGGGTTTCATCATGTTCATTCAGGAAGGCCTGGCCCCCCGTCAGCCTGGGATCCCTTCCACTCAGGGGGCAGCTGCCAGCTCCAGACGGGAGGTAGATTTGTGGGTATTTAAGGGATTGGAGGATTAAATGGGCCAGAGAAGCTTCCTCCACACAGCCTCATCCTCTAATGGCTGGAAGCCCAACCCTGGGTGTTATTAAACTGATATTACATCATAGGCACTTCATACCCCTTCCTTTGAAGCCAGGCTTGCAAAGCCAGCAGGGAATAAGAGATTGGGGTCAGAGCTGGCACATACATAGATCAATCTGTAGGAGGAAGATCAGACTCACCAAAATTAAATCTGGGATCCAGTCTGAGCATTGTCATTGGCTGACCCTGGGGATGCTACTTCGGCTCAGGACACTGGCTTTCTCTGCTGCGAAACAGGGACACTGCCAACTCTGCTCATGACCTGGTGAGGAGCAAATGAGAGAAGAAAAGCTATAAAGCCAACCTGCCCTTTAGTGGGGCTGCAGTGGGCGCCAGGGTGTGGCCTGTGGGCTGCTGGCGCCCAGGATGGGGCTGATGGAAAGTGACCCCGGGGCAGGCACCAGTCACAGCCAGGATAGGACATGGGCTCTGATCAAAACGAGAAGGAATAAAAACTCGGCAAGTCTCCCAGCAGAAAAGACAGGAAGGAAAATGGAACTGAAACAGGCACAGCTGGGACCCCTCAGGTCACACAGGACACATCAGGTCCAGGGGCAGACTGCAGTAAAGAAGCAACCCACCAGTGCCAGGTTCTAGGACAAGTGCTGCACGTGCACTACTCCACTTAATGATCACACCCCACGATGCAGTAGATGCAACAGGATTCTCCTTGTTGCAGATGAGTAAACTGAGGCTGGGAGCGGTTGAAGAATTCACCCAAGTGTCACGGCAAGTTAGGAACAGTACCGGGATCGAAACCCAGGCCATCTGCTCGCAGACTGTTCTTGGGATCTGCCCTTTGTTCTTTCTTCTCACAGGGACGCCGTGAGACTTCCTCGGACTCGCAAGTCAGTCTGCCAATGTCCCAGATCTGGCCTGAGCTCCAGATCCACAGGACCAACAGCCTTCCCGACCCACCTCAGGCATGCGTCCAAGGAAGAAGTCTCACTTACCCTAAACCTGCTCCAACCCACTTCCCAGAGGGCATCTCCACCATCCACCCAGCTGCAGAACCTGGCCAGAGCCTGGACTCTTCTTTCTTCACCCCTGACATCCAAGTCACACGCATGGTACCCTCCATACAACTGAGGTTGTCAAATCTCTCCTTGCCACGGTGGCTCCTACCAGAGCAGTCCCCTCACTAGAACACGGGCACACCACATACTCCCCGTGGCGGTCTCCAGTCCTGCCTCCTCTCATCCGCCTAACACTACAATGCAAATATAATGGGGCCACTTCCTAGGCTGTCCTTCCCAGGACAAAGGCCCTCTTCATCTGCGCCCTTCCCCAGGCCAGCTCCTCTTGCTCTGCTGCTCTCACTGAACCTCCTTCTGTTCTCCAAACACCAGCTTCTCTCTGGATGCTGAGCCTCCTGGCTGGCGGATCCCTCTGCCTCAGACACTTCCACACTCACTGTGTTCCCTCCATCCCTGCTCAGACTTCACTGTCAGCTCGGAAGTCCAAAGTCGCCAGATGCCTGGTCTGACCCCACCCTTCCAAGTCTCTGAGGCCACAACACTGAGTACTTTCCCCACCACACCATTTACCAACGCTCCCTTCAGCCACCATATGTAAGCCTTACTAGAGCAAGGTTTGTGCGTTCTGGCCCCACGGTGCCCTGCTCACAGCGGGGAGTTAATAGACGTTTGAGTGGGAGAGAGGGCAAGCGACTTTTCCAAAGCCACAAAGTCTAAGAGAGTGACAAATCCAGAATTGGAATCTGCACCAACTCATCCGACCCCACCCCAAGTTGGAAACAATTAGCTACTCCTCTCCGTATTACCCTCTTATCCCGCCCATTATTTAATTCTTAGCGTCACGGACCACAGAAGTGACATTTTATAAAGCGACATCTTCCATTTGAAAGATGGGCGCGCAGCGCAGTTGGGGAGGACATCCCTCCGTCCCCCGCCGTCCCTATCCCCAAGGACAAGGGAAATCCCGCCTGGCCTCCTCCCCCGGGGGCATCTGGATCTGGTGAGTCTTTCTCCGGCCCGACTCAGACCAGTATCCGGGCCTCGGCCAGCCTAGGCAAAGCTTCCCGCCCAGACCTCGCCGGCGTCCCCAGCAAAGCCCAGCCCCCACAGGGCCACACGCGCTGCGCGCGCAGGCCCGCACTGCACCCCGCTCTCCTCCGGGGACGCCACCTCGGTCGCGTACCTCCTACCCCCGTCCGGGCGCGCCCCGCCTCCCTGGTTCCGTCCGCCTCGCGTCCCTCCCCTCCTCCCCGCCTGCGTCGGCCCCGCCCCGGGTCCCGCCCCTCCCGCTCGCGCCCCCCGGGCTGAGCGCTCTCCCGCCGGCCCGCCACGCCCCGCCCCGCGCCGGGTGTCCGCTGTCGCCACCGCCGGGGCAGGGGACCGCTTCCCCAACTTGGAAAGCGGGGCCGCAGCGCCCGCCGCCGGCGGGGCAGCCATGGAGGCAGCGGCGCGGAGGCGGCAGCATCCGGGAGCGGCGGGCGGCGCGGGAGCGCAGCCGGGCGCGTCCTTCCTGCAGGCCAGGTGGGCGCGTGCTGGCGCGGGGAGCCGACCCCCGGGGGCGGGGTCCCCGCTGGAGGAGCCCGGGGCGGCCCGGGGGCTGCCCTCGCTGCGCCCTGGCGCCTGGGCCCCGTCTCCACTTCCCTTTCTCTTCCTGGGGGTGCCCCGGGCCCGGGCCGGCTGGAGGACAGTCGCTGCTCTGGGGAGACCTCTCCAGGGGTCCAAGAGACTCGAGGTGGGGGGCGGCGGGCCACAAGACACCTCCGCTCACCTTGCCCCCAGCTCAGCTGCCCGCCCCGGGCTCCATTTCCAAGTTCTCGGGGTCCCTACAAGCTGAATAGGACTTGGATTCTGGTATTAATCGGGAAGCTCACTCCTTATCCCAAGACTGAGAATGGAAATGCCAGGGACAGGGAAGTGTGGAAGCTTTCCTCCATGAGGGAGGGCTTTTCTCACTCTTGTGCTGCTCCCTTCTCTCTCCAAAGGGAAGAAGTTCTTTGTTTATGTAGTTGAGACCAGGAGTGGCCAAGGAAGAGGCACGGAAACCACCATTTAGTCTTTCCCTCCATTCTGCCTTCACCCTGTCCTATAGGCCAGAAACATTCCTTGCGTTGAGCAAGCCTTTATTAAGCGCCTCTGCTGTGCCCAGTGCTGTGAAGCCGGGAGGGGCTCACAGTGCGGAAGGGGCTGAGAGGTCATCGCGGAGAGCAGCGGGGAGGAAGTGGCACTTGAGCCGGGTCTCAGAGTACTCAGTAGGTGACTCAGGGACGAAAAGTTCTTCCAGCCAGGGCGAAAGCTTGAGGAAAGTCAGGTGGGCAGGGGTGCTGGAGCTTTCTGGTGTAGAGCGGCAAGAGATGTGGACTGATTGGGAAGGGCCTTTCCTGGCAGCTGGGCTGGGGTGAAAGCCTAGACTTCCCAATTTAAGGAAATTTAAGGCGATGTTCACTCTGTGGCAACTCTGTGCCTACTTAAATGTTGGGCCCTGTGTGCCTCACTTGCCTCACCCTAGTTCCTGCCCTAAATGGCAGGTTAAGAATGCAGCCTTTATTCTGTAAGCACAGGGGAGCCATAGAAAGTTTTTGAGCACTAGTATGCTCAGAGTCAATTTTAGGAAGTTTGTGGTATGATTAGGGATGAGGGAAGAAATCTGAGGGACTTGGCTGAGGGCAGCCCTTTCTCCTGCTACTGAGGGACATCTCTGTTCTGGATCTCCTTCCACGTTGGGGGTCTTTGACTGCCCTGAACTGTGGAAGTCCAATCAGAACAATGTGTGGGTATCAGATACGATCACCACTTTATCTTATGTGCGGGGCTTCCATATGCAGTATCTTTCTCAGTGGCAAGACCCAGGGTCTACACCTAAGGCTTCTGCTCCTACTATTCCACTTTGGCTGCTGAGGGGTAATGTTCCCCTTCATTCCTGATGAGCTCACTACCAGCAGGGTGTTCCCTGAGGATGGCATGAGGGCTGACTCACTTCCAGGGTATCTCTGCCACCATCTTTGGGTACCTCTAGGATCATTTTCAGTATCATTGTTGTTTAAGACAGTAGGTACCATCATCCTGTCCAATTCCTAAGATGCTTGGATTTCCTCTGCTGCATCCATGCTTTGCTTGCATACCTCTAATGACACGGTGCTCACTACCTTTCAAGGTAGCCCATTCAAGCTTCCACCTGTTCTGTTGAGAGTTTTTGTATCACAATCAACATAATAATGCCTATCATTAAATAGCACTGGAGGACTTAGAGTAAAAAATCAATGGTTCTGTGTTCCACCTTTCCCTTGCACCAGAGACAACCTTCTTTTAGCTCTTTGTACTAGAATTAAATTCATATTTTTAAATTATATTAACAAATACTATGTAACACTTTCCACAGACCAGGTCCTGCTCTAAAGTTTTGAACATAATAATTCCACCACAACTCTCAAGATAGGATCTACTATTTTTTACAGGTGAGAACATTGAGACCCAAGAGAGATTAAGTAACTTGCTCAAAATCTGTTTAATGGCAAAGCTGGGATATGAACCTAGGTGCTCTCTAAAGTCTATATTCATTTTTGTTTAATGTTTTATTTATTTTTGAGAGAGAGAGAGAGTGTGTGTGTGTAAGTGGGCGGGGAGGGGGGAGTTGCAGAGAGAGAAGACAAGCACTGAATTCCGAAGCAGGCTCCAGACTCTGCATTGTCAGCACAGAGACTGATGCAGGGCTCCAACTCATGAACTGTGAGATCATTATCTGAGCCGAAGTCAGATGCTTAACCGACTGAGCCATCCAGTCTAAAGTCTATATTCTTAAAAGCTATGCTCAACTGCCATTTCTTGGTTTATCAATTGTAGCTTCTAAGATAATGTTTCCCGATTTCCTGTTATGATTTGGCTCACTTACACCTCCCCCATATTCACAAGATGGTTCTTTTTATCTATTCTTAGTTTTGTTGTTGTTGGTTTTTTTTTTATCTATTCTTAGTTTTTAAACTATTTTTAGTTTTTCTCTTTGTTACCCTTGTTAGCCTCAGGGAACATGCATACACTATTATTTCTTTTTTGGGCAACTGTAGGCAGTATCTCTTGCTTCCTTTTTCAAAGGTGAATATTAGTCCTCTACCCTAATGTTTAGCTTTTCTTACCCTTTCCCCAGCTCCTTTCCTCTATAGATTTACTTTCATGTTCTCGAGGTTAATGGTATTTACCTACTGTTTTTCAGTCATAATTGTGTTCATGTTTTGTGTGTGGATGGATTCTAAATTCTGAAAAAAATCAGTATACAATATTTTTATTAGTTAAGCCATGTACATTATTCCCTACAAAGCCAAGGAATATTTAACAGTACCATATGCTTTCTTATATTGCTTTTGTTTTTCCTGGGGTTTCTAATTGCCTTTCTTTTTTCCCCCTCTTATACTTGCCTTCATTTTCTCATTTTTCATTTGAACTTTCCCTCATGTCAGGTACTTTACCATTCTTTATGGTAAATCAGTCCCTCTATAGTTCCCATTTATGGGTCCTTGGCTGAGTCCTTCCTTTTCTGCCAGGGAGTCCTACAGATGCTGACTGCTTTTAATATTTCAACTGTATATTATGTGTTTCCCAACTGTCATGGTATCAGTTCCCCCATATGGTAGACTTATAAAGCTGTGGAGGAGAGAAAAGGCCATCCTTGTCTTGGGTTACCTGCCATTGTGCTTTTACTAGTGTTCTCAGCAGCAGCTTCTGATGACTGAGATGTAGAGCTGGAACAGGCCAGGGGCTCAGTTTGTGAAGTCTGTGTAGTCAGGAACTTGGGACAGGCCTGAGGTTGCTCATCCCCAGGACAAGGACTGGGGAAGAGGATGGCCTTCATTCTCCATGATCTTCCTCCTGTGGTCAGAGTCCCAACAGAAAAAAACCATCAGATGCTGACCAATCTTGATTCCCAAGTTGAGTGCCCTATGTCTGCTCTTTTTTTTCCTGTCCCGCTAAGCCAGCTGGACTAATGACAGGGATTCCCATTAACTGAGGTGCCCCCTTAGGTAGAGGAGGAAATAATTACTGAGCCCCTAGTATCTGTTAGGTATCCACAGCTTACAGAGACCCATACCCAAGTGCTTCCCCAGGCTTTCAAAATACCTTTCTTCTCTGTACCAAACATCTTACTCTTTGCCCAGTTTGGAAGTTACCAGAATAAAACACTGAGGGCTGTTATCCTCTTTCTTCCAGCAAGTTCTTCAGACCTGGAGTTTCCCACCATCTGCTTTTTCAGGCCTTGACTGATAGTCACTAAGGGGAAGGGCAGGTGGGGACCTCTAAGCCAGTCCTTCATCTCAGACCCATCTCAGATGAATCCTCACAGTTTCTGAGTATCTGCTCAGTCTAAAGCCCCTCCAGTCCCTCCCTTCTCTTCCTCTTCACCAATAAGCCAGGCATTCATCTCCATGCAGTGCCTTTCTCACTTCCACCTCCAGGCCTTTGATCTCGCCCTCCTATTGCTTTTCTGCCTACTTAAATCCACCCATCCATGCTTCCTGGCTCTCTTCCTTCATGCCAGCTTTGCATACTGCTCCAGGCCTTACTGAGCCTTCTCTGTCTTGACCTCCTCATATGTCACATAGTTTATTATAATAGAAACAGGATAGCAAACTATTTAGAGCACAGATCTTGAATTCATATAGACACAGATTTGAATTTATGCTGTTCAGGACTCATGGGTTACAAGTGACATAAAGCCAGGGTGAATGGCAGCACCCTTAGCAAAAAGGAATGTATTGGCTCATGTGGCCAAACCTTTAGCTTGGGGTTGCCTAGAACTCTCAGGGCTTTTCCTCTTCTTTTTCCCCTGGTCCTCTCTGCAGGGTTGCTTCATTCTCACCTGGCTGTTCTTTAAGGCTCGCCCCTTAGTCACACATGGCCCTGGATTTGCATCCTTAGCATCCCAGTGCCAGAAAGGGAGGGACTCTTTCCACCAGCTCTAATTAGAAACATCCCACCGGGCTGGCTTAGGTGACTGGCCCTCCCTGTGACTAAGGAAACCTCATCTCTTACTAGAAGCAGCTTGGAGTGGGAAATAGGCCGACAAAAGGAATAGTTGCTGTAGCTCCATACCACACGGGTGATCTTGGGTAAGCACTTAAGCCCTGTAACACACGAGGGGAACAACCTCCTGGTATTGCTGTGAGGATTCAGTGAGATGGTGTAGGTGAAGCTCCTAACACAGCACACACTCAGCACTCAGTAAGTGGTGGGGCACTCAGTAGAAGAGAGGGGAAGGCTTAGTTGACCCAAGAAAGGCCCACCCCACCTCTTACCTGCTACCAGAGGATGATGAGATCTCCCAGAGCTTGGCCCTCTGCCTCTGGGTTACTCTACCAGCCCACTGTGGACCATTGTTAGAATTGCCCGAAAGGGATCTCAGAAAGTTATGGACGCCATAGTAGCACTGAGAAGAGGAAAAAACCTTCACGATGCCTCTAAGCTAATGTTTGCCAGTAAAAACAATGAGTAACTGGTAATCAAGATTGTTTAAAATCAACCAGTGATCACTAAGCATCAACCAGGAACTGAGCCAAGAACGCTGGGTAACATGGACCATTCACACAGCTTCTGTTCTCGGCACAAATAGAGCAATAAAACTCACACTTCACTCATTGTAAGAAGTAGCAGACTGTTTGTCACTGGAGGTGTGCAAGTAGTCTCAGGGAGGATTTGGACGCTGATGGGGTGGTGGGTGAGTTGAAGAGAACCTTAAAACCCATCCATCTTCTTAAGGGTGTACATAAGAACAAAGCTCCAGACCCATGAGGTCATGGCTAGACAGGGAGTTAGTGATGAAGCACTCCCTGTACTGGAGCTGGTGGGGCTTTGGGAAAAGACTTATTAAGGAAGCCTTCCTGGAGGAAGTGGCATAGGCACTGGCCCTTGAACTTCAGCTCATCTGTGAAAAACAGATGGCTAACGACTTTGCAGGAGGGACGGGCATCGAAAGATATGTTGTCAGATGGTGTTCTACTTCTTGCCATGTCTCTTGCATCAGCTTGTCTCCGCTGGCTGCTCTTGCTGTGGATTAGTGAGACAGGGTACACCAGCAGCCCTAGTCTCACCTCCTCCAGGTTCAAGAAGGAGGGAAAGAGACTGTTGATCTGAATCTATGGTCTAGGAGGCTGATCTCCCTGAAGGGCTGTGATTGGTCCAGCTCAGGTCACATGCCCATCTGGTGGCCCAATCATTGTGAACATGATGATGGCATAGAGGTTAAAAATACAAGCTCTGGAGCCTAGTCATTTAGGCTCCAATATTTGGCTGTGTAACTTTGGGCAAGTTACTTAACATCTTACACCTCAGTTTTTCCACTTGTAAAATGGGGATAATATTCCAACCTCAAAGGGTTTCTGTGAGGAGTAAAAGCGTTGAATGAGATAATGCATGCAAACAGCCATGATGTGCCTGGAATATCGTAAGTGTTCAATAAAGGTTCGCTGTTGTCATCCATCATCATGATTCACATTTTCCAGCTACATTTGCATCTTTGCCCCATTAGATGTCCCCATCATGCTATAGGTGAGAATGCCCAATGGTTATTATACCTGTTTGGCAGTTTCCTTACTGAATCACAGAGAAGCTAAGCTTCCAGGACAGCTGGAATCCATTCCCAGGACACGTCCCCCTTGGCCTCGGAGCCAGTATTTCCCGCAAAACTCATTTTCTAGAAATTAATCCTCTTGCCCTCAAATCCCCATACCTTTCTGTGGCTCATCTCAGGGGGAAGATTCCCATGGGAGGAGAGAAGAGCTGACCCCTCTTGTCTGGTTCCTTCCCAGGCACAGCTCCGTCAAGGCTGATGAAGCTGCCGGCACAGCTCCCTTCCACTTTGACCTCTGGTTCTACTTCACCCTGCAGAACTGGGTTCTGGACTTTGGCCGCCCCATTGCCATGGTGAGTGTGAAGCTATGGACAGAGCCCCTACCAGCAGCGAGAACACAGTGTGACGTGAATTAGCTGAGTGACCTTAGACAAGGCACTTCCCCTACCAGTAAACTGCAAGAACAGGCCTGGATGCTTTCATGTGCTTTAGCTCATGACTGTGCCAACAAGTGGGGATCTGGGGCCTGAATAGTCATATTGTCTCCTCTCATAGGGGAACTGGTGGCCCTAAACAGTGATACCGTGCCCTTCTTCCATCCCACCATCCCATACCCAGGTTTAACCAAATCACCAAGCCATACAACAGGGTATGGGAAAGAAAACAGAGCATCCCCACAGCCTTGGTATATTATTTTTCTGGAGGTAAAGAGTATAGGTTGATTTTGCATGGCTCTGAGCCTCGGGTAATTTTTAGTGCTATCTTGTGAAACCATCCCCTTCCCTCCAAGGCTAGTTCATGCATCAGTGTACAAGGGTGGTCTGTACAGAGATCAATACTGGAAGAGTATTGAAACTCCTGGCTTGTCATAAGTAGGTAGGCAGGTAGGTAGGTAAGTAGGTAGGTAGATTGATAGATAACAGAATGTGAAAAATTGAGTGATGTACCACCTTGCATCAAATTGTTCATTTTTGCATGTGGGTGGTAACAATAACAACATCCAATGCTGAAACTGACACCTTGCACATGCTAGTGATAATGCAAATTAGCAAAGCCCCTTTGAGTTTTTATTTATTTATTTTTTTAGTGATATCTACACCTACCATGGGGCTCGAACCCACGACCGGGGGATCAAGAGTCACACGCTCCTCCAACTGAGTCAGCCAGGCGACCTATAGCAAAGCCCTTTTGGAAAGCAGTTTGTCAAGATGATAACTAGGCACCTAAAGAATAGTGCCTAGTTGGGGCGCCTGGGTGGCTCAGTCGGTTAAGTGTCTGACTTTGGCTCAGGTCACGATTTCATGGTCCGTGAGTTCGAGCCCCGCGTCAGGCTCTGTGCTGACAGCTCATAGCCTGAAGCCTGCTTCGGATTCTGTGTCTCTCTCTCTCTCTGTTCCTCCCCTGTTCATGCTCTGTATCTCTCTGTCTCAAAAACAAATACACATTTTAAGAAAGAAAGAAAGAAAGAAAGAAAGAAAGAAAGAAAGAAAAGAAAGAGTCTAACATATGCACTTTTGTTGAATTAATAATAATAACAACATTAAGGTAGAAATAGTGGTTAACATACATTGAGTGCTTACTCTGTTCTAAACCTGTTAAGTGTTTAAACTCATTTGATCCTCAACTCAACACTCTTATTAATCTTGATTTCATAGATGGGAAGACTCAAGGGTAGAGAGGGCCACCCACGTAGCAAGAAGAAGAGCCAGCATCTGCGTGCCGGCACTCTGGCCCCAGAGCCTACCCCCTTCCTGTCTTGTGTATATCCAGGACCCTAATGTGTCCTTCCCTCCTGACCCAGTAAGACCCCTTCCAAGAATCTGCCCTGAAGACATAATCAGCAGGAAGACAAGAGCCTCTATACCCAATGGTGTTCCCTGTAGTGTTGCTTACCTTGAACGTGACTTCAGTGTCCAGCATAGGGACTGGGTAAATCAACTTTTTGTATCCAGTACAGAGAACATTATCTGGCCTTTAAACAGGAATCATAGATACTATAGAGCAACCTGGGACGTTGAAGGAGCATAAAGGTATAGAAGTGATAGGCATCCTGCCTGACTGCAAGTCAGTGACAGTCTTAACATCTTGTACACATGGGATCAGAGGCTTGAAGGGGATTAAGAAAAGCTGTTCTGGCAGCACTGTTGGAGCGGATTTATGGTGGATGCTGTTTCTCCTTTGGGCAGACTCTCCATAGGGTGTACATGTTGTTTTGAAGTGTGGGAGAAAGAAAAGAGACTGAGTCGGCGTTCGCGATCAGGTTTGTAGGTGACCTTAGGCAAGTCAGTGTCTACTGGGCTTTGGTTCTCTCATTCATAAGAATGCTGGTTGGCCTGGCTGCTCTGATCCCCCTTCTGGAAAGAAGGCCCCATATATTGGGGACCAAAGGAACTGCCATGGGGGAGGGAGAAATGAGGCCAGGAGCAGGCTCATGGCTCCCTCACTCATTAGGACCCAGCCACAACAGGCCGTGGGGGTCTCCTGCAGGGCAAATCACTTCCCCACCCTGCCCAGCAACCTAAGTGGGCTTGTTAGGAGAGTAGACATTTGAAAAGCTTGTATATACACTGGAGCTTCTGCAATGTAGGCATAGCAGTCCCAAATTTGTAATCGCAAAAAACAAAGTCTTACAAGTTATAAAAGTAGTATGTAACAAGTCAACTAATACCCAGGCGTATGAAGAAGTGTTGGAGTCTCCCTTTCCAGTCCCACCCCTGGAGGTTTGAGACACAGCAACCCCACTCCTTTCTCTGCTCATGCAAACGTATATACACTCTTTTCCCCTTTCTAACCCAAATGGGATTTTCCTTTACACCTTATTCTACAGCTTGCTTGCTTTACTTTAGAACATATCATGGCTGTCTTTCCATGTCAGTATGTATAAGGTATCATTTCTGATAGTGGCTCCTTCACCATGGTATATATCTTTTCTTAAGAAACGGAAGTATAGGGGTGCCTGAGTAACTCAGTTGGTTAAGCGTCTGACTTCTGCTCAGGTCAGGTCATGATCTCGCGGTTCGCGAGTTCAAGCCCCACATTGGGCTCTTCACTCTTAGCGCAGAGCCGGCTTCGAGTCCTCTGTCTCCTCTCTCTCTCCCTCTGTCTCTGCCCCTCCCCCCTTCTCTCTCTCAAATATAAAATATTAAAAAAAAGAAACTGAAGTACAGTTGACATACAAGTTTATGTCACATCAAGTGCATGACATAGTGATTCGACAATTCTATATGTTATGCTGTGCTCACCACACTGAGTGTAGTCACCATACCACATTATTACAATATCAGTGACTACATTCCTTATGCTGTACTTTTCATCCCCATGACTTACTCATTTTATAACTGGAAGTTTGTGCCTCCTAATCCCCTCCACCTATTTTGCTCATCCCCCGACATCCTCCCCTCTGGCAGTCACCCATTTGTTCTCTGTATTTATGATCCGTTTTCTCTTTGTTGGTTGGTTGTTTTTTTAGATTCCACATATAAGTGAAAGCACATGGCATTTATCTTTCTCTGACTTACTTCACTTAGCATAGTACCCTCTAGGTCCATCCATGTTGCAAATGGGAAGATTCTTTTTATGGCTGAGTAATGTGTTGGTGGTGAAAACCTAACCCTCCTACAGTGTTGGTGGGAATGCAAATTGGTGCAGCCACTGTGGAAAACAGTATGGAGGTCCCTCAGAAAATTAAAAATAGAAATACCAAATGACCCAGTAATCCCATTACTGGGTATTTACCCAAAGAAAACGAAAACACCAGTTCAAAAAGATACATGCACCCCTGTGTGCATGGCAGCATTATTTCCAATAGCCAAGTTATGGAAGCAGCCCAAGTGTCCATCAGTAAATGAATAAAGAAGTAAGTGGATAAGGAAGATGGGGTACATGTATCCAACGTCTATATCTTGATATAGATTAAGATCTAGAGATACACACTGAATAAGAGAGAAAGAGAGGAAAAGAGAGACCTGTATCCTGGGGTTTTTTTATATGTGCAGGTTAGTTTTCACCAACATGGCATTTCTGAATTGAGAGATAAACATTTAAATTTTTGACTGAAATGCGTGGTCATTGCCTGTATTCTCAATCAACAGACACTGGAAGTACAGTTTGGGGGGTCGTCACATGTATTGACCTCGCCCAGGGACTTTCACATGGACCCTGACAAGGCCAGGCTTCACAGGGGTAGACCAGTAGGACAGAGGGCATGGCAGGCCGAGAAACTGGTCCTGGCCTGCCTCCTGTCTCAGGGAACAGAGGGAAGAAAGAACTGAAGTTTCTTTTTCGTGGTAGAACTCACATATTTTCTCCTTTGTTTCCTAATTATACTTCTGACCTGATCTGGAAGCAGTGTCTGCAGTCCATCTGCTCAGGGCCCAGAACATGGGGCCTAGTGGTCAGGAGATCTTTTCGTCAGCATAGCACCTGGAGTGCCAGACCCCTAAGGGCCCAAGTGGACCACCTGGGTCACATCTCTCGTGTTGCAGGTGGGGAAACCAAGGCCCAGAGAGCAGAAGGACTTGCCCGGGGTCACCCAGAAAGTGTGTGGCACCACTAAGTCCCAAGGTAGCCTCCAACTCCCAGACCAGCCCCCAGGGACATTTATTTAGTACCCACCGGGAGAGGGGCCCAGGGTCAGGCCCTGGATTTGCATCTGCTTGTGCGTCCAGGAACAAATCCATTTATCTTCTCTGGGAGTCAGTTTCTCTGTCTGGGTCCCCCAGGGCTGCCAAGAGGATCCCCAGAGATCACAGAAAGAGTTAGATGTGTGTGGAGGAGGAGAGGGTTGACTCCCTGAGGGCTCATGGGACTCTGCCTGGGTGAACACCATCCCTCCCCTTGCTCCCCAGCTGGTGTTCCCTCTCGAATGGTTTCCGCTCAACAAGCCCAGCGTGGGGGACTACTTCCACATGGCCTACAACATCATCACGCCCTTCCTTCTGCTCAAGGTACAGTCCTCCGTTCCCTGCCCTCCCTTCCCACCCTCATTTCTTCCTCCCCTAGCAGGAAGCTGGTACCACGCCCTAGGAGTCATGGAAGCTGGAGGAAGCAGGCCTACCCTGCCTGAGTCGGGGGGATGAAGGCTGGGATGGAGGGATGGAGCAGGCCTCCCCCAGGAGGGGTGTTGGATTTGGGCTTCCTTCTCGTGCGTCAGGGGATGACGTGGGAGCAGTGGTCAGGCAAAAGGCCCTGAAGACAGGGCCATGCTTGGGAAACCAAATACATTTGGGGAGACTGAGGCAGAAGGAGTGACTGAGGTGGTTGCCTGGGGAGAAGTCAAGGACAGTTGGGCAGGCAGGTAGGGTCCAGGTGGCAGGAACGGCCGCAGTGAAGGTGACCTATACTCTAGCCTGGAGATCCCTGACTTTGAGAAGTCACTGGGAGCACAGAGCTAGCTTTGAACATCCAAATAAAGGGTCTTAAAACAATTATTGCTGTCTACTGTGCCCATCATTATGTTTCTAGAAAGACATTTCTAATCTCCAAAAGTATGAAGGGTATAATCTCAGAATTCAGAGGAGTCTAAAAGGTAAATAATTTAGTTTCAAGGTATCCCCCCCCCCAAAAAAAAAAAACCTGATATTTTCTTTGTGTTTACCATGGACCAGTGGCTCAGAAATCAGAGGGTCATGCCATCGAACCAGCCCAGCCACCCAGGGGCACACCTGGGACCCGGCAGAGGGCCAGGTCTGGGGCCTGGATGCCTGTGTTGAAGGCCTAGCTGTTGCCTCTACACACGGTTGGTGTGTGACCTTGGGCACTGAGCTAGCCCCTCTGAGTCTGTTTCCTCTCTGGGAGAAGGGGGTGCTGTTTCCCAGGTCATGCTGGGTCCACAGGGATCATATGAGACTCTGGAGGCCTGGTTGGCCTGCTAAAGTCAATTTCTGAGTGACTCTTCAAATGGCGCATCTATCCCGCCCCAGGCGTGAGGGAGGGACTAGAGGGGCGTTTCCTATTGTGGTAGAGGCTGAGCCAGGCCTCCCTCCGACTTCAGCTCATCGAGCGGTCCCCCCGCACCCTGCCACGCTCCATGATCTACGTCAGCATCATCACCTTCGTCATGGGGGCCAGCATCCACCTGGTGGGCGACTCCGTGAACCACCGCTTGCTCTTCAGTGGCTACCAGCACCACCTGTCTGTCCGTGAGAATCCCATCATCAAGAACCTCAAGCCGGAGACACTGGTGAGGCCGCCTCCCCCAGTACTCGTAAAGCCCTGTGGGCACAGTCTGTCCTGGAGGCCAAAGAGATCGCCCCACCCATCACTGTGCCTGGCCTGCTAAAGGCATTCTGCTGGGTGAGGGCGCTGGACCCACCAAGCTAGGATGCTGGTGACACTTCAGGAAGTGGCACATTGACTGGCTCCCACCTGGGCCCCCTGGAGTAGAGGGCTGCTGGGGGGAGGCCTGAGGAAGGGTGGGCTGCGTGGGCCCCAGCACCTTTCCTGAAGCACCTGCCGTGCCCTGCTGCCCTCAGATCGATTCCTTTGAGCTGCTCTACTACTACGACGAGTACCTGGGCCACTCCATGTGGTAAGTGATGGGGCTGTCTCAGCCAGGAGGGCAGCAACAGCCCCACTGTCTCCCCAGGGACCCTGGGCCCGGCCCCGCCCTGCTCTGCCGGGGGCCTCGGGGACACTGGACTAGCCTCTGGATGTGAGGCGGAGCCACTGGAAAGGCCTACCCTTCCCACGCTGGCGCGGGGCTCTGGGCCCTCCCCGCCCCAGTGCGGCAGTGCTCGCGGCGGCCACTAGAGGGCAGCGAGCGGCTGTCCCTCCCGGGCCCTGCCGGGGCCTGGGGGGAGGGGCGCGGCGCGGACCGACTCTCGCCCCCTCGCCGTGCTGGGGTGCGGGGGGAGGGCACCGAGGGGGACCCCTACCGTGTCAGGACGTGATCTTTGGGAATGGAGATCGGAACGAAGCCGAGGAGGGCCGGCTGGACCTGATGGGGGAGGGGCTGCCAGTGCCCTGCTCCTCGAACTCCCGGGAGGGCCCCCTTCACCCCACAGGCGGCGGAAACCTCCCAGATGTGCGCGGCTGCGGGAGAGTCAGGTTCCCCCATCCCCCATCCCCCCCTCGGAGTCAGCCGTCAGTTCTCCCTTGCCTTACACGAGGAGCCGGGCCAGGGGAGGGGTTCGATGGGGAGGGGGGGGGGGCGGCCAGCAAGCCTGGGACCCGGTGGCCTCCCTCCTGAGTGCGGTGGCTGGCTCCTGTCACACCGGGCCTACACTCGAGTTTCCAGGGCCCGTTTAGAACAGGCTGGACTCAACAGCCAAGAGAACCAAGTTGTCCTCTTCTAAAACGGGCACCGGCCTCCCTGTTGCAGGTATATCCCTTTCTTCCTCATCCTCTTCATATACTTCAGTGGTTGTTTCACTCCCACCAAAGCCGAGAGTTCAGCGCCGGGGGTGGCCCTGCTCCTGGTGATGCCCAGTGGCCTGTACTATTGGTGAGTGGACCTGGGGAAGGGGCGGGGGCGCTCAGTGAGCCAGGTAGTAAAAATGTGCTCTTGACCACGGTCCTGCTCCATGACTTTCCTTGGGTTCCTGCTTCCTCCCCTGTGTAGTGGGGACTGTGACTGTGCTTTGTGGTCCCCTCTCTGTTACCAGGAAGCCAGGCCCAAGTATGGTCTCTCTGGCCTCATGCCCCTCTGCCCTACCTCCCAGAACTCCAGTGCCACCGCGGTCCCAATAGACTCCACCTCGAACACCAAGCCCATAGAGCCCTGTGGGCCTCAGTTTCCTCCTCTGTGAAATGGGGACAATACCTGCCTGTCTCCCTCTCACAGGATGGTGAGGATCTAGAAGGAGGGAAAGGGACTTCACAAACTATAAAGCACTATGAAGGGGACAAGGACAGATAAAGGGGGGAAGTCCATGGCCTCCGGAGCTTCTTGTCTGGTTTCTTTGTGCCTTCCGGCGCTCTCATCCCATTTCAGAGAGTAGACTCAGGCCTCAGCCAGGCTCTTCCCTTTCCTCTCAATTCTGACCCGAGGATAGGCTCCACCCGAGGATCATGGGTGTCTTAGGAAGGACTGGACCCTTCTCTGATGGGAAGCTTGCCTCAGAATGAAAAAAGCCACTTTTCCCTAGGGCCAGCTCCAAGCCACTTGCAGGGTCTGTCCCCGCCTCACCAAGAGGGTGCCCCCTAAGGACAGGCTTAAAAAGAAATGGGTGGCAACCACAGCAAGAGGGAGAGCGGTTCGGCTCGGGGAGGACTTCCTGCCCAGTCCTCACCCACTGCTGTGTTAGTGCAGAGACGGCCGCATAGGAGCAGCAGCATGCTTTCTCAAGTAAGAGGTGTGCACAGCTCTCGTCAGGTCTCTTACCTCTTGGGAGACGGGGCCATTTATGTCCCCGTTCCAGGTAAGAAAACAGAAGCCCCAGGATATCATGTAAATCCCCCCAAGGCCACACAGCCACAAAGTTGCAGAGCTGTGTAATTCCTTGAGCCGAATGGGTCAGCATTGTGGTTCTTTCTCGAGGCAGGGGATCGGAGGCGACAGCCTCTCAGATGCCCCGGCCGTGTGCTAGGCACTGCCTTAGGAGCTGCAGAGAACCCCGGGAGGTCTGAGACTGTCCCAGCCCCTGAGGAGACAGTGAGGACAACGCCTGTAAATTACAACTGCATTCCCAAACTCAAATGCCTCTAGGAACCAAGCTGGTGACAGAAATGCATCAAGCAGCATCAAGTGAGGCAATAGTGAGCGGTGGGGACTGTGGCAAACTGCAGAACCGTGCACTCTCCAAAGGGCACAGCTGCTTTATCCTCTGATTGGTTGTTGTCATGCGGGAATATAGGCCTAATGTGACCAAAGAAACCAGAAACCCACATTTGCAGCTAACCTGTTATTTAAACGTTGGTAACGAACTCAACATTTAAAACAAATATGCTGTCCGTGGGCTGGGCTCAGGGTAGCGTGGTTCCCTGGGCCTCTCGTGAGATGAGCCACCCTGACTGAGCGGGAGGGCAGCCTGGTATGAGGGTCCAGGGAGGGCTGCCAGGCAGGACAGAGCTGTCATGCCGCCCGCCTCCCCTCACCCCCTGGCCCCTTCAGGTACCTGGTCACCGAGGGCCAGATCTTCCTCCTCTTCATCTTCACCTTCTTCGCCATGCTGGCCCTTGTCCTGCACCAGAAGCGGAAGCGCCTCTTCCTGGACAGCAACGGCCTCTTCCTCTTCTACTCCTTTGCGCTCACCCTCCTGCTTGTGGCACTGTGGGTCGCCTGGCTGTGGAATGACCCTGTACTCAGGAAGAAGTACCCGGGTGTCATCTACGTCCCTGAGCCCTGGGCCTTCTACACCCTCCACGTCAGCAGCCGACACTGAGTCCCTGGCACCAGCCGCTGGAGCTCTGCCTGGCGGGAGACGGGCCACAGAGAGTGTCTGAGTGTGGTGGGCGGGTGCTTGCGTGCATGCACACACGTGTGTCCATCCATGTGTGCAATCGTGACAACACTGGTGGGGGTAGGCGTCTTGCACACGGACGGGTGTGTGTGTGTGTGTGTGCGTGTGCAGAGTGCATCATTGTAATACTCGACCGTTTGGATCAAGTTTCTCTGTGGCTTCGATCTTTTCAGGATGGGATGTCGTCTTAGGCAGTGTGTCCAGGCCGAGGTCTGGGCCCTGCCTTCTTGTGCACCTGACTGGACTCTTCCCGGGATGTCTTCTGGTCGCCATCCCGGAGACGCCTGGTGGGTGGGGCGGCAGCAAGGAGGGGACTGGGCACGTCACCCGCCACCTGGCTCACCCCTCAGACCCGCCCTGACCCCGAAGGCCAGATCACAAAGGTTCCGATAACTTTCTGGGTGTTGTTGAGGAAGCACATCCATTCTCTAGGCGTCGCGTGCGCTAGCTGAGAGCATGGGCCCAAAGTGCGTCAGTGGGCCGGCTGCAGGCCCCTCTTGGGGCAGCCTTGGGATGGTTGAGTCGTCCCCTTCTGTTGCTGCCCTAGGAAGGGTACGCACGCGACAGACCTCACCCAACCTCAGGTCACAGGGAGTGTTGAGCGCCCTGCCCCCTGCCCCTGGAGAGCCAGAGGCCAGCCCTCTCCCCTAACCACAGCCTGATCTTGGGGTCTCTCCAGCCATTTCCCTCTGCCAGAAGCTGTATCCCTGCCCCCTAGCAGAACTGTAGCACCCCTTCCCCTCCGCCTGACCCGGGCATTTGAACTGCAGCTGAAGGCTGAGTTCTCAAACACTTGCAGTATTCCCTGAGCCCCATTATAGGGGCAGGGGCCTTTGGGAGATGTTGGGGGGAGCTGGAGACTCTCTCCCGGAGGCCTTGTCTGAGCCTGAATCTCTTGCCTTCTGCTGGCGGGCCCGCTCCCAGAAAAGGGAGGCTTCGTTCCCAGCAGGATCTCCCCGGGGCCCACCTTCCCCCAGGCATCGGGGCCAGGTCTGCCCACACAGCTGCCGGCCCCCCAGCCCCATTTTCCAGCCAGCGCTGGCTCTGTGAGCTTGTGAGTCTCTCCCTGGGCCCTGCCTCCATTCCTGTGTTCTCAGGGAGCCCCGTGCCTCCGATTTTCCTTTCATGTTGGGGTCCCTCTGCAGCCCCCTTAGAGGTCCCCCGGTCCCTGGTCAGATGGGTGGAGAGAGGTATCAATAAAGACCAGTGTGGAGCCAAGCCTGGCTGGTGGCTGCTTCTTGCTGAATTGGGGAGGCAGGAGGGAGTCCCCTGGAGCAGGGGAGGGAGTGACTGGTCTGAGGCCTGTGTGGCTCAGAGCGGGTGCTGCCTCTGCTCATTGGCCTTCCATGCCACTCAGTGGGACCCAGTCAGTCCTAGCTCTCTTCACAGGAGTCTGGGGGCTGTGGGGGGGGGGGGGGGTGGGGAGCCAGGGTAGGGCATCTCTAGGCCTGCCTCTCAGAGATGGCACATCGAGCTTCCCAGCCATGCTGCCAGCCCGTCCCAGAGGCCGAAACAGAGAGGGTGCCCTCTGAGGGGTGGGGAAGCTGGTGTGTTGGGGGTTGGCACTGAGCCTTGGGCAAGTCACTCCCTCCGGGTCTCACACCACACAGCCACCAGGGACTGGCTGGGGCTACTGTTACCAGACAACACAGGAAGGGCCACACCGGACAGGAGATGCTCGCACCATCACAGGCCCTGCCTCCACTTACCCGGCAGCCACATTTGATTCCTTCCTCGCCTCGAGGACACCGCTCCTTCCAGCCCTGCCTCTGACCTGTTCTCCACAGCACAGCTTTGCTGGAGGTCTCGTGAGCAGGCACGGGCCTGGTTGTGTGGGGGCTGAAGCTTATACAACTTGGGGAGCCCTTGATTAAAAACAAAAAGCAAGAAAAAGTGAATAAAAAATTAGGTACGAAAGTGAATGTTTAGAATGGAAAAGAAATCACAGCAAATTATTAGAGTCTTGGAAATTTGGTGTCTCTCTTAACAGAGATCTCTTTGGGTAGTTTCCTGGAAATGTTTCCCTAGAAATACTTCTTTTTTCTTTTAAGTTTTTATTTATTTATTTTGAGAGAGAGAGAGAGAAAGAGCAGGAGAGGGAGAAGGAGAGAGAGAATCCCAAGCAGGCTCTGCACTGTCAGCACAGCCCTATGCAGGGCTCGATCTCATGAATTGTGAGGTCACAACCTGAGCTGATATCAAGAGTCAGATGCTTAACCAGCTGAACCACCCAGATGCCCCAGAAATACTTCTTAATTACAACCTGGCTTCACTCCCTCTGGCTACCTGTAGGCCAGTGGTTCTCGAAGTGTGGCCCTGACTGGCACGTGAGGATGGCAGAGGAAAATACAAACTGGCCCCTTCTGTCTTCTGAATCAGAACCTCTGGTGATGGGGCCCTTCTGGTGAACAAAGTCTCAGTCCTCAGTTGGTATTGGACGGGGTTTCTATTTTTCATGGTGAGTATACAGCTTCATGGATTGAAAATGTCTTGTCTCCCGCATGAGCGCCTTCCCAAACACAGGGTGATTCCAAGCGAGTGCTTTGGCCTCGCCCCTGCAGGCCTCCCCACCAGCCTCAGCTCTGTGCCCCCACCCCTGGCCTCCAAGGCCCCACCTGACTTTGCCCCACCTCTTCTCCCCACAAGGCTATTAGCAGGAGCCCTCTCCTCTCCTGCCTCCTGCCTGCCTTTCCTCTTCTCAGCCCCAACAGAGTAGTCAAATCCTCCAGCCAAAATTCTCTGGGCCTAGAAACAGGTGTGAAGAAGTGACTCCGTCTGGGGGAAGAGAACCTTCCAGGTGGAGGCGGTCAGGCGAGGAGGGAAGGAGGCCGGACCAAGGGCAGGCCCCCTGTCCACGTGCCTTGTATACATTAGCAAGAGTCCCCCTGCCTTCCTCCAGGCACGTGCAGCCCCTCATCAGGCCCCACTCATCCCCTGAGCTGGGGGCCCTTGTGCAGAGCACAGCCTGTGGGGCCACCCATGCCAAACCTAACAAAGCGGGTGCCACCCTGGAGTTGGAGCCCCACAGACAGGGAGCCAGCAGCTGCAGAGGACCCTGGGGAAACACTCCCCTTCCGGGGGTGGGGGGGGTGCAGCACAAACCAGTGAGAGGACGCAGGAATGTCAGCAGCTTCTGCCAGAGGGGTGGGAGTTCTAGGTGGCAGAGGAGGGAAATGAAGAGCAGCCTTCCTGACTGGGGAAAGTCACCTAAGAGGCCTCCCCCTGAGCCCCCTGGGTAGCTCGCTGTGGGCTCTGAGACCCCAGTGCAGGCATCACCCCACCCCTGTTCTCAGGGTCCCCAGAAGGAGGGAAGGGAACCAACCGATTGTGCACTAGTCATTTATTCTCTCAACAGTCCTGTGATGATGCCCGGTGCAGAAACTGAGGCACAGAGCAGTGAGATGATGCTCCGGGGTCACTCAGCAAATGAACCCAAGGGAAGGATTTGAATCCAACCCAAGAGCAGGAAGCCCGTGTCCCTTCCTCACTCTGTACCGCGAGGCCTGGGCAGCGGGGTGCCCACTGCCCGGCTGCACCACCATGGCAGGGCTCCCTGCTGCCTCCAGGATGGTGTGTGATGGGCCTTAAGTAAGACGGGGTGCAAAGTGCCAGGCACCAAGCAGGAGTTGTCAGCCCCCAGCTTAGTCCCAGGGGAGACAAAAGACCCCCCCCCCACTCCCTCCCCAGGGCAGGGACCCCCTTCTGTGTACTCACCTACACTTTCCCGGTGTCCACGGAGGGCTCCCAGGAAGGAACCAGGGCACGTGTCCGTTTACTACAGAGCATCAGCGTCCTGATGCAGGATGAGTCCTGGGGGAGCCCTTTCCGCAGCCTCATTTTCTCCAAGTGAAACCTGTCGCCCTGGCCGGGCGGTGGCGGGGCATCAGCTGTGCTCGGGGAAGCTGGAATCTGACCCGGGCACTGGGCCTGGTCTCCATGGCAGCCGCGGATTTATTACTGGGGCCTCCACCCAGCTTGGCGGACTTTCGACTTGGAGCCGGGAGGAGAGGGACAGAACAGGCGGTTGTGGGAGCCGGGAGCCCACAGGCGACAGCCTGAGGCCCCGCGATGGTGAGTAGGGGGCTGTGTCGTCCAGCTAGGCTGCCCCCACCCCGCACTGGGGGGCGGGAGGTGCTTTCCTGGAGTCCCCTCCCTGACTGTTCTCCTCTCTCTGCTACAGGCCAAGTTTCTTTCCCAGGACCAAATTAATGGTAGGTTGGCTTTGCTCTTTAATTAGCAACTCACGGCAAAATATGGGTCTCATTAGGCAATTTGCTCTGCCCGTTTTTTTTTTGTTTTGTTTTGTTTTGTTTTTTTATCAGTGGGAAGGAAAGCGGCTGGTGGGAGAGCCGGGCCCACCCAAAGGCAAGGGGCCGCCTGCTGCCGGGGACACCACAGCCGAGAAGGTGGGGGTAGGGCTCAGAGGTGGAAGTGTGGCTATGACATTTGTCGGTGTGACTTACAAGTTAGGGAGATAGGAACGGGCACTCTGGAGGTTTTTCTCCGGGGATCTGATAGCTAGATTTGGGAGGAGGGATAGGAGGTGGAGAGTGCGGTCATTAACTGCTTATGGCTGAGAGTCAAACAAAAGGAGCTGAGAGGCAAAAGAGCCCTGGTCTGCACTCTTGGGCAGGCACTTCTGCTCTCTGGGTCTCAGTCTCCCCATCTGTGAAACGGGGATCGGCTAAGGTGGCCTCTGAGGTCACTTGTGCCCTGACAGCCAGCCTAGTTTTGGAGCATTTACTCCCCAAGTCCCCTAGCCCGCCTGCCACCCAGCCGGCCTCAGTGTTGGCACGGCACAGCGTGGTGTTTCCACAAGGCCAGGTGGGGAGATCTGGCTTACATAGAACTCAGGGACCCGGACCCGAGCCAGGGGGTGGGCAGCAGAGCCCAGCTAGCAACTGCAGGAGCCAGAGGTGTGCTTAGGGTTCCTTGGGCAGGGATTCCAGAGTTCTAGGTCCCCGGAGCTTGGTCTAGAGTGGGTGGGTGGGTTGCAGGCTCCAGGAGAGCACCTGGTCTTAGATCGCTCGACATGCTCACCCCAAGAGGAGGGCCAGAGCAGGGACCTCTCGCCCAAGTCTGAAGGGCAGACTGAATGCTGACTCAAGGCTGGAGTCCAGCTGTCAGTCTCGTGAACCCCCCTCCACCAACCCACGCCTGGTTCCGAGGCTCAGTGACCTGTGGAGCTCCCAGAAGGGAAGAAGGAAATCTTCCCTTTGCATCCCAGTACCCGACACCAAGAAAGTGGCCACTAGTGCTTAATAAATGAGAAATTGGGCAGATGTGGCCCGCTGGAGTGGAAAGGCCAGGGGTTTTGGAGGCAGTGACCTGGGGTCCAGTCACCCCTGAGCCTCAGTGTTCTCATCTGTGAAGTAGGGAGAATGACGCTGACTCACCAGGCTGCTGTGAGCAAGGGACAGAGAGGAGGTCAGTCATACACACGACCCTGGGTCTGCCTCGGGCCGGTGTCACCCAGACTTGCTCTAACTAGCATGAGCCAGGTGGTATAATTGTAGGAGTACTCTGAGCTCGTTGTTGAAATGAGCCATTACTGAGTAATGTAGCATCAAACAGTGTTCCAATCCCTGCATCTATACAGCAAATGTTTTAAAATAGCCCTATTGCAATCAGTAGTGCTAAAGATTTGAAAGAGGTTCAGTTTCACAAATGTAATCTGTCCAAGGATGAGAAATAGTGTAACAGTAGCTCACTTATCAGATTTAGCGACATTACATTTATTGGGAAATAAATGTAACAGCCTTGCTGTTTTGTTCCAGCACAGGAGATCCAGTTCAGATCTGGCCTTCCAGATCTTTCGATGGTATATTTGTCAAGGTGGGAAGAAAGAATGTATTTTATGAAACAGTCTGTTAGGCGATGGGACTCCATTTGCCCCTAGCCCTGGTGATGTCAGGGGCACCGTCCCAGTTACTGATCCAAGTGGGAGAGAAAGTTTGCCCATCTGTAGAATCTGTCTGATTCCAGGCCCCATGACCTGTGATGACTGCCTTGCAGCACTGGTCAGAAAAGCTGTCATAGGATGAGGTCTCAGAGGGCAAACTGACAGAAGACAAGGTGGGGTGGCCGTGAGAGGTCCCCAGGAAGGGTGCTGTGGGAGTTTTAAGGCCTACATGCAGGGCAGCCCCTGCTCTATCCCTCCATATAAGGTGATGGCACTGGGCCCTCTTGGAGGGAGTTAGGTTTTGCAGGAACCAAAGGTGGGATCTTAGGCCAGGCTCTGGTGTTGCTTCCCTGGGACACTTCAGTTTCTGCTCCCTGGTCACATATGTGTTCTGGCCCTCTTCGAGCCCAGGCTCTGGAAAGTTCTGAAAGGGCTAGGCCTTCCCATTCAACCTTTCCACGGGCACAAAGGCAACTGATTGTCTCTAAACCCCACCGGGGAGGCTGCCTTTTATTAGCAGCTCTGCTGAAATCCTAGGCTGCAAGGAGAGGCCTTAATCGGGGAACTGAAGGGGCTGAACTGGGGACCTTCTGTCCCTCTCCCCTCATCCCCTTCTGCCCTCTGGTGGCCTCTGCCTGGGAATCTGGGATCCAGAGTGGCCTCGAGGGTGGAGCTGAACTTCAGGAGCCAGGCCCTCAGCTGCCCAGCCTTCAGTGGCCCCCTCTACACAATGGGAAGGGTAGAGGTACCACGTGGTGCATCACAGGGTCATTGCAGGATGAAACGGGCCCAGGTGAAGTGCTCAGTACTGTGAGCCGCCATTGTTTTGTTGTTATTATTACAGGTAGGGAGCCTAGGGCCCAGCCTCTGAGGCACCAGCCAGGTGGTTTGAGGAACAGAGGAGCTGGATGCTGAGAGGCCCCGATGGCGGGAGGGGGGGGGGGGTGCACCACCCTGTGGGCCTCAGGGATTGGAGAGTCACCCGGGCAGCTTTTGACCAATTCTGATGGCAGCCCCACCCCAGCCTGAATGGGAATCTCAGTGGTGGGGCCCAGGATCTTCCCCAGCTCCCTGCTGGCCTCACTGTGCCCTCAGGGCTGAGAGCCGGGCTCCCCTGGGCCTTGAGACTGGGTCTAGAGAAGCCTCAGCTCTGGCAGTCATTGTGTCTCCCCCAGGGAGGAAGGGTTGAGGACAGCAGCAAGCCAGATTTAGTCAGAGCCTGGGACAACATCCTGGCAGCACCCCTTGAAGTCTTTGAGAAAAGGACCAGGGCTTGTGTCAGAGGACAGCTTGAGGGTTCAGCAGCCTGGAAGCGGCGGGCTGGAGAGTGGACACAGCAGTGCCCACAGTTGTGACAATAACTGTCGCCACATAGGAGAGCTATTCTCTGCCAGGCCTTCCCAGAAGGGATTTCTGCTCCTCTCAGTAACCCGGAGGCATTATTTCCCTGGTTTCCCACATAAGCTGTCTTTGCCAAGGTGCCCTGGAGCCTGGACGCCCTGCTGTAGATTCCTGGTCTCCATGGGCTGGCCCTGGAGGGTAGGATTGCTTTCCTCTGGTTTTATTCAGTTAGGGAGGGGGAGAAAAGAGAAGAGAAAAGAGAAGGAAGGGAGGAGGGAGAGGCAGGAAGGGACAGCGAGGGAGGAGACAGAAGGGAAGTCAGGAGAAGGAGGGTGATAGGGTTGCCAGATAAAATACCGGACACCCAGTTAAATATGGATTTCAGATAAACAGCAAAAACCTTTTAGTATAAGTATATCCCATGCAAAATGTGGGACATACTTATACTAAAAACGTATTCACTGTTTATCTGAAGTTCAGTTTAACTTGGCAGCCCTGTAATTTTTTTTCCTTAAAAAATTCTTATTACTCTATTTTTGAATAGGCAGGATACACATAGCTAAAAAATAAGTAAAAAATATGTCCAGTGTAAAGTTTCTCTCCCATTCCTATTCCTCGGTCTTCCATTTTCCTTCAGGCAATTTTTCCAATTATTTCTATCATTAAGTGGTATTTCTCTCCCTTTCCCCCATTATTTATTTTAACACAAATGGCAGCATATTAGATGGACTATTATGTCCTTTGCCTTAGTCTTACTTAGCTCTGTTCTTGGAGATTGTTTTGATTTGTGTATACGATTCTGCTTCATTTTTTTTAAACAGCTGCAAAATAGTCCATGCTATGACTATAATGTAATATATTTAGCCAATCTTCCATTGATACATAGTTAGGTTGTTTCCAATCTTCTACTATAACAAGCAATGCTACGACAAATATTGTCACAGAATAGCACAGACAACACATGACGCACTGAAAGCAGAAAGCCCCTGGTGCATGTCTAGCAGGATGTACATGGTCACCCTAGATTCTTTGCAACACGTGGTGTGTTGGATAGATGTTAGTGTGGCCCTCAGGATCCCCATCTCCTAGTAATCATGTTCCAGTATGATCCCCTACCCCTGAGTGTCGGTGGAAACCGTAACTTGCTTTTAGTCAATAGGATATGGCAGCCCTGTATTTTCATTTGCTGTATCTGGCAACTCTTAAGAGGGGAGGAGGAGAGGGAGTCAGCAAAAGGAAGGGGGCGGGAAGGGAAAGGGAGGACAGAGAGGGCATGGGGGTGGAGAGCAAGTATGTGCGGCTGACTCTCTCTTCTGGGCTGTGCACAGAGTACAAGGAATGCTTCTCTCTGTATGACAAGCAGCAGCGGGGGAAGATAAAAGCCACTGACCTCATGGTGGTGATGAGGTGCCTGGGGGCCAGCCCGACACCTGGAGAGGTGCAGCGGCACCTGCAGACTCACGGGATCGGTGAGTGGGCGCTTGCCGGAGGGGAATACACTATCTGGGCTGGTGGGTGGGCCCTGAGCCCCCCAGCTCTGGTCCTGGGGAGGGGCCCAGCAGGGGGTGGCCCAGAGGGTGGGGGTGTGAACAGCTCAGCCGGTGGAGGGGCAGGTGGGAGTCAGAACTCACCAGTGCTAGCTGTGGAGACATCTGGCCAGGTGTACAGTGTATCCCTCAGGCTTCCTTGAACCCTCATAGCAACCAGTGCCCCCCCCCCCCCCATTCTCGCACAGAGGACCACGGGATCTAGACGTTCCAACTAGGTCATCACAAACCTGCCATACAGATAGGGCCAACAGCGATCCCCTGTGTCTCCCTTGGCTGAGTACTTGTCACGTGCTTAGCTCGAACAACTGTGAAGTAGGCATCATCCTGTTTCATAGGTAAGAACCAAGGGTCAGAACCATTAGGTAACTTGCCCAAGTTCTTAAGCCAATGGTGGAATCAGGGTTGGGACCTGATTCTTCTTCCAAAGACTGACCTCCTAAAAACGATGCAACACTCCGAGAAAAAGGGTAGAAGGAAACCCACCCAAGATGCTACAAATGGTTCTCTCTGGAGATGGGATTAGGGATAATTTGTATACCCTTTATTGTTGTTTCTTGTTTGTTTGACAGTGGGAACATACAGGACTTTGATAACTAGAAACAAGTTTTAATTTTTTTAAATTTATTTTTGGGGGGAAGGGCACCTGGGTGGCTCAGTCAGTTGAGCATCTGACTCTCGATTTTGTCTTGGGTCATGATCCCAGGGTCGTGGGACTGAGCCTGCCATCAGGCTCTTCACTGAGTGCGGAGTCTGCTTAAGATTCTCTCTCTTTCTCCCTCTGCCCCTCTCCCCCACTTGCGCATGCTCTAATTAAATTTTAAAAATTTATTTTTTAGGGGCGCCTGGGTGGCTCAGTCGGTTAAGCGTCTGACTTCAGCTCAGGTCCTGATCTCACAGTTCGTGAGTTCAAGCCCCATGTTGGGCTCTGTGCTGACAGCTCAGAGCCTGGAGCCTGCTTTGGATTCTGTATCTCCCTCTCTCTTTGCCTCTGTCCCACGCATGCTCTATCTCTCTCTCTCAAAAATAAACATTAAAAATTTTTTTTTTAATTTGTTTTTTAAAGAAACAAAAATAAGAAAACCCAAAAAGAGAGGTGTCAGAGGCCAGGATGGATGTTGCACTGGTAGCTGGACACACAGGAAGGAACGACTGGCCCAGAGGAAGGAGGTAGACCGGAAAGAGCACTTGACCTGAAGCCCAAAGGCCTCGGTGTCTGCACCTTGTTGCTCGTCTTGCAGATGGGTTCGCACCACCTGCTAGGGTTACCCTGGGGTCCCAGCAGAGCATACCTGTGGCAGCGCTAGGAGCCTATCCTGGAGGCAGGCCTCTGAAGATCTGGAGCCTGGGGATGGGGTGCTTCGTGACTGAGATCCCCTGTTTCCAGCTCTGAAGGGGTGGTGGTTTCCTTTGGCTTCTGTCTCCTCCAAACAGGAACTTGTGGTGAGGGGAAGTTCTGACTTCCTGCACTTGTAGCCGGCCAGGGCCTGGGCTGAGGGGCCCAGGCATGCCTGGAGGAGGGGCCTGGGCTGGGGAGCCTAGGCCGGAGGCTGCAGTGAGGGGAAAGGCAGGTGAGTGGGTGGGACTGGGGCCTGAGGTTCCAGGTGGGTCACCTGTGCATCCTTGTGGATGTACTGCAGTGGCTGCAAGCATGGACGCATGGGGTACCTCCCTCCAGTTCAGGGCAGGAGGGAAGCACCTGGAAGAGGGGCAGAGGAAGTGTGCTCCATCCTGGTCCTGCCACTGCTCTGTGAGATGACCCCACGCTCTGGGGCCTCTGTCTCCTTAGTGGGCAAAATGGGCAATGGTAGCCATGGTCACTGAGGATTACTGGGAGGATTGAATGAGGCAGATCCATGGTGGGATCTCAGCCGCATCCTCACTATAACACCAGCACCATCACGGCACTCCCTGAAGTAGGTGGCCCTTGAACTGGCCATAAAGACTTGGGCAGGGGGCCAGTTAGCTCTTCCGTCCCTGCTCAGTCTGCTGTGTTTGTGGGTTTCCCAGACAGAAACGGGGAGCTGGATTTCTCCACGTTCCTGACCATTATGCACACGCAAATAAAACAAGAGGACCCAAAGAAAGAAATCCTCTTGGCCATGTTGATGGCAGACAAGGAGAAGAAAGGCTACATCATGGCGTCCGAGCTGCGGTCAAAACTCATGACACTGGGGGAGAAGCTCACCCACAAGGAAGGTAAAGGCCTGGGTCCCTCCTTCCTAACAGCAGCTCATCCATAAGGAGCATCCGTGGTGGCCTTCGCCTGGCACCTTCTAGCAGCTCAGTGTGCCTTCCTACCTCAGAGCAGGACAAGGGGCCAGGGTCTTTTGGGAAAGCCCTTTGGACGCTCTATGGGATGACCCCAATGCTGGGCCATCCTCTGGCAATCTTCCAGCCTAGCCCCTGGGCCCTGCCACACCAGCCATCCCAGGCTGGCCACCAGAGGCTGGCATTTCCAGTTAGGCCGCTGGGCCTGCCTATGGTGGGGCCGGGAGGGCTGGGCTAGGACACAAGCAGGCTGGAGGAAAAGGCTTCAGTAACCGTGGACCTTTTAGCCTTTGGTTAAATCATAAGGGACCAGCAGAGGGGTTGCAAGGTTGTGGTTTGAATTAGATTGGACTCCTGGTCCGCCCCCCCCCCCCCCCCCCCCCCCCCGCCATTTGCGGGACCTCAGATGAGTTTCTTAACCTCTCTCACTCTCCTCGGTTTTCCCTTTGGGAAACAATGTTACAATATACAGTCCCTCAGATCCTCCCAAGAGCTAACATTCTGTAAAGCAGTCTACTTAAGATTTTATCCGCAGTCACTAAGGCACAGCACATTTAAAAATAGCGCTACAGACGGCAGATTCAGCTTTCCCCCGCTTTTTCAGGCTGCCAGCTATCACGATCCCATCTTTCATTGTAGCTGTGTTAATGTGAACCAGGGAAAAACATGGGCTCTCCTTCGCTCTCAGGCTCTGAGGACACCGCTCGGCCTTTTATGTTCCAGGCGGTGTGTTGGCAGAGGGGGCCGGCTGGGACCTTAATTCTTACGGTTAATGATCTCAGTCTAAAGCAACACCATGGCCCCCAAACTCACACGCATGTTGTTTGTTTAACCAGTGAAGTGACATTTCAAACAAACTGGTAATATGTTCCAGACCAGACAAGCGGGAAGCCCGATTTCCCTTCCTCTCGTTGTGGGAGAGAGGAAAGATGATACTAGAAGTAGGAATCTTTTACCCTGGATGACTGAAAGAAAATCTTCAATTTTATTAAGAAGCAGCCTCCAAACAGCTGGAGAAGGCTGCCAGGGAGGCCTCCATTCGAAGGCCTGGGACAGGCTTAGAATTTCAGCACCCTGGTTCTTTATGGGGTCAGAGGGACCCACCGCTCTACCCAGAAGGCATCATCAGCGCTTGGCCGTGAAGCGCGGCCCCTTCTCTGGACAGGAGAAGGCTGCAGTGCTTGATGTCGCAAGCTGGTATTGGGCCTGTCCACTGGGAAGGTCTGAACCAAATGGCTGATGGGTAGAAGCTTCTTCAGGAAACAAGATAAATTACAGTCTCCGCAACATTCTAAACATACTCAGAATTACCATCAGCTTAAGCACACAGCAGAGAAATTACATTTTAGGGGAGGATGGACGGTTGAGCAGAGAATCACGGGATATTTCCCAACTGCCCAGAATTATGTGTCGGGGACATCTAGTGCCAGGGAAGTTGACACAGGGCAGTGAAACGGTTTTTGCAAGAGGATGAGGATGGCCCAAAGAGCCAAAGGTAGGCTGGCCCCAGGAGGCCAGTGTGGAGAAACGTAAGCCGAAATGGCCTTTCTTGCCAACATCTGGGACAAGCTATTATTTTGTCTGAGGAATCCAGAACCAGAAGAAACAAGTAAATGATTTTTTTTTTTTTTTTTTTTTTTTTTTAGCAATGTCAGAGAACAATGACAGTTTTGTATACTGTGAGCTTTAGACACAGTTGAATTTATTTTCTCTCATACTACCCCCATCCCTAAACGCACACGTCCTAAAAGAGAGGTGATGGTGGCCGACACCACTTGTCACCAAGTCCCTTCTTAGGGTGGCGCAGGCCAATTTGGAAGGGAGAGCTGGCAGGCCAAAGCCAGGGACAGGGTGGCCCAGGATGGGGCTGCTGAGGCTGTCTGTTCTGCTGGGAGGCTGAGAGGGTGGGCTATAGGAGGTAAAATCCACATCAAACGTTTCTGGAAATACAGGCACAGGGGTCAGATATTTTTCTTAAAAAAAGATGAAGAGAAAAACAAGCACAAAGTGGCTTCAGTGGCTTAATCCTCACTTAGTACACCTCCTTACCCTCTATCCTGGCCCCTACAGAAAGCCTGATTAGCTCAAAATTGAATCAGTGGCCTTCAGGGACAGGGGATGGGTTGTCTGTTCTGTTCACTAGTTTATTTCTTAGTCTACAGGAACAGTCCATTGGACACAAGGGAAGTCCTCTGGGGAGCCTCAGCCCCCCAGTAATTGACTCGATGTCCTATCATGTAACACTATGGCCAACCTGAAAAATTAATGTGATTTTTTGCAGTGGACGATCTTTTCAGGGAAGCAGAGATTGAACCAAATGGCAAAGTGAAGTATGATGAATTTATCGACAAGATCACCATCCCTGTGCAGGACTACTGAGCGAAGAGGATGTGAGGGAGCCTCCCCCTGGCCCTGGAGATGCAGACTGAGGAGCTTCTGAAAAGAAAAGTGTTCCGTTCCCTCTGGGGAAATGGTGAACACGGCAGCGGGGTGACATGACCCGACGGTACCAGAGGGTAGCTTGGCTCTGAGACTAAAGGATCTCAGCCGTGGCATCAGCAGGCCTTTAATAAAAAGATTTATACTGATTTTAATAACTACCATTAGTCCAGCCCTTTATAGCATCGAAAGAGCCCAAGGTTTGGAGTTGGGCCTGGGTTCCAGTTCCGACTCTGCCATTTGCCAAGCTATGTGACTCTGGACTCTGGGTAAGTCATTTCACCCCCTCAAAGCCTCAGCTGGATTCCTAAAGTTAGATTCCTACTTCTTACCTCACAGAGCCCCCTGAGGATGGTCTGAAATAGTGGCTTGAAACCGCCATTGCCAATCGCAGAGCACTGTGCGGTCCTGAGTTACCACGCGGGTGGGTCTCCTAAAAAGGACAATCTACCAAAAGACACTATTCTGTATTTGGGTGCTGGAACCATCCTCCACGTTTCCAAGACAAAGCCAGTGCTAGCTGAGAACCAGCATCAAGCAAAGAGCTAAAACAAATGAACGAAAGATCATGGTTAACATTTCTTGTGGCACCACGGGGCCGCTTAACAAATTCTTATTCCCAGCTCAGCACATAGTGACACAGTTCGGGATATTCATTCATAAACACAGACCATAGAGTGAAAACCGTCGTGTTAAAACAGGGCGGCATCGGCTAAACAGCAGGAAGAGTGATCTGGCTTTACAGCCCACACCACAGGACATGAGATGTGACACGTTGCATTCATCAGGACCCCGCAGAGCTTGAGAGGAGCTCCCGTCTGAATTTCGAGCTCTACTGTTATCGGAGAGGGTCACGGCACTAGGAGGGGTCGGCTCAAGTGGGCCAAATTGATCATGGCTTCAAGCCATTTCCCCCCAAGACTAATGGCGAGTAATGAGGGGAGCAACAGGCCATGGCCGGGACACAGCGAGAGCCCTGCTGGGACCTCTTCCAGCTGGAGATTTTTAAGTGACTCATGTACCCAGGAGGTGCCAGGCTGGTGCTGCCCGTGTGCTCAACAAATCTGTGGATCCACTGGCAGTGTCAGCACAGCCCTAAAAAGGGCTGGAGTCACACACTAGCGTGTTTAAGCCGGGGCAGGGCAGAGCTCTAAGTACAGGGATTTTCATCCTTATATGTATCAAAATTGGGCTCTGTGGGCTTGTGGCTTTTTAATGGTACCTTAGTGGCCAAAGCAAAAGAAAACTAAATTCAGAGGGAGGTGTGTCTTTTGGGAGGTCACACAAAACAAATCTAAGGGCTAGGCACAAGGGAAACTGCAGGGGACAGATGGGTCCCCGTGTTACTGCAACCATCTCCCGATGCTGTGGCTTCAGACCTAACCAAGGTCATTTTCCGAGCACTCTTGGGGGCAGGCAGTAAATGGCCCCAACACCAAGTAGGTGAACTTGTGACCATCTGGCTGGGGAGCCCAGGTTCACATGGTGCAGGGGCACATCCAGGCTTTGTGGGGCCTGAGGCTTATACAATTCGATGGCCTTCTTTTAACAATACATGAAGAGAGGGGCGCCTGGGTGGCTCTGGTGGTGATCTCGCAGTTCACCAGTTCCAGCCCCGCATCAGGCTGTGCTGACAGCTCAGAGCCTGGAGCCTGTTTTGGATTCTGTGTCTCCCCCCACCTCTCTCTGCCCCTCCCCGACATCTCTCTCAAAAGTAAATAAACATTTAAAAAAAAACATAAATAAATATACAGAATTGCTAGGGCTGTTCCCAGGGCCCTTTTAGAGGCCAAAGCAAGTTGGCGGCGGGGGGGGGGGGGGGGGGGGGGCGGTGTTGTGTGTGTGCTGGTGCTTAAATTTCATTACCTGAAGGTTTCTCTGCGGTACCCCATTGAGAACTGCTACATTTCACTTTCAGCCAAGGCTTAGGGGTCCTGGCCCCACATCTCTTTTTGACTCGTCATGGACATGAGGAAGCAAGTCCTGCACAGCCAATCTGGAATACCACGGATGATACAGCAGATACCTAGGAGTTAGATAGGACAGGAAAGGAAGTTCTGGGCTAAAATAATAAACAAGGGTACTTCCCCTCCAAGCTTTTTAAATGTTTGTCACTGAATGGTCCCAGGATGGTTTTAAAGCAAAGTTTTATCAATCTCATTTTCCTACCAGGAAGTATCGCTTGCCCAAAGCACCTGAGTGGCTTGGTCGTTAGAGCCTGGGCTCATCTGCACCGACTCCGTGTTCAGTGGCTAGGACTCCAAGACCCTGTGAGTCTTCTCACTGAAACCTCTACCCCAGGAAAGGCCTCTTCTTACCACCCCAAGGCCGTTTCCTGTTCATTCCTGAAATCCCAGTTGGTTTACCTAGCACCTAGCGTTGTTTACAAAAACAGGCCACACCTCTCTTAGCACTCAAACTGCAGGTTATCAAATAGATTTAAAACTAAACAGATGCTGTGGTTTCAGTACAAAGCTTGCCATATTTCAGTAAGAAAGGGGGAATGATGGCTGTATATGCATTACTTACCTCAAAGCATGTTGCAAGGGAATTAACTGCCATGCTTTGAAATCTCTGGATGAATGGTGCTCTGAAACACCAAGCATTATCAGTTTTCTTACGGGGATGGTCCCTTGCATACCCACAGTATATTTTACAGAAGACAAATTAACTGAAGGCTTTTCTTTTATTACATCTAAAGAGCTCTACATAAACAGGTAACATTCAATAGGTAAACAATTTTTTTCCAATGCATGTAATAAATATTTTCACTTGGTACTTTTATACAAACTGACATTGGTCTACTATACATTTTTAAAAGCCATTTTACTGGTTTGGCATGCGGTATGGAAATTCTAAGAGAAAGTTTTAAGGCAATGAATCACAGATTTAAGTTCATGGAATTTATGGTAACTTTTATATCTGTTTATATACATTTCCCCTTTGTTAATTAAACAATTAACAGCAGCACACTCTGGGACCACCAGCTATTCTCCCTCCCTCTTTCTGAAATCTAAGCTTTGTGTTTTTTTTTTTTTTTTAACTAAAAAACAGAATTCAACATGTATTGATAAAACAAAATTCTTACTAAAATAATTTTAAATGTGCTTTAAAGTTCTGAAGATCTTGAAGTGTCTTATGGATTTAAACTTGGAATTGTTTAAAAATGTTCCTTCCACAATTAGTTAATTTAAAATTGGGATATATGTTCATTGTTTCAGACATTTGACTCAAAGGAAAATCTGCCAAGAAATCACATTTAACAGAAGCTTAAGTGCAATCTTTCCTAAGTCAGTAACGATACAGAATTGTGATAATGTCTACATTAACAGAAGAAAAACTTTAATGCTCAAAATAAATTAGTCAACCAAGTGTGGCACGATTAAGGTCAGATTGTTTTTAAAAAGATGTGTCCAATAATGCCCACAAGATAATTAAAAGCCACTTCAACCCTGCTAAGTCAAATAGCTATTTTATCAAAAAATACAGAGTACTGTACAGAAACAGAAACATGTGCACCTACTGGGAAAGCCCACGGCAAGGGGATGGTGGCAGCTTGCCTAAAGATTCTGGGAATCGCTCTTCGTCCACAGACAGCATGTCAGTGTCGGCGTGGGGTGAGGGTGGGTTAAGGAAAAACCGATGAAATGCCTGTGCACTTCTTTTTTTTTTTTTTTTTTTAAACTTAGAAGATAACGGTGCAGGGCATGACTCTACCAATAACGACTACCGATCAAAACAGTCTGATGGACCAGTATTGACCAAGAGACCAACAGAGGGATAGCTACTGCTACTGTGACACTCTGGCAAGCCAACAACTGAAAGAAACAAACTCCTCAGAGTGGAATGAACTAAAATCGAAAGACAATCGAATGGTTCGTTTCTCCTGTGGAGACATGACCAAAGCCACTAGACAGACATTTCTTTCTCCCTATTTATTACCTGTTCTTCCTTTAGTCTGGTATAACGCAGGACACTGAGGGAAACTCACCATCCCCAAACCTCAGGTGAAGGAAGGACAGGGATGGGTTTTCAACTGGATCATTCAGAGTTTGGGATTCAGCACTACACACAAAGTTATTGATCAGAATTTTGAGACCACTAACAACAATGACAGAAAAACAAAGAAAAGAGGATACAGAAAACTATTCATTTTAGGTAGCTGAATTAATAGAAATGATGTTTCCTATTACAGTGTGAAATAAGAAGCAACACCCCACAACTTGAGTGATTTCTATCTCAGTCTGAATTTAGACACAAATTATGGTACTCTTAAATCTTAGCCTAAGTTAATATGGCAACGAGCGTTCTTAAAGAGTTTACTCACCATAAGAGCAGATTTATTAAAAAACTAATTCCTGTTTTCACCGACAATGAATCTTTTGTTTTTATTGCAAATTGTTTAGTGACTATAACTCAGCCATGTGTGTGTGGATACACATGCGTAGGGGAAGACTATTAACTCACGTGTCACTCACACACACTTGTCTATAAATACATATATACACACACACATATACATATCAACACCAACTTGTTTTTCAAAATTCAAGTCAACAATTTAGTGGCAGAGAGATGCTGTAAAAACAGGTATTATTTTTAGATGCCACACAGTCATGTGAACCGTTTTTATCATACAACTGAAGATACAGCCATCTTGAATTCTACCCGGATAAAGCAGGTCATTTTGTTACCATTGCAAGGTTGAAGCGACACTTTTATACACAAAGGTGGTCCTTCACCAACTCTGAGAACATAAACAGTCGTGATATAAAAATCCAGGCTGGGAAACTGGTAAGCGTTACGCTCCTTCCTCCATCTTTTCTGTTAAACTGGCTAAACCCCTCCACACCTTCAGGTGCTCCCCGAAGGACAAGATACCTTCTCTGATGAGGATTCTGGAACACAAGTAGAACCACCGTCCTTCCCTCCAACCCACACTCATCTCCTGAAAAACAGTTCTCACTATATTTACATGTTCCACTATTAATAAGATTAGATTGATCCATGAATTCTAAAAAAAAGAGAGAGAAAGAAAAAAGAAAAAAGGAAACAATATTGACTTTCCTATGTCATGCATGTCTTTAAAAGGTGAAGAAAAAATAAAACAAACAAGACAGCGAGGCTAAGAAAAGAAGTTCACTCAGAACCAGGGAGTAAATTGACTAGAATCAAGCCTATTTTGCATTTTAACTGCTTATCAGATAGTGGATTTCTAGACGGACGTGTGTGGTGCACTGTATTTTCCAGAGAGAATTTACTTTTAGGGTAATCGACTGTCTTGCTTTCTTTTTCGAAGCGATGTAACCTTACCTCTGTCAGCTGCACAAGACACCCAACAGGGCTTTTGAAGCTATTTTTACTTCCTACTTTGGCATGAAGATCTTCGTGAAAACTTGTTACCCCGTGGCCAAAAAGGCAGGTGTTCACAGACTTGGTTTAAATACATAATACTGGCAATCCAAATTTAGAAGAAAGAACTAGACTAAAGTGTATTATTCACAGGTCTGCCAAGCCTCCTCCTTTATCCAGACAGCTTTACTCCAAATCTCTAGAACATATTCTCAGGGGGTATCTAGCAAATAAGAGAGAATATGTGATGGGGAACATGCAACTGGGACAGCAATAAAGATGCTCATACGGGAGTTCAAGACCTTCAAAGCACTTTGAGAGAAGCAGGCAACTGATTTATCAACTGAATGCAGAAAACTCGGGAGGAGAAGGAACAGTAACGACAGAAAAATATACACAGACACACACACTGAACACACACACCCACGAGCTATGTCCTGAAAATACACAGGGAATGCAGTGGGACAGATGAGATTTATAATTTAAGGCTGAATAAAATATGCACACGCACAAACAGAATCCAAGTCTGTCCTTTTTAGAAAATGGAAATTAAAACGACCTCCCCCCAGCCCCCTCCCCACAACAAAGAAAAGCCCACAATTTAAAACTTCATACATGCAATTCCTTTTCTGTTATTGCAAATAAAATAATGCCATTGAAGTAAAATAAAACCAAAACCATAGGACAAATGATGAAAAAAAAATCTTCAGAATCCAGAAAAAAATGAACTGAAGGTGGTTTGTGGGTACTTTTTTTTTCTTTTTTTCTTTTCTTTCCTTTTTTTTTTGTTTTTTACAAGTGTTTTATCAGACAGGCAGTCTTAGATTTATATACAAAAGTAAAACTGAAAATATAGTTTTGTTCTCTGTACATTTCTTTTAATTTTTTCCCTAAAAAAAGGAAAAAAAAAAACACGCTTGTGTACTTTTCTAAACAGAATAAGGTAAAACATAGCACAAAGTTCTCTTCTTTCTGCCAAGTTCATTTAATCTGGGGTAGGGGTGGGAGCAGCAGGGGCGAGGGAATCAGTCCAACGAGATGATGTCTGGGATGATGCCGAAGATGGACGCCGTGTCCGCGCTGCTCCTGTTGGCAACGGTGTGGCTGTGGCTCTCCCGCAGGCTGTTGGAGGACACGAGGCTGCTGTTACTGCCACTACTGCTTCCATTGGTGGTTGGCAGAGAAGTACTGCCTCCTGCACTTAACTGATCGAGAAACATCTGTGAGGAGGTATACGGAAAAAACCGAGACGAGTGTAAGAGGTCTTGATCATCGGAAACCGCTGCTGCGGCGGCAGCAAGGAGGGAGGTGTTATAATGCTGGGGAGGGAAGACAGAAGACAAAACACCCATCAATTCTAAATTCATAGACCTTCTCAGCAGAACAAAGTCCTCAACTTAATACATACTGCATATTTGGTATGCCTGAAATATCTACTGCAACATTTCACAGTCACATGGCCGTATGTAATGATCACGTTCTTGATCTTGAGAACATTTTTGTATTTGAAACTGGGGGTGGGGGTGGAGGGGGGGGGGGAGGAGAACCAAAGTAAAACTTGTGCTGTGTTTTGTTTTAATTTGTAATGCGAACAATTCTCAAAACTCTATTTCCAAAGAGGCATATGCTCATTAGCAGCAGGAAAGAAGACAGTCCACCCTCTTTCTCTAATGGAGATATCTGGCCAAGGATTTATCAACTGACTTACTGCCCTGTTTCTTTTTTATATAAAAAAGTACTGGAAACCAACAAATAGATACTATTCTGACTATATACTCAGGCACAGCTGAAACAAGGGGATTTTTATTTAAATGCTTAAAACCTTAACAATAATGAGGACTACTCTGAATTTTCTAAGAAATTTATCTTCTCTCGCAGCTACATAATATACTTACAAATACTTTAATGTTCAATTAAGACAACAGCAATATGTTTCATATAACATACCTGATTGTCTCCTGATAAGAAAGGAAAGAAATCTAATCCTGTGAGAAAAAAAATTATTTTAGTTTTGAAAAATAAAACAAAACAAAAAACCCTCCCTAATGCCCCAATACTCTAGAAACCAATACAAATCTTAAATGCTAATTCTAAATTCATTTAGAATTAAAAAGAAGAGCAGAAGCCCACTGTTGGTCTCTCCCATCTCTAGATTACCAAGGCTGAAGTTCAAGCTTTAGCCATGATTTTTGCCCTCCTTGCAACTCCATTTGTGGGATTTGGGTCACTGCCACCCTGCTGGATCGAACATGATCCCTTACACGGACAGAGTACTTTTCACCAATTTTTCTTGACTTCTCTTAACATTTCAAACTACTCTAATGTACTCCTCACAAGCACCTGTGAGGTATGTCATTATGTCTGGCCTCATTTTGTGGGTGAGAAAGTTTTACGTAGAAGGAATACGTAGAAGGAAGTTAAGCAAGCTGTAGCACAGATTTTCTTTTTCTTTCTCAAATTTGTTCACTCGCCACTATCTGTACCAGATTCCAACTCAGAGATCCTCCAGTGGCATGAGGGCGGGGAGAGATGGGAGGGGTGTGACTGCTGGGGTGCTGTGTCACGGAAGGACTGTCTGGTCCTTGGCTGCCATGGAGTCCATGCAAGCTGCTCCTTCTAATTCCCACTCTCGGCCGCATCGCTCAATGTATGATATGGAGAACAAGAAACCCATGTGAATAAAAGGCCTCATTCTGATATCTAAGCTTGGGGGAACGGATAACAAGCAGATGTAGATAAAAATATGACGACACAAATCCTCTGAGGATCCATCCACTGTCTACACTGGAACAGGTTATAACACGAGGATCTGCAAAATGTACAGTCCCTGTGGTTCCTCATGTGGACATCTGGCAGTAGCCTCAGTGAGAAATAGGGCTGCCTTGTCTCAGAGTAGCCACTAACCACATGATGCGGGGACCCAAATTCACTAAGATTAAGTCAAATGAAGAACTGAGTTCTTCAGTCACAACCGCCATGTTTCAAATGCTCCATAACCAGATGTGGCTAGTGGCCACTGTAAATTACATTTCCCTCCTCGCAGAAAGTTCTACTGGACAGAGCTCAAACAGGGTTTTCATAACAATCATTAAGAATCTACTCAACTATTTCAGCTTCCAAGAATCTTTGCCAGTGGCCCCGGATTTTTCTGTAGGGGAGGGGATGGAGGGAATCTTTCACTTTATATTTTTGTATTAAATTCTCTACAGTAAGCACACACAGCTTTTTGGAATAAAAAAGAAAAATGTTCTTAGATGTACAAATTCTTGAATTACAAAGACACAGAACTAATAATTTTTTGATAATGTAAGTGATTATTATCAACCCCAAATACATTGTGCAGCGAGTATACTGACATTTCAAACTACTTTTAAAAAGAATAATCAGGTTCACTGGAACAAAAATTAAAACTTCCCAATGTCTTAATTCAGCATTATTTAAAACATAATACAACACAGTTACCCACAATGCCAGTTGCATTATTAACTGGATTCAGGAAAAAAAAAATAGTTTTCATAAATATCAAATTGCAAAGCAACATATTGAAAGTCATCCAAAAACAACTTGTAGATCAGTGAAGGTCACAAAACCTTGAGATCCTTGTACTAGCCTCACCGCTGGTAGTAAAACATTGGCTACTAATGAAGGTACAAACAAGGAACTGGGTCTGTATTTATTTACGACCACCGTGTTAATTTCTCTCAGTTCACCAGGCCCAAGCCCCTGTTTTTTCAATCTTTCCATTCTTCCCTAGACTCACCCGGAGGAAGTCTATGTAGATCAAAGGCATTCATAATGCTATGTGACAATACAGAAGAACCAGTGACTCACCTTGTAGGTCATAAGGCATGGGTGTCATGTGGAAAGGATGCCTGTAGTCCTGGATGAGGGATGTATTAATGTAGCTTGTGTCTACAGCAGGGAGGCTTGGGGTGCGGGACACTGGAGATGCTTGATGTGGAAGACTTAATATGCTAGAAGGAAAGGTTCGCATAATTTTCATGAGTCAGTTGAACTTTTAATTTTAACAAGGGGACCGCATCTTGCAAAATGAGTCCTAGCTTTTGTGCTGAAAATAAAAAGACAAGCAAAGCAATATATAATTTAAACTATCATAATTATTCGGAAATAATCTGTATATAGAGTAGCACTTTGCAGGGGCTATAGGGAGAAATGGATGGGTAAACGATATATCCAACATTCATAAGTCACATGCTGTCTCATCTACCTTTTGGAATGCAGGGGGAAGGCATGGCTGAGCCACTTCAGCGAGATATGAGTGAAAGATATCTATAGCAGCCAAAATTTGGAAACCTTTTAAAAATAAGCACTGGAATGCTGTCTAGTCAAAAGTATAGGTATGTCCTCACAAAGAAAACACACACAGACAAGCCTGGGAAATGGCAGCAATCTGAGCAGTGGCGCTAACAGCTGGCCCCCACACTTGTAATCTTTATGAGAACAGAAACACGGTACTGTTTATCTTGGTATTCCCAATGCCCCGCACACTTGTCGGCACACTGTTTGCATACAAAGCCTGCTGAACGAAAGGAGGCAGCAAGACAAGAAGATGTGCTCCAAAGTGAACAGGTGGTGGATAGGTTTTAAAGGGAGAATAGTATAATGGGGGGGGGGGGGAGAACGGGACAAAAAAAAAGGGATTCTGGAAGAAAAAAGTGAAATGTTTAAGTAGCTGAGAAATTAAATCTTTTTTTCCTTACAAAAAATTAATTAAAAAAGCAAAATGGAGGGAAAAAGATGAAAAAGACAAGAAAGAACTGAAATGATCTTAAAAAGAAAAAGAATTCTAATAGTTCTGAGTGCAAACATGAGGGTCATGTGCTATCCCAATCATCCAAGAGGCTAACAGGCATATAAGTCATAGAAAATAAAGAACAAAGAAGGTATAAAGAGGCTATTTTTTTGCTTTTAAAACTTCATATAAAGTACTTGGGTGTGGAGATTCAATTTCGATGGTGCAATGCAAGTTCAGAATATTTCAAAAGATGCCAAGGTTGGATTTCCAGGAATAGAGTTCTAGTTATGACCATCCGCCACATTTTCATGAATGGGATATGAAACATAAAATATACTCTCTTCTGCCTCATAAAAAATGTTGTGTCTAATGGAAACTTAATTAAACCTCTTACATCTATAAAAAGTACCATTTTCCATTAGCTGTCTCCTCTGACAGTGCCTAAGGGATTATAAGACAGAAGAAAGCAGTTGAAATGCTAGCCTTTGAAAATATCTTGGTATACCAAACAGCAAAGGAAATTTCTGGATGAATACTAAACACTCACTGGCTGAAGACAGCAAAATGTTTTACATTTACTGACGTTTACCTCTAATTCCTGGCTGGCTCCTTTTCTTTCAATTTTGTGATATTATTCTGAAGATGCATTTCCACCTGTACACTGCACAATAACAAATACAATATGCCTAGGGTTGAGGTTTTTATTTATTGGCTAGTCATTATTGTAAAATGGCCACGAATGCTGAATATGGCATTATTCTTCTAAAAATGCCATAAACTTGCAGGTTGCTTGTTTTTATCCGAAAACAGAGAAAGGTCTGGCATTGGTAAATACTTTATCTGGGTTTAATTGGTCACTGGTAAGCTCAGGAAGCAGTTAATGCACCTAATGTAATTTTCCAAACATAATAAACACAACTAGTTTTGGAAAAACAGCAAAGCAAATGTCCAAAGAATTGAAATACCAGATTTCTAAAACACTCCAAAAAGTTTCCTTTAAGGAAAAATGTATAGTCAGAGAGCAAAATTATTGCATAGTTTACATATATATGTGACTACTATAAATATTCTACAGAGTAGAAGCAACTTACATATATAATGGTGCATTTAATCCATCAGGTATACACCCAGAGGTTTATGAAATACCTTTTAACGTTACAATTATGGTATTTAAAAAAATAATATGGTAATATGTACTTGGTCATAATAAGACTTGATATTAAATATAAAATATCTTGGGATCAAGATTCTACAGATATTTGTTCTAACTATACCGACTTCTGGCAATTTGACATTTTTTTCCCTCCCACTCAGATTTATAAAATAAGTTGGTGTAAAAACAAGGTCAGGTTTGTTGGGTAACAGGCATCCAGGTAGGCTTTCATCAGACGTAAATCTTCATAAGGTAGGATTTAAAGTGGAATTAGTGTTTAGATATTCGTGTTTTATTTTTTACATAGAATAATGATACTGCTATTAATGTCTTTATTTCTGTCTGACGCGTGCTGATAAGCTACTCTGGAGTGAAAATACTAACCTGTGTAACAGGTTTGATTGTATTATGAAGATTCCTGAAATAGTCAGTTTCTAACAAGCAAGTTACCTTTATCATAATTATGCTCTTATTTTACTGCTGCAACTTCTACCTTTCAAGTAACTACAACTATTACCAAACAGAAAATCTTTTATCTCATCAAACAGTATCAAACCTGACAATGATTTGACTCCATGCATGGGAATGCCTGCCCTTGGTCTGGTGTTAACTTTCCCTCTGGAACCCTGAAATTTTGCAACAATGCCTTCTCTCACTTAACATTCTTTCTTCAGGCACTAGTGTTTGCTGGAAGGAGATTATTTGACTAGCTCCTGCTCAGTTACAACAGGCCACATCATTCTCCCGATATATACCTAAAAGGGGGCACGCCTATTTCTAGACTTCTCTTTGGTGTGCTACAACTGTGCCTCAGCAAAACATGAAGTCTTCTTGTTGAGAATCTCCGACCTGTCTCACGAGGCAGTCCATTTAAAGAGCACAGCTCCTTGTCTTACCATCCTCTACAAAATGTGAAACTCTTGAAAGTTAGGACTGTGCTCACCCATTTTATTATCACCCAGGTTAGGCACAGGGTGTTTTACATAAAGCAAATAACAGTATTTGCTAAAGAGAACTGAAGCATAACCAAGGTACTGATAGGGGACTAATGGGAACTATGGGAAATGAGTCTGCAAAACAGAAAGCATTGGCACTGCAATTTTAGTCTCTGGCTTCTTTCACTGCCCACCTTACACACTCTGAGGCAGCTTTAATGCATTCCTCTGGGCCTCCTCTGCTTTCTACTTGAAATACTCAACCTAGGATTAACCTTAAAGCACACATTGCATAAATGTTCTCAATCCTACGAGCAGCATTAAGATCACCTAAGAACGGATGAGAGATGCGAGTTTTCTCAGTCCCAACTCCTGAATCAGATGTGTGGGAATAGGGGAGCAATGTGTGTTTTAATGAGTGCTCTGGGTGATTCTGCCAGACACCAAAGTTTAAGAACCAATGTTCGAGAATTATCTTCTGGTATGATAAATACTGCGTCCAAGGGACTCCTTTAACGCATTGTCCCAGCCCCTCAAATACATCACACACCTGGGGAAACTCCAACCTATTCTCTGATTACTAAGTTTCACAATCATGCATAATCATTTCATTTGGCTGATCTTTTATTTCATTATTATTTTTTAATGTTTATTTTGGAGAGAGAGAAAGAGAGTGAGCGAGTGTGAGTGGGGAGGGACAGAGAGAGAGGGGAACAGAAGATCTGAAGCGGGCTCTGAGCTGACAGCAGCAAGCCTGATGTGAGGCTTGAACCCACAAACCGTGAGATCATGACCTGAGCCGAAGTCGGACACTCGACCAACTAAGCCACCCAGGAGCCCCTACTGGCAGATTTTTTTAAACTGTATTTGCAAAATTAACTTTCCCAATGACTTGTTAAGGTCTCAGTTACTTACCCTTTATTATTTAGTGGTGATGTGGGAGACAGGGAAGGACAGGTCCTCTTGGCAGAAGGCTCTTCCTCCTCTTCATCAGATGAACTGTCTATGGTTAAATCAATCACCTCCACTTTCTTATTTTTATTTGAGGACGGGTGGTGAGAAGCCACCTGATGCTCCAATGTGGAGCTCAAGCATCCTGTGTAGGAATGAGTAAAACACAAGGTAAAAAAGACCCATGACGACACGTCTCTTTTTTCCTCAGTATGTCTATGGGTTAGTTTATCAGTTACAGTTTAGACTTACAATATTGTTAGGGGCAGAGAGTAGAATAGAAAACCAACAGTGGCTCTGTTCCCCTAAGCTTAAAACTACTATTGATTATTGGTTGTTAAAAGTTTTTTGTTTCTAATTTTTTTTATTATTTTTTGAGAGAGAGAGAGAGACACACACACACACACAGAGTACAGGAGAGGGAGGGGCAGAAAGAGAGGCAGACACAGAACTCGAAGCAGGCTCTAGGCTCCGAGCTGTCAGCACAGAGCTGGGTGCAGGGCCCGAACCCACAAACCATGAGATCATGACCTGAAGATCATGACCTGATCTTGAGCTGAAGTCCATGCTCAACCAACTGAGCCACCCAGGTGCCCACCCCCCCTTTGCTTAAAAGCAAAAAAAACAAAAACAAAAAAACAATTCTGAATTAGGGCAAACAATCAAAATGTATGTCTACTTCAACATAAAAGCAGTTTGAGGGTAAAGACCATATATTACATATGTACCTAGGATACTTAGGAAATGTATGGTTAACACTTTTTAAATGTCATAGCATCCTTCCAGCAAAAACATACTAAAAACCAGAAAAATAACATAAATGGAAAAGAAACATTCACTAATCTTTACCAAACCTCTTAAAATTTTTAAATGATACCATTTCAAAAGTATGACCTTACAAATGACTTATTTGTTACTTTGAAATCTTACACCAGAAAAATTTTAAAGCTAGCAAAGTGAATTTAAAAGGAGTTTTACTACTTCTGAACATTTAATCAATAATTTAATAGAGTTATTGAGCTACCCATAAACTGCTGAGTTTTTCGGAAATGTGTACTTTTTTAAAAAACTTATTTTTTTCCAGTAATCTCTACATCCAACATGAGGTTCAAGCTCACAACCCCAAAATCAAGAGTCGCATGCTCTACCAACTGAGTCAGCCAGGCACCCCCAGAAATATATACATTTTAATAGTAAAAATCAAGGCTACACAATAACAGGGAGACTGCCCCACCCTTCTGGAAAACCAGCACTCACCATCAACTCCATTATAAGAGGCAGAAACTTCCTGTACTTCCTTTTTGGATCTCATAGGTGCCCAAGAGCCATCCTCCTTAAACTGTATTTCATCACAGTCTGTACAGTACTTTAGGATTTCCATAAACAAGCTATAAAAAGCAATTGGTCCTTTGAATATCACATTCTAAATGAAAACAGACTAGAAGTATTACTGTTCAAAAAACATTCAGACCTCCTATATTTTGTACAAGTATAAATGAGAAAGGAGAAAGAAGAAAGCAGAACAGATAAGTTATATTTGTTCTCAAATTTTAGGGCTAAATAGGAATATAGTTACTTAAATTATGGTACCTTATATGAGCAAATATTATGTAACTATGAAAAATGAAGTTTTCAAACATTTTTAATAATAGGGGGAAATACATACAGAAAGTGGGAAGAGGCCAAGAAAATAAAATTCTTCATTTTAAAAATAAAATTCTGTGTGTGAGTGGTATATAAACAGCAGTTATTTCTGACTGGTGATATTATGAGTAGTTCTATTTCTCCTTTATATTCTTGTGCATAGTCCAAAGTATCTACAATAAGCATATCTTATTTGATAAACTGAAGCCATACATACAAAAAATATGTACTGAATGTTAAGTCTCCTTGAAAAATAACATGCAGATATTAAGAAATGAGATTTGCAAGACAGTGTATAAAACTGTCAAATTCTGAAATGAAACCAAAGGCTAAAAAATATTAATACTGTAAAATCACAATTACGTGAAAACAAAAATTAGAAAATACACCACAAAACCCTTTCATTTTCCTATGTTTTTCAGGTTTTCTTAAATGTGTGTATAGACATGTGCACATGAGTATATGGTTTTTAAAATAAAAAAAAATCCCAATTGATGGGGGGAGGGGATCTAGAGCTATATAATATACAGAGTTGGTAAAATATCATTCAATTTAGATTTATCAGTGATCACTGTCATTTCTAAAAAATTAAACATAAAACATTTAAGTTACATGTTTACTCTTTTCCCACGTTTGGCCTGACATCTTTCAAGCTCTAGGTTACACTGTATTGCTAAATGTATTCCGCTCCTTATGTTATATCTTCAGGCTCCTATGTTTTCTCAAATGCTGTAGATAAGCTGCCTTAAGTGTCTTGCTAGAGTACAGGAAATATCAAGAAGATCCTTCTTTTCACAATTTATCCTTGTTCAGCGGCAAAAAGGACAAGAAAGGAGTCTAGAGAATAGGGGTGCATTTAGAGAAACACTCCAAGATGTCTGGAAGGACAGAGAAAACACAGGAGTGTTAAAAAAAAAAAAAAAAAAAAAAGATAACTGACTATTGTGATGCCGTAGGCGGACAAGAAAGACAAAGACAAAGACAAGTACTTCAGAGGAAACAGAAACAAAGAAAGCTGCTATTCAGCATGTTGATCAGTTATGAAGCCCTTACAGCCCTTACAGTGGGGAACAGGTATGATGAACCAGGACTGAAGGAGAAAAATCTGCAAAAATACGTTAGCTTCTACTAAAAAAGCCTAATGGGGGTGTGCTGAAATTAGCCAGAGTGTCACAGTCCTGCCATTCCTTCTCTAATATGGCCTACATGGCTGGGACAGATGGGACTCATGTTAGGAAAAGGTGTAAGCATACCCTGCTTACAGCCAGTGCTACTTTAAATGGTAAAAGTCAGGAGAGACAGACGGTAAAGCATACACTTCCCAAACGGAGGACATCAAGTTAAAAGGGAAAAATGCTCACAATATTAATTACTTACTTTGAAAAGTATTAATTTCGAGAATCATGGAAATTCTAAAAACGTACTACTTAGAAAACACTACCTGCAGAATTTTCATCCTAAACCTGATAGATCACAAATTCAGATAATAGATGGTCATTCCAAGGCATAAGGAAACACTTTAAATCGACATACCCATCAATAATAAGGTGTTCATACGGAGCCTTCTTATCACAGACAGGACAAACCCAGGTTGGTTTTTTCTCATTCATCTGAATGTAAAGAGTTGCATCAAAACACTGTAGATGAGAACACGTTAGGGCCCGACATGGAATTGTCAGCCGCATTTTACCAAGCTTGAAAAGAGAGAGACAAAAGCAAATATTAGACAATGGTCATTCAATTTAAGTTTTGATAAAAATCTCCTGAAACGCAATGTGTATGTATTCTGACTTAAAGCACATTGTATTTACTTTTCATCAATATGAAAGAACATTAAATACATTTCCTATGAACCCTACATATTAAAAAAATTATAGGATTTCTTTAGATATTAAACACAGTGACTCTGGAAAGTCTACAGGGGCACCTGGGTGGCTCAGCTGGTTAAGCGTCCGACTTTGGCTCAAGTCGAGGTCTCACGGTTCATGAGTTTGAGTCCCGTGTCAGGCTCTATGCTGACAGTTCAGAGCCTGGAGCCTGCATCAGATTCTGTGTCTCCCTCTCTCTCTGACCCTCCACAACTCACAGTCTGTGTCTCTCTCTCTCTCTCTCTCAAAAATAAATAAACATTAAAAAAATAAAATAAAATAAAGTCTACATCAAGGGTTATTCCACCTCACATCCATAGCTCACAGATTAGCTTTTGGGGGAAAGAACCATGAACCCCTTAAAATTATATGCCAAATTCTGTAAGGGTGTGCATTTTTCCAAAAAGAGCGCTGTCACCAAATTCTCAGAGTAGTCCCTCATCTAAAAAAGTTATAAACCACTTTACAAAGGATTTGAGGAAATGAAAAAAGAATGTCACATTAAATACTGCAAGATAACAGATGTGAAGACATTCAACCTGATCTCTGAATGAGATCCCTAGGATGTCTGGCATAGTTGCCAAACGGCAGCTCTGAGAAGGAAGTCGAGTGTGTGCACTCTCTGTACTTCTCCCCTCCCTGGGCATTATCACACACTATTCGGCAAACATCCCTAGACCTAGCATCTCCACCATGTTATGAGACTTCCTCTTCTCGCCTTAAGCTGAGGTTAAATAGCCTGCCTATGAAAAATGAAACCTACTTCATCCGGTCCCTGAGATGGTAGCTTGCGCCCCGGGCACAGAAGCTGCACTGCGAGCTGCCGTATCACGACTCCTTTCCTGGAGGCCACATCGCACGGTGCAGCTGGGTTGCCACCGTTCCCTGCCCCCCTGCCCAAAGGCTACAATGGCTATACAGTATGAAAGTTATCTACTTTCAATAACCACACTGTTTGCGAACCAGGAAAAGATTCTGGACATAATCTGCAAGCTTGAAAAATATAAAGGCTTGAAAAGGGTAGGAGTTAAATGCGGAAAAAAAGAGGAAAAGAGTTTTGGCTCAGAAGAATTTCAGGAAAATGTGCAATTTCCTAGTCTACCAAGGAAATTAACTGTCATTTGTGGTCCTAAATTATTGTTCTGGTACCAATGATTTACTGTGCCTCTAGGAAAGGCACTTAACCTTTCTGGGCCTCTTTTTCTATCTCCAAAGCAACACTGCTTCCTCCTCACTTCAACAGGATGTAGTGATCGAGAACAAAACAGGACCCAGAATGTGCCATAAACTTGTGAGAAGGGAGTAGCGCCAGCTCCGTGTCAGAAGCATGGACAGGGGAGACACAGAGAAAACTGATAGCTCCTTTCTCTGGGTGCCCACCCCACCCTGTGCGTGATAATGTACTATCTGTTTATGTATCTGTCGCCTTCTACCAGAAATACACCCGACTCAGTTCCTCATCCCTGGCACCTGGAAATGTGCTATATACAGCAGGAAGACGGTCGTGTGTGTGGACACTTAAGGCTTTGTGCTCACTGAGCAGCTCTGGAAGGGAGCACTCATGGAGAGTGTGAGGCCCTACACAGCACTTTATGAGCCTGGCCCGAGTACGAATTCTGGAGTTAGACTACCTAGGTTTGAATCCTGGCCACGCTAGGTAGTGTGTGAATCCTGAGTGTCATTTAGTCTCCCTGAGCCTCAGCTTTGTAAAATGGGGATAAAAATACCATCTACATCTTAAGACTGTGGGATTTAAACTGTATTTACTGTATGCTGCCGGACACATAGTAAGTGCTCAGTATATGTTCCCCCATTACAATAAAACTACAGAACCACTATTTGCTTCCAATTACTTTGTCAGCTAGTGGGAGACACACCCCCATTTCAGCTCAGTACTTCTTCCATTCTGCGCTCACATAAGATTAGGCAACTCATTACTCCTTTCTACTCTTCGATTCAATTTTTATGATTTGATTTACACAAAAGCACCTGATAAAAAGGCCAAAAAGGACAAACTAGTTCTTATAACAGAAGAATACCTATTTGCTGTTAGCTAAGACATGCTGCATTAGTCTAGAAACATTTTCCAAAGAACAATCTGGATGGTGATGCTAAATTAATTTTTTATATCTTAAAGCACACCTTAACTTACCTGTGAAATACAAATTCCTACCGCTTAAATACTAAGTAGAGAAATCACAGACTTGAAAATCCTAGACAAATAAAGTAATTGTGGATAAAGTCCATGTAGTACAGAACTAGTGAGCCACTTCTGATAGTTTATGAAGACAATGGATGCGAAGGAAGAAGACTATTTTCAGAATGCAAGCCACACAGCCACAGAACTTATACTCTGAAAAGCAGTTAACTCTCTAAACAATCGTCTCACATGCCTCCCTCCCCCTTCATAATCCTCACTTGGTCAGCTCACCTTTTTGGTGAGAGGGTAACTCTCAAGCCCTTATGATCAGCCACACTGACAAGTTTATCTACAGGATTTTTAAGGAACACTGCTAAGTGAATGCTGCAGGAAACACATTTATAAATGGGGACAGAAAAAGAAAAGTTCCCTTGCAAATGCACTGTTGATTAGCTGTCACAAAACGCTTTGCTTCAAAGAATCACGAAGTAACTGTTATGTGGTAATACTCCCCATACTTCTGATTTTGAAAACAATCTCTAAATCCTAAATATTTATCTACAAATGGACACTGACTTCTCTAACATGGTATTAGGAGAAAAGCAGGGCTTTAAACATCTTCATCTCATAATTACAAATTCCCCTTTGTCCTTCATAGGACATTGGATATTTGCATCATTTGCAAATAAACACTCTGTACGCAACCCCCAAACAAGTTTTCCAATGCCACTAGCCCTACTATAATATATAATTGTACTACTTAGTAACTGATGGCGCTGTAAGAGAAAATACCCTATATCCTAGAGATGTTCAAGCTAGCTTATGTCCAAAGGACCTTAGAGAGTCAATAATATGTATTTTTAAATCTGGTAAAAAGAAAGGAATAGTGATATCAAGAATAATTTCACTTTTTCTTCATCGTCATCATTTCATAAATTCCCAAGGAGTTTATTTTTTTCTTTTATCAACTCCAAGTCATTTGTATTGAAGTTCATAGGTCTGGGGAATATCTTACAAAGTAGGTTCTCAAACATTCTTCCAGCTGTATTTTTAATAAATCAGAACTAAAAAATTCCCAAAGAACAAAAACATTTCTAATTATTTTCATTGCCTTTAGCTAAATGTTCACAAACAACAGAAACTCATTTATTTTGAGCTGTGTATATCACAACAAGGGCAATTCAAATGCACAGTCAGACATCATATTTACATATTTCAAAGGGAACAAATCTTTTTTATTATTCTATAAATTTGATATATAGATGAGTTGTCATTACTAAGTTTTACTTTTTAGAATAAAAACATACCTAAAATATACTGCCTTAATGTTCCAGAATAATTGTAAAGGGATGTTCCCTTTAGCCAAACAGAAATCCATAAAAGTATTATAATTATGGATTATATATACATATTTTTCTGTATCCTGAATTTTAAAAGCAGATGTCAATTTAAAATGAACTGCTAAAACTGTTGAAACTAAAAAGGGAAGAAACGGTGGTGATATGGAAAGAAAAATTAAAAGCTGGTGCACTAAATTAAGAGGTGCAAGTGGCAAAACATGATTAACATTTTCTAATAATATAGAGATCACCTGAACTATAACATTTAGAACTAGTTCTATAAGTAAAAACATCAAGATTTATATTACAGTGCTTATTTATGTGAATAAATGCTTCATCTAATGATATAAACATCATATATATTAGAACAACTGTAAACGCTTTTAAAAGGAGACTGCAGAAAAACAAGACTTCTTCCAGTGATTTAAATGGGAAATGAAGCTTCTGCACTTTTCTAAATTTCTCATAGTCTCTAACCTGGTATTCTGTAATGAAATGGGATGACAAGAAAACACATGGAGGGGGAAAATAGATAAATTGGGGCTTGGGGGAAGGAGGGGAGGATAAGCAGGTACCTTTTTTTGTTTGTTTTTAATCTTTGTCTTCTTCCTACCTTCCACTCACTTGGTTTGTGAGCCATTTTCCTAAATGTTAAAAAATGCCAGCTTCCTTTACACCATAGTCTATTGTAACATTTACCTAGTTACTTAAGAATCCACCCCATGACTCCGCAGCCTATATTTTTTTACTGTGGTAAAGCATGTAACATTAAATTTAACACTATAACCATTTCTAAGCATGCAATTCAGTAGTGTTAAGTATATTCACATTGTTGTGCAAGAGATGTCTAGAACTTTTTCGTCTTAAACACCGAAATTCTATAACCACTGATTCCTCCTCCCCTCAGCCCTTGGCAATCACCTTTCTATTTCCTGTTTCTATGATTTTGACTGCTTTAGATACTTCATATGAGTGGAATCATAGAGTATTCCTTTTTTTGTGACTGGCTTATTTGCTTATCAGAATGATTTAGAGTTTCATCCACGTTGTAGCACATGACATGGTTTTCTTCTTTTTAAATGCCACATAATATTCCGTTGTATGTATATACCACATTTTCTTTGTCCATTCATCTCTCAATATACAGTTGGATTATAAGAACCTCTTGGCTATTACGAATCATGTTGTAATGAACATGGGTGTGCAAATTACCTCTTCGAGATCCTGCTTTAAGTTCTTTTGGATATATACCCAGAAAAGGAATTGCTGGACCATGGGGTAATCTTATTTTTCATTTTTTCTGAGAAACTTCCATACTGTTTTCCATAAGGGCTGCAGCATTTTACATTCCCACCAACAGTGCGCAAGAGTTCCAGTGCCTCTGCATCCTCACCAACACCTGCTATCTTCTTTTAATAGTGGCCATCCTGATGGGTATGAAGAGATAACTCATGCGGTTTTGATTTGCAATTCCTTAGTGATTAGCAATGTAGTACATCTTTCTATGTGTTTATTGGCCATTTGTAAATCTTCTTTAGAGAACTCTCTATTCAAGTCCTTTGCCCATTTTTAAATCAGGTTGTTTTGTTATTGTTCTTGTTGAGGTATATAAGTGTCTTATATATTCCAGATGTTAACCCCTTATCAGATATATGATTTGCAATGATCTTCCATTCCACAGGTTGTCTTTTCACTCAGTTGTTTTGTTTGTTTTGTTGACATGCAGAAGTTTCTAAAGTTTGGGGTAGCCCGTTTGTCTATTTTTGCTTTTGTTGCCTGTGCTTTTGGTGTTATAGCCAAGAAATCATTGTGAAATTCAATGAAGCTTTTCCCTACATTTTCTTCTAGGAGTTTAAAAGTTCACGGTCTTAGGTTTTAGGTCTTTAATTCATTTTGAGTTATCTTTTGCATATGGTGTAAAGTAAGGGTCCAATTCCTTATTTTTCATATGAATACCCAGTTTTCTCAACACCATTTGTTAAAGAGACTGTCATTTCCTGGCACTCTTGTTGAAAAGGAACTTGGCCCATAAATACAAGAGTTTGTTTCTGAGTTCTCTATTCTGTCCCATTAGTCTACATTGTCTACCTTATGTCCATGCCACACTATCTTAATTACTGTTGCTTTGTAGTATGTTTTGAGATCAGGGAATGTGAGGGTTCAAACTCTGTTTTCATTAAGATATTGCTTTGGCTCCCTGGAGTCCTTTGAGATTCCACAGGAATTTTAAGATTTTCTTTCCATTTTCTGCAAAAAAATGCCATTGAAATTTTTTTTTTTTTTAATGTTTATTTTTGAGAGAGAGAGAGCACGAGTACGAGCAGGGGAGGGTTACAGAGACAGAGGGAGACAGAATCCCAAACAGGCTCTGTGCTGATGGCACAGAGCCTGATATAGGGCTTGCACTCATGAACCATGAGATCACAACCTGAGTCGAAATCAAGAGTCAGACGCTTAACCTAGACACCGCTCTATTGGGATTTTGATAGGATTGCACTGAATCTGTAAATCACTTCGGGTAGAATATTTTAACAATATTCAGCCTCTAATCCATGGACCTGGGATGTCTTTCCATTTACTTATGTCTTCTTTAGTTTCTTTCAGCAATGTTTCATAGTTCTCAGTGTACAAGTCTTTTGTTTCCATGGTTAAGGTTCTTCCTGAGTATTTTATTCTTTTTGATGTAATCATAAATGGGACTGTTTTCTTAATTTCCATTTTGGATTGCTGACTGTTAGTATTTAGAAACACAACTAAGATTTTGTATCCTGCTGAATTTGCTTATTAGTTCTACCAGTTTTTTGTGGAATCTTTAGGGTTTTCTATACAATAGATCATGTCATCTATGAACAGAGATGATTTTACTTCCTTTCCAATTTATATGTTTTATTTCTTTTTCTTGTGTAATTGCTCTGGCTAGAATTTCCAGTACTGTGTTGAACAGCAGCGATGAGGGTGAGCATTCTTGTTCCTGATCTTAGGGGAAGAACCTTCAGTCATTCTGTGCTGAGTACCATGTTCACTGTGGGCTTTTCAGGTACAGCTTTTATTATGTTGAAAAGGCTTCCTTCTATTCCTGGGTGGCCGAGTGGTTTTAGGAGGAAAGGGTATTGAAATGCTTTTCTGCATTAAGATAATCATGTGGTTCTTGTCCTTCATTTTGGTAATGTAGCATATCACATTGATTCATTTTTGTATGCTGACCCATCTTTACATTCCAGCTACAGATCCTACTTGGTCATGGTGTGTGATTTTTTTTAATGTGTCTGGTTTTGGGATCAGGGTAATGTTGACTTCAGAGGATGAGTTCGGGAGTATTCTCTCCTCTTCAATTCTTTGGAAAAGTTTAAAAAGGATTGGTGTTATCTCTAAACGTTTGGTAGGATTCTCTGGTGAGGGCACTGGGGTGCTGGACTTTTTTCTCTGTTGGGAGATTTTTGATTGGTGCTTCAATTGCTTCACTAGGTATAGGTTCAGGTTTCTTATGTCTTCATGATTCAGTCTTGGTAGGTTGTATGTTTCTAGGATTTATCTATTTAAGTTATCCAGTCTGTTGGAATATAATTGTTCATAGTAGTTTGTTACAATCCTTTTTATTTCTGTCATATTAGATCATCAGTTGTAGTATCTTCTCTTTCATTTCTCATTTTAGCTACTGGAGTCTCCTCTCTTTTTGCTTGGTCTAACTAAGGGTTTGACAATTTTGTTGATTGTTTTGAAAAACCAACTCTCAGTCTCATTGGTTTTTTTTTTCCTATTGTTTTTCTATTCTCTGTTTCATTTATCTCTCTGCAAATCTTGGTTATTTCCTTCCTTCTGCTGACTTTGGGTTTAGTTTTTTTTTTTTTTTTCTTTTCTTTTTCTAGTATCTTGAGGCATAATGTTAGGTTGTTGTTTGAGATCTTTCCTCTTTTAACGTAAGTATTAACTACTATAAACTTCCCTCTTCCTGCTGCTTTTGCTGCATCCCATAAGTTTTGGTATATTTTGTTTTTATTCTCATTTGTCTCCTGATTATTTGTGACTTCTTCTTTGACACGTTGGTTGTTTAAGAGTGTGTTGTTTAATTTCCATCTATTTGTGGATTTTCATGTTTTCCTTCTGCTACTGATTTCTAGTTTCATCCCACTGTGGTCAGAAGATACTTTGTATGACTTAAACTTGTTAAGGCTTGTTTTGTGCCCTAACACGTGATCTACCTTGAAGAATGTTCCAACTGCACTTAAGAAGATTATGTAATCTACTGTTGTTGGACCTACTTTGTAAGGTCCAATTGGTCTATAATGTTTAAGTCCTCTGCCTCCTTAGTGACTTTCTGGCTGGTTATTTTACTTATAACTGAAAGTGGGGTATCAAGTTTTCTGCTATTATTGTGTTGCTTTCTAGTTCTCCCTTTAGCTCTGTCAGCAATTACATCATGTATTTGGGAAATAATTTTAATAATAATATAAAAAGGCTGGAGTCAAAACAATTTGCCTAAGAAAGACTAGATATAATAAGGAATAAAAAGGTAGAAGGATATATGCCAAATGATAGGATTTGGTGGGTTTTATTAACTCCACTGTATTTCTGTAATTTTACAAAAGCTTAATAATGAAGATGGGTTCCCTTAGCAATAATTATAAGGCAAAAAGTTTTTTAAGAGCTACATCAAATATAGTATTATAAATGAATTCAAGAGCTAATGACTTTTTCATCTTGTGTTTGAGATTTTATAAATTATAAAAGACTAAGATGTAGGACAAATAACATTTAATTTGTTTCAATTCTTTGTTTATTTAAGAATACAATAACTTCATCTTTGTCTTAGATTAGTCGGATTTCAATATTCAAAGCTTTCAATATCAAGTCTGCCTGAATAATCCAGGCAAATCAGGAAACAGCTGTGTCCTCTTAGTCTTCACACTTTCTCCCTAATTTAGGTATGATTAATTTGATTAATTATAAAAAGGTAATTAAAATGTCAAAGTAATTTACTCCTAGTTTTTCACATATTTTTGTATGAAAACCACATTCAATTACCACTCCTACAACTGGTGGGCCTAACATCAAACTAGTTAAGCAATAAAGCTTTGTGAGAAAATGTTCACTTATTTATTTTGAGAGAGAAAGAGAGTGCACAAGTGGAGGAAGATCAGAGAGAGAGAGAGGGAGGGAGGAAGGGAGAGAGAGAGTAAGAGAAAGAGAGAATCCCAGGCAGGCTCCATGCTATCAGCGCAGAGCCCAACATGGGTCTCAATCTCATGAATCATGAGATCATGACCTGAGCCGAAATCAAGAGTTGGACATTTAACCGACTGAACCACCCAGGTGCCCCCAAGAAATAAATCTTATCACATCTTTGGGGGAAACTTTTTCACTACACGTTTAATCATCCTGGTATGCTTTGGGCCTTATTTATATTCATTTTGTACAAATGATTTTGACCTCATTTTCTGGTTTAAAAATATTTCTGTTTTTTCATGCATAATCAATGCAGTTATTCAAGCTAAACAGAATAGTTTTTAATCGGTGGATTCTTACGACGTAGACATTGTTGGCAAAATGGTTAAACTTAATGTGTGAGTAAGTCATGGCTAGATTTCTATTCGAAAGGATATTATTTTTAAAAATGTAATTTTAGGAGTGCCTGGATGGTTCAGTCAGTTAAGCATCCGACTCGATTTCGGCTCTGGTCATGATCTCACTGTGAGTTCGGAGCCCCACGTCAGGTTCCTTGCTAACAGTGCAGAGTCTGCTTGGGATTCTCTCTCTCCCTCTCTCTCCACTTCTTATCTGCTTGTTCACTCACTCTCTCAAAATAAATTAAAACAAACATTAAAAAATGCAATTTTAATAAATACACCAAGATAATACATATTCCTTATTTGAACACTTTACACTTGAGTCTGAGAGACAATCATGAGTCACAAGCAATATTTAAATATATCTTACTAAGAGTAGAAAATTTTTATAGACTTAAAAATTTGGTTAGATTCCAAATCCTGTGACTAAATAATAATGTCTTTCTACTTTTCAGAAACTGTGACAAAGGTGGGCATATTTCAAAAGTAAAACATAATACTGCAAATACCAGGAATACTTCATGAAAGGAGAAAAATGTATGTTGAATCTTCTGAAAGGCAAATATTAGTTTAACACTTACTGGACATAGTAGAGAAACCCTTAGGCTGGTTGTAGCTATTTCACTGTCTGGATCCGCAGTCAATTTCTCTTTAACTGACATTCATTGAAGAGAAAACAAACAAACAGAACATGTTGATTAAAGATACATCAGTGGAGCAACATTAGAAAAAGAATAAGGAACTTAAAATGAGGAAGCTTAAAAAAAATGAACTCAAAAATAATCCGTTCAATTATTTCCAATTAATTGAATGGAAAGATAAAAACAATTACATGGTTTATAACTTCTTCTCATCCATGGAACAAAAACTGCATTGCATTAACATAAAGGAAATCTGTATAGTAAACTGACATATTCAACTGACGGCAGAATCTTTTCCTTTTATAATTCTAAGAAACTGGATAAAGTTGCTCTTTCTTTTAAATTATGACCAATATTATAAGAAATTAATCAATAGTGTAGATAATAGAATTATCAACATTTATAAATTTTTCCAAAGCTCAGATTATAAAATAATTAATACATTTTATACACTATATTAATTATTCTATTTTTCATTATCTATTTTATTTTTCTATTAATTCTATTTTCAAATTATAAAAAAGCTCAATTTCTTTTCTTCCACATAATTATTTGAGTTTTATACTTATTTATCCATAAACTAATTATGCTAATATTTTAGGCAAGTCAATTCTCCTCTCCTTATTTGCTTCTAACAAATAAGAACTCACACACTAGATAATCTCTGGGTCTCTTCAGTTCAAACTTCCTGAGGTTCTTAAGAGATAGGGTACTAGTAATAATGGCTATTCTGCTACTTTCTGTCAGTCTTAAAGGAGTGTAAAGGACCTTTATACTTCTCGCCTGGAATCCTGAGACACATATTTACTTCTGAAAACTTCAATTTGGAACTTTAATTAAATTTCAACATTGAGTTGAGACTGGAAATGCCTAAATGGTAGTACTCCAATAATTTTAGACATTGTTCCACAATGACTCTGAAGTCTGTATGTGTAAGGGGAGGCCCAAGTGGGAGTGGTTGTGTATATAGTCAATTCCAGTTTAGAGCTGTGGCACAACTAAGTGTGACTAGAAAGTTAATATATAGTAGAATTAAGAAAACGGGGAGCAGAAAAGTACTCAGATAAGGAAGAATGATTTCAGAGTAGATGTCTATTGTGCTGATAACCATTTATGAGAATGAAGAGTCCTGCCTTTATTAAACATGGTGATCTTTACAATCTGGATTTTTTTTTTTTTTTTTTGAGATGGTCTACATTTTAGATAGTCTACCTATCTCCATAAATTAGTGAATCTCAACTATGATGCATATTAGAACTACCTATAGAGTTCTGTAACTTATAATTGCTCACTGAGTCAGAATGGGGAAGAGGGACACCAACTGGTTGTTTTTTAAAAGCTCCAGATGTGATTCTGATGCCAAGCTTAAAGGTCATTTCATTTAGTCTGGAAATTCCAAATGTCTGAAATATATATAACTCATAGTCTGCATCCCACACCTGAACAGGCATAAAATCCCCGGGTTTTAGTTTGGGAAATATAGTTATCATATCACTTATGCTATATATCATATGTCAATTATGGAAACTATACCTGTATCGTTATAGACCCAATCTTAGTCAATCCTTTCTTATAAAGATACATTTAACAAACAGTATCTTTTTAAAAGTAACATAAACATGTAAATAGAATTGTAATGTGATTACTGACCATTCCGCATACCTGCAGCACCCTATCACCACCCTACAAACAGCAATGAGAACAATATGGACTTGATCTATTTAAACTTTCACTGAAATGAAGCAGTAACACAGACCATAATATCAACCTTATGCAAAACAGAGTTCAGTGTTTAGTACTTCCCAAAGAAATTGAAACAGGCGAGGCAACCTGAAGTAGTGGTTAAGAATACAGGATCTTAAAAAAAAAAAAAAAAAAAAAAAAAGAAAAGAAAAGAAAAGAAAGAATACAGCCTAACTTAGAATTCAGACTTTAGTCCGGTCATTTAACATTTCTGTGCCTCAGTTGCATCAACTTGTAAATGGTAACAACAGCACTTTATAGCAATGTTCTAAGCATTAAATGAGTTAATACACACAAAATGCTTTAAAATAACCTAATATCACCCTCAATACATATTAGCTACTGCTACTCTTTTTAAAAATGTCATTTGTATTTTCACTTTCTCTAGGAGATGGCAGAGTTTTATGAAATTATTTTAGAATCAGCTTGTCAACTTCTATTAAAAAAAAAGTTTTGCTTTTGCCTTTGCCCTTATAGACTCAATCTTAGTCAATCCTTTCATGTAAAGATACTTTTCAAGATTCTACTAGGATCTTAATTGGACCGAATTTAATGTACAGGTCATTTTGAAGAGAACTGACATCTTTACAATAACAATACTGAATGTTCTGATCCATTAACATGTTATATGTCCCCATTATTCAGGTCTTATTTTAATTTTTCTCAGCATTGTTTTGAAGTTTTCAGAATACAAATATTTTGTGGGACATATTCCTAAGTATTTCATACTTCTGGATGTTACAGTAAACTCTTTGTTTTTTTAATTTCACTTTTCAGTTGTTCAGTGCTAACAGAAATACAACTGATTTATAAATTGTGCATTCTGCAACCTTGCTTAAATTAATATTAGCTCTAGTTGCTTTTTAATAGCTTCTTTAAGTTGTTTTCTACACAGACAATGAAGTCATCTTCAAATAAAGACAATAATTATTTATTCATTTCTAATCTGTTGCTTTATTGTGCTTTTTTTCTTGCTTTACTGTGCTAGCTAGGATCGCAAAGGCAATGCTGAACAAAAATATTAAGAGCTGATACTCTTCCCTTTTTCCCAATCATGGGGGTAAAGCATTCTAATTTCTCACCACTAACTATAATATTAGCTAAAGGCTTTTTGTAAATATTATTTGTTACACTGAGACAGCTCCCTTCTCTTCTATTTTGCTGAGAATTTTATCATGAATAGATACTGAATTTTGACCAAATGTTTCTCCTGCATCAATGGAGATGATCATGTAATTTTTTCTTTTTGTTAAGTTTGCTGAGAAGGTGAATTATACTGATTGATTTTCACATATACTGTATGAACCTAATATTCCTGGGATGAACTCTATTTGGTTAATATAGATTGTCTTTTTAATTTTAGTTGAAGTGTAGTTGACATACCGTATCATAATCTTTTTATATATCGACTTAGAATTGACTTTGCCAACAATTCTGAAAACAAAGTTGGAAGACTATTTGACTTCAAGACTCACTAATCATGACTGTTGTATTGGCATAGGAACAGACATATAGGTCAAGGAAAAATAACAGAGTCCAGAAACATCTATGGTCAAATTGGGTTTTTGAAAGGTGATTAAATGCAGAAAAAGACAGTTTTTTCAAAAATGTTGTTGGAACTGGGTATCTATATGGGGAAAATGAAGCTCTAACCTTACCTTGTATCATATACAAAAATTAATTTAAAAAAAGAATATTTGTGAGCTTAGGTTAGGCAAAGACTTCACAGTATGCAAAAAGCACAAACTATTATATAAAAAGAAATGGGGAAAAGATCTGAACAGCCATTGCACCAAAGAAGCTATACAGATAGCAAATAAGCAGAAGGCATCATTAATCATTAGGAAAACGCAAATTAAAATCACAATGAGATACAACTACACACTGACCAAAACAGCTGAAACGCAAAGCAACCTGACAATACCAAGTGGTAGTGAAGATGCAGAAAAACTTGAAACTGCATACACTGTTGGTGGGAATGCAAAAATGGCATATGCATTTTATAAGAAACTGCCAGTCATATCATGTGACAGCAATCCGAGTCCTAATTACCCAAGAGAAATAAAAACATATGTCCACAAAAGTGGGATATCCATATGGAAAATGTAAACATTTTAGCAGCTTTATTTATGACAGTGCAAAACTAGAAACAACCTAAACGTCCGTCAATTGATAAGTGGATAAACAAATGATGATTCAGGTAAATGGAATACTAAGTAATAAAGAGAAAAAAAAACCTACATGGATGAACCTCAAAAGCCATCATACTAAGTTAAAGAAGTCAGACATAAAAAGGTCCATGCTGCAGACCTTGAGATACCTGACATTTTAGAAAAGACAAAATTACAGAGACAGAAATCACATCAATGGTTATAGGAACTAGGAATAAGGGGCTGAGATGAACTGCAAGGGGCCACAGGGGAACTTTCTGGGATGAAGGACGTTCTATATTTTGATTGTGGCAGTGGTTCATGATTGCATACACCTGTAAAATTCATCAAACTGTACAATTCAAAAGGTGAATTTTTACTTTTGTAAATTATACTTCAATAAAAAAAAACAAAAGAAAAAAGAGAGACAGGAAAGAAAATCATGTTAAATTTAGTCACAGCAAGTAAGGAAAAATAAAATAAGCAAAGTCCTTAAAATGTGAGGGCAAGGAAGGAAAAAATAAATACAGGTTACAATATTTTACCCTGCAACATCAAACAACATGGGGCAAGTCTTCTAGGAATTAAAGTTTTCCTGTGTCACTGTGAGTGCAGTGGTAACAGTATCTTATTATATGACCTATAATGAAGTTATAGCTAGCCACATTAAAATTAATCTTTTTAAAAACCTCTGTTGCCATGACCTATGAGAGTTAGCAACTAGTCGTCACACATGGCTATATTTGAGTTTAAATTAAATATAATTTAAAATTCAGTTCCTCAGTTGCACTGGTCACATTTCAGAACTCAACAGGCACATGTTGCTGGCACCTAACCCATGGGACAGCGCAGATGTACATTTCCATCATCACAGATTTTTCTATTTCTGTTGCTCTAGCTTTTTTTTTTTTAATAAGTTCTATCATTCCTTAATATCAGACTATTTTATAGTAATCCTTTTAGAACTTTAAGGTTGTAAACAACTGAATATATTAAATTCAATACTTTATTTAGGCAAGGAAACAGGCACAGAGACCAAATTTTTATTCTGGATTTCTTTAAATCAGTTTAAAATCTGAGGATCTACTATGTGCTAGGAACTGTGCATGAGGAATTCAAAGATAAATAAGATTAAATTCCTGCCCAGAGAAACTCAGAGTCTAGTTGAGAGCTGAGCTGCTCAGTGGGACCATCTCTAATGTGCTCTAAAAGAAATGCGTTCAGGAAGCTAGCTGAAAGTGAACTCATCTACTCCAGAGGTTCTGAGATGCCTCCTGGAAAAAGTGAAACACAAAGGATAACTGGAGTGAGGCAAAGAACAGGGAAGTTCGGAGGCACAGAGAACAATGCTGGCAAGAGTCGTGCAGAAAAGATAAGAATCCAGCATTTTTGGAATATAAAGTACAAGAAGGGCGAATACAGAGGACACTGGGAAGGGTAAGGGTGAATAGAGAGGACACTGGGAAGCGGTAAGGGTAAATAGAAATGACACTAGGAAGGGTAAGGGTGAACACAGAGAACAGTGGAAAGCGGTAAGCAGGTGCCACGACATGGAAAGTTGCATTTGTCATGCTAACAAAGTTAGAGTTTTTACTCTACCGATGTTACAAAGCCATGGATTGCAAGGGAATGTAAGATTAGGTCTGTACTAATCACTTAGGTCGCTACCAGGAGAAAGATAGGAAGAGGGACCAAGAAAGAAGAGGGATAGATTACTTAAGAATAGATTTTTTAAATAAAGGCAGAATATGAGAGCTTAAATGATAGCAGTGACAGTAGGGAGAGAGAGAAGACAGATTTGGAAAGTATTTAGGCTGGAAGTTTGATAGGATTCAGGGAGTTCAGTTTTAAATACTTGAATTTGGAGGTGGGGGGGCGCCTGGGTGGCTTAGGCGGTGAAGCATCTGACTTCGGCTCGGGTCATGATCTCGCGGTCCCTGAGTTTAGAGTCTGGAGCCTGCTTCAGATTCTGTGTCTCCCCCTCTCTCTGCCCCTCCCCTGCTCACGCGCTGTCTCTCTCTCTCTCTCTCTCTCTCTCTCTCTCTCTCTCTCTCTCTCTCTCAAAAATAAATAAACATTAAAAAAAATTTAAATACTTGAATTTGAGGACCCAAAAGAATGTTTCTGTGAAGGTGGTTAGCTAACTATGCATATCTATATATGAAACTCAGGGGAAGGTCCCAGATGAGATATGTGCTAATTTAAACCACAAGATCAGATGTGATTATATCCAGATAAAGTATGCAGAAAAGTGGGCCAAGGATGACACCCCAGGGAAATGCTTCTCTTAAGCAGGATGCTTCTCTTAAGAGAATCTACTGAAGGTAAGTGATTGAGAAGAAACAGAAGAGAATTTCAAGGATAAAGTGGTTGGTATGAAATGTAGCAAAAATATCTAAGATGAAAACTGAAAAAATAAACTTTAAATGTGGCAATCAGACTGTCACTTGTGACATCTGCAAGAGAAGTTTCAATGGAATGATAGGAGGTTAAAGGGCACACTGGGTTGCAGTGAGGAGGGAGACAGATCAAGTGTAGGCTACTCTTTGAAAAAAGTAGGAGAACGCAACAGGAAGAAGTCAGAACTCTATCTAGATAGAGAATAGTTTGTTTTTATATTTTTTCAACGATGAAAAAGACCTGACAAAGAAGGCTGACAGGAAGAGCTAATAGAGAGGGGTGAGCCAAAGTACAGGACAGAGAACAGATAAATGAGGGAACGAGGTCTCATAATACTGCTTCTGGGCATCTGCACCCAGATGTCTCGCAGACATCTCAAATACCAGTGTAAGCACGCACTCTGATCCCTCCAATCTTCTCCACATTGTTTCCCATTTCAGTAAAGGGCACTACTATGTAATCAGTTTAAGAAGCCTAGAATTCCTCCTTGACTTCTTTTTATTCCCTCCCCACATGTAATCCGTCACCATTGCTACCCTTCAACACTTCTCAAACCATCAATTTCTTTTTTTTGTTAATTTTTTTAATGTTTATTATTTGAGAGAGAGAGACAGAGAGACAGACAGCAAGCAGGGGAAGGACAGAGAGAGAGAGAGAGAGGGAGACACAGGCTGGAAGCAGGCTGCAGGCTCTGAACTGCCAGCAAAGAGCCCGACGCGGGGCTTGAACCCACAGACCACAAGATCATGACCTGAGCTGAAGTCGGCCGCTTAACCGACTGAGCCACCCAGGCGCCCCTCAAACTGTCAATTTCTATGCCCATTGTCAATACCTATGTTCAAGACACCATCACCTCTTACCTGGACAACAGGTTCCTAACTGGCCTCACCACATCAGTCCAGCCCCTCCTCAGCTCAGTCTTCAGAACAATCTTTTTTTTTTTTTTTTTAAATGTTTAGTTATTTTTGAGAGAGAGGGAGAAAGAGAGACAGAGAGAGAGACAGAGAGAGAGACAGAGAGAGAATGTGTGTGTGTATGTGTATGTGAGAGAGAGAGAGAGAGAATGGGGGGGACGGGCGGGGACAGAGGATCCAAAGCATGCTCTGCACTGACAGCAGCAAGCCTGATGCAGGGCTCGAACTCACGAACCGTGAGATCATGACCTGAACCAAAGTCAGACGCTCAAAACCAACTGGGCCACTCAGGTGCCCCCAAGAGCAATCTTTTTATTGCCCAAATCTGATCATGTCACTCTGCTTAAAAATCTTTTAAGGGTTTTCTATCCTTGACACCTTTATGTCATCTGTATGAACTCACCCCATGGCTATCTCTCTGGCCACTGTCCTCCTTGGTTCTCTCTTCTCCAGCTCCACTGGCCTTGTCTCTTAGCATATTCCCCTCTCTTCTTGGGCTTAACTCTGCCTCATCCTTATAATCTTGTCTTTAAACATCACAGCACCAGAGAGGACTATGTTCTGTTGTTACCTCCAGAGCTCCCTGTCTTTCTTCTTTAAGGCACATGTCACAACTGTAATTCATTAATGACTTGTTCAATCATTTAATTCTGTCTTTCCCACCAGACTACAAACTTCTAAGGGATGCAGAGACAGTGTGTGTCTTGTTTAATGCTATATTCTCCTGTGCCTGGAACACTGTAGACTCTTAATACAATTTCTTGAATGAGAAGAATAAATGAATGTAAGATTACCTTTGAGCAGAAAAAGGGACATTTACTCCTGAGACTGAAGAGAATAAGTAAGGGTAGTTACAAATGTAGATAAGCTGAAGAGCAGTTATGGTGGCACGAGATTAAGGAAGCAATGGGCAGTTCAGAGAATTAACACCTTGTAGTGCCAATTTTCTTGCAATGGCAGTGTGCTAATAAGAGAGGGGGAATAGTGTTTGTGTAAAGTGTGACCAAGGTTTAAAATGACTGCTGCAGGGAAGAGGGACAGAATAGGAATGTGATAAGAAATAAGTAAAGGGCTGTCTTTGTGATTGAGGGGACAACTCTACACAAAGGTGGAAACCACAAGGCAAAACTCTACTAAATCAAATGAACCAGAGTAGATTTCTCTGTGAAAAGTCTCAATATTGTGGAGTTTATTCTTTCAAGAACGTAATAGTGCCTGATTTGATGAATACAACTTTGCCAGCAGAATTTACTGATAAGATTAAGAATGACTTACAGTGAATATATTTTTAGGTAATTTGATTCTTCAAAAATATCTGAGAAATCTGTCAACATTTTCTTCTGTCAAATTGTTTTATACAATCTTTTAATTACACAATTAATTTGTTGGGAAAGTTACTTCTTTATAGATAGTGTAAAGGCAAACAATCTGTTCCTTAGACAATTACAACGAATGCCTTACTGGTAGGATCCAAATTAATGTTTTATTGGTTCTCCAGGCCAGTAAGTAAGATAAGAAAAAACTGCCACAAAAACCCTACCCCATCTGCAACTACTCTCCACTCCTGGCATTGTATCAGAGATGGAATAAATAGCCTCTGAAATAACAAGTTCTGATTATTTAACAGTGGCTAATAGTGGTTCCTTCCAGAAAATAAAGTAATTCTAGGCCCACCTTCCCACTCCCCCCGCAGACGGTGCTACAAATACAAGTGGAGAAGAGCTAACAGCCGGAACAAAAAACAGCTTGCCTTACTGCTGCTACGACTACCACCACCACCACCACTATTATTCAACAGAACAGCCTCATCTGCCTTATTTGTTGGTATTACTTTTTCCACACAAGCTCACATAATTCCACAGCACTGACTACATGAGATTCTAGCACTATGTGGCAGACACGGAGAGTCTCAGTAGAATGACCAGAAATGGACTTCAACAAATGTGAAAAAGAGAAGTTCTTCTCCTGCACTCTCCTTGAAAGCAGATGTCTGTCCCTTTTTTCTCTGTCTCTGCCAACCGGTGCTTCCTCTCCCGTAGACCCCGAACCACTGCTGTCATTCTAGCTCTCTACTGTCTTTTGAGGCACGTCTAGGAGGCATTAGCCAAAATCATGCTCCTCTTGACTCAGGATGACTTGCATTTAAAAAAAAAGGATCCTTTTAATGCAGAAAAATCCTTCGATGAACTATTATTGAGGGTATAATGCTATTCAGAGGTAGTGGGATCTTTTACTCTGGCACAGAAACAGGTTAGAAATAAAGATAAAAGCTATGCCACAAAGGAAAGTGAGGGGAAGGCCGGCCTTACTACCTTATTAGTTCTTTCCACCAGCGTGTGTGTGCCTAACTACAAATCTGAGAGTGGATTTCATTAACCAACTCACATCAAGAATCCTTCAAGAATAGCTATCTAACCCCTGCCTATAAAGTTTTGTTCCCTAAGTGTCCAGCCCCATCCCTGAATCCATCCATGAAGAATCTTTCTCTCACAAAGAAAAGCATAAAAGAACTAAGCTCACTTCTTGGGAAAGGCTGCCAACCTCTGGCCTTAACCCTCAAAAACCGAGGCCAGAACAGTCAATCTGCAGACCTTACTACACCTCAAATTCAACGCGACAAAATGAACCATCTAGTTATTTGTAACTATAAACCCAGACTTTGAAGGAGCTTTAGAAATCATGTGGCAACAACCTCTTGTTACAGACGAGTAACTTGTCCAGGTCTAGACTAGAGGGACTTGTCCAAGGTCACATAATTGACTAACGGAACCTATTTCATTATTGTTTTTACCATCCCACAGACTCTCTTTTTACTTTATTAATGCAAGGGTACAGTCCTCACATATCCCTGCACATTTTTCCTGGATAAGCCTTAAATATAAAATAATTCTCATGAAATACACACCAAAATTTCCTTCCCGTCTCCTAGAATCCCTTAAACATTTATTTATTTTATGCAATTTTAGTAAAATAATCTTCCGTATTCATTTACTGGCTTTCCAAAGTTCATTTTAAGAACAGTAAAATGCAGATTATAAAATATAGGTCATAATAAAGATATTAAAAGATATTACAGATAAAATATAGGTCATAATAAAGATATTAAAACTATTTTTAAGTCTTGATTTACTTTGCTCAGAAAACAAGTTTTCAGTGTTTCGAATCTTCTATGACAATCTCTAGTGAAAAAGAAATTTCTTTTGTTGAAAATTTATTGAGTAGAAAGCACACTACTCTAACCTTTACCAAAATAGTTCAGCTACATAAATGAAATAAGTTTATTATACGTACTTAAAGCTCTAGAATGATCCGGATTCCTTATTCCCTTTGCTCGTAACCTCTGAAGAAGAACTGTTGAGGACAACTGTTTTACAAGATATACTGCCATGGAATAGTTCTGGAAAAAAAAAAAAAAAAAAAGATGTAGAAAACAAACAACATATGTAAGTATATAGTACATCTATTTTAATCTCGCAACGATAGGGAAAGAAAACTAACACTTCTTAAAACACCTACTGTGTGGCCAGACACTATCTTAGGTGTTTTTATGAACAGTAATTAATTTAGTCCTAACCAAAAAGCCGCTGAGGTGGTCATAAACCTATTTTTATGGACGAGGAAGTGAAGTGTAGAAAAGTAAAAGAATTTTGCAACTTTCAAGCAACAAAGCCAAGTCTGTCATGCTTCCATATTACCTGACTACCTACGCTTGAAGCTAATCGATTTGTGGCACCTATATTAAAAACAAAAAACACTATTAAAATTAAATCTAAACCAAGGCCAATAAGATGTCAAAGTCACTATAAACCACATTTGGTAGGTAACAGATATATTTAAATAATAGTACCTATTACAAAATTACAAATTAGCTTGGCTTCCTAATCTATACCACCGCATCTCTCTTTATGTCTCTAACTAGTTGTGTAAAGACCCTATGTGAGCCATTATCACAAACAGAGGGAACATTGAAGATTCTCAAAGAGAAGCTGCTGGCTTGGCAGATGAATAGATGAAGATCCATTACCAGCAGAGGACCGGTAGAGGAGATGGTAGCAGGAGAAGGTAACCAAGAAAATAGTTCATCATAAGCCAAGGCAGAGAGAAGGGTACATGACTGGACAAGAGGGAGAAAAGACAGCTGAGGCTTATTAAGGGCAGGAGAGAGATCTAAATGAGAAGGCCCACTTTCCATTTTGGGTCGGGATCAAGAGGAAGATCAAGAGGTTTGGAGAGAAGCAAAAGGAAAAATACTTACTGCCGCCTTCTAGCTTACAGCTACATACAGTTTCTGAAGCACTCTTAACATATACTATCTACTTCATTTAAACCTCACAGAAGGCCTATATAAAAGACAAGAATAAGTGTTTTTCTAAGTAAAGGATTCATGGAATGGAGGCACAAAAAGATATGTCATCTGCTCATGATCATGCATCTGTTTGGTGACAGAGCTGGCACTAGAAACCAGGAAGAAAGAGTTGGGATATCAGGACAATGGACTTAATGGCCAAGGCCAGTGTAGTTCTCTACCATTCCTGCTTTTGTGCGCCTTGTTTCCTTTGACTCTCCTAACCTAGCCCAATGTATATTCCAACTTTCAGACTTTTAAAAATGCATTCCTCTCTTTTAACAAGAGAAAATATCCCATGCATCCTCTGGTAGGCCAAATTTTCATTTGGAGTTCAGAAACCTATCACATGTTACATATTTTCTGGGGGGAAAAAATGAAGGGTCGAAGAAGCTAATTTACAAGTAATCTTAAAACTTGCCTAATTTTTAGAGCACACGTATCAATCTAATGTAAAACTGAAAGGCTTCTTCTGGGGGGGAAAACCCTTATTCACCTTTATTATTTATTTGATTAATATGACAGAAACTAGAGGAATGCTAATTAACACTGTGAAATTATGTACTGACAGCTTGAGTCTTCAGTACTAGAAATTACCCTCAGGCTTTATATAATTTTTTAAGGGGAGATCAAGTACAAACCACAACTACAAGTTTAGTGAAAAGGTATGTTCACTCTAGTTGAAACATGTAACAAATTAAAAAAAGCAGAAGGAAAAAGAATGTGAGGTATTTATTAACAAATGCCATTTGTACTGATAATACAGAATTCAATTCTATAGCACTTGAAAGAGATTCAGCAGCAAAAAATCCCCCAAACTTTACAGTGGTATAATATCTCCTTCAGGTAAATGATAATACATTGTTTCTGCTAACCCTTCAATTACTACTTACCTCCCAACTACTCATATATATTTGCATTACACTGATGTTTTTGTCAAGTGCCTTCTCAAAAGTCTTCAAAATTGTGTATCAAGTTCACAGGACATTTTCTCCATAATTAAGATATAATCTACTCATTAAGTGCCCTTTATACCAGTATCTAAATAACTTTTCTCTAAACAAAGAGGGTTTAATAAATGCTAAATACAGTGATTACCCTGACAGGATAAAAAGTTACAATACAGTTCACTTATTTCCTTCCAGCACTGTGCTAGCTCTTCTGTTTCAAAAAATACTGTCTTTTTAAAATTGAGATATAGGGGTGCCTGGGTGGCTCAGTCAGTTAAGTGTCCAACTCTTGATTTTGGCTCAGGTCATGATCTCACAGTTTCTGAGTTCGAGCCCCGTATCAGGCTCTGCGCTGACAGTGTGGAGCCTGCTTGGGATTCTCTCTCTTCCTCTCTCTCTGCCCCTCCCCTGCTCTCTCAAAAAATAAAATAAAATAAAATTTAAAAATTAAAAAAATTTAATAAAATTGAGATATAACTGACATAAAACACTATGTGAGTTTAAGGTACACAACAGGTTGATGTGATACACTTCTATAAAGAGATCCTACACTAATCAGAGCATCTTTACAAGTTGAATTAAAACAAGTGATGGAAAAACAATCTAATAAGTTATCTTCTGGGCTTTGGTAAAGTATAATTTTCTTTCAAAAAAAAAAAAAAAGAACAACTGTCTTTCAATGTTTTACTTCAAAAAGGTCCCCAACTTGTAGACTGGGGTCTCCATGAAGATCTTACCTCCTAGGTAAGACTAGACAACCATCAAATCACTGAAGATACTGTCTTTTCTCTGAGGTTGGAAAGGCGTTCCTCTCTCCTCTAATCCCATACATATCAGCACATCTCCCTGCGCTCCCAGTCATAGTTTACTGCAAACACCCCCAACAGGCTATGCTTTTCACACACGGGCAAAAACAAACAAACAAACAAACAAACAAAACAAAACAATACAAAACAAAAAATATTTTCAATGCCCTCTTCAAAAAGGGAGACCAAAAGGGGAACCCCAAGGTATACTAGAAGTAAAACATTTAAAAGGATTTCAAAAACTTAATGGTGACATATTAATTAGGCAAAGGAAAAAATATAATCTGGATAGTTGTCAAAAGGGATGCTGATAAAATTCACAATCCACGTCTCACAAAGATATCCAGTAAAAGAGCAATATAGGAGCGCACAGTTGATGTAAGCAAGCTCTATCAAAAATTAATGAAGACTTGGGTCACTAGTAGTATCCTCATTATCGTAAGGAACAAGTTGAGCGTGCCACTGGCACTCTCATTATTTCACATTATTCTGAAGGTTCTAGTCAGCACACTAGAACAAAAACCAGAAATTATGACATAAGTACTAGGATTATCATTATCTGCATAATGATACATCTCAAACTCCAAACTGCCTACCTGGAAACATCAAGAAACCAATTAAAAAGCTGTTGGAACCAGTATATGAAAATTCAGGTATTAAGTAAATATTCAACAATAACCAGCTTTTAAATAAACCAACAACAAATACATTCTTTAGAAAATATAATAGAAAAAAGATCTACTTACAATAGAAATAATAACAATAAACAACACAGAATTAATTTTAAAAAATAGAAGATTTATAAGAAACCTATTAAATTACCAAGGAACATAAAAGAGGATTTGAATAAATGGAGAAACATACAGTTCTCGGAATGGAAATATTAAATAGTATAAATTAATCCTAACTTAATATACTAATTTAAAGCAATCTCATTCACATTCCCAGAAAGATCTGGGGGGGTGAAGCAGGAAAACATGGCTCCCTCCCCATAATTACTTTTCCAACACCTCCACTCTCCCCAGAGCCTCCCTCACTTTCAGGCTAATACACGCCCTCCTCCACTAACACTTCAGCAACAGCATGCTCCTAAGAGTGACCTCTCTGCACGATTCTGGATGCTATTCAAACCGTTTACCACTCTGAAGAGTGACCTTCTGTACACAGAAATATTTACTCCTGTAAAATTTTCATTTAAAAAGAGAATATCCTTGGGCGCCTGGGTGGCTCAGCTGGTTAAGTGTCCAACTTTGGCTCAGGTCATGATCTCACAGTTCCTGAGGCTGAGCCCTGCTTTGGGCTCCATGCTGGCAGAGCCTGGAGCCTGGAGCCTGCTTTGGATTCTGTGTCTATCTCTCCGCCCCTCCCCCACTTGCAGTTCGTGTGTCTGTCTGTCTCTCTCTCTCTTTCTCTCTCAAAAGTAAATAAACATTAGAAAAAAGGAAAAGGAAAAGGAAAAGGAAAAGGAAAAGGAAAGGAAAGAAAGAAAAGAAAAGAAAAGAAAAGAAAAGAAAAGAAAAGAAAAGAGAAAAGAAAAAAATCTAAAGAAGAGAATATCCTTAACATTAACAGTACACCTCAAAGGCCCTTCATGGCCTGGCCCTTCCTTACCTCTGTAGCCTCATCTTGTACATGGCTCTTCTCCACTCTCTGCAATCTAGCCCCAGAGGCTCCCTCTCAGTCTCCTGGAAAGAACCAGGCTGTCCCCTGCCACTGGCTGTTGTGCAGGTTGTTTCCTCTGAACCTTTCACCCAAATTGCTTCCTGCTACTCTTCTCTTGGCTCAGTCACTGCTTCCTCAGGGAAGCCCCGCCCGACCTCTCTCTAGTTCAAAGTGCCCTTTAATATATTCTAAAATCAATGCATACCTCTCCTTCATAGTCCTTCTAAAAACTGTTCACCTTTGTGTGTGTGACCACCCGGCCCCCAGATATCAGGCTCTAAAAGAACAAGGACTTTCTTTCCTTGCTATGGTACTCCCAGTTTTCAGTATAGTGCATGGCATACAGGAAGCATTCAATAAATTTCAAATGAATTAATGAATAGATATGCGCTCACATGATAAAACTGAAATAATCAATGACATTCTGAAACTGTCCTGGAAAAAGAATGCAAGACGAAGAAACAATACAGAAAAAGTTCAGGATCACACATAGGATAAATAAAAATCAGATACATAGTGATGTTGGCTTCTGCACCAGCATTTGTTTAGTTAATGGTGTTAGACCAAATGGCTATTTAAAAATGAAAGTAAATTTTTATTTCACACCACACATAACTTGCGATGGATTAAATATTTAAAGGTAAAACAAGAAAACTCAAAAGTCTGGAAGAAAATAGAAACAAATATTTATGTAAGCTTGGGAAGGGCAGACAGACTTAAGTGTGATGGGACTAAGGGGGAAAGACTATTTAAAAAAACTAGTTAAAAACTGTCTCTATGATAATTTAAATCTTCTAAACATTAAATAATTACATGAACGAAAATAAAAGGGAAACAAACTAAAAACAAATATTTCCAATATGTGAGTTTAACTCTTAATATATAAAGAATTCATAAATAGTAAGGAAAATAGCAACAGAGAAAAAATAAGAGATATAATTTTAAAATGTAAATCACACAGACAAATATGTTCAATCTCAGTAATAATAAAAGGAGCACTAATCAAAGCAGCTTGGTGCCATTATTTACCTACTAACATTGGTAGATTTTAAAGAAGACTTTTTTTTTTAAAGAAGTATTGATAGGGTATGGGTCAACAGGCACACAAATAAACACTGAAAGTCAGAGAAGAAATTTGCATGTCTTCTGGTAAGACAATCTGTCAATGTACACAACATTTCTTAAAATTCTGCAGGCTCTTTGACTCAGGAATTCCACTTCTGGGAATTTAAGGAAAGTATCATGGATGGAGGCAAAGCTATAGCGACTAGGATGGTCGTCGAAATAGCACTGAATCAATCAATCAATAAATCAACTAACTGCTCAAGAACAGGGAATAGACTCAATTGTGGCATACTCATATTGGAATACGATCTAGCCATTTAAAATCATGCAGACGAACATGTAATGACATAAAAAACATTCATGATAAATTGCTGAGTGAAACAGGATCAGGTTATAAAACACTGAATAGCGGATGATCCCATGTTTCAAATGGGAACATGTTGAAAATTCACTGTGAGACAAAAATAAATCCTTTTGCAACTCACTTTACAATATAATTTACATATAAGCTCAGGTAGCCAAGGAGATTAACCCTTCCTCATAATACTAAGATCTAGTAGAAATAAAAATTTACTTACTCTTCCAATTTCTGCAGTCCAAGAAACAACAATGGTGTTTGGTACTGTTGTGGACAATCGGACAAGTGAGGTGATATTAATTGGTCGGCTGGGTCGCTTTGGTTCCACACCATTTTTTGTAGGTGGAAGATAACCCTAAGAATAAAATGTAATTTATTTCTACTTATTTCCACAATCATTTCCACTTCTATTCCTAAAACAAGCGAAAAAACCCCACAAACTACATATTAGAAAATATGAATATTGTCATTAAAGAGTAGAGAAGCAAACATTTACAAGAGTTTACATTAACCCTGTCATCTCATTCTATAGTAAGCCAGAGAAAAATACTAGCGATAGAACTTAAAAATGTCTAAAACTTAAGAATCAGGATGAATTCATTAAGAGCTCAGATAAGGGTATAAAGAACGTCTTAAATGTAACCGAAAACATCCCCCCCACAGCATTCTTCCTCTGTTCTACTGTAGGCTTCCAGATTCACATGAGTGCCGCTGAGGTTTTGTTGCAACAATTTCTTGTCCCCTCAAATCCAGAATGACACTAAAGTTACCACACCCAACTCCACCTCCTCAACTTGGTCTCCATAGTTAATGTCACAGCTGTTAATTGTACACAATTGGTACAAGTGTTTCACTCAGTCACATGAATATATATCCAAACTAAGGATGCTTTCTTAATGAAAAACTATGATTTAACGACAGCTGTCATGACTTACGCATGCTATGCTGGCAATGCATTTAAAAAATAACTTTTAGGACTTACTGGAAGGCTGCAAGGTTTTGTATTCACTTTCACACAAAGATTGGGTGGGAAGTGATCTTCTTGTGGACAACTGGTTTCTGATAAACAAAACCTAAACAATAAAGGACAAGTTTAACTTCCATTCTTAAAGGATGACCTCAATATTTCTGTTCAATAGCTAATCTAAAAGGCTGTCAAACTTAACAACAATAAAAACTACTTAACGCTAGACATTTCACATATTTAAACAAATTGAAAGTAAATAATTCTGTCAATGTAGAGTTTCAGTGATCACGACTATCAACCTGTAGTTGTCTTCCTAATTATTTCCAATCATTTGCTTAAGCATGTTCTAAAGAGGAAAAAAAAAAGAAAAAGCTCGGTAGTGGAATAAATTTAAGATATTCTGAATCCAAAAATTAAATTAAGTTTCCTTAATATAGACTTCTCAGAGCTAGGGTAACGTGCACTGTAACTTTCTAGGAGGGAGATACAATACACAGTATTCCCAAATTTATCTGCTTATAAAACTTTTTGTTTTGGTTCTTAGCAGAGCATACTGAAAAGGCTGTAAGTCCATCCCAGGACCAAATTCTATCCACTAAGCCAAGGTACTCCATTATTCCCTGAAAACTAAAGATGTTGAAAAATAGCATTATCATTTAAAATACTATTTTAGATACTCATGAAAACATTTATTTCTAAATTAAATGCATAATCTTTTGGCAAAACTATAGAGGGCTACATAATTTGTAAATTCTCATTCTGTTCATGTTTATACAGATAAAGAAATAAATTGTTAATTTGCTATTTAAGACATCTTAATAACTTCCTTATTCCCAATATACAACTGAGCCTCATCCCACCTTTACAGAACGTTCACAGCATCTGTGAGTTATATGTCAAGAAGAACCCTATCTGAATTCTGTGACATATTCATCCTGCACAAACATCTTCCCTCAACATCTGTGGTGTAGGGTCTTGACCTGCCGGCTGTAGAATCTGTGTGTAGGAAGATCCACAAATTGGGACAATTTTCTGTGTACATATATATGTTCATCTTTATGAATAAACAATCTAGAGCTTCCATCAGATTCTCAAAGGGATAAGGGATCCATGAAAGGGTTAAATATTACTGATCTACAAAGATTTTCTTGAAATATACATAGCTACAAAGATGAAAATACAGAGATGTCAAAGCTCACATGATCATCTCCAATCCCAAGAAAACCTAACGGAGGTTCTTTATATTGCAACAGTAAGAGTATGCCACAAAGTTTTTAATAAATTATTCCAATGCAGTGATAAATTTAAAACATGGACCTTGGCTGCCTGAAGCTATAGGAAAAGAAAGATTTATGACAAGTTGACTCCTACTATTCATTTAAGTAAAAGGTGAAAATCTAAGCCACCCTAACAAGCCAAAGGGAAAAGAAGAAAAAAGGGGGAATAGCAGAAAATTTCTGTGAAGTTCATGGGGGTGGGGAGGGAAAACAGACATAAATGAAAACAGACTAGGAATCCAATAGAGAAAACACTGACCCTAATCTAATAGAGAAAACACTGACCCTAAATTATTTTCATGCTTTAGATAAAAATTTATAATTAGGATGGCAGATAGGTATACACTCCCAACTTAAATAATACACTGGGATGGATTATAGATGTAGTAATGGGGGTATGGGAGTAAGGATGAAAAATAACCATTTTATCAAAACACAAAGAACCACCTAACAATTACCAAATATAATACAATATGGTTCCTTTCTTTTTTTTCAAGTTCTGGAGATATATTTGAATTGAAAATGGCTAAACCATTTTTTTAACCCTCAAGATTCCCTTGGAATCTCTGAAATAGAGTTGATCTATCTTAGAAAGAAAACCTTCCTTTGGAATGTGAACACAGCTGCTGCTGCATTAAAGAATGCATGTATACTAATATAAAATACTGAGGACAGGAACTAGATCTCTTGTTCTAGAGCTATGGTTTTCAAACTTTATTTTAGTCTTGGGACTCTTTCTCCAAGTGAAAAACCAACCCACACATCAAACATGCAAAATAGATCAAAGTTCAAAGCAGCACTACTTGGGCTCAGAGTATGTGTGGGGTGGGGGCAGTCACAATATAGACCCCTCAGGGTAGCTCCAAGCTTGTTTAAAGACCACTGTTTTCAACGATAATGTCACATTATCAGTATGAACAAAACAGAAAACTGTTGATGCAGGAAGTAAGCAAGATAAGAGCAATATAGAATTATGATGGCATCATATTTTAGTCCTTTAATTTATTCAGTCATTACCACGTTCTGCTCCTGAGAGAGGATAAAGTACCTTTTACACAGGAACATCTTTGTCAGTGCCTTCTAAAATCAAGACTTCAACCTCCCTTCTGCTTTCTCACTTGTTTTCAGCACCCTATTTTTAAGTCACGATCAGAGGTTTTCATATTGTTCTGTGAAGCGCTGAGCAGGTGCTTTAGCCTCTTTGCTGACCTCCTAATGTAGCTATAATTTGTACATACAACTTAGGATCCAGTTATTGAGATGAGGCTGTCTGTTTGACTTATCCTTCCCACTTTAGGGAAAACAGCTTATTGAGGAAAACAACTGTCTTGTTATCTCCTCTTTATTCCTATTGCAACAAGAACAGTTTGGGGCAGTTAGTTTCCCACATGGATAGTCATGGAGTAAAAAGAGTACCAGAAGATGGTTTATATAAGACAGAGAAACATTAACATAGAAGAATTCTTAGATAGCCTTAGAAGAAATGAGCTAAGAAAAGAAGCTGAATAAGGGGAAACTGTGAAGCCATGTTGGAAAATTTTCCATTCCTCTTTGCAAAACTATCAAGAGATGTCTAGAATAGACTGCTTTTAAATTAATGATTTAAAATACAGGATGAAGCAAATTAGACTGTTTTGGTTTTTGTTAGTCCATAACTATACACTTAACCTAAGTACTAGTTTTTTTTTTAATTTAATGTTTTCTTTTACTTTTGAGAGAGAGAGAGAGAGAGAGAGAGAGAGAGAGAGGCAGAGAGAGAGGGAGACACAGAATCTGAAGCAGGGCCCAGGCTCCAAGCTGTCAGCACAGAGCCTGATGCGGGGCTCGAACTCACAAACCATGAGATCATGACCTGAGCCAAAGTCGGATGCTTAACCACCTGAGCCGCCCAGGCGCCCCATTACTAGTTCTCTATTTAGAGTAGTTTGTCATCCATATAGGTAAGGCCTTTGTACTTTCATAAAAGTGTAGTTCTAAAGAGCTGACACTATCGTCATTTAAAGGTATCATTAGCTGGAGCTTCTCAACCAACTGAAGGCTCACAAAATGGAGAAATGTGATTAGAGGTATGGCACATGACTTGCTATATTAAAATCTAAACTGGATAAAAATTAGGATATTTCATAACAGGAGAAGGTCTTACCTCATCCAAACATTTAAACCCAATACTTTCAATATACTTATTGAAAATGACACAATTTTTTAAACAACCTTTAAAGAATATTAACTTTTAATACTATACTATAGTCAATACTGTACCTTAACTGGACCTGCACTGTGAAGTCACATTTGGTCCCAGAAATATCCCTATAAAAGACAGGGTAAGAACTACAATTATTTTTAAAATATGCACATGAAAGCTGATTCAAAGATACTGTTACTCCAGAAGTTTTTCAAATTATCAGAGCTCTAAGTGTTCTTAGGATAACTAACACTATTATAGTATTTTCAATGCTAATATTTGCATGACACTAATACTCACCCAATACACTGTTTTTAAAAGTCACTTATTATAGCCATTACTGGTTGCAAAGGCCAAACTGCAAGTTATACTTGAAGAGAACTTACATGGAACTACTGATTTGCTGCACTTGTTGTGGTGTCAATGCAAATGCAAAACAGGTTTCTCGAAAGCGCTGACTGTTGTCTGATGCTAAAGAAGAAAAGAATCATACTTTTAATCATCTTCAAATTCTTCAATAGAGAGCACAACAGCCAGAAAAAAACAGAAACAACCTCAATCACTCATATGACTTTAATTAATTGGAATGTATTCTAGAGTCTGGATAACGAGGCAATTAAACCACTAAAAAATCAGAAATATGCCAATTGTAACCTAACAGAAATGAGCCCCAAAATGGCTAATTCCAAAAGCCGTATCAGGATTCAAATTCAGAAAATACATAATCAAAGAAACACTAAGAGAAAAGTACCTAATCATATAAATGTTCCCATCTAAAAATAAAAAGCACACTTGCGTAAAAACACGTCGGTATTAGTTTTATTTAAAATAGAAAAGTATAAAGCCATTTAAAGATACATGGTTTCTGAGCTAAGTAACAAATATACATACCTGTACAGGTGAGGTGACATTTGGCCTTTAAGGCAAAATCAGAATTTTATCATCTCCTGTCTAATTATACCATGCAAGTGTTATACAGTAAATACCACAAGTAGTTAGTTTCTCCTAAGCTTAGATGATCTAACTTCAAAATTTGGCTGTGGTCACTATCTCAAAGAAGGAAAGAGCTACAAAAAGAGGGGAAGGAAGGGAAGGAAGAGAAGGGAGGGAGGGGAAGGGAAGTAGGGAGAGAAAAGAGCAGGAGAGCAAGCAAGCAAGGACAGTCTGTGTGAGAGCAGGGACTCCTACAGTACCTGCTGTGAGCAGCAAGGGTCCTCCTGGCTTAGACCAGTTTTAGATAGATTTTAAAAATCAGCACTAATGTCTCCTCAGTGCTTGGCACAAAGAAGCAACCATTGACTGCCGAATGAATAAAAGAATATGAAAATTTTTCAATGTCAGATTAAACTATTTAAACTATACTTTGAAGGGAAATCTTCTAGGACAAAAGGCTCACTAAAAGCTATTACCAAGGAAATCCTGGCCTGTGGGCCACTTAAACCCATGCAGAAAAAGGAGCTGAACTGGCCATCTCTTGTTTAAACTGGGTTTGATTCTACTTGTAAACAACACTTCCTCTACAATTACCACCAAACTGCAGTATGTCATGCTGAAAAATCTGTACAAATGCATCACGATGAGAAAAAAATGGAAAAGATCACTGCTGATCTACAATTTCATCTCAATATAGAACTATCTTTTAAAGGCCAGATTTGCATTTCTGCTTTCTGTGATCTGGGAAGGTTTTTTCTTAAAAAATCTATCCCCAAGAAAGAGTTATTAACCAGAAAGTTATCTTGATTGTGAGGCACCAACCTGGCAAATGGCTGATAACCAAGGACGAGAATGCAGAAAAGCACAGTTTCCTCTGTCAAACAATGCAAGTAACTCCTTTGCTTCTTAAAGAATGTATCTCTATGCAGATTTTAGTCCAGTGGGCTTAGCCTAATATAGATTTCTGGCTCCATTCTAAAATAGCCCTAAAATAATTTCCCAAGTACAAAAATTCGTATTTCTCTTTAGGCAAAATTTCAGATTCATTTTAGAATAAATGAGTACAGTAAGTTTTGGACACACACATGTAGATTTAGATAGAGAAGACATGACTGAAATAAACAGGCAGTTTCTTGTGCCTCACATGGAAATGAGATTTATGGCTTAGTGATAACTCCCATTTACAAACTCTTTTTAGACTGTAATATTCATGAAGTTATTAGTATTTATCTGGAAAAGCATCATTCATCTATGTGGTTTTCAGGCTTAATTTCTATAAAGAATGCCAGTGAAGAATTTATAGTTTTGGTCTCAGGTAACAGATTACCTCAAAAACTTTTCTGAAAGTCAATTAAGCTTTATTATCATCTTTATAAAAGCTCAGGCTACACAGAATCACAGAATCTTCATCCTGGAAAAGGAGTCTAACATATCTTCCAAAGCAATGACCGCCAATGTTGGGGGTACATATCTCAAAAGGTACATAAGACAATCCACAAGGATACAAGAAAAGTATCTACCTAACTATAAAACGTTAAGTTTTAAGAAGTTGAGATTTTACAAGAAATCTCAAATCTAACTTATAAAATACCTAAAATTGGATGTAAAATCTTACCTTTTTTTACTTCTATTTTTGTTTTATAACAAATACAATATTAATATGATAGTTTAAAAGATGTAACATATGTATATACTAAATTATTCTACTGGGGGGGATGCATATGATCACATAAGTTTGCAGACTACCCATCTAGAGTTCAACCTTCCTTTCAACCCTTCCTCACACTCTGAATCATTTTAGAGGGGGAGGAAGAGTGGCCATTACCTTGTCAGGCAGAAGATAGCCGGTATTAATAGTTTAACTGTAAGAAAGTGTGCAGCCCTATAGAGAGTAGCAAAACTTAGTGGAAAAAGAGGAGATCACACAGATTTGGATTCCAAACTGGTTTTGCCACTTACTTGCCATATAACCTTCGGTTCTTATCCGATACTCTCCGATATTTAAACATAAACATGCACATGCACACAGAACCTCATAGGGTTATTTTGAAGAATATAAATGAGGTAAGGTATTTAAAACAATCAACAATGTCCTTTTCTATCCGCTTTCCTCCTTATGCCCTTATACAGAGTCAAAATACATAATGTTTTAATTTCTTTTTTTTTTTTTTTTTTTTTTTTTTCATAATGTTTTAATTTCTACTCATCGCTGTCATACACCATATTCAGGGACAGCCAATCTTCAAATATTTTAGATGGCATTAATAAGCCCCTCTTTCTCCACTCTTCCCACTGTATTTCAGGGGAGATTACAAAATTACTCACCATCCTGATCCTCTGGCCATACTCCAGGTTGTCACACCCTTAAAGCAACAGCAAGAACTGGACATACTCTGTCATAATATGTATTATTTATTCAAAATATCTGCTGTTACTCTGTACTGGCCCATCCTCCCTATGGGAGGATTATTCCAGCACCACTGACATTAGCCTTGGCCAATGAAATGTGAGCGGAAGTGTACCACTTCTGGGCAGACTTTTATAGGTTATCCTTTGGTTTCATCATCTTTCCTTCCAGGTCACCCTGACTGTAGAGTGAGAAGAACATAAAGGAGAGCCACAGCCAATCTGCAGCTAATAAGTAACATAGGCAGATATGAACGTTACTCATTTGCCACTGAGATTTATGGTTGCTTGTAAGCTGACTGATACATTATTCCAAATGTGATGTGACTAGAAGAGTATTTTTATCAACCACTACCATCTACTATTATTAATCTACACAATAATCATGAAGAAAAGGTATCCACTCCTTTGTCAGATTTAGAAAGTGAGGTTCAAAGTAGTTATGTCAAGGCCTCATACCAGGTAAGAAGCAGCAGGATTGGAACTCAAATCTAAATATCTCCAAAGCCTTCTCATAATACAGGTCCATTAACTCCCCTGATCTGGGTGGTATAATTCTCTTAATGCAACCTAGCGTTATATGGATCACAGAAAATAGGAAAAGAATGACCCACTATCCCTTCATCATAACTGCTTATCATTTTTACATATTTCCTTCTAGTCATTTTTATATTGAATTGTATACACAATCTGAAAGCTCACTTTTAAAAAATTACCCTTATCACATTTTTCAATTATAATCTCTATTGCCATATTTTAATTATTGCATTGTATTCTATGGGGTATAATGAAAACTTTAATTACTCCCTTGATTAGCTATTTACGTTGTTTCTAATCTTTCACTGTTTGAAACAACTCTGTGAACATCTTTGGGCTCATACCTTTGTTGTTTGAAAGGTGGGGTAGCTATTACTTTCTTTGGATCAATTCCTAGATGTGGCATTTCTGGGTCAAAAAGTATAAAGATGTTTATAAATCTTGACATACTGTGAAAGTGGTTTTCAAATGGTTATAACATTATATATAAGACCACCAGCAATTTATGCATCTACTAATCACACTCTACCCTGGCCTGCACGGGAGTTGTGCTAACTCAATGGGGGGGGGGGGGGGGGGGGGGGCGCGCGGGGACCATAGTAACTCCTTAGTAGTTTAATGTACATTAAAGAGTTTTTCCCTCTTTGTTTTTGCTTATTTTCCGGTTTAGTTTATTGTCCAATCTTGTCCTTCACCCATTTTTATATCTGCATAAGGGTTGCATACATAGGAACATTAATCTTTGGAAATTTGCTGCAAAAATTTTCCCCAGTCTGCTATATTTTTTTCATTTGGCTACATTTTTGGATGATATAAAAGTTGAACTTTTATGTAGTCTAATCTGTCAACCATATCCTTTGCAAATTCTAATTATTCCCCTTCTAAGTTTCAATCAACATACAATTCAATTCGTTGGCTTTTTGTTTCTATGTAATTATTAATCCATCTGGAACTTATTTTAGTATGTGGTATTTTTAAAAATCTAAATTTCTGTTACTCCAACAGTTATACTAACACCATGTGTTAAATAATCCTTCCCTTCCCTGTGGATATGTGTGCTTCCTTTCTCATATATTAAATCCTTATATCCAATATGTTCCATTTCTGGGCTATTTTCCCATTGGTCTTTTTTATCCTGGTGCTATTTTTTAAGTATTATAGATTCATTGGGTTTTGGTATCTTACAGTTAGATTTCTCTAACTGTAGGAAACAGTTCTACATAGATTGTTTCAAAATCAAACATTTAAAAAGGAATACAAGCTCTAAAAAATTCTCCCCACCAAAAAAAAATTAAAAAGAAGGGAGTACATCTCAAATCATTCTATGAGGTCAGTATTACTACAGTACCAAAACAAGCCAAAAATACTGTAAGATAATTACCAATACCTCACATAAGCATAAACACAAACATTCTCAGCATAACTTTAGCATATCAAATCCAACTATATGTTAAAAAAGGATAGTACACTGCAACCAAGTAAGATTTCTCCTAGGAATGCAGGAACCAATGTTCAACATTCAAGTCACTACATTAACTAAGAAATACCATATTGTCATTTTAATAGACATAGGAAATATATTTGACAAAAATTCAACATCCATTCTGGATTCAAAAAACAAACTCTGGGCAAACCAGGCATAGAAGTGAACTTCCTCAACCCGATAAAGGATTCTTATGAAAAACTTATAGCTAACATTATACCTAAAGGTGAAAAACTAAACACTATCACTAAAAAATTAGAAACAAGGTAATGATAACCACTCATCACCTCTATTCAACAATGTACTAGAGGTTCTTGCTAGGGCAACAGGGCAAGAAAAAGAAATTTTAAAAAATCAAGATTGGAAATATAAGTAAAACGATCTATCACAGACAATGCATGATGACCTATGTACATAGGTCTATAAAAAGCTATTAGAAAAGTGAATTTAGTGGGTAAAGATGATACACCAAAAAATCTGTTGTATTCTATGTACTAGGAATTGAAATCTTAAAAACATATTTATAATAGCATCCCTTCAAAATGAAATACTTAAGGACAAATATCACAAAGAGGTACAAGGCCTTTAAAAATGCCAGACACTGCTCGGAGAAATTAAGTACCCAAATAAATGAAGAGATATACAGTGTCTGTGGATCAGAAGATTCAGTGCTATTAAGCTATCAGTTGTTACCAAACTGATCAGTAGATTCAATATAATGCAATTAAAATCCTAGCTAGATTGGGGGCGGAGAGGGGATAGTAACTGACAAGGTGCTTGCTTCTAAAACTCACTTGGAAATGCAAAGGACCTAGAAGAACCAAACCACTTTGAAGAAGGAGGCTGAAAGGCTAACAATAGTTGATTTCAAGACATTATAAAGCTACAGCAATTAAGACAATATGATGTTGGTGTCCAGACAGTATAAAAATAGATCTATGGAACAGAACAGAGTCTCAAAGTACACCCACATATATAGAGAGAACTAATTTTTGACAAAGGTACAAAGGTAATTTAGTTGAAAAAGAAGTCTTATCGATGAATGATGCTGGAACAACTGGACACCATGTATGCAGGAGAAAAAGGGGCTTCAAATAATATAGTACACCATATATAAAAATTAATTCAAAATAGGTCTTAAGTGACATCATGGAGGAACATCCAGGGGTTAGTCCCTCCTCTAATATAACCATTAAGCTGGGGGAAAAAAAATCTATCAGAACCAATGATTTCAGAACTCTGGAACCTGATGAGACACTTACAGCAACCACGGGAGTGTTTGATAAAACAAGATTGCTGAAATTTGCTAAGAGAGCGGTGTGAGTGATCTAGCAACTATTCCCCCACCATCTCTGGGACTCACTGGGCTGTGGGAACCATGACCTGAGTTCTTGGAGAGGCTGGCTGGGCTCATACGAACAGTAAGAACCTAGCCCTCCAAAAATGTGGGGTTGTGCATCTTGTGTGGTCTGGTGGTTCTCTGAGGGACCAGAGTAGATATTTCTCTTTGTTTCAAGACCTGCTCTAGGTTCAGCAGCTTCCCCACCAGCATCTAACAGAAGATTTAAAGAGATGTACACACTTTGGTTTTTTTTTTAGATCCAGACATCTGGAGAAATCTCTGTCAGATCACAAGCTGACTAAAGACACAATGGAACAGAAAATTCACCAACCATACACAACAAGGAATAGAGACTTTACAGAAATAGTGTAGAAAAGTCACTGTACGAAACAGACAGCTGCACCCCCCCCTCAACAAGTAACAAAAGCAATCACTGAAGAGAGGGAGAATCTGATTTCCAGTTAGCATACTAAAATACTCAAAACAGCTAGTTCTCCACAAAAAATTGTAAGGATTGACATAGAGAATAACTGAATACAATTGAGAGCCCAGAAACAAACCCTCACATCTATGGTCAACTGATTTTCTACAAGCATGCTAAGAATATTGAATGGGGAAAGAAGAGTCTCTTCAAAAATGATAGGAAAACTGGTTATACACAAGAAGAATGATGTTAGACCCCTACCTTACATCATATACAAAATTTAACTCAAATTGGATCAAAGACAAATATATTTATTAGGTAACGAGTACATATTTTTTGTTTGTTCTATATTAATATAGAATAATTATATTTAATTAATAAATACATATTTACTGCATAAATATGTTTAACAAATATTTATTATCTATTATATTTAAAGAGATAAAATACAAAAATTTTAGAAGGAAACAATCTTCACGACGTTGGATTTTGCAATGGTTTCTTTAAACACGACAACAAAAGTACAGGCAAAAGAATAAATAAACTGAACACCATTAAAATGAAAAATGCACATCAAAAGACATAAAAAGAGTTAAAAGACAAAACACAGAATGGAAGAAAATATGAGCAATCATATATCTGATAAAGGTTTAATATCTAGAATATATGAAGAATTCCTAAACAACAAAAATAACCCAACTTAAAAAATGGGCAAAGAATTTGAATAGATACCTCTCTAAAGAATATACACAAAAGGCCAAAGGCACATGAAAAGATGCTCAACATCTTTAGTCTAGGAAGTGCAAATTGAAACCACAATGAGATATACACCTAGTGGAATGTCTAAAATTTTTTAAATGACAACACGAAGTGTTGACAAAGATATAGAGCGAATGGAAAGCTCATACCCTGCTGGCGGGAATGTAAAATGGCCCAACACTTTCAAAAGCAGCTTGGGAGCTGCTTAAAAGGTTAAACCTGCGTCTACCATATGACCAATTTATTCCGTTCTTGAACAATTTATTCAAGAAAAATATAAGCACATACCCATACAAAAGTTTGAGCCTCAATTGTCATAGCAGCTTTGTTTTCAACAACCAAAAACTGGAGAAACAACCCAAATGCCTATTAATGGGTGAATAAAATGGCTCATCCATATAATGAAATACTACTCAACAATAAAAAGGAATAAACTACTGACACACACAAACACACAGATAAGTCTTAGAATACAATCGTGAGTAAAAGAAGACCAACCTCTCCCCACCAAGTATATAATCCATGATTCCATGACATAAAATTTTAGGAAATGCAAACTGATCTATAGATGTGACATTCATAATATGACAGAAAGCACATCCAATCTAGGGGCAGGGTGAGAATTGAAGGGGTAGCAGGGAAGAATTACTAATGGGATGAGAAAAATGTATTAAATTGTACATTTTAAATATGTACAGCTTATGATATGACAAGGATATTTCAATAAAGTTGTTTAAAAAAGTGACTAAAGCAAAATGGGGAGGGGGGAGGCAGAGGGGGATGGAGATGAACAAAAGAACCCTGAAGAACTACCAACATTAAAGCCTCAAGTCAAGGAAGAAGTAGCCAAGAATTCAGAAAGAAAAGCTGGGGGGAATGGTGTCCCTGATACTAAGGAAGGAATTTCAAGGGAAGAGTGGATAGTGTTAAAATACTCAAAAGGCAGGTAAGATGAGAGTTCAGAAATGGACTTAACAACTATCAAGTCATAAGTGATCTTGGCTGGATGTGTTTCAGGGGAATGGGAGGAGCAAAAGTCAGAGTGCAATGGGTTCAGGTGTGAATGGTTTGTTAAATCACTGATTTTAACACTTAAATATGAGATCTTCAATTGTTTTCCTATCTGCAATAGGAAATTATATTAATGTCTCAGGGTTTTGCATTAACTACTATACTATTTTGAGTCACAGTAATTAATCTTGAAGGTCTCCAAAGTTCTAGAATGTACAGTAATTTGAAATTTTTGAAATTTTGCTAAGACTGGAATTTGAATGTTGGCGATACAGGATTAGTGTTTGAGGTAGCACCTCAGCCTCTCAATGTGACATGAATTATAGTATACTTGTAGTCATTGAAGGTAAAAGAGAAGTCATTCGGATTTTCACTTACTCAATGCTCCAATTTAGAAAAAAGATGAAATGTTCTAGTGGTGCTCATAATTAAGAATACTTACAAAGGTTATGGGGGAATATCTCTTATGAATATTAAGAGCTTAAGGTATTCATGGGAGATTTTCAACAACCTTCCCCCTGTATTAATTACCAAATTTTCATCTGTAAGAAAGAAAAGCATTGCCCACAATAACCAGGATGTAATTATAATTCAAAATACACAAAATGTGCAGAAAGAAAGTTAGGCTTTAAAATTTCATCTTTTTTTTACATATTGTTCCAGAGAGATGAACTAGACTAAAAAGAGAAAGAGGAATCATGTTGCAATTTACATAAACTGAAAACACTGGAAGGTAAAACCTAGATACATAAAATAAACAAGGTTATTGAGATTCTGATGATAGAAACACTGAGCTAGTCTAAGTGGCTGTACTTTCAACTGCTCTAAAAATATTCACTATTCCACCTCACCAGCAGAAAGAAAAGCTAAAAATAGTCATCTTTCTGTTATAGAATATTTCTTGCTGTCTTGGGGAAAGTGAAACTAAAGTACCTATCTACAAATGTCAACCTTAAAATCTTTAATAAGATCTCTAGTTTATTCAAACAAACAAACAAAAACCTGGACCACTATGTAATTTTTGAAAATGGAGCTGAAATGATGTATTTTCAGCATTAGGCTGCTAAGTCAGAAGGTTGCAGAAAATTTATTTCTCCAATAAAAGGCAGATACACTGAATCATCAACAAACACTGCTTTGACTAACTACTTTATCTTTAAAATGGGAGGTTTTTTAAGTAAACAATATTTAATGACATGACAACACAGTCATAAAATATTAAGAGAAAAGACATGTAAAAGAAACATATAGCATAAGCAATATATATATATATATATATATATATATATATATATATATATATGTATGTATACACACACACACACACACACACACACACAATTTTTTAAATGTTTACTTATTCATTGCAGCAGCGGGGGCGGGGGGGGGGGGGCAGGGAGAGGAGGAGAGAAAGAACTCCAAGCAGGCTCCACACTATCAGCGCAGAGCCTGACCCAGGGCTCGAACTCATGAAACCACGAACCGCAAGATCATGACCTGAGGTGAAACAAAGAGTCAGATGCTTAATCGACGGAGCCACCTAGGTGCCCCAATATATTCACTATTGAAAGACCAAATGAGGCACCAAGAGTTGATTTCTTTGTAACTTTACCTTTAGAATTCTTCAGACTGCACTATGTATTGCTCTTGTAATAATTTGTTTTACATATTTTGTACAAAAACCACTGTAATTATCACACATACATTAAATCTACTGCTAGATTTTAAGAATCCTCATGATGACAAATATTTCATGATAAACTCTGGCTTAAAGTTCTTTGGGGTACAACAAATGTTATACGTGAATTTGTCCACCCATACGAACAAAAATTACCAATACTAAGAAATAGGAAACAATTGTAACATGCAATACTGTTAGACTTCAGCTCTATAAAACCTTTTAATTTCATTTTATCATACCCTAACTGGAGGTTCCTAATAAACTCATTTTCAGTATACTTGCCTATGCTTTTCATGATCTTTCTCCTTGGGAGTTCAACTCCTATTTAGTCTTTCTATTATTTTTTGATAGCTTACTGAGAGTTAGTAGCTGGTTTCCTGATAGACTTAATCAAATGAGCCTACAGACTCCTGGGCAACTTTAAAGCTAAAAGTATGGTAAATATTTTATCTGGCCCATCTATTCTCTCACAGCTGGCAGGCCACCAGGCTATTTTAAGTCCAGTGGGTTAAGAAACAGGACTAGGTCAAATCAAGCCAGCCAGCTATGAATGATGTCTGATGATCAATGTTTAAATGCAAAAACAGAAAAGGAAAAGACTATAATTAAGAAGTTAGTTTTCTCTTTCTTTCACAAAAATTTCTTTTTTTTTTTTTTTTTTTTTTTTGCTATTGGTAATACAACCAACCATTCCAAGTTAGGAAAAAGATCCAAAAGTCTGCTACTTGATGATAGCAGATAAAAAATATTTTCGGGGGTGCCAGGGTGGCTCAGTCAGTTAAGCATCCGACTTCGGCTCAGGTCACGATCTTGTGGTTTACAAGTTTGAGCCCAAAAAGCCTGGAGCCTGCTTCAGTTTCTGTGTCCTCCCTCTCTCTCTGCCCCTCCCCTGCTCTGTCTCTCTCAAAAATAAATAAAAACATTTTTAAAAGTTAAAAAAAAAAAAAACCATTTTCGTATATACTCTTCCAGGCATTTTCCCATATATATACACATACGTACATTTGTACACCAATGAGTGTAAGATGCAGTTTCCCATAGAAATTGCAATGAATACATTTCTCACTTCAAAACGTTCAACAAAAATCTTTCCATGTTAAGAAACATATCTTTGGCATCATTTTAAATGGCTACATGGTATTCCATTATACAGATGTGCCATAATTTGACCAATCTCTTACTGCTGGACATTTATATAGTTTTTAATTTTTTCCTTCCACAATCAATGCCTTTCCTTCCTCCCTGGGTGTCCACCCATACGAACAAAAATTACCAATACTAAGAAATAGGAAACAATTGTAACATGCAATACTATTAGACTTCAGCTCTATAAAACCAAAAACATCCATGTGTGTACCTATATGATCTTTATTTCCTTAGGACATCCTCTTGGAAAAGGAATGGGTGGGTCAAAAGACAGACACATTTTTAAAGCTTTTGTACAAGGTGCAAATTTGCTTCCAAAAATGTTCTCTTGCATAAGTAAGTGGTATGTGAAAGTGCTAGATTCACTTGCCAACACTGGACAGTAGGTGAAAAACATCGTATTGTCTTAAATTTGCCTTTCTTTGGCTACTCTGTAAGTTGACTGCTTTTCATATCCTTTATTGGCTTTCTTTGTATTGTGAATGGCACTATTCTGCTGTGTTAGTCATCTTTTTTTTTTTTTTATTTAAAAAAAAATTTTTTTTTTACGTTTTATTTATTTTTGAGACAGCGAGAGACAGAGCATGAAAGGGGGAGGGCCAGAGAGAGAGGGAGACACAGAATCTGAAACAGGCTCCAGGTTCTGAGCAGTAAGCACAGAGCCCGACGCGGGGTTCGAACTCACGGACAGTGAGATCGTGACCTGAGCCGAAGTCGGACACTTAACCGACTGAGCCACCCAGGCGCCCCTATCATCTTTTAATTTTTTTCTCTTGACTCTTCAAAACTGAGAAATGACCACTGCTTTTAGTGACATTATAGTCACTGATGACCTTGATAACAACAGTTTCTTTGGCATGGGGTAGATGAAAACCTACTTGGAAACGGTTCATGAAACAAAGGGAAAAAAGAAATAGGAGACAGTAAATTGAGACACCCCTGGCAAGGAATTCTGTGATGAAGGAAAAGAAAATGGGGTATAGCCGCAGGGAAATCAGAAGAAAAGTAGTTTAAGATGGGAAAGTTAGCATAAAGTTGCATATTAACGGGAATGATCTAGTAAAGAGGCAAAAAATTGATGATGCACAAAGTATTAAGGATTGGCCTTAGCCCAAAGACTTCATCCAAGGTCACAGAAAAAACATATAAAGAACATATAGGTAGAGAGACAGGTAGGTAGATCTAAGCTACTTATGATAGTTATAAAAGTTAACTTCTGATTGTCCTATCAACTCAGTGAAGGAGAAATAAAAATGAAAAGCATCAGCAAACAGTGGAAGAACAGTTGTTTGTGAAAGAATAAGAACAGAACAGTCATCTAGCAAAGTGGGAGAGCACATGGACTACAGTAATGCTGTCGTGATGGCTGAGTATGATTAAGCATTACTATCCACACACAAACTATTTCCAATAGCCTTTCACATATTAAAGATACAGGATATGGTCAGATATTGTCAATAGTTTCCCCTGGTTTGTGCCATTTAATGTGATAAGGTGTTTTTGGAGTTTGAGTCTTCACTAGGAAATCTTGTTTTCTTTCTTTAGGGAAAATTCTTTCCTCACTCCCATGTTATGTAAGTATTATTTATGTACTTTAATGCATTTATTTGCTTTTTAAATTTTTTTTAAATTTATTTTGGAGAGAGAAAGAGAGCACAAGTGGAGGTGGGGGAGAGAGAGACGGGGACAGAAGATCTGAAGCGGGCTCTGTTCTGACAGCAGTGAGCTCACTGCGAGGCTAGAACCCATGAACTGTGAGATTATGACCTGAGCCGAAGTCGGATGCTCAGCCAACTAAGCCATCCAGGCACCCCTAATGCATTTATTTAAATGCAACCTATATTTCCCTCTGACATTGTTTTAGTTTCATTTCTAAGCATTTCAATCTTTAAACCGTCTTGACATTACTCTGGTAAGTTGCAAGGTAGGAATCTTACTTTTTAATGGTTAATTAAGAACTCCTGAACAATTTAATATCTAATTCATGCAACTAATTAGAAATTTCACTTTCATGTTATTTTTAAATTGTATTCCTACTTCATTAACTGCTTATTCAAGCACCAGCTCCACACAACAGTTTCAATTACTATACCTTTGCCACATATAAGGATAGTGTATTTTGTATGTGGCATGGCACACACCGCTTTGTCAGAATCCTTCGTCTATTCTTATTTTTTCTTCTCAATTATACTGGACATTTTAGTCATGGTACCCATACCACATCCAACTTCCCCTTCTAGCTGAATCTTCCCAGCTCACATCTCCTACCAGGGAAACAGCTCTCGGCTGTTTTCTATATTGAACATCGATAGGACTGGGGAGCATAATTTTCCCAGGGGTGGGCTATCCACTGACTTCTGGGCAACCCACAAAATGACTAGGCTTGAAGGAATCCATCCATTATCAACATATTAACTAAAATCAATTCAAACTAGCTTCGCCCAGGATTTGGAGGGTGGAACATGCAGGGTCTCCGAGACTCTTAGTAGTCAGCAAAAAACAAAATAGATGCTTAAAGAGATACAGAGGTGCCACAGAGGAAAAGAAGGCATGTAACCATACAGAGAAAGTACATAATCATAACTTTCTGATTCTGGTTTTAATTCATATATATCTTTACATTAAACTTTTTTTAGGTGACCTGAGGTATTACCTTCCTTGTAATCAAAAAAGCCTACAACAAAGGAAGGTTAGAGTCATTTGATAAAGCTATCTTCCTCTTCTCTTCACCCCCTCCCTATTAAGCTGGATTTTTAATTACAACTACACTAAATTACTGAGAATAAACATCTTTCAAAAAACTGTCTTTCTATATATTAACGTCTTTAGGGGTCTGTAAACATTTTTTTGTCTTCAAATAAGTCCTGAATATTTGAGGAGTATTCTTTTGTATTTTTTTAAATTGTCACATGAGCTTTTTCTTCAATTTTGTAACTAGTTCTTAGCAAGTATATCAAAATTTCTCATAGTATGGTCCACAAGAATATGCCTTGAGATTTTCTAAAAGGGCACTGAAAAGGAAAAGATGTTCTATAAAGGGAAAGGGTTACATGTTCAAAGAATTTTGGGAAGTTGTTGCATAAAATATCTCCCACTTAGAGATTCCTAGAGCACATGATCATATTTAAAGCCCTGAGAAATTCTGTTGTAACGAAATGTATTTAAATTTAAATTTCCAAACTTAATGGGACATGGTCCAAGAATGGCTAATGGCATCCCATGGAACCAGTATCCAAGGATCACATTTTGTGAAACAGTGGCATATAAGCGAGTAGACATTTCTTGTAAACTTACTTAGCAGCTTCTGTTTCCCCAACAGACATTTTTGTTTGTGGCTTTACTTCCCGTCTCAGAATGGAGCATATGACCAAAGTCTAGGCCAAAAAGTACATTACATTCCCCTGCCAGGGTTGATTGATCAAGGGCTAGACAAGGCATTTAAAATAGTTCAATCATAATGAACCTCAGGACTTCCCTTGGGAATGTTGAGACAAAGACTTTTCCTCTCTTCAGGTAGATGTGAATCTGAAAGGAACTCCTGGGAACCACATAAATGCCTCAAAAATTGAGAGGAACCTCAAGGAAGCAGAACCACGAAATGAAGAACATGAATCTGATTGTTACACAAACATTCATTCAAAAAATATTTACTGACCACCTAATATGTTTTAAGATACCATTCTAGGTGCTTGATATAATCAACGAGCAAGAGATCAAAACCTCTGCTCTTATGACACTTACATTCTAATGGGCAAAGAAAGATAAATAAATATCATAATAAAGTGTATTAGAAGGTGATAAACATTATACAAAAAGTTGGGCAAAGAAATGGGGATTGGAAGAAATGAGGTGCAATTTTAAAACAGGGAGTCTGGGTAAGTCTCATTAAATATAGTGATACCTTGGGGCACCTGGGTGGCTCAGTCAGCTAAGCATCCGACTCTTGATATCAGCTCAGGTCATGAGATTAAGTTCCACATCATCACCAGGCTCTGTGCTAAGTGTGAAGCCTGCTTGGGGATTCTCTCTCTCCCTCTTTCTGCCCCTCCTCTGCTCACACTCGTGCTTTCTCTCTCAAAATAAATACATAAACATTAAAAAAAAAAAATAGTAATACCTTGGCTTGAAAGAGGTGAAAGAGAGAGCCATGTGAATATCTGTGGGAACAGCATTCCAGGTAAAGAAAACACCCATGCCAAGGCTCTAAGACAAGAACACACAGTATATTTGAGCAACGGCAAGAAAGCCAGCATAGTTAGAGCCAAGTTAACAAAGAGAATAAACACTAGCAGATGATGGTATCAGATGAATAACAAAGAGAAGGCTAGATCATAAGGATTCTGGATTTTACTGAGTCACATGGGAGGCCAAAGAAGAGTTTTAAACAGAGAAGTAACATGATTAGCTTACATTTAAAAGTATGACTCTGGCTGCTAAGTTGAGAACACTGAAGCAGGGATTAATGTAATCATCCAGGTAAGAGATCATGGTGGCTCACATCAGGGTAGTAGCAGCCAAGGTTATGAGAAATGGTAGAAACTCTGGATATGTTTTAAAGGTGGAGCCAGCAGGACTTCCCAACTAATTAGACTGGGACACAATAGAAGACAAAACTCCTGGAGGACTCTACACATTTCAGCCTGAGCAACTAGAAGGATGAAGATTCCCTTAACCAAGATGGAGAAGACTCTGCGTACCATCCGTTTGAGACAAAAGAACAAAAAATTACTTCTGGACATAATAAGTTTTGAGACAGACATCTGAATTGTGATTTTCTATATAGACAGTAGATGATGAGACTCTATAACCCATGAAATAGGTCTTGGCTAAAGATACAAATTTAGGGTCACCAATGTTTAATTACTATTTAAAGGCTTGAGACTAGATTAAATCACCAAGGAAGTGTAAACAGAAAAGAGACTGGGAGAAGGAAACAAACAAGCAAGGAAGTATAAAAAGAAATGACCAGTGAGATAAAAGGAAAATCGAGAGAGAGGGCAGGATCCTGGAAGCCAAGTGGCAAAGTGCTGCAAGCAGCAGAACCTGATTAACTGTGTCAAATGCTGCTGAGTCTGATCAAATAAGCTGAGTCTGAGAAGGGACCCTGGGCTTTGACATCACAGATTTTCTTGACAAGGGAGCTTTCAGTGGAGTGACTGGAGCAACAGCTGGACTGGAATGGACTTACAGGTGACTGGAAGGTGAGGAACTGGAGACATACTAGAGAAGACTTGTTTATGGAATTGTGCCATAATGAGGAGCAAAGCAATGGAGCCAGCAAAGCTGGCAGAGGAAGTGGAAGGTCAAGAAAAGGATCTTGGTGTTCGCTGAACTCAGCATCAAGCCCCTTATTCTTTGGTTCTATGAACTAATAGATTAGCTTTTATGTTAATGCCAGATTTAGGGAGATTTTCTACCATTTGCGATAAAAAGAATACTGATTTTTTTTCACATTAACTTTTAATTAGGTAGATTTTCTATCATTTGCAATAAAAAGAATACTGATTTTTTTCACATTAACTTTTAATTAGCTCTCATGCTGAACTTTTAATTAGTTCTAACACATCCTCACTGTTGATTTTCTAGTAGTTTTCTTGTACATGAGTTCTTGTATAAAAGTATCTAGAAGTTTCTGGCGACACTGTAACGCTAGACTAGAAAGGGAAATTATTTTAAGTAATGTTTCACTATCTACGTGGTATAAACGGAAACTAAATGGCTGTGCTTAAGTTTTTTTCTTAGATGTGTATTGTCTTTAGCTAAGCGTAAGCATTAAGTATTTACTGTCAAATTTTTTCCTGTTTATAAATGTTGGTCATTTTGGGCTCCTGATCGACTCAGCCGGCTAAGCATCCAGCTCTTGATTTCAGCTCAGGTCAAGATCTCACAGTTCAAGAAATCGAGTCCAGCATCACACTTTACGCTGACAGCATGGAGCCTGCCTGGGATTCTCTCTCTCTTTCTCTGCCCCTTCCCCACACATACTTTCTCTCTCGCAAAATAAACAAACATTTTAAATAAATAAATAAATAAATAAATAAATAAATAAATGTTGGCCACTTTATTTTTCATCATACATTACTATTCATTGTATAATCGCACTTACATACAGTTTAATAGTCATTTTCAAATCCATTCTACCCTATCCTTTCTTTCTTAAAAAACAATAAGGGTAAAATATTAAAATGTGAGTAGTGGCCTAAATTCATGAACCCAGAAAAGGTTCCAAAGACTAGAATTATCTAGTGTAAACATAAGGCATTTAATAACATTTACCCATAACTAATTTTATATTTACAAAAGACAAGCTAGAAATTCTAGGCATTTGGGTAAATACTGATTTATGCCCCTAAAATACACTCCTTAAGAGAACCCAATCTTACAAACTACTATGTTTACTTTCCTCTTCGAAGAAATGACTTTCCTTCTGATAAGGATTAAGAGAACTCATGACATGATGGTGGTGGTGGTGAACCCAAACTGAAGCATACTTGCTATGAACAGTGATCAGAGGAAAAATAGCTCGAAGTTAGTGGAAGATCCCTGATAAACACCTAAGTTACTTAATGGAAGATCCCTGACAAGCACCTAAATTACAAATAAGCAAACATTTACAAATAGCTACTACTGTCCTGGACTCCCATTCCTGAGTAGAGAGTCTATAGGTTCAAAAGTAGAAATATTATGAATAGCAAGATTATCTTAATGAAGCTGAGCCAGAAGAATGCTCAAGCAAGTGTAGGTTTCTTAGATTTAGCTCCTTGCTCAAAACCATCTTTCCCCTATGGTCCCAAATAATCATAAATAATGCCAGACATTCTGTTTAACCACAGTTTCCCGGTGAGCAGAAAAGTGTAGTTACCTCAGTCAGTCTGTTTCTCTATACCTTCTTCCTAAGGAGAGTATCTCATGATGCTGAATATGTTAGTCTTTTAAAGATCCAGTAATGATTTTCACACAATGTGTCCCTAAACATAAGCCAACTTCATCTGTGTTCAACTAAAGAAACAGCAATCGGACCCAATGCTGGATGAAAGCTTACAGTATTTAGATACAACACACTACTGCAACTGATGAACAACAGCAGGAATTTTCAGCAGTCCGGCTCTAACACTGACTGTCAGAATAACTTGCTTCACTCTATAAATCAGATCGATTTCTTATACTTGCAGATAATATTACAAGCAAAATGGAAGGATTCTGTGGGGTTTAAAAAGAGGTACATGTGCAGGCCTTGGAAAAATGCCACAGGGAGGAACTAGAGACACCAGACACCTAAGAAGGGGGCAGAAAGCGGTGGGGGGAGCACAAAGCAACAAATAGGAAGATGTCAAAGACAACTTTCCATTGAAATTTGGCCTGAGCCAGTTTTGTAACAGATAAGAGAATACTTTCTTCTCGCTCCTAGAGTTCACCTTCCTGTACCACAAATCCTCCACTACTTGTAATACACAAAGGTCTAGAAGCAAAAGTTACTTTCTTCGCGGGCACAGAGATAGATGTTTAACCATCACTTTTAGCTTTGATGGTGGAGGAAAGGGAGTACAAAGAGTTTAATATCTCCAATATGCACATTCTCGTTTGTTTTCCTTTCTCTAACTCTAGGTGCGAAGGAATGCACTCTGTCTCTTAAACACAGTCATTGCAATGCATTGCAAATGCATGTATTGACAAACCAGAGTTACAAAAAATCAACTGGAAAAAGAAATTACTACCTTTAATTGAATCGGTATCCGAACTGCAGTTCGCCATACAGCAAAAGTATGCCATGCAATGACCCTCAGCTAAAGAACTGAGTTAGACTGGTAACTATCATTTTCTCAAAATAGTAAAATGTTTAACTTATGTGAGGTGATTCCTTAGGTATAAAAAAAAAAAAAAAAAATTAGTGTCTATCCTCTAAGAAAATCTATCTATGTAAAGCAATGAGGGCGACAACAAGTCACTATCATTAAAAACTGTAATTTCATTTTAGATGAAGTTAAAACACATTTCAGAGGTTAAGTTAAAAGCACAACAGGGGTAAAACTAGAGGTGATATATTAGGTCAGGGAGCAAAGTAAAAGGAATCTGCAGATTTAGAAAGGCTAACATAGACTATTCATGAGGTAGCAAAAGCTCCAGTATTTAAATTCTAGTCACACTAAGTAAAGTATCGTTCTTCTCCAAATATTCTGATTTAGCAAATCTACATCTTATGGCAGGAAGGTGAGAATTAATATGAAAAACCACCACATACATAAATATAATCTTGTCTTGAAATTGACTTCAAAAGTACTCCATGATCTATACAAGCGTAAGCAAATGACACACAAAAACACAAATGATAAATACAGACATATGGCCTGACTGACTTTACCTAAAAGTAAGCATGAGATGAATTTTGGAGAAACTTCAACCTAAAATAAAAATACAGGAAATAGTATCAATGGTGTCTATTAAGCAATAATGTATTATTTATACTAAATAGGGAGTTAACGATTCACATCCTGAGTGAATGTGAAAATCTGAATTTCCTAATCTGCTAGATGGATACAGTTGTGATTTGACATGTTAAATATTATCAGAGCTCCACTCTCTTGGTTGAACTTTAACTCAATCTCTCATTGTATCCATCGGACTTTCTTATCCCCTCCCCACCTACCCTGAGTTGAATGACTACTTCATAGCTTTGGACTCTACACAGTCCTCTAAAAATAATCTCAAGTAAAGCACTAAAGATGAATGTATATTTTTCCATTTGGCAGCAATTCTTTTCATGACCATAATTATTCAGTCTATTTAAAGATTTAGATCCTTATGCAATGAAGGAAAATGCTTTCTCTGTCAGTACCTCCTAATGTAAGCTTTAATTGTTAATAGAAAACTTGAGGAATAAGCCACTAACACATTTCTAGTAAAACAAACCAATGAGTAAATTAATGAAGGGGGAAAGAGAAACAAGACACACCGATTACACTGAAATTTTACTGATGTACGTAGGAAAATTTAAGTTTAAACTCTGGTATTGACTTGGTGTTTGGTAAATTTCAAACGGTAACTACTTGTAAAACAGAAATAGCATGGAGAATTGATAAAACACTAGAAAATGGAAGGGAAGCAAAGAGAGCATACATAATTCATCTCACAGAGGTCAAGAAAGAAAAATAAATGACCAAAGAAAACAAAGACGGCAGAACAAAGAACAAATGTAACAGTGATAGCATAAAAATGAGAATAAGTTACATTTTTAGATTGAGTTGTTAAAAAGCCAGCCACAGGCTTGCTATGCAGAAGAGAGAAACTGGCCACAATCAGATACCGCTTCATACCCACTAGATTGGCTATAATAACAGACATACAATAACAAGGTTTGACAAGGATGTGGAGAACCAGGAACCCTCACACATTATTGGTGAGAATGTAAAATGGTGCCACTTTGGAAACATCTGGCAGTACATCAAATGTTAAAGACAGAGTTACCATATGACCCAGTAATTCCACTCCTAGGTATATAATGAAGAGAATTAAAAATGTACATCCACACAAAATCTTGTACATGAAATATTCATGGCAGCAATATTCATAATTTCTAAAAAGCAGAAACAATCCAAATGTCCATCAACTGATGAATGGATTAAAATGTGGTATATCCATACAATGCTATTTTGCCATAAAAAAGGAATAAAGTACTGACACGAGCTACAACATGAATGAACCTTGAAAACATGTTAGGAGAAGCCAGTCACAAAAGGTCACATACTGTATGACACCACTAATATAACCTGTCCAGAACAAGCAAATCCATAGAGACAGAAATGACATCAGTAGTTCCAGGGGGGCAGGGGGAGGTGAGAATGAGGAGTGACTGATAATTGGTCTCTTTTTGGGGTGATGAAAATATTCTAAAATTGATAGCGGTGATGGGTGCACAACTCTGTGACTATACTAAAACCAATGAATTGTGTACCCTTTAAAAAGGTGAATTTTATAATATGTGAATTATATCTCAATGAAACTGTTATTTAAAAAACATAAAGCACCCTAAAACAAAATGCCACAAAAGGGTGAAAAAACAAAGAATAAAGTTTCTATTAGGCAGATGTTAAAAAACTTAAGCAAGAATAATGACAAAAAACAAGGTAGACTTCAAGGGACAAAGTCCAAAAATAGAAGAAAAACAAAACAATTTATCTTGAGGCTTTCCCCCTAAGATTGAACACTAAGAAAGGATTTTCATTCTCATCAGTATTAATACTGTATTGGAATCCCAAACAGTACCATAAGGCAAACTAAGCGAATAATAGGTATATAGATGGCAAAAGAAGAAAAGTCCCTGGTTTTGTAGATGACATAGTAGTCTATCTAGAAAATCCCCAAAATTTTACAAAATACTTCCTAAAACTAAGAGTGACCTTATAGCAAGGTCACAAGATAGAAAATCAACAACAGCAACAAAAATCAACTATACATCTATATACTAGCAATGAACACATGAAAACAAACAAAAAAAATTTAATATAATAACATCTATAATCACTCCAAAAAGTAGAACTCTGAGGTACACCTCTAACAAACAAGTGCAGGACTTCTATACTGAAAACTACAAACTGCTGATCAACAAAATCAAAGATCTAAATAAATGAAGAGACATACCCTGTTCACATATTAGAAGAATCAACACAGAAAAACAATTAACTCTCACTAAATTGACATTCAGGCTTAATGCAATTCTTATCGAACTCCCAGTAAGATTTTTTTTATAGAGATACAGAACTCAAAAACCTGTAGGTAAAGGCCAAAAAACCAGAATAGCTAAAAGAATTTTTCTTTTAAAACAGAGCTAATTTTTTTTTAATGTTTATTTTTGAGAGAGAGCGCACAAGTGCACACATAAGCGTGTCCAAGCAGGGGAGGAACAAAAGGCGGGAGAGAGAAGATCGGAAGCAGGCTCTGTGCTGACAGCAGAGAGCCCAACATGGGGCTCGAGCTTACAAAACCGTGAGAATCATGACCCGAGCCAAAGTCGGAGCTGAACCGACTTAGCCACCCAGGCGCCCCACTAAAAGAATTTATAAACAAAATGAAGTTAGAGAAATCACTCTACCTGATTTTTATGACTTCTTAGATAGCTACAGTAATCAAGAACATGTGGTATAGATGGGAAACAGAGACATCAGTGGAACAAAACAAAGGACCCAGAAACAGACTCATACAAGTGCAGACAACTATTTTCTGAAAAGGTACATACGCTGCAGAAAGGATATCATTTTCAGCAAATGGTATTGGAGCAATGAGCCAGCCATAAAAGAACCCCAACCTAAACCTCACTTTATATAAAATGTAACAACCCATGAGTCACAAATTCAACTGTAAAACATAAAAATATAAAGCTTTTAGGAAAAAGCATAAGAGAAAATCTTTCAGATCTAGGGTTAGGCAAAGAGTATGCGGACTTGACATCAAAAGCACAATCTACGAAAGAAAAAGATTTTTTTACCTTTGTTTTGCACAAGACCTTATTAAGAAGATTAAAAAACAAGTAGAAGAAAATAACTGCAAACCACATACTCAACAAAGGAATAGTATCTAGAATATATTAAGAATTCTGAAAACTCCTTAGTTTAGTTAAAAAAAAACCCAAAGACTCCAATTATAAAATGGACAAAAGATGAAGAAAAATTTCACTGAAGAGTATATTCACATGGCAAATAAGCAAATAAAAAGCCAATAAGGTAATGAAAATTAAACCCCAATGAGGTATCACTATACACATCTATCAGAATGACTAAAATAGCAAATAATGATAGCACCAAATGCTGGCAAGGATGCAGAGAAACTGGATCACTTAGACCTGGCTGGTACTAATGTAAAATGGTATAGTGACTGTGGACAGTAATTTTGCAGTTCCTTTTATTTTTTAAAGTTTACTTATTTTGAGAGAGTGTGCATAAGTATGAGGAGGAGAGGGGCAGAGAGAGGGAGAAACAGAATCTCAAGCAGGCTCCGCGCTGTCAGTGCAGAGCTCAATGCGGGGTTCCATCTCACAAACTTGAGATCATGACCTGAGCTGAAATCAAAGAGACGCTTAAACCGACTGAGCCACCTAGGTGCCCCTACAGTGCCTTTTAAAACTAAAAATGAACTTACCATATGGCCCAGCAAATGAACTACTGGGCATTCATCACAGAGAACTGAAAACCTATCTCCACACAGAAACTTGTATGTAAATGGTCATAGCAACTTTATTCATGATAGCCAAATACTGAAAACTATTTAAAAGTCCTTCAGTGGGTAAGATGGTCAAGCAAATGGTAGTATACCACATGATGAGGTAATTCCTAGCAATGAAAAACAACTGCTGATGGACACCGCAACTTGGACGAACCTGAAGGAAATTATGCTGAATGAAAAAAGCCAATCTTCAAAGAATACATAAGGATTCCTTTTATAAAACATTGGTGGAACAACATAACTTACAGACAGAGAACGGATGAGTGGCTGCCAGGGACTAGGGATGGGGGAAGGGGGTGAGTGAGGCTATAAAACAAGAAGGCAGCAAGAAGGAGTCTTACGGTGTCTCGATTGTGGTGGTAGTTACGTGAAACTATACATGTGATAAAACTGCACAGACTTACACACACACACAAATGAGTGCATGAATATCTAGTAAAATTTGTATAAGCTCTGTGAATATCAATTTCCTGGCTTTGAGACTACACTATAGTTAGGAAAAGTGCTAACAATAGGGGAGGCTGAGTGAAGGGTACAGAGGACATTCCTTCTTGTACACTTCTTCACAACTTCCTATGAATCTATAATTATTCAAAATCAAAAGTTCAGAAAAAAGAAGCACAAGTTACAGACTGGAAAAAAGTATTTGCAAACCACATACCTAAGAACTAGTATCTAGAATACATAAAGCAACTCTGACTACCTACCTACATTTAATCACCTAAAATTAAAAAGTGACGAAAACAAATATGCTGGCAAGGATGCAGAAAAACTAGATCTCAGACATTGCCACTGGAAGTGTAAAACGGTACAAACTCTGGAAAATGGTTTGGTGTTTTACTTAAAAAACTAAACATACACTTACACATATGACCCAGCAATCTCACTCCTGAGCATTTGGCCAAAAGAGGCAAAACATATGTCCATACAAAAACCTGTTCATGAATACTTGTAATACCATTATTTGTGACAGACAAAAATCGGAAACCAAAATGCAACAAGGTGAAAAGGTAGAGAAACAGTGATATATCCATACCATGAAATACTACTTAAACAACTAAAAGGAATGGATGGCAAATTTCCAACACCAATCATAAATAAAGGCAAAAGGTATCACACTAGAGCAAAAAATGGTTGCAATTTATCAAAGTGCTAAATTCCTTAATTCTATAAGTCAGAGAAGAATGTCCAACAAGCCAATTTTTAAATGGGAAAAGTTCATGAACAATTCAAACAAAAAGCAATATAATATACATATATTAAAAAAACTCTTCACTCTCACTCTAAAGAGAAATGTAAGTTAAAACTATATATAATGAGTTAAGAGGTGCCTGGGTGGCTCAGTCAGTTGAGCATCCGACTTCAGCTCAGGTCATGATCTCACAGTTCATGGGTTCAAGCCCTCATGTTGGGCTCTGTGCTGACAGCTCAGAGCCTGGAGCCTGCCTCAGATTCTGTGTCTCCCTCTCGCTTTCTCTACCCCTTCCCTGCTCTCTCTCTCTCAAAAATAAACTAAAAAAAAAAAAAAAAAAAAAAAAAAAAAAAAAAAACTATAAATAATGAGTTACAAATATTCACCTATTATTTTTAAATGATCAAAAAGTTTAAAAAAACATGGTGTTATTGAAGGCACAGGAGAAAAAACTCTCTGCACAGCCTAGGAGGATTAGGAAATAGCACAAACCTTCTACAGAGGGAAATTTGGCAATAACTATCAAAATTCTAAATACACATTCTACTTCTAGGAATTTATCTTAAAAACCTATTTTATACATTTAGACATGTGCACAGTGATACATGTTACAAAACATTCTCTGTAGTGCTATTTTTTAAAAGCAGGAAACTACCTAAATGTTAATCAGTAGGAGAATATTTAATAAAGGATAGTCCAATCAATCACACAGTAAGTAGATATTAAAAAAAGAATGTGGCAAATGTTTGCATATGCAGAGAACTCTCTGGAAAGACAAAAAAGGAACTGAAAGCAACACCTGTGGTTGAGATAAAGGTAGGAGAGGAACTTCTTTTTCATTATAAAGACTTTTATAACTTTTGGTTTTTATATCCAGTGAATATATTACCAATTTGAAAGTTTTAAAACAATCAAAAATATTAAACACAATAATTCAATGTTGGTGGAGAAATATACAAACAAATCAGTAGAACAGAAAAAAGTCCAAAAAAATATTCATTCAAAAGAAGTCTTGGGAGAAAATAAGAGCTTTACCCTCAATAAGTAAAAATAAAATCTCTAGAGTTCATCTAAAAAAAAACAAATATTTCACTGTCAGAAATGGAAAATGCAAGGCACTTTTAATTTACTTATCTTAGAGATAGGGTGGGTCCTCAGAAATCAGACAAAATCCAAAAGCCACTGTTTAACATATGAAAAGCAATCACAGACCATATTAATAGACTAAAAGACATGGACCACAGGATCACCCCTAATAAATGGATAAAAGGCATGTAAACAAATTCCAACACATTTTCATGATTAAAAAACAAATTCAACAAAAAAGGCATTTATGAAAAAAATTCACAGCTAACATACTCACTGGTGAAAGACTAGATACTTTCCCTCTAAAGAGAAAGATGAGAATGTCCACTCTTCAAATTCAACAGCATATGAAAAGGATTATACACCAAAAGCAAGTGGGGTTTATTCATGGAATGAAAGGATGGTTCAAAATATGAAAATTAATCAATGTAATATACCACATTAACAGAATGAAAGAAAAAAACACATGATCATTCCAACTAACGGAAAGCATCTGACAAAATTCAACATCTTTCATGATAAAAAAAACACTGAACAAACTAGGAGTATAAGGAGACTATTTCAACATCATAGAGGCCGTATGTGAAAAACCCACGCCTAACATCATACTCAATGGTAAAAGACTAAAAGCTTTTCTTCTAAGTTCAAGAACAAGGCCAACTCTCTTTTCAACATCATACCAGAAGTCCATTATGTAAATAAGCAAAGAAATAAAAGACATCCTAATTTGAAAGGTAGTAAAATCATCTCTGTTCATACACGATATGACTTACATGTAGAAAACCCTAAAGATTCCACAAAACAACTATTAGAATAAACAAATTCATGAAGCTGTAGGATACAAAAATCAACACTCAAAAATCAGTTGTGTTTCTACACTAACAATGATCAATCTGAAAAGGAAATTAAAAAAACAACCCCATTTTCTATAGCATCAAAATGGATGAAATCCTTAGGAATAAACCTAACCAAAGAGGTGAAAGACTTGTATGGAGAGAATCACAAAGTACGGCAGATGGAAATGCATCCAAAGCTCATGGGTTAGAAGACTTAATATTGTTAAAACGTCCATACTATACAGTGATCTACAGATTCAATGCAAGCCCTATCAAAATCCCAATGGCATTTTCTATAGAAACAAACAAAAAATTCATCTTAAAATTCATATGAAATCTCAAGGGATTCTCGGTAGCCAAAACAATCTTAAAAAGAACAAAGTCAGAGGCTTCATATTTCCTGATGCCAAAACACGTAAAAAAGCTACAGTAATCAAAACAGTGTGGTACTGGCATAAAGACAGACACGGAGACCAACGGAACAGGAATAAGCCCAGAAATAAACTCTTACACATTAGGTCAAATGATCTTCAACAAAGGTGCCAGGACCACACAATGGGGAAAGAACAGTATCTTCAACAAATGGTGCTGGGGAAACTAAATATCCAGATGCAACATAATGAAGCTGGGCCCCTACCTTACAACATATACAAAAATTAACTAAAAATGGATTAAAGACCTGAAACTATAAAACTTCTAGAAGAAAACACAGGGGAGACACTTCATGATAATATATTTGGCAATGATTTTTTGGATATGACACCAAAAGCACAGACAACAGACAGTTGGGACTACACCAAACTTAAAATCTACTCATCAAAGGAATTTGAAAGGCAACCTACAGAATGGCAGAAAATATCTGGAAATCATGTATCTGGTCATGGGTTCAAAATAAAGAACTCAAATAACCCAAAATAAAGAACTCCAACAACTCTACAAGAAAAACCCAATTAAAAAATAGGCAGAGGGGGGCGCCTGGGTGGCTCAGTCGGCTAGGCGTCTGACTTCGGCTCAGGTCATGATCTCACGGTTTGTGAGTTCAAGCCCCATGTCAGGCTGTGTGCTGACAGCTCAGAGCCTAGAGCCTGCTTTGGATTCTCTGTCTCCGTCTCTCTCTGCCCCTCCCCTATTTGTGCGCTCTCTCTCTCTCTCTCTCTCTCTCTCTCTCTCTCTCAAAAATAAATAAATGTAAAAAAAAATTTTTTTTTAAATACACAGAGGCCTTGAATAGACCATTTTCCAAATAAGATACACAAATGGCCACACGCACATGAATAAGTGTTCACCCTTATGAATCACTGGAGAAATGCAAATCAAAACCACAATGAGAAACCACTTTACACCCATTAGGATGGCTACTAAAAAAAAAAAGAAAAGAAGTGTTACTGAGGATACAGGGAAACTGGAACCCTGTGCACTGTTAGTAGGGACATAAAATGGTGCGGCCACTATGGAAAACAGTACGGTGACCACTGAAAAAAACTGAATTACCATATGACCCAGCACTCTCACTTTTTGGATATATACCCCAAAGAACTGAAAGCAGAACCTCAAAGAGATACCTGCACACCCATGTTCATAGCAGCATTATTCACAAGAGCCAAGAGGTGGAAGCAACCTAAATGTCCAGCTACAGATGACTGGTTTAGCCAATGTAGACTATGCATACAATGGAATATTTATTGGCCTTAAAAAGGAAGGAATCCTGTCACATGCTACAATATGGATGAATCTTGAGGGCGCTGTGTTAAGTGAAATAAGCCAGTCACAAAGACAAATACTGAGTGACTCCACTTACATGAGGTATCTAAACTAGTCCAATTCTTAGAAACAAAAAATACAATAGTGGTTACCAAAGGGCTGAGGGTAGGAGAAAATAGGAATTGTTTAATGGGTATAGTTTCAGTTTTGCAAGATAAAAAGTTCTAGCAGTCTTCTGCACAATAATATGAATATCCTTAACATCGCTGAATTGTACACTTAAAAATGTATGAGGGTGAATATGTTACCACAATTTTTAAAATTTAAAAAGGAACTTAGACACATCTCACTAAAAATTATATACCCTATGGGGCGCCTGAGTGGCTCCGTCAAGCATCTGACTCTTGATTTTGGCTCAAGTCGTGATCTCATGGTTTGTGAGATCAAGACCCGTGTCGGGCTCTGTGCTGCTGGCATGGAGCCTGCTTAGGATTCGCTCTCCCTCTCTCTCTCTGCACCTCCCCCACTCAGTCTCTCTTTCAAAATAAACTTTATTTTAAAAACTGTAAGAATGCAGTACTACTGATGCATGCTATAAGATTGATGAACCCTAAAATCATCATGCTAAGTCAAAGAAGCCAGTCCCAAAAGGCCATCTATTATATGACTCCATTTGTATGAAACATGCAGAACAGGCAAATCCATAGAGATGGAAAGATGATTAGTGGTTTGCAGGGACTGAGAAGAGAGGGGAATGACTGCTAATCAGTACAGTGTTTCTTTTCAGAGTGATGAAATTTTTTTAAATTAAACCGTGGTGATGGATGCATAACTCCATGAATATACTAGAGAACGACTGAAATGTACACTTTAACAGGGTGGAATTTAAAGTATGTGAACTATATGTCAATGAAGCTATTATTTTAAAAATCCAAACACCATAAGAGTAACAACTAACAGATTTGACAACTTAATTGTTTTCAACTTCTGTGTGATGAAAGATTTTATAAATTACGTAAGGTAAGTGACAGACCAAGATAAAATATTTACAACATATACTAGAGAGCTGACTAGTATGCATTACTCACAAAATACAAACCAATAAGGAAAAAAAAAACATACTAAGCAAATGAGCAAGAATATGAACAAGCAATTCAGGAACTACAAATGGTTAATGATCATAAAAATGTTCAACCTTAGCAGTAAGCAAAGGCATGCAAATTAAAACAAAATATTATTTTCATTTTGTCAGTTCATAAAACTTCTTAAATTACTGATAAAACTGTGGGTGATAGGCACTCACAAGAATGTTCATAGGAGTATAACTCTTTATTTTAGGGTCAGGGAAGCACTGACAGTAGCAAATTACAAGTATGCATATCCTTTCACCTAGTAAAACTACTAAAGATTTAAAGAAATACATACATACAAAAATACATATTCTTATATATAAGGATTATAGACACACACACACACACACACACACACACAAGGATGTTCACTGGTATAAACAGCAAAAGAAAAAAAAAAAAAAAAAGGAAATAACCTGTATGTTCACGGAAAGTAGAAAGCTCAGGTTTATGATCATACTATGATACATTCTAGAGGAGTGCAAAGAAATGAAGTGACATTTATGGAAATGTATGTATATACCCTGACCCTTAACCAGCAAAGGGGTTTGGGGCACTGACCCTCACGCAGTTGAACATCTGTATGTAACCTGACTCCTCCAAAACTTTACTAACAGCCTACTCTTGACCAGAAGCCTTACCAATAACATAAACAGCACATATTTTGTATGTTATAGGTATTATGTACTGTATTCTAACAATAAAGGGAAAAGAAAATGTTAAGAAAAAGAAAATATTAAGGAAAAGAAAATACATTTACAGTATATTTGTAAAAACAACAACAAAAAACTGCACGTAAATGGACCCATCCAGTTTAAACTATGTTGTTCAAGGGTCAACTGTACTATGATAATAAATACAATTCAGAAGACCCGGGCTATGGAAAATTTCTGTATTTAACAGAAGTCAGTAATTCTGATTCCACTATTACACAAAACAAAAATGATAAATTCATGATCCCTGGTGAATAAAATCCCTTTAATTTTTATCCCTGGCTTATGCCTTTTAGTTTACTTGGTCTTGTATTTCTAAATGAACTAATGTATTTTTGATTCCTCCACCATATCATGAACTCTTTGAAGAACCATGTGTTATTCTTTCTCAGCAACTAGAATGGTGCTTGGCATAAAGGCACCTAATAAATATTAGTTGAATGAATAAATTTTTAAAATAAAAATAAGTTATTTTTATATTTATGTTTTTTAAAAAGTCACAGATTTCTTGGCAAGAAGGGATGGAGAAGATTCTACTTCCATAACCAGGGGTATTCACATAAGAATGAAAATATGCTTTATTAAGATCTTTGCTCTTTTAGAATGTTTTATAGTGGCTTGATCCATAAGAAAAGGATAAAAATCAGCAAAAAAACAAAAAACAAAAAAACAAAAAAAAAACAAACCCAAATAACCAAAATAAGTGAGTCTTCTATAACTCTATTTCATTTCTCTTTTATTCAAGTAATTTTAGAAGAACTTAAAAAAATTCCTTTTTTCTACTGTTTTTGATGAGCCTTATAATCTTCATCTTATTTTTAAGGTCTCTCTCTCCACACCTTAGAAAATAGTGTAAGTTATTTTCTTTAAGGCAAAAGAAGATTTGCTCCTCCAAAATATTAAAAATCATCAGAAAGATTTTGAACTATATATATATACGTATATGTGTGTGTGTGTGTGTGTGTGTGTGTGTGTGTGTGTGTGTGTGTCACTTTAAGAGAATAAATGTTAGCACAAAAACTAAAATCTAGACAACACTGAAAAAAAGTTGAGTTCTCTTTGAAATATTTAGGTACTGAGTTATGAAGCATCTATAATTTTAACACACTTTTTGTTCTTAATCTAGGGACTAACATCTAGAGGTGATAAATCAGAATTCCTCATATGTGCTGTGAATTTCATACAGGTCCAAAATGATTTGTTGAAATAAAACTCCATTTCCTTTACAATGTATACTGGTAAAGATTATCATGTAAAATTAAAATCTCAAACCCTCTTTCAATGTATGTATATGGAATACAAAAACACCTTCAGTAGCACTCTAAAAGTAAATTTCAAAACAGTGCTTCCATTTTGTAGATCCAATAAATTCTACTAAAAAAAAATTCAAGATTTTTCTAAATAAAACTGAGAGAAAAAGATGTTATAAAACTGATAAATTACTTCAAGGAACAATTTAAAAAATCCTTCTTTTTTAAAAAAATATTTGTTAATGTTTAATTTTATTTGTGAGAGAGAGAGAGACATGCAATGTGAGCAGTGGAGGAGCAGAAAGAGAGGGGGGGACCCAGAATGCGAAGGAGGCTCCAGGCTCTGAGCTGTCAGCACAGAGCCCAACGCAGGAATTTGAACCCATGAACCATGAGATCATGACCTGAGCTGAAGTCGGATGCTTAACTGACTGAGCCACCCAGGCACCCCGTAAAAAATCTTTTTATTTTTAATATCTTCTGTTATATAACAGGAAAAACATTGGCTTTGGAAGCAAACTTGTATTCAAATCCTGGCCCCATCACTTCCATTTTGTGAATTACCTTCTGCAGATCTCAGCTACTTCTTTTGTAATATTTAGGTTATTGGTCTAAGCTTCCAAAGTTGTTTGGAAGCTTAAATGAGATAACCGATATAAACTCCTAGTTTAATGCTTGTCAGAGTAAGTGCCCAACAATTTTTATTTATGTATCCCATTTCTCTCCCCACCTCCTATATTCAAGACTTCATGATAATCATTTTTAACTCTGCCTTAAAATATTCTACATAGTAGATACATCACAGGTTAAGTATTTTCTATTACTGGATATTTAGATTATTTCTAATTTTTATATTAGAAATAATGTTACATTGAATATTCTTAGGCTTTGGATTCCCAAATGTGGAATTAACAGACCAAAATGTACTTTTAAGCTCTTGCTACATACCGGCAAACTCTACTCTCAAAGAGCTGTACTCCACAAATTATTACCAGCAGTGAACATACGTTTTAACAAATCTCATCAATAATGGATAGAAATATATATATATTTTTAAATCTAGTACTACAAACAAGATTAAAACCGCACTGACTTATTTTGAATTTTCTTTAAGAACTAGTAACAGTGAGGGGCGTCTTGGTGGCGCAGTTGGTTAAGGGTCCAACTCTTGACCTCCGCTTAGGTCATGATCTCACGGTTGGTGAGTTCTACCCCCACGTTGGGATCTGCACTGATGGTGTGGGAGCCTGCTTGGGATTCTATTCTGTCCCTCCTTCTCCTGCCCCTCCCCCACATGTGGTTGCACACACTCGCCCACTCTCTCTCAAAATAAATAAAACTCAAAAAAAAAAAAAAAAAAAAAGCAGTAACTGAGTATAGTTTCATGTTTCCTAGTTGTATTTCCCCTTGTATAACTTAACTATTCATATATTTTGCCTAACAGAGTCTTAGCAGTTTTGATATTGATTTGTGAGTTTCTTCCTTTAGTCTTATGTTTGATTGAGATATTTTGTTTAGTATTTTCACACTTTTTTAAAAAACCACGATGCACAGAGGTTTAACACTTGTAATTTTTTTTAATGTTTTATTTACTTTTAAGACAGAGAAAGAGCATAAGTGGGGATGGGGCAGAGAGAGAGGGGGACAGAATATGAATCAGGCTCCAGGCTCTAAGCTGTGAGCACAGAGCCCGGCGTGAGGCTTGAACTCAGGAACTGTGAGATCATGACCTGAGCAGAAGCTGGACGCTTAACCAACTGAGCCACCCAGGCGCCCCTTAACATTTTTATGTAATCAACTTAATCCAAAATTTTCTTTGTGAAAGTTGTATGTAAACATAAATTGCTTACTTTACATTTAAAGTTTATGTGGGGAGGTGGTAAAAAGCGTAAAATGTTATGAATATATTATACACAAATGATTTCCCTTCTGATCCATCTTATGTATTAAAATCATTACTTTTAAAATTAAAACAAGGGGCACCTGGGTGGCTCAGTCGGTTGAGCGTCTGACTTCAGCTCAGGTCATGATCTCACAGGTGGTGGGTTCAGGCCCCGCACTGATCTCTGTGCTGACAGATCAGAGCCTGGAGCCTGCTTTGGATTCTGTGTCTCCCTCGCTCTCTGCCCCTCCCTTTCTCATGCTCTGTCTCTCTCTGTCTCTCAAAAAATGAATATACATTAAAAAAAAATTTTAATAAAACAAAATTTAAGAACAGAAATAAAATATTCAAAAATATAGCTCTAAAATAAACTGTGAAACAAAATTTTAGGAACGACAGAGAACAGGTAGAAATAATTCAGCCTTTATATTTTTACCTACCTTAAAGTGATTTAATTCTAATACTACATTCAACATCCAGCTTCTTTTGAACTGCAATATCCTCATATTTGGCACATCTAAAGCTTATTTACATTTTAGTTTTAATAAATTTAGCAGCAGTAGTGCCAAAGAATTAGAACTAATCTCTGCTCACAACCACTGAGTTCATCTATCTGCAAGTACTGCCAGCACTAGAGTAGTATAGCTCAAGAAAGGGAATGGCTTAAAACTATCTTCCAGTCACCCAGATATCCATCAACAAAATTCCTTTTAATAAAAGGAAAGAGAGGTTCCTGAGTGGCTCAGTCGATTAGGCGTCTGACTTCGGCTCAGGTCATGATCTCACAGTCTGTGAGTTCGAGCCCCGCGTCAGGCTCTGTGCTGACAGCTTGGGGCCTGGCGCCTGCTTCGGATTCTGTATCTCCCTCTCTCTCTGCCCCTCCCCTGCTTGCACTCTGTTTCTCTTTCTCAAAAATAAATAAACGTCAAAAAAAAAATTTAATAATATAATAAAAAAAGGAAAGAAATTGATTGCCAAAATTGGGTTCTCCCTTTGTTGCACCATCCTACCTGTCCCATGATCACCAGATGCAGTGCCTCTAGCTGGCTGGTGCAACTCACATGGAACTCGATTTGTGCCGGGGAGACTGGGCCAAAGTGGTGTACAACCCACTGGGAAATCTGAAACGCTGCACTTCACTGTACACACTACATGTCTGATCTTTAAATTTCATCCTAGCAAAATCTCATATGTTGGATTTCTTTGTTAAACCGTATTTACTGGCTTCTGCACCAAAATGTCTGGCTTGTTAATGTCACAATTTAAGATTTTTAATTTCATATTTACAGTTACACAGAAGGGTTCTTTACTGACTCTGATTTACTGATTCTTATTGTCAAGATTCCTTTCCAACCCAAAAAAGTCTATCATTCTTAGTTCCCAAGATAACCCTTGAGAACACAGATACCCATTTATTAAAAACACATTAGATGCCTTTGGGGTTCTGAGCCACTATAAAAACAATAATCAAAATATTAAATTATCTACAAAGGAATATACCGTTAGAAGGTAAATCTTAGATTTTACTTTGAAATCAGAAACCAGTGCTTCCAAATTAGGAAAAAAAAAAACCCACCTACAGAAAAAATTAGTGCCTTGATTTCCCAAAATTCAAGTACAGAAGAGCACAGCTCATATTGAATTGTTAGAGGGCAAATTTTCTAAAAGCAGAGAAGAGTGAATCACAAAACCTCTGAATGCCCTTTCCAATACTTATCAGAGCCTGCGTCCTTGAATTTGTATCACCTGATCTCTAGGCAGTGGCTATCAGGCATGTGGAGGAAGGCAAACTCAATTATAAAAAAATGAGAGGAGAAGGAAACTGTGAAATCTAATCCAATGCTAGAGGAGCCCTTGGCGGAAAACACTGGTACCCAACGTTATTAAGATATAGCAGAAACCTTACCCGTGTTGCACAAAACAAGATGGATCATTTTAACTATTTAGAAGTGCTGAAGCATATGCTGCCTTTCAAAGGCAAAACCCAAATTTATACACACACACACACTATATATAAAATACATATATAAAATTCAAACCTTTTCTATAAATTATTCATACATCTTCCCAAGCCTAAAATAATTATAATTTTCTATATAGGAAGTGTTCTGTTTTAAAAAGGAAAGAGATCAACCTAGCTTTCTAAAATACTGAGACTATAAACCCAGTACACCCCAGTTGTCAGTTTTCCCTAGGAAGCATCGGTATATTGTCCCACATCAAGTTCGAACTCGGTGTGACAAAACTCAGGAAAATCCAAATAAATAGAACACAGATAATATACATTCATGGTGTTTAATGGAAAAGATTGTTTAACAACCATTAAAACTTAAATAGAAGCTACCTTCCAAGATTTAAAAGAGAAAGATAAGGGCGCCAGCCTGGCTCAGTCAGTAGAATATGTGACTCTTGATGTCAGGGTAGTTAAGTTTGAGCCCACACTGGGTGCAGATACTACTTAAAAATTAAATCTTAAAAAAAAAAAAGAAAGAAAAAGAAAACATAAACAAGTGACTTGTTTAACCCCAAACTGAAGAATGACACAATGTCTTAGTGTTCCAGATACTTCACTTTGTAGCATCCAAATGCTTTCCAAAAAATGTTACAACACTCTAAGAACTGAGGAGGACCAAGAGGAGACCATCTTCACAGACAATTTCCAGTTTTTTACAAGAATCAGATTTAAGAGAAAATGCCTGTGAAATGGTTTCATTTTGTCCTTGTTCTTTATGGTCACTGCCCTCAATTAGAAAAGAATTAGAGTATAATGAATTCTAAAGAAAGACTACAAACATAAAACTGTATGGTAAAAAACAACGTTCACTTACTACCTCCCTATTTCTCCTAAGCTTCCTCCCATCTAAACCTCCCAAAGAGGTGACAGGGAGATAAAAGTAGGTTTCTTTAAAAACAAACGACAACAAAACACCTCAACCGTAACATTTATGATCCATGTTGCTCCTCCAAAGAAGAAGCCACTTAAATTATTCGTAGGCTAGAGAACAAATAAACTTCTAAGTTCATGGTCTTTGGAGAGTTAAATATTTTCAGAATGGTTGCATAAGAAAATCCACAGACACCCTCTTAACTGACCTGCTATTAACTGCTCTTCCCCAATGCCTCTCCACTTCCTGACTGGTGCTCCGGCAAGCTGACTGCCTGCACCAACAGACTACTCCCCAGTGCAGAAGCACTGCAGAGTCAGAGGTGTTTTTTCTCAAACCTGTTTATATGCCAGTTGCACCTGCAATTACAAACTTAAATACTATAAAACTGATGAAATTTAAATGCAGAAAGAGTTGCTGTTTTTATGAAAACTTAAGTCAAATGCTCTGCAAAGCCCCAACAAAAGCAAGTTGCTTAAAAAAAAAATGCAATGAGTGGGGCACCTAGGTGGCTCAGTCAGTTGAGCGTGTGACTTCAGCTCAGGTCATGATCTCACGGTTGGTGAGTTCAAGCCCCATGTCAGGCTCTGTGCTGACAGCTCAGAACCTGGAGGCTGTTCTGGATTCGGTACCTCCTTCTCTCTCTGCCCCTCCCCTGCTCATACTCTATCTCTCAAAAATAAGCATTGAAAAAATTATCTATTTTTAAAAAATGCAATCAGGGCACTTGAGTGGCTCAGTCAGTTGAGGGTCTAACTCTTGATTTTGGCTCCCGTCATGATTTCACAGTTCCTCAGTTCGAGCCCCACACCGGACTCTGCACTAGCAGTGCAGAGCCCGCTTGGGATTCTCTCCCTCTCTCTCTCTGCACCTTCTCCACCGCGCACATGGGCACACTCTGTCACAAAAAATAAATAAATTTAAAATAAATAAAATAAAACTAAAACTAGGAAATCTGCAGTCTCAAAGGAAAGGCCTTTTAAACTACACCAAAGACTGGCAAATGAATATACATCAATATGTTTTACATTAAAGTAAAATGTTTAAGTCATTTTTATCAGTTGGTTCGAATATGGATAAGAGGAAACATTGTATCCTTTGCTGATCAACTAGAAGAACACTGATTTAGAACATTAGAAATAACACTCAGTGACAACAATTATTATTCCTCATTCCAATCTATGAGAAATCGCTAATCCATAGACATATGATGTAAACTTATTCAGGTGTACTGCCTAAGACCTTGAAAAACCTCAAAAGAGGGGGCACCTGGATGGCTCAGTCTGTTAAGCATCCGACTCTTGATTTCGGCTCAGGTCATGATCTCACAGTTCATGGGTTCCAGCCCCACCTCGGGTTCTGCACTTACAGTGCAGAGCCTACTTGGGATTCTCTCTCTCTCCCTCTCACTCTCTGCCCTTCCCCCACTCTCTCTGTCTCTCTCTCAAAATAAATAAACTGAATAAAAAAATAATGTAAAAAAAAAAAAAAAAAAAAAAACTCAAAAGAGGGATGCCAGGCTGGCTCAGTCAATAGAGCATGCAACTCTTAATCCTGGGATTGAGTTCAAGCCACATGTTGTGTGTATAGAGATTACTTAAAAATAAAATCTTAAAAGAATACAAAAATAAAATAAAATAAAATAAAATAAAATAAAATAAAATAAAATAAAATAAAATAAAAAACAAAAACTTGAAAAGGAAGACATCTCTTGAGCAGATACAATTTGGCTTAGCAAAACTTGAGATGACTCAACAAACTTTTACATGAGTACTCCAAATGAATGCAAAGCTGTTTGTTCTCTATGTTTGCCTTTGAAATAATTAAAACTATTAAAAACATGTAAAGGCATCATTTTAAAAAAATCTAGTTTCTCTTTGAAAATTTACCTGAGTCAAGAAAAAGAGAAATAACTAAATTACTAACAAACATAAACCTAAGTATTAATGGCTGTTTATTCTTATCTGAATCAAACCAAATATTCTTTCAATCACTATGAAAATATTTTGTGTTTTTACCATTATGCTCTAACACAGGTAAGTGTAAACAATATAAACAATAACATTCTAAACAATGATATTATTCTAAAAATAATATTAAAGAATTGAGGGAAAATATCTTGCTTCTGAATGGACATAACATTTTAATCCAAAACGATTTGTCCTTCTGATTTTTATAATTGTGTAAATTCCACAGCTGAGCGACACAATAGGGGCACTCTATACAAATAAGATATTTCAAAGTACTGTATACTTCTAACACATGTTGCTCAATATACTACAAAGATTAAAATTTTCTGCGCCCCATTATTTATATGGATCAATAATGTAAGTGGCTAAGAACATGCTGGGTTACATCAGCTAGTATTTGAGATTCTCCTCTTCATTAAAACAAAATCAGAAATTAGCACAAACAAGGGGTGCCTGTCTGGCTCAGTTGTAAGAGCGTGTGACTCTCGATCTTGGGGTCATGAGTTTGAGACCCATGTTGGGCATAAAGATTACTTAAATAAATAAAACTTAAAAAGGGGGGGGTGGGGCAGCTGGGTGGCTTACTTGGTTAAGCGTCCAACTCTTGATTTTGGCTCAGATCATGACCTCACGGTTCAGTGAGTAAGTTCGAGCCCCGCACCAGGCTCTGCACTGACCATGTGGAGCCTGCTTGGGATCCTCTCTCTCACTCTCTCTCTGCCCCTCCCCAGCTTGCACTCTTTCCATCTCTCTCTCAAAAAATAAATAAACCTTAAAAAAAAAAAGAAAAGAAAAGAAAGAAACACAAACACACACAAGACAATGACTGACCAGAACACAATAGAAGTATTTTTAAATTTCTCTCTAAAGTAAGTGTTCTCTATGGATTCTATATAAAACATGTTATATCTTTTATAATTGGGGGGCGGGAGGGTGTATAGGGTATATTAAATATCCAAATCATCAATTAACTATAGAGTTCAGAGTGGGAGTGGAAATAATAAAAGGAAGGACACCTCTTTTCTCCCTAACTCTATTTCCCATCCTTATCATAAGCCACTGTTTATGATAATGTGGTATGCCTCAGTTGTATTCAGATGGTAAAGTGATTAAAATTCACTGAATCAGAGTGAAGTAAAAGACTCTATTGTATTTAAATAAATTGGAGAGCTAATAAATGTTTACTGAACAACTGCCATGTAACAAAGTCATAGATAGCTATTACAGGAATATATACAAGATGAATACAGCAGAACCCTTACCATTTTGAGGCACTAACAACAAAATGTTATAAGAACATGAAAAAAAAGTGAAATCAATTCTGGATGGGGGAAGGAATAGATATATATAGGGAGAAATCTTAGAAAGATTAATGAAAAAGGTTTTAAAAAGCATGTAAAATGATATTATACATGGAAAATCCAATAGACTCCACCAAAAGTCTACTAGAACTGATACATGAATTCAGCAAAGTTGCAAGATACAAAATCAATGTACAGAAATCAGTTGCATTCTTATACACTAACAATGAAGCAACAGAAAGAAATATAAAGAAACTGATCCCATTCACAATTGCACCAAGAAGCATAAAATACCTAGGAATAAATCTAACCAAAGATGTAAAAGATCTGTATGCTGAAAACTATAGAAGGCTTACGAAGGTAATTAAAGAAGATATAAAGAAATGGAAAGACATTCCCTGCTCATGGATTGGAAGAATAAATATTGTCAAAATGTCAATACTACCCAAAGCTATCTACACATTCAATGCAATCCCAATCAAAATTGCACCAGCATTCTTCTCGAAACTAGAACAAGCAATCCTAAAATTCATATGGAACCACAAAAGGCCCCGAATAGCCAAAGCGATTTTGAAGAAGAAGACCAAAGCAGGAGGCATCACAATCCCAGACTTTAGCCTCTACTACAAAGCTGTCATCATCAAGACAGCATGGTATTGGCACAAAAACAGACACATAGACCAATGGAATAGAATAGAAACCCCAGAACTAGACCCACAAACGTATGGCCAACTCATCTTTGACAAAGCAGGAAAGAACATCCAATGGAAAAAAGACAGTCTCTTTAACAAATGGTGCTGGGAGAACTGGACAGCAACATGCAGAAGGTTGAAAGTAGACCACTTTCTCACACCATTCACAAAAATAAACTCAAAATGGATAAAGGACCTGAATGTGAGACAGGAAACCATCAAAACCCTAGAGGAGAAAGCAGGAAAAGACCTCTCTGACTTCAGCCGTAGCAATCTCTTACTCGACACATCCCCAAAAGCAAGGAAATTAAAAGCAAAAATGAATTACTGGGACCTCATGAAGATAAAAAGCTTCTGCACAGCAAAGGAAACAACCAACAAAACTAAAAGGCAACCAACGGAATGGGAAAAGATATTTGCAAATGACATATCAGACAAAGGGCTAGTATCCAAAATCTATAAAGAGCTCACCAAACTCCACACCGAAAAACAAATAACCCAGTGAAGAAATGGGCAGAAAACATGAATAGACACTTCTCTAAAGAAGACATCCGGATGGCCAACAGGCACATGAAAAGATGCTCAACGTTGCTCCTTATCAGGGAAATACAAATCAAAACCACACTCAGATATCACCTCACGCCAGTCAGAGTGGCCAAAATGAACAAATCAGGAGACTATAGATGCTGGAGAGGATGTGGGGAAACGGGAACCCTCTTGCACTGTTGGTGGGAATGCAAATTGGTGCAGCCACTCTGGAAAACAGTGTGGAGGCTCCTCAGAAAACTAAAAATAGACCTATCCTATGACCCAGCAATAGCACTGCTAGGAATTTACCCAAGGGATACAGGAGTACTGATGCATAGGGGCACTTGTACCCCAATGTTTATAGCAGCACTCTCAACAATAGCCAAATTATGGAAAGAGCCTAAATGTCCATCAACTGATGAATGGATAAAGAAATTGTGGTTTATATACACAATGGAGTACTACACGGCAATGAGAAAGAACGAAATATGGCCCTTTGTAGCAACGTGGATGGAACTGGAGAGTGTGATGCTAAGTGAAATAAGCCATACAGAGAAAGACAGATACCATATGTTTTCACTCTTATGTGGATCCTGAGAAACTTAACAGAAACCCATGGGGGAGGGGAAGGAAAAAAAAAAAAAAAAAGAGGTTAGAGTGGGAGAGAGCCAAAGCATAAGAGAGTCTTAAAAACTGAGAACGGAGGGTTGATGGGGGGTGGGAGGGAGGGCAGGGTGGGTGATGGGTATTGAGGAGGGCACCTTTTGGGATGAGCACTGGGTGTTGTATGGAAACCAATTTGACAATAAATTTCATATATTGAAAAAAAAAGCATGTAAAATAGGCCTCTTACAAACAAGATTTTAATATGATAGGCAAAAAAAAATAAATCAACCCCTTCATCTCCCAATTCTTCTAGTTAACTATGGACAATGAAAAGAATTCTCTTTAATGTGTGGTTCCAAAATGAATGAAGACCTTAAAATTACTCATTGTTAAAGAAATAATAACAAAATGAGTTTAAGAGTGGATAACAATTACCTAATAAAATTGGGGATACCAAAACTATTGTTGTGATTTTAGCTAGAAACATAAATCATGCAGAAAACCATTCAAGTTATATTCAGAACATCTTAGAATCTGTTTCAATCTAAGGGCTAAGGCCAAAAGGAGGGGAGGAAATGAAAAATTAAATTTACTTGTCACACTGTGATTGTCTCAAGTGATAATTGTTATAAACTAGCTGGCTACAGGTCAAAACTAAACTCTAATGAGCCTATAATGATTTTAAATGTATATGTTTAGAAACAAAGAGAATACCAGAGACATTTAACTTTTCGGAAATGACCTAGTGGCAAAAAAGCCCTTTATAAAACTGAATTCTGTGGGACACCTGGGTGGCTCAGTGGGTTAAGCATCTGATTGTTGATCTCAGGGTCATATGAGTTCAAGACCCATGTTGGGCTCCTTGCCAGGCTGGTGTGTACTCCAGAAAGGAAGGAAGGAAGGAAGGGAGGGAGGGAGGGAGGGAAAGCTAAATTCTGTGATGAAGTGAAGTGGTTACTTCATTAAATGAAGAAACAGTCTTCAATAACATTGAAGAATCTTCTAGATTATTTTCTTTTATTCTGTTTTTGGGGTTTTAAATTTTTTTTGAAGTTTTTTTCCTAGGTTTTGTTTGTTTTTTTATGTATTTATTTGAGACAGAGAAAATGCAAGAGGGAAAGGGGCAGAGAGAGAGAATCCCAAGCAGTCTCTGCACCACCAACACAGAGCCCAATGGCAAGGCTCAAACTCACAAACTGCGAGATCATGACCTGAGTCAAAGTTGGACGCTTAACCGAATGAGCCACCCAGGCACCCCATATTTACTTATTTTAAGAGAGAGAGAGAGCGAGCGAGCACAAGCTGGGGAGGGGCAGAGAGAGAGAATTCTAAGCAGGCTCTGCATTGTCAGCCCAGAGCCCAACACAGGGCTCGATCCCACGAACTATGGGTTCATGACCTGAGCTGCAATCAAGAGTTGGAAGCTCAACTGCCTGAACCACCCAGGCGCCCCTCTTCTATTCCGCTTTTTACAAAATAGAGCTTTAAAATACATTCATCTTAAACTCTGCAAATTACTCAAAATCTTTTTTCAATAAATCTTTTTCAGATTCACTGAGCATTCCCTCCCTTGAATATTTACTGAATCAATAAACCTCCACAAATTATTTTCTGGTGAGACTGCTTTATGCATAACCAAAATAATGGCTTTTATTTTAATTCTATGATAGCAATGAGAAATTAGAAATCTATTTATACACCACCAAACAATTCCATAACACCTATTCATTTTGTATGTATACCATAAACAATGGATTTATTCAATAAAAACTAGTATTCAAATTAAATTATACTTTAAATACACAATTTTTGTCACTTGTGGTAATTGTTCTACAAGTCACCACAAACAATGAATTAGTGAATACTGAACCAGTATTCAGGTTTAGGGAATACATAGGACTAAGTTCCTACAAGCCTCTGATTCCATCTTCATCCACTGATCACTATGTAACCTTGTTTTAGGTTGTGTTTCTGTTTAAGGACACCTTACTTAATATATATTGGTGATTCATTAACATCGACCTCACCGCCAACAGCACTACCTAATGCCTGAACAAAACTGAATGCATATATTTTTTTCTCCATGAGGCATATCACAGCCTTTTGCATTTAGGAACACTAGACAGAGCTTCAGCACTATAGGTGGGGGCTATTTAAAACTGTAATCACCAATAAAAAGCACAAAAATGCAAAAACCACGGCACTAAATAGAGCATAGAAGAGGACACTTACAGTATGAAAGCTGAAAACAAGAAGGCCTCGAGAGTCACCTTGTTCAATCACAGGTGTGAAAGTGTGAGTCAGAAGACTCAACTTTTTTTACCACTCTGCACGTGTCTAAAATGACCATGCAATTATTATGTGATTTTGGAATTACAAATACATTTGAGATAGTAGACATTCACAAAGATAGAATGTGCAAATAATGAGAACTGACAATACAAAGAATGCCCAATTAAGTAAGTCTCATGGTAAATCCTTCAGTATTTCAATCTAGTCAATTTTGTAAATGCAAGGGTTTACTTACTGGTTATCAAGATGGGAAAATTTTTATGGCATTGTTTTTAAATTATCACACAAACACACCCCATTGAAGCAGTCTATAAATTTTCACATAAAGAGTAAAGATGGAAAAATTATTTAAAACTTACTGCCTACTCTTTAAAAACAGCCACTGGGGGGAAAGCATTATAGAAAGAGATCGAAAACTGCAGCTTTTAAGAACATAATTTCTTATGAACTATCTGTTTTTAGTATCTTTTTAGAGGAAAATCAGGTACATTGAAAAGTTCATAAGGATAAAAGTATCCTGAAGTATTAAAGCAATAAGATACAAAATGTAAATTATGATATATTAGGTTAAGCTAAAAAGGCATGAAAAGACCATCAGTGTAGACAATTAGAAATTAATACTTAACAAATATATTCAAGCAAAGTACTTCAGTAAAATAAAAATAATTAACTTAATTCTCTCAATTCTAATTTAATTTATTTAATTGATTTAAACTATTATCCAATATAAGTATAATGTGTGTCCAGTTTGCATTCCTACTCTTTATAACAAAATTAAGATACATATGTAAATATAATCTATTCACACTGGTACTTGAAATGTATATTACTGAAAATGAAAACAGCAAGATACAGTAATTAAGACCAGAAGAGAATTTGAGAACTGGGAATCAAATCAAATCAAAGCCACCAACAGTTTTTCCTTTTAAATTTCAGATGATGTTCACTGCAGCACAGTTTTTGGCAGCAAAAAACTAGAAAAACTTGTCTTTTACTAGAGAACTCATTTAAATCACAGAATAGTATACAGTTTTTTAATAAGAAATGAGCTAGAATGTGTGCGTGCGTGTGTGTGTGTGTGTGTGGTGTGTGTCTATATGTGTATGGACTTCAATTATTAAGACAGACAAGGAGAAATGTCTATAGTAAGGGGAAAAAGGCAAGTCACAGAATACGATGTATAATAGGATTCCTTCTTGAAAAACAAAAACGTAATTTGTTTATATATGCATACACAAACTACTAATGAGGAAGGGACTCTGGCACTTTCATTTTTTATAATGAGCATGTGTACGTTTTATAAGCATACAGGTTTTTGACAAGTGTTAGGCTGCCCTGCAATAGCTATTTTTAAAAAATAATGTGATACAAAATTCATGTTGTTTGAAAATGACTCCTATGAACTGAATTTATTCAGGTAAATTCTGCTAAATATAATTAAAGACAAACATTTCCCAATTCAATGAATTCGAGTATGTTCTCAAAATTCAACACTAACCAATCCCCCTAACTGAAATGTTGAATGATTTGTAACAGGGGTCAGCAAACTTTTTCTGTAAAGGTCAGACAATAAATAGTTTAGGTTTTGCAGACAAACATGGTCTCTGTTGCATATTATTCTTTGTTTTTTGTTTTGTTTTTTTTTTTTTTTTTTTACAAGCCTTTGAGAATGAACACACACACACACACACACACACACACACACACACACACACAAAACACTGTTAGCTTATTAGGCCCACAAAAAACAGGCCACAGGATTTGTCTTGCCAGCCACAGCTTGTCTACCACTAATTTATAACAATAAACCAGCACCTGCACATCTGATATTTTAAATATATTACAACAAAGGTGTCAGAGATCACAACAGAGTCAGTTTTATTCTGCATTAAATAAACTATGGTAGTTTTGGAGCAATAAAGTGACTAATACACACTGAATCCTATTAAAATGCTATCCATTAATCAAATAATGGTAAAAACACAGTAAATAAAATTTCAAGTATTCATATTATAAAAGCATGATCATGTGCACACCTGCAAAGCACACACATCCACTTGAAAAAGTCAGCTGAAATTAAAATACTACACATCAAAGCTGAATTTTCCTTTTATAATAATTAAAACCATTTACTCATTTAAATAATCAAAATTAGTCAATCATTTGTTTTAGAATTCATCAACCCTGAAAATTAAAAACTGAATTTAGAGGCTGGTAGAAATTATTAGGTTTTAATTTTTTAATTTGTAAGGATTATTGCAAAATATTAATCAACAATCTAAAATATTACACATAAAAAAATTTTTTTAACATTTATTTATTATTGAGAGACAGAGAGTGTGAGCAGGGGAGGGGCAGAGAGAGAGGGAGACACAGAATCCGAAGCAGGCTCCAGGCTCCGAGCTGTCAGCACAGAGCCCAACATGGGGCTAGAACCCACAGAACGCGAGATCATGACCTGAACTGAAGTCGGCCGCCTAACTGACTGAGCCACCCAGGTGCCCCTAAAATATTACACTTTAAAAGTTTATATTCTTGGAAACTTGACTATACTTTTTTTCTTTGCCTGAAAGATAACTTTCATGTATCTGATTCTGTCTAAAACTGAAAGATCCTTATTGTAATCTGAATGCTACTACCAAAGGAAAATTTCATGATGAATAATAAACTGAGTCAAATTAACACTCTAAAATGAAAATGCGTCTCCCCACCTCCTGTCCCAAGTAACCAAATAACCATCATAGAATAATCTTACCTAGACTGGTGGGTTTTATCAGTTCATCCAGTAAATCATAAAATGGTAATTTTTGAAGTTTTATATCCGGATGTACTGGGTGAAGGGCTGATGTAAGATGTGGGAGTTCCAGTTCATGTTTAGGTCCCAGAAGAGAAACAGGGAGTAACGGCGATGATGCAGGGTGACCATCATAAGTGAGCTGTGGAATGGTAGATGGAGACAAAGTTGCTGGCATAGGACTTGAATGGACACTGGGGATGGACAAGTCCGCGGGCGTCATGATTTTCTGGGGGAACCTCCGCCTATAGAGTTCTTTAATTTTCATTTGTACAGCAGGACTGCAGCCAGCCTTTAGCAAATGCAGGGCTTTTGTGAGAAGTTCGTGTTTGCGTCCGTGCTTGTTTCTCCCAGCGTAGCCCAACAGTACTTGGAGTTCAGAAACTCTAAGGCTCATAACCATTTGCTTCGAGACAAAACAAAATGTGAAATGTTAGTATTCCCATAGTATGATTTACAATATTAAACAATACTTTATTATAACCCTTTCTCCTTATGGCTTGCTTACAGGCCAGCTCATTTATAGTCAATTCTAGCTATTTCAAACTTAAAATAAGTAATCAAAGAAATTTTAAATTAATACTCATAAATTCAACAACTTCTACCCAGGGTTATGAAAGATGTAAGATGAAGTATTCACCAGGTAGAACCACACCTCACCTCAGTCCACTGTGTTGATTCAACTGTCAGCTATTCACCAAGCACTTACTGAGTCTCCAGGAGAGTGCTGAGTGCTATGTGGATGGCAAAATATAATGATGAGCCCTCAAGAACATTTATTTTCTTGGGGGGAAATTACATAACTATATACGAAACACATACACAGCCCACTTCAAACACCAGATGCACACAGCAGGGTATAAATAACATACTATCAGGTATTACCTTGTATGCTGACCTCGGAATTTGTAGGACTTAAAAACTATATACCCTTTCTGACCCATTATTTACCAGATATATTCGATATTTTCATATCGAATTTTCATATCAATATTTTCATATCATATCGTTGTCACTAAATCTTTATTATCTCCACAGGGTGTTATCCCGCTCCTTCTTTACACATGAAGAAACTATGTAGTTAAGAAAGGTTAAATAACTTGCCTAAGGCCACATAGCTACTAAGTAGCAGTCAGGATTCAAACACAGTTATGTACGATTCTAACCCCTATTCTTTCCACTACACCATTAGGAAAGGACAGAGCTGGAAACATAATATTGACTCACTCCACTGGCAAGCCCAGGCTAAAAAGTCTAGGAATTCAATCCACATGCCATAATGTGTAAGGCTCTTGGTTTCCAAAATTGTTTGGTCAATATTTCTTCTTCTCTACCAATTACTAAGAGACTACCAACAGGAAATGCCCATCTCTACCACTCCTCTCATTTTAAAGTGGAAAAAAAAAAGGAATCCAAAGAGAAGAAATGGCTTACCCAAGATCATATAGTATTAACAGCAGAATCCTGACTTTACCACCACTGACAGGGAGGTGTTAGGGTGGAAGACACAAGTAAGCTTATCACCAGCTATTTTCCCCAACTGTTTTATCCCCTCACCCCATACCAATTACCAATACACAAAAGATAACCTGCCTTTCCTAATTCACTGCCACTCCCTGAGAGGACATTCTACCCCAGCCAATCCTCTTGAAGCTGTTTAGAGAGTGCAAAATAATTAAATAAAAAATCCAAATAGTGAGAAAACAATATAAAGAGCTTTAGATCCAATATAGTTGGTAATTAAACATATGTGAGTCCTTCCTCTACTTCTCTGGCCTGAAAAATACTCTTTCTTCAAATTCTAGCTTTTGTCAGCCTTAGTCCATTGGGCCTGGCAATATTAATGATTCTTTTCTCACTACTTTTATTGGCCACTTTTCATATCTTTACTAGCACTTGTCTTGCTTTATTACAATTTTCTATTTGTACAAGTGATTCCATGACCACTTTGAGGTCCTCCAGGGCACAAGCCAATGTTACCTGAGCCTGACAACAGTAGAAACTCATCAAATGCCTGGACAATGAGTAAATGAATGAATGAAAGAACAAAGTAAATAAGAAAATCACACCAAAAGAAAGAACAGGGGTGGAATCTACAACAATAAGTTATACATGTAACTATAACATAAATGCAAATGAACTCCCAAACTTTTATGTTCTATACAAGGCATGCAAAGAAATACTACAAGCCTTAAAAACAAATTCTACCCCAAATCCTCTAAATGTTCCTCTTTTTTAGATACGAACAGAAATTCAATACTTACTATATTGTCAGCAAGATACCAATTTCTTTCTACTATCCAAATTGTCCTAAGAGTACAAAATAGTTTTAAAGATTTTTATGACTTATTTTAAAAGGAACTGGGACTTCAACTGAAAAGCACTACGTTAATAAGTAAGCTTCTGCTTTTGGAGAAATAACAGAAATTATGCTTCAAAGATTATCAGTTAAAAATAAATTTAGGTTGGCATTAGTCAAATGTACACTTCATTTTACAGAGACAGTAGTAAAAATTTTAGAAAGAGAATAATGTCTTTCTACTTCAATTCCATTCTCCTAGGTCAAACACAAACAAACCTGAAATTCAGTGATTATCACAAACTTTTCACTGATGACAGTTTTTGTCCTTACTCTTTGGGTATAAGGATTTAAATGCACCACAGATGTATTATCATTTTATTTATATGGAAGGACATATTGACAATTCACATAAAATAAAATCTCTTGCTTGATGGTCAAAAGAAAAAGGCTGATGACAGAAGTATAATTTTTTTGTTCTTACAGGATGTGTAATTAATCATCACAATTAATGAGGTACTGTCCTTATTTTACAAATGAAACAACTGGGGGCATCTGGGTGGCTCAGTTGGTTAAGCATCTGACTCTTGATGTCAGTTCAGGTCATGATCTCATGGTTCATGGGTTCAAACATGGCACTGGGATCTGTGCTGACAGTGCGGAGCCTGCTTGGGATTTTCTCTCCCTCTCTCTCTCAAAATAAATAATAAACATAAAAAAAAAAAAAAAAAAAAAAGGAAAACTGAGACCTAGGCAGGTTAAGAAAGTTGTTGAATACTATACAACTACTCCAAATGTTGTGCTCTTACACTATACCATCTTTTAGAGGAAGCAAACCACAAGCTTTTCAATTAGGAAAGAGAAAAACCTTTTAAAAGACTAATTGACTTAACATCTAATCTCCATTTCAAGCATCAGTATTTGGCTTAAAAGAATTGGTGGTTCGGATAAGAAAAGAATGCATCTGGATTCAAATGAACCATTGCACCTTAAAATCAGGTTTGGTGAAAGATAGGGTGCTATCCATTGCTGTTATTGGAGCAGCTTCTGCACGCTCTTAAGGGCTGTAGTAAGCATACAGAATTTTTAAAAAATATTTATTTATTCTTGAGAGAGACAGAGCACAAGTCTGGGAGGGGAAGGGGCAGAGAGAGACGGGGGGGGGGGGGGGGGGGGAAGGGAGGAAGACACAAAATCGGAAGCAGACTCCAGGCTCTTAGCTGTCAGCACAGAGCCCAACATGGGGCTCAAACTCGCGAACCACGAGACCATAACCTGAGCCGAAGTCAGACGCTTAACTGACTGAGCCACCCAGGTGCCCCAGCATGCAGTATTTTTTTAAACTAAATAAAAGGGGGGCAGGAAACACAAACATCTGAAGCATCACTCAACAAAAAGCTTCAGAGAAGCATGGAGCAGTCAATTCACAATGTAAAGTGTTGACAACACAGAGGAAAACTAAACACTTACATCTGAGATGGTGAAATGCAATATATTTTAATCTGTCATGTGTTTAAAAATCTCCATTTGTTAGCACTACAACAAAATGAATATTTATAACTGAGGATAACATCAACCACTGCTACTACTAGAAATCATTACCTCCTCAAATAGCATGCTGCTGACTCTACATCCCCAAATGATAAAGCTGTCAGAACCCTAGGGAATTCAGAATGCCTGAGAAATGTACATACTCTGAACACAGAGCATTCTGTGAGGGGCATCTTTTTAAAATTAATTTTTGGGGTGCCTGTGTGGCTCAGTCAGTTAACCGTCCTTCTTCGGCTCAGGTCATGATCTCACGGTCCGTGAGTTTGAGCCCTGCGTCAGGCGACAGCTCAGAGCTCAGATTCTGTGTCTCCCTCTCTCTCTGCCCCTCCTCTGCTTACCCTGTCTCTATCAAAAATAAACTTTTAAAAAAATTTCTTTAAATAAAAAAAATTAATTTTTTTAATTAAACAGGCATATGCACACAGTTTAAAAAGTCAAATAGTGCAAAGAGAGAGAAAACAGATGTCCCTTGCCCGGCTCCTATTTTTCACATCCCTGGGGCAACCTCTTTCAAGGCTTTTTGGCAATTTCTTCTGGCATTTTTCACTATATTCTATATAACAGGTTTATGTGTTCTTAAAATTTTTCCTTCAAGAAAAAAATGACTTATTATAAACAATAATGGTTTAGCGCTATGACATCTCTATCCCCAAGTTCCCATCATAATTTTTGGTTGAATCAATTGTTGTTTACATTATACTATGGTTGTAAATGATATTCACAGTTGAGCAAAGTACATCAGGATTGCTCTTCCTTTTTTGTATGACCTGGCTTTCCTTAATTAATAACTGCACCATTTTTGTATTTGCTTAGTTTTCTATGTAATTACTGCTAATTCATCTGTAAACTGCTAAAAGTATAACTTTCCTACTAACGTATTCAAATACATCAGGTAAACCTGTTTTAATTTCTTTCTTAAATATATAACCTTCTGTAGCCCTCCACCAGGTTCCAATTTGGACTGCTTACTCTCTAGACCTGGGACACAACTGTGGTCACAGAATTTCCCTTCAACATATCTTGGGAATTTCCCTTGTCTCTCTTCCATATTGGATCCCATTTCCTTGATCTCACTTTTTTCTCTTCGTTTTCTTTTTTGAGTAGAGTATTTCCTCCACTAGATTCCAGAGAAGGAACTGGAAGCTACAGTTTTTTATTCTTTGCACTGTCCAAAAATATCTTCATTTATCCATAATTAAGAAGTGAGTTTGGCTTAGTATAGAATTCTAGACAGGAAAACAGGTTCTGTCAAAATTTTAACAGCCTTTCCTCAAAGTGTTCTGGCTTTGAGTGTTGCTGTTAAGAAGCCTGGCATCATCCTGATCTCCAATCCTTCATAGTCACCTGTATATCCCCCTCAGGAAGCTTATAGAAGCTTCTTTCTACATGCTCTGCAATTTTACAGTGTTGGGTCTTAGTGTTGGGTTGGGTTTTTTGGTAGGGCTTTTGTTTTTGCGCTAATTGTATGAACTGGTAATTGCTGAGTATTTTAAATTTAGAGAGGCATGTCCTTCCATTGTGGGAGGTTTTCTTACTTTGTCTTTTTTCTAGTCCTTTTCTTGTATGCCTATTATTTGGGTACCGGTCTTCCTAGACCAATTCTCTAACTTGTCTTTATTTTCTTTTTTCTCTTGCATTTTACATCTCTTCCATTTAGCTCTATTTCCTGAGAGATTTCCTCAACTTGATCTTCTAACACTCCTATTAAAATTTTCATTCCCATGAGCTCTGCTCTGTTGCATGCCTTTTTTCTTTTCTTTTCCCCCTACGTCTTGTTCTTAGTTTTCATGAATGTAGTATCTTGTTTTCTCTCTGACGATATAAATAAATTGGATATATGACATTGTTGTTTTCTTCTGCTGTCTGTGTGGTCTCTGCAACCTCTGGGTTCTTTTCTGCTATCTGCTTTGGTACCTGCCTTTCATGCCTGACATTTTCCTCAAACGACAGAGGATCACTGGTTTACATTTGTATCTGAAAGTAAGATACTAAAAACATGATCAGATGATCTGAGTGAGCAGACTGGGGTACTTCATTCTAGGATGATCAGGCAGGAACTTGGCTATTTTGAGGATTCCTTTTTTCCTTTGGTCTGATCACTTTTGACAGAGAGGAATCCTCTAGTGTTCTGCTTTGGCAGTATAAGATTGGCTTCCAGTGCTCTCAGGACAATGGGGAGAGAGGAGGGGGAGGTCTTCACCTTTCAAAAAGAAGACATTTCAACTGAATCTCCTTTCAGATATGTAAAATTTTATACACACACACACACACACACACACAGACACGTGTGTGTGTGTGTGTGTGTGTGTGTGTGAGAGAGAGAGAGAGAGAGAGAGAGAACACTATGCCAACTATAAAGGCAGGGACCAAATACAAAATAATATTCAAGCAATATCAACAAGTACTGCTTTTTGCTATTAAATAAAAAGTGCCAGGATTATTGTCTCATTAGTCATGACCTTATATTATTAAAGGTCACCACTAAATTGTGAATAAGAATTAGGTACCTCCCGTTGAACAACATAATTACTTTCATTCACACATCCCACTGCAAGTAGTCTACAGGATTAATCATAATAAAGCAGACTATATTATGAATCTTTATCTGGTATCAAATAACAACCGATAGTAAACCAAACTGAATTCTGAACACAGACAAATTAGGCATTTAACAGTGTCATATTTCATTTATGCCTTTGCTTTCTTCCCCCGCCCCATACTTTTGCTTTCTCTCCACAACAGCAATCATCAATAATTCTAAAACTGTATACATTAAAAAGTTTGTACAGTACAACACAATTATTCTTTCATTATTTTTAAAGTCAGATGCTTCATCTACTGAAAATGATTTCTACATCATTTCTAATCCTCTCCATCTGAAATGGTTAATAAGCAGTAGTAATTGGCCAGCAATGTCCAGTTCAACCAGAAAACCTAGTTAGACAGTTTCTACTAAGGCAACAAATCAGGCTAATTATCTCCAAAATCTTGTTCCACCCAATTTCTCACACTGTATTTATTTCTCAATATAAGATAACTAAAAAGTGACCTGTAGGGCCTACTCCTCCAGTTGATCTTCCTCTTCTTCTGGTCTTTATTCCATCATACAGGGTGCAGTTAGTCCCACATAATGACAAAATATGGAGATCCCATTCTCCTTTAAGCATAAACCTAGCACTGTTCAATTGGTGTACCATGGCTTTGGATTTTCGATAGATAATTTGAAAATCATCCTCATTTATGTTCTATCACATTTCATGAAACATAAGGACGTGTCCTTCAAAAGGCTCCTTCCAGATGAGAACTTGGATACTAAAAATAACAAACCTAACTCAGAACATTTTAAAACTTGGATGAAATATTTTTTCTAATAAAAAACAAAGTTTAGAGTGTGAAATTCTAACACATTGCCAAACTTCTTATGCAGAGGTAGGAAAACATGACTTTTATTTAAGTAAAAGGCTGTTCTGCCCACAGATGTTCAATAAATGCTTTTTGGATCAACGCACAGCCCCTAAATGAGTATGAAGAAAAAGGGAATACGGGAACAATGAATACATAGAGATAAGCTAGTCTTCAGAAACAGAAACACATAATCATCATATTAATTCGATTCTCAAAAGTTACTACACACCTACTATGTGCTACTAGGTACATGCATAATATAATATGGTACTAGTATACACAGAGCTTGGATTCCAGTACCAACTTGACCACTAATTTACTGAATCGCAATCTTTCACAGGGTCTGTTTTCTCACTTCAAAACATGAGAGATTCGGGGCGCCTGGGTGGCGCAGTCGGTTAAGCGTCCGACTTCAGCCAGGTCACGATCTCGCGGTCCGTGAGTTCGAGCCCCGCGTCGGGCTCTGGGTTGATGGCTCGGAGCCTGGAGCCTGTTTCCGATTCTGTGTCTCCCTCTCTCTCTGACCCTCCCCTGTTCATGCTCTGTCTCTCTCTGTCCCAAAAATAAATAAAAAACGTTGAAAAAAAATTAAAAAAAAAAAAAAAAAAACAAAAAAACATGAGAGATTAACTAGAGGTTCTCAAACGTTCCTTAAAATATCAAAATTCTATAACTGTATAACTCTATTAAAGGAAAGCTTTCTTCTCATTCTTCCATTCTTCCATTGTTAAGGAAATATAAACAATCTGTATAGTTAGTGAATCTAGGTTAGTAAGGTTTTCAATCAAATTTTTTAAGTGTCATTTACATGGGCTGGCAGAATAAAAATGATGAACCTAGTATGTGTTAAAAGCTTACAATATCCCAATCACGTACTAATTATAGTAAATGTGATTAACTTACGTAACCCTCATATGAACCCAAGAGACAGACCATTATCATTCGTATTGCATGGATAAGAAACTGAGGCTAATCTTGAATTCCAACAGTAAATAAGTGATGGAGACAGAGCTCAAACCCAACCTGACTCCAGAGCCTAAGCTCATAACAACTAACCAATACAAGCATCTTACCACAATCTCAGCCAGGGCACATTGTGTGTTACACTGAGACAGGGGGCACTATATGACATAAGGAATTTAGACTACACAGAGTAAACAATCATATTTGGGGGCAACAAAATGTGATAAAAATAATGTTTAAGGCTATCCAAGTAGCCACCTATGGGACAGATGAAACAAAAAAGACTAACAAGATTTCCAGCTAAAATATATGGCAACAAGAATTATTTATCTATATATAAGGTAAGAAGAAAATGTGACAGTCAACACAGAAGAGATAGGACCAAGAAATAATGCAAAGAAAAACTGCAGGTCACATGCAATATTCTAACTACATCTTTTAACAATTAGAACTTTACATAATCATGAGAACAATCATCATTCACTTTTATTGTGGGTTTTTTTTTTGTAAGATTTTAAGTAATCTCTGCATCCAACATGGGTCTCGAAGTCACAACCCCGAGATCAAGAGTCACATGCTCTTCCAACTGAGCCAGCCAGGTGCCCCCATCGTTCACTTTTCAATAAAATCTAGAATTTAAAAATAATAAGCAGGACTTGAAGAAATTTTAATTCTGTCATATTATAAAAGATTGAGGATTTTTTTCCAAACTCCCCTAACCAAAAACAAGCAAAACACTGCATTTGCAATTGGAAGATACCATATCTCATCTAATTTAAGTTTTCAAACAAGGTAAGAAGCCATGAAAGAAATAATATACTCTATCAGAGAGAACGTTAAGAAACCTAAAAGGAGGAAAAGACAAGTATGAACAAAACACAATGTGAGGGGAAAAATGTATTCTCTAACTAAACAAAAAGTATTTAAATCATAGCCTTCTGAGTCCCAGAAAAGACATTTAGGTGAAGCCCTAGAGGGAAATTATCAAGAGAACTATTTCAGAGTAACAGGTGTAACCTACTCAAGGTTACAGAGCTAGCAAGTAATGGAACCCAACTCAAAAGTCAGATGCCAAAGTCCACGCGATGTTGCAGAGTACTGATAATGACACACACTATCTGATAATTTGAAAATGATGTTCTTGGAAATAGGAGAATCCTAAGAGTATAACATCAAATAAAATTTTAGGAATCTTCTTGTCCAACTCTCCATTATATGAAGTTTTACTGTACCCCCCTAAATGATGGTCTCCCAGCCTCTGCTCAAACTCTTCTAAGACTTCACAATCTAATCTTAAAGCGATCTTCCTTACACAAAAGCTCTATGAATCAAAACTTTCCTTTAACTCCACCCAATCGTTCTGAAGTTGTGTTCCATTGGTGTTCCACAGAGTCTATTCTTTAAATGTGTTGAGGGGCGCCTGGGTGGCGCAGTCGGTTAAGCGTCCGACTTCAGCCAGGTCACGATCTCGCGGTCCGTGAGTTCGAGCCCCGCGTCAGGCTCTGGGCTGATGGCTCGGAGCCTGGAGCCTGTTTCCGATTCTGTGTCTCCCTCTCTCTCTGCCCCTCCCCCGTTCATGCTCTGTCTCTCTCTGTCCCAAAAATAAAATAAAAAACGTTGAAAAAAATTTAAATGTGTTGAGAGGGTTCTCTTCCCTCAACTGGCTTGGTTTCTAGACCCCATCCTACCCTGATCACTGTTCTCTGGAGCCCTTAAGCAGTCCACTGTTTCTGTGTACACTCTGAAGTGACTGAAACTTTCCAGATAATGGCCTAATCTTGAATACAGCAGTGTTACTACCTCTCTTATTTTGAACACAGTATTTCTACCATGTAACCTAATAAGGCATTTGCTTTGTAAGCTGACTGGTTTGTTTTATCTGGGCAAGGGGAAGGATGTGGTGTTATGTTTTTGTTTCAGCAGTGAGGGGAACTTGCATCTACATCAAATTGTTGTTTTGTACTAAGCTTGAAGTTAAGTGAAACGTTTATTCATTTTTTTTTTCATAGGAACTGCTTTTAGGCTAAACCTTCTTATGTTTTAAAACAAAATTTTTAAATTTAAAATTATAACTTTATATCAGGTGCCATTAAACTTCATTTTTTTTTTCCAGTTCATCATTCTAGCCTTTCAAAACCCCTCTGAGGAAATGCACTCTTCACCCTCTATTGCAGTACATACATGGTGTTAAAAATTGTTGATTTTCTGGTCTCTGTCCTTGCCTAGACTTTGAGCTTTTCGAGGACAAGCACTTATCTCCATATCACCTAGGCTAAGTATAGTACATGACACTTGGTTAAGTGCCCAGGAGATGATGATGAACTAACTCCCTTTGATTCTGTCATCTAACGTATTCTTCCCAGTGCCACCTACAAAATCAGAATTTTGCCTCTTAAATATTCAAAGGTCATCTTTAAAACTTGGGATATAACAGGATCAAGTACAGAGCCCTGTGGCACATCCTAAGAGAGTCCCCTTCAGATAACAATAAGGTTACAAACAACATTGCTCAACTACTTAGGATGCAGGTGACTATTTTTCCCCAGGATACCCCAATCTTAAGGTTATTATTCAAAACACTTTGTCCTTAATTATTTAACTACTTAATTAAGGTTATCTTTCAGTCTTGATTTACAGACTTGCTTTTCAGAGAAAAATAAGCTTAGAAAAAGATGTACACAAATGTTCTAAAAGCCTGGGAATGAGGCGCCTGGCTGGCTCGGTCAGAAAAGGTTCTTGATCTTGGGGTCATGAGTTAAAGCCCCACATTGGGTGTAGAGATTACTTAAATAAATAAATAAACTAACTTTAAAAAACAATAAAAAATAAAAGCCCTAGTAATGATTTCTCAAAAACTACAGAAAAATATTAAAAAGAAAAAATATAGGGGCGCCTGGGTGGCTCAGTTGGCTGAACGTCCAACTTCGGCTCAGGTCACAATCTCAAGGTTCAGGAGTTCAAGCCCCACATCAGACTTGCTGCTGTCAGCGCAGAGCTGGCTTCAGATCCTCTGACCCCTCTCTCTACCCCTCCCCGCTTGTACTCTCTCAAAAATAAATTTAAAAAAATTAAAAAAAATATGTTGCAGAAAAATGTTGTTCAGGTCTTACAATCACAGCCTGCCTAAGTGTTTTTAAAAATCCCATCAGGGGTGCCTGGCTGGCTCACTCAGTGGAGTGTGTGACTGACTCTTGATCTCTGGGTTGTAAATTCAAGCCCCACATTGGCTATAGCGATTAACTTAAAATCTTTTTTAGAAAATCCCATCAGAAACCTGTAACAACCCTTCCTTTTCTACACAAAACACTTTCACCTGATTATTTCTTTGGTTATAGATAAGAGAAACAACTTCACAACAATAAAGTTAACAATAAAATTGCTACTTATTGCAAAACTTACACAGAGCATTCTTCAGAACAGATTATGATTAATATTTATATGCAGAAGTTTTATAGTAATGAAATCAAGTTTAAGAAACTGCTCATATTCTCTTTCAAGAAATTCCATTAATGTACATAAAAATACATTTCAAGGTGAGGACCATGGAAAAACACTACACACTTCCTGAAATTTACTAAAGAGAAGAAAGATGAACTACTCCTAAATCTCTGACGTCAAAAACTCTTAACAGTAGCCGTTTTAACATATCCAGAATACAACAACAACAACAACAACAACAACAACAACAACAACAAAATGTTAAAGTTACTGCCAAGGAAGGAGTAATTTTTTTAAGTACAAAAATAGGAGGAAAAAGGGGCACCTGGCCTGGGTGGCTCAGTCGGTTGAGCATCCAACTTTGGCTCAGGTCATGATCTCACAGTCTGTGAGTTCGAGCCCGGCATCAGGCTCTGTGCTGACAGCTCAGAGCCTGGAGCCTGCTTCAGATTCTGTGTCTCCCTCTCTCTCTGCCCCTCCCCTGCTCATGCTCTGTCTCTGTCTCAAAAATAAATAAAAACATTTTTAAAAAATTTAAAAAATAGGAAAAATGTTTAACTGGTATGTCTAAAGGACAATTTACAAACTAGCCAACAGAAGAAAGAAATATACTCTAGTTATGCTAAAAGAGTATGTTAGCTTCTGTTGCCATTACAAAGTGAAATAAAATGTTTATCATAATCAAAAAGAACAATAAGGAGAAATTCATTCTTAACGCCATTCTTTAAACATACAACTAATCAAGTTCCAAAGCCTTTCTCCAAATACTGAAAGCAACCACCATTCTTAAAAGTACAGGTTCAATTCTTTATTTCCTAAATCTAGAAGACATAATTTTCCACTTGAGGATCAAAAACGTACCAATACCTTCTGAGACAGAGGAGAAACAATACCTATCAGAGCACTGTAAGTCTAAAATGGTAAAAAGGAAGAAACGAACGCAGGCATACTACCTAGTTTGGAAGAAATAACAAGGAAAAGGCCTTTTAATAAATCAGTATTCAATCCTCAGGTTTCCACTAATAACAAAACTGGAGTATTTTTCAGGAAAATATAATTGAGGTTTTTTTTTTTATACTTCAAAATTTACTTATTTTAATACAGTTAGCTGCCAAGACATCACCAATCAAAATCCCAAATAAAACCTATAACTAAGATGCAATTTGATTGGGCTTCACATTAAAGACCTTTAAGGGGTGGGGCGCCTGGGTGGCTCAGTCGGTCGAGCGTCCGACTTTGGCTCAGGTCATGATCTCACGGCTTGTGAGTTCGAGACCTGCATCGGGCTCTGTACTGACAGCTCAGAGCCTGGAGCCTGCTTTGGATTCTGTGTCTCCCTCTCTCTCTGCCCCTCCCCCACTCACGCTCTGTCTCTCTCTCTCTCTCTCTCTCTCAAATAAATAAACATTAAAAAAAAAAAAGAACTTTAAGGGGTGCCTGTGTAGCTCAGTCAAGCATCCAACTCTTGACTTTGGCTTGGGTCATGATCTCACAGTCCTGAGATCGAACCCCATGGGGGGCTCCAAGGTTGGGTATGGACACTGCTTAATATCCTCTCTCTCCCTCTCCCTCTGCCCCTCCCCTGCTCATGCGCTCTCTCAAGAAAGAAAGAAAGAAGGAAAGAAAGAAAGAAAGAATAAAAGAAAGAAAGAAAGAAAGAATAAAAGAGAAAGAAAGAAAAAGAAATTTTTAAGTCGAGCTTCAATTTAAATAACAGGATACTCTAAATCAGCATTTTCTAAACTAGGCTCATAGTATTAATAGATATTCAGAGAAATAGGGTTCTATGGCAAAACAAGTTCAAGAAATTCAAGATTCTGTAATTCTCAATCATGCCCTCCTTTCTCAAGTCATATTTGAACACATAAAAGGTCCTAAGAAGGCCAGCAGAAATGTTAACGTTGCATCTAACATTCTGCAAATTTACTTATCCACAAAGCCTTCTTTATTATTATATATTAATCTATTATCATCTCATTTCTTAGCACTTCACAAAAGAAGATTCTAGAATAAATTATAAGATCTTCAAATTTTCCAGGAGTTCCCTTTTATGCCTGTTGCTCTCACAAAATTATTAAAAGCATCCCCTTCCACCCTTAAAAGTGCCCCAGTATGGATGATAAATTATACGGTCATTGTAGTATTAATACTCTAAAACTAAACATGAGTTATAAAACATGTGAACTACCTTTACCAAATGTCAAATCAATATAGTCATGTTACTGCATGCAGTTAAAATGTTATGTAGATGATGACTGATCTCTAATCCTTTTCCCAAACTTCTTAAGGAATTCTGTGCTAGCAATCTTACATATCCTTTCAAAATACTCTGGACTAATGAACTCTTGCTAACTGAACTCACAAACCAAACAGATTTAGACAGCAAACAATATCTTCAATTGCACAGTTTTAAAGAGTCCATTATATCAAATCCTAAGGAAAAAAAATTCTTTTTTCTTAACTATTTTTTTTTAAGTTATTTGTTTTGAGAGAGAGAGAGAGAGATCAAGCAGGGATGGGGCAGAGAGAGGGGGAGAGAGAGAATCCCACACAGTCTCCATGCTGTCAGCACAGAGCCCAATGCAGGGCTCAATCCCACAAACCATAAGATCATGACTTGAGCCAAGATCAAAGAGTCAGACGCTTAAGCGACTGAGCCACCCAAGCATCACAGGAAAGAAAAATTTCTAAAAACATTAACGCAGTCCATAAAAGAGGTTTAAAGTTTTAAAAGATATTTGTAAAAACTATTCCAGGTCTTAACTCTGAGAATTCCTCTGTATTCTTGACTCTCTTTTCACTCAGACCAGTCTTCCTCGGTGACCTCATCCATCTCATGACTTTAAAATGCCATCTCTAATTCAGTAATTCCCAAATCCACTTCTGCTAAACACCTTTATGTCCCACAAGTACTCAACTCAACATGTCCAAACCTAATACATCAAATTTCTGTCAAACCTTCCATCCACCTAACCAGCTATACAAGCCAGAAACTTCCTCAACACATTCTCCTTCACTCATGTCTATTTACCAAGTCATTTCAAATCGTACCACTTTAAAATGTCTAAGTCCTTATTATCACTTTAATTCAGACTACCATGATCTCTTCCTAGATGTCTACAAAAGACTCAGCTGTTCTATCTCCAATATTATACCCTCCAAATCATTCTCCACACTAGTGATCTTTCTAAAACATGTCTATCAGGTCATTCTCATGCTTAAAACTTGCAACGATTACCCACTGCACTCAAGATGGGGGCCAAACTTCCTAGCATGGCCTAAGATATACTTGATGATCCAGTCTCAGCCACTGCCACTAACCCCCTTAAACCAGCTCTCCATCATTCAGGATTCGTATATACATGCTGTTCTTTCAGCAAGTAATTCTTCCCCCTCTCCAACCTTTTCCTAGCTAACTTCAACTCATTCAGGTGTCAAATTAGACATTATTACCTTTGGGATACTTTCTTCAGGCAACCCTCAACATTAGTAAATTTACCTTCCCATATGCTCCACAGTTCAACCCAACAGCCCTTATACTATATGCAGAAAAATCCTGTTTACTTATCTATTCTCTATCAAACTATACGCTGTCTATACAGACTGTATCTTGTTCCTTGTCAATAAAATATATGAGTAATGATAGTGTGGGATCTGTCTTAAGTATTATGAACCATTTTGGTAATGCAAACTTATTAGAAATTATACACATTACCTCCCTCAAATAAAGACATTATATAAATCTGCCCAATGCCTAGTCAACATGTTACTGGTATCCAAACAATAAATTACTTAGTTTGGATGGTTAAAGAATGTTGGCCTTAGTCCTACAAAGAATGAGGAGATATACAAACTGTTCAAATTGTCGGGGCACCTGGGTGGCTCAGTTGGTTAAGCATCAGACTTAGGCTAAGGTCATGATCTCACAGTTCTTGAGTTTGACCCCCCCATCGGGCTCTCTGCTGTCAGTGCAGTGCCTGCTTCAGATCCTGTCTTCCTCTCTCTCTCTGCCCTTCCCTTGCTCGCTCATGGTCTCTCTCTCTCAAAAATAAACATTAAAAAAAATGCTCAAATTGCAGGAATTAGAGGGGGTGGGGAAGAGACGGCATATAATCAAAAAGTCAATCTGACTGAAGAGTAAGTGAATTCAAAAGGGAAATTAAGATATGAGACCAATTTAGAGGTTGTTGATAAACACCAATATGATACTAATAATAAGTACTAATAATAAGCAAAATAATAAGGGTGGTAGTTGGGAAGGAAAGAAAGGCATAACATTAAGAAAGATGTGACAGGACCTGGATGTGGGGAATTTTGTAGTTCAGAGGTTAGAAACAGGGAAGCCTTCCTTGAGCACCCAAACTATGTCAGATCTTCTTGTTAACATATACATACAGAATTCTGTCCTTTTCCTTTACAAAACTTAGTACAGTTTCAAACTCATAATTCCAACATGATAAGTTCTGATAGCAATCTGACCCCCATCTTCCCAGAATTTGCATTACTCTCTTACATCTGTCTCCACACATGAATCTACTGCGTGTTCCATAAAACATACCTCAGTGTTTTCTCTCATTACCTTTGTTCATGCTGTTCCCTCTGCTTGAAATAACCCCCCTGTGATCACCAACTATCAAAAGTCTTCTAAGGCCCAGTATGAAATAAGCTTAGGCACAAGCGACCTCTTCCTCTTATGAATCCATTGTTAACTACTCATACAGTTACTCTTTTATATTACTTTCCATTATAGTTTTTCTAGACATTTCTCTCCCCCACATGAATGAGGCAAACTCCTTGAGGTCAGGTATGGGGGGAAGGGAGCAGAGGTAGGTGTGGAGAACAAAAGGAAATTCTAAGCATAAAAACAGCAGAAGTGAAAGCATCAGAGGACCAATGAAAATAAGTCTAAGAAACATCCACTCCCAGGGCACCTGAGTGGCTCAGTCAGTTAAGCGTCCAAGTCTTGATTTCAGCTCAGGTCATAATCTCACGGTTCGTGAGATTGAGCCCCGCTCTGGGCTCTGTGCTGACAGCATGGAGCCTGCTTGGGATTTTCTCTCTCCCTCTCTCTCTTCCCCTCTCTTGATCTCTCTCTCTCTCTCTCTCTCTCTCAAAATAAATAAATAAGAAGGAAAGAAAGAAAGAAAGAAAGAAAGATCCACTCCCTCTCCCAAAGGATTCTTTTTTTTTTTTTTTAATGTTTATTTATTTTTGAAGAAAAGAGAGACAGAGTTTGAGCAGGTGAGGGGCAGAGAGAGAGGGAGACACAGAATCCAAAACAGGCTCCAGGCTCTGAGCTGTCAGCACAGAGCCCAACTCGGGGCTCGAACTCACAAACCGTGAGATCATGACCTGAGCTGAAGTCAGACACTTAATCTGAGCCACCCAGGCACACCTCCCAAAGGATATCTTATACTGGGTTCTACAGACTCCTACTTCCCTTCTAATCCTCATACTACTTATTGGTGATAATACTTCCAGAAAATCACTACCCAAAAGAAATATAATATAAGCTCCAAATTCAAGCTACACATGTAATTTTAAATTTTGTGCAAACTATACTTTTAAAAAGTAAAAGAAACAGGTAAAATTAATATTTTACTTAATCCAAAATACCCGAAATATTATCATTCCAACATATAATCAACTTAAAAAATATTACTGAGCTATTTTCCATCCCCCTTTTCACACTATGTCTTCAAAATCCATTGTATATTTGCACCTCCGGCACATCTCGATTTGGACCAGCCACATTTCAAATGCTCAACAGCCACATATGACTAGTGGCAACAGTTATGGACAGTGCAGCTCTACAACAATATCCCTGTCATTCACTGAAGGTTTTAGCACCTGCCTCAACTATCCAGACTCCAACCCAATACCCTCAGCTGTGTTTCTTAACTTTCTATCATTACTCTCCACCCTCAGCCACTCACTCCGGTGGCCACACCTTGGACCTTTCTACCAGCACTTATACCACCTCCAAAATCCCTGATTCAAACACTAAATCCTCCAACTACCACCTCCTATTCTTACTTAAGTACCTTCACTGCAACAATTCAACATCATAAATATCTCCAATTCACTGACTTTAATCACTGTCTGTCCATCCACCCTCTTCAGGTCCAGCTTAGAAAGATTCCGTTGATCCATCATTAAACTTTCCTTTGCAAAATTCCCTTCCCCCCTATTGCTGGCACACTCAACTGGTTCCAACTTTACAACTCAGGCAGACAGAAGAATCCATGCACACAGGCAAACAGATGTTACTATACATCTATAATCCTCAATTGCAATGGGCACAGGCATCCCACTAAATTTTCCAGTAAGCCAGCAATCAAACTTCCCATGGTAATTATGTCAATCCTTTCCTTTTTCCTCCCATATCTCCTTTCTCCAAAAACTACCTTTAATAAGTATACCTTAAACAAATAACTATTCAACTTTCTATAACAAAGCATTCAACTGTTATGTTAGTCAAAAAAAAAAAAAAAAACTTTCAATGGAAACCAGTTTGACAATAAATTTCGTATTTAAAAAAAACAAAAACAAAAACAACTTCCAAAATCTCAAAGCAGCATTTTTTTTGCTAATTATAAAAACCCGTGTTCTTTATAAAAATTCAGATACAGAAAGGTGCGAGAGAACCAGGCTATTTTTCATGTACTTGACTGGAATACTAGAATGTAAGTTTCACAAGGGCCAAGACTCCATCTGTTTCACTCCCAAATGACTACTGAGCATCTAACACAGTATCTGGTACATAAATCAGCCCTCATTTTTAGTAATGGAATGAGATCCTTGCCTTAAGTAACCGGGATATGAAAGGCCAAACCTGAAGCAAGGAAAAGGAAAAGGAAGGGGAGAATACTTGTTTTCAAGATTTAGCACAGACTACATTTAGCCCAGTAAAGGAATAATTATGTTTACTTTACATAAAACTTGTTAAAATTTATCAAGCAAAATAATGGAAAAAATATATGATGTGTAACGCAGACTTTAATGGTTTATGCTTCCACCAACCAAAAAGATAAGACTTTTCTCACCACTTCAACTCAACTTCCTCATGGATTACAGCATGACACATATAAATCTAAGCACTTTCCAAGACTTAACCAAATGTTGATCACTGTGGCAATTAACTTAAGTCCCTTTGTCTTCCCCAAACACCTTTAGGCATAATTGCTAGATTCTACGGGCATATGTATTTACCACAGTTCTGCGTGTTTTCAAAATGAGGTCTCCAAACCTTCCCCTTCCACCTCCACCTATGGAATCCTCCTCTTCAAAGAACGCTGTATCAAATTTGGAAATTTATAAGACTATGATATAATTAGATGGTTTAACCAGAAGCAACAACTTAAAAACAACCTTACAAGTAAATAATATACACAACTAATATTTCACTGCCATTTTTTTAAAGCAAACTATTAATACAAATTACCTAAAAGGAACTACAGAGGAGACAGGATGAGGATACAGCAAAAAAGGCTTCAAAGTTTTGGAATACTCTATTAAGCGTGATGTTTTATTAGTCCTCTATAAGTTATGCATTCCTCTACAAAATTATACATATTATTTTGTATACACATTTTTTAAAGCAACCTACCTTTTAGGAAAGAACACAATTTCTATTATCACTCATAAATCTTAATTCAACATTGGCAACTATTTAAGAATGGTTATCATATATTAATATGGTTCATATTATGAGCTTCACAAAGTTTACAATGTCCACCAGTTAAATACAAACTGACCATACGCAAACACCTATCACATTCCCTCCCTAAAAAGAAACAAAATGACAGTAAAGGAAGAAAAAAGAAAAATTAAGTCACAAGCGCAAAGAGCAAAAGACAATGTTCAACTGGTTTAAAACAAAACAAATAAAATAAAAGCACAGATCCAGTCCTCTGACAAGAGAAAACAGAAAATGAAAGGGAGAAAATTACTAAAGGATTTATACAAGACAATTTCCTAGAAGTGAAGGGGATGTGTCTCCAGACTGTGCCATCAAGCACCTTAGCACGATGACTGAAAAACACCCATCCAAGGCATTTCATCATGAAGTTTGGCCACACCAGGAATAAAGATCCTAAAACCTCCAGACAGGTCATATAAAGGTTCAAAAATAAAATGGCACTTTGTACCATGTATAATGTGAAAATAACCTTTACTTTATGTTAGGGAAGGCAAGGATATACAATAGAAAATGTCTGTTTTAACAGTTCGAAATTCTACCACACTTCAAATTGTCTAGTTTCATTCAAGGGATAAAACTAGCCATTAGAGGAAATTTTCTGAAAAGCTAAGATCTGTCAAAGATTTAACAGTAAACTAACTTTCAATAGGATCATTACTTTACTTAAAAGTCCTTTGCTACTAATAGATTTTGGTTAATTTAGCTTGGCAAAATACTAACCTGAAATGAATGATCTTTTTTTTTTTCTTTTTTTTTGAGGGGGAGAGAGAGAGCATGTGTGCACACCGGGGCGGGGGGGGGGGGGGGGGGGGAGGGAGAGAGAAAGAAAGAAAGAGAGAGAAAGACAGAGAGGGAGAGAATCCTAAGCAGGTTCCACGCCCAGCCCAGAGCCTGACACAGGGTTCAATCTCAAGACAGTAAGATCATTGACCTGAGCCAAAATCAAGATGCTTAACCAACTGAGCCACCCAGGCACCTGGAATTATCCTTTTTTAAAACCATGGGCCCAGCAGGACGGGAGGTAGGCAGCGGGCAGGCAGGTGGACAGGAGTGATACAACAATTTCAGAACAAAAGACTATAGTAAGTTTTCCAAAAGAGTTAGGTTATGGTAACTAATTTTTTTTTTTTGTTTTTGTTTTTGTTTGTTTGTTTGTTTTTACTTATCTATAGTATTCTCATGTGAAAGTTGAGGAGAAACAATTTTAAATAACTCAAAAACGTAGAGATTCAAAGTTAAGTAAAACATACAGATCAGCCATGCATGGCTCTATTACTGCTCTTAAGCAGATAATTTTGATGCAAGATAATATGTCTCCACCTCTCCACCAGACTGAATTCTTTTCCATCAGTAATTGTTCTAATGATCTCTGTATGATGACTAGCACAATACCATGCACACAGAATACACCTGAATATTTAATCAATACATAAATGACTATCTAAAAAGGCCTAACTAAATAAAAAGTAAAACAAAATCTCTTCAAAATCCATGTTTTTAATGAGCTTATGAAAGACTGCAAAAGGGAAAACATTGCAGGATCAACTAATTTGTAAATCAAGTGAAAAAAAAGTATTTCTGTATTCATTCATAAGATATTACTTCAATCAAATTCCCTAAACCAGGGCACCTGGCTGGTTCAATCAGTAGAGCACGCAACTCTTGATCTCAGGATTATAAGTCTGAGTCCCACATTGGGTGTAGAGACTACTTAAAAATAAAATCTTAAAAAAAAAAAAAATACCTCAAACCCATAGCTAATTAATAAGAGCTTAACTATTTGCACTTCACACCAATATCACTTTTTCCCTTGATTAACTCTATGTGCAGAATTACATTTGATGGAGGACAAACTCCCTGAATCCCAACAGCATTCACAGTATCCTCACCACGCCAACCCCACCCCCACCATACAAATACAAACATCACCCTCAGAACCCAGCCCTTCAAATAGATTATGTACTTATGATGACAAGACATTTGAACATCAAAAAATGAGCCACTTTTACTAAAGCTACAGATAAAACTGGAATATGTTTGCAAAACGAAATGTTCAGTATCACCCTCCACACTCAACAGAATCACCTGTTAAGATCAGCAGATTCCAGAAAATACCTCAGTACAGTATGAAGTGTTTACCTACAAGAAAATATGTTCTAAACAATTATCAATCAACCCATTAAATAGCAAAGCTGAACTTAACCAAACTATTCAAGAGTTACAGCACATTTTCATATGCAAATAACGCTGCTAATTACAAATGAGTGTTATCTGATATTCTTTCTATTGGGCATAGCAGGTTTGCCACTTGGAAAAACTCTGGGGCTCCTGGGTGGTTCAGTCGGTTAAGCATCCGACTTTGGCTCAGGTCATGATCTCGTGGTTCCGTTAGTTTAAGTCCCACATTGGGATCTCTGTTGTCAGCGCAGAGCCTGCTTTGGATCCTCTGTCTCCCTCTCTCTGCCCTTCCCCTGACCACGCATGCATGATCTTGCTCTCTGTTTCTCTCTCAAAACTAAATAAACATGAGGCAAATTTAATTAAAATATTTTTTAAAAATAGTCTGGAATTAAGAGTTATTAACTTTAACTGTTTCCCCCTTCTTATTAGTCTAAACTATTCCTGGGATTACAATTTAAATTTAGGAGTGAAAAATAATGGCAATCCTAAAATTCATATTACTGTCCCTGAATTGAATAATTAGTATTCAATTACACAAAGAATGGCACACTTTAAAAAAAAAAAAAAAAAAAAAAAAAAAAACCTTTCACCTTTAAGATGTCACCTGATTTTGAAATCACAGATTGGAATAACTTTTGTACAAAAGTCTTCATTTTCCAGGGGTGCCTGGGTGACTCGGTCGGTTGAGCATCTGACTTCCGCTCAGGTCATGATCTCGTGGTTCGTGAGTTCAAGCCCCGTGATGGGCTTTGTGGTGGCAGCTCGGAGCCTGGAGCCTGCTTCGAAATCTGTGTCGTGCTCTCTCGCTCTCTCTCTCTCTCTCTCTCTCCCCCTGCCCCTCCCCCGTTCGCGGTCTGCCTCCCTCTCTCTCTCAGAAATAAATAAACATTAAAAAAAAAAATGTTTTTTAATCTTCATTTTCCAGTCTTAACTTGACACCCTGGGGAAAGACACTTGAGGAATACAGAGGCTGAAACTTTTCAAATACAACTCTAAAGAAGGTAGAAAGAAACTAGAAAAGCATTCTGAGTTTTATAATCTCTAGGTTCCACTTCAATCCCACAAGAGGGAAAGGAAGAAAATGAAATAGGTCGAATGCAAATCAATCATCTTAGATACCTGGTAAGAGCTAAGAAGATCTGCCAAAGAGGAAATTATTGGCTAAAATAGGTTAGGAGACATCTGTATGGGTTTTTCATTTATCCAAGCCATTTCTATCCTCTACAACAGAAAAAAGCCAATCAAGGGTTGAGACATAACCTTGAGAAAATAAAAAGTTATACAATTCCCTCTTTATTACTGACTTAAAACACTTGAGAGCAGAGTCATTCAATGCAATGCATTAGTATTTTTACTACAGAAATGCAAGATATAATTCAACAGTTTCTGCTTGCAAACTTGCCTTGTAAATGGGATCACTATTATCTATAAACAAGCTATTTTTTCTTTTAAATAATAAAAAAAAATACCACGGGTGAGAAGGTGAAAGGGCTAGTCTCATTTTAAGCTACAGACTCTTGCACTGTGACTCTTATACAAGCAGTGTTCAGGTTCTCCAAGATTTTGCTCTCTGGACTCTTTTACAGTCTAGAAAATGGAGGACGCCCAAAATCTTTGTTGATTAAATCTATTCATATTTACTGTATTAGAAATTAAAACAAATTTTTAAAAGATTTATAATTTTAAAATAATAAATTCACAGGGCGCCTGGGTGGCTCACTCCATTAAGTGTCCAACTGATCTCGCAATCCGTGAGTTTGAGCCCCGCGTCGGGCTCTGTGCTAACAGCTCAGAGCCTGGAGCCTGCTTCAGATTCTGGGTCTCCCTCTCTTTCTGCTCCTCCGCCACTCATGCTCTATCTCTCAAAAATAAAAAAAAATAATAAATTCACTATTTGTTAACATAAATCACATGTAAATTTTAAGAACTATATTCCAAGACAAAAATATATTAACAAGAAAACTGTCATTGTTTTACATTTTTACACGCCTCTTTAATACAAACCTCTGGCTTAATAAAGACAGCCTGATTCTCGTATCCACTTTTGCATTTAATCTGCTGCATGAGGTTGTTGTGACTAAAGTACATGAAGAAAATTCAGCCTCACACATGTATGTAGTTGGAAAAAGATATTTCAATAGCCTTTTCAAGTAACTATGGATACTCTTTGATCCTTCACCAAAACTCAGCAAGTGGCAGTTTCTTAAAGGCTGTTGCAATATGGAATCTGAAACCGGATCACTGAATACTTCCTACTCTGATTTACTGAAATCCATTGGTCTATCTTCCATTTCCAATGTATCTTTTTACCCATGCATGATTTTGTAATCCCATGCATTATTTAGAAATCATTGCTTCACTGAGTTACGCAGCTCTTCCAAATGTCGACACTTCCACTACACAACTTCAATGTATCACATTCATTAGTACCACCAGTGATCTTATCAAAAAGTACCGGGAACCTATCAAACACAGTAGCAAATACAAGTCTCCCAAAATTCCGTTTTCCCTGGAAAGCTTGAATTTTATCATCAGCAACAGATATTGTCAATTGTTCTCTTGCACAGAAACTGTCTGCTCAATATCCAAGTCTGTATAACCACACTTTGTCAGCCATTTTTTCAAGTAAAAACGGTATTCCATTAAAAAAGCAGCTAGGTTCAGCCTACAACTCAAACAACTGAACAACACCTTTTCTTTCAGTTAACCATAGGGTTTGGTACTCAGTAAAAGTGCTTTTACAGGTACTTACCATTTCATCACACAACGTGTATCTTAAAATGTACTCAAGGACTGAGACATAATCAATCAGTACATTTGGGGGGGAGGACTTATTTAGGACACTAAGTGTAACTGGCATTTATTTTTTAATTCCAAATGCACGGTCATGTGCTAAACTAGTACAGTTTAGGGCCACTGCCTTAATTCATGCTAAGCCACCAGCAGTTTTACCCAGTACTGATTTTGCAAACACCTTACTACTGGTTAGAAAAATCATTTTGACCTGCAGGACCCCCAGAAAGAGCCTGGTGAACCACTAGAGGTCTGGAAAATGGACTCTGAGAACCACTGTAATAGCTAATATATTACATACATGACTTTAAAGAAGATTAATTTTTAAATAAATATTGTTATAACAAGAATGTTTAAAAATACACACACATGCATAGAGATATACTCAAATCACTGATAGCCTGGTACCTCACAGTGGGAACCCAAACATAATGAATGACAGAATGTGGCAGATACTTCTTGAATAAATAACAAATGATTGCCAAGTACCTACCATAAGCGAGGCTATAAGCTAGGTGCCTCTATATTCCCATTCTTGGGTAACTTACAGAACCCTAGAGACTAGAATGATGATTTTAATGTATGAGAAAAATGTTTATCCTGAAATCTTTCAGATCTTTTTTTAAGATTAGACCTACATGCCTGCAAGAAAAAGTCTTAAAATTCACCATAAAGCACAAGATAGCATGTTAAATTCTATTTTAAGCACTATGCCATGAAGCTAAAAACAGGCTTGCTCACATTCAGAAACCCAAATACAAAATGAACTGCTTTGGCTGTGCACTGCCAGAATCCCATAAAGAGCTTACATTCCATTTCTCCTCAAGCCAAACAACCCTTACCTGTTTTAGTTTTTATTCCTATTTTTCAGTGAAACTCCAAAGTTAATACCATACATGTTACAGTTATTATGGCATCTATTAAAAAAGCAACAATATAACAAAACCATCAAAACAAGTTAAGAACTTTTAGACATACACATTGATAAATTCAAGAGGTAAACCTCTATAAACATACATACAAAATCTGTGTGCTGTTAAAAAGAATGAGACCATCTCATTTTGGGATATGGCATGGAAAGATCTTCAATAAATATTATTAAGAAAGAAAAAAAAAGGCAAGTCAAAGTATAGTAGGTATAGTATGATCCCATTTATGTTTTTAGAAAATATATTCATGTACATGTACATTCATTTAGTAATACTTATTAAATTCCTTCTCTGTGCCTATTCTGTTCTGAATCCAGACATATAAACATACAAAAAATTACAAATATTATACAAGCACACACACATGCCCAAAGAAAAATGAATAAGTCAGACACAGAAGACTATATATGATTTCATTTATATGAAATGTCCAAAATACTAATCTGCTTTCTGTCTCTGTAGATTTGCCTATTTTGGACATTTCATATAAATTTACAAAGACATAAAATCTACAGAGACAAAAAGCAGATTAGCAGCTGCCTCAGGGTGAAATGAGTTGTGGGCAATGGGGGAAATAGCTGAAAGGTGTAGGATTTCTCTGGGGATAAGAAAAATATTCTAAAATGGACTATGGTGATGGTTGCACCACTTTGTGTATGTATTAAAAACCATTTAACTGTGTATCTTAAATAGATGAACTGTATGGTATGTGAATTATATCTCAATAAAGCTATTACACTCCTCACTCCCAAAAAAGAATAGACACCAAAGTGATTGCCTCTGGTGGGAGAGGGGGGGGTGTGAAGATAATGAAGTCCCTTAAAATTGTACTCTACTTACTTCTATACCATTACAATAAGAAATGTATTCACTTATTACATATGTAAGTTAAAGAAATATAAAAGATAAACCTGAAACAGTCCTTCAAAGATATCTATATTTTTATTATCTATATATTATCTATATAGATATCAAAGATATCTGTATTATTCTGGATATGTTATTCATCTACAAAGCAGCCATGAAAAAAAAAATGTGAGGTTGTGAATATTTACAATTTAGACCATCATACAGACATGTACATCAGCCCCTTTACTAACAGAAACAAATGTTGAACATAATTTGTTCATTTCACAAATATATCTTAAGCATCTACTGTGTCCACAGGGTAGGGATTGGGGAAAACGAAGTGGTATACAAAGTACAACACTAATCAACAAAAAGAAACAAACTACCAGCTCTGGCTTTAAGTTAAGGACTTTTGCCATAGAGTGGAGGAGACAAAACACACACAAAGTGGACGGGGATCAAACTATGTAGAAAATCCTGAATACGTGAGAGCTAAAACTTTATCCTGTTTTCAATGGAAAGCCATTGGAGTGACAGGATGAAAAGAATGTTTTGGGAAAATTAACCTGGCAACCAAAGGGGGGAAACTGAGCAGGAAAGGTTAAGAAGGAGATGAAGTTTTAAAAAACAGGAACATTGGGGCGCCTGGGTGGCTCAGTCAGTTAAGCATCCAACTTCAGCTCAGGTCACGATCTCGCGGTCCATGAGTTCGAGCCCCGCGTCGGGCTCTGGGCTGATGGCTAAGAGCCTGGAGCCTGCTTCGGATTCTGTGTCTCCCTCTCTCTCTGCCCCTCCCCCGTTCATGCTCTGTCTCTGTCTCAAAAATAAATAAACATTAAAAAACAAAAACAAAAACAGGAACATTTGCTGGGGCACCTAGGTGGCTCAGTAAGTTGAGCAACCTACTTGGGCTCAGGTCATGGTCTCACGGTATGAGTTTGAGCCCTGCATGGGGCCCACTGCTATGGGCGCAGAGCCCCTGCTTGGAATGCTCTGTCCCCTTCTATCAGTGCTCCTCCCCTGCTTACACTCTCTCTGTCAAAAATAAAATAAACATTGAAAAAAAAAATAGGAACATTTGCAACAATCCCGTGAGACATACTGATATTTCAGTTACCGGGTGGTGTTCAAAGGGTTTAGATGTATTTTGTTTGCTTGATTTAAGGTGAAACAGAAAAGGAAAAAAAAGATAGTTTCTTCATTTTGCTGAGTTTTGGATACTCATTACAAAGAATGAAGTTTTACCAGAAAATTCTGAAGGGAGGAAGGGTTGGGGGCGAGGTGGGGGGGGGGGGGGGTTATCATTTCATGTGATACCACTTAAACCAAAAGTAGAGGGAATCAAAAGAAATGGAAGTCCCACAATTTTTAACATGGAAAGGGAAGTATAATCATATTTTGTAGTAAGAGTAGTAAAAAGTACATGACAATTATGAAATTGATAATAAAATAAAACTAAGTACTTAAAATTTCTTTGTCACCTATTTTTTAAAATCCTCATGGTAAAACTTGTTACATAAATTCAAGTCTAGGTGATCAACTTTTGAGTTTGATCAATTTCACACCCTTAACTGTTCCTTCTACACTGCAGTAGTTTTCAGATGTTGCACAAATAATATATATATATTAATATATATTTTATATATATATATTTATATATATATATAAACGTTTATTTTTGGAGAGACAGACAAAGCGTGAGTGGGGGAGGGACAGAGACAGAGGAAGACACAGAATCCCAAGCAGGCGCCAGGGAACCTGACATGGGGCTGGAACATAAGCGTTGTGAGATCATGACCTGAGCTGAAGTCGAATGCTTAACCAACTGAGCCACCCAGGCACCCCGCATAAATTATATTCTTAACTCAACTGATATGTGCATTTATTGATTTAACCCATAAAAGTTTCTTAAAATAGAAAAATATTTCATTGACTATGTAATCTCTTTTCTATAACAGCCACCTCAAAACAATGTTACCTACCAATATAATACTAAGGCAACACTTAAGTTTTGAGATTAAAAATGAGTAAGGCAAATTCTCATTTCCACTTTATCTATATTAATGCTGAACACTGCTTTTCCTAAAATGTCAGTTAAAAACACATGCACATCTACACAAGGCACATAAACTTCCGATATTTGATTATTGTGATACAATTTCAAAAATCAAGCACACTTGAAATAAATTATAAATGCTGTTTGATACTCTATTTCATACTTTATCAAAAGTTCTGATTGAGAAGCAATGTTTACTTATATTTTATAGAATATATCTCTGCCATCATTTAATAATCTTATCTGATAGGTTTACAGAAATAGAAACAAAAGTACAATGAACAAATCAAGAATTACTTATTTCACTCACAACACTTCCATCTAATCAAAATACCATTTGCTGTGCTGCCTACAGCACAGAAAAAGTTCTGTCATATCAATGTATTTTGTTATAAAAAAAAACATTTGCCAACTTTTAGATCAGGCTGTTTAAGACAGTGTTTAAAATAGCAAAAAGTTGGAAATAATCTAATTGTTCAATGATAAGGTACGAGCTGAATAAAATACAATGTTACCTTTCAAATGATCACATAGACCTATATTTACTAACCTAGAAAGATAGCCATGAAAATAGCAGATTACAAATAAAGAGAAGTGTGATCTCTTTTTGTGATGAATATACATACACATATGCTCACAGAGAGTCTAAACGGATAGATACCCAGATGTTAACCATGGTATTTCTAAGTGCTGGGATTACAGGTGTTTATTTTTTCTGCTTACTTTTCAGCATTCTCTGAAATATTCAAAGTAAAATGACATTTGCAAGAATTAAAACATCTATGATTCCAACTAACAAACTCCAAAATCTTCCTTGCAAAAAGCCCAAGGAATATCCAAAAATACCCTGGCATAGAGCAAGAGGGAAAGTATTAGCAACAACATAACTAAAATTCTTTGGGAGCAAGGCACCGTAGACGTCTCCAGGACTGACATGGCACCTTTACAACAGCCTATAGAGTACAGGGTTTGAAATCACAAGACCTAGGTTCAAGCCCCTGCCACTTTTATTTGTATGACCTTGGGCTAGTTGCTTACTCTTTCTGGTCTCACTTTATCAATAAAAGAGAGCTATTACCTGCCTTCCTACCTCAAAGAACGGTTAGAAAGATCAGATGAGATAATGTGATACATTATTAACTGGAAATTACCATATAAAAATAATTCATCCAAATATTAAAAAAAAAAAAAAATGGTGCATAACACCAGAGCAAATTATTTCAGAAAACAGCACAATCAATTCTGTAATGAACCAGGGGTCTTGTTTTTAAAGGCTACAATCATCATAAACAGCCAATTTTTCAGAAACCCTAACACTTCCTCCCAGTTCCCACTACAACCATGAGCCATTTAATTTCCTTATCCCTAGCTACCACCTAGAAAGGGTACAAATTACACTGAACTCAAAAAGCTTCAGCAAGAACCCTGGAGCAACATGTTGATGGAGTTCACCAGGAGAAACCCAAGGTTAATCAGCTATGGACTCACCACTAAGCACTATTACAATTCACAGTGGTTACAAGAGACTCTTTGAAAAGAAAGACAATACAATGACCCAGGAGAAAACTGTGGATGAAAAACCAGTATTTCAAAACAATTATATGAAATCCTTAAAAACTAAAGTGTTTTATAAATTGTTTTTAAATACTGTTCATAAAAATGGTGACTTAAAACAAAAGTCATCTAAATGTGGCACGTGACACAAAACCAAGTTAGGGAGATTCAAATCAAATCCATGAATAAATTGTCAGATTTATGTGCTTCTATCTGAAAGAGAGGCAGACAATTCACACCACAAAGATCAAAATCAAGTGGCTATTTCTTGAAAATAAAGAGGCAGACTTTGACAACAGAATTTACTGACATGCTTATAGATACTTTAAAAACAACGTTTTAAAAAGATGGCTTCAAGGCGCTTGGGTGGCTCAATCTGCCGACTCTTGAGTTTGGCTCAGGTCATGATCCCAGGGCTGTGGGATCGAGCTCCACAACAGGCACTATGCTGAGCATGGGGCCTGCTTGGGATTCTCTCCCCACCCCCTCCACTGCCCCTCTCCCCCTCTCTAAAATAAAATAAAATAAATATTAAAATAAATAATAAAAGAATGGCTTCTCTTCCCATTGAATTCCATTATTTTACTCCACTAAAATGAACTTCTTCCTTCCCACTGTTCCTCCTGTGAGTTAAAATGGCAATGTAACTTGATTTGAGTTTTAGTGCAAAAAAATTGTAATTAAGAAGTACTCTAAGAGAAACTACATGAAGCTGTCAGATTATTAACTTCCAAGATCATCTGGCCATCACACCCTCCTTCTTTTTAAGTTCCCAAAGATAATAAAATGCTCACTCTACATTCTTACAAATGTCATTTACGGGTATTCCCCTAATGAAAAATTACACTTTTCATAAACAAATGTGCACAGAGAATTCTTTTTGATATGCATGACTCACAATCTAATTTTTATTGGCAGTATCTTCAAGTGTTGCAGCTTGCACTATTCCTACAGGAGATACAGACCTATCCGTCTTCCCATCTGATCTTTGTAGATTTGTTATAGATTTAAAAGGACTTACTAAAATGGGCCATGAGGAAAATAATCTTGAATACAATCCACAGCAAAATGAAATGTGGGTTTTGAAGTAAGATAACAAAAAAGTCACGGTATTTACTCAAAGCCTCATAGTTGGAAATCCATTGTAAGTATTGTATTTTCACCTAAAACTATGAGAAAAAATCTGGCTTTTTCTTAAATCTTATTCTGACTTTTCCTATCTTATTAGGAATAAATGCTATTTACATCCAAAACAAAAAACAAAAACCCATCAGAAAATATAATTTCCGAGAGGAGTATCTTCCAAAGCTTACTGCACAGAAAATTATATACACACATTCTCAAATAACTATGGTAGGCATTCCTAAGATCATCTACCTCAAAAAAAAAAAAAAAAAAAAAAAAAAAAAAAAAAAAAGAACAGCAAATCCAACCACAATCAAGTACTAAAATTTTTAACACAGCTATCACCAGCTAAGCAATTTATCACAGCTTCTCAAAGTATTGGGCACACACAGTGACAAACCAGTATGTCAAAACAGTTATTATAATTTGAAAAAAATTGTACTACAGGAACACAAGACGAGTTTTTCCTCTGGAAAAAAATTCAAGTAGATTTTTGAAAGAGCAAAAAGGGAGACCAATTTTAGAAAAATAATGTTTCCCCCCAGTGTTTAGCATTTATCTGATACAGCCTCATTTTTGCAAAGAGAAACTTTACCTAACAAGACTCACACCAGGGATCTGATCTATCCCCAAAGGCACTTTCTTAAAATGAGAAAGAACAAAGGAGGAAATCTCCCAGCATGTGCTTTCCATACCAGTTTCTTTGGACAGCATCAAGAGTGACAATATAGCCAGCCCAAGCTTTTCAGCTTTATTCTGTGGCCCGTGTACAACAGAACTGATTAGCTATCACTCAAAAGGATTCCAAACAAAATAAATATTAGAAGGTACAGATCATAGCAACATAGTGACTACATCGCAAGAGTAAAACTACAGAAGACATGTATCTTATTAAACTTGTGTACTTTTCATTTCAAGAGTTAATGACCTCAGAATATTCAAATTCCTGAGGCTTTTTCATTTCAGTCAATAGTTTGAAACTGGATTAAAAAAAAAAAAAAAAAAAAGAAACCAACCACTCCAAATCTGCTCTCCCTTAAATTAATTTGTAATTAGAAGTCAATTTAAAAAGAGTGACATTCAAAGCCAGTGCCTTACTTAATACACAAATTTTGGAATGTTAACATTGCAAAATTACTGGGGAAACCGATCTTTCAGCGAAGCTTTCCAGAGAAAAACTCTCCAGAAACAAACCTGGCGCTTGGCTGTTCTAGAAGCTGTCGTTTCAGTATAACAGAGAAAATAAATTTTAAATAATTTTTATTAATTATGGAAAGAGGACCCCCCCCCGCCCCCCCCGCCCAAGATTTACAAGTGTGTATCCCCATCTCCACTCTGACAGAGATGTCAGTTCTCTGGGTCAAGATAAAACCAGCTGCTTGGCTCACACACAGGAAGCCACAGACAGGGGAATATCGCGTTCAGAGCCTCGAAATAATACGCGTTAGTTAAAACTGCCTGCTACTAAACCAAAATTATTCAAGCGGAGCCCCATTTGTCACAATCCAATCATAAGGGTTCCACCCGCCCTCCCCCAACGGCTTGTGTAGTGGTGGGTATATCTGCTTCGGTAAAGAAGCCATCATCAGGTAAAGAAGACTGGGGTGGGAGAAAAAGCGGGGAACAGGGGGCACCCTTTCATCCAATTTCGCGAGGCGTGAGTAATTGGTACAGTTGAGAGGAACGGAGGAACGTTCTATTTATCGGGGGTTGAAGTAGGGTGAGGGGAGAATTTCGTTCAAATCAACATGGCCAGCAAGATGTCCCTACAAACAAAAGGCAACGGGGGGATATAAACACGAACCATTCACCTCCATCAGCTATAGCATCGCCATCATGGTGTGTGCAGAGACCCCCAAAGGCTCCTCTCACCCTCCGCACCAGCCAGAGGAAGAGAAGGAAAAGAAGGGAGAGGTAGCTGCTTCCCACCACCCACCACTGCTTCCAAATACACACCCTTCGGGGGGGGGGGCTCCCCCCCCCCCGCGGTTGCCCAGAATCAGAGAGAAAGTAACGTCCCGCCCAGGCAGACTCCCCCGCCACCCCTCGGCCGAACCCCAACGCCGGCCCGGGGCTCACTAAACTTTACCGGAGCTTCTCCCCACATCCCCGCCCCAATGCCCCAAGATCGCGCTGCCCACAAGCTGGGCACCCCCGGCGCCTCCTGACAGGCGGGCAGCCGGGGAGAGCCGACTCCGGGGTGGGGGCGGCAGGGAGCCACTGAGGGGCGGGGCGGCCGGAGCCAAGTTCCCGGGGGTCTAAGGAGAGCTCCTGACAGCAGCCCGGGACTGCAAAGGAGGAAGAGGAAGCGGCGGCGGGGAGCTTTCCCAATCCCCCCTACACGAGCACCCTGCCCCAGCCCCCGTTCCCCATGGGGGGGCGGGGAGGCTGGCTGGAAGGTGAGGAAGCCGAGCCCAGGGGGCAGCCGAGGCCCCCACCTCCCGATCTCTTCCCCCGCCACCCCCGCCAGAGGCGCCCACAACAATAACACGCCGGGGACGACCCGTCAGCGCCCCCGAGGCACCCGGGGCCCGCGGCCCGCCGCTGCCGGGCCCCCTCAGCTGGGGCCGGGCGCGCCGCTCCTCCCTACAACTCCAGGCCCGGGTGGAGTCAGGCCCGAGCGGCCCCCCAGGGTCAGACCCATCCCCCCCGGCAGCAGCGGCGCCGTCTCCGCGGCCGAATATTAGAAGTGAATTCGAGCTGCGCTTTACCTTTAGTTCCGCACTGTCCGCCATCTTGCGTCTGTCAGCGCAAGCGCACTGAACCTCGCCGGGGGCCGCCGCTAGACCCGCCCCTCTAGCCAGCCTGGCCCCGCCCCGGCCCGTCCCCTCTTGCCCCTCCACCTCCCCGTCCCGCCCCCGGCCTCCGCCCCTCTCCGGGCGCTCGGAGCCCCGCCCCGGGCACGTACAGCAGGGAGACGGGCACGTACCATTTAAATAATGGCGCCAAGCGGGGAGGTTTGACAGTTACTCCCCCCTCGGCCTCCCCGCCCCCCATCCTCTCCTGGCTAGCTCCTCCAGAGAAAGGCCGGAGCGAGTGGGCTGCCGGCCTGAGCCCCGCCCCTCCGCGGCCTGCAGAACCTTGCTGCAAAGCTTCGATGCCTACAGTCACAGAAACTATAATGGCCCCCTCCCCCAATCAGCGAGTCCTTTTCAGCACCTGCTACCTTCGAGGCTACAATCCGTTACATTTGAAGATCACTTGATGAAGCATTTCCAGATTTATTAGCTCAGATCCTGCTCATGACAGTGCGGTGAAGTGGGCAGAGCAGAGATTACAATTCACGTGGTATATATGTGTGTGTGTATATGTATATATATATACATATACACAGTGTGTACACACACACACACACATATGTATATAGTCAGAAATGAAAGCTCAGGGGGTGCCTGGGTGGCTCAGTCGGTTAAGCGTCCGACTTCAGCTCAGGTCACGATCTGACGGTCCGTGAGTTCGAGCCCCGCGTCGGGCTCTGGGCTGATGGCTCAGAGCCTGGAGCCTGCTTCCGATTCTGTGTCTCCCTCTCTCTCTGCCCCTCCCCCGTTCATGCTCTGTCTCTCTCTGTCTCAAAAATAAAATAAACGTTAAAAAAAAATTTTTTTAAAAAAAGAAAAAGAAATGAAAGCTCAGGCAGGGAAAGTGACTTGCCCAAACACTTGACAGGGGGGTGACCTAAGACAAAATTCTGAAGACGTTCGTTCATTAACTGTTTGTTTCAACAACTATTTAGTGATTATGTACCAGTCCTGTTTCTTTATATATACATCGGAAAATTAAATACAACTAAGTCCCTGCCCTCCTGTAGTTCTCTAATGGAGGTACAGACAAGTGATAAAGATACAATTACAAATGGTGATGAGTACTAGAAAAGAACAAAGTGTCCAGTGAAAGAATAGCGATTGGAAGGAGATGGACTTAATGCAAGGAGGGCTTTCTCCAAAAAACTGACATTTTAAGTAGATGTGATGAAAGAATTATTTCACACCTTTTCCTCCCTATTGGAAGCCTCCTATACCTCCTCTCCAACCCCCACTTTTTGCTAGCAATTTTGCTTCATACCTCATGGAAAAACTTAAAAGATAACAGACATGAACTCCCTTCTCCCCATCCAAACTATTCTTACAGGCATAGTTACATTTGGGTTACTATGAATGAAGTGTCCCTGTGCCTATGAAGGCCAGTCCCTCTACCAGTGACCTGGATTCCTTTCCCTCCCACATTCCTAAGAATTTTACTCCTACAATCACCTCGCCCTTCCAACATCATTACTTTTTCCCCTATTAGATTACTCCCATCAGCATATAAACATACTGAAATTCCTCCCACCTAAAACAAACCTCCATTGGCTCCAAAATCTCCCAAACTGCCCTATTTCTCTCTCTTCACTGCATAAATTCTCCGAGAGGTTTTTCAAGATCTCTCTACAGCCCTTGTTCCCACTTCCTCATGTCACATTCCCTTCTCAGCCCCTCTGATCCAGCTTTGACTTCTCTCAAGATCCCTTATCAAGATTAACAACCTCCCTGTTTCCAAAACCAATTGTCAATTCTCTATTCTTATCTAAAATGACACTCTCAGCAGAATTGCAAACAGTTGACAAGACTCCTTTCTCCTGAAACACTTTTCCCCCTGAACTTCCTTCAACATCTCACTGTCCTGATTTTCCTGTTCCTTCACTGAGCCTCCTTTTCAAACTCTTCTGCTGATTTCTCTTCTTTGGCTCAATCTTTAAATGTTGTAATGCTCCAGGGCTCAGTCCTTACCTGTCACCTCCATTTAATTCTCCCCAGGTGAACTCATCCAACTCTTTGACATTCAAATTTCTGTCCAGCCCAGACCTCTCCACCCAAATCCAGGTTCAAAATCCAACTGGCTACTTAATATCTCTACTTCATGACTCCTAGTCATCTTGAGCTTACCATGTCAAATAGAGCTTGGATTTTATCCCCCGATCCTGTTCCTTTCCCAGTACTCTCAGTGGACGGCACCATCATCCACCCAGATGTTCAAACCAAAAATCTGGAAATCATCCTTGCTTCCTCTCTTTCAGTCACCTCTCACATCCAATCCATCAGCCAGTCCAGCTGACTCTGCCTCTAAACAATATCCCAAGCCTATCCATTTCACTGGCTGCCCACTACCATCACCCTATTCCAAGATGCCATAATTTTACAACTGGATTGCTAAGAAGGCTATTCAACTGACAGAACTACATTATGACTTTCGTGCCCCTACGCACTTTTGCCTTCTGGGGGCTGTAGTATAATAAAAATACCACTTGACTTTGTCCCTGGTTCCTGTCACAGAGCTCCTAAAACCTCAGAAATTTCCTGAGAGATAGGATTGTGTTTTGTTATTCAAAATAAGCCCCTTTCCACCGCACCCGCACCCAAGTTTATACTAATGAGATGAGAGGGCGTGGCTCCCAGGGAGCTTCAGGTTGGGAGCTGGTCACTACAAAGACTCAACACATGATTAGAGGGATGTTAGTAAATACAAGGAAATACTAGGAAGTGGGTGGCCAGAGAGGGCAGGGAATCTCTGCATCCCCTCCCTTCATGCATTGCCCTATGCATTTCTTTCATTTGGCTGTTCCTGAGTTCTTTCCTTTATGATAAACTGGTAAATGTAAGTAAAGTGTTTCCTTGAGTTTTATGAGTCCATTCTAATGAATTATCAAACCTGAGGAGGAATTCTAGGAAGCCTCAAATTTGTTCAGACAGAACTACAAGTGGCCCATAGGACTGGCAACTGGCATCTGAAGTAGGGGCAGGCTTGTGGGACTCAGCCCTAAAGCTGTGGGGTCAGAGCTTACCCCTGGAGTTGATGTCAAAACTGAATTGTTGGGGGCACCTGGGTGGCTCAGTCCCTGAGCGTCCAACTTCGGCTCAGGTCATGATCTCACAGTTCATGAGGCTTAGGTCATGTTCTCACAGTTTGTGAGTTCGAGCCCCGCGTCAGACTCTGTGCTGACAGCTCGGAGCCTGGAGCCTGCTTCACATTCTGTGTCTCCCTCTCTCTCTGCTCCTCACCTGTTCACATGCTATCTCTGTCTCAAAAATAAATAAAGACTAAAAAAAAAAATTTTTTTTAACTGAATTGTTGGATGCTTAGTTGGTGTTGGAGAATTAGTGTGGAAAGATATCACATATTTGGTGTCAGAAAGAACCTCAGAGGCCCTTTCTTCATATATATATATATATATACATACATATATATATATATATATATATATATATACACACACACACACACACACACACACACACACACACACACACCTGGAGTTACATGAAAAAAATTACATTTAAAATTACATTTTAAAAATTACATTTTAAAAAATGTATATTATAAAATTACATTTAAAAATTACATTTAAAAAAACTACATCTTATGTTTGTATTGGTATAAAGACTAATGCAATCCTAGCAGAGTATACTTATTTTTTCTTCCAATAATAAAGATTTAAAACATTTTGTGGGCCCTAAAATTATTGTGGTCCCACAGAACACATAAAAATTAACTCAAAATTATTCGTAGACCTAAATATGACTTAAAACTATAAAACTCTTAAGAGTAAATCTCCATAACCTTGAGTGAGATAAAGCTTTCTTAGATGTGGACCACACATACATTTTTGGTAGGAATAGTACAGCCATTTTGGAAAATAGTTTGGCAGTTCTTTGAAAACTGGAAATGTGCTCACCATACAACTCAACAATTCTTGGACATTTATCCCAGAGAAACAAAGACTTCTTTTCATGTAGAAATTTGTACAAGAATGTTCATAGCAGATTGATTGATTGATTTAAAGTTACCTATTTATTTTGAGAGAGAGAATGTGTGCATAAGTGGGAAAGGAGCAGAGGGCGAGAGATGGAGAATCCCAGTCTCCACTGACAGCATGGGGTCCAACCTCACCAACTGTGAGATCATAACCTGAGCTGAAATCAAGAGTCAGACACTTAACTGTCCACTACACTACCCAGGCCCCAATAGAAGCTTTATTTTTAAGAGCCCCAAACTAGAAACTATCCAAATCTCCTTTAATGGGTAAACAACTAAACCAACTGTGATACCATGGAATACTGTACTCAGCAGTCTAAAAACAAAACCAAAAAAACTATTGATACACACAACAAGTTGGATAAACCTCATGAAAATTATACTGACTGAAAAAAAAAAAAAAAAAAACTAATCCCAAAAGGATTCTTATTGTCTGATTCTATTTCTGTAACATGAATGAAATAACATAATTACAGAGGTGGAGAATAGACTAGTCGTTGCCAGAGACTTAGGGATGGGGCAGGGGCAGGGGAAGGATGGTTCTTACCAACGTCAATTTCTTGATTTTGATATTATACTATAGTTCCATAAAATAGTAACTTTGTGGAGACTGGGGGGGGGGGGGCGGGGGGAGGATGCATGAGACTTCCCTGTACATTTCTTTGCAATCTCCTACGAATCTACAATTACTTCAAAATAAGGGTACACATTTTTTCCAGATGTATATGAACATGTATATCTGAAAAGTATACATATGTGTATATAAATATTGAAGATACACTGTATCTTCAATGAAGATTGTTGTATCTTCAATGAGCATACAGTGTATCCTCACTGTGGGGAGAAGGACATGATCAAAGTGGCAGAGTAGGCAGCTACAAACTCCCATACCTCCATATAAACTTAAAAAAAAAACAAATAAACAGCAACTTGGGGCACCTGGGTGGCTCAGTCGATTAAGCAACTGACTTTGGCTCAGATCATGATCTCACCCTCAGTGAGCTGGAGCCCCATGTCAGACTCTGTGCTGACAGCTCAGAGCCTGGAACCTGCTTCAGGTTCTGTGTCTCCCTCTCTCTCTGTCCCCTCCCTACTTGTGCTCTGTCTCTTACAAAAATAAACATTTTTTAAAATTTATTTTTAAAAAAATCCGGCAACTGTCAGACTAACTTGGTCAGACCTCTGGAAAACAGTCAAAGGTTTACAGCATTCAAGCAAATGCTTAGTCCAAAAAGGAAACTTTAAATTTTATGATACTATCACTTCCATCTGCCCTACTCCCTCCCTGACTTGGTAGCAGTCTTCCACAACACCCCACCTTCCAGGGATGGAGCCCTGGTCCCTGGAAATCATTCGTCTATTCTAATCTTCCTAGGGGCTAGCTAAAGGACTGATGCAAGGCCTGCCTCTGTTGTGTTTAACATGGAATCCGCCACAGAAAAGCAGCAGGTGTTGCTCGAAAACACTGTAATGCAAACAAACAACCTGAAACTGCCTGGGGCCAAAGATTACAGTTGGTACCTAAATAGACCACCTAAAGCCTGGGAGTAGAAACTGGGGAGAGAAATTTACTGGGAAATTAGGTCATTCAAATTAGAAAGTGCTCAAGAACACAGGGGCATTCAGAAAGCCACACGAATGTGCCTGAGACAAGATGCATCTCAGGAGAGACCTAAGAAAGCCCTCAGATTCCACCATTGGCTGACATGCATGCTCAGTGTAACCAGAAAGGGAGATTGAGGAAGGATTTCAAACGGTCTAGGTACGTGTTAAAGAAATAAGACCCAAACCACAAAGACGGGGAAAGGTGTTTCGTTTGTTTGTTTGCTTGTTTGTTTAAGTTCCCAGTATTGAAGGGAATCTCAGTAAAAAACACTGGCTGAACACAAGCTGAGGCTCCAACAATCAAGAACAGCAAATCCTAGGGAAGGGAGAGCATTTGATTCCCAGAGATAACACAATATAATATACAAATGCTCAGTTTTTTTTATGACGACAACAAAGAAACACAAAACATAATAAGTAACAGGAAAATATTGCCCAGTCCAGTGAAAAAAAAAAAATTGACAAAAACTATTCTTGAGGGAGGAAGCTCAGACGTTGGACTTACACAAAGACTTGAAAGCCACTGTCTTAAGGGGTGCCTGGGTGGCTCAGTCAGTTAAGTGTCATGATCTCATGGGTTCTTGTGAGTTCGAGCCCCGCCTGGGGTTCTGTGCTGACAGCTCAGAGCCTGGAGCCTACTTCAGATTCTGGGTCTCTCTCTCTCTCTCTCTCTCTCTCTCTCTGCCCCTCCCCGACTCACACTCTGTCTCTTTCTCTCACATTTTTTTTTTTAATTTAAAGCCACTGTCTTAAATATTCTCAAATTGCTAAAGGAAACTAGGTAAATAATGTATGAACAAAATGAAAACATCAATAAAGAGGTAGAAATTACTAAAAGGAACAAAGTAGAACTTCTGAAGCTGAAAAGTACAATAAAATGAAAAATTCGCTAGAGGTGTTTAAGAACATATTTAAGCAGTCAGAGGAAAGCAGGGGACATCTTGAAAGCAGGAAGAATAAAATAATTTATCACATACAAGTATTCTCAATCAGACTAAAAGCCAATTTCTCATCAGAAACAAAAGACTCTAGAGAGCAATGGGATGCCATATTTAAAGTGCTGAAAGGAAGAAACCCCGTAAATAGGAATTGTACCCAGCAAATCTATCCTTCAAGAATGAAGGGGAATATAAGACATTCCAAGATAAATGAAAGCTAAGAGAGTTTATTACTAATAAACCTGCCATAGAAATAATGCTAAGGGGATCTTTTAGGTTAAAAGGAAAGAACAGTGAACAGTAACTCAAAGCCATGTGAGGAAATAAAGAACACTGGTAAAGGTAACTACATAGGTAAATGAAAGTCAGTAGCATTGTACTTTTTATTTATTTACATATTTTTATCAAGTAAGCTCTATGCCCAACGCGGGCTTGAACTCACAACCCCAAAATCAACAGCCATATGCCCCATGGACCAACCCAGCCAGTTGCTCAAGTATTATTGTGCTTTTGGTCTGTAACGCTTTCTTTTCTTTCTTTCTTTCTTTTTTTTTTTTTGTTTTTTTTTGTTCTATATGACTTAAAATATAAGTGCACAAAATAATAACTATAAGTCTATGTTAATGGGCACATAATGTAAAAGGTGCAATCTGTGACCATAAAAGGGGAGGAACAGAAATGTATGAGAGCAGAGTGCTTGGATATTTTCGAAATTTAGTTGGTACTATTCAAAATCACTAAGACATGTACGGAAAAGTTAAAAACAGAATCAGAACACTACAAAAAAAATCAACCAGATTAAAAAAAAAAAAAAAAAGACAGTAAAGGAGGATTGAGGAATAAAACGTATATAAATCTTAGGGTCCCTGGGTGGCTCAGTTGGTTAAACATCTGACTTGATTTCAGCTCAGGTCTTGATCTCAGGGTCATGAGTTTGAGCCCCACACTGGGCTCCATGCTGGGTGTGGAGCCTACTTAAAAAAAAAAAAAAAAGAAGAAGAAAAGAAAAAGAAATAGTTAAATGGCAGAAAGAAGTCCTTTCTTATAAGTAATCACTTTAAGTGACAACAGATTAAACTCTCAAATTAAGAGAGATATTATCAGAACAGGTTAAAAACATGATTCATTTGTATGCTACAAGAGACACCTTTTAGATACAAAAGCACAAATAGACTAAAAGTAAAAAGATGAGGAAAATATATTCCAAGCAAATAGTAACTAAAAGAAAGTGGTTATCTTATTATCAGACAAAATAGATTTTATTGTTTTTAGACAAAATAGATTTTAAATTACAAATGGATATAAGAGACATAGAAGGACAAAAACAAAACAAAAAACAAAAAGACATAGGACATTATATATCGATAAAAGTTTTTTAAATTCATACTGACAATCTGTCTTTTAATTGGAGAGTCTAATCCATTTACATTTATATTAACAAAGATTTAATACATAAAGAAGATATAACACATTAAACATATATGTACATATTCACAGAGCCCCAAAATATATGAAGCAAGTGCACATGAAACATTCTCCAGGATAGACTATATGTTAGGCCACAAAACAAGTCTTAATACATTCAAAAATATTGAAATCATACAAAATATCTTTTCCAACCACAATGGAATGAAACTAGAAATTAATAACTGAAGGAAACTGGAAAAGACACAAATATATAGATAGTAAACAATATAATCGTAAATAGCCACTGGATCAAGATAAATGAAAAAATACATTGTGACAAATGTAGACAAAGCACAACTTCTAGGGTGCAATGAGAGTAATGCTCAGAGGGAAATTTACAGCTGTAAAGGCCTACATTAAAAAAAGGTGAGGGGCGCTGGAGTGGCTCAGTCAGTTAAGCGTGCGACTTCGGCTCAAGTCATGATCTCACGGTTCATGAGTTTGAGCCGCACGTCGGGCTCTGTGCTGACAGCTCAGAGCCTGGAGCTTGCTTCAGATTCTTTGTCTCCCTCTCTCTCTCTGCCCCTCCTCTGCTCATACTCTGTCTCTCTCTCTCAAAAATAAATACACATTTAAAAACATTTTTAAAAAGAAGATCTCAAATCAATAATATAATTGTATACCTTAAGGAACTAGAAAAAGAATACCAAACGAAACACAAAGATAGCTGAAGGAAGGAAATAAAAGATTAGAGTGAAGGTAAATTGAATAGAGAGTAGAAAAAGAATAGAGAAAATCAACAAAACCCAAACTTGGCTCTTTGAGAAGATCAACATGATTGACCAATCTTTAGCTAAATTCACTAAGGGAAAAAGGAGAAAAGATTCAAATCAGAAATGAAAGAGTAGGCATTACTATCAACTTCATGGAAATTAAAAGAATTGCAAGAGAATACTGTAAAAAATGTACTCCAACAAATTGGATAACCTAGATGAAATAGACAAATTCCTAGAAATACACAATCTATCAAAATGACTCATGGAGAAATAGAAAATCTAAATAGACTTATAACAAGTAAGGAGATTGAATATATAATTTTAAAAAAATCCTCCCAACAAAGAAATCCCAGGACCAGATGGCTTCACTGGTGATTTCTACCAAACATTTAAAGATGAATTAACTATTCCCCCAAAATGAAGAGAACATACTACTTACTAATTTATTCTGTAAAACTGGCATTAGCCTGATACTTAAATCAGACAAAGATATTACAAGGAAAGAAAACTATAGACTAATATCCCTTTCAAATCCTTTGGTTAAACTTACTCCTTGGAATTTTATTCTTTTTGATACTATTATAAACGAAGTTATTTTCTTAATTTCCTTTTCAAAATGTTCATTGCTAGTATATAGAAATACAACTGATTTTTGTGTTGGCTTTATATTTGACACCTTTGCTGAATTTGTTTAATTTGCCACTTGCAAGTGGCAAATTTTGTTTTGTATCATTTACTATAATTTTTTTTTAATTTTTCAAGTTTATTTATTTATTTTGAGAGAGAGTGCACAAATGGGGGAGGGCCAGAGAGAGAGAGACACAGAGGATTAGAAGCGGGATCTGCACTGACAACAGAGAGCCCAATGCAGGGCTTGAACTCACTAACTGTGAGATCATGACCTGAGTGGAGGTCAGATGCTTAACCAACTAAGCCACCCAGGTGCCCTTACCACAAGTTTTAAAATAGTGTAACAAACAAACTCAGAGAGAAATTTGTAGTCAAATATGCCTATATTAGAAAATGTTTTAGGTTGAAAATCAGTTATGTAAATTTCCATCTCAGAAAGATATTAGGAGAACAGCAAATCAAATTCAGACTAGCAGTGAGGAAATAATAAAAATGGCAGCAGAAATAAAATTTATAACAAATACAAAATACAAAAGGTCAACAAAGCTGAAAGTTGGCAATTTAACATTTTTTAAAAATGCTTTTAATGTTTACTTATTTTTGAGAGAGAGAGATAGAGCATCAGTGAGGGAGGGGCAGAGAGAGAGGGACACACAGAATTCAAAGCAGGCTCCAGGCTCTGAGCTGTCAACACATAGTCCCACATGGGTCTCGAACCCATGAACTGCGAGATCATGACCTGAGCTGAAGTTGGACACTTAACCCACTGAACCACACAGGCACCCCAGCTATTTAACGTTTTTAATAAAATTGGTTACCCTTAATAAGACTGATCAGGAAGCAAAAAAGCGAGGGACACCTGGGGGGCGCAGTTGGTTAAGTGTCCAACTCTTGATTTCGGCTAAGGTCATGATCTCATGGTTTGTAGGTTTGAGCCCCATATCAGGCTCTGTACTGACAGCTCAGAGCCTGCTTGGGATTCTCTGTCTTCCTCTCTCTCTGCCCCTCCCCCACTCATGTTGCGCTCTCTCTCTCTCTCTCTCTCTCTCTCTCTCAACAATAAACTTTAAAAAAAAAAGAAGAAAAAGAGAAATTATCACTACCACGTATGAACAAATGATCACTAAAGATACTGTAGATACTAAAAAAGATTATAAGAGAATACTATGAACAGCCTGCTGCAATACAGCTGATGATTTAAATAAAATAAACAAATTCTATAAAACATATAACTCAGAAAACTGACTAAAGAAGAAATAGAAAATAAGAATAGTCCTACATCTATCAAAGATATTGAATCCATTATTTAAAACCTTCTTACAAAGAAAACTCCAGACACAGATGATTTCACCAGTGAATTTTCCAGACAATTAAGGAAGAAACAATAATCAATCTTACACAGAATCTACCCAAGGATAGGAAAAGATAGACTCAACTCTTTGGGTCCAGGACCTTGAAAACAAAACCTGACAGGGATACTGTGAGAAAGAAAAAGTATAGACAATTTTCTCTCATTCCCATAGGAGCAAGACTCTTAAGCAAAATATTAGCCAATTGAATCTAGCAATATATAAAAGCAAAATAGAATATAACCAAGAAGCACTTGTTCTAGGAACACAAAAAGTTGTTTACCATTTAAAAACCAGCCATTTCAATTGCCTTCTTAGCACAGTGGGCAATGTGTCAGTCTCATAAAAACCAGCCATTTTAATCGACCACATTAATAGACACAGAGTGAAAGTGCATAGATCATGTTGATAGACGCAGAAAAAGCATTAACAAAAAAATTTAACACCCATTCATCATATCAGTTTTAATGAACTAGTCATAGAAGAGAGCTCCATTATATGATTACAAGTATCTACCAAAAATGTACAGAAAACATAGTTAATGGTAAAATATTGAAAATACCCCTTTTGATAATGGGAATGATAAAGGTGATAAGGTAAGTGGATGAAAATATCAGGATTCGAAAGAAGTAATTAAATTGTCATGTATAGGGAAAATGATTGTGCCTGAAGAACATCTAAAAGATTCTAAGAAAAACTATTAGATATTAGAATTAGTGAGTGAATTTGTCAACTCACTCGATACAAGGTGAATTAAAAAAAAATCAATTCTATTTCTAAATATCAGCAGTAAACAAATATATAATATAATTCTTGAAAAGATACCAATTGTAATAACACTCTTATTTTTATTTTTTTTCAAGTAAGCTACATACTTAATGTGGGGCTTAAAATCATGCCCCAAGATCAAGAGTTGCATGCTTTACCGACTGAGCCAGCCAGGCATCCCTATAATAATATTTTTAGAATAACAAAAAATATCTTGGAACACGCCTTCAAAACAAGGCCTCTACAGGGTGCCTAGCTTGCTCAGTCAGTGGAGCACGTGACTCTTGATCTCAGACTTGCAAATTCAAGCCTCACAATGGGTGCGGAGCCCACTTAAAATAAAATTTAAAAAATAAATAAAAATAAAAAGGCCTCTATATTGAAAACTATTAAAATGCCACTGAAATTAAAGACCCAAATAGCTAGAAGGATTATATTCTTTTCATAGATTTGACTACTCAACATTGTAAAGATGTCAGTTTGCTCCCAGTTGATACATATTTCATTGGAATATATTCAGCGTAATTGCAATCAGAACCCTAGCATATTTGTTGTAAATACTAATAAACTGATTTCAATACAACAGGAATGCAATGATTCAGAAATAGCAAACACAATCTCAAAGGAAACAACCTAAGTGGATGTCTCATAGTACCAGAAATTAAAACATGCTATCAACCTAAAGTGACTGAATCATGAGTATTAGCACGACGATAGATAAGCAGAGCAAAGAACAGATGTTATAGTTCACAGACACTTGGGGAAAGCATGATCTTTTCAATAAAAGATTCAGGTCAATTGGACATCACTTAGCAAAAAATGAATCTTGACCCCTATCTCCAATCACACATAGAAAGCAATTCCAGATAGATTATAAATCTAAATATGAAATGTAAAAACATAAATAAATCTTTTATAAGTTAACACAGGGGAATATCTTTATGACCTTAAGGTAGGCAGAAATCTCTTAAACAGGATACAAAAAGTGCCAACCACAAAGGAAAACATTAATAAATTAGAGCATGTTAATATTTAAAACTTTCTCTTCATCATAAGACACTATTAAGAGAGAGAAAAAGTGAGCCAGTAGTGGGAGAATATATTTGAAATACATGTATCCAACAAAAGAGATCACCAGGGATATTATACTAGAAGTTTATAAAACTTCACAGCAATTTAACAAAATACAAAGCATGCAGTCCAATAAAGCAAATAGACAAGAGACTTGAGTTGGCACTTCACTCAAGAGCATATTCCAAATGGCCAATAGATACGTGAAAAGATGTTCAACTTCATCAGTCACCAGGGAAACACTCATTAAAACCATGGTGTGACAAATTTGGGAAGAAGAAAGGAACAGGCTTGGCTCAGCTTAAATGTTACTTTCTCTGGGATGCCTTCTTATCTAAAGAAGGTAGGTGGTAGATTTTATTTCAACCAGAGTCGCCATTTGCCCTATTTCTGGCTGACCTACATCTAAGTCACCTCCACTAGAATAGACCTCACAGAGGAAATTCCCCACTGTGGGAGTTTGGTGGGAGGAGAGTGCGGAGAGCCAGCCACCCAGCCTGGAGGCCAGAAGCTGAGAGAGAACAGCTTCATGGTTCAGCTAAGGGACAGGTGTGTGAGCCAAGCCTCAATGCAGGTGCCCTGATTCTCTGTGGAGACACAGGGACACCAGGGCAGAGATGCAGCAAACAGCTTATAACATGACCTTCTCAGGGTTCCTGCTGCCTGGCCCCCAATCTCTCAGGGTTCTAGTTTACTTTCCAAGTCTACCCGTTTAGGCTCCCTTTGATCCTAAAATTTCCCGATTTTCTTCCTTTTTTTTTCCTTTGCTTTTTTTTTTTTTTTAATTTAGTAATCTCTGTGCCCCACATGGGGCTCAAACTCACCACTTGAGGGTCAAGAGTCACATGTTCTACCAACGGAGTCAGCCAGGCCCCCTCTTTTTTCTTTTCTTTTCTTTTCTTTTCTTTTCTTTTCTTTCCTTTTCTTTTTTCTTTTCTTTTCTTTTCTTTTTTTTTTTTTTACCTTCAATGGATTTCCCTGTTTGTAATCAAGAATCCTGACTGATGCATCATTTTCTTGTTCACTTTTTCATTGCATTTATCACAGTGTATAATTATTTAATTCATTTGTTTGTCTCCTTGGTGCTGACCCATACCTAAGAGTAAGTTCCAAAGGTCAGAATTCCTACCTGTGTTGTTTTCCACGGTACTTCCTGCACTCAGAATAAGGCCTGACCCAAGGACTCAATGAATGCTGGTTGAAAGGATGTCTCTTTTTCTTTTCTTTTTTTTTTTTTTTTTACTACCTTGCATCCTTGTGTGCTTATTCACAGAAAGGGGTTTTCAGCAGCCATCTTTACCAAAATGTTTAACTTGACATAGTTTCTGTCAGGGCATTTTCAACCAATGGTTTGAGAGTCACTATTCAGTAAGACTAGCTTCAAGACAGGCCTGGGATCTAATTTCAGGATGAAAGATTAGAAAGCTGTCTCATGTTGCTACTGAAGTTCTCAAATATGCCTAGATATTTATATTAGTTGCTAAACAACGGCTCTATTTTCTTTCTCACTAACATTCTTCCATTCAGCAAAGTAGATAATCATAACCTTAAGAATATCCATCATCTTAGAACCAAGGCATCTTGAAAATTTTGACTAAAAACAAAAACAAAACCTTCATTTTGAATAAAAACAAGCATTTGTAATTTTTCTGCATTGACCCTCTTGCAAAAAAAATTATTATTTTTTGGTTTTCAGTCTCTGACAGAATTGCAGAGTGGAATTATCAGGTAAGGAAGGGAGGACAGAATAAGGAAATATCTGAATTATAACTTATGTTGAGTGACTGTGACTTAAGTGGCTGTGGAAGGAATTCAGATTTTTTTTTTTTTAGAGAGAGAAAGAGTGAGCTGGGGAGAGGGGCAGAGAGAGAGAGAGAGAGAGAGAGAGAGAGAGGGAGAGAGATAGAGAATCCCAAGCAGCTGCATGCTTAACACGGAACCCAATGAGTGGCTTGATCCCACAACCATGAGATCATGACCTGAGCTGAAATCAAGACTTGGATGCTCAACCAACTGAGCCACCCTGGTGCCCCATGAAAGAACTGTCTTAAGGATCAGGTATTTTTATTCAGGTTTAAAGCAAAATTAAATTGTACTTGAAGGTGGACTTGGAATATGATGGCCTACCATCACAACCACAAAAATAGAGTAGCAGAGTTACAAAACTAGACCCAGGTATATGGAAAATGAAAGGCTGTTATTGTTACCTACAGTTTATTTCACTGCAATAAACTCTCAACACAAAATCCCTGTGATAGCCATTAAGATTGTTCACAAACCCACAGGTTCTGTTTTCTGTGAACCTGATAAGATGGACACTTTTCTGAACCTTTTGAAGATAGGCATACTTGTGTGATTTGCTTTGAATGAGACGGTATTAGGAGAAGGAAGATATGTCGTTTCTAGGCAGCACCGTGCATCTGTGACATGTCCCCCTTTCTCCCTTTTGAGATGATTGTGGAAGCATATGATGAAGTGGGGCTCCCATCAGCTAAGGCTTCTGAGTGGCCACCATGAGCAGATGTCCCTGCTGATCCATGCTGGATATGTACCTAGGCAAGAAATAAACTTGTACCATTTTTAGTGATTGAGATTTTGGAGTTTGTTACTACACCATAGCCTATCTTATCATGATTGATCCCTCATATGAGATGCAGTCAGAACAAAAACCTGAAAAAGTGTTACTGGCACTTTTCAGTGCCATAAGGTGAGCGATAAGGATGGTGAGCCATATTACACAATAGTGAAACATTTGATAAAGGTATTGCCCGAAGTTATTTGGAAGGTAGGTTATGTACCTAATGAACTTGTAGCTCTAAAAGAAACAATTAGAAAACATAGTATACTAATACTGAGCCAGTACCGGCTGGGGCTCAGTCGGTAGAGCATGGGACTCTCAATATCAGAGTTGTGAGTTCGAGCCCCACGTTGTGTGCAGAGATTACTTAAAAATAAAAAAAGATTGGGGCACCTGGGTGGCTCAGTCGGTTAAGCGTCCGACTTCGGCTCAGGTCACGATCTCACAGTCCGTGGGTTCGAGCCCCGCGTTGGGCTCTGTGCTGACCGCCCAGAGCCTGGAGCCTGTTTCGGATTCTGTGTCTCCCTCTCTCTCTGACCCTCCCCCATTCATGCTCTGTCTCTCTCTGTCTCAAAAATAAATAAACGTTAAAAAATTAAAAAATAAATAAATAAAATTAAAAAAAAAGAAAAAAAGAAAACATGGTATTAATGGTGTGCCTTGGCTGTATCTGACAAGATATCAGAGAGAGAGAGAAATAGAAAGATAGAGGGAAAGAGAAAGAGATGGGGGGAGGGGAGGAAGAGGAACTGGCTTGTTTGCAAGTAGAAATGAAAAGCAAAAGAAAGAGCCCACAAATTCAGAGATTTGCAGAGTTGGAAGACAGACTGCTTCTCATTACAAATTAGCTACAAGATAAAACAGTGAGGGGCGCCCGGGGGGCTTAGTTAAGCGTCTCATTTAGGTTCAGGTCATGATCTCATGGCTCGTGGGTTTGAGCCCTGTGTTGGGCTCTGTGCTGACAGCTCAGAGCCTGGAGCCTGCTTCAGATTCTCTGTCTCCCTCTCTCTCTTTCCCTCCCCTTGCTTGCTCCTTTCTCTCTCTCTCTCTCTCTCTCTCTCAAGAATACATTAATAAAAAAATTAAAAAAAAAACCAGAAAACAGTGAAAACTCAGTATTGCAACAAGGATTTAATAAAAAGTATTGCCCTTACATCCATGTTTGAAATTTGAGAGGGGCACCTGCCTGGCTCAGTTGGTAGAGCGTGTGACTCTTGATCTCAGGGTTGTGAGTTCAAGCCCCACATTGGGCATGGAGCCTATTTTTAAAATAAATAAATGAATGAATGAATAATTAAACTTCTGACTGGATTAAGTGTCAGACTAAAGGTTCAACTAGAATGAGACTTTGAGGTTAACTGCCTCAGAAAGGGTGAGTGAGGGTATTTGGTTTGTGGGGAAGGCATTTGGTGGTCAGAAATGTGGATTATAGATGGTTTCTGAGTTAATGGTTGGACTTAATGATTTTTTGACTTTATTATGGTGCAAAAGCATTCAATAGAAACTGTACTTCCAGTTATGAATTTCATTTTTTTTTAAAAGTTTACTTATTTATTTTGAGAGAGAGTATGTGTGTGAGCAGGGGAGGGGCAGAAAGAGAGGGAGAGAGAGAATCCTAAACTGGGGAGCCCTACCTGGGGCTCAAACTCATGAACTCTGAAATTGTGACCTGAGCAGAATTCAAGAGTCATACGCTTTACCACCTGAGCCCAGCTGCCCCTCAATTACGAATTTGGATCTTTTCCCAGGCTAGCGATGTGTGGTGCGATCCTTTCTGGTGACACCGGGCAGGGGCAGGGGCCCGCAGCTCCCAGGCAGCCACGCCATCATGAGGGTAAACCACCAGTGCATTTACAACCATCCCATACTCGGACATCCATTCTAGACTTTTCACTTTCAGGACAGGATTCAACAAATTACATGAGATACTCAGCACTTTCTTGTAAAATAGGCTTTGTGTTAGAGGATTCCGCCCAAGTATATAGGCTAATGTAAGTGTTCTGAGCAAGTGAAAGGTAGGCTAGGCTGAGAGCTATGATGTCTGGTAGGTTAGGGTTGGTATATGCATTTTTCATTTATGATGTTTTAAACTTAGGATGGGTTTATCAGGAGGTAACCTCATCACAAGGTGAGGAAAATCTGTATACTAGTCCTTAATGTCACCTGAAACTGGGTTTGCCTCTTGGTAGGTGTCGAACAAAAGACCCAATCAAGCCAAAGAATAGGAAAAGGAAGGAGAACAACAAGTAAAGGAGAACACCGGGGAAATTTCCTGAACAGCAAAACTGGGGGGAGTTTCAAGCTGAGAGTGCATACATATTCATGAAGGGGCTTGCACAATGAGGAATACAGCACAGAATTGAAGCACAAGTCACCTTTAGGTGACTAAGTCCAGGTTAAAGTCACAAGGCTGGCAGGTGTCAGCATCAACAGTTCTTGGGCTCCAGCTGGTCGGGTATCTGAATGCTCAAGGGGGTTTAGATCCTGCAAAGATAAGTCAAGAATGTGTGTCAGGTCAATCTTTACTTTTGAATCAGCACTGGGAATTTTACCACTGATTTATTGTCCCTGATATGATTAGGCTACCTCCTGGCCTGATAGTGGCTGTTTGTTCGTACATTCCTTCAGAAGATAGCCAGGGTCCTAAAATGATTTTTCTTATGTCGAGAAAGCTGTGCCTGTCTTTCTTTTTCCAGGGACCCCTAACTCTTTCTGTTTACATGGTGGCTGTTCACAGATATTTTGATTCTCTTCTCCTACCCAATGGTAGGATTGTACTTCCCCAATCCTTTTGAAATTAATTCTGACCATGTGACTACATTTTTTCAATAAAATGTGAAAGGAAATCATGTATATCATTTTGGGGGTAGAAACTTTTTTATTTAATTTTGTTTTTAATGCTTATTTATTTTTGAGAGAGAGACAGAGACAGAGAATGAGAGGGGAAGGGGCAGGCAGAGAGAGGAAGACAGAATCCAAAGCAGGCCCCGGCTCTGAGCCATCTGCACAGAGCCTGACGTGGGGCTCGAACTCATGAACCGCGAGATCATGACCTGAGCCAAAGTCAGATGCTTAACCGACTGAGCGACCCAGGTGCCCCTGGGGCAGAAACTTTAAGAGCTAGTGCTTACCAATCATTTCTTGGGCTGGAGCCTCCCCTTTATCAGCCTGGGTCCCTGAGTGACTGTAACCAGTAGAGAGCTTTCTTCTAACCTACCATGCAGTGTGAGCAAGAAATACTTGATTTGAATTACTCCACTGAAATTTTAGAGTGTTTTTCTTTCTTCCCACAGCATCCTTAACCTATCCTGACCAATCTAGTGACCAAATGTGCTTATCTTTGTAGGAGGAAACCATTATGAAGCAAGAAAGGAAATCCACAAGCCAGAAAGAGAAAGAGAGTTACATCAGACAATATTCTAATTTTAACTTTCACATGGTCAAAGACACTATAAAGAAATTATATGCTGGGAAAAACATTTGCCATACATACACAAAGGGTTAACTTGAGCTACATTCAAAGGCCATCCATAAACTGATAACAAAACAAGCCAATGGAAACAATAGGGCAAAGGATATGAGGAAGTTGTGGACATTTGCTGTTTCCTTCTCCAGCTGTGTCTTTCTCCTGCCAAAAGCACCTAGATTTTCTTTGGGGGAACTGCCCCTCTCCCGTTCTCAGGCATGTGATTTGAGGAGCTTGACCACACCCGCAGCTGCAGGGGTCCAGAGTGCCAAGACTGGCAAACCTGAGTCACATGCCAAACCCTGAGCCAATCATTGAGCTTCGGAATGATTGGGTCGATTTTGGCATTTCCATGAGATATTACTGAGCAGTATGTATGTATGTATCTATGTATGTATGCATTCATTCATTCATTTTACTGAGCCGTTTTTAAAAATGAGATACTCTACTATGCTTGCACGAAAAGACGTGCATCATATATATTGTTGAATGAAACAGGCAAGTTTCTGGGTGTATAACAGGACCACATTTTTTTTTTTTCTAAATAAGAAAGAAGGCAAGAGCCTCTAATTAAATGTGACAGTATCTTTGCATGAGCATAGAGAAAAGTGTGTAATGCTGCACACCGAATTGTTAACACCGTGTGTTTGTGATTGGGCTCTTGTCTCATGTCCAAACCAATGCTTTAATTCTCTTTCGTGAGACTAGGGCTGAGACTCCACAAACTACACGTCAGCGTTGGGTGCTCTGCTTCACTCTGGTGACAGAACAGTAATAAGGGGTTCCAAAAGGCTGGAGGAGGAACTTCCTGTTTGCTTCCTAAGAGCTTCCTATTCCTTTCTCTTTTTTTTCCCCTAAAGTTTATTCATTTATTTTGAGAGAGAGGGGAGTGGAGAGCAAGCGTGAGTGGGGGAGGGGCAGAGAGAGAGGGAGAGAGAGAATTCCAAGCAGGCTCCCTGTTTGTAAGATCATGACCTGAGCTGAAATCAAGAGTTGGATGCTTAACTGACTGAGCCACCCAGGTGCCCCCTTCCTGTTCCCATCAGAGTATCCCCACTAATTTTTCACCCTGGCAGCAACACCTGGTTCCAGTTTCCAGTATTTTCCACATGCCCAGAATGAGCTTAGGAGTGCCCACTCCTCAGAGGTCTTGGGTACCAGCTCCACAAGCCCCTTCTCCAAGTTTCTGGGTTCAAATAACTTAGCCAGTTCCCTTTGTTCCCCAGACGTAGAGGTGGGAACCACCTCCTGTAGCTACTCTCTTACCTCAGTGGTCCCTTTATCCCTCAGTCCTCCACTACCTGTTCAGTCAATTATCAAGTTTGTTATTCCTGCTGTAACAGATCATTACAAACATAGGGGTTTAAAACAACATAAATGTATTATCTTACACACTTCTGGATGTCAGAGTCCAAAGTGGGTCTCATCGGGTTAAAATCAAAGGGTCAACAAAGCTTTATTCCTTCTGGAAGCCCTGGAGAAATCTACTTCTTTGTCTTTTCCACTCAAGAAACTGCCTGCATTCTTTGGTTCATGGCCCCTTCCTCCACCTTCGAAGCCAGCCATGTAGCACCTTCAAATCTTTCTCTGACTTTCCTGCCTCCTCTATCCCTTATAAGGACCCTGGGATTACATTGGACTCACACAGATGATCTACGATAATCTCCCATTCTCAAGACCATTAATGTAATCACATTGGCAAAGTCCCTTTCACCATGTCAAGTAACATGGTGACCAAGTTCTGGAGACTAGGAGATGGACATCTTTAGGGACTATTATTCTGTCTACTCTCCCAAACCCCTAGATCAGAATTTCGTAAACTTTTACTGTAAAAGACTAGACAGTAAATATTCTAAGCTATGCAGACCATATGGTGTCTGTCACAACTATTCACCTCTGCTATCATAGAATGAAAGCAGCCACAGATGGGGCAGCAAGGGATGAACTTGGCTGTGTTCCAGTAAGACTTTATTTACAAATATGAGCTGGGAAGGATTTGGCCTGTGGGCCTCAATGTGCCCAGTCCGTCCTAGATGAAACTTTTGTCTGTTAAAATACTGACGTATTTTCTGTTTTTCTGACTGATTCACTTTCATTACCTCAAGAGGGTGAAATTGAAGAGGGTAGTGAGGAGACTATTACATTTTCTGTATATATCTCTATACTGTTTGGCTTGTCATGATTATAATATATTACTTTTATGATTAAATACCAAATATCTGGGGTGCCTGGGTGGCTCAGTTGGTTAAGCGTCTGACTTCAGCTCAGGTCATGATCTCACAGTTCGAGTTCGAGCCCCGCGTCGGTCTCTGTGCTGGCAGCTGGAGGCCTGGAGCCCGCTTTGGATTCTGTGTCTCCCTCTCTCTCTGCCCCACCCCCCCTCACACTTTGTCTCTGTCTCTCTCAAAAATAAATAAACATTAAAAACAATAATAATAATTAAATAAAATACCAAATATCCAATAAACAAAAATGTATGGACTGTATGATCTTATCTATATATAAAAATGTTCTTTACAATACCCAAATATTGGAAATCAACTAAATGTCTAACCAATGTCTGCAGTGGTTGGATGAATGACATATTTACACACTGGCCAGTGCAGTGGTTCCCCATTTCACTCACACTAAAAATAAAAATCCGGGGCGCCTGGGTGGCGCAGTCGGTTAAGCGTCCGACTTCAGCCAGGTCACGATCTCGCGGTCCGTGAGTTCGAGCCCCGCGTCAGGCTCTTGGCTGATGGCTCGGAGCCTGGAGCCTGTTTCCGATTCTGTGTCTCCCTCTCTCTGCCCCTCCCCCGTTCATGCTCTGTCTCTCTCTGTCCCAAAAATAAATAAAAAACGTTGAAAAAAAAAATAATTATTAAAAAAATAAAAATCCTTACAATAGCCTATAAGGCCCTACGTTTATTTATCTATTACCTCTTTTTTTAAATGTCTATCTCCTCCTGCTAAAATGTAAGTTACACGAGGATGAGGATTTTTCTCATTTTTGTGAATTGATGTATCCTAAGAGCTCAGGACAATACCTCTCACATAGTAGTGCTCAATCATTACTTACTGAGTAAGTGAATAATGGAATACTTTGCAACCATTAAAAATGATTTTATAGAATTAACTTTCCACATTTAATCATGTGGAAAAATGTTCAAGATATATTAAGTGAAAAGAATCCCACGATAAGGTAATATATACCCTATAATTTAATTTTCAAAAGTTGTGTTTATACATGGAAAAATATGGACAGATACACTCTGATATACATATATATTTTTGGGGGGTATACTTTGGTATATTAAACAGTGGTTATCTCAGAGTATGAGATTTTGAGTAAGTTTTTATTTTAAAATTTAATTTTCTTTTATTTTTAAAGATAAAAATTAGAATATCTATCTTTGTGGGGCGCCTGGGTGGCTCAGTCGGTTAAGTGTCCGACTTCGGCTCAGGTCACAATCTTGTGGTTCATGAGTTTGAGCCCCGCATCGAGGTCTGTGCTGACAGCTCAGAGCCTGGAGCCTGCTTCCGATTCTGTGTCTCCCTCTCTCTCTGACCCTCCCCCATTCATGCTCTGTCTCTCTCTGTCTCAAAGATAAATAAACGTTAAAAAAAAAAAATTTAGAATATCTATCTTTGAGATATTCTTGAGGGGTTCCACTGCTTTTTCTCATGTGACTCTTCAGCTACAGAGAAATGATACAATTCCTAAGTTACTACATTCCTTCGTTCCAACAAACAATATAGTTCTCAGAAGAACCAACCAGCAGTCCTGATCTTAGTAAGAATTTCCCAAGAGCAAGCTAGCTATTCTTTAAGGTCTAAATGGCAGACCGCAGGGGTGCCTGGGTGGCCAGTCAGTTACACATCTGACTCTTGATTTCGGCTCCGGTGACATTGAGCCCTGGGATCCAGCCAGTAATCCAGCCCCGCACAGGGCTCAGCACAGAACACTGAGCGTGTTTGGGATTCTCTCTCTGTCTCACTCAAAATAAATAAATAAACTAAAGGGAAAAAAAAAGGAAAATAGCAAACCTTCTGTCAGTCTTCTGTCACTGCAAGAGAATGGCCTGTTGCCTCCTCTGAAAGCACTAGGCACTTTAGAGGCACTCATTATGAAAGAATTGTGCCCACCTACAACAGAAGCGCCTCCTGGACAGGAGTCCCATTTTAGGTTGAGAATTAGTCTAGGTTAGTAATAAGAGTAGTAGTTAGGAGTCATTAAGACCTACATGATCTTGGGCAAGTTTCTTGCCCCCTTGGACTCTCAGTATTCTCATCTGTAATTTGGGATAATAAGGTCCATGTGACATGACTGTAGAGGTGTGGTCATGAAGAACAAGGGCCTTGGAGGATGCGCCTGGGTGGCTCAGTTGGTTAAGCTTCCGATTTTGGCTCAGGTCATGATCTCACAGTTCTCGAGTTCAAGCCCCACGTGGGGCTCACTACATGGGTCTCTCTCCTCCTTCCTTTCCCTTTATATCTCTTACAGCACTTAGGACAGGTGCCTCACATGTACAAGCACTCTCCTCTCTCACCTCCATGCCCTTCCCTGTCATAAGGAGCACTGTTCACAGTGGCAAGCCAAACACTGGGTCTCTGATCCTTAGCCCTCTCCACCCCCGACAACATTCAGCTCTGTGACTCTGGGTCTCTGTGACTAGGGGGAGGGTATGCACGTGATTAAGGTGATGCTAATGGCCTCACCTTACCAGATTTGGCTGAACTGCTATGGGCTGTTCTGTGAAGGACTCCAGTTCTGCTGTCAACCTTTGAAAGGCTATTCAAATGCAAAAGACTCAGAAGGTAAGGATGCTTGGCCCTAAAATAAAATTGTTATAAAGCCTCCAAGGGTTGGAAAAAACCTGGCTGTGTAATCACCATAGCTGGGCTTTGTTTAAATAAGAGTGTTTGAGGAATGTGTTCAGGATTATTTAAACTCAGACCATGTAAACTCTAAAGAATTCAAAAAGTAAGGGTAAACACTTAAATGACTTTAAAGATTTGCAAGATAAGAGGTTATATAAGTTGTATAGTCATATATAATTTATGTAACCTCCTTCCTTCATCCTGAGGATCAAGTCATTCTATACAGCATGTCTGGGGGGAACAAATGTGGGGAGGGGAGATGGAATCCATGTGTAGGTATAGAATGAGATCATACATCCTGGGTTTTCTAGGGTCAGGCTCAATATAAAATATTGTATTGGGGGCACCTGGGTGGCTCAGTAGGTTAAGTGACTGACTCTTGATCTTGGCTCAGGTCATAATTTCAGTTTGTAGGATTGAGCCCCGCATCGGGCTCTGTGTTGACCATATGGAGACTCCTTGGGATTTTTCTCTCTCCCTTTCCCCTGCTCACACACACACACACTCTCTCTCACACACACAAAATAAATAAACATTTTTTATTATTAAAAAATCCTTTAAAAAATAGTCTGGCTTGGCAGACAGTGTGTTTTGGGTTTTTGTTTCTGAAAATACGGCCACCATTTTACTTCACTGGGATCATCTATTCCCATACCCTTATTTTGCAAAGAAGAAGGTGAGACACAGAGAGGGACTTACCAGTGCTAAGTACAATTCCTGGCATATAGGTACTAGCTAAATATTTGCCAACTGATGCAATTTGGGCCGATGGCTTGCTTAAAATTAGCGAGTTGTGGGGTTGGAACTCTTCCTCTGGCCTTCTCAGCTGGAGACCATCCAGCCTCCTGTGTGCGGGAACCAGGCCAATACTGACCATGGAAGAGAGAGTGTTAGCAGCCACAGATCCTTCAAGCAAGTGGCTTTGGGATTAAGTGAGCCCCTTCAACTTTGTTGGGACCTCTGGGCACCAGTTACACACTTCCCCAACACCTGTCTTACTGGCCGTACATGACGCCATTTTTATAGGCCCTTCTGGGAAAGTTGTCTTGGTCTAAGTCAGGTCTCCAACCTATCCCCCAACTGATTAGATGGAGGATCAGGTCCAAGTCAATTGTGGCCATCTTGATAAACTGGAAAGAACACTGACAGACAGGCAGTGGACCCACCAGAACTACCCTTAGGGGACAGATAGAAGATGTAGGGGATGCTGTGATGAGCCACCACACTCCCCTTCGGTACTGAGGCACTCATTTCTTCTGCTGCTGGCTTTATTGGCTGTTGGCAACCCACTGCTGAGTCCCTCTTCTAGAACTGCCCTCAGCCAAGTCGTACTCCTTTCCCAAGAGCAGCCAGCATCCAATACGTAGTGAGAATACAAAGGCCTGACCCCACCATCTCAATTTGGAGAAACTCTGAAAGGCCACCCCAGCTCCAGAATTCCCCAAGGGGTTGGCTGAAGCCTTTGTATTGACTACATCAAAGTCCAACTTCTCCCTCAGCCCTCACTCCTCACAGATGTTGATCCTGAGAGTTCTCCCCAATTAACTTCCTGCCTACCAATATCCACCTCAAGAGCCTTTTTGCTACAGAATCCATCCTAAGAGAGTGAGAAGCATGCCTACAGACCATGAGAGAAGACTGTGAACAAAAGCCATGAGGTAGCAGACACCACAGCCTTACAGAAACTTTTCGTAAGTCAGGTGCCATAATTAAAAAGAGAGAAGAAAAGTAGAGAGAGATCAAATCACTTTCTCAATGCATCCTTAAAATCAGCTGAAGTAACTTGAGTTGTCTCCCTTCCAACCAAAAAAGAATCTCTCAGGACCATACTCAGCTGAGCATCTGCCTTGCGTCCTTCTCGTCTTTCCACTTCCTGCCGTGATCCTGGGACCACATGACTGGAACACGCTGCCCACATTTGTCAGCCTCTCCCTTTGAGGAACTGGCCAATGTTCTCTAACCCCTAACTTGTGGCTGCAGTCTCGTTCTGAATCAACTGATGACCCAGAACAAAGGTGCTACTGCCCGTCTGATTCTGAGTACGGCATGTCCCTCTGGATGCTGCCTTGGACTGCTGCCGGCTCCTCTGGGGGCTAGTCTGACGGCAGGATCATTTTCTCTAGCTCTATCCCCTCTGGCTCTGGCTCTTCTTCTCCCTCCATTAACCCATGATGTTGAGGGTACAGCCAAGTACTTTCATGTTCTAAGGATCTCCATTACTTTTTGGCTTTAGTTTCCCCTCTAAGAAAGTGCAGACAGGGCTCCTTGCAATTTTAGGCTTTTTCCCCTCGTTTCTTGTTCTCTTGGTTTGCACGTTTCACTCTTCAGCAAGAGACGTCTTTAAGCTTTAAGAATTCATTAGGTCAGGGGCCCCTGGGTGGCTCAGTCGGTTAACGGTCTGACTTCAGCTCAGGTCATAGTCTCTTGGTTCGTGGGTTCGGGCCCCGAGTCGGGTTCTGTGCTTACAGCTCAGAGCCTGGAGCCCGCTTCGGATTCTGTGTCTCCCTTTCTCTCTGCCCTCCCCTGCTCATGATCTGTCTTTCTCTCTTTCTCTCTCAAAAATAAATAAGCATTAAAAATTTTTTTTTAAAGAATTCATTAGGCCAGAACTAAGGTTTGTGGAGAACATCTAACTAGTAGAATGAAGTTTTCACATTGAGGCTGAAATATGAGTTCAACTATTTCTTGTAATAATATACAAGGTGATGGATCATAAAAAGTTACTTTTCAAATGGGTTCATGTACTTATTTTCAGAAAAATGTTAGTATGTAAACTTTTAAACATACACAAATAAATCATGATGAACCCTCACATACCCATTATCCAGTCTAATCTATATAATTTTTTTTAACGTTTATTCATTTTTGAGAGACAGAGACAGAGTGTGAGCAGGGGAGGGGCAGAGAGAGAGGAAGACACAGAATCTGAAGCAGGCTCCAGGCTCTGAGCTGTCAGCACAGAGCCTGACGAGGGGCTTGAACCCACCAACTGTGAGATCATGACCTGAGCTGAAGTCGGACGCTTAACCGACCGAGCCACACAGGCGCCCCCAGCCTAAGTGATCTAAAACGTACATATTTATTTCTACTGTGCTCAGCTGAAATGAGTGCAATCCATAGATAATGAATCAACAAATTTACCTGCAGGTAACTGAAGGTCACCTTAAAATGACAACTACTGATCACATTGTTTGATTGACCTGAGTCATTGTGCTCCTTTAGACATGCATTCCCATGACTCCTACAGGGAATTGGCAGGCAAAAATGAATGTTTTTTTCTATAGATCTGTTTTTTAAAAATTTTTAAATGTTTGTTTATTTTTGAGAGAGAGAGTGAAACAGAGAGTGAGTGGGGGAAGGAGGGAGGGGCAAAGAGAGAGGGAGACACAGACTCCGAAGCAGGTTCTAGGCTCTGAACTGTCAGCACAGGGCCTAATGCGGGACTTGAATTCACAAACTGTGAGATCATGACCTGAGCCGAAGTCAGCTGCTTAACTGACTAAACCACACAGGCAGCCCTATAAACCTCTGGAATCGTTCCTTTCTACCTCCATCCTACTTTTTAAAAAATATTTCTTTTTTGGGGCGCCTGGGTGGCGCAGTCGGTTAAGCGTCCGACTTCAGCCAGGTCACGATCTCACGGTCCGTGAGTTCGAGCCCCGCGTCGGGCTCTGGGCTGATGGCTCGGAGCCTGGAGCCTGTTTCCGATTCTGTGTCTCCCTCTCTCTCTGTCCCTCCCCCGTTCATGCTCTGTCTCTCTCTGTCCCAAAAATAAAATAAACGTTGAAAAAAAAAAAAATTTAAAAAAAAATATTTCTTTTTTTAATGTTTATTTATCTTTGAGAGAGAGAGAGAGAGAGAGAGAGAGCAGGGGAGGGGCAGAGAGAGAGGGAGAGACAGAGAATCCCAAGCAGGCTCCTCACTGTCAGTAAAGAGCCCGATGGGGGCTCAAGCTCAGGAACCTTGAGATCATGGTTTCACCTGAGCTGAAACCAAGAGTTGGACGCTCAACCGACTGACCCACCCAGGCGCCCCTATCCTACTTTTATGGTTTTGGATCCTCACTAGTCTCTTGCCTGTGTAACTAGATTTTACATTTTCAGATTTTAATCTGTTGTCTGCCCCACACCCCACCCCGTATTTGCTTCTCTCCATCCCTCCCATTCAAGCAGACGGTGAACTCTGAACGATGAGACCTTGAGAAGGTCTGAAGCAGAACAGGAGGCAGAAGCAGGCAAAACTCTCTGGCTTTTGTTTTCCCCAAACCCAAGGAGCTTGAGGGAAAATTAGAGGGTTTGCAAAGGAGAGAAGGGAAGAAGGCTATTTGCAGGTGTAGATAGTGTTTAGAGGCAAAAATAGAATTTCTTGGTGGGGGGAGTCCCTGTCAAGGGGGAGCCTGGTTCTGCTTCCTGGAGGCAGCAAGTTCCCACAGAGGCATGGCTGCTGGCTACATCTGGGTTGGGTGACCATAAACAGACTCGCAAGAGATGCCCCCATCCCCAATGTGGCACAAAGGTTACGGAGAGCGGCTGGGCCCGGAGGGAGGAGAGCCAGTGGTTTTCTCAGTGGTACCAAACGTCTGATGAAGAGCACATTGCTGTCCACCCCCATCTTGACACTGGGTGAGACTCTGGGGCTGTGTGGCACCACCCCTGCTGGTGAGGTGGGGAAGATCTCAGGTCAAGTCTCCGGGGGATTGTCTTGGAGTCACTTTCGTAACTTGTCTAAGTTCATACACCTGCTAACACGTGGCACAACTGGTTTGGACAGCTCGGAGCCTGGAGCCCGCTTCGGATTCTGTGTCTCCTCTCTCTGCCCCTCCCCTGCTCGCACTCTGTCTCTCTGTCTCTCAAAAATAAAAAACAAAGAAAGAAAGAAAGAAAGAAAGAAAGAAAGAAAGAAAGAAAAGGAAAAAGAAAGAAAGAAATTGGAGATGAAATAAACTGTACTATACGGGGGGCACCCGGGTGGCTGAGTCAGTTAAGCATCTGACTTCAGCTTGGGTCATGATCTCAGGGTTGGTGAGTTCAAGCCCCACATCGGGCTCAGCACTGTCAGCGCAGAGCCTGCTTCAGATGCTCTGTCTCCCCCTTTCTCTGCCCCTCCCTGGCTCCCTTCCAGCTCCCCCTCTCTCTCCCTCTCTCTGCCTCTTTCTCTCTCAAAAATAAATAAATAAACATTAAAAAAAACCCTGTACTATACAAACGTCTGGTTTAGGGATAATATTGGGAAGAACACTAACAAAGGGCACTTTCATATGTAATAATCCAGCCCTGAGGCCCTACTGGGACCTCAAGGACAGTTCTGCTCCTGAAGGCTGAGCTCGCTGGTGTCTCAGCCTGGGCACAGCCTGTTCCCTTCTCCTGAAACATCTTGCCCAACTCTTCCCCCCACCTCCCCACCTTCCATTTGCAAACTCCTATCGATCTTCTGGTCTCAAAGTAAGATGTCACCTCCTCTGGAGACTCTTTCTGGAACACACCTCACCCAAACATTTGGGTGACACATTCCTTCTCTGGACAATCTCAACAAGCGTGCTCTGGCCCTTTAGTGCTAAAGTGCAACCCCCCCCCCCCCCCCCATTTACCAACCCATCAGCCTACTCCTCCTTCCCTACAGCCCCTACCTCTAACTAAGCTAGCAAGCTCCTGGAGAGTAGGGGCTGTGTCTTGCTTATCGTTGTATTTCTAAGGTCTAGAACAGGGCCTCACACACAATAGATACTCAGTATTTGAATATCTGTTAAATAAAGCGAGGTACAAATATGCCCTCTGAGTCATCAAAGACAGATTCATTTACGGCCCCGAGAATTTCAGTGCCAAGCATGTCTTATTATAATTGAATTTCTTGAAAATTGGCAATCCAAATACAGCTCGAATATAACATAGCTGGTCACCACCCACCCACAAGCAGATCGTCATTCCTCCTTGAAGGGCTCGATAATTCTTTGGCTTGTCTCATTGCCCCTAAGTAAATTCTTGAAAAACATTAGCTGAGTAATTGGTAAACATAATACATCTCTCCCTGACTACTGTGGGGACAGAATTAACTGCGTAAATTCCTATTGTTTACCATGACTCAGAGCTGAGGGGTGTTGTATGTTTCATAAATTATAGGAGCTGGAACAGGTCTTTTCCTCCTAAAAACATACCAGAACCCAGTATATATGTGAGGCCGGATGCAGCAACTTCAAGACGGCTGTGAGAATCTAGAGCCTGGATTCTAGACAGCCCTGCCTTCAGTTGTTTACAGTCTAATACCAGAAGATAAGGAGCAGCACACCATTCCCAAACTTAACCGGGGCTTCTGCTCAAGTTCACAGATTTGTATTCTGCTCTCCTTGTACCTCAAGCTGGTTAATGAGAAGTTAATGAACTAAGGCGTCAGCCAAGCCCTAAACGAACAACTGTCCTAAACATTGACTAGACTGATCAGCCACAGACATTTCACAATGAATGATGGGGGGAAAATCAGTCTTACTCACAGCAAACCGTGCTAGATTAAAATGTCTCCCACAATACCATGACAAGCAGTTGGGCCATTAAAATTACAAATGGCCACTTAAGCTAATGTATTTTGTTTGCCTGATGCCCTCTGGAGCTGTACATCTCTCTGCCAGAGATGACACAGATATGTGATTATCTCAGTGTTTATCTTAGACTGGAGTAAGAACAATGAGGTCTCCTATAAAGTTTTGGATGGCTGGTCTTAGGACACAGCTGTCATTTTTCACAGCACCCAGTGGACTCTGGGTACAAATGATGTATTTCCTCATAAGGAGGTGTAGACATTTTTTTTTTCCTGTCTGGCTTTCATATCTCCCGCAGCCTTATGTTATAGGAGATGAGACTTTGACTGATGGGTCCAGACCTGGAGATTGGAGCACGCTGAGCCAATAAGTTTCTTCCCTGGGAATCTACAATCCAGGCTAAGAGATTCCATTTTCAGTGTGACTGGTTTACAGACAGCACGTATAAATGCAGAAGTGGGAGGGGTGATTTCTGCCACATTTATTTGGTCTGCGGAACAAATAAAGCCAGAATGCAGTTAGAAAAAATTACCAGTTTGAAAGAGGACTTCAGCTGCCTCCATTTAGACCGCGAACATCCTACTTGGGTTCTTCTTTCCAGCTTGTCTCTGGGCTCAGGTGAAAGACCCTGAGAATGTAAAGGTCCCCTGATGGGAACAGAAACTACCCCCTCCACAGACAAGGGCTGCGCTGAGCCAACAAAACCCCACCCACGACTGACTCCAAGACAATGATGGATTTGACCACATTTTCCTTACCTAAACCTGGAAATATTTTTGGCGCTTTGGAGATAGTCCTTGAGACGCTAGTCCACTAGTCCACCGTCTTCTCAGTGTTGGCCTCACTGAAATAAATATATTTCTTGTTTCCAACATCTCCACTCATTTCTCTGCCTTTGGATTTTGTCAGCGGCCAGGGGCCGGACCCGGTCTGTTTGGGACCCCTGGAGCGAGGTGCTCCTGCACCCCTGTGTGCTGGCTACGAATTTTTTCTACTACCAATCTGCTTTAATCTAGTAGTCAAAGGATGCATAACTAATACAGTGGCCGCGTTGTGGCAAATATAAACTGCAATAGGAATTTGGAAAGAGGAGGCATTATTAACACCACTGGTCAGCACTAGAACCCAGGTGCAGCGGGGCCTACAGGCGTGTCGTTCAACGATTCTCCCACCTCACTGCTACATTGAACCCTTACACTTCTTTGATTTTGTCCAGAGGATACCACGGTCTAGGATGTTGTCAAGAAATACTTGTGGGATGAATTAAGATCGGTGATATGCTGGTACATGTTTAACTATTGGCCTTGTTGGGGGGGGGGGGGTCGAGGCACAGGGAGGCGAGCCCTGATTTGAAGCCTTTGCCAGTTTCCAAGGTGTAGATACTCTATCCATGGCCAATTTCAAGCTATCACTGTGAAGTCGGCAAATGCACAGTTAGAAAAAGACGCACAGTAATACACCGTCCTACAGTATTTCTACCATATACACATGACAGGTGTAAATCACCTCCAGAGCATGGATGATAGCAGCATGCAGTCGAAGTATTAGGAAATGGTGAGTACTGAATGAATATTTATTAGTCTTGTTTTCATGTAATTTATTTAATATATTCAAATGCTAACGTGAATAATGGCCGTGTTTAATAACTGGCAAAGCTCCTGTAAATTTGGTTATCTGCTTTTGCAAACTGGCACCAGTTGGTTTCAGCACACTACTAATTGGGATGAATGTTTGTCGGTCCAATTCAAAAACAGGTTTATTATCCGATTAATACGATAGCTAATACAGAGTAACCTCACCTAAACCCCCAATGCTAGGGCCTGGCACGTGCATTCTTGTGTTGTTGTTCTTCCTAACTCAGAACCTTCTCATTTCCCGTGGAAGCGGTTCTAAATCTTTACCCACCCTTCTTCCGGAGGAAGCAATGCCCCACCCTCTCCAAGGCTCCCCACCCCCACCCCACGCTCCTGCTCTCCCACACCTCCTCTGGGACATCAGGCCACTAATTGCAGTCAGCACATCCCAAACCAAACTCATTAGTTTCTGCCTGAACTTGCTCTTCCTCCCCCTTCTCCACCTATTTTACACCCTAACCACAAAGAACGATTTGTCCCTATCTCATTTAACGCCACCCCAATTCATTCTGCCTACCAAGCTGCAACTCAGTACAGCGGTGGTTCTCCACCTTGGCCGTATTCTCCTGTGCCCAGGCACTAGGGCCACAGTTCTAGACTTCGCTAGTCTGAGGTGTGGCCTGAGCACCGAGGGAGGAGGGGGGCTTACAAGATCCCCGCATGATTCTGATGTGCAGCCAAGTGCAAACCACGGCACTGTAGTCCCATCCTTACCCGATCTCTCAGCATGTATTTATTTATTTATTTTGACTGGCTGCCAAAGACCAGTCAATTCTGCCTTCAAAATGTTTCCTAAACCTATTGCACATCTCCACTTCTACTGTCCTTGCTCCGTCACCACCTCACATGGATTACCACCGCGGCATCTTGACCTCTCCTCCCACAATCTCTGTTTTAGTACATCCGCTTGCAATCACCCGAGTGATTTTTCCAAACGGCAGGTCTGGTCGTGTCTCAACACCCACTGAAAAGCCATTAGAGTGACAAGCATTTGCACCACAATATCTGGATGCCAGAAATGTAGCATCTCATTCTCTTTCTGAATCAAATTAAAGTCACTCTGAGCATCCGTTTTCCAGGGGAGCGGCTTATTATTGAGAGTTTTCTTTCCTAGAATTGGACAAGACTCCCAGGAGTCTTAAAGGGCCAGGGAGTGTGGGGAAAACCCTTCTAGCTCCATTTTTGTCACTGCTGGGATGTCCTTTGTCCATCGTGTGAGGTACAGTTCCATTCCTTTCCATTCAAGCAGGTCACAAAGGTCTTTCCTCTAGACTTCCACGCCATAGGGTCTGGGGTCTGGCTTCCCTGGACATAGCAAACAGCCATTCGCAATCTGGGGCACTGAGTGCCCCTGGGTGCCTAGGGGTTGAACCACCCATGGGCCTCCTACCTCTGAACACTTAGTCCCTTCCCTGTCTTGGGGAAACGGACTACCTCCTCAACCCTGGAAGTCTTCCTTCTCCCAAAGGAACCTGTTTCAGAGTTCAACACAAAATCCTGCCGGCTGCAGGGCACCTGGCTCGACAGCCTGGAGCATTTCATCTGGCATAGAGGAGAATCCTGGCCCTGGCCTGGTCTGAGCAGGTCACCTCCCTGGGCTGGGTCTCCCTTTTCCTCAGTGCCTGCAGGTAGCTATGACTCTCCCTGTTCTAGCCTTTTGTTTTAGACTTGGTCTTGTCTACACGTTCCTCCTTTCCTTAACCCCGTGGAGTTACACAACATAGAAGGAAGGAGTGGTGTGGTCAATGATTAAACAACCTTATTGTTAGGTGGCCAGGTGCTTGCAGAATGCAGCATCAAGGCAAAAAGAACTCCTAGGAGCTGAGTTTGGGACTGGTCCCTCAGCATCCTTCTTGGCCTCTTCTAGCTGTCTCTCCGGGTATGCAGGGAACATAATGAGCTGCCTGTAGTTCCCCAGCCATAACCCTTCTGTGGCCTCCATAACCTTGCTCATGCTGATCTCTCTGGCTTTAACACCTCCCCCCCGTTAACGTTCACTTACATGTCACCTCTCTAAAAACAACTTCCCAAATCATCTCTCAAACATTTGATCCATGCCTTCATTTTAGACCTTATCATGTTACTATTTTTAATATTCTACATGGTATTAAAATTTTTTTTGATGTTTATTTATTTTTGGGAGAGAGAGAGAGAGAGAGAGAGAGAGCCAGAGAGTGAGCAGGGAGGGGCAGAGAGAGAGAGACACACACACAGAATCCGAAGCAGGCTCCAGGCTCAGCTGGCAGCACAGAGCCTGGTGCAGGGCTTGAACTCACCAACTGGGAGATCATGACCTGAGCTGAGACTGGATGCTTAACCCACTGAGCCACGCAGGCCCCCCTATGTGGTATTTAAAAAAAAAAAAATGTTTATTTATTTTTGAGAGAGAGAGAGAGAGCTTGAGAGGGAGAAGGGCAGAAAGAAAGAGGGACAGGGGCTTCAAACAGGCTCTGCACTGACAGCAGTGAGCCCAATGAGGAGCTCAAACTCACGAACCGTGAGTCCGATGGTCAACTGACTGAGCCACCCAGGCACCCCTGTACGTGGCATTTTACACACACCCTCAGCTGCATACTCACATGCACACATTATACTGGTGAATTTCTTACAGATAGGAATTGGAGAGTTTTGAGGGGCTGGTTTCAAGCTTTGTTTTTGTTTTTAAGTAGGCTCTATGCTCAGCCTGGAGCTTAAACTCACGACCCTTGGATCAAGTCACATGCTCTAGTCACTGAGCCAGCCAGCGCCTCTAGGGTTTTTCTTTTTAATCTTCGTGTCTTCATCACCTTTCACAAGTCAGGCACATGTTGGCTGGATTTCTAGAAAGTTAGAGCCAAAAGGGACAATTGAGATCATCTCATCCAGCGGTTTTCCAACTCTGCTTTAGTTATACGATCCCTTTATTTCAAACAAAATCTTACACAGAAGACCCAATATTTAAATAGGTGAGAGCAGAGAGGCTGTAGTTAAAGCAGAGGAGACGCGGTGCTGAGAGAGGTCCACAGACCCGCCTGCACAAGTCAAAATCAAAAACCACAGATTTTGCCCAATGCCTTCATTTTGCCGATGAGGCAACCATGGCCAGATTTCTATTTTGCATAAATCTACTCCAATCCCACATCTTTGGAACGTTGTTGCTTTATTCTAGTCTAGAATCATCACCATCATCTTCTAGAATCATCACAGGCTCACAAGAGGCATCAATGACCCATTTTTAAAGCCTTTCTGGAATAAATGATTTCCTTTGCCATGTATTATATATCCTATTAACCAATTCTTCAAGGAAGGTGTTTACAGGCAAGTTATTACTGTGTCAGGATTGCAGAAACATGTATTCCAATTATACTGTGGGGTTTTTTTATTGCTTAAAAATTTTTTTGCCCTATAATATTGTGTGGGTGTTTGTGAAATTAAACTGCTTGTGTCGGTGCCGCAGAGCTCTGCCAACGGGCCTCAAGACTCTTCCATGCTGAAGATCCTCAGGAAGTATCTGTAGTCTCTTGTTATAAGGTCCAATTTGGCTTTTGTTGTTTTTAAACAATCCAGGAAGCTGACCAAAGCACTCCCTTCCTTTAAAAGCCACAGTGCATTGAGATGCAACTCTCTTTGAGGTTGGAGGTATTTGCTTATACTTACCAGGCCTTGGGTTTTTTTTTTTTTTTTTTTTTTGTTTTGTTTTTTTTACATATTTTTAAAGTTTTATTTATTTAAGTAATCTTTACACCCAATGTGGGACTTGAACTCACGACCTTGAGATCAAGAGTCACACGCTCTTCTGACAGAGCCAGCCAGGTGCCCCAGGCCTTGGGTACTTTTAAATGAGAAGGCAAGCCATTGGAAATTCTCAAGGTCAGCTCACAATTGACTGGAGGGCTCCATGCATATTGTGAATTCCCGCAGAGAGGGCGTTGTCAATTCTATCACACTCACTGCCCTTCTAGTCTGACCCCTCCTCTCCTTTTCCACCATCACCATTGTGGGTCAGGCCTCACCATTTCTAGAGGTTGCTTCCTGACAAATTTCACTGCCTTCAGTTTCAATTCCCCTGACCCACCTTTCCAGCTGCAGTTAGAGAGGGCCTTTGCAAATGCATCTGTGTTCCATGGAAGGGGTGATGACCAAAAGGGACTTCTGGGATGCCGATCTTGCTCTGTTTCTTGATTTAGGTTCTTGGTTACATGGATGTGCTCACTTTGTGAAAATTCATCAAGATAGGTATTTATCATTTGTGTGTTTTTCTGTCTTTGTGCATCACTCTACCATAGCTGGTTTAATTGTCCTGTTAGAAAATAATAATAATAATTGTCCTGTTAGATTGTGACCTAGGGACAGGATTCCTTCATTATCTTTGTATTCCAGTATCTATTTTTTTTAATGTTTATTTATTTTGAGAGAGAGAGAGAGAGAGAGAGCGAGCATGTATGAGCAGGGGTAGGGCAGTGAGAGAGACAGGGAGAAATAGAATCCCAAGCAGGCTCCACACTACCAGCACAGAGCAGGACTCGGAGCTTGAGCCTATGAACAATGAGATCATGACCTGAGCCAAAATCAAGAGTCTGATGCTTAACCGACTGAGCCACCTAGGTGTCCCTGTATTCCCGAATCTAGAACACAGTGGCCATTCTAAAAATTCTAGTTGAACGGTTTATAGGAATAAATGATTAAATAAATGAATGAACAGAATTGAAGTCTCAGGTTACAGGGAGTGAGGGATCTTTGGGCTGAATGATTAGATATAGAAGAATGGAATTATTAAATTTTGCCGGGGCATGGGGGTGGAGAGTGGAGTAGGGAGCACACCCTTGTTCTGGAGGGAGGAAGGTTGTTTAGAAGCACTGGATTCCAGGGGCACCTGGAAGGCTCAGTCAGTTAAGTGTCTGACTTCGGCTCAGGTCATAATCTCACGGTACATGGGTTTGAGCCCTGCGATGGGCTCTGTGCTGACAGCTGGGATCCTGGAGCCTGCTTCGGATTCTGGGTCTCCCTCTCTCTCTGCCCCTCCCCCACTCACCCTCTGTCTGTCTGTCTGTCTGTCTCTCTCTCTCAAAAATAAACATTAAAAAAAGAAGAAGAAGAAGCATTGAGTTCTGACAGGAGGAAGGCCTGAAAGAAGCCAGGGGCTCTGGGAGCACCTGCCAGCACAAGGCACACTGGAGTCGCCATACCTGCCCCATGTCCAGTCCGGCCCCTCTTCTTGACTTTCTCTTTTGCCTCTTGGGACTAACATCCTCCCACTCACAAAAGCACCCACACTCTTCCTTTTCTCTCTCTCTCTCTCCTTTTTTTTTTTTTTTTTTTGTCCCCCTCCACATTCCATTGGCCACCAAAGTAAATGCTTCTCAAATCAATTCTTCTTCCACTCCCCTTACTGGTCCCTTTCTTAAGACTCCTGTGGTTTCTTAGTCTGATAGCTCCCAACTGCTCTCCCAATTAAGACTCTTTGTGAAATGGAGCCAATAATGGATATGGACTGATTTTTTTTATTTTAATTTTTTAATTTTTTTTAATGTTTACTTTTGAGAGAGAGAGAGAGAGAGAGAGAGCACACGCGAGCATGCACACACAAGCAGAGGGGAGGGGCAGAGAGAGGGGGACAGAGAATCTGAAGCAGGCTCTGTGCTTACAGCAGTGAGCCCTGATGTGGGGCTTGAACTCATGAACCGTGAGATCATGATCTGAGCTGAACTCGGACACTCAACCGACTGAGCCACCCAGGCGCCCCTGTTTAATTTTTATTTTTAAGTAATCTGTACACCCAACACGGGGCTCAAACTCACAACCCCAAGATCAAGAGTGGCACGCTCTACCGACTGAGCCCTCCAGGCGCCCCTAGGACTCTCTTGGTCCTCAGACGTGGCCTGCCAACATCACTATCTACTTCTGTATTCAGTATGTTATGATATGTTGTTTTGGTCAAAGTACATGTAGAAAACCCAGCCTCACACAGATATATGGTTGGACAAAAGAGGAGTTTGTTTTTTTTTCAGTACGTAAACTCTATGTCCAACGTGGGGCTTGACGTCGTGACTCCGAGATCAAGAATCGATGGCCACCAACGGGGCCACGGCCAGGTGTCCCAGGAGGAGTATTTTAATAGCCTTTTCCGATAATTGTGGATGTTCCTCTTGCTACCGCTGTAAAACTCATTAGTGACAGTTTCTTAAAGGTTAGTTGCAAATTTGACTATGGAACCGCATTGGTGAACTTTTCCCACTCTGTTTATGTTAAAATCCATGTGCTTTGAACGGATCGTTTTACTCATGTATGGTTATTGTAACATTATGCTTTGGTCCTTTGGAAAATAGTGGCTCACGGAGTTATACACACCTTCCAGATGTGGACATCGTTCATTACAGAATATCAAAAAGTCCCATTTATTAATATCGCTGTAGCCTGGGCGCAGGGGTCCCAAACAGCAGGACCGGCTGCTCGACAAAATCCAGAGGCCAAGAGATGTGTGGTGGCCGAACAGGAATGGAATTTACTTCAGCGAGGCCAACACCCAGAAGACAGGGGGCTAGCCGCTCCAAGCCTGTTTCCAAAGTTCCGAAAACACTTCCAGGTTTATAGCAGGAAAATGTGGGGCTAAGGTGGGTGTGTACTTGCGGGAGAGCAGTGAAGGTCAAATCCATAGTCCTCTTGGAGTCCATTATGGGCGGGCTCTTGCTGGCTCAGGGTGGTCTTTGTTTTTCGAGGTGGGAGTTTCTGTTTCCGTCAGGGGATGCTTTGCCTGTGAGGGCTTCAGCCTGAGCCCAGAGACAATCCGTAAAGAAGAACCCATCCAAAAAGTCCAAGGTCCAAATGGAGGCAGCAAAGTCCTTTTTCTTCATCACCAAACTCATCAGAAAGTCTTTAAGTACGGGAAAGCTGCCAAGTTCCCAATGGCAAATAGAAGTTTTCCAAAGTCCTGGTTTTCAGTTAAAAATTTGAATTTTATCACTGGCAAAAATTACTATCAGTTGTTTTCCTTAAAGCGAATGGCTCACTTCGTTTATATTTAAGAGAATATCTGCCAGATATTCAAGTCTGAATCACCACGCTTTGTGAGTCTTGAGTTCTTTCAAGTAAAAACGGCGTTTCAGGAAATGGGGATTTCACTTTGCAACGCAAAACAATTTCAGAAAAGCTTCCCAAGATAACCATCGCTATTCCTCAGCTATTCCTCAGTAGAAGTGCATCACTTATAGTTTCCATTTCATCCTACAGGATAGTTTAAAAAGACGTGTACTGAAGAGTCAAAATCTAATAAAATGGATACTTTTATGGCTTCATTAGGGACATTCTTTTTTTTTTAAATTTTTTAATGTTTATTAATTTTTGAGAGAGAGAGAGAGAGAGTGCAAGGAGGGGAGAGACAGAGAGAGAGAGGGAGACATAGAATCTGAAGCAGGCTCCAGGCTCGGAGCTGTCAGCACAGAGCCCAGCTCGGGCCTTGAACCCACAAACCTGATCTGAAGTCGGAGACAACTGGCTGAGCCACCCAGGCACCCCTCATTAGGGACATTCTTAAGGGAATCTGGCTTTTTTTCTGAGTACATAATGGTACCACAGCTGGACCAGAGGAAAGAGATTGAGAAAAAAATAAGATACGTCATAACTCAAAGGGTTATGGCCTAGAGGGAGAATTTAGGGAGCCACAAAGGAGGCATGAGGACAGAGGAGGAAGAGACTACAGAAGACCCCCTAGGGTTGGCTGATTTCAAAACTAAGGATTTGATACATCTTTGATGTACCCGGCGTATTTGACTCTGGAGGTGATCCTTTAGTTTTTTTAGTAAGCTTTTAATTTCTTTTTTTGGAAAGGTTTACGTGTCTTTTTTTTTAATGTTTATTTATTTTTGAGACAGAGAGAGAGAGAGAGCAGGGGAGGGGCAGAGAGAGAGGAAGACACAGAATCCGAGGCACAGAAGTCGGACGCTTCACAGATTGAGCCACTCAGGTGCCCCGGTAAGCTTTTAATTTCAAAACTGTTTTAGGTGCACAGAAATTGAGAGTTCCCATATACTGCAAATCCAGTTTAACATTTGACATTACTATAAAATACTTGTTACAAATAATGAACCAATATTGATACATTATTATTGTTATATTTTTTTTAACGTTTATTTATTTTTGAGACAGAGGGAGACAGAGAATGAACAGGGGAGGGTCAGAGAGAGGGAGACACAGAATCCGAAACAGGCTCCAGGCTCTGAGCTGTCAGCCCAGAGCCCGACACGGGGCTTGAACTCACGGACCGCGAGATCATGACCTGAGCCGAAGTCGGCCGCTTAACCGACTGAGCCACCCAGGCGCCCCTGATACATTATTATTAAAGTCTCTTCTTTACTTGGATTTCCTTAGTTCTTACCTACCAACTTGTTGCTGTTCTTGTTCCAAGATCCCATCCAGGGGACCACTTTAGATTAAGTTGTCACCTCTCCTTAGGCTCCTCTGGGCTGTGACCCTTCTGATCATTTTTTAAAGATTTTTTTTTAAGTATATTTATTTATTTTGAGAGAGACAGGGAGCAAGCAGGGTAGGAGCAGAGAGAGAGGGAGACAGAGGATCTGAAGCTGTCAGCACAGAGCCTGACGGGAGGCTCAAACTCCCCAACCATGAGATCACGACCTGAGCCAAAGTCAAGACACTTAACTGACTGAGCCACCCAGGCACCCTTGATCATTTTAACACTCTCCTCCTCTATATGACAAAAATCTTTTCAGTAATAGTAATCAAGTAAAGCAAATAATATTAGTGGCCAGAAAAAAAAGCAGTCAGTAAAAGCTTTCCTTTATTGAATTTCATACAGACACTCATATCAGGGAAAAATAAATAAATATCACAACACAAAAAAGGAAAAAAACTAACAAGCAATGCTTCTTTTTTAAAAAATATTTTATTTTTTTATTTTTTAGAGAGACAGAATGCGAGTGGGGGAGGGGCAGACAGAGAGGGAGACAGCAGAATCCAAAGCAGGCTCCAGGCTCTGAGCTGTCAGCACAGAGCCTGATGCGGGGCTCAAACTCTTGAACCGTGAGATCATGACCTGAGCCAAAGTTGGACGCTTAACCGACTGAGCCACCCAGGTACCCCAAGCAATGATTCTTAATTACATTAATGTGTCATTTTAAAAAATTTGTTTAAAATGTTTATTTATTTTTGAGAGAAAGAGACAGACAGACAGACAGACAGAGTGTGAGCGGGTAAGGGGTAGAAAGAGAGGGAGATCCAGAATCCAAAGCAGGCTCCAGGCTCTGAGCTGTCAGCACAGAGCCCAATGCCGGGCTTGACCCCACGAATCATGAGATCGTGACCTGAGCCGAAGTCACACGTTTAACTGACTGAGCCACCCGGGTGCCCCCAAGAATCTCTGATTTTCAAGAGAATCCATGAATTCTGGGTTTTATGGATATTTTATGATATTTAAACATTGGCAATTTCAACATCACATAGGACAAATTGGAAGGGTCTAAGGTTGGCTTTGGCCAGCAGGCAGCCAGTGTGAAGCCTCTGCTTTCATGTGACCATGGAAGTAATGGCCCTTGGCCTTGAGAAAAAGGCCCTCACACTGGGCTTCTAGGACTACCCTTTCTGCTGGAGCTTCTTCAGGCTACAGATTCAAGGAAGGGGAAGAAAGGCAACATTTAGAGATGCATCCTGCAACACACACCCACTATCTCCTTCAATTCCTATAGCAGCCTTGTGAGGTAGATGCCATCATCATCCCCATCTTGACAGAAACAGAAGCTCCGAGGGTATTACACAACTCCCTAAAATTCCACTTTGCTACTAAGTTACAGAACTAGGACTTGAACTGAGGGCTACCTGATTAGCCTATTAATTCATAAAGAGAAGGAAGAAACAGTGCCTTATTCCTCTCTGGATCCTTCCAAACACAGGCCTGGGCATGTAGTCAGGGCTCAGTAAACACTGTCGATTGATGATACATTGACTGACTTGAGTAAAGACATGCTTATGGCCGTATCTTTTCAACACTTAAACATGAATTTGAAATTCAGTTGGTCTATGCCAGAGAGACAAAGTCCTCCACCAAATAAGAAAAACACACACATGTTCAAATAAATTGACGATCGGCATTGAGTCATTATCTGAATGGGCATCTAAGAGAGAGTAAATATACAAATGAAGAGAGTTGTGATTACCTACCAGCTTTTCATAAGCTCTTCCCAGTCTCTCTGCTTCTCATCCCCCCAGAAAAGAACATTTTCATGGTTTAAAAAAAAAAAAAGTCTTTAATTGTTCTTCCACGAGCACATCCTGAACAGGTTTCCATACACTATAAACCTTCCGTTAACGTGAGTGGCTGGCGCTGATGACAATTATATCTCAACTATGCACAATGATTCATAGCTCTGTGTCAGTATTTCACAATCTGGAGCTCAAGTTACACGCTTAATCCAATGAAAAACCATGAGAGGCATTTATAGCCAAACTATTCGTTGAAAGATTCCCCACCTATAGAAACATACAGAATAGCTCCAGGGAAGAGTATCGTCGTTTTCCTAGAATTTTGGCAAGAAACTGTTAAGGAGTCCCGATAAAGGAAGAACATTTCCTCCTCTTGATGGCACCCGGCCAGCTTCTGACAAGCCTGGTGCCAGCTTCCCAGAGCTACAAATGGCTTGGGGTGATTTTATCTGGACTCGATTATCCTAACTCACAACCTATAGAAGTAGGAGAAGAAGAAACACAACGGTGAGATGTGAAGCAATAGCAATGAGCCATGACCAATTTAGAGATGAAGTTCAAAGTAGAAAACTGAGCCACAGGCTTCATCTAAATTCAAACTGTAGGGATGCTGGTGGGGACATGAAGAAGCGGGAACCCTCTTGTGCTGCTGGTGGGAATACAAACTGGTACAGCCTCTCTGGAAAACAGGGTGGAGGTTCCTCAAAAAATTAAAAATAGATCTACCCTGTGACCCAGCAATAGCACTGCTAGGAATTGACCCAAGGGACACAGGAGTGCTGATGCATGGGGGCACTTGTACCCCAATGTTTATAGCAGCACTCTCAACAATAGCCAAATTATGGAAAGAGCCTACATGTCCATCAACGGATGAATGGATAAAGAAGTTGTGGTTTATATACACAACGGAATACTACTTGGCAATGAGAAAGAATGAAATCATGCCATTTGCAGCAACGTGGATGGAACTGGAAGGTATTATGTTGAGTGAAATAAGTCAGTCAGAGGACAGATATCATATGTTTTCACTCATATACGGATCTTGAGAAACTTAACAAGATCATGGGGGGAAAGTAGTTACAAACAGAGAGGGAGGGAGGCAAACCATAAGAGACTCTTAAATACAGAGAACAAACTGAGGGGGGATTGGAGGTGGGGGAGAGGGGAAAATGGGTGATGGGCACTGAGGAGGACACTTGTTGGGAAGAGCACTGGGTGCTGTATGTAAGCCAATTTGACAATGAATCATATTCATAAAAAAAAAAAAGTTTTGCTTTCAAAGAGTGAGAAGAAAGGGAAGAAACAATTCCCATTTTTTCCTGGCTCAGAGTATCTAGTGTTAAAGTCAAATTTTAATCTTGTAGATAATGAAAAAAATTACAGTATCAGTTTTTCCCTCATATCTTAAGAAAATATGTTGTAAAAACTGAAAACATGTCAAACTGTAGGTACTAAGGTAGACAAGCCTCAAAGAAAGTAGTGGCTTTAGAGAAATACAAGGAAAAAGCCTAAAATATTCCTTTGACTCCAAGTGGGGCCAGAGAGGCAGAGATTATTTTTCCTCCCTCTTGAGAGGGCTTGAAATGGAAGTCATGGACAATAAAAATGATTTCTATAGAATTCGTTGTACTAAAATATCATTTGTAGTAATATCACACAAATATTAAAATACAAGAGAGTGACCATAACTTATTCATGCATTCATTTACAAAGTATGTTTAGACACCCACGGTCCCATATTTCTGCCCTCAAATCACTCACAGACCTGGGAGGGGCTCAGTCACAAAGACAAATAGTTACAAGACAAACTGATAAGTTACAGAACAAGAGGATGGGGAGCACTGGTGATAGAGCAGCCTGACTCCTCCTTTAGGGTTGGAAAGCTGGGTGAGGACCTGAGAATCCGGGGCTGGGGCAGGGAGTTTCCTGTCATAGGTATAGTTGGGCCACCAGACCGACCATCATACACAGTTTGAACCAAGGCCAGGATCCACGCACAGAGCCAAAGCCCAGAGCCAGAAAGTCATAGGGTGGACAAGACAAAAATAGGCTGGACAGGACAAAGGGCTCAGAGGCAACTCTCACTGTTGGAGCACAGAGCCCCAGGTCTGGGAAGCCAGAGATGGCCCACCAGGAGCCCCCAGAATGGAGCTGCACACTCAGTCTGCTTCTTTTTTTTTTAAGTTTACTTATTTATTTTGAGACGGGAGGTGGGAAAGGAGCAGAGAGAGAGGGAGAATCCCAAGTAGGTGCCACACTGTCAGTGTGGAGCCTGTTGCAAGACTCGAACTCGTGAACTGTGAAATCATGACCTGAGGCGAGGTTGGACACTTAACCAATTGAGCCACCCAGGCGCTCCAGCCTCCTTCTGTTTTGATTTTTATGTACTTGTTGGGGGCATTGATATGTGGATGGATCAGTCAAGTTTGAAGGTTAAGGGTGTGATAAAAGGAGTACATTACTCTTTTGGGGGGCGTGGGGGAGGGAAGTTTTCTTAGAGACATGGATAAATAGAAAGGTGTTGAGCTGGCGGAGACAGGGAGTGAGGGAGACATGTGTGCAAAGGCAGGAAGAGTGTTTTGGGCTGGGCAATGGGATAGACGGTCATGGCTGCCGTGATCATGAGCCTGGGCCGTTAGGGGAAGCCTTGGGTGCAGGCTCCAGGGCTTTAACTTTATCCCATAAGCAAAGAGGAGACCTTCTCTTCAAATGAGGAGGGGTGGTGCCGAACCCTCAGGTTCCCAGGTAGGCCTCAATGGTGACGGTCACTATGCTCTTGTCTACGTCCCAGAGACTAAGCTACTGGAGAACAGACGTCACCACCTTGGGCCAAGTAGGGCTGCAGGTGTTCCAGTCACAGGAAAGCTTTGCGTGCCAAAGGGGTGCAGACGTCAGCAACATCCGGGGACCACATCAAGGGTGCCTGGGGAGGGTAAGCCGTCTCACTGCCCCAATCCTGGGATGCAGTCATTTATCTGGGCCTTGACCTTTGACCTCTCAGGCACTCGAGGGCAGCAGAGCCTATAACTGCCCTCGTGGGTATTCTCCCAGGGCCCTGTGCCACAGGCAAACACTACATCCTCATAGTGAAAGAATGTTATCTTATTAGGGACACAGCTCATTTGTCCCTGGTCTGTCCCTGGGGGAAAGAGCTGGATTATATCCAAAGTATAAACATCAACTGAGAATCTAACAGATCTTCTTTTCTTCCCATCCATGTATAAATTCACCTGTTACACCATTTTATGTTGCTCAAAGTTTCAAGGACTCAAAGACGATTCCCCCCAAGGGCACCTGGGTGGCTGGGTCAGTTGAGCGTCTGACTTCGGCTCAGGTCATGATCTCATAATTCGTGGGTTCAAGCTCCGTGTCAGGCTCTGTGCTGACAGCTCAGAGCCTGGAGCCTGTTTCACGTTCTGTGTCTCCTTCTCTCTCTGCCCCTGCCCTGTTTGCTCTCTTTCTCCCTTTCTCTCAAAACAAACATTAAAAAAAAAAAAGATGATCCCCCCCACCCCCCCCAGCCTCACAGCATTCCAGTGTCAGTCATCATCACCTCCTCCTACAGGTGAGGAAACTGAGGCTCAAGGAGGGTAAGTCCTACCAGTCATGAAGCTGAGATTCAAGCCCAGACTTGCCAGAAGCCCCATGCCATGCACTTCTCGCTGGCCCACATTCTCTCTCTCCAAGGGAAGAGAGGCAAGACCAATGCAAGAGCTGCTATCTCCAGGGACCTGGAGTTTCTGCGGATGCTCACTTGTGAGGCCAGGGGCATTTAATAATCTTATTTTTTTTAACTTTATTTATTTTGAGAGAAAGGGTGTGCAAGCAGGGGGAGGGCAGAGAGAACGGGAGAGGATCCCAAGCAGTTTCTGCTTTGTCACGTGGAGCCTGACATGGGGCTCGAACCCACAAACGGTGAGGTCATGACCTGAGCTGAAATTAAGAGTCTGATGCTCAATCGACTGAGACACCCAGGCGCCCCCTGTTTAATAATCTTATAATTCAACTCATTCTTACTGGGCCTTAAAGACATCTCGTGAAGCTGAAAAGTGTGTGGGGAGGAAGGGTGCATGATAATATTTTGCATTTATAGGACTCTCTGTTTTCCCAAGCCTTTTACAGTTTCCGCCACACTGAGTCACATGGGCCTCCAGTGAGGGAGGAAAATGCCTAAACATTCATTACCACCTGCTCCTTCCAAGGTTTGGGCAGAGACCAGGCAGGTGCTTGAACTTCAGCAGCTTCTCTCTTGGGGGTTACAGTCTTTCACTATGTACTAGAGAGGAGAGGGTTTCCGTGGCAGAGGCCTTCCAGCACCACCCATTCCTTCCCGACAGCTCACTGGGGCTTCCTGGAAGCTTCCTCGTGGCCCCCTTGACAGCAAGATGCTTCCTCCAAACCAGAGGAGCAGGCCTTCTCTCTTTCTCCCGCCATCGTCCTATGAGGCTAAACCAGGGAGGCGGGTAGGCTGAGTGGGGGGAATCTCCATGAAGCAATGGAAACATTTTTAAGCCCGCATACTAAATATGGGGTCCCCCCCCCCCCATAGACTGAGAGAGAGCGCCGAGAAGTTAAGCCCTTCATCCCAGGCATGTCTGTGGGAACCGCAAGCCCTCAGGATTGCTGCATTGAGCAGCTCAGCCCTACCTGGGCCCTGACCAGTTCCTAACCCCGCACCCCCCCGCACCCCCCCGCTTCTCCGAGAAAGCTTCCTTCTTTTTACTTCTATTTTGCAGAACTGAGTTGCAAATCTTTCCACCCTGCCTTACAAATCTTCTCCCGCTTTTTAGGAAATCCCAACCCCAACCCTCAGGGCTCAACCTCACCCCCATGGCATTCCCTCCCCCAGCAGTGCAATTCCTTAAGTCCCAGTTCTTTAGTTTGATCTGGAACGATATCTAGATGGTCCTTAGGGCAGACCACAGAGGGTCGTGGCGCACAGTTCCACAAAATAGAGAGGTCGGGGGGCACTTCACCGGTCATCTCTAGAACACCGTCCCGCCCCCCACAACCCTGCTTCTCTATTTTTCTGATTGACCAGTGGTTAACTGTTAGGTCAGATGCACACACATCTCCAGAGAATAGTTTTCAATCTAAAGCCCTAAAGCTAAGTGAAACCCACAAACATCTTCTAATGTGGTCAGTGCTGTGTTTTCAAAAATGTTTGCGAATTTGAACTCCTTTGGCTAGGGTATGTGTGGCTTCTCAATTAGTTACAGTCCCCACTGTTCCCCACTATCCTACACACCAGGCTGATTCGCTCACTCATGTTGTGTGTGGCCCCACGGGCCTGTGTGCCCACAACTGTTCTCCCAAGCCCACAAGGAAGAAGAGGAACATTTTCCTATTGTCCCCTAATTTGCAAACCCGCGTCTCTCTCAGTGGAGTCGGCGCTGCACATCATCACTGGCATCATCCTTGACCTTTTCCGGAAGCCCCCTTCCTCCTTCCAAGCAGGCTTCCTCGGCTCTGTTGGAATGCAAAAATCCCATTACTGAGCGGCTTGTCTCCTAAGCTCCGCTCTTCTGATTACACAAACACAGTCAAAGCTTTGGAGCTGTCTCTGGGGTTGGGACAAGATGGTGGGGAAGGGCGGGCAATACCACCATATCTCAGCCGTGAAGCCGAGCAGGAGAGAGGTCCTCACTTGGTCCTGACACTGGCCTTTGGACTGCGCCGCTCTTTTCAGTGTGAGCAGAATGGAGTTGCCCTGAGTCAACTCATCACTTCGCTAAGCCTTGGAGACAACCCCGGCTGCAGTGGACGCCCCTGGTCAGTGCAGTCCCCTGATGCTGCAAGGTGAGCCCTTGACTGTCCCACACGCTCCTCCTTCTCCCCCTCTCCTGCCTGGCAGACATGACTAAACAATCACAGCACTCTTCCTCGCCAAGCCAGGCTACTCCCACACAGGCCTGCTCAGTCCACCTCTCTGGGCAGCCGCCACAGCTCGAGCAGAACAATTGTGATGAAACCTATTTCCTATCCTTGGTGTGATGGCAAGTGTGTTGGACAGCTAGTCCAAGGACCTGGGTTCTGGTTTCAACCCTGCCCTTGATTCACTGGAAGATCTGGGGCTTGGGCAAGGCCGTTCACCTCCATAGACCTGTTTCTTCATCTGTTAAATGAAGTGGTTGGACAGGTGATTAATTGGTTTCCAACTTCCGGTCAAGGCTGAGTGGAGGGACGGTTTGGGTGGGGAGGGCTGGAACAGTAGGAAAAAGGAAGGGGACCCCTGAGAGGGTCCCGAAGTTAGCAGGATTCATGCCAAAGTGGATGGCCAGGCTGAGATATGCAGGAGGGTGTTCCAAGCAGGCCTAATCAGTAAAGGCAAGGAGGGGAGAATGGACTGAACGGGGCGGGGGTGGGGGTGCAGGACCCATGAATGAATAATAGTCTCATCGCTTCTGTGCTGGATGCACGCGTTCACTCTCTCAGTAAACACTCCCTGCATCTGCCCATGTGTCGGGCATCGTTGTAGGTGCTGAGATCCTGCTGTGAATAGAAGACGCAGGCAGAGCTGTAGGGCTGTAAGCTGGCCGTCTCCCCAAACCGAAGCAGAGAGAGGACTGGAGGCGGCTTGCCCCGTGGCCCCTCCGGAGGGCTGAGGACACGCATTTTGATGAGTGAGTGAGTGCAGCCAAGTCACCTGACCACTCACAGCATTTGTGGAGAAGGTAAGCGAGGCACTTGACGCAAAAGGCATTCTGTAAGCTGTAAAATCCTCCGTAGATGTTGTCTGTCGATCACGATTGTAACGATAAGAGCCACACGATGGGTGGAATTGCAGGCGACAGTCCCCAAGTGGCAGAAAGTACTGAAAGCCTCTGGAAACCGGCTCATGAGAGGAAAGCCAACACTGACCCTTGCTCCCTGACCTTCCCACCTTCAGTGTTTCGACCCAGTTTAGGCTTCTCTTTTAAAAGCGCATAGATACATTTCCTCACTGTAATTATAGGCGAGGCGCAGGCTCTGTGTCGTAAGAAGAGCTGGTAGAAAAGGGACAATTAACCAAGGCACATAATTGAAGGGTAGATAAATATATCCGGTGGCAGATGAAACCCCTTCCTATTGGATACTATTCCCAGTACCCGAGAGCAAAGATAGGAACGTGCTTCATTTAGACCAGAGATGTCGAGCACTTTGTCATTAAAGTCTCCTGTCAAGAAGAGAGGTGCATATGAACGTGGGCAATGAGGACTTCCGGTGCCTCCTGCGTGGACCGAGTCACCATGCTCCCGTCCCTACCCGGAGGCTTTCCGTGCTGCCAGCGGTGGCTCCATTTAAAAAGTCTGCTAATCATGAGATTGGAGGGAACATTTGGAGCAGAGACAGTGTGACTCCTGTCACTGAGTGGGACAATGAAAAGTTCAAAAATAGTAGTATCCACTGGTGGAAAAACCAATAAACATATAATTTCCAGGTAATTACTATCATATAATTAGCTTTCTGCTTTTATATGCCCCAGCGGAAACTGGGTCGCGGAGCAACTGAAATGCAGTTTAATAATCACGGTACGTTCCACAGCAAAATGAAGACTTTGTTCCCAAGAAAAATTGAGGGCCAGAGAGCACTGAGACTGGCTGTGTCTAGGGCCAATTCATACCGACGGGTGAGCCAGGTTCTTGGGCCATGTAACATAGACCCCGGACTACGCATCAGAAGAACTGGTTTTCATTCCAGTTGGGCCTGATCCCATCATGTGACCTCCTCTAGACGTCCTTCCAATCTGTACAATGATGGCGTCGTCTAACTCATGCATTCTCATGACACCTAGAAGGGTGGAGACTGGTTTTGGGAGAGGTAAAGAAATCTAGATACGACAAGGGTTTGGGCACCCGCCCCCCCCCCCCCCAAAAGCGCAGTCCTATCAGGCAAAATCTCATCCCTTAGCGTTCAATTGATTTATCTGATCGGATTTTCTTTGGTATCAAATGAGCGGCACGGACATTAAGTTCAGGGAAGATGCACAAAACGCATGCAAGATCGGTGCGGCAAAAGTACGGCGAACAGATGGCTGTGATTGGGGGGCTTTCTGCCTGTCACCTGCCCCATCAGGAAGTGCTGTCATAAGAGATGGTCTGTGTGTGCTTACCGGCTGCCATTAGCTGCCTTGTGGGTATTGATTATGCTGATTTCAGAGCTTTTGTGTATGACTTAGGCTTTGAGATTTAAATAAAAATAGTTTATTTTTTACTGGTTCGTTCTACCAAGTTATTCAGTCCATCAATAATTATGTCAGGTGCTGAAAAGAAAGAAATGTCAACAATATCGGAAAGAATCTTTAGCCCGGTGCACGCGCGCGCGCACACACACACACACACACACACACACACACACACTGCATAAATGGATATACAATATATCTGTGGTATTAAAATTCCATGGGGGCAGTGATTAGCAAAAAAAAAAAAAAAAAAAAAAAAAAGTCCGAAAAGACTTTTGGAAGGGTAATAACACATTGGAAATACTGCACTAAATGATTCTAAGAGTCTGCAGCTATGAGATTGTGCGAGGCCATGATGGAGAATTGTCCTGTGAGTTGGTATTCACCAAGCATAGTGATGGCATTTATGTCTTGTGAATTTAGGAAGCCTCCTTAACCACTCTGAGCCTTAAGTTTCTCATCTGGAGGGAAGGAATGCACACGTGTGAATAAATAGAGACATCTTCCTTCCAGGGGAGAAGAAGTGAGCCAGTTTAACCAGTGTCTTAATTTGTATTCTCCCAAAAGCAGAGCCTGAGATAAGGAGCTGAGTGGAGGTAGTTTTGGGGGGAGATGATTCCAGGAAGCAGGAGTAAGGGAATGAGCAGAGCGAGACAGCGAAGGGGGGAAAGCCATTAAAGGGTGGTAGTCAGTTACTGCGGTGAGCTTCGATCCTGCTAGCAAATGTCTGAGAAATCATATAGGATGCAGTTCAGAATTGCTCCTTCGAAGGATGGGAGGCTGGGGGCATCTAAGCCCCGATTTTCATCCTTTGTGGCAAAGGATTACCCCTCACGATGTTGACTCCTATGCACTTTGAGACTGCCCTGCAATTAGGTTGAATGAGTTTCTGCAGCTTTGGAGGAAGAGTTTTGGCAGAAAGAGCGGTGAGACGGCTGAGCATTGTAGATGTGCGTGGAAATATTCATCGTGGCTGCAGTGGTGGCACAGGATACCCAGAGCTGCGGTCACAAGCACGACAGAGTATGTATGAAAGAGTAGTCTTTCCCGTAACACCCATCCGTGCATCTGTGCATGCATCCATGCACCCATTTATTTCTCCATCCATCCATTCATGTGATCCTATTATAAAAAAGGATTCGAGGGGCGCCTGGGTGGCTCGGTCGGTTGAGCGTCCGACTGCGGCTCAGGTCACGATCTCACAGTTCGTGGGTTCGAGCCCCACATCAGGCTCTGTGCTGATGGCTTAGAGCCTGGAGCCTGCTTCAAATTCTATGTCTCCCTCTCTCTCTGCTCCTCCCCCGCTCATGCTCTGTCTCTCTCTCCTTCAAAAGTAAATAAAAACATTGAAAAAATTAAAAAAAAAAAAAAGGATTTGAGGTGAATCACCAACATGTGCTAAGACCCTGGGCAAGTCGTTCCCTCTTGCTAGCAAATGCCTTCTTCTCTGGAAAAAAAAAAGGGGGGGGGGGAGAAAGAACGGGGAATGGCTGGCCTTACAGACCCCTGTCTGCCTTGGGTTCTGAACTCTAATAAGAGCAAGGGTTGAAAGGGCAGGTGGAGTTTTCGCTGTCAGAAGCCCACCACGGCTGCAGGACTGAACTAAAGATGAGCTCTCGTGAGGCTGGCTGGTTGTCCAGAGAGGCAAGGCCCGGGGGCAGGTCCAGAATCTGGACCTCGGCACCAGAGCTTTGGACACCTGGCTATTGAATCTGGGTGTGACTGGGCCCTGGAAATAGAGAGGAAGGTGTCTGGGGAGACGTGGAAGGGGCCCTGAAGCAGAATTCCCAAGCGCATCAGATACACCAGAGGCTAATTTGTTCATTTACAATGAGCTGTCATTGTCTTCTTCATGGGCTGATCAGCACATTCTCTCTGTACAGGTAGGCTCTATGGGAAGTCAAATGCTAAACACAGGGCTGTTTGGGGAGTCTGGATGCAGAGCCCTGGGAGGGAGCTGGTGGCCTTCTTGGCAGGTGTCACGGAGCCATGAGAGTCAGATGTATCCATCCCCTTTGGGGGGCAGGCTCACAGGGAGATTTAGGGTGAGCCTACTTTCTCTCCTGACCAGTATTGAGACACATGGCCAAATTCTGTTCTCTGAGTTTTCTCACCCCTGGCTGTCCGTACCCCAAGCGGGAGTTCGTACAACTCCAAGATTGAGTAGGATGCAATCAATTTTCAGTTAAGTCCCTTAACTGAAATCGCATTCCACCTCTGCTCCCTGGGAATGACATAAAAGCACTGTGGCTGGAGTCCTGGGGCCACTCAACCCTTTCCATCACCTACCAAGGCTTGCCTGAGAGTGGCCGATGGCATCCATCATGTGTAGGGTTTTCTAGTTTGGCTCTGAGGAAGCGTGTTGGCTTGCTACCCCCTGATCCCTGACAACTGCACATACCCCACCCACATCTATTCTCTGCCCTGCTCCATGCCCTAAAGCCTTCCTCTGTGGATGTACCTCCCAGCCTCTTTTGCCAGTTCGCTTCTGGTTGGCAGGACACTGGGGACAGGAAGAGATATGGGTCAGATCTTTTTCTTTCCCTGGATTTCCCTGAAGTGATGGCCTGTCTTTGGCAGTGGCTGTTTCCCTCCATGGCTCCATTTGGGCAGTCCCTTCTTTCAGGTTGAGCCAATGCTGGGCTTCAGTGACACCACTTACTTCTCTTGTCCCTCCAGGCCTAGAGGTCGTAACAGCTTCCCTCCCTCCTCGGACGCTAGCCTCTGAGTGCCTCAGTATCCCTTGTTGTTCCCTAAACTCTGCTGGTCTCTCTGTAAGTATCTCCTTCTGTCTAGTGTCTTCATTGGAATTCTCTGGGGTGAATTCTACTTCCTGCTATGACCCTGGCCATTCCACAGGCTACCTTATTCTCAAAGTCTTGGCAGGCACCCCTAATCACTTCCGTCACCTTCACGAGAAGGGCTACATGTTTTCATGTGACAACATGTGTTAGTGTAAAAGCAAAAGCAACTGACATTGACAGGCCTAGAAACCCCAGACAAGTACAAAGCGTTTCAGGAAGTGTCTCAGTTGGACAATAGCACGTCAAAGAGGAGACAATTACGACCATGGTGACTTTCTCAATGACAAGCCAACGAGGGTGTGCCTGTCCTGCAAGTAATCCCATCACATTTCACTTCATGAGAAAATAAAGGTATCAGGTTTAGAAATTAAATAGCTTATCAAATTTTAACTCTCAATCATAGCTATTAAAGTTATTAATTATTAAAATTCTAATCATGCATTAAGGTACTTTAAACATTTAAAAATACACTGAGCTTCTAACAAATTAAATTTTACATAAAGGACATTGGTCGAAATGAACGGAAGCTAATTTTCTCTGGGCCTCCCTTCCCCCTCTGGTTCAGGAGAACAATTTTTCTTATCCTTCTTACCAGTCAGAAAAAGTCTAAGATGCCAGGATCCCATGAAGATTCATTCTACCCATCAAAGTATCAAAGACTCAGCCTCTCTTCAACTTGTTTGACAAGCAACACTGTTGCATAAAACATATTGTGGAACCCACCATTCGGGTCCCTAAAGCCTCCTCTGGCATCCCCTGACCACAAGGATCTCACCCCTCTTTTCCTTGTCAACGCTCAGAATTTAAACCACACAGTTTGGCATCTGACTGCATATATTTTGTTCTCTAAATTGAACGTTGCTGGTAAGGCTGAAGTCCTTTTGGAGCTCCTGAACTCAGTACCCTCTTCACCTCCCGAGGGGAAATCATTATTATCGCTTTGATGTGTCAGCCTCTCTGATCATACATGTGTGTACTCATGTGTGTATGAGTATGTGAAGTAATTTATGAAACCTAAGAGAGAAAAGGTATCACATGGGAAATATACTTAAAATGCACAGCCTTGGGGCGCCTGGGTGGTTCAATCGGTTAAGCATCTGACTCTTGATTTCAACTTAGGTCATGATCTCACGGTTTGTGGGATAAAGCCCTGCGTCAGACTCCACACTGACACACTGTGGAGCCTGCCTGGGATTCTCTCTCTCTCTGCCCGCCCCCATGCTCTCTCTCAAAATACATAAATAAACTTTATAAAAACTGCACAGCCTTTAAGCAAATAGAGAGCTCATAGTTCCCAAATAGCTTCCAGCTACTTTCTCTTTTCTAGTTAAGTCTCTGAGTACCAAGGGCTTTCAGGATCTGCCAGGGCAGTCGACACACTTTGTGCCAGAAGGGTGAATGTGCAAAAAGGAAAGAGCCTTGGAGATCACTCCCAACTGCCATTTTACTGATGGGTATATCAAGGCCCAGAGAGGAAGAAATTAAATTCTTTTTTTTTTAATTTTTTGATGTTTATTTATTTATTTTGAGAGAGAGAGAGAGAGAGAGAGAGAGAGAGCACAAGTGGGGAAGGGGCAGAGAGAGAGAGAGAGAGAGGGAGAGAGAGAATCCCAAGCAGTGTAGAGCCCAATTCAGGGCTTAAACTCACGACCATGAGATCATGACCTGAGCCAAAACCAAGAGTTGAATGCTTAACCAACTGAGCCACCCAGCCCCAGAAATGAACTTCTAATATCACACAACTCAGTAGTGGTAGAGACCCAGGCTTCCGGATTCCCAGTCCAGTGCCCTATCCACACTCATGCCCAGTTCCTGCTTTCCCTTTAGGAACTTGCCCACAGACGGACCTATGTGCAATCTCTCAGAAGTGATAACTTGAAAGTCCACTCTTGTACACACACTTCCCATTGCAGCTGACATGGGAAACTGTGAAATTGAAGGATTTTCTGTGGATGTGTTCATTCATTCACTTATCCCAATGTTCACAGAGCAGCTTCCCTATGCCAAGAGCTGTGATAGGTGACATTGGGGTACAGAGATGTGCCAGAGCTGGTCCTGTCCTTCAGGAGCTCACAGCCTGATCGAGGACATATGACAAGTATAATAATAGCTGAAGTGTCACATCTTAAGTGCCAAGTGCCACCAGAGAGGTGGAGAATGCAGAGAGAGCTCAGATGCCATTGCATCTGAGACTGGGGAATCCAAGAAGGCCTCTTGGAGGAGGTGGCATCTGAGTGGGCCTTGAAGGCTGGTTATGTTCAATGAGGGCAATAAGTGAAAGAAACTGCAGACATAGCAAAATACTGAGAAAGAAGGACATGGAGGTTTTCTTTTCTCCTTTTTTTTTTAGAAAAAAATTTTAAGTTTATTTATTTATTTTGAGACAGATAGAGAGAAATAGAGAGCATGAACAGGGGAGGAGAGAGGATCCCAAGCAGGCTCCGTACTGTCAGTGTGGAGCTCGACACGAGACTTGAAGCCCACGAACCGTGAGATCATGACCTGGGCCGAAACCAAGAGTCAGACGCTTAACTGAGCCACCCAGGCATCCCAGCACGGAGGTTTTCAAGGAAAAGGCAGAGCTCAGGATGCTGGGCAGTGTGAGGATTCTTACAAAGGGTGCTGGGGCTTAAGTTGATCTCCCCTCCCTTGGAATCATAAGGCACATATCTTGTTGCCTTCATGAGAGTAGGTGCCCCCAGAGGAAAGACAGCTGGTCTCATATCTCTGAATCCTTTTGATGCCCGGCAAAGTCATGCATACATTATATTATGATGGATTATATTATATTACATTAATAATGAGAATATACCCCGTTACATTAAATGTATACATTATATGTGTATATATACACATGCCATGTATTATATATACATACATATATAAAATATATATACATACATATATAATATATACATACATATATATAATATATACATACATATATATATATATATAATACATACACACACACACACACACACACACACACACACACACTTAGAAGGGAGGGAGGAGGGAGACGTGAGGAGGGAAAGCAGGGAGTAAGCAAACAAACAGGCCAGGAAATTCCCTCCTCCTGTCACCTACTCTTTACCCTTCCCTGGGGACATTGCGTTTCTTCCTTCTAGGAGTCTAAATAAATTGTCGATTCAATCTTGTATGGTAATGTGCTTGTGTCACAAGTGATTTGACTGCGTGCTCTAGTATGGTAATCACTATTTATTACTTCTTAGAAGTTACAAACAGCTTTGCTATTCTCACCCCCAAGAGGAATGTGTGACTGTCACAAATCCCCTCAGGCACCAGGAACAAACACAAAAATCACTATTCATAATGGGGAGAAAACATCCTGTCTAATGCTTAATGACAATTAGAACAATATGAAATATCCCTCTTCTCTCTCAAATTAGCACAACTTTTAAATGAATGAGAATATGCATGAACATGATTGAGTTGTTCCAATTCCTATGAAACAAACGTGCTTTAAGAATCGTGAGGCACCTGGGTGGCTCAGTTGGCTAAGTGTCCGACTTCAGCTTAGGTCATGATCTTGTGGTCTGTGAATTCGAGCCCTGCTTTGGGCTCTGACAGCTCAGTGCCTGGAGCCTGCTTCAGATTCTGTGTCTCCCTGTCTCTCTGCCCCTCCCCCACTCACACCTGTCTCTCTCTTTCTCTCAAAAGTAAATAAACATTAAAAAAGATTTTTTTTAAAAGGATCTTAAAATGCTCAGACCCCTGGACAGTGATCAACACTTCTATGGACTTATCCAAAGGAAGAAATCTGTAAAGTAGACAGAGGACTAAATAGAAGGGTGTTTAGTTCGGTATTATTTATCATTGGGGAAAATTAGAACTAATAGAAATGTCTGACTTGAAGTCTATGATAAAGTAAAATACAATGTACCCGGCTGGCAGAGTATCATACAGGCCTTACATCGGATGTCTTCACAGAAGAGTGGCATAAAAATACATGTATGTGCATGTGTGCGTGTCACTGTGAATGTGTGTGTGCGTGTGTGTGTGTGTGTGTGTGTGTGTTGCTTTGTTTATCCCTAAATACCTCTGTGTTTTTTTTCCCTAAAAACAAAGACTTTTTTCCATAAAAATAATCAAAATCAGGAAATTAATAATGATATGATGCCATTACTTAATCCACAGACATAAATATTTCTCTCTTGTCCCAGTAAAATCCCTTAGAGCAAAAGGGAAGAATGTTTCTTCTGGTCTAGGACGTCGTCCAGGATCACACATGGCATTTGACTGTCCCATCTCTTTAGTCGGCTTCAGCCTGGAACTGATACCTCACTCTTTTCTTGTCTTTTAGGATTCTGGTAACTTCGAACAGTACAGCTCAGTAGAATGTCCCTCAGTGTGGGTTGGTCTGATGTTTCCTCATGATTAGATTCTGGTTACGCATTCTGTCGGCAGCATGACAGGGATAATGGCGTGTCCTTATCAAATCAAGAGGTACATGGTGTCTCTTTTTCCCTTTATCATTAATCAGCATCTTGTGGGGAGGTGCTTTGGGACAATGTAAGTACCCTGTTTCTTGTTAAATTTTTACCCCCTGGTTTAGCCTCTGTTGGTGACTCTTGTTTGACGACTATTACTATGGTGGTTGCTGAATGGTGGTTTACTAATTTTTTTAATTTTACTAGTTATTTATTTATTTATTTATTTATTTATTTATTTATTTATTTATTTTTCAGAAAGAGAAAGCATGAAGGGGAAGGGCAGAGGGAGAAGAAGGGGGAGTATCTCAGGCAGGCTCCACACTCATTGCAGAGCCGATGAGGGGCTCAGTCTCAACGAACATGAAATCTCGACCTGAGCTGAAATCAAGAGTCAGATGCTTAACTGACTGGGCCACCCAGGTGCCCCAGTGAACGGTGGTTTTCTGATCCCATCAATCCTTCCTTCCCTTCTCCACCTCTTATTTATTTGTTCATTTTTCATAGCAGCATCAATTCTTATTTTATTTTTATGAGTTATTATTTGTTATATAATTATTTATTTGCATGCTCAAATTGTCCCAGATTAGGCCAGTGGAAGCCCCTTCAACTGACTCCTATGTCCTTTTGACATAACCCCACTGGGTTTTTTATTTTTTGTTGTTTTGTTTTGTTTTGTTTTGTTTTGTTTTTGGCACTTCCATACTGTTTTGTGCAATAGTATGTTCCAGGCTTATCTTGTACTGTCCATGCTTTAGTCCTGGAGTCAGTCATTTCTCCAAAGCAGTTTTGGTTACTTTTAGTGGATAATAGTATTCAGAAACCAAGATTTGGGCCGTAAGTGTATTCTCTGCTGATAAAGCATCATTGCCTTTAGGCCCTGTTACAGCCAGGAAACACACACACACACACACACACACACACACACACACACACATACACACACACACACACGCACACGCATGCGCACATTTATACTCAAAAATATGAAAAAATATTTATAATACAACATCAAGTGGAAAAACACAGAATTATATGTCTGTGGCAGACTGAGTCCACACCCAATCTTAGAAAAGACAGTGGGACAAGACATGTATGTTCAACAATGAGTAGGGGCTTTCTTTATGGTCCAAAAGTGTGAGGAATCTGTGCAAGACTGAAAGCGGACAGGATTGGACTTGAAGGGGGTACAGCAATAGCCACGGTGGAAGTGAACCTCCCAGAAGAAGGGAGAAATATCAAGACATTCCACGTCCAGAGGTGATGGGACAGAGCTGTAAACAAGAGGGTGTCTAGGGAAAGTTGATAGGGGTATTATTTGCAGAACTGTAGCAGGAGCAGCCAGGCCCTACCAACTCACATTTCTCCACGTATCCTGTGTGTATGAACTTGGGGGTAAGTATTTGGATTAAGGAGAAAAGACCATGCACTGAGTGGCTGTCGAAGTCTGGAAGGAATGAGAAACATCCAGGCCTAGAAGACCAGCTGCCGAGGTTCCCACCCAGCAGCAGGCCCTGCCCGTCAAAATAGTATAGAGGACAAGTTCCAGCAGCTGTTTTGTCACTCCCTATAAGCAAACTGTTCAACCAGAGGCAGCCATCGGCCTTCTGAGGTGCCACAACCGCAAGAATGCACACGTAGTCAAGAATCACTAAATGCTTGAGGTGTGCGATATTACAAACAACAGATCGTAGAGGTAATAAGCAGATAAATACACATCTGAAGAAAGAGAGTTAATACGGTAACCTGAATGAGACTGAAAAATAAATGTACTTTGGGGCGTGTGGACGCCTCAGTTGGCAGAGCACATGACTCTTGATCTTGGCATTGTAAGTTCAAGCCCCACATTGAGTGTAGAGGTTACATAAATATAAAATCTTAAAAAAATTAAAAAAATGTAATTCTAAATGCTCAGAGGGATAAGGAAGAGTATTTCATTCATGCAACAGGCATGGCTGGTTGTAACAAAAAGAAACAATTAGAGTTCTTGTAATAAAAGAAAGACTTATTGAAACCAAAAGATAGAGGGGCTGATAGCATGATGAACACAGTTAAAGAATGAATCAGGGAACCTGAAGATGAGGTCTAGGAATTCTTTTATAGAATACAGCCCGACGTAATAGAGGTGGATGGTAAAAAGAAAAGTTAAAAATAACGGGAATAGATTTAGAAGTGCCAATATTGTCTAATAAGAGTTCCGGAAGTAGGTGGCAGAGACAATAGGATATAGTATTTAAAGAAATAATAAACAGCGATTTCCCAGAATTAAAAAAAAAAAAGTGTATCTTCATAACAAAAGGGTCCACCAGGTACCAATAAGATAATTTTTTAATCCACATCTACTCATCATAGTGAAATTTCAGAATATCAAGGATAAAGAAAAAATTAAATGCTCATAAAAAAAAATTACCTACTACAAAAAAATAAAAATGGCTATTGAGATCCGGCTGACAGTCATGGCAAGAGACAGAATGGAGAATCACATGTGAGCCGGTTCTGGAAGTGACTGACACCTATGATTTCTGCTCACATTCGACCGGCCAAAGCTCTGTCATAGGGCCATATCTAATGGCTACAAAGACCAAAAAATGTAGCCTTGTTATGTACCCAGGAGGAAGGCAGAAACTGGTCTGTTTATCAGTCTTTCACACAGAAATTAACAAACTGTGAATTTAATGGATACATGTAGAACTTTGAACCCGGCAGAGAATGTACATGTTTTTCAGACACGATAGAACATTTACAAAAATTGTCTGAAGTATTAGGCTGCACGGCGAGTCTCCAAAATTTTTAAAAGTTAGTGTAATACAAAACATTTATTGATGACCCAGACATGAAATTAGATGTATAGAGACGGTAGAAACTTACATACATCTGGAAATTCAAAACAGAGGTCTAAATAAGAATGGATGGAAGAAAAATCACAACAAAGTGAGAATTAAATGAAGTACTACTTTGGGAAGCAAAGTGGTTTTCAGGGAAATATATAGACTTACATGTAGTTATTGTTATTATTATTTTTTAAGATTTTATTTTTATTTTTATTTATTTATTTATTTATTTTTTTAATGTTCATTTATTTTTGAGACAGAGAGAGACAGCATGAACGGGGGAGGGTCAGGGAGAGAGGGAGACACAGAATCTGAAACAGGCTCCAGGCTCTGAGCCATCAGCACAGAGCCCGACTCGGGGCTTGAACCCACGAACCGTGAGATCATGACCTGAGCCGAAGTCAGACGCTTAACCGACTGAGCCACCCAGGCGCCCCTAAGATTTTAGTTTTAAATAATCTCTACAATCAACGTGAAGATGGAACTCAAAGTCCTGAGATCCTGAGTTTTATGTTCTACTGACTGAGCCAGCCAGGTGCTGCTCACGTAGTTATTATAAAATAAGAAAGACTAATGATGACTGAACCCAGCTTTTGTAGTAGGGCAGCCATAACAAATGACCTCAAACAGACTGGCTTCAACAGTAATTTATTGTCTCATAGTTCCAGAGGATAGAAGATGGAAATACAGGTGTTGGCAGGGCTATGGTCTCTCTGAAGGCCCCGGCAGAGAATCCTCCCTTGCCTCTTGCTAACCTTTAGTAATTGGAGGCGATCGTTAACACGCCTTGGCTTGTAGTCACATCACTCCACTCTATGCCTCCATTATCACATGGACTTCTCCCTGTGTGTCTGCCTCTGGGTCCAAGTTTCTTTTTTCTTGTAGGACACCAGTCATATTAGATTTAGGGCCCATCCTAATCCAGTATGACTCATCTTAACTTGATTACAACTGCTAAGATAGTTTTTTCTTTTTTGAGAGAGAGTGAGAGAGAGAGAGAGAGAAAGCACAAGCACTCATGAGCATAACCAGGGGAGGGGCCAAGGAAGAGAAAGAGTCTTAAGCAGGTTCCATGCCTAGCGCTTGGGGCTCAATCCCACGACTGTGAGATCGCAGCCTGAGCTGAAATCAAGGGTCGGGTGCTTAACTGACTGAGCCACCCAGGTGCCCCAGAAATTATTTCTAAATAAGGTCACATTTATAGGCTGGACATCAGTTTTGCAGGGACACTATTGAACCCTGTCCAGCTTCCAAAAAAATAAATAAACTGAGGGGCTCCTGGCTGGCTCAGTGGGAACAGCATGGGCCTCTTGATCGCAGAGTCGTGAGTGCAAGCCCCATATTGGGTGTAGAGATTACTTAGATAAATAAACTTCTGGGGCTCCTGGGTGGCTCAGTTGGTTGGGCTTTGGACTCTTGATCTCAGCTCAGGTCATGATCTCCTGTGTTTGTAGGATCAAGCCCCACCTCGGGCTCTGCACTGATAATGGGGAGCCTGTTTGGGATTCTCTGTCTCCCATTTTCTCTCTGCCCCTCCCTTGCTTGTGCTCAACCATGCACAGGCATGTATGGGTGTGTGCGCTCTTTCTCTCAAATAAATAAACTTTTAAATAAACAAACTTTAAAAAACAAATAAATAGAAAAAAACCCTACAAAATATAAAGAAAGTAGACTAAAGAAGAATGGTAAAGACTGAAGTAAAAAGCAATAAAATAGAAAAAATGTTAATTAATAAATAAAAAAATGATTCCATGAAAATACTTAAAGAAAGAAAGAAATAGGTAAGCTTTTCCAAAGTATATCAAGTGAAGCACAGGGAGGCAAAATTAACATTATATAGATTGACAAAATGGAAAAGCTACAGACTTCTAACTCATAAGAGATTTTACATTTATAAAAAACAACATGATTCAAAAAAAAATATGAAATCCAGATGAAAGAGAAACAGGAAAACATAAATTCTCAACCTTAAAAGAAATGGAAACAATTAGTCAAAAATCTATCTGCTAAGAAGATACGTGGTCCAGGTAGTTCTATGGGAGAGTTTCACCATAAGTGAACTTTTCTAAATAACAGAGGGAATTCCTATCTTCTATAAACTCTTTCAGAGACAAGAAAAATAAGGAAAGCTACTCTTCTTATCTTCTTGGTGAATGTTCTGTGTGGACTTGAGAAAAATGTTATTCTGCTATTTGTTGGATGAAGTCATTTACAGATGTCAATTGTACCCAATTGATGGATGGTGTTTTTGAGTTCCGGTGTGTCCTTATTGATTTTCTGCCTGCTCAATCTGTCCATTTCTGACAGAGGAGTGTTGAAATACCTATGACAATGGATTCATCTATTTCTCCTTGCAGTTCTCTCAGTTTCTGCGTCCTGTAACTTGATGCTGTATTGTTAGACACATACATGTCAGGAACTGTTATGTCTTCTTGGAGAATTGACCATTTCATCATCATAACGCCCCTCTTTATCTCTGATAACCTTCTTACTTTGAAGTCAGCTCTGTCTGAAATTCATGTAGATACTCTTGCTTTCTTTTGATTAGTGTTAGCATGGTATATTTTCCCTCTGTCCATTGACTTTTAAAAAAAAATTTTTTTTTAATGTTTATTTATTTTTGAGACAGAGACAGAGCATGAACAGGGGAGGGGCAGAGAGAGAGGGAGACACAGAATCTGAAACAGACTCCAGGCTCTGAGCTGTCAGCACAGAGCCCGATGTGGGGCTCGAACTCACGGACCGTGAGATCATGACCTGAGCCGAAGTCGGACGCTTAACCGACCGAGCCACCCAGGTGCCCCTCTATCCATTGCCTTTTAAACTGTATGTGTCTTTATGTTTAAAGTGGGTTCCTTATGACAACATGTAATTGGATTATGTTTTTTTGATCTACTCTGACACTATCTGGCTTCTAATTGGTATATTTCAACCATTGACATTCAAAGTGATCATTGACATAGTTGGGTTAACAACTACCACATTTGTCACTGTTTTCTATTTGTTGTCTTTGTTCTTTATACCTATTTTCGTCTTCCACTGTCTCTGCCTTTTGTGGTTTCAGTTGAACACTTTATACGCTTCCATTTTCTCTCCTTTCTTAACATATCAGTTATACTTCTTTTTAGTGGTTTGCCCTAGAGGTTGCAATATAAATTTATAACTAATCCAAATTCACTTTCGAATAACACTCTATTACTGTCTAGGTCGTGTGTGTGCCTTGTAATAACAAAAGAATTCTAATTCCTTCATCTTGTCCCTTGTATCATTTCCGTCATTCATTTCACTTACATGTAAGCATACGTAAGAAAATATGCATATGTGGTATATACATACACATACATAATTAAATACATTGTTGCTGTTATTATTTTGAGTAAACTATTATCTGTTTCATCAATTAAGAATAAGGAAGGTAAGTTTTATTTTACCTTCATTTACTCCTTCTTCAACACTCTTATTTTCTTTATGCAGATCTGAGTTTTTGACCCATATGATTTTCCTTCTCTCTAGAGAACTTCTAAAAACATATTTTGGAAGGCAGGGGCACCCGGCAGTCTCATGAGGTAGAGCATGTGACTCTTGATCTCAGGGTCGAGAGTTCAAGCCCAATGTTGGGGGTAGAGATTACTTAAAAATAAATAAACAAACGAGTAAACTTAAAAATTTTTTTTTTCTTTCTGCAAGGCTGTTCTACCGGCAACAAATTCCCTCAATTTTTGTTATCTGAGAAAGTCTTTATTTCTCCTTCACTTTTGAAGGATAAGCTTGCAGGGTACAGAATTGTAGGTGGCTAGGGTTTTTCGTGTTTTGTTTTTTTTTTCTCTCTCAACACTTTAAATATTTTACTCCACTCTCTTCTTGATTTCATGGTTTCTGAGAAGTCAGATGTAATTTTTATCTCTGTTCATCTATTGGCAAGGTGTTTTGTCCTTTGGCTTCTTCTGGGATTTTTTAATCTTTGGTTTTTTTTTTTAATTTTTTAAAAGTTTATTTTTGAGAGAGAGAGACTTTATTTTTGCACAAATTGGGGAGGGATGGAGAGAGCGGGACAGAGGATCCAAAGAGGGCTCTGTGCTGACAGGAGAGAGCCCAAGGAGGGGCTCATACTCACAAACCATGAGATCATGACCTGTGACAAAGTTGGGAGCTTAACCCACTGGGCCACCCAGGCGTCCCATGCAGTTTTGGTTTTTTTCCTTTATAATTGAAAGTGATATGCTGAGGTAGTTTTTTGGCATGGTGTTCTTTGAGCTTCCTGAGTCTATGGCCTGGTGCCTGACATTAGTTTAGGGAAATCCTCAGTCACTATCATTTCAAATATCTCCTCTGTTTCTCTCTTTCTTCTCCTTCTGATATTCCCATTATAAGTATGTTATACTTTATGTAATTGGCCCACAGTCCTTAGATACTCTGTTTTTTTTTTCCTTTTTTCTCCTCGCTTTTTAGGTTCCAAGGATTCTCCTGATATATCCTCTACCTCAGAGATTGTTTCTTCTGCCATGCCTGGTCTCCTAATGATCCCATTAAAGATATTTTTTATGTCTGTTACAGTGGTTTGTTTGTTTGTTTTTGTTATTATTATTTTTTATCTCTAGCATTTCTGTTTGGTTCTTTCTTAGGATTTCCATTTCTCTGCTTACACTGCCCATCTGTTCTTGTAGGCTGTCTCCTTTATTTATTAGAGCCCTTAGCATATTAATCATAGTTGTTTTAAATTCCCAGTCTGATCATTCCAACACCCCTGCCATGTCTGATTCTGAAGCTTGCTTTGTCTCTTCAGAGTGTGTTTTTTGCCTTTTGGTGTGCTTCGTAATGTTTTCTTAATAGCTGGACATGATATACCGGGTGAAAGGCAGGGTTTTATTAGTCCTTAAACAAAATTAGTTTTTAAATTTTAATGTGATATACTCTGTACAAGGGAAAAAAGGTATAGAAAAAAGACTGAAAGGAAATATGTACAATGCTGTTGAACAATGGTTGCTCTGAGTGATGTGTTTATGGGTGATTTTATTTTCAGCTTTTTTTTCATTTTCTGTACTTTACACATTTTCTGGAAATGCCATGTGTTACTTTATAATTAGCTATGAAAAATGGAAAAGAGATATAAAGGTCCTTTTAAAAACCCACTGTCAGATTCAATCTTTAAAGAACAATGTGCCTACTCCCCTCTCGCCTGACGTTTAGAAACAATATAAAACACTCTGAAGCACCATTTAATCCTATTACTCTCCTGGACCTCTCACAAACCAGGGGATGATCCTTTTGGCTCTTTAAAATAAATCTCCCAAGGTCATGGGGCTTGTCTGTAACAGAGGGGGATGAAACTCCCAGGCCAGTGCTCCTCCCCCTACACCATCTGGCACCTCGGAATTTCATTAAAGACTGCACGAGCTAGCCAAAAAGCCAAATGTTCAAATTCATCTTCTTTCTAAGGGAATATTACTCCCTTTTAGAATCACTCCACTAACAAGCTACTGCCCCCTCTCTGGGCCTCAGTTTCCTCCTCTGTGAAAGGAGGGCACTGGGTTGTCCCAGCAGATTCCAGGTTCTTAAGACACCTGTGGTCCCTGTTCTTCTCCCTACCACCTCAAGGGTCTGCTTCTTTCTGTTATGGCCCTAGGGAGGCCAGTTCCCACCCCGGTTCTGCCGTGAACTCATCTTTTGGGTGTCCTTAAGCAAGTCAGTGCTGTCTGGGGATCTGTTTTCCCATGTGTACAATGAGGGTTTTGGCCCAGACCACAGATTTTCACATTCTGGGTGATGCGGCCCTAGAGTCCTGGGGAGGGGAGGGGAGGGTGAGCAGCTCTCCACGTGTCTGTTTTGCATATTGGGGTTCTGGGTAAGATTTCTTCTGAAACAAGGATGTGTTGCTACAAGCCTATTTGAAAACCACTGGGCCAGGAGACTCTGCAATTCCTTTTCCAGGACTGACATTCTATTTCTCCAAGAAATAGAGCAGCAGAACGCTGGGTACCAGGGTAAAAGAGTGGGGAAGAGTCCCCTGGGCTCTGGCAGCCCTGCTTCCCCAGCAGGGGCTGAGCTATTGGGAGCAGGAGAAGCAAAGATGGATACTTCTAGATGGTGTTAAGATCGAGATGCTCAAATAACTCAGCCTACCCAGCCACTTCTCCACACCCCCCCCCCCCCACCAACTTCTCTTTCCGTCACCTAGGCAACCAGGCGGGGCACTGGGCCTGCAGTTCCTCCTTCCCCCTCCCTCTCACCCACTCAATCTGCAGGCCGCATTCCCACCCCACTGTCTCTGCCCACAGATTCTCTGGGTCTGGAGAGGAAAGTTCCACCTCTAGGGCTGCCTTTTGTGAGCATGGAAACCAGATTCCAAGCAGGAGGCCCCTAACTCCTAAAATAATCCTGGTTTGCATGCTGAATTTGACTGTTTTCCTGGCAGGCATCTTGCAGGCAAAGGGTCTGACCTTGCCAAGGCAGCCTGTGCAGAGCTCTGGGAGGTCTGAGACAAGGGCTCATTGGGACAGGGTGAGGGGTGGGGTGGGGTGGGGGGAGACCAGGCCCAGGGAGTGGGGGCGGAACAGAGGGGTTGCCCCTGGTGCTTCTCTGCTCCAGGTGGGAGGTCAGGGACAAAGGGTCCTGGGGTTTAACTTACCCCAAGTTATCTTTGCCTCCAACCTGCCAGAACTGGGGCTGGGTCGGGGTGGGAGTCCAGCCCAGTTCAAGATAATAGTTAAATGGGAGCAAATGGGGTGGGGGGGAAGATTGGGGAGTTGGAAGGGAGAGACAGAGATAGGAGGCTTTGTAGAGGCATCTTGATGAGATTTGTGCCTGTAAATTACCCAGAAAAGTCCGGGGTTCAATTCTGGGAGTGAGCTGGTGTTCTGAATACTAAAGGGAAAGCACTAAGCTGGACCAAAGCTCAGGTATAAAGGGCAGCAGGACCCTAGCAAATCCCAGCTACTGAGTGTCATCAACAGTTAAATGTGGAGAAAGTGTGTGGACTAGAGCAAAGGTCAAGTATCAATAGGAATTGGAGCTAAAAAATTCAGCAAGTTGCAGGGTACAAGATCAATGCCCCAAAATCAGTTTTATTTTTTTTTTTTTAATGTTTTTCAATGTTTATTTGTTTTTGAAAGACAGAGACAGAGCATGAGCGGGGGAGGGGCAGAGAGAGAGACACACACAGAATCCGAAGCAGGCTCCAGGCTCTGAGCTGTTGGCACAGAGCCCGATGTGGGGCTCGAACCCACGAACCATGAGATCATGACCTGAGCCAAAGTTGGACACTTAACTAACTGAGCCACTCAGGCGCCCCTAAAAATCAGTTTTATTTCTATACACTAGCAATTAACAACACCGAAAGGAAATTTTAAAAAAACAACCCCAATTCCATTTATAATAGCATCAAAGAAAAAAAAATTAGAGAGTATGTTGGAACTCTCTGTACCTTCTGCTCAATTTTTCCATAAAACTAAAACTGCCCCACAAAACAGTTCATTAATTTAAAATTTTTCAGGAATAAATTATAACCAAGGAGATGCAAGCCACACACTGTAAACATTGCTGAAAGAAAATAAAGATCTAAATAAACGGAAAAACATTTCAGCTTCATGAATCTGAAGACTTAATATTGTTAAGATAGGAATACTATGCAAAGCAATCTATGGATCCCACGTCATCCCTATAAAAATCCGAAAGGCTGTTTTGCAGAAATGGACCAGGCTATCCAAAAATTCACATGGAATTGTAAAGGACTGAAAGTAGCCAAAACAATCTTGAAAAAGAACCAGGGGCACCTGGGTGGCTCAGTCAGGTAAGCATTTGACTTTTGATTTGGCTCAGGTCATGATCTCACGGTTGGTGAGTTTGAGCCCCACATCGAGCTCTGCACTAACAGTGCAGAGCCTGCTTGGGATTCTCTGTCCCTCTGTCTCTCAAAATAAATAAACATTTAAAAACAAAAAGAAAAAGAACTGAATTGGAGGACTCACCCTTCGTGATTTCAAAACTTACATAAAGCTACAGTAATCAAAATAGTGGGACTGGGACACCTGGCTAGCTCAGTTGGTAGAGCATACAATGCTTGATCTCAGGGTCATGAGTTCAAGCCTCACGTTGGGCATAGAGCTTACTTAAGGAAAAAAAAAGAAAAGAAAGAAAACTGTGGAACTGACATAAGGGTAGACATATAAATTAGTGGAATAGATTTGTGAGTTCAGGACAAAATGCATACATCTAGGGTCAATTGATTTTTAAAAGATGTGAATTGCATTCAATGGGAAAATTGTGGTGGGAAAACCAAATATCCACATGCAAAAGAATGAAGTTTGAATCCTACCTCACACCATATTAAAGAATTAGCTCAAAATGAATCAAAGACCTAAATGTGAGAGCTAAAACATAACACTCTTAGGAGAACATATGGGTAAATATCCATGACCTCAGATTCAGGAGTGGTTTTTTTTTTTTTTTTTTTAAATGACACCAAAGACACAAGGAATAAAAGAAAAAAGTGATAAATTGGATTTTGTGAACATTAAAAACTTACGTGCATCAAAAGATACTATAAAGAGAATGCAACGACAACGCATAGAAGGAGACAAAATATTTGCGAATCATATATCTGAGAAGGGACTCATATCCAGAATATATTAAAAACTCCTACAACTCATCAGCAAAAAGCCAAGCAACCCAATTGAAAAATGGACAAAGGATTTGAATAGACATTTCTCTAAAGAAAATACACAGTGGCCAATAAACACATGAAAAGATACTCAAGATGGTTAGTCATTTGGGAATGCAAATCAAAACCACAGTAAGATACCACTTTATACCCTATAGGGTAGCTCTAATTTTTTAAAAATAAAAAATAAGTATTGACAAGGATGCGGAAAAATCGGAACCCTCTGTCCATTGCTGGTGGGCAGGAAAATGGCGCAGCCACTATAGAAAACTCTTTGGCAGGGGCGCCTGGGTGGCGCAGTCGGTTAAGAGTCCGACTTCAGCCAGGTCACGATCTCGCGGTCCGTGAGTTCGAGCCCCGCGTCAGGCTCTTGGCTGATGGCTCGGAGCCTGGAGCCTGTTTCCGATTCTGTGTCTCCCTCTCTCTCTGCCCCTCCCCCGTTCATGCTCTGTCTCTGTCTGTCCCAAAAATAAATAAAAAACGTTGAAAAAAAAAAAAAAAAAAAAAGAAAACTCTTTGGCAGTTTCTCAATAACTTGTGACTCAACCATTCCTCTGCCGGGTGTTTACTCAAAAGAATTGAAAAGAGGTGTTCAAACAGAAACTTTGTACACAATTGCCCACAGCGGTATTATTCACAATAGCAGAAAGGTTCAAATAGCTCAAATAGCCATCCACTGATAAATGGATAAACAAACTGTGGCATATCCACACATGAAATATTATTCATCCATAAAAAGGAATGAAGCACTGATATTATGCTACTTCAAGACGGAACCTTGAAAACATTATGCTAAGTGAAAGAAGCCAGCCACAAAAGACAATGTATTGTATGATTTCATTTTTAGGAAATATCCAGAATATGCAAATCCACTGACACAGAAAGTAGATTGGTGGTTGCCAAGGGCTTGGGAAACAGGGTAATAAGTGATTGTTTAGTGGACATGAAGTCTCCTGTTGGGGTGATGAGAACGTTCTGGCACTATATAGTGGTGAGTATTGCACAACATTGTGAATGTACTCAACGTCACTAATGGTAAATTTTATGCTGTATGTATTTTACCATAATAATAAACCGTTCAATGAATTAGTTTCCAAAAGAAAACCAACTCCCTAAAACTTTTGCTCACCTCTCCGAAAACCAACAATTTGTTTTAATAGCAAGCTATTTTGTTCAAGTATGAGCTTATGCAGAAACTCCACATCTAAAACAGACAAAAGTAGAGGCCTGGGGCAGAGGGAAGCCTGTGCCCCTTTTATCTCATATGAAAGTCCCTCAGCAAAAGGACAGTTTCGGAGATGCCTTCCAGCCTCGATCTTCTCAGCTGGAGGAACTTGGTAAATGTGTATTGAAAGAACACTCTGCTGAAGCCACCAGGATTAAAGGCTCCTGGATTGGTGACCATGCCGGGGTCTCAGCTCTGGTCTAAGTCCACTGTGGGGTTCTGGCCAGAGCCTGCTGAACTCAGCACTGGATGGCATGCTTTGAAAAGATGGCAAAATGAACTGGTAGTGAAATTCCAGAGAAGGTCTGGGTAGGGAGTAGGTAGGTGTGATGCTTTAAGAGTCAGGGGCTCTGGAACCAATGGGCTTTGATTCCTCCATCAACACTTATCAGCCATTTCCAGGAGGTTAAGTTCCCAAACTGTCCATCAGAAATAAATAATATTACGAATGGCATGATGGTGGTATGAAAATTAAGTGCATTAATTGGAGTAAAGGGCTTAGAACAATGTCCAACACATAGAAAGCTCTCAATAATTAATCTTATTTTCATTCTAGAACTGTAGTGGTCCGTTTCACCATCTGACTCAACACAGTCAAGCCAATGGTGACTGAGAATGTCTCACCCAGAAGGGCCTGAGAGATGGCCTTGGACCACAACTCGCCCTCCGTCCGGGTTTCTCCTATAGTACACGTGGCTGAGGCAAACTGACGGATTCTCTCCAAAACGTCTGCATAATTCCATTGTTTTGATTGTGTTTCAAACTGCTGGTCTTAACTCACTGGTCTTGAAATTAACGGAGAGTGTTGTGAGCAGTTACAAACATTTCAAAAACCGAAGAAAGGAAAGAATAGAACGGAAAACAATCTAAGTGCACCATGGATAATTAGGGTTAAGTATTAAGTATTGTTTGTTGAAGTTTGCTGCTGTGTGCGTGTGTGCACGTGCTAGTGAGCACTTGTGTACTAGGTTGCAATGTGTATTTCTTACTAAGCGTTGCAGTTTAAAAAGTTTGAAGGCTTAATAACCCCCAAGGACTTTCTGAAAGCCCCTGAGCTGAGCCAAGGGCCTCCTATTCTTAGGGCAGTAGATCTGATTCGGTGGACAGAACCAGGCAATCTGCCCTTCCCCCAGCGAAGCTGGAACTGTGACCTGCGCTGGGGACTGCAGTCAGGAAAGAGGGAAGATTCTTTAACGGAAAGGTGGGGAGATTCCAAGGGCAGGAAAGGTGGCCTGATACTTGAATTAAGTCATCAGAACTTGGGAAGACTCCCACACTGCTCACTCCCACCCCCCAAACACACACTGGGATCATTTAAGCACAGACCAAGGTGTTCACCTGTCTCTTTTCTTTTTCTTTTTTTTTTTTTTTCTTTTATTTTGAGAGAGAGAGACAGAGAGCATGAGCAGGGGAGGGGCAGGGAGAGGGAGAGAGAATCCCAAGCAAGCCCCGCCCTGTCAGCACTGAGCCTGATGTGGGGCTCAGATTCATGAACCATGAGATCATGACCTGACCTGAAATCAAAAGTCAGACACTTAACCCACGGAGCCACCCAGGTGCCCCTAGCTGTCTCTTTCATAATATTTTGTATTTCCCAGGCTACCGTATTCCCCAGAACTGTTTTGTGGCCACAGAAGTACCCCCCACCTCCCACTTTTTAAATGACCCATGCAGACTCACTCCAGAACCACTGGCTTTCCTGCCCTCCTTACTCCCTCCCCTCCCAGGTACCAACTGCTCCAATGGCTCCAGTTCCTCCTGGCAGCTTTGACCCCTCTGCAGCCTCCCCTCCCCCACACCTCCTACCCCCCACTCCAGCATGGACGACTAGCACCCCCTCTCTACATACTGACTTAGGAGAGGGGGTTTAGACTCTTCAGAGGTCTGGAATCATTGCCATAGTTCTGGCCAAGAGCTGCCAGCTTTGTGGAAGGGGGCTTCTGGAGACTTCACAGCTGGGGATGTATCCTGAGAAAGGGGTGGAGGAAGAGTTGGAAGTGTTGTTGAAAATGTGGGCACATGATCCACTGAGACTGCCATTTAGCATTGATTAATCCAGGATTAAATGAGCGGGGGTGAAGCTGCCTTCTAGCGCTTGGGGCTGCAAACCTCTGCCCTCACTCCACCCTCACTCGGGTCCCTGGCTGGAGCCCCGCAATTCTACGAAGCCAGGACATCAAAAGTCAAAAGGAAGGAGACTTGACCTCAGCTGGGGAAGGGTATTATTTGAGACTCAGTTTTTAAAGATCATCCATGTGCCTCATAGAGGGTTCATCAAATCGGAGGCTTTACATTCTGTCTTTATAACGACATGAGTGTCACCCACGTTGACTGCGACTTTGCTTTCAACTGCCTGTAAGGCAAGACTGCAGCCAAAGTCTGTGGACCAGGCACTTTGGCCACTCAAGTTCCATCTTCACCTGCAAAATGGTTCTAATCGTGTTTTCGCTGGGGATTGCAAGGATAAAATAAACTAACATGTAGAAACACCCTAGTACAGTGACTAAAGCAAAATAAGCATGCCTCATGACCAGCTACCACAAACATCCTTACGATATCACAGTTTATAATTGGGTTGAAATATCAGTGAAAACACGCAAAGTGAAACCACCCGTAAACCAACTATGCTTAAAAAGGAAACTACACTAAGACTTACAAGACCCCACTTTCCACTTCCCAGATGAACAGTTTGCTGTGTATTTCTTATTTTTTTCCTTCAAGTTTAAAGGGACCCACCCACTGATCATTCTCTCTCTCCATGCTTTTCAAGAACATTTTGTAAATGCTTAATTATTTTTGAGAGAAAGAGAGAGAGAGAGAGAGAATGAGCAGGGGAGGGGCAGAGAGAGAGGGAGACACAAAATCTGAAGCAGACTCCAGGCTCTGAGTTGTCAGCACGGAGCCCGACGTGGGGCTCGAACCCACAGACTGCGAGATCATGACCTGAGCCAAAGTCAGACACTAAACGAACTGAGCCACCCAGGCACCCCGTCTCCATGGTTTTCTTAGAATACAGAAACTGATTCATGCTATCTATTTGTCTAAATTTGCAACTTGCTTTTTTCACTTAATATGTCATGAATAGTGTATGGGTGCAGCATTTCCTCACTCTGCACATCTTTTTTGTTTTTTCCCAATCTGATGGGCAAAAGATAGCATGTCATTATTATATGTTGCATTTCTCTGACTAAAAGAAAGGTCAAGGGGCGCCTGGGTGGCGCAGTCGGTTGAGCGTCCGACTTCAGCCAGGTCACGATCTCGCGGTCCGTGAGTTCGAGCCCCGCGTCAGGCTCTGGGCTGATGGCTCGGAGCCTGGAGCCTGTTTCCGATTCTGTGTCTCCCTCTCTCTCTGCCCCTCCCCCGTTCATGCTCTGTCTCTCTCTGTCCCAAAAATAAATAAAAAAACATTGAAAAAAAAAAAAAAAAAAAAAAAAGAAAGGTCAAGCATCATCTTATGTCTTTTGGAGGTTTGTGTTTTCTCTTTTGTGAATTGCCTATTCACACCTTAACTTTTCTTTTCTTTTTTTTTTAATTTTTTTTTTAACGTTTATTTATTTTTGAGACAGAGAGAGACACAGCATGAATGGGGGAGGGGCAGAGAGAGAGGGAGACACAGAATCGGAAGCAAGCTCCAGGCTCTGAGCCATCAGCCCAGAGCCCGACGCGGGGCTCGAACTCGCGGACCACGAGATCGTGACCTGAGCCGAAGTCGGACGCTCAACCGACTGAGCCACCCAGGCGCCCCTTTAACCTATTTTTCTCTTGGGCTTTTCATATTTTTCCTTATTCAGTTGTAGAGTGTTCTTTGTATAGGAAGGACATTTACCTTTTGTCTGTCACATGTATTATTTTCCCTACTCTGTCATGTGCTCGCTGACTTTATTGATGGTATCTTTTACCACTGCATAATTTTAGATACATATTTTTTAATGTTTATTTATTCTCGAGAGGAAGAAAGGCAGAGTGTGACCGGGGGTGGAGAGTGGGGGAGCAGAGAGAGAGGCACACACACAGAATCCAAAGCAGGCTCCAGGCTCTGAGCTGTCGGCACAGAGCCCGACGCGGGGCTCAAACTCATGGACAGCAAGATCATGACCTGAGCCAAAGTTGGATGCCCAACCGACTGAGCCACCCAGGCGCCCCTCACAACTTAAAATATTTTGTGTAGTTGGATGGATTCATTTTTCCTTTATGGTTTCTGGATTTCTTTGGGGGCTGTTTAGAAAGCCCTCCTTTTTTGGCTTTCCTGGGCCCACAGCTATGTTCTCCATCCAATCCCCAGTGACAGCTGGCAATGACTGCCCTCACTGAGCCCTGTTCCTCCCTCATGCCAGCCCTTTGGGCTCCTTATCTATCAACACGGTGTCATAATGTCTGGTGCCGGGAAGTATTACATCGTGCCAGAAGAACAGGGAGAAAGGAAAGAGCGGAGGAGCCAAGACAGGCTGAGAAGGCCGTGAAAGAAGTAGGGAGGGAGACAGTGGAACTGAATGTTTGAGGAGCAGAGATGAGCACAAACCCCATAACCGTGGCCCGAGCACCTGAGTCATGCTAGCTGATACCCTGAGAAGGAATTTTAGAGCCAACAGCATCCTGGAAAGGAATTTCGTTTAACTTTTTTTTTTTTTTTTTTTCCCCAAAAGCTATTCCATTCTTTACAAGCACCACGGAGCGGCTGGTCCCCACACCTGAGAGGCAATATAAAAACCTCCTGCCAGACCCGAAGTGAAAGGAAAAGAAATTGGAAAACAGGACCTCAGTTCAAAAATATGTCTCCTCTTCCATGAATTTTAATGTATATTCCAGGCTCCGTAGATCAAATGCTTACATTTTAAAAAGATCAAGGTCAAGAAAGTCAGGATACTTTGGTGAGGGCGAGCCTGAGTTCCTTACCTCCCCCACAGTTCACCTTGCTAAATAAGCAAACAGAAACAGGCTAGGCAGCCACTTACACGAGAGCACTACTGTCTCCCCTTTTCGAAAAAAAAAATTTTTTTTTAATGTTTATTTATTTTTGAGAGAGACAGAGCGTGGATGGGGGAGGGGCAGACAGAGAGGGAGACACAGAATCTGAAACAGGCTCCAGGCTCTGAGCTGTCGGCACAGAGCCCAATGTGGGGCTCAAACCCACGAGCCACGAGATCATGACCTGAGCTGCAGTCGGATGCATAACCGACTGATCCACCCAGGGGCCCCCTACTCTCTCTCCTTAAAAAGCCCTGGAGGTAAACGGGGCTTGGTTTAGGGGACCATGCAGCTCTGATGCCTGGAGCCCTGCCAAATGGCCCCTGGCATCTGTTGCTCAGACTCTGGCGACAAAGCTAATCTCTGCCTCTGCCATTACCGTTCCTACAACCTTGCTCTATAGCAAGTGGGCTTCTGCCCCCTACCCTCTCTCAGCACCTCTGTAGGCTTCTGCCTCCTCCCCTGCTTCATCCGCAGAAGGAGCCCTCTTGAGACTCACATTCGAATACTCCGAGAGAGAGGGGGGCTGAAGGGTTCAGTTAGTTACAGGTGTCCTTCTGGGGCTGCTGGTCAACCCACAGCTGGCTGTCCTTGGGTTTGCTGCCCGCTTTTCCTCCATAGTGGCGGGCTCAAGTAGCCAGCTTTCCCCAAAAGGAGCCCCACATGGGCATTAAAGCCTCAAGAATAAAAGTAAGCTGCTTCCCCAGACTGACTCCTAGCAGCACACCCCGCTGCAAGCCTTGACCTCTGGCCGCCCAGTGTACAGCAGACAAGCAGCAGTTAATAGTGAAGGGAAATGGAAGACGAGAAATCACTCACGATCACTAGCCAAACATAATTTATATTTATTATTGTGTTGGCAGCTCCATTTTATTGCAGGGAAGCTAGGGAGGAACAGGGCCAGTGAGGGTTTCCACACGAACTCCCACCGCTGAGCAGGGCTACTGGGCTTCCCGTTGCTCCGGAAGCCAGGGGAGGACCAGCATCCTGGCCCCTTCGGTCCATCCTGCGGGCTGGGACCCAGGCCTCCACTAAGGTCAAGGTAGGAATGGCCTTTCCTGTTTTCCCCAGCGGCTCCAGCAGCGGCTCCCCTGTGCTCAGAGTCAATTCAGACCTTCTTGTTGGGCAGGTCAGTGTCAAACTGAGCCCCTCCCAGCTTGCTGAGGAAGTGAGTGACCAAATTAGAGCAGTCTTCACAGCCACGTCCACCGGAGAACTGGTTCTTCTTGAAAATCCTGATTCTTGAGCTACAGGGTTGTCCCAGGACCACCAATAATGCTGATGGGGGTGGGGCCCACCCTGGAGTCAAACGTTACTAATCAACCAATATTTATTAACATTTTGACACATTTCGGCAACATCGATCACTTGCCACCACTACTCATCAGAAACAAGTCACAAGGCAGAAGGTGGGGGGGGGGGGGCGATGCAAATCCATCTCTTAAAGAGAACATTAGTCAAACATTGGGGGACATATTTTAAAACCGCTGTTGATCACAATAACAACATCCAAGATACTCTGGTTATATAATGGAAGAACCTGAGGAGGACTCGACCACCAAACATGGTGAAATCTCCCAAGCATGCTGTGCTCTGTCTGAAGACAGCATGTTAACAAGAAGGGGGCTTGTTTCCAAGGCATCTATGAAAAGATAGCTCAGAGGGGTAAATACTGTGCAGACAATGGTAAAGCCAGTGGACTCAAGTTATCTGATAAAAGGAGAGACATACTTGGTTGGGGGAAAGGAAACGATCAGGTCTGGATGAAACATCTGTCGGCGTTATCTCTTTCCCCTGGGTAGGAAATGCCTCCTGGGAAAGCAGTATCCCAGCTAGTTGTATTTCAGTAAATGAGTGTGAGTATTTCAGTAAATGTAAAAAATCACTTCCTTTTTTTTTCTTCACATTTTTATTTAAATTCTAGTTAGTTAACATACATTATGTTGTAATACTGTTTTCAGGAGAAGAATTTAGTGATTCATCACTTACATATAACACCCAGTGCTCAACATAAGTGCCCTCCTTAATACCCATCACCCATTTGCCTACTCCCCATCCACCTCCCTCCATCAACCCTCAATTTGTTTTTGTTTTTAAATATTTTTTTTAATTTTTTTTAATGTTTATTTATTTTTGAGACAGAGAGAGACAGAGCATGAACAGGGGAGGGGCAGAGAGAGAGAGGGAGACGCAGCTCCCGGGCTCCAGGCTCTGAGCGGTCAGCACAGAGCCCGACGCGGGGCTCGAACTCACGGATCGTGAGATCGTGACCTGAGCCGAAGTCGGCCGCTCAACCGACTGAGCCACCCAGGCGCCCCTGTTTTTAAATATTTTTAATGTTTATTCATTTTTGAGAGACAGAGACAGAGTGTGAGCAGGGATGGGGCAGAGAAGGGGAGACACAGAATGTGAAGCAGGCTCCAGGCTCTGAGCGGTCAGCACAGAGCCCAATGTGGGGCTCGAACTCATGAACCACGAGATCATGACCTGAGCTGAAGTCAGACATTCAACTAACTGAGTCACCCAGGTGCCCCAACCCTCAATTTGTTCTCTATCGTAAAGAGCCTCTTATGGTTTGTTTCCCTCTCTTTCTCTTCTATTTCCCCCTCCCATATGTTTATCTGTTTTGTTTCTTAAATTCCACATGAGTGAAATCATATTAGTATTTGTCTTTCTCTGACTTATTTCACTTAGCATAATACACTCTAGCTCCATCCACATCATTGTAAATGGCAAGATTTCATTCCTTTTGATGGCTGAGTAATATTCCATCATATATATATACCACATCTTCTTTATCAGTTGATGGACATTTGGGCTCTTTCCAAGGTTTGGCTATTGTTGGTAATGCTGCTATAAATATCAGGGTATATGTACCTCTTTGAATCTGTATTTCTGTATCCTTTGGGTAAATACCTAGTAGTGCAATTGCTGGATCATAGGGTAATTCTATTTTTAACTTTTTGAGGAATTTCTGTACTGTTCTCCAGGCAGCTGCACCAGTTTGCATTCCCCAAAAGTACAAGAGGGTTCCCCTTTCTTTGCATCCTCACCAACAGTTGTTTCTTGTGTTGTTAATTTTAGCCAGGTGTGAGTGGTATCTCATCATGGTTTTGATTTGTATTTCCCTGATGATGAGTGACATTAAGCATCGTTTCATGTCTGCTAGCCATTGGGATGTCTTCTTTGGAAAAATGTCTATTCATGTTTTCTGCCTATTTCTTAACTGGATTACTTGTTTTTGGGGTGTTGAGTTTGATAAGTTCTTTACAGGTTTTGGATACTAACCCTTTATTAGATATGTCTTTTGCAAACATCTTCTCCCATTCCACAGGCTGCCTTTTAGTTTTGTTGATTGTTTCCTTCACTGTGCAGAAGTTTTTATCTTGATGAGGTTCCAAGAGTTCATTTTTGGTTTTGTTTCCCTTGCCTCTGGTGATGTGTCTAGTAAGACGTTGCTGTGGCCAAGGTCAAAGAGGTTACTGTGTGTGTTCTCCTCTAGGATTTTGGCAGTTTCCTGTCTCACAGTTAGGTCTTTCATCTGTTTTGAATTTATTTTTGGGTATGGTGTAAGAAAGTGGGCCCGTGTCATTCTTCTGCATGTTGCTGTCCAGTCTCCCCAACGCCATTTGTCCAAGAGACTTTCTTCCATCGGATGTTTTTTCCTGCTTTGTCGAAGATTAGTCGACCATATAATTGTGGGTCCAAGAATCACTTTCATTTAATGTCAATTAATTGCTAATTTTGGATGCCCATCAGTGTCCTCTGAGAGTGGCTAACGTGAGATGGGCCTGGGCATTTCCAGACCTGCAAAACTGAGGACTAAATAGACCCATGAAAGGAGAGATCCTTGCTGCAGGGTAATCACCGCCTTGCATGACACCCATATCTCGCCTTGCTTTTGTTCTTGCAGGGACCCTTCTATAAAAATTCATGTCCCTTTTGCTTCCTTGCACCCCTGAAAGCAAGACGATCACCAGTAGCGTTACTGGAGCCACGTGTGAAAATTCAGCCGGAGTCCTTGCTTGTGTGGCATCTGCTCAAACCAGCACGGTCTGATCCGGAAATACAACCTCAATAGGCACCGCGAGTGTTTCTGTCAGTACACGGAGGGTACGGACTGACAATTTGGACTAAATGATCTTCCTTAGGGAGAAAACAAGATGCAGGACATGTAGACGGGTGTATCAAGTATGTTATTTCTTGTGATTGAAAGAGAATGGAAAAATGCGCATGAGTTTACAGAAACCTAGTGAAACGATAAATAAACACGGGTACTTCTTGGTTAAGGGGGAAAGGGTGGATGGGGATGGAATGAAAGTAACACTTTGCAGTGTGTATTTTTTTTATATCATTTAGATTTTCAAGCCATACAAATGTACTGTCTACCCAATAAAATAGAATAAACCAAAGCAAAACAAAACTTTAAAGATGAAAAAGGGAAAACAACATCCCTGTGAGGAAATATTCAGCATTGAGCATTGAGAATAGATATCTGTCTCTTTGGGTACTCATTGACTTCCTGCTATTGGATAAGGCAAGATGTATAAATTACTATGTTTCTTTTTTGCCCCAGTTGCCTGATAGAGCAGGGCAAAACTTAGTGCTTTGCTACAGTGTCTTTCTCTTATATAGATTTCTAGTATAAATCCACCCCTGTCTTCTACTCAGTCCAGGGCCACTGCTTGCCTAGCTTTTGTTTCATTTATCCTTCTTTCTGGCTTTCAGTGTAGGCCCACTCTAATCCCTTCTGAGGCAGAAATAGTCAAAAAAGAAGCGAATGTGGGGCCCCTGGCTGGCTCAGTTGGTAGAGCATGCGACTCTTGATCTCTGGGTCATGAGTTCAAGTCCCACGTTGGGTGTAAAGATTACTTAAATAAATAACACTTAAAAAAAAAAAAAAAAGAAGAAGAGAAGGAATAAACATAAAATACTTGAGATTTAAGACAAGAAAGGGGACTTGCATGTTTTTGATAAAAGTTTAAAATTCTTTTCAGAATATAATTTGTTCAGTGTCTACTAATCTTGTACGTGTCTTGGATTCAACACATATTCTAGGAACTTGACTTATAAAAATACCTTCAAACATGTGTAAGATATAAGTACAAAAGGAATTCATTGTTCATTACAAATACTGGTGAAAATTTGTAATCAATATAAATGTCCATCAACAGTGCAGTGGGTTAAGTGAATTACAAGAAAACATGTCATTGCTTTTCTTTTTAATGTGTATTTATTTCTGAGACAGAGAGAGATTGGGGGGGGGGGGTGCAGAGAGAGAGGGAGACACAGAATCCGAAGCAGGCTCCAGGCTCCAAGCTGTCAGCACAGAGCCCGACGCAGGGCTCAAACACACAGACCGTGACATCATGACCTGAGCTGAAGTTGGTTGCTCAACCGACTGAGCCACCCAGGCGCCCCAAACATGCAATTGTTAAAAAGAGTGAGGCAGACCTGTGCTTACTGACGTGCAAGAAAGATCAAGTATGGAACAATCTGTACAGGTACAGTTCTCAAACTTTTTGGCCTCCGGGCTTTTTTATATTCTTATAAATTAACGAGGATATCCCAAAGAATTTTTGTTATGTAGCTCTGTCTATTGGTATTTACCATATTAGAAAATTAAAACTGAGACATTAAAAAATGTGCTTAATAATTTAAAGTAATAACAATGAGGGGAGCCTGGCTGGCTCAGTTGGGAGAGCATGTGACTCTTGATTTCGGGGTCATGAGTTCCAGTCCCACATTGGGTGTAGAGATTACTTAAATAAATAAAAACTTAAAAAGAAATAAAGTAACAATAATGGACTCATTACATGTTTACAAGAGTCATATCCTCTTTATGAAAATGAACTATATCAAAACATAATTTAGTGAGAAGGCTGGCATTGTCTCACACTTCTGCACATGTGTTTAATCTGTGCCTTACAGAAAGAAGACGGCTGTATTCTCAGATCTGCTTCTTCTGCATTTAATCTGTGTGATGTGTTGTCTTGGTTGAAGTACAAGAAGAAAATCCAGCCTCATATACATGTGTAATTAGAAAAGGGAAGATTATTTTAATAGCCTTTTCAGATCATCGTGGATATTTTCCTTGGATAATTCACCAAAATATAACAAGGGGTGATTTCTCAATGGTTAGCTGTAATGTGGATTCTGAAACACCATCAGTGAGATTCTCCTATTCTGTTACATTAAAATCCATTGGTTTGAGGGTGCCTGGGTGGCTCAGGTGGTTAAGCATAGGACTCTTGATTTTGGCTCAGGTCATGATCTCATGGTTGTGAGATCAAGTCCAATGTAGGGCTCTGCGCTGGGTGTGGAACCTGCTTAAGATTCTCTTTGCCCTCTCCCTCTGCCCCTTCCCCTCTGTCACATGCACTCTCTCTCTCAAAAAATAAAATAAAATAAAATAAAATAAAATAAAATAAAATAAAATAAAATAAAATCCATTGGTCTGTCTTCCACTTTTTTTTTTAATGTTTATTTATTCTCGAGACAGAGAGAGAGAGAGAGAGAGAGATCAGGGGAGGGGCAGAGAAAGAGGGAGACACAGAATCTGAAGCAGCTCCAGGCTCTGAGCTGTCAGCACAGAGCCCGACGTGGGGCTCGAACTCATGAGCTGTGAGACCTGAGCCAAAATCAAATGCCCAACCGACTGAGCCACCCAGGTGCCCCTATCTTCTACTCTGAATGACTATTTTACCCACACATGATTTTGTAACATTGGTCATTTGGAAAATGTCAGCTCATGGAGTTATGCAGATCTTTCTAATATGGACCATGTTATTAACAATACCAAAAATCACATTTGTTAATACCACCACCCATCTCACCACTCAAGTGTTTAAGTGTTGGAAAGTTGTCCAGGTCATGACATAAGCCATAGAGAACTGCTGATGTCATGAACAATCCCTTTTATGTGTAATAACAAAAGGCTGCTGCTCAAATTTGCACCGAGCTTTTATTTTTTATTTTAAAAATGTTAATTTATTTATTCCGAAAGAGAGGGAGAGTGAGAGAGTGTGAGCAGGGAGGGGCAGAGAGAGAGAGAGAGAGAGAGAAAGAGAGAGGGAGGGAGGGAGAGAATCCCAAGCAGGCTCCACGCTGTTGGCTCAGGGCCCTATACAGGGCTTCAACTCAAGAACTGAGAGATCATGATCTGCGCTGAAATCAGGAGCCAGACACTTAGCCGACTGAGCCACCCAGTGCCCCTTGTGTAAAAAATTCTAATTTTTGCCTGAAAGCTTGAATTTCATCATTAGTAATCAACACTGCCAGTTTTCCTTGAAGGGACAGGATCTTTTCATTCCGTTTTGAGACAATGTCTGAAAAATTCCCAAATCTGAATCGCCAAAGATCACCATTTAGTCATCACCTCAAGTAAAAATGGCGCTCCATGAAAAAACCAGTGGAATTCAGTTTGCAAGCCCAACAATTCATTGCAAACGCCCTTCTCCCCAGATGGCCTGTGGAACGCAGTGAAAGTGTTCCATGGGCGCTTCTCAAGGCATTCTACAGGACCTTAAGAAGACAGGTACTCCAAGGCTGAAATTTAATAAAATGAATAATCTCTACGGCTTTCAAAGACATTCTTTTTTTTTTTTTAATTTTTTTTTAACGTTTATTTATTTATTTTTGAGACAGAGAGAGACAGAGCATGAACGGGGGAGGGGCAGAGAGAGAGGGAGACACAGAATCGGAAGCAGGCTCCAGGCTCCGAGCCATCAGCCCAGAGTCCGACGCGGGGCTTGAACTCACGGACCGCGAGATCGTAACCTGAGCCGAAGTTGGACGCTTAACTGACTGAGCCACCCAGGCGCCCCTCAAAGACATTCTTAAAGAAACTGGTGTTTCCGTTATTTCGAGTGTGTGGGGGTGACGGGTTACAATGACCATTAGGAGAGTGTGGGGCTGTCACCTCTTGATCTAACACACCAGCAGTTCTACTCAACTTTTGCTTTTTGTAACATCAATGCCAATGTCAACACTGTGGGGGGAGAAAAACACACACACACAAAGCTGGAGCGCCTGGGTGGCTCAGTCGCTTAAGCCTTAGACTTCACCGATCAGGTCATGATCTCGAGGTTCATGAGTTTGAGCCCCGCGTCGGGCTCTGGGCTGACAGCTCAGAGCCTGGAGCCTGCTTCGAATGCTGTGTCTCCTTCTCTCTCTGCCCCTCCCCCACTCGTGTTCTGTCTCTCTCTGTCTCAAAAATAAATAAACACTAAAAAAAAAAAAGAAAAAATTGTAAAAAAGTAAATAATGCCTTAGTATTATCATTAAACATTGGTTTGGCATTGTGGATCCTCTGTAATGGTCTCAGGGACCTTCAGGAATTCATAAGACCACCCTTTGAGAACTACTGATGGAGTATATAATCCCTCTTGTGTTAAACGAGAAAAAGAAACCAACAAGATACACACACAAGTGCTAACAGTGTCTACCTCTAGCAATTGAAAGTGATAAAGTGATGTTTACTTTTTACTTTATATACTTTTCTATTTTTTGAAGCCTTTACGATGAGTATGTATTTCTTAAGTAATGAAAAACACTAAAGAAAAAGAATGAATGAAATTGAAATTATAAACAACCATTACCACACACTCCGAGAACGTAAAATGCCGGTAGAACTATTCTCATATTGAAAATATGAAGAGATTAGGTACATAAAGCAGGGGGCTTAAATTATTAAAAAAAAAAACAAAAAAACAAAACAAGACAAAACGGGAAAGCTCGCCCTGAGAAATACCTCATTTCCCACAGGGCTGGAGGAAGGAAGTTGCTGCTGTGTATAAATGCTCGAGGCACCCACCAAACCCAGGTAGCCGAAATGAATAACCCTGCTGATACCTTTAGATGCAGTTTGAAAATAAATCTAAAACACATTCTCTCCAGAAGACAACAGGGTTAGCCTCGAAGAGTGATTTGACACTTTGGAAAGCTCGCGGCTTCCTTCCCAGAGGAAGGAGAAAATCAGACACCCGACCCAGGGCTGACATACAAAGCAGCTGCCATGGTTTTCTTCAGGGCCTTACGCCTCCCAGCCCTGTGCCCTCCTCCTTCCAGACGGAGCCCCGGTCACCTTGACTGGAAGGATCCAGTGCCCTTCTGATCTCCCCTCCTCTGCCCCCACTACCTAAGCCTCTTTCTTGGTGTCAGAACACCATGATATCAGTCATCCACGCCCTAGCATAAATGAATCTCCATTACCACCCTCGCACCCTCGGTGCATTTGCTGGTTAAGCTGATCTGCAAAGCTGCTCCTTTCTGCTGTGTGACATCAAAGAAGCTACTGCCCCTTTCTGGGGTCTGTAACCTGAGTGGGTTGGACTAGCGGCCTCCAAGGTGGCCAGTGCTCTGGAGCTCTGTGACTGAGCTCCTTTAACGCAGGGTGGTGTTAACTCAGGAGGCTTTGGGAACCGGCATCTTGTTTTCAGTTCCCGAATTAAAAGAAGATTCAGAGGAAGCTCCACACACACTCCCTGCAGCGTGCCCCCTCCCCCTTCTCTTCCTCATGACCTGTGTCTCCAGGGGGAAGATCAAACAAAGAGGTTGCAGAGGGTGGTGGAATGCTGTGTTTGGTTAAATCCCAGGCTGGTTATGATTACAAAGTTCCTGCGACTGGGGAGACGCAATGGGGAATGTGGTGGGAGGGATTCAGACCTTCGAGAACGCGCTCTGGCACACCCCCCACACCCGTGCACACTCTGCGTGCACTCGAGACCCTCAACACAACCGTGAGTTGCTAAAGCCTGTGTTCCAACGCCCACCGCATGTGTGCCCCCCACCCCCTTGTTTTTTCCACAAGGGCTATTGCAAGAGTAAAAAACTTCCACAAATTAAAGGGGCAGCTGAGGGACTTTCTGCTCTGGTTGCGTCTCAGTGTCTGTCTTCCTACACCTGTGAATTTGTCAAGGGCAAGCGTCATGGGTGGTTCCTCTCTTTACCCCCAACCCTTCTCATCGCACCGGGCACATACCTGATGCCTCACAAAATGTTCTTCCATGAATAAATGAATGAATGGAAAAATGAATGCTACCACTAAGGTTGAAAGACATGTTTTTAAAGGTAATGGATTATTCCCCATCAGGTGTCATTACGTCATTCAACATGTGATGTTGTCTCCATTTTCTTCACCATAATTTGCAAAGGACGGACCCTGGGGGACTGTTCATGTTAGCTACGGAAGAGCAAAATAAAGAGCTTGTGCTGGCACGTTTAGCTGTGCTATCCTAAGATCACATTAGCCCTCTCTAGACCTCAAATTCAACTCAAAAAGAAGGTTAAAAATACCAGCCTTGGGGCTGGGTGGCTCAGTCGGTTAAGTGCCCAACTCTTGATTTCAGCTCAGGTCATGATCTCACGGCCATGAGAGTGAGCCCAGCGTTGGGGTCCTTGCTGAGTGTGGAAACTGCTTAGGATTCTCTCTCTCTCTCTGCACCACCCCCCCCCCCCACCTGCATGCACTTTCTCTCTCAAAATAAATAAATAAACATTAAAAAAGATTACCAGCCTTGAGTCTATAGGGAAGCTATGAAACTCCCAAAGAATAAATACCATTTATAAACTGAGAAACTCATTGAAGCCATAATGACTTTCAATTATTATTATTAGATAAGCCACCTAAGGCCCAGAGAGGGCAAGTGATTTGTTCAGGGTCATCCAGTGAGTTAATGACAGGCATCAACACCCAGTTGGTGCCTGACTTCCCCACCCCCTCGAGGACACATAAAAGGAGGAAGTGCTTTCTCATAATCATCCACCAGCCCCTTAGAGCAGTTGGGACCATCAACTCAACAGGGCCGTCCGGAAACATTTGTAGGAAGATACCTGGCTAGGGTGAGGCCAGGGTCACAGGCTCAGGCTGTGCCCTTCAGATAGCTTTGCTGCCTTCTGGGTAGCACCTGCAGACAGCCTGCATTGGTGGTGATGGGCTGGGCATGACCGTCCAGACACTCCTCCAGCAGGCACTGTCAGTGTCCTGCCCAGATTCCCATGGCCCACCCTGGAGGTCACCGACAGCTGTGGTAGACCTTTTTCTGTGCTCCCAGCCTGCCTCTCTCTACCTGAGGGCTTTCCCTAATAGCAGGAGCATGGGGCAGGCTGAGAGTGTAGAAAATCAATAGCCCCAGGTTTAAACCTCACTCACTAAGGAACAATTATTGATGGATAAGAGATTCTTGGTCCCTCAGAAGGTCCCCAGTGGGACTGAGCCCCTGTTGCCCAGAAGGATAACCTGCTCAGCAAGATATCCCTTAATAAAGAGGTGACTTACCTGCCTTCCCTGTCTCGCGTACCCTCTCTCTCACCTTGAATTCCGTGGCTCATCTCCTAAACGAACAATTACCACCAAATCCTGCTTTAGGGAGATCCAGGTGAAGACAACTTCCCTTCACGCTCTCCAAGTGGAGAGATAGCCAGAAGGACAGAATATCTTATTCACACACCCATTCGACAAATCCATTCACTGGGCAACTTCCTCTGTGCATCTTCTCCGCAAAGGCAGACCATGTGAGATGATGAGGATGCTGAGGCGAAGCTGGTGAGGGGCTTAGCTGCCCGCTTGGCCCTTGGTTTGGCCTCAATCCCCAGTCAGAGCAGCTCTTTGAGAGGCAAGGCAAGGTCAAGGCCTTGCCTGAGAGGCAGGAGAACCGTCCCCAGGGTTTGGCTGGTCTGTTCATGCCTTCACCCATGCATTCATCACAAATTTTTGAGAGCCAACCATGTGCAAGGCCTTGTGCTTGGTGCAGATATGCAGCAGTGTGAAGCGGGATCCCATCAGCTCAGGGCCTGCCAACCATGGGGTCTTGCACAAGCTCCTTTCCCTATCGGGGCTGAACTTGACGGTCGCTAAGGGCCTCTCCGGGCTGGAACATCCGCACCTGTAAGGCAGAGCCCCTGCCCTCCAGTAGCAGAAACTCTAGTGGTCCCTCCAGGGCCTGAATATTCTTCAGTGGGACTCTCTGCACAGCATAGAGTGGTCGATGTCACAGTGCACAATGGGATTTCTTCCCTTAAAAGAAACATATAATGAAAAGGAAGTTTAATAAAAATATTCAACTTGGCAATAAAGTAACCCACTCCAGAATCTTCATGTAGAAGCTTCCATGATCCCGGATCCCATGTTTAGGGTCAGAGTACTCAGGGCCTAGCTGCAAGGGACGTCTGCCCCAGTGGCCTGAGCACAGTGTTATTAACCCCTGCAGCACAGGACATCCTGGGAAAGCGGAGAGCAAGAGACCACACTCCCCCTGCCAAAGGGACCTGGGCAAGGAGCTGTCACTACTGTGGACTCCAACCCAGGAGTCAAGTAAGGGTGTCCTACAGTCCTGGCCCCACGCTGGGTTCCCAGGCCAAAGGTGACAGGGGAGAGAGAGGCAGGGGCACCTGCAGGGTAGACACTGTGGATCAGGATGGAATCATGAGAGTGAGGGGCCAGGCGGTAGGTTTGGCCAAGGCCAGGCTGCCAGGCCCACCCACAGCCCCTTGCCAGCAGCTTCTCTGTAATTGGCAATGTTCGGCAGAATGCTTGGTCAGATGTCGTAGGAGGTAGCTGTTACCATTCCTCTTCATAAAGACACTAGGAACAGAGTCGGTTTTGAGCCCAACTGTGGCTTGATGGTGGCGTGGTGGGCTTCCCTCCCTCTGTACTCCCCGTCCCATTCCTCTTAGCTATACAATGAGTAGTACAACAGAATCTCAAATCCATCCCTACTTGTCCTCAAAGCCCATGACCTTAACCACTACCATACAGGGGCGCCTGGGTGGCGCAGTCGGTTAAGCGTCCGACTTCAGCCAGGCCACGATCTCCCGGTCCGTGAGTTCGAGCCCCGCGTCAGGCTGTGGGCTGATGGCTCGGAGCCTGGAGCCTGTTTCCCATTCTGTGTCTCCCTCTCTCTCTGCCCCTCCCCCGTTCATGCTCTGTCTCTCTCTGTCCCAAAAATAAATAAAAAACGTTGGGAAAAAAAAAAAAAAACACTACCATACAGAGTCATTGGGAGAAATTATCTTCAGGGAGCCTTCTCTCTGTGCCTTTCTCCCGCTGCCCCAGCCCCAGCTGGCCAAGATCCTCTTGGTAGGCAGAGGCCTCCCATCAGGAAGAAGGCAACAGAAAATGAACCCATTCATACTGAAGTTTTGTGGATTTAACGTGTTCCCCATTCAGGCCATGAGCTCACTCTAGAAAGGGGAGATTGAACAGGAATGATATTTAAGAAAAATGGCCTAATTAGCTGTGTGACCTTGGGTTACTTACTCAGCCTCAGTAAGCCCCAGTATCTTCATCTATACCACGGGAATAATACTATCTTTGCCTTGTGGCAGTAATGATTAAATGTGGAAAATGCCCAGCATATAATAGGCATCTACATATTTAAAATTAGAATTATAAACTTCCTGAATTTACTCATGAAAGGAGGGGCTATCTTTCTTTAATGAATGACTTAAAAAAAATTTTTTTTAATGTTTATTTTGAGAGACAAACAGAGTGCGAGCTGGGGAGGGGCAGAGAGAGAGGGATACACAGAATCCGAAGCAGACTCTAGGCACCGAGATAGTCGGCACAGAGCCCGACGCAGGGTTTGAACTCCGGAACTGTGAGATCATGACCTGAGCTGAAGTCGGACACTTAACCAACCGAGCCGCCCAGACACCCCACTTTAGTGAGTGATTTTTAACAGGGTTGTCCGTTTTTAACAAGGTAGCCGTACTTAGGGGCTGTGAAGAGGTGTCAGCGATAACAGGACTCTGAGAGGCCCCCCACTTGTAGCCCAAGCCTGAAAGGAATCTGAGGGTCGACAGAGATGGGGACCTGGACCAGAACAGCCTGTGTGGTTTAATCAAGGCTCCCAATACCATTAGCCTGTGTTTCTCTAAATTTCTACCAAGGAACTCTCTATAGTTGCAGAGAGGAATGTGTACTGCCAGGAGGTTTAGATAGGCATATGGAATTGGCTTTCTGCCAGTAGGAAATTTCTTAGAACACATTTGTGTTCTCATAAAAATTCCTGCAGATTCTTGTATTCTATGCCAAAATATATATATATTTAATTTAATTATTTTTTTTTTTTTTAAAAACCATGTCTCCCCACTCCCATAAAATCTTCAAACTGGTACTTCCAGAAGATACAGCGTGATCAGCCTGCGGCTTCACGCTCTGCCTGTATCTGCCACAGGCCCTCCTTCCGTGGCTGTGCACACCCGGCTTGACAGCATGGCTCAGAAACTGGAGGTGACTCTGGCTGACCCCACCGTCTCTCTTGGCGCCTCAGGCCCAATCTGGCCTGCTCAGCTGCTGCCCACACCACATCCACAGCATAAATAAAACACGAGCAGAGTTACCATGACCACACATACACAGAAACCAAGAGGCCCGAACCACTGTTTGGGGAGGAAATGGGGCTTGAGAGACCTGGGAGGCACGGGGGCCATATTAGCCAGGGGTCTTAGGTGGTAAGCAACAGAAATGGACTCTGGGTAATTTACTCAGCAACAGTGATTTACTTCACCAGAAGATGCGAGACAACAGAGATCCGAAGGAAAAGTTGCAGCCCCAGGCTCCCAGAGGAATCGACAGGAAGGCGGTTCTAGGAACCTGGGAAGCAGACCCCAGAGGGAAGTCACTGGGACTAGGATGAATTAGCCCCAAACACTTTCTGTATCTGTATCATTTGCTCAAGATCCAACTTCCTAGGAGGAGGATCTGGTGGCATCTTCCAGCCAGGGGATGGTCAGTCCCACCCAAACTATATGAAATGCAAGAGGGGTCAATTGCTAAAGCAAAATTATGCTATCATCAGAAAAGTGGGCACTGAATGCTGGGCAGCAGCAATTCAAATTTTTTTTTTTAATGTTTACTTTTGATCAGATGAGAGAGAGAGAGAGAGAGCAGACGAGGAGCAGAGAGGGAAACAGAATCTGAAGCAGGCTCCAGGCTCTGAGCTGTCAGCACAAAGCCCGACACAGGGCTTGAACCCATGAACCGTGAGGCCATAACCTGAGCCAAAGTTGGACACTTAACCAACTGAACCACCCAGGTGCCCCTGAGTGGGAACAATTCATAGGTATTCACTGCAGATCCTCGTCCAACTTGACTCCAAAGCCAGCCTGGCTGTCCCGCACCCCCCCTCCCCCCACCAGGACTCATAGGTCATCTCTAGGGAGAGTGTGCCATCACCAGGTCACCACTGTCACCTGCTGAAGCTGACTCTTCCTTCCTCAGGACACAGAGCCTATCACCTTGGGCAAGAAGTTCCAGCATAAGGCACAAAGGCCATGGGGGATAGAAAGCCCATCTGGAAAGATCTTTGTCCTCAGCAGGATGACCCACAATCAGAAGCAGAAACATTCAAAGGAACAGGTTGCAGTGTGAGAGGGGAGGGGGACATGGCCACAAAAGGAGAACCCAGGAAGAGAGGTCTCTGTTCCTGTAGGCAGACTCACCACCCTCACGGTTTGGCCAAAAGCAGGTGTTGCCCTAGAAGTCTTTACTAGAGAATTCTTTTTTTTTTTTTTTTTTTTAGAAAAGTATTTTGTTTTATTTTTATTTATTTTTTTAATGTTTGTTTTTGAGAGAGAGTGCGAGTGAGGAAGGGGCAGAGGATCCGAAGCAGGCTCTGTGCTGACAGCAGAGAGCCCCATGTGGGGTTCACAAACCCAAGAGATCATGACCTGAGTGGAACACACTCAACCGACTGAGCCACCCAGTTGCCCCTAGAGAAGTCTTGAGCCAGGCCTGGTTTGTCAGGCAGAATCTTCTTCCTGCAATGTCAAGAAAGAAAAGAAAAGAAAAGAAAAAAGAAAAGAGAAGAGAAGAAGGAAAAGAGGAAGGAAGGGAAGAAAAAAAGAGAGGAAGGGAAGAAAAAAGGAACAGCAACACCTAGCATACAATATTCAAATCACACGTATTATAAAACATTCAAGGGGCGCCTGGATGGCTCAGTCGGTTGAGCGTCCGACTTCAGCTCAGGTCACGATCTCACGGTTCGTGAGTTTGAGCCCCGCGACGGGCTCTGGGCTGACAGCTCAGAGCCTGGGGCCTGCTTCCGATTCTGTGTCTCCCTCTCTCTCTGCCCCTCCCCCGCTCATGCTCTGTCTCTGTCTCAAAAATAAATAAACATTAAAAAAAATTTTTTTTTTTAAACATTCAAGTAGTGCACAACTACACAGTGTAAAAAAATAAAGTCTGTAGAATGACTCTTTTTTACTGCCCCCCCCCCCCCGCCAGACTCTGCAACTTGTGCCCACCGCATGGGATCTCCAAGTACCTGCTTCCCCCTTCTCGTGGACAGCAAGAGGGGTCCCTGGAATGGACGGAACAGAGGAGACAGGGCAGGGAAATTCCCACTGCTGTTCCAGACCTGAAGCCAGGGCTGAGCCGAGAGCTGGGGGTGTCTCAGACGCAGTCCCGCATGCAGTAGCTGTCCCCTGGGCACACCCGGCAAAAAAGGAAGTGGTGGAAAGAGACCGTGGGGGCGGGGCGTAGGAAGCAGGAAGGAAAAGCGAGGAAATTAAAGTTCCCCCTTCCTTCCCCATTCCACTTGTCTTACTCCCCCCAGAGGTAACAACTGTTACCAGCCCTTCCTTACTCAGTTACTTACATAAGGCAGGTAATCAGGTGAGAAATTAACTGAGTGTTATTTTCCCGTAGGCTCTTTATGAAATGATGAGAGAGTATTTTGCTTCTCCTCCTCTCAAGAAGGCCAGTCTGCTCAGTGCCCTGGAGAGACCAGGGCTCCCCCGTTGTCCTCTTCCATAGAAAGGAAGCCCTCCAGGGCAGGGGTTTTGTCCTGTTTCTCCAGCACTTAGAGCAGAGCTTGGGGAATGGTAATCACACGGTACATATTTTTGAATGAATGATGTCTTCTCTCTTATTTAACAACACCCCCTCCTTCAGATCAGATCAAGTTTGAGTAGGTTACCTTTCTTTCCAATCAACAACCTCCAGCTGGAGCCCTTGGTCTTGCTCGTGCACTCTGAGATAAGGGAGCATGTTATAGACCTGGAAAAAAACAAGGCTAACCTTAGGTTTGGAGTCAGTGGACCCACCTTTGTGTTCCCGCCCAGCCACTAGCGGTGGGGGACCCAGAGAAGTGTAGCAGACGCCTTGATGTGGCACACAGAGCCCCCTTCAGGGCTGAAGAGGTGTTCCCCCTCCCAGCCCCCAGCAGCTGGAAGTGTTAAAGCCTGATGGCTCTCAGCTGAGTCCCCTGAAGGCCAAAAAGGACCACTTCTCAGAAGGTGACCTCCATTTCCTGGGGCAGCCCAAAGCCTGCTCCGTGCTGGAGTATAAAAGCTCGGTCCCCTCTCATCAGCAAGGACAACTCTGCAGAGCCACCCCAGCTCCAGAGCAACCTGCGGGATTATCTGACACCTTTGTAGTCCAACCTCCTTCTGTGTCCAGTCCTGCCTTCTTCACTGCCCTGGGGTGCTGCTCCTGAGACCACTTCCCAGGGAACTTCCTGCATGCCAACTTGTCTCAGAGCCTGCTTCCCTGGGAACCCAAAACGCAGCAAGAGGCCACCTGATCTCTCTGTTCCCAGGCTCCTTAGCTATACAACGCATTAAAGAATGTGGGCTTTGAAGTCAGAGTTAGATTTTAATCCTAGATCCACCACTTGCCAGCTGTGTGTTGGGGGGGAAATTTATTTAACCTGAGACTTCTCCGCCTCATCTGTAAAATGGGAGACAGCAGACATCTTGGGTGCCCTGTGTCTCATCCCTTCAACTTGCCTGTGATACCAGCCGCAGCTGTGGGGGACAGTTTCATGCAAGCTCAGACTCACTTGTGCTGGCAAGGTGCCCACCAGTTGTCCTTTACATTCCTTGCTTTGGACAGGCTGTCCCTAGGCCACTGAACCTCTATATGCTTCACTGACATTTCTTTCTTTCTTTTTTTAATGTTTATTTATTTTTGAGAGAGAGAGACAGTGCAAATGGGGGAGGGACAGAGAGAGAGAGGGAGACAGGATCCGAAGTGGGCTCCAGGCTCTAAGCTGCCAGCAGAGAGCCCGACGTAGGGCTTAAACTCACAAACTGCAAGATCATGACCGGAGCTGAAGTCGGACGCTTAACCGACTGAGCCACCCAGGCGCCCCTTCACTGACGTTTCTTGGCCCCACGTCTGGGTAGGATTTATTTCCCACCCTCGAAAGTGAATGCATCATACGTATTGCTTCTTGGCCATTCGGTCTCATTAACATGGCGTCATTGACATGGCACACTAATGTGATATTCTGCAGAATTGTCCAGATGGTCTAAGTCCCTTCAGACTACATTATGATAGAAGGCAGAGAATTAACATAGCCCTGATGCAAGACGCAAGAGGATCCTGTTCTCTGCTCCATGTGAAAGTGAACTGCTTTTGATTCTTCTCTGTTCTAGAAAGAAGGCAATAAACAGATCACAATCATGCACCGTGTTCTGGAGGTTGTGTTGATCAGCTCCAGCACAGATACCATAGTTAGCACAACAGCAACAATTGGGGCTAGTACTTGGCTAAGTTTGTGGTAGTTTACCCTCCTCAGCCATTTTATACAGTTTTCGCAGGGGCTAGGCTGGTAAATCAAAAGGGAGTATGACAGAGACCACCATCTCTGCTTCCTTTCTTCTTTGAGCGTGGCACCGATTCCTCCCATCTCCCTTGGGACATAGTCATGTATTTGATTTAGTATCCGGGCTGGGGGGGGGGGGTGCAGTTTTAGAGACTTCCAACTGGACTTCCTTACTATATACTAGCTCTTATTCCATAGGTCAAAAAACCAATATCGGGGTTCTACTAACTACCAAGTATGTCCATTCCAGTTATACACTCGGGCACAGGGAAATAAGCACAGGGCACCCAGGGACCCCACTGAATTCACCGAGACCTAGACCTAAGCCAGGGCTCCGTTACTACCTGGCTCCCATTCTGCTCGCTCTAATGGAGCAGGAGGTGGTGCATAACGGCACTTGGGTCACCAAATATCAGTGCAGTGATAGTGCAGACCCTGTGGCCAACAATTCTTCAAATTCCTTGCCAGTTCCCCTTTCTCATGCTCAGTTACACAAGTAATAGCCATGGGTTCTTTCTGAAAAGGAGTGGGCAGGGGGAAATACTACCAAATACATTCGCCATAATGTTGCAGACCTTCAGTCCATGGCTCAGGTCCAGAAACAGGGTAGAGAATCGTGACCTTTTACTGGGGGCAGCTGCCTTGGCTCCCTGATCATTCATCCTTGATTTCTTTTGATCGTCTAAAGTAGACAATACACTGTGGGCCACCCATGTATCTTGCCTCTGGGAACACTGTATTCTATTATGGTCTCCATAGCCTCTGTGGGTCAGGCCCTTCTGACTGCTACCCTGATTTTGCTGCTCATTGCAATAATCATGCCCACCTGGCTTCTAAAGTTTCGGCACCACCACCCGACCTCTATTATTTTGGGATCCCATAATCCCTGTGGGTATCAGGGAGCCCAGTTCTGCAACAGCATCTCCTACTGTCCCCGAAAGGTGGTGCTCCCCTCACCAGCCCATTCCTTATTGCTTCGATAAGTAGACTCTTCTCCAGAACAACTGGCTGGTGGACTTTCTGAACTTGTGTGCTACAAACGTTCAAGCTTGCCCACTTCTCTGAGCCCTCTGACTTCTCCCTCCACTGTCTGCCATGCCCATGCTTTTTTTTTTTTTTTTTATGTTCACTTATTTATTTTGAGAGAGAGAGAGCATATGTGAGTTGGGGAGGGGCAGAGAAAGAGGGAGAGAGAGAATCCCAACCAGGCTCCTTGCTGTCAGGACAGAGGCCAACGCAGAGCTGGATCCCATGCACCGTGAGATCATGACGTGAGCCGAAACCAAGAGTCAGACGCTCAACCAACTGAGCCACCCAGGCGCCCCTGCCATGGCTATTCTAACATTTCTACTTCACATGAAACCCTGCTTTTCCTAAGTTTCTAAAATCCATCTAAAAAGTATATTAGCACTGTCTCCTGGGTTTCTTGCCAGGAGTTAACTCCTGCCATCATACATAGGAGGGTACTTTCATATCAACACCTGCTCTTGTCCAGCTTTATTTTCCTCTTCTATTTTTTTACTTAAAATTTTTTTTAATTCATTTTTGAGAAAGAGAGAGAATGTGAGTGGATGAGGGGCAGACAGAGAGGAAGACACAGAATCTGAAGCAGGCTCCAGGCTCTGAGCCATCAGCACAGAGACTGATGCGGGGCTCAAACTCACGGATGCGAGATCATGACCTGAGCTGAAGTTGGAGGCTTAACCTACTGAGCCGCCCAGGCATCCCTATTTTCTTCTTCTCTGGATCTGGTCCTTCACGATTCAGTTCTGTGTATACATACCGCCCAGAAGTATCAGCCAGATCTGGTGGCTCCTTCAGTGAAGTGCCCCTCTCCTCCCTTAGCAGGCCCAACACAGTTGGGATCTGACTCTTGGTGTCCATCGGATAGTCAGAAAGGAGGTGAAGGCAGGTTCTGAGGGAGGTGAGCATTATCCTGTAGGGTACTGCCTCATTTTAAACTGCATTTAAATCTCCCATAAAGAGGGACCACTCGTTGTCAACAGGAAGTGGGCCCCTTCTGCGGGCCCAGTGGATTCAGAAAATCTGAGTTCAAGATTCTCAACTGCATCTACTCCTATATCCCCAACCCGAGTATTAGGATCCCACCTCTTTCCTAACAGGCTCTGATCTTGGCATACGAGGCCTATCAGAACTGAGAAGTCCATCTTCCCTGGAGCTCTGCTACTTTTAGCACAAAGTCCTAAGCCTGGTCCTCCTTCTGCAGGAGGGATTTCCTTCCATGCTACCCCAGGGGCTGCCCTCTGGCTTTTGCTTTTGGCCTTGGTGATTTTTCACTTTGACGTTGTCATTATCCCTCTTTAGCAAACCAGCGGGCTCTGCCACACTCATTCATTTCCGTGGTCCTTATACTCATTACTTCCCTCAATGTCCAGAGACGTTGCACCAGCCACCATGACTCCTTCCACCTGCATCTCATCCCAGGTCACAGGCAGGGAGGCCTGATAATCACGAAGTTACAGCGTGCAGGGGACCAGCCTTCCTTTCTATACCGGCGATGCGGTCTTCACTCGTAGCCAGATGGCAAATGACCCCTCTCCCAATTCCCACATCCGCTTCCTCGGACCACTTCTGGCACCAGCTGTCTTGGGTTAGGTTCCCTGAAAGCAGGCTCTGAGGTGGAGAACTGTCTGAAGAAGGTTAAGCAGGCAATGCTCTTGGGAGACACACCGTAAGCGAGAGGACCGGCCTGGGAAGAAGAAAGCTGACCCCCAGTGGGGGTGCAGCTGGGTCCTCAGCTGATCCTACAGGGGGCTCTGAGCTGGGATGGCCCTTCAGCGGGTCCCAAAGTGAGGCGAGGAGGCCCAGCCTTTACACGCCCGCGTCAGCCAGTCACAGGCTGCCCTCTGAGGCCGGGCCTCACCTTGGTGCAGGCAGCAGCTTGTGGCCGAGGACAATTCCCAGTGAGGGAAGGAGCTGTGGCCAGTATTTCCAGCAGCTGGGAATGGGCGTGGGGCCCTGATGGGGGCCCTGGGAGGGACGCAGCTATAATCACCACAGTACCCATTTCACAGAGTTCTTGTGAGAACGAAATCAGATAAAACGTGCTAAGAGTTTAGCAATATTCCAGGCACTTAAGAAAAAGCACCTATTATTGTAGTTACTTATTAATAATTTAAATTATGATGCGTATAATACTGTTAGGCTGAACCATATACATTGTCAACATCTAACCTCCATTTGACCTGTAAATATGGAATTTCATATGGCTCATCCTCAGAATGAATAAGACCAGCTAATCTCATGCTTGTTCTACATACCTTACAGGATTATTTGAGGATCAACCGGAGATGGCACATGTAAAAATGCTTTGTAAAGTGAAAAGTTCCATTAAAATGTTGACGCACTGGATTATTCGTATTATCTGTTTTTCTACGACAACATCTAATAGAATGGCTGCGTTCAAGCTTCCCCAGCCAAGGATAATAAACTGTCTTACTCCATGAAATACTCAAATTACAATTCCTTTGAACCCTGCTGGCCCACATGGGAGCTCAGCCCCTGCAGAGTGTCCTGAGCTATTTTGGAGAGCTCCTCAGTGGTGGGCGACACCAGCCCCGGAGCTTGCCCTCCAGCCTCCTCAGCGGATCCCACACCCTCTATGACTCCCACCCTGGGGGACATGGCCGCCCTCTATGGGTAGCCACCAGCCCTGAGCCCACACTCTGGCCTCGTCTTAGCCACTCAACTCCAAGCATGGTTAGGCCCCTTTTCTCCATGTATCATACTTAACCAGAAACCAGGCCCAGCTTCTAGCAGGAGCTGACAAGACTTGGGGACCACAGAAGACGGGTAAAACAGAGCAATGCTCACAACCTTGATTCGTGTGGTTTTTCTCAGAGCTCACAGATCCCATGCTCGTGTCCAGGTAATCTCATAGGGTCACCTACCTATCCAGGCCCAGCTTGCTCCACATGGCAGGGTCCAGCTCAGCTCCACTTCTAGAGCTGCATGGAGCATGTCTTCACTCATAGGGCAGACTAGAATCAGGAGAGAGAGAGAGAGAGAGAGAGGGAGAGAACTTCTCTGTCACCCCAAAGGCCCACATCCTGAGTCCTCAGTTTCTGCCCCAGGATACTCTTTCTTCCAGGATGACTGGCAAGGGGAACTTTCCTTTGGTGGAACTTACCAAGGCCATGGTCTTGCTGTGTGTGGACGGTAGGACAGCTACAGAAATACAGAATGGCCCAAGATCAGTCCAGTTCGGGATATTGCGTATACACGATGTGTGTCCAGCCCAGTCTGGTCTAGGCCCTTTTCACGGTTTCTCTTCTGGGAGACAATCACGTCTGAATGTGCTTTCTGCAGTCCTCTAGATGGAGTCCCCCAAATCTTCCAAAACCTCCGTTCAAATCACTCACGGTTCCCTAAAGAACAAGCAACAGTTTATTACCCAGTGCGCTCTTGACTAAGACAGAACTGAGAAGCCTTTCTCTACCCTCCACACACGCAAAGGAGCACAGTGTTAGCTGAGTGCCAGCCACACGCACCATGTACACAAGACCCCTGCTGCTGTGAGCTTCCCGACCAGTGGGAGTGAAAGACTACCTCATCAACCCATCGGCAGAGTCCCGGTTAAAGGGACAAGGGCCCATCCATACGATGGGAGGTTGGGACAGACAGAACATGCTTTTTATTAGAGACCGCTGGAGAATTGTGGCGGGCAGCTTTTGTAATAGATCCCAGTGATCCCCGCCTCCTGGCATTTACACCCTTGTGCAATCCCTCCTCGTGTGTATGAATGCGTGTGCGTGTGCGTGGTGGCTGGGCTGAGGGTGAGGGGCAGAGAGACTTAATGCCTTCTCCTAACAACTAAATTATGCAAGATTTGGCTCTGAAAGCCCGGGACTTCTCACTTGCACGCTGTCATGCTGGAGGGCCCACGTGGCCAGGACCTCAGAGGAAGGAAGCCACTCGGTCCAACAGCTCCCAAGGAACTGAATCTTGCCAACAATCTCACAAGTGAGCTTGGCGTCTGATGCCAGTGGAGCCTTGAGATGACTGTGAACCACACCGACCCCTTGATGACAACCTGTGAGGGGCCCTGAGCAGATGATCCAGGTTAACAGCACCCAGGTTCCTGACCCACAGAAACAGAGATAGGAGTGTGGCTGTGGGAAGCCACTAAGTTTGGGGGTAATTTGTTATATAATTAAGTCAGAGACACTTTTCAAGATACATATTTTTTTTGAGAGACAGAGAGAGCAAACAGGGCAGTGGCAGAGAGAGAAGGAGACATAGAATCTGAAGCAGGCTCAGGCTCCGAGCTGTCAGCACAGAGCCCGACGTGGGGCTGGAACTCACAAGTGGCAAGATCATGACCTGAGCCCAAGCTGGATGTTCAACCAACTGAGCTACCCAGGCTCCCCTATTTTTATTTTTATTTTTATTTTTATTTTTATTTTTATTTTTGAGAGAGTGAGTGGGGGAGGGGCCGAGAGAGAGGGAGAGAGAGAGAATGCCAAGCAGGCTCCTGGCTGTCAGCACAGAGCCCAATGCGGGGCTCCATCCCACAACCCTGGGATCATGAGCCAAAACCAAGAGTCATATGCTTAACCTACTGAGCCACCCAGGAGCCCCAAGATATATCCTTAAGTAGAAAAATCAGGGTGCAGAAAAATGTGTATAATACACCATTATTTGTGTAAAAAGGCAGAAATATATCTACATTTCTGTGTGTGTATGTCATCCATATATATGTGTATGCCTATATATTTATTTCCTTCTACATGCGTAAAATACCCCTGGAATGATAATGTTACATTCAAAATTTGGGTTTCTTCCAGAGAGGGGACCTGGTGGTTGGCGGAGGGAGGATGTCCACTGTATACCTTTTATATCTTCACTTTGGATCATGTGAAAGGGTTGACTATTCAAAAATAAGCACAATATATTAAAAGAAGAAAAAAAGGAGCGACTGGGTGGCTCAGTCGGTTGAGCGTCTGACTTTGACTCAGGTCCTGGTCTCATGGTTCGTGGGTTCGAGCCCCTCATCCGTCTCTGTGCTGACAGCTCAGAGCCTGCTTTGAATTCTGTGTCTCCCTCTCTCTTTGTCCCTCCCCTGCTCTCTGTCTCTCAAAAATAAACTTTAAAAAAATTTTTTTAAAAAGCAGCCAAAAAATCTTGGGAAAAAGAAGCTGAAAATAATACATTTTTTTAAACAATTAGGGAAGCCCACCTTATGGATTTGTGGGTGCCTTTTATTCCCCACAGCCAAATGCTGTCAGCTCTCCTTTCAAAGCGTCTCCAGTCTGACCCGCCTCTCCCCATCTCCACGGCTACTCCCCCGCACCAAGCCAGGAGCACCACGCACCTGGGCTATCGTAATGGCTCCGTAACCCTTCTCCCTGCTCCCACCCCTGCCTTCTTTCCTGACCCTGTGCCACCCAGCCTCCAGAGGGATCTTGAAACATTAAAAATTAGATCGTGTCACTCGCCTTCTTCAAACTGGAGTTTTCAGGCCAAATTTTCACTTTCTCTATTAGCATGTTTGGTGTTGGGGATAGCTTCCAATTTCAGAAATGCTCCTGAAAAAAAAAAAAAATGAAGGGAGACAGGAACTAATATGTATTAGGTGCTTACATAAAGCAGACTTTGTATATATTACGCTGTTTACTCTTCATGACAGCCCTGTAGGCTGGGCACAATTACTGTCCCCATTTTACAGATGAGGAGAGTCGAGGTTAAGGAGGCTGCAGTACATGTCCATGAGAATTGTCTGCTCGGCATCCCTTCTTCTGGAACTACCTCCCCTTGGCTCCATCTACTTGCATTATTGAAAGAGCTGCCATCACCCGCAATTGTCCTGCCTCCTGGCACAGCCGACTGCTTCAAGGGCAGGCGTCTGGCCCAATACGGACAGCTGAGCACTCCCTGTCCTGAGGGGTTCCCTCCTCGGCTGCTAACGGCTGCAGGGAGACCCATTGAGTCAAAGCAGGAGAGAGGCCTTTGACGATCATCGCTCTCAGCTGGGAGATGCTGACCTATGGGGATCAAAACTGCCTGGGTTTGGACCAGGGAACCCGGCCACTCCTCTCCCTCCAGCCATGAAATCCAGTTTGTCACTTTCCCTGTGCCTCAGTATCCACGTCTGTCAAATAACAGAGTAGGGACCGGTGGTTTGGATTGGAGGAGATGATCTCGAAGGACCCTAACTGGCTGTGTGACCGTGGGGCCTCAGTTTCCACAAACTGTAAAGTGAGAGCTGGAGATGGTAGGGGGGAGGCGGGGCATGGGCAAGGCGATCTCTGGAACAATTTTCCAGTTCAAAACAACCACAAGGTAAAAAAGTAATAATAACAACAACGTTTAAAAATCACAGGGTTATCACGTCAGGGGTAAGAGGCTGCCTCCCTTCTCGGTAGGAGATACATCTTCCCCCCCAAATCTTTTGGCTGAGCCCCTCTTTAATGAGGGAGTGGTAGACCTTCTAATCTGGGACTCCTGACTCGGAGCGGGCCCATCTCACCCAGGACGAATGAACCACAGAGACGAAAACCATCTGTGGTGTGGCAGAGACCCTGCCAGGGGGCCCCGTAGCAGCCTGCCTCTTGCCAAGACCCAAGACCCCACCCCCAGCCCTCTCGGCACCCCTGCTCCCCCCACCCCCAGATTTTATTAAATGTTATGTTTCCCATCTTGCACTGGAGCCTACTGCTCGGAGGTTACTAGCTGCTCTTAAGGGTTCTTTATACAACTCCACTTGGGCTCCCAGCCACCAAATTCTTCCTGCTCATGCATTACTTAGATTAGCTAAGGATGTTGGCATTTAGAGCCAAACTCCAGCATGCATCTCAGAAGGCGGCCTCCTGACTGCCACAGCTGTTATTTCAATGCAGCACCCCTCTGTGGGGATTGTTCTCCATAACGTGAGGTGTCATGCAGGCTCTCACTGTATCTATAATGCCGCCTATTTTTACAGTTAGTTGACTCAGAGCGCAGTCCACTGATGACCTCTCGCATGCAATCGGTCTAGGCGGCCAGGCAGCAGGTGCCAACCACTTTTGTTGCCTGGTTCCTCTTCGGATGACCCCACCTTGCCTCTCAGTGGAGACGCAGCCCCTGCTCCGGATGCCAAGAGACCCTCCCACTTGTATGACACCTGACAGTTTACGGAACTGTCACCAGAACTCCTCGTTCCTCTGTGGCTTGCCATCGTAGGGATGAGGAAACCAGGTCTCACAGAGGAAACCTTGGTCAGATATAATGCAAAGCACATAATGTTAATTATTTTCACGACGCAAACTTCTTCACTTTGAGTCTCGGGCTTTTCCCACCCTGCCACAACTGCCTACTGTTTTTAAAAAGGAAACGAACTTTGAGAAATGGATGCCCTAGCCATGATGGCCCATGCCAGATGTCAGGGCAAGGCTCTGAGCTGCTGTAATGAAGAGGTCCGATAGAAGGATGGCCCAGGGAGCAAAAGGATGAACTTTCTCTCACACAGACTGTCAAGTCCCGGGTTCCTTCCAGGTTGTTGCTCTGCCATCTCCAGAGCCCGCTTATGGTCTCCCTGACTGTACCTGGGTGCCAGCTGGTGGGAAAGGAAAAGAGGAGGAGACATTCCATGATCTTAAGGCCCGAGTCCCCGCACGTCACGCATCATCACCACTCACACTCTTCTGTAGAGAATCCGGTCACATGGCCACCCTTCACTGCAGGGGGGCAGTGGGGGGGCTGGGAAATAGAATCTAGCCATGTGCCTGGGAAGGAAGGGAGCTGGACTTGGGTGGGTAACTGGCAGAACCTCCCACACAAAGCTTTGAAAACCTCCAACCTTCATACTCTCCTTGACCCTCCACCCTAGAAAGTAGCGCTCTCTCTCTCTCTCTCACTAGCCTCTCTTGTAGCCAAAAAACAACCATTTAAGGGTCACCTTTGGGTTTGGAAGGCACTTTGGTCTCCTACCGATCATTATTTGAATATTTTTTCATTCTTTCAATTGCCATTTCAATGCGGGGAGTCATCATAACTCTGGGCTAACATCCTCCCAGTTTTACGGTCTCAGTGCAATGGTGCCTGTGTTTCCCAACGGTTGCAACAAAAATCCCAGGCCTGGGTTGCTTGCATTTCCTTGAAACCGAGGATAAGATGGAGGGAAGGAAGATTCCTCAAGGGAAAATTCCATTCCTGTCATCAGAAAAACAGGAGCAAATGTTGGGCAGAAACAAACAAACCATGAAAGCATGTATCCACTCTATCTCTCTTACCTTCTCAGCTACATTGGCTTCATTGTCTTCTCTTTCTTTTATTCTCCGCCACTCCATCAGCACGGTGGAGGCCAAAAAGTGCTTGCTGAATGGGCAAGTCTTGCTCAGAAAAGGCCAGCTCTATGCAAAAAAAGATTGCCCCAATGGGAGTCAAGTTACTCAACAAATATTTATTAAATGCATCCTCATGCCCAGGCACTGCGGTAGGTGAGTGAGCGAACCAGGCAAAGCTCTTGCACCCGAGGACCATACCTTCTGCTGGAGAGTGGGAGGCGGACAACAACAACAGTAAGCAAATGAATAGATAAATACACAAAACAGCAGGGGCTGCAAAATTCTCACACAGGCTGCAACGTGGATGAACCTTAAAGATATGATGCTAAGTGAGATAAGCCAGACACGGAAGGACAAATATTGCATGATTGCACCTACGTGAGGTCTCTAAACTAGTCAAATTCATAGAGACAGAAAGTAGAATGGTGGTTGCCAGGGGCCAGGGGAAGCAGGAAGGGGGAACTAGTGTTTGATGCGCACAGAGTCTCAGCTGGAGGAGATGAAAACGTCCTGGAGATGGATGGTGGTGACGGTGCACAGAGATGTGAATGCACTTAATGTCACCAAATTCTACACTTTAAAATGGTCAAAATGGCAAATTTCACATATGTACATTTTATCAGAATTTTCTTTTTAAGGCAGGTGATAGGGGTGCCTGGCTGGCTCAGTCAGCGGAGCACGTGACTCTTGATCTTGGAGTCATGAGTTTGAGCCCCATGTGGGGCATAGAGGTTACCTAAAAATAAAATGTTGTTTTTTTTTTTTTAAAGGCAGGTGATAATAAATGCTATAAAGAAACAAAAGCAGGGAAAGGGGAATGGGAAATGGTGTGGAGAAGTCGGGGGGGAGTGTCGTTTTTAGGTAAACTGCCAGAAAAGGTCTTTCTGATCAGCTGATGTCAAAGCAGAATCCAGAATGAGGCAGGGGTTCCCCACTGACTACGGGGATACAGGGAGAACATGCCAGGCAGAGGCGAGAGTCACAGTAATGACCCTGAGAGAGCAGTAATGGGCTTGGTAAGGACAAGGAGGAAGCTAGTGTGGTTGGGATCCTGGGAACAGGGCAAAGCAGCAGAGGTTGAGGTCCAGGGACAGGTGGGGCCCAGACCTTGCAGGGCCTTGAAGGCCGCCTTAAGAGCTTTGGGTTCTACTTTAAGGAATTGAGAAGCCACGGAAAAGCTTAAGCAGCATATTACTCCCCCCTCACCTCTCTCCTTTAAAAACAAATTTCAAACATATGTAAAAGTAGGGAAAGTAGATAATGTATACCTATCACCCAGATTTAAACATTAACACTTAAACATTTACATTTAAACATTTACATTTAAACATTTTACCATGTTCGCTTTTTTTTTTTTTTTGTGCTGAGTTTTTTAAAGCAAATTTTCAGACGTCATGGTGCTTCATCATAATTAAATATGCATCTCTAGAAAATAAAGACATTTCCTGCACAACCATGATACCAGGCTTGTTCCTAACAAAATTAACGATTCTTTCATATCTATATTCAAATTTCACCAAGTGCTCCAAATGCCTTTTTTTTTTTTTTTAAGTTTTTTATTTATTTTTGAGAGAGAGAGAAAGAATGTGAGCAGGGGAGGGGCAGAGAGGGAGACACAGAATCCGAAGCAGGTTCCAGGCTCGGAGCTGTCAGCACAGAGATGGATGCGGGGCTCGAACCCATGAACCGTGAGATCGTGACCTGAGCCGAAGTCAGACACTCAATCGACTGAGCGACCCAGGTGCCCCCAAAATGCCTTTTTACAGCTGGTTTGTATAACTCAGGAACACACATTGAATTTTGTTAGTATGTCTCGTAAATATTTTAAATCTAGGACCATCTCTCACCCTATCCCTGCTCACTTCTTCATCACACTTTGACTATTAAAGAGGTTAGGGCAGCATCCTATGGCATATCCACATGTTGGTATTGTGACTCACATTTTATTTAAAAAAACTTTTTTAATGTTTATTGATTTTTGAGAGAGAGAGGGAGAGAGAGAAAGAAAGAGAGAGACAGAAAGAAAGAGAGAGAAAGCATTCGTGGGGGAGGGGCAGAGAGAGGGGGAGAGAGAGAATACCAAGCAGGCTCTGCACTGACTCCCCATGCGAGGCTTGAACTCACAAACAGTGAGATCACGACCTGTGCTGAAATCAAGAGTCAGACCCTTAACCGACTGAGCCACCCAAGCGCCCTTTGTGACTTACATTTTAAAGGACCACTCTTGCTTGTGTGCGGATAATAGACTTCCTTGGATGGAAGCCAAGAGGCCATTTTGGGGGGGGGGGGTGGTATTGTACTAAGAACAAACTCTAAGCCCACAAAGACAAGAGCACAAGAATGGAAACAATAGGGGGAAAGGGTTGGTCAACATGCTGGGAGGATGAAAAGCTGATAGACATCCCAGTCAGTCATATCAGAGTAGAAGCAGCTGACTCCGAAGAGATTATATACATCGGTGATACCACGAGAAGCAAGCCAGAGAGGCTCAGTGACTGGGGGACCTGGTAAAGCAGAAGGCAAAGAGAAGGCTGAAAACAAAAAGTTTGGTTGATAATGACACTTAGGCATCTCCTCCAGAAAATACTCTGCCTGCTCCGTCTCCTTCGGTGAGGATCACCAGTTGGCAGCCCTCTCTATGACAACAGAACTTCCATAAAGCTTTTCGGTGACTCACTCTTTAATAAGAAGAGACAAAGATTCAATAAGTTGAAGAAAGCCTCCAACACTAAAGACAGAATAAAGCAAAAGGAAAACAAGAACTTGGGGGAGACAAGGACAATGCAGGGAGCAGAATAACACAAATAAGAATGTCCCATCCAGGGGCGCCTGGGTGGCTCAGTTGGTTAAGCGGCCGACTTCAGCTCAGGTCACGATCTCGCGGTCCGTGAGTTCGAGCCCCGCGTCGGGCTCTGGCCTGATGGCTCAGAGCCTGGAGCCTGCTTCCGATTCTGTGTCTCCCTCTCTCTCTGCCCCTCCCCCGTTCGTGCTCTGTCTCTCTCTGTCTCAAAAATAAATAAAACGTTAAAAAAAAAAATTTTTTTTTTTAAAATGTCCCATCCATACTTGATATTCTCAGAAGAGTAAGAAAGGAGATTGTGAATGCATAAAAAGAAAACAATACCATAAAAAGCAACAGAGTGGGGCACCTGGGTGGCTCAGTCGGTTAAGCGTCTGGCTTTAGCTCAGGTCATGATCTCCTGGTTCGTTAGTTCAAGCCCCACATCAGGCTTTCTGCTGTCAGCAGAGCCCGTTTCAGATCCTCTGTCCGCTTCTCTCTCTGCCCCTCCCTTGCCGGCTCTCTGTCTCCCTCAGAAGTAAATAAACATTAAAAAAAAAAAGGCAAGAGAGAACAAGATGGAGCTTTGAGAAATCTAAAGTATGGTAGCTAGAATAAAAATAATTTAAATGGAAATACTGGAAGGAATAGTCTAGGAAATTCTTCCAAAAATAAAAAGATAAAGGCAGAAAATAGAACACTTTTTTAAAAATTTATTTATTTGTTTTGAGAGAGAACATGTGCAGAAGAGCCAAAAGAGAGGGAGAGAGAGAGAGAATCTCAAGCAGGCTCCACACTGTCATCCCAAAGCCCGATGCAGGGATCAAACTTACAAACCATGAGATTGTCACCTGAGCTGAAATCAAGAGTCAGACACTTAACTGGCTGAGCCACCCAGACGCCCCACAAAGAACATTTTTAAATTAAGGGACAATCCAAGAGGTCTAAAAGCCAATGAATTGGAGTGTCAGAAAGAAAGAAAAAATAAAATGGAGGGAAGGAAATTATGAAAGAAATATTACAAAGAAATTTCTCAGACCTGAAGGACGTGAATGTCCAAATTGAAAGGGTCTATTGAGTGCCTGGCACAATGACTAGAAATTTTAGAACATTAGGAATAAAAAGAAGAACATAAAAACTTCTTGAGGGGAAAAAAGATTGCACGCAAAGAATTAAGGATCAAAAATGTAGCAGACTTCTAACAACCTGTATCTCTCAAAATATTGAGACAAAAGTAATTTCTAGTCTAGAACTCTCCATTCTGCAAAATTATCATTCAACAGTGACGTTAAATTAAAGGCATTTCCAGATATACCAAACTTCACCATTTTATCTCCCGTGTTCCCTTTCTCGGATAGCTACTAGAGGATGTGCTCCAGCAAAATGAGGAAGTAAGTCAGAGAAGAAGACACCACATCTGGGGAAAAGAGATCCAACACAGAAAAGAGATCAAGTGGAGAAAGGAAGCCCTGGGATAGGATCTGAGCCCAAGCTCAAGGGAGCAGTCCACAGTGGAGCAGGAGGCTAGAATGCTCTAGGAGAGACTCTGGTAAAACAATGGCACTGAAAAAAAGAGACATTGACACATTATCTGCTTACCCACGTAGAAAATTGTCCAACCGGGGCTGTTGAAGGTCAAAGAAACCATGCAAATAAAAAAAAAAGAATGAGAGCCTTATCAACTCCAGGTAAAAATAAAGCTTATATGAGAAAGGAAATGTCACATGGTACATTACTTGACTCAGTAAAGAACAGTATTTACTCAGTCATAATAAGCAAACATTGAATACTGATTTCACTGATAATTACAATATAACTCTATTAGCATGGCTTAGGAACATAAACAACTACAGAAAGGGGAGCTGTTTAAGAAAGGTCAATTTTTATCTACCACAATAGAAAATGAACAGGTAATCCCTAAACTTACACATCAAGAATATTGAGGAAGAGAAGTTAAAGCAATTGGAACAGGTGTCAGCAAATGATGTCCCACTGGCCAATTCTGGTTTTGTAAATAAGGTTGTGCTGGGATGTGTCTACACCCACTCATTTACCTACAGCTGCTTTGTAGCTAGCTACAAGAAGAGCTGAGCGGTTGCAACATGCTGGCCCACAAAGTTGAAGGTATTTCCTATGTGGCCCTTTATGGGAAAAGTTGGCACTTTTACAGAAAAAGCAAACCCCGGATTTATAACAATGGAGATAAATACATTAAAAAGTAGCCAGAAGGGTTAAAAGCGGTTGTTCTCGGATGCTTTTTGCTATAAGCCTCAAATATTAGTTGGCTTTTTAAATATGTGCATTACTACTTTTGATAAAAATTTTAAAATGATTGTTTTTAAGGAGTTGTCCTGATGCCCAGGAGGGAGGCAGGGGACTGACATCAGGGTTCGTGCCTGAGCCTTGCCCTGCTGTCTCCTGCTCTTCGCCAGCTGTCCACCATCCCATCTAAATGGGGCTGAGTGAGTCAGAGCTGCCTGGCCAGAGCTTCACAGGAACTGGAACCAGTTCCTGATAGCAGACTTGGAAGGAACAGCTCTGGGACAGCCTCCTGCCTCAAGCCATCATTTGGTATTGTCAATATCATCAATGAGTGGCAGAGGAATATCATAGTGGTTCGAGTGGCTAAGAGCTCTACTGTTAGATTACCTAGCTTCATAAAATTCAGGTTCCTCCTCTAATTAGCTATGACCTGGACACGTTATTTAATTTCACGAGGTCTTGGTTTTGTCACTGATAAATGGGCTGATGATGCCTCCTTATGCGGTTGTGGTGATCTTAATTCAACTAATACATATGGGAGCACTTGGCACGGTGGCAGGTACATATAAGCCAACCGAATGTTAGCTATTTGTATTCCCAGTTTCACAGATGACACAGATGAGGTCCAGAGAGGGAAAGTGGCATGCACAATGTCACACAGCACATTGGAGACAGAAGCAGGACTAGCGCCTGGGACTCCTTTGTCTCAGTGCGATACTCTCTCCTGGCGCCACTCTAAGTTGCTTATATGCATAAAGCACCTCTGGAAAGATACACAAGAGATGAACAACACTGGCTACCTATGGGTAGGTGGAGACAGAGTGCAAGGGAGGGCTTTACTTTCACTTTAAAATTTGCAAACCACGTGACTGTATTACTAACACGAAAACAAGGAGACACATAGATTAACTTTATTTAGTCAATCTCATTTATGTTTGAGATTAACAGTGCCTTTCTCATGGTGGAGATCAATTAGATAACAGACATTTATCTATATTAAAGAGGTATCCAGAAGAGGTTATTACTAGCAATCATGGTGCTTTTTATTAAAAGGAAACTTTTCTCTAGATTTGTGGAACAAACTGTGGGAAGGGGCACAAATTTCACTAGCCAGGGTCTCCTCTTTGAAGGCAGAACGGGTTTCCTTAGCCACAGGTGGAGCCATCTTGGAGTGCAATGGAAATTTCCACCTTGGCACCTTGCACATGAAAGGTCCCCTTCCCCCCAAACTGGCTCTCCCAAACTCAACTCTTTGCACCCAGGCCCCAATTTGGACAACTCTTCTGGAAAACATGATTAAGCCTGAAAAACCTGGGGGTTTTATTGGGGATGACAGTGAGGGCCCCAGTTTGTTTTTCAAGGGAGGGAACTAAGTCCCAGAAATAGCTGAGCCCGAGCTGGCAGGCGGCTGGCAAAGAGCAGGAGGCTCCAGGGCAACGCTTCCAGGCCATGTTGACTTTGGACGGGCTGCTTGAGCATTGTAAACAATTGCAGAAATGATTTCCTACCCTGGCAAAAGTCTTGTTTGGACAAGGGGTTCCCCCCCCCCTTCTTTAAAAGGCAGTTTTATCATTTGTTTGCAAAAATGCTCAATCCCCTCTTTCTTTTCTTGTTCCCTCTGTGGCTCTGGTCTCCCCCAGAGCCAGATGAAAAATCTTTGTGTTTCTTTAATGTTAACCAAACCCCCCATTCCTCCTTTTTAAACTGTTCCAGGTCTGTTGGACAAATACTCCCCGGCAACAGGACTTACAAGGGTCTGTTAAGGATTTTGTTAGGCTGGAGTCTTTAGCCAGAGTGACTTAAAATATTTTTTTTCTCCTTGTTTATTACATTTTAAACTCCTAGCACAATAAAAGCTGCACACAAGGATTGGGAAAGCAATAAAAATGCAACTTATAATGTCTTGGCCTGAACTAGCTAACTCTCCATCTAGACACTGATGTAACAGATTTGGTCTCACACACCCTCCCAAGATGTCAGACGAGGAAATAAAATGGGCTGTCTATAAGAAAGAAAGCATAGGGCAGGACTGGGAGCCTGTCTGACTGCTGGCCAGGGTGGGGCTTCTGAGAGGCTGGGAGATGGACTGCACGTTCTGAAAATCCACCAGAATCCTGAGCTGTTTCAAAAGAAGGAATACTGTGCTCTTGACCACCCAGGGACAAGGGCAACCACAGAGTGCATGAAGAGTGTGATATGCTAACCTACATACCGCCTGTCACCTAGCTTCAAACGGGAGAGGACAAAAAGAGGAAGAAAGAATGGGGAGGGGGAGGGGCTTGAAAGAGAGAAAAGGGACAGGAGGTACGGGGTGCTTGGGGGAGAGGTTGCATCACCCAGCCAGAACAGAAGCTGGCTCAAACTGGGTAATTGAGGGAAATTTCATGAAGAGACAATTGACAAGGTTTAGGCAAGAAGTGAGGGAAACCAAAAGGGACAGAGCTGCACCGGAACTAACAATAGCAGGGAGCTGTCCCATCCCCAGGCTGGAAGGGCCCCCCCAAAGGTGTCACACAGGAAGTGAAATCCTTCTCATTCATTCCATCAACAGGAAATCTACCACTCTATTTGAAGACAGGAGAAAAACAGCCAAAAGATGAATCCAAATTAAGAATTTACATAGGAGGAAACTGAGGTATAAAAAGACTCGTGGTAAGCATTACATCTATTTAAACATACAGGTAAACATTCTTTTTATTTATTTTTGAGAGAGAGACAAGAGTTCTAGCAGGGGAGGGACACAGAATCTGAAGCAGGCTCCAGGCTCTGAGCTGTCAGCACAAGAGCCCAAAGCGGGGCTCCAACTCATGAACCTCGAGATCATGACCTGAGCTAAAGTCGGTGCTTAACCAACTGAGCCACCCAGGCACCCCTGAACATTCTTAACTGTAATAATTATGTTGACCAGGAAAATAATACAAGTGTTAGAATTATCATTTAAAAAAAAGGGGGCACCCGGGTGGCTCAGTCGGTTGGGCATCCGACTTCGGCTCAGGTCATGATCTCGCGGTCTGTGAGTTCGAGCCCCGCGTCGGGCTCTGTGCTGACAGCTCAGAGCCTGGAGCCTGTTTCCGATTCTGTGTCTCCCTCTCTCTCTGAACTTCCCCCGTTCATGCTCTGTCTCTCTCTGTCTCAAAAATGAATAAACGTTAAAAAAATTTTTTTTTAAAAACCTTGAAAATGCTTTTTGTTGTTGTGTTTATTGTTGTTGATAAAAAAAAATCCCAAAATTGTCACAAAAAAGGAGGTGGGGGGGGGAATAGAAGAAAAAGAAACAGATATTTGCTTGTTTGTTTGCTTGTTCATTTTTATTGTGGTAAAATATCCATAACATAAAATCTACCATTGTAATGATTTTTAAGTGTACGGTTCCTTGGTATTAAGCACATCGACACTGCTGTGCACCCATCACCACCATCCATCTCCAGGACCTTTCCATCTACCCCAGCTGAAACTTCCTATCTGTTAAACACTAGCTCCCCATGCCCCCTCCTCCCAGCCCTGCAACCACCATTCTGTCTCTATGTATTTGACTACTTTAGCAACCTCATATAAGAGGAATCCTACAGTATATTTTTCTTCCTTTTTCTTTCTTTCTTTCTCTTTCTTTCTTTCTCTTTCTTTCTTTCTTTCTTTCTTTCTTTCTTTCTTTCTGAGAGAGAGGGTGTGGCAGAGAGAGAGAGAGAATCCCAGGAGGGGCAGAGAGAGAGAGAGAGAGAGGCAGAGAGAGGGAGAGAGAGGAAGAGAGAGAGAGAGGAGAGAGAGGGAAGCAGGGCTCACCCGAAGCAGGGCTTCTGTTCACTCTAAGCAGGGCTTAAGCTCACCCAGAGCGGGCCATGAGTTCACCCAGAGTGGGGCTTGAGCTCACCCGATGCAGGACTTGAACTCACAAACCATGAGATCATGACCTGAGCTTGTCAGATCCTTAACGACTGAGCCCCCCAGGCGCCCACATTTCTCCTCTTCTGACTGGCTTCTTTCACTTGGCATAATGTCTTTGGGTTTATCCCTGTTGTGGCGTGTCTCAGAACTTCCTTAGTTTTAGGGCTGAGTAATATCCGTTACATGCATGGCCCGCATTTTGCTTATTTCTTCATCTGTTGATGGACACCTGGGTTGCTTCTGTCATTTGGCTACTGTGTACGACGACCCTGCCATGAAAATGGGTGTACAAATATCTGTTCAAGTCCCTGCTTTCACTCACTTCTTTTGGATACACACCCGGAATTGGGATTACTGGATCATATAGCAATGCTTCGTTTAATTTTTTGAAGAAATGGCCAACCCATTTCCATAGCAGCTGCGAGAGAGATTGTTTAAATCACTAATAACTCCATTTTTCTTAGGAGAGAGAAAATGACATCGTTTCCTTTCTGAAAATGATGAATTGAGAAATGTTAGTTAAACATGATTTAAAATGACAAGGATGACCACCAGGAGAACTAAAAATAGTCTGACTACTTTCCAAATCGCCCGAAAGCGACGCACAAAAACAGACCACACAGAGGATAAAACAGAGAACGCAAAATGTTACAGAAGTGGACTAAATCTATGTGTTATAGGGATGAATAAAACTAATATAAAACTAACAAAACTTGGAAGAAAACTTAGAAAGTCATCTCTTAACGGACTTCTGAATTAAAGAAGAAATCAAAACAGTAACTGAAGAATATTTAGAAAACACTGTATATAAAGGTCTGTGACCTTGAAAACATGCCCAGTGATAGACGCCAGACACAAAAGGCCACATATTATACAATTCCATTTACATAAAATATCCAGAACAGGCAAATCCCTAGGGACAGAAAATAGATGAGTGGTTGCCAGGGACTGGGGGAGACAGAATGGGGAGTGGCTTTTTAATGGACATGGGGCTTCCTTTTGGGGGTGATGAAAACGTTCTGGAACTAGTGCTGATGATTGCACAACATTGAAAATGTACTCAATGCCACTGAATTGTACACTCTAAAATGGCTTAAGTGGTAAATTTCCTGTCGATGTATATTCACCCACAATGGAAAAAAAAATCTATGGAAAGAGGGACTTATGTTTCCATGGATGGTAGACTGGATAATGCCTACCAGACTGAGGACAATTAGAGACTTTGGACAGGATATGAAACGCATCTGATTGGAGGACTGGAGATCCAATCCAACAGGCAATGAAAAATTATAGGGTCAACATTCAGAAAAAGGAAATGTGGAGTTCGTCTTTCCACAGTGGGCATCAGACAAGTCCACAAGAGGCAGCTGAGAGGTGGAGAAGCCGAATGGAATATCTAACAGCCTTCTGGGGCTGGGGATAAAAACTGGAGTCTGTTCTGACATCCGTTGGCGTACTGCAATCAGTTGACCACCTGGAATTTGCATCAAAGTTCCCAAATCCACTGAAAAAGCAGAGGGGTCTACCTAGTAGGGACCCCGCCTTGGCACCCCTGCGTTGAGTATGAGCACACACTCGTGAGGGCCTTCGGCCAGCGCTTCATGCTGGTGTCTTCTCCCATTTTAGACAACCACCATTTTAAGCACCCATTCCAGTTCTCTATCAAACTATAACTCCAAGGACTCTTCACATGGAAAACAAACTGAGAGTTTATGGAGGAAGGTGGGGGCGGGGGGGTGGGGGTGGGAAGGGCCAGATGGGTGATGGGTACTAAGGAAGGCACTTGCTGTGACGAGGACTGGAAGTCGTAGGTAAGTGACGAATCATTGAATTCTACTCCTGAAACCAATATTGCACTGTATGTGCACTGTATAGAATTTAAATAAAAATTTTTAAAAAACGAAAACAACTATGACTCTGAGGAGGAGATCTCTCTGCCCATTGTTGGACATTATGGGCTATAGAGCACGTTCCTTGGCCTGAAGACATGTGACTTGGAGGCCCAGACTGGTGGAGTGTCTTCAGTTTTTCTATTTTTTTTTTTTTAACGTTTTATTTATTTTTGAGACAGAGAGAGACAGAGCATGAACGGGGGAGGGGCAGAGAGAGAGGGAGACACAGAATCGGAAGCAGGCTCCAGGCTCTGAGCCGTCAGCCCAGAGCCCGACGCGGGGCTTGAACTCACGGATCTGGGCTCGAACTCACGGACCGCGAGATCGTGACCTGAGCTAAAGTCGGACGCTCAACCGACTGAGCCACCCAGGCACCCCTAGTTCCGGTTTTTCTACAGCACTCTTGAGCGTTTCTCTCTATTGCTTGGTAGGCAAAGCCCAGGCGGAGTGAGTATTTGCTCTTGCCAGGACCCATTTGCAGCTGCCCAGGGCCACCAGTACCAGGCCCACTTAGCAGCTACGTTCAGGGCCTTCTCCCCAGGAAACCTACCCCAGCGCCATCTGCAATCTCTGCCTCTCTTGTTGGCAGATGGAACTGTTCTTATTGGCACTCCACGCCTCAGAGGGTACGAAAGGAATATGGCTAAATTCAGCCCGCATCTGCATTGTTGCAGCCCCGGATGTCTATTTATTTCACGGACCTACGTGGCTGCCTCAGATGAGCACACCAGGATATCTATGCACTGGCTCCAGTGACCTGCTGATCCTGAAAGGGAGTTCTTCTAATGGTGTTCTAACTGTATTTTCTTACACTCGGTATTTGTCTGTCTGGCACCCATTCATCTCAGGGCCAAACTAACAGCCCCAGTTGTTTACAGCTCGCCTGCCACCTGTAGCCCATACTCTGAACACCTCTTTGTCTTACTCTCACACAGCACACAACATCCCCTGCCCTGAACCACCCAGGGCCAGGGACCAGACAACTGGGAACAGCCCTTGCGCCCCGGAGCCCGCCTGAACTGTTCAAACTAGCCAACCCTAAGCTAGTCACCCTGTCCTGCCTTGCCTTGCCTTCCCCATGGAAACCCTAATAAAGGCGGTGGCCTGTGTCTTCCCTTCATTCCTTTCTGCCCCCCCCCCCAACACTGGTGCTTCTCCATGTGTTACACCCTGTGAGGCGTAACACACGCCCTCTCGGGAAATGTAAGTGATAAAAATATTCCATTGGCATTAGCCTCTAAGTGTCATTGCTCAGTCACCTTTACAAATCACAACTGAGCACAAGTAAGATGGACATCAACATGTTCCACTTTAATGCACCCCTCAAATTCCCATGGTGGTTTTCACAGGGCTGTGCCCCCTATGGGCATCCCTTTATTTTATTTTTTTTAAAGACTTTATTTTTTTATTTGTTTTCCAAATGTTTACGTATTTTTGAAAGAGAGAGAGAGGGAGGCAGAGAGAGACAGAGACAAAGGATCCGAAGCAGGCTCTGCGCTGATGGCAGAGAGCCCGATGCAGGGCTTGAACCCACGAACTGTGAGATCGTGACCTGAGCCAAAGTCAGACACTTAACCGACTGAGCCTCCCAAGTGCCCCAGATATTTAATTTTTTTAAGTAATCTCTACACCCAACATGGGGCTCAAACGTACAACCCTGAGATCGAGAGTTGCATGCTCTACTGACTGAGCCAACCAGATCCTCTATGCATCCCTTTAATAGGCCAGTTTTCCATTGCCCTTCTGCTTGACCATATGGCCAAGCCATTGACCACTGCCCCAATGAGTCAGTAAAAATTCAGAGAGGGGCAAATAGCATGTAACTCAGTCCACTGAGCTGATTTGTTTTTAACCATTTTCCAATCAGAATGGCAGCCTTCCAAGCAGGATGCTGTTCCATGCACCTTGGAACTTCCATCCATAAACCAAGAAGCTCTTTTGTTGGTTAGCAGAGAGCTGTTCACCACCTGGGCACAGTCCATGTAGCAATAGGTTCCGGCAGCTTCTCAGATGATTCCAAAGTCAGCCTTAGGGCAAGAGTCTACCTGCTGGTGAATATGCCAGGTAACTCTTTTATTCCCTCAGAACTTCATCAAAGAACTAGAAACCATAAAAAAGGACCAAACGGAAGTTCTAGAGATTAAGAATACCATAACCAACAAATAAGAACTGAGTGTGTGGAATTAATGGCAGAGGAGACAAAGCTGAGGAGAGAATTAATGTACTAAAAAAATAGAACTGAAGAAATATCCAGATTGTATGGAGAGTCAAAATTCGATGCAATATAGAAGTAAAACAAGCAATATACTAAAAAGCCTTAACATACATGTAATTAGAGTCCTATACATGAAGAAGAAGAAAGTCACACAGAAACATATGTGAAGAGACAATTGCTCAGGAGGTTCCAGACCCGATGAAAGATATCAAGTCACAGCTGTAAGAATTACTACAAACTCGCAAAGAAAATAAGAAACAGAAAGCCACACCTAGACAAATCACAAACTCGGGCACAAAGAAAATCTTTTATTTTTCAATTTTTTTAAACATTTATTTATTTTTTGAGAGAGAGAGACAGAGTGTGAGAGGGAGAGGGGCAGAGAAAAGGGGGTCAGATTCTGAAGCAGGCTCCAGGCTCTGAGCTGTCAGCACAGAGCCTGATGTGGGGCTCAAACTCACGAACCAGGAGATCATGACCTGAGCCAAAGTCGGATGCTTAACCAACTGAGTCGCCCAGGCACCCCCAAAGAAAATCTTAGAACAGCAAAGAGACAGCTTTCCTTTGAAGGAGCAATAATTAGAATGACATAAAAAATCTCAACAAACCAATGAAATCCAAGATACAATTATGATGCTATCATCGGAGAGCTGAAATACTACACCCAACAGAAACACTCATCAAGATTGAAGGCAAAGTAAACATTTTCAGACAAATACAAATTCAGAGACTTCATCACCAGCAGATTCGATTCAAAGGGAACCCGAAAGGGTGTTCCTTAGGCAAATGGAAAAGAGATATCAGATGGAAATACTGAGATGCAGGAAGAAATGAAGAGCAACAAAATAAGCAGGAAAATAGATAAATCTAACTGACTACTGATTGGCAAGAAAAAGGAGGAGGAGGAGAAAGACGAGGAGAGAAGCAGAAGGAGATCTTGTGAAGTCTGAAATATATTTGGAGTGGTCTAAATAAAACGGTAAAACCACCAAATAACACTAGACTTTGGTAAGTCACTGATTCATTTGTAATCATTGGGGCGACTGCTAACAGAAAAATTAAAAAGTATACAATTTTCAAGCTAATAGAAGGTATAAGTAGAATGATAAAATATATCATTCTAACATAGACAAATAAACCAATAAATAGAATCAGAATCACATTTATTTGGTCACCTATTTAACGGCAAAGGTACCATGGCAGTACACTAGGGAAAGAAAATATTTTAATATACAGTGTCAGGCTAATTGAACGTTTATATGGAAAAAAGAATTTTGTTCTCTATCTCAGGTCACACATGAAAAATAATTCCAACTGACTGCAGATCTAAATATAAATGGGGGCGGGGGGAAGCTCCTTTTAGAAAGAAACATAAGAGAACATCTTCACAATCTTGTAGTATGTAAAGATTTTTTAAAACGGGACCAAAATAATGAGCTGACTATCTAGGGAGAAAGGATAGACTGGTCTATATTAAGAATGAAAGTGGCTTCTAGATGAAAGTTAGTCAAATGGCAAACCATTGTATGTAAGAAGATATTTTCAATAAGAGAGGATGTTTTTATCTGGCCAGAATACATTTAAAAGCCCTACAAAGCAATAACAAAATAACAGAAAATGAATAGCCACTTCACAATAAATTATATTCCAGTGGCCAACAGACACAGAAGAGGTACTTAACTCCACTAGTCATGAAGGAAACACAGATTAACACCATTAGATATTTCACACTATCTCCAGAATTGACTAAAAAAAAAAAAAAAAAGGAAAAAAATCAGATAATACCAAGTGTTGCCAAAAATGTGGAACAAACAGAACTCTCAGAAATTGCTGGTAAGAGTGTAAACTATCTATGGGAAAAATGTTCATCAGTATCTTGTAAGGCTGAAAATAAGGACCCAGTAATTCTTAGGTATATATATATATACATCCAACAGAAATGTTTAATGTTTACCTAAAAGGTATGGAATGTTCATAGAAGCACTATTCATATATCCTCAAACTGGAAACTAACCAAATGCCCATTACCTGTAGCACAGATAAATCAAACATGGCATATTCACACAGAATTTCTCTACAGCGATGAGAACTGACAGATGTGGGACAAGATCGCTATGAACAGAATTGTGCCCCCCGCAAATTCATATGTTGAGGTCCTAACCCCCAATGTTACTATATACAGAGTTAGTAGCATCTTTTAAGAGCTCCGTGAGGTCATAAAGGTATGGGGTCCTCATCTAACAGAACTGGTGTCCTTCTAAGAAGAGGAAGAGTTGCCAAAGATGCACATGAACAGAGAAAAAGCCAGGTGAGGACACAGTGAGACAATGTCATCTGCAAGTCAAGGACAGGTACCTCAGGAGAAATCAAACCTGAAAATCTCAATCTTGACCTTCTAGCCTCCAGAACCATGAGAGGATAAATTTCCATTGTCTAAGTCCCCCAGAATGTAGTATTTCGTCATGGCGGCCCTAGCAAACTAATATGGTACGGATACAACACATTTTGTTTTCCATTACCAGTTGGTGGCATTTGGGTTGTTTCCACTTTGGGGCTATGGGAACAATGTCGCTATGAACATTCAGGTACAAGTTCTTGTGTGAACATGTTTCCATTTCTCTTGAATATATTTTGAAGCGTAATCCTCGGTCATATGGTAGCTCTGTGTTTCAACAAGTCAAATGTTTAAAAACCCATAAAGATAAGAGCAGGAACTCTTGCAGCAAAAATAATAATAAACTTAAGATACATAGGATGATCAAAATCTAGAAGACTGTTCTGTGAAAACATTGATAACATGTAAAAGCCCCTGGGAAAACTGATAAAAGAGAGAAGGCATTAATTACCAATATTAAGAATGAGAAAAAGACATAGGTACAGATCCTATAGACATTATAGAGATAAGACGATGAACAACTTGTGTCTTCAAATACATTAAAAATTTGAGTTTGAGACAGCAGCTACAAAACTACCACTTACAAAAACCAACAAAACGAATAGAACATCTAACTAGTACTATATCTATTAAACAAATGGAATTCATAATTTGAATCTTCCAACAAAGAAAACTCCAGTCCCAGATGGCTTCACTGGCAAATTCTAATAAATATTTAAGAAGGAAAATTGTCGTGATTACACATACTGTTTCAGAAAATAGAAGAGAGGAAACATACCCCAAACTCAAAGTATGAGGCCAGCATCACCTTGTTACTGAAACCTACCAAGGATATTAGAAGAAAGGAAAAGTATAAATCAATCTTGTTAACAAACACAGATGCAAAAAAGTCCTAAACAAAATAACAGCAAAGTGAAGAATTCAACAATATATTAAAAAGATAATACATCCTGCAAGTCTGTGTTATCCTAAGGATGAAGGGTTGGTATAAATTTGAAATTAATCATTAAAACTTGGGGCGCCTGGATGGCTCAGTCGAGTAAGCATCTGACTCTTGATTCCCGCTCAGGTCACGATCTCACGGTTCATGAGTTCGAGCCCCTCCTCCGGCTCTGCACTGATGGTACGGAGTTTGCTTGGGATTCTCTGTCTCCCTCTCTCTGCCCCTCCCCTGCTCGATCTCTTATCTCTTTCTCAAAATAAACATTTTTTAAAAAATCATTAAAATTTATGGTATGAATGGAATATAAGAGAAGAGTCCTATAATAATGTGATAGATTTTTCAATCTAAAAAGTAAATTCAAAATTAAATTAAAAGTTTTAAAAAATAGTAAAACTCAACATCCATTGATGGTCATCCACCCTCATACAGACTCTTATGCTTATTAATTTCATGCCCGCTCTTCCTAAATTCCCCATTCTTCCACTGCGACCTCAACCTCCGGTCCACCCTCAGCAATATCCCCTAAATCCTCAGTCTCCTCTCCAAACATTCATTTCCTCTTCTTGCCTTCATTGCAATCTGGTTCTGCCTGAGAACATTGCTTTTCTTACAGCCCTCTCATGTAGCCGCTGGGTGTTCTCCTTTACCCCACAGATCACAGGCCCAGGGGTGGGGGAGGGGTCCTCCTTGCTCTCCTTTGACTTTTCTAGACTACTGATCCTTCTTTTTTTCTCTACAAAACCACTATTCCCTTGAAGTTCGTGTCCTGAGACTAAACCAGCCCCTATCCTTCTCGTTGAAGCCTTCTCGGCCTGCCGGCTACTGCCCCTCACTCGCTGAAGTACCTTCACCATGAGTATCTCACCATTCTTTGTGATTTCACCCAACATCTATCAAAGACTATACAACACCCTGGCTTTTCAGGTTCTGTATTACTTGTCTGTTATAAGAGCTACGTTTTATTATGGGTTAACATGTGCCAGGTTCTAAACTGTGCTAAATACTCCACGTGTATCAGCTCCGTTCATCTTCACAATAAGCACAATTATTATTTCCATTTCACAGATGAGGAACCAAATCATAGGGAATTAAGAACTTCATCCCGGGGTCACCCAGTAAGTAAGTGGGGTATCTGGGATTCGAACACAAGACTCAGGCAGCCAAGCCTGAACTACAAGATACTGTCAAGTGTAGACCAACCAGTTGGGGTAGGCTTAGGAGGTCAGAATCCAGGACAACAATCTATTTGCTTAACAATAGAGGCTGGTTAAATAAACTGTGATAGAATCTTACGTAGCCGTTAAAATGATGATCTGTATCTGTGTTTACAATACCGAAACCCATTCATAATGTGATTGAAAAAAAGCAAGCTGGAAAATAGTGCAATAAACCTGCACATGAACGTTTATAGCAGCCTGTTCACAACTGCCCAAACCTGGAAGTGACCAAGATGTCCTTCCAAAGGTGAAAGGATAAACAAACAGCGGTACATTCATACAATGCAATATTATTCAGCATTAAAAAGAAATGAGCCATTAATCCATGAAAAGACATGGAGGAAACTTAGAAGCATACTGTTTCGCCAAAGAAGCCAGCCTGCCACAGGGAAGGACAGCTAAGTACTTACTGTATGACTAACTATGTGACATTATGGAAAAGGCAAAACTAGAGAGACCGTAAAAAGATCGGTGGTTGCACCAGGTCCCAAAGGGAGGGATGACTAGGTAGAGCCCAGGGGATTTTTTTAGGGTGGGGGAAACTATTCTGTATGACACTGTAATGGGGGACACAGACATTACGCATTTATCTGAACTTTGAACTTTACAGCACCAAAAGGAAAGCTTAATTAAGCTATGGGCTTAATGAATAATAGTGTACCAACACTGGTCCATCAGTTGTGATGAGTGTGCCACCCGAATGCAAGATGCTAATAAGAGGACAAACTGTGAAGATGGGGACAGCAGGTACATGGGGACAAGAGGTGCATGGGAACTCTGCACGATCTCAATTTTCTGTAAACCTAAAACTGCTCTGAAAACTAAAGTCCGTTCATTTAAAAACAACGGTATAATTGCATGCTCCCTTTCCACGTTAATATACGTCTGAGTGTTTTGTGCACAGGGAAGTCTGGAAGGACGTAATCAAAATTAATAGCAGTTGTCTCCGAGGGGTAGGATGCACGGAGATCTTTCTCCTAGTTCTACTTGTCCTATTTTCTTAACAAAAGCATGCATTAATTTCTTATGAAGGAGTAAAGTGAGGCCGTGGGGGCCGCCGGGCCAGGGCCCAGCGCGCCCGGGAGCCGGCGCTGCCAAGGCAGGGCGCCGCGGGGAATGCAGCTTAGCTCCGAGCCCGCCGGGGCCGACGCCAGCCTCTGCATCTGCTCCGCCCCCCCGCGTCCCTCGGCCTTTTGAGAGTCGGGTCGGGGAGGTTAAGAAAGGGAAGAGCGAATTCCTCCGGTGCAATCGCGTCTGCACGCGCGCTGGGCAGGAAGGCCGGAGGGGCGGGGGCGCGGAGGGGCTCCGCGGGGCTCGGCCGGGGGCCCGCAGACGCGCTGCGCAGCTCCGGGGGCGCGGCCGGCCTTCAGCGGGCTGGAATGTTCCCGCGGCGCAGTGTACTTTGTTCTGAGGCTGGGGGAGGGTGCAGCGGGGGCAGGGCTCCAGGGCCCCTGGGACTTGGAGGGCGGCCAGCTTTCCGTTCCCAGGGCGCCTTCCCGGGGGGTGGGGAGTGGAGGGAGAGGAGCTGTCTAGTTCCCAGGCTGGGCAGCTGCGGGGCACTGACGGAACCCCTGGATTCCAGTGCCGGCCCTACCACCCACTAATGGCATGCTTCTGGGGTCGGGGCTCAATGCCTCTGGACCTCAATTTCCTCATCTACAAAATGGAGATAACAATAATAGTACATAGTTATTGTCTGGCATTGTTGTAAAGCGCTCTGCATGTGCTCATGCCTCATAACTACCCTTTGAGATAGGTAGTACTGTTACTAGAATAACATCATTATCCTATTAGAATAATATTCCCTCACTTTCCAGGCCCTTTGGACAGCTCAGATGCTCTGGCTGTAGAAAGCCTAGCCCAGCCTCTTCCTACCAGGTAGTGAAATGCGCGTTATTACTTTCACTTTAAAAATGAGGAAAGAGGGGTGCCTGAGTGGATCAGTCGGTTGAGCATCCGACTTCGGTTCAGGTCATGATGTTACAGTTCCTGAGTTGGCTCCCCACGTGGGGCTCTGTGCTGACAGCTCAGAGCCTGGAGCCTGCTTAGGATTCTGTGTCTCCCTCTCTCTCTGCTGCTCTCCTGCTCCCACTCTGTCTCTGTCTCTGTTTCTCTCTCTCTCTCTCTCTCAAAAATAAACATTTAAAAAATTAAAAAAAAAAAATAAGGAAAGAAATGCTCGGGGAGGTTAAGCAACTTGCCCAAGGGCACACAGCTCCTCAGTGGCCATCCTGGATACAAACGCCGCTGGTAGTCTGGCAGAAAGCCTCCACTCTTAAATACTGCCTCCCTACTGCCAGTCTCAGGAAGCCCTTAAAATCTGTTTATTTGCACATACTGCAATCCATGCAACAATCTGGAGGAAGTATTACTAATAATAATTACTACTAAGTAATGATAATGATCATCAACTGAGGGCTGTAATTCTCACAACACCCCATGAGGTAAGCACCACTATTACTATTCTTATTTTAGAGATGAAGAAATTGAGGCAGAGCTCACCAAAGCTTAGCTGTTGGCTACTTTCAAAATATTTTAGAGGGAGGCAGAACCTTCCAGACTCTGAGCACAGAGGCTAGCTTGGAATGACAGTGCTTCCTCCTGCAAATGTTGTGAGAGGCAACCTTGCCTGGTAATCCGAGGAGCTCTGGAGAGTGTGATGAGTCTCAGATGATACCTAATGCCAGCTAAGCTCCTCTCTCCTGGGTGGGCTACTTCCGGGCGCCCGGCTGCCTAGTGCCTGAAACCACCGCCCCCCCCCTCCCCCAATCTCCGCAGAAGGCAGGTCAGGTCTGTGACTTAACCACGAAGTTCAATTTGTTTGAAGTTTGCTACGTAATGTTTTAAACCAAATAATTTTCAGCATTTTTGATAAGTGACATTTCATATTTGCTAATGGGGGTCAGTATGTGAACTGTTTTATTTTTTAATGATGACTATATTTTCTCATTAAATGAAACAGAAAATTCCATACCCTATGTTTCTGCCATAATCTGCATCCTTGGTTTTCTGCTTATTAAGAGGGATTTTCAAAAGTTTGTTTAAGTGGCCTTACTGAGAGAGAGAGAGAGAGGAAGTGTTTGAGTCTCATTCCTGGGAGGTGAATGAAATCTGCTGGGATTTTTTTTTGGTAGTCGCCCCACCTCACCCTAAGCCCTAGAGAATAAGGGGAATACACAGCTACGGATGACCCTTACTTTTAGAGCATCACAAATGACTACTGAAAACACCAAACTTGCCCATCCTGTCTCCCAGGCTCGGCTGTGCTCCGGACTGTCGCACCCTGACTCAGAAGAGGGAGGGATTGCTTGAACAAGAAAAAAAGTAGTCAATACATCATTTTTATTATGTAGGAAAATCTAAAAATCTGCCCAAAGAAGCATGTATTATGTGATTTGGATCTGAAATCTCATTATATTGCGTGTGTGTGATGATCTTGGCATCCGTTAAAATTGTGGCTAAAAAGTGCACTCTGGTCAGCTTGATTCTGAGAAAAATACATCAGCATGGGTTCTACATAACTCTCTGCCAAAAATCACTGCAGGGTCCTCGTGAGCTGTGTAGCAGAGAGGGATGGCTGAGGGCAAGAATGAGTGGGTGGATGATAGATAAATCCATCTATGGATGGGTGTGAATGGCTGAGGGCTGGAGAGATGGCAGGCCATTGCACTTGCTGGGCTCCAAAGGTCCTTGACCCACCACAGCACTGGCCATATGACTTCAGAGGGATTTGTCTACCTGTTGGACTTCTCCATGAGATTTGGAGCTCCTTGAAGGCAAGGAGACAATTCTATCCGTTTTTGCTTCCTGGCTCCCTATCAGCACATCCATGGAGGTATTAGTTAGGATGTAGGCGTGGCTGCTGTTACATGTAACACCCCCCACCCACCCCTGCATGAGGGGCACCATGAAGTCCGCAGTGCGGCCCACAGAAGGGAAAGAGAGGAAGGGGCAGGCACACATGTCCTCTTCAAAGGCAGGACCTGGTAGTTTTAACGTTTATTTATTTTTGAGACAGAGAGAGACAGAGCATGAATGGGGGAGGGTCAAAGAGAGGGAGACACAGAATCTGAAACAGGCTCCGGGCTCCGAGCTGTCAGCACAGGGGCCCGATGCGGGGCTCGAACTCACGGACCGTGAGATCCTGACCTGAGCCGAAGTCGACGCTCAACCGACTGAGCCACCCAGGTGCCCCAGGACCTGGTAGTTTTACACACCACCCTCGCTCTCATCACAGAGGCCAGAACTTAATCATATGGCCACACCTTGCTGAAAGGATGCCTAGAAATTTTGTCTTATCCTGGGCGGCCTTGTGTCCACTTAAACTTTTTTTTTAGTATTTTTATTTATTTTTGAGAGACAGAGAGAGAGAAAGAGAGAGAGCGCACACAAGTTGTGGAGGGGCAGAGAGAGAGGGAGACACAGAATCTGAGCTATCAGCACAGAGCCCGATGCGGGGCTTGAACTCACCAACCGCAAGATCACGACCTGAGCCAAAGTCAGATGCTTAACTGACTGAGCCACCCAGGTGCCCCAGCCTGGTGTCCATTTAAAAATCAGAGGTTTTCAAAATAGCAGAAACGGAGAGTGGAAGGCAATTAATCTCCCTCTGCTACCTAAGTGAGCAACACATTCTTATTTGTTAAATGAATAAAAAGACGGAAATGAATCTGACACTGCAAGTCTATTCTGAGAAGAAAGAGCATGTGGAATCACATAGTTAAGTGGAAAAAAAAGCAAGCGGGGTTGGCAGATACAGTTATTGCTGTCCTTCTTTACCAAGAGACATTTCGAGGAGAGCGACAGTAGGCCCAGATTAGCTATTCCGCTTCCCAGATTCCCTCCAAGTGGCCACGTGACACCACGCGGCCACTGAGATATCAATGGAAGACAGCTGGAGATTTCTGAGAACGTTTTGCTTTAACACAGGCATACTTTTCCCTCGTTCTCCCTACTTCTTGGTTTCTGAAGTGCAGTCAACTCGTGACTGTGACTCAATGAACTGCATATTAAGTGTGAGGCAGCAGAAAGCAGGGACGTGGCCGGACATTGACACTATTGTGACAATGCTGCCCGACCCTGCCTGCTTGCCTCCAGACTTCCCGCTCACGAGAAGTGGAAACTCCTACTTGGTTAAGTCAAGACAGTGGCCTTTCTGTTGTATGCAACCTAACCAATCCATAGATCCTATCTTGAAAATTCACTGACCGCGTAGAATATCCCTGGAAGGACACACAAGAACCCATAGCCATAGATGCACCTTTGGAAGAAATCATGAGCTGAAGGACAGGGGACAAGAAAATCTACACCCAGCATGGGGCTTGAACTCACAACCCCAAGATCAAGAGTTGCACTCTACACCAACTGAGCCAGCCAGGCACCCCAAGAAACTTACTTTTCCTTTACGGGCTTATAATTTTGAATGTTGAATTGTTGGCATTTATATACTCAACCAGAAAGAGTTGAAATAACAACTTATGACGAGGAAAGTTGAAGGACGCTGTTCATTCATGAATTTGATCTGCAGTCATATTACTGCATCACCTCATGACATTGTCACTGGTGGCACAGTTGTCCCAAGAAATTCATCTCAAGGGGTGAATTTTGAAAATTATTATTTTTTTTTAATATATGAAATTTATTGTCAAATTGGTTTCCATACAACTCCCAGTGCTCATCCCAAAAGGTGCCCTCCTCAATACCCATCACCCACCCTCCCCTCCCTCCCACCCCCCATCAACCCTCAGTTTGTTCTCAGTTTTTAACAGTCTCTTATGCTTTGGCTCTCTCCCACTCTAACCTCTTTTTTTTTTTTTTTCCTTCCCCTCCCCCATGGGTTTCTGTTAAGTTTCTCAGGATCCACATAAGAGTGAAACCGAAAATTATTTTTTAAAAATAAATTAGATGTATGCCATACTTCAGTTAAAGTGGGGTTTTGTGGGGGGACTTCTTTTGGCTTGTTTTATTTAAATCAGAGAGACCTAATTGTCTTTAAACTCAATCGTATCTCTATTGTTGTATCTCTTTTTTTTTTTTTTTAATTTTTTTAATGTTTATTTATTTTTGAGAGAGAGAGAAAGAGGCTAGTCGTGATGGGGCAGAGAGGGAGGGAGACACAGAATCTGAAGCAGGCTCCAGGTTGTCAACACAGAGCCCAATGCAGGGCTCAAACCCACAAACCGTAAGATCATGACCTGAGCCAAAGTCATACGCTCAACCCACTGAGCCACCCAGGTGGCATCTCTTAAACTAGGTGGAGAGTATACTATTGTCTTATTATTCACTGTATTTCTTTGATTGGAATATTTCCTATTTTGAAATTAATTAATTGTGAAAACTCAGAATGCATTCAAATATAATCAAGCTCTCTCAGTCTCTTGAATTACAATGTACTTTCTTGAGAAGCAGAAACAGGGCTGATACAGAGAACTACCAAAACTGCACATGACCCACAATTTATCTTATCCTGGCCTCAGCTAGTGGCGATTACCCTTGCCAGGGGCACCACAAATAGCGGTGAGGATTATGAATGATCTTGGTGCCTGGTAGTCATGATTCACAGACTTACTTTCATTTTCTTCTTAATTTTACCTATAGATAAATTCTTAATAGGGAAGGAGGCAGGGACGATGAATCAAACCCGAAGATTACATCCACATCTAGAAGGCACAGGAAAGAGCATGACCTGACGATCATTTCTTTTTTTAAATTTTTTTTTTAACGTTTAATTTATTTTTGAAACAGGGGGAGACAGCATGAACGGGGGAGGGTCAGAGAGAGAGGGAGACACAGAATCCGAAACAGGCTCCAGGCTCTGAGCTGTCAGCACAGAGCCCAACACGGGGCTCGAACTCACGGAACGCGAGATCATGACCTAAGCCGAAGTAGGATGCTTAACCGACTGAGCCACCCAGGCGCCCCTGACGATTATTTCTATTAGGAGCCAGGTGGCAGTGACGATTACCAAATCAAAACCAAACAGATGGTACAAGGGCAACTTGTCATATTCATAGTCACATAGATAGAGATGATTGACTTCTGTGATCATTTTTTAAAAAAATTTTAATGTTTATGTATTCTTGAGAGAGACAGAGAAAGACAGAGAGAGAATAAGCAAGAGAGGGGCAGAGAGAGAGACACAGAATCTGAAGCAGGCTCCAGGCTCTGAGCTGTCAGCACAGAGCCTGAGGCAGGGCTCGAACTTGGGAACCTCGAGATCATGACTTGAGCCAAGTCCGACGCTTAACCAACTGAGCCACCCAGGCGCCCCTTCTGTGATCATTTTAAACAGTAGGAGATTAACTCGTGTTTATTCTGCAACAGCACATATGTGTTCCTTTCCTAATATTATCTATGCTGTGAAGACGGGAAAAATAAAATTTACTGAAAGATATATTTTAATTTAAATAAAGCTTCATACTTTAGAAATTAATTTGCTTATAGTTATGTACTTTCTCATATAGAATGTTGTTTACATGTCCTTAAAGGCTGATTTTACCACTCATATGTTTATAAAACACTTTTATAGGGGCATCGTAAGCATCTGACTGGCTCAGGTCATGATTTTGTGGTTCATGAGTTCAAACCCTGCATGGGGCTTTCTACTCTCAGTGCAGAGCCTGCTTTAGATCCTCTGTCCCCTTCTCCCTTTGCCCCTTCCCCACGCACACTCTCTCTCCCTCTCTCTCTCCCAAAAATAAATAAACATTTTAAAAAATGCTGTTATAAATATCATGCCAAAGAAAGTATGAGAGGCTATTTATTTAACTTCTCTACTAAATGTTTAGTATTTCTCAGAGAGGTTATGTCCATGAGACTGTACCTTGTATGTGAATGTCATTCATTATGTATGTCATTGGAATAAAATAGGTTGAAAACAAAAAGAAAAGTCCCACATTATCAGTAAATTGTGTTTTTTTTTTAATGTTTATTTATTTTTGAGAAAGAGACAGAGACAGAGAGGCGAGCAGGGTAGGGGCAGAGAGAGAGGGAATCTGAAGCAGGCTCCAGGCTCTGAGCTGTCAGCACAGAGTCCAACATGGGGCTTGAACTCGTGAACCACGAGATCATGACCTAAGCTGAAGCCAAACACTTAACCGACTGAGCCACCCAGGTGTCCCAATAAATTCTAATAAAACTAATAATAGGATCAGCTGTAATTCAAAAGGGTCACTGAAGAAGATGGCCTTCTGAGTATCAGTATGTGTGATAAATTATATATCTATTTTGTGCCAAGTCCAAGATCTTTACCATGCTACCCCTAAAACTAAATAAATAAACAAACAAATAAATAAATAATAAGGTAAAATTTCTGTTCTCATCTCATTGGGAGGTGACTTACTAAGGGACAGATACAAAGAAATAAATTTTTTAGAAGAACGCTGATGTTTTGTTAGGCTATATTTGGACTTGATAATTAAGACGTGGGGGGTCTTTTTGAAATAATTTTTTTTTATTTAAAATAAACTGTAGAATTAAAAAACAGGATATCTATCTTCCAAATCACAGCAAGATAAAAGCAAGCAAAACACAGTCTGCATAATAAAAGACATGAAAAAGGTAATTAGAATGATAAACAAGTATGACTCATAAGCAAGATTACCAAAAACAAAATACATAATCTAAACAATACATGTAAATGAGTTAAATCTTCTATTAGAAGACAAAGACCCAAGTGCCTGGGTGGCTCAGTCGGGTAAGCATCCAACTCTTGATTTTGGCTGAGGTCATGATCTCATGGTTTGTCGGATTGAGCCCCACATTGGACTCTGTGCTGATGGTGCAGAGCCTGCTTGGCATTCTCTCTCTCTCCCTCTCTCTCTGCCCCTCCCCTGCTCATGCTCTCCCTCTCAAAACAAGTAAATAAACATTAAAAAAAAAAGAATATGAAATTAGAATTGTAGTCACATCCTCTCGCATCCCATTCAGATGAAAACTTGCCCACAAGGTCATAAGTAAGTGAGGTATATAGGGGGCTGGGAAATGTAGTTTCTACCTGAGTTGCCCAAGGCCCCAGAAGAGTCAATATTATCGAAGCAAAATTTACATTCAATAATAGTCAACTGATCTTTGACAAAGGAGAAACGACAATTCAATGGAAAAAGGATAACCTTTTCAACAAATGGTGCTGGAACCACTGGATGTCCATATGTTAAGAAAAAAAAAAAAAGGAATCTAAACACAGACTTTCTTTCACAAAAATTAACTCAAAATTGGTCATAGACCTAAATGTAAACTGCAAAACTATAAAACTTCTAGAAGGAGACAGGAGAAAATCCAGATAACTTTGGGTTTAGCAATGAATTTTTAGATACAACACCAAAAACATGATTTATTAAAGAAAAAAATGTAAACTGCAAAACTATAAAACTTCTAGAAGGAGACAGGAAAAATCCAGATAACTTTGGGTTTAGCAATGAATTTTTAGATACAACACCAAAAACATGATTTATTAAAGAAAAAAATGTAAACTGCAAAACTATAAAACTTCTAGAAGGAGACAGGAAAAATCCAGATAACTTTGGGTTTAGCAATGAATTTTTAGATACAACACCAAAAACATGATTTATTAAAGAAAAAAAATGGTCGGACTTTATTAAAATTAAAAACTTTTGCTCTGCACAAGACACTGTTAAAAGAATGAAAAAAAAATCACAGACTGAGAGAATATATTTTAAAAACATATATCTGACAAAGGACTTGTATCCAAAATACACAAAGAACTCTTAAAACTGAACAGTAAAAAAACAACCCCATTTAAAAATGGGCAAAATATCTGAACAGGCACCTCACCAAGAAGATAAACAGATGGCAAACAAGCATACCAAAAAATGCTCAACATCATTTGTCATTAAGGAGTTGCAGATTAAAACAATGAGATATATTCATTAGTATATAAGAAACTGTCAAACTGTATTCCAAAGTGATGAATGATTTTCCTTTCTCACCAGCAAGGTATAAAACTTCCAGTTGTTTTGCATTGTCAACAGTTGTTGGTATTGTCAGATTTTTTGATATGAATCATTTTGTGATGTAGCAGAATGTCATTCTGGTTTTCATTTGCAATTCTTTTTTTTTTTCTGCTTATTTGCATGTATAATTATTTCTTTTTTTAATTTTATTTTTTATTTTTTAAGATTTACATCCAAATTAGTTTTGATTTGTATTTCCCTGATGATGAGTGATGTTGAGCATTTTTTCATGTGTCAGTTGGCCATCTGGATGTCTTTTTTGGAGAAGTGGCTATTCATGTCTTTTGCCCATTTCTTCACTGGATTATTTGTTTTTTGGGTGTTGAGTTTGATAAGTTCTTTATAGATTTTGGATACTAACCCTTCATCTGATACGTCACTTGCAAACATCTTCTCCCATTCTGTTGGTTGCCTTTTAAGTTTGCGGATTGTTTCCTTCACTGTGCAGAAGCTTTTTATTTTGATGAGGTCCCAGTAGTTCATTTTTGCTTTTGTTTCCCTTGCCTCCAGAGATGTGTTGAGTAAGAAGTTGCTGTGGCCAAGATCAAAGAGGTTTTTGCCTGCTTTCTCCTTGAGGATTTTGATGGCTCCCTGTCTTACATTTAGGTCTTTCATCCATTTTGAGTTTAGTTTTGTGTATGGTGTAAGAAAGTGGTCCAGACTCATTCTTCTGCATGTCGCTGTCCAGTTTTCCCAGCACCACTTGCTGAAGAGATTCATTTGCAATTCTTAATGACTAACCATACTGAGACTCTTGTTATGTGCTTATTTGGTGAAGTATCTGTTTAAATCTTTTGTTCATTTTTTAAGTGTGTTGTTCATTTTATTTATTATGGAGTTGTGAGGTTTCTTTAGACATTCTGGATATAAGTATCAGGGTCCAATCAAGAAAACTATTAACAGGAGATTGATGTAATGGGGAATTGACTTGTAAGGGTCAAAGAGAACTCTGGTGAATACAGGAATAGCAAATACAGGGTCAGCCACTAGCAGGGCTGAGATCTAGTTCTCTGAGAAGGGCCTCCAGACCTGTTGGAAAGAGCATAGCATGGATCACTGGATGGTGAAGGAGACACTGAGGTGGGTCACTGGTGGAAACTGGAAATCTGCCCTTTGGGGGTTGGGGATGTTGTCCACAGGGAGGTGCTATACAATGGAACTTGAAACAAAGTCCCCCAAAGAGTACTGGGGGAAGTGGCTCAGAGTCAGGTTCCCTTGCCAGTGGCATACCACTTTGAGAAGGTGTTGAGAGAAGCTTCTAGCAGCTGGGCACTGCTGGTTGCCCTATGCTATCAGAACTGGGAGCTAGGGAAGCTGCCCTCTGCAGGAACCCAGTGCAAGAAAGCCTGCACTTTGCAGGACACTGGAAAGAGGAAGAGAAAATTCCCTCCTCGTCAGTGTCCCTCCAGCACCCCATACTGGCACAACATCACTCCAAATGTCATAGATGAAATCTCTACACAGCCCACCTCCAGGATCACAGAGCAGGCAAAGAAGGGTGGATTTGGAAATGAGAGGCAATAAACTGTTGCCTGGCACAAAAGCCTTTATCATATGTGTGTTTCTCCGGGCCGTGGCTTGCCTTTTCATTTTTTAACAGTGTCTTTTGAAAAGCAGAGGTTTTTAATTTTCATGATGTTCAATGTGTCCATTTTTTTCCTGCCATTCATGCTTTCTTCAGCCAAAAAAATTTTTGCCTAACCCCAAATCAAAGATTTTCTCCTATGTTTTCTTCCAAAAATTGAACAGTTTGAGCTCCTAGATTTAGGTTTATGATTCATTTCAAGTACTGTGTACTTGAATGTGTATTTAAATGTGTATTTAAATGTGTATTTAAAATTTATTTAAAAAAATTTTTTTTAAGATTTTATTTTTTTCTTCGAGAAGTTTGAGGCTCACAACAAAATGAAGTGGAAGGTACAGAGAGGTCCTGTCCTCCCCCATCCCCCTGACATACGTAGCCTTCCCCATTTAAAACACCCCCCACCAGAGGGTATCTTTGTTACGAATGCTGAACCAACACTGGCACATCATAATCACCTAAAGTCTGTATTTACATTATGGTTCACTGTTGGTGGTGTACATTCTATGGGTTTGGACAGACGCATTATGACATGTATCCAACCATTACGGGCTCATAGAGAGTATTTTCACCGCCGTAAACATCCTCTGTGCTCTGCTTACTCATCCCTCCCCTGCTCCGTATGCATTTTAAAAATTGACAAAAAGCATATATACAGTAACTTACAAAAATACGTACATGTACTGTCATTTATATGAATGGTTTGGAGTCATTTATCTCATTTTTCTTCTTTTGTCAACTTAGCACTGTTTTTAAGGTCTTTTCACGTTCCTACGTATGCATCCAATCCCTTGTGTCTCTAATGGCTGTGTAGTAAGTACTGTTACCATGTGCACCTTCCACACTTCCCGCATCTACTCCTCTGCAGATGGACGACTGTCTGTGATTGCCCACAATCAGAGCGGATGCAGCAGTGGACATTCTAATGCAAATCCCCTCCTGGTCCTGTGCGATCATTTGTTTGGTATATCCACCCAGGACTTACTTTGCTGGGTCCTAGGCTCTGCATGTGCCTAATTTGTCCATGTTGTGCCAGACTGCTCTCCAGAAGGGACAACTGTTCCGCATCCCCACCAGCAGCAGGTATAGGAGACTATCTCCATATACCTGCCAACGCTTGGCATTTTCCAGCTTTCCAAGTTTTGCCTGTCTAGTAGATGGAAGGTGATATTTCCCTGCTGTCTTAAGTTGAACCTCTCTGATTACTGATGATTTTAATTCTTTTTTTTTAAAATTTTTTATTGTTTTTTATTTACTTTTTGAGAGATACAGAGAGAGAGAGAGTGAGCTGGGGAGGGGCAGAGAGAGAGGGAGACACAGAATCCGAAGCAGGCTCCAGGCTCTGAGCTGTCAGCACAGAGCCTGACATGGGGCTCGAACTCAAGAACCGCAAGATCATGACCTTAGCCAAAGTCGGATGCTTAACCGACTGAGCCACCCAGGCGCCCCGATGATTTTAATTCTTAATAATCCTCTTCATATGCCTGTTTGGGTTACCATTTTTCTAAATTGCCCATTGATAAACTTTGTGCATTTTCCCATAGGGCCTGTTACCTTTTGCTTACGTTGGATTTAACCTGCTCTTCTTTTTTTCGTTTCCTAAGATGGAAGCTTAGATCATTGATTTTAGATCTTTTCTACTACACGCATCGATGCTGTAAATTTCTAAGCACTGCTTTCCCTGCACCGTAAAATTTTTGATTAGTTGTATTTTCATTTCAAGCTAGTTTAAATACTTCAAAATTTCTCTCAAGACTTCTTCTTTGATCCAGGTGTCATTTATAAGTATGTTGTTTAATGTCCAAGTATCTTGGGATTTTCTAGCCATCTCTGTTATGGATTTCTCCTATCATTCCATTGTGGTCTGAGGGCAAACATTGTATGATTTCTATTTTTCAGTTTGTTAAAGGTGTGTTTTATGGCCCAGAGTGTGGTCTGTCTTGGCGAATGTTCCACGTGGGCTTGAGAAGAATGTGTATTCTGCAGTTGGATGAAGTAATCCATAGGCATCAATTATATCCACTTGATTGACGATATGGCATTCCACCGTATCCTTACTGATTTTTGGCCTGGTAGATCTGTCCATTTCTGATAGAGGAGTGTTGAAGTCTCTAACTAGGTGAGTGAATTCATCTATTTCTTCTTGCAGTTCTATCCATTTTGCCCCATATATATTGAGCCTCTATTGTGAGGCACATACATATTAAGAATTAATCTGCCTTCCTGGAGAACTGATCCTTTTATCATTCTATAATGCCTCTATTTATCCCTGAAAACTTTTCTTGCTCTTTGGTCTTATCGGCTTGAAACTAATACAGCTACTCCAGCTTTTTCTTGGTTAGTGTTATCGTGATGTATCTTTCCCCATTCCCTTACTTTTAATCTACATATGTCTTTTTATTCAAAGTGGGTTTTTTCATAGAGCACATAATTTGGTCATGTTTTTTCATCTACTCTGGTAATCTCTGTCTTCTAGTTGGTATATTTAGACCATTGACATTTAAAATGACTATGATATACTATAGTTGGATTCATATCCACCATATGTGTTACTGTTTTCTATAGGCTACCCCCACCCTTTGCTCCTTTTTTTGTCCTGTACTCTTTTCTTGCCTTTTGTGGTTTAACTGAGCATTTTCTATGATGATTCCCCTTTCTCTCCTTTTTAGTGTATCAGTTACACTTTTTTTTTTTTTTTACCTTTTTTAGTTGTTTCCCTAGAGTTTGCAATGGATGTTTATAACTAATCCAAGTTCACTTTCAAAAAACACTATGGTTTCACGGGAACTACAAGTACTTTACAATAACCAAGTATTCCTAATTCCTTCCTCCCATGCCTTGTGTTATTGCTGCCATTTCATTTTACTTACACATAAACTATAATTATAAAACACACTGCTATTATTATTTTGAACAAACTGTTACATAGTAGGTTAATTAAGAATAAGAAAAATCAAAGTGTTTATTTTACCTTCACTTATTCCTTCACTAACACTCTTCCTTTCTTTATGTGGATCCACCTTTCTGACTGAGATCATTTTCCTTCCTCTCTCTGTAAGGCAGGTTTACTGGCAACAAATTCCCTTATTTTTTGTCTGAGAAAGTATTTCTCCTTCACTTTTTTACCCTTTATTTTTTTTTTAAATTTTTTTTTTTTTAACGTTTATTTATTTTTGAGACAGAGAGAGACAGAGCATGAACCGGGGAGGGTCAGAGAGAGGGAGACACAGAATCTGAAACAGGCTCCAGGCTCTGAGATGTCAGCACAGAGCCCGATGCGGGGCTTGAACTCAGGGACCTCGAAATCATGACCTGAAGTCGGCCGAAGTCGGCCGCTTAACCGACTGAGCCACCCAGGCGCCCCACCCTTTATTTTTTTTAATTTTAGAGTGAGAGAGAGTGTGTGTGAGTGGGGGTGAGGGGCAGAGGGAGAAAGAAAGAGAGGGAGAGAGAGAGAGTGTGTGAAAGAGAGAGAGAGAGAGAGACAGAATCCCAAGAGAGACAGAGTGTGGAGCCCAACTCAAGACTTGATCCCACGACCCTGGGATCATGACCTGAGCCGAAATCAAGAATTGGATGCTCAACTGACTGAGCCACCCAGGTGCCCCATTTCTCCTTCACTTTTGAAGGATAATTTCCCAGGATACAGAATTCTAAGTTGGTGGGACCTTTTTTTCTCTCAACACTTGAAATATTTCACTGCACTCTCTTCTTACTTGCACAGTTTCTGAGAAGTCAGATGTAATTCTTATCTTTGCTCCATTATAGATAAGGTGTTTCCCCTCACCCCCAGCTTCTTTTAAGACTTTGTCATTGATTTTATGCAATTTAAATATGATATGCCTAGGTATAGGTTTTGAGGGGGGGTGGTGCATTTAACCTGCTTGGTTCTCTCTGAGCTTCCTGGATCTGTGTTTTGATGTCTGACATTATTTTGATGTCAGTCATTATTACTTCAAGTATTTCTTTTGCTCCTTTCTGTCATTCATTTTTTTTTTAATTTTTAAAAAATGTTTACTTATTTTCAGTCCTTGGATATCCCATTCTGTTTTTGCTGTCATTTTTCTCTTAGTTTTTCAGTTTTGGAAGTTTCTATTGGCATATCCTCTAGCTCAGAGATTCCTTCCTCACACGTGCCCAATCTATGAATGGGCATACCAAAGGCATTCTTCATTTCTGCTGCGATGTTTTTTTATCTCATTTCTTTTTGATTCTTAGAATCTCCATCTCTCTGCTTGTATTATCTTTCTGTTCTTGCATGTTGTCTACTTTATCCATCCGTGCTCTTAGCATGTTCCTCGTAGTTATTTCAAAATCCTAGTCTGACCATGGGGGGTGGGAGGGAGGGCAGGGTGGGTGATGGGTATCGAGGAGGGCACCTTTTGGGATGAGCACTGGGTGTTGTATGGAAACCAATTTGACAGTAAATTTCATATATTAAAAAATAAAAAAAATAAAAAAAAAAATCCTAGTCTGACCCTTCAAGCATCTCTGCCAGATCTGAATCTCGTTCTGGTGCTTGTTCTGTCTCTTCTGACTGTGTTTTTGCCTTTGAGTATGCATTGTAATTTTCTATTGAAAGCCAGACATGATGTGGATAAAAACAACTGTAGTAATGGGCCCTTAGTGATGTGGTGTAAGGTCCATGGGGGGAGGGGGAGCCAAGAGGCCTACGATGAGCTGTCGGTCTTTCAGTGAGCCTAGACCTTTGGACTGTGAACTTCACAAGTGCTTCCCAGTTTTCCCCCCTTAAGTGGGACAGGATGGCTAGAGCTGGCTGGAGCTGGGTAGTTTCCTTCCTCCAGGTTGGTTAGGTTCTGATACAAGCAAGACTCAGATAAAATAGTTTCTCCTGAGGGCAGGTGTTATGAAGAACAAAGTCCACCAGCACATTTCAAAAGTGGTTACTTTTCCCTCCCCCTCCTAGAAGTGTGAACAGATTGTTCTCTGCTATTTGCTGTGAGAACCTGGTAGAGCTTCTGGAGGTAAATCTCACCCTCTACGACGGGCACCCTTAGGGCTCCTAAATCTCAGACTTATCCACATGGAGCCTCTAGAAATCCAACAATTGTAGTTCCGGTTTTCCTGTCTAGCACTGTTCCCAGGATTTCTGCTCTGGTAAGTTGTGAGCATTCATCCGTTTGTATCTTCAACTTTTGGAGCAGTGGTTTGCCCTGTGTGCTCAGTTCTCTGGCAGATGTAAGAAGAGCTGTTTATTTTCAGTTTGTTCCATGTTTTACTTGTTAGGAGAGAATGTAGACTTCCAAGGTCCTTACTTGCTGGACCGGAAACTAGAAGTCTCTCTTTTGCTTATTGGTTTGCATGAGCTACTTGTATATTCTATTTTTTTTTTATATATTCTATGTATTAATTCCTTATCAGTTTTAGATTTACAAATATTTTCTCCCATTCGATCATATATTGCCCATGGTATCCTCGCTTGAACAGAAATACTTCATTTTGATATCATCAAATGAATCAATTGTTTTCCTTCTGGTTTGAGAAGGCTTTTGTAGTTTTACATAGAGTCCTTCTTAGGACCCAAGTGCCAAAGATACTTTCTTATATTTTCTTCTATAAATTTAGAGTTTTAGTTTTACACTGAGGTCTTTTGTAATTTACAGTGTACCTTTAAAAAAATATTTTTAGTTTATTTATTTATTTTGAGGGAGAGAGAGAGAGAGAGAGAGACAGAATGAGCGGGAGTGGGGGGGAGGGCAGAGAGAGAGGGAGAGGGGGAGAGAGAGAGAGAATCCCAAGCAGGCTCTGCACTGTCAGCACAGAGCCCAATGCTGGGCTCGAACCCACAAACCGTGAGATCATGACCCAAGCTGCAACCAAGAGTCGGATGCTCAACAAACTGAGCCACCCAGGCACTTCTAGAGTATACCTTTTTATTTGGTGTCAGGCAGGAATCCTGTTTATTTTGTCCACACAATAAGCTGGTTTAATCTGTCCCTTCTTTATTGATTTGTGATGCCTCCCACACATATACTCCTGGTCTGATTTTGAGTTTTTCATTCTGTTCCATGATCTATTGGTCTGTTTTTGTGTCAAAACAATGTTGTTTTGCTTTGTTCAGCTTTGTAATGTGTTGCTCTTTGCTCTCCTTTTGCAAGATTGACTTAGTTCTGTTTGTCCATATACATTAAAAAAATTTTTTTTTAATTTTTTTTTTAAGTTTATTTATTTTTGAGACAGAGAGAGACAGAGCATGAATGGGGGAGGGTCAGAGAGAGGGAGACACAGAATCGGAAGCAGGCTCCAGGCTCTGAGCTATCAGCCCAGAGCCCGACACAGGGCTCGAACTCACTGACCACGAGATCGTGACCTGAGCCGAAGTCGGACGCTTAACCGACTGAGCCACCCAGGCGCCCCTAAAAAATTTTTTTAATGTTTATTTGTTTTTGAGAGAGAGAGAGAGAGAGATTATGAGTATGGGAGAGGCAGGGAGAGACAGAGACAGAGAATCTGAAGCAGGCTGCAGCCTCTGAGCTGTCAGCACAGAGCTCGACACGGGGCTTGAACTCACGAACTGCGAGATCATGACCTGAGCCCACGTCAGATGTTGGACACTTAACCGACTGAGCCACCCAGTTGCCCGTGTCTGTACAGATTTTAGAATGAGTTTGTCAAGTTCCAGAAAACACACCTGAAATCTTTATTAGGATTTCATTGCACGTGTAGATTAACTCAGAAATAAGTGACAGCTGTGTAGCATTAGGCCATTTCATCCAAGAGCATATTTCCCTCCATTTACTCAGGTTAGTTTCTCCATCCTTTATTAAAGTTTAAAGTTCTCTCTGTAGATTTCTTGCAGATTCTTAGTCAAGTTCATTCCTAGATACTGTACATGCTGTTTTGATTTTGTGAACAGAAATTGGTTACTGCTGGTGAGGAGAAATGCCATGGATTTCTTTTTTTAGGTTAATCTTGCATCTAGTGATTTGACTGGATTCTTTAAACAGTTTTAACAATCTATCTGTTGATTCTCTTTGCTTTCCAAGGAAAATGAAAATATTACCTTTACATAGTAATCGTTTTTATCTCTTCTCTTCTCATCCTTCTATATCTTATCCTTTCTTCCCTGATACCTTTGCCTGGAACGTCCATTATTACATATTAAATGGTGGCAGTATAGTTGGATTCCATATTTCATTCCAGATCTTAAAGAGAATGCACTTAAAGTCTCTTCATTAAGTGAATGCTTGCCTTAAGTTTTTGCTCTCTAGCCTTTACCAAGTTAAGGATGTCTCTCCATACCCACAAATAAGTGAGAAACATTATTAAGTGTTTTTTTCTTCATCAATGAATTGAGAGAACCATATGGTCTTTGTCCTTTATTAATGGGGTGATTTCTGATGTGGAACTTGAAATTCCTGGAATAAATCCTACTTGATCAAAATGTATTCAAAAAATTTTTTTTTCTTTAAATATTTTTTTTTTTTGAGAGAGAGACAGAGTGTGAGCAGGGGAAGGGCAGAGAGAGAGAGAGAGAGAGAGAGAGACAGAATCCGAAGCAGGCTCCAGGCTCTGAGCTGACAGCACAGAGCCCGACACGGGGCTCGAATCCACGAACCGTGAGATCATGACCTGAGCGGAACTTGGATGCTTAACCAACTGAGCCACCCAGGCATCCCGGTATCATTGGATTAGCACACTGATATTTTATTTGGGACTTTATTTATATTTACATCGTAGGGGAAAGGGGCCTATGCTTTTCACCTATTGCTTTGTCTTTTACATGGAGATTATACTGCTTTCATAAAAAGATCTGGGCAGCATTTGTTCTTTTCTAACTCTCTGGAGAAACTTACATAAGATAGGAATTAACTGTTCCTTGAGAGTTTGGTACAACTCCAGAAATTCATAAACTTTTATTACCATGACTCCCCCAGCCCCGTTGTTTTCTAGTGTTTACCACATATTTTGAAGGACTTGGTTTAAATTATCGAGCCCAAGTCTTACTTTCCCCAGGTGGCTGCACACTGTAGAGTAAGTACACACAGCACTTAAGAATAGTGGCACCACAGGGGCGCCTGGGTGGTTCAGTCGGTTCAGCGTCCGACTCTTGATTTCGGCTCAGGTCATGGTCTCAAGGTGAGCCGAGCATTGCACTCTGCACTGAAAGTGGAGCCTGCTTCAGATTCTCTCTCCCTCTCTCTCTCTTCTGCCCCCCCCCCCACTTGCGTGTGCACGTGCTCTCTCTCACTCTCTCTCTAAACAACAACAACAACAACAACAACAACAACAAAAGAGTAGTGGCACCACAAGCCGGGTCGCACACCTCAACCCAACTGTCAACCCTCTTAGTCTCTGTAGGTAAAAGGGCTACATCTTCTCCTCCAGTCCCTCCTTCCTCGGCCCTCATCATGTACCTTTGAACTCAGCCTCCTACTTTATTGAGAAAAGGAGACCCCTCAGGTCCCTTGACTCTCATCTACCTACTTACGGCGACTGCCTATCCACACCCAGTCACACTGTCACCCCTCCACCCCCCGAGTCTCAGAACATGAGGTGAGTCCGAGGCAATCCCTACGGAACGTGCCCCCAAGCCCCCTCCCTTTCCCCCAGAGACCTCACTCCTCTAGCCTCCCCTCTGTCTCCTGAAATTCAAACTCTCCCTCCCTACAGGGCTTCTTCTCCTCAATCGCATCTCACCCATCCCCAAAAAAATCCCTCCTTTGTGTGCTGTGGGACGGGCATTCTCACGCGCTGCAGGTGGGATTGTAAATTGGCAAGATCTTTCTGGGAAGCAATTTGGTAACCCGAATCAAAAGCCTGAAAAATATTTGCACCCTTTGTCCCAGTAATCCTGCCTCTAGAAATCCATCTAAGGAAGTAATCAGAAATGCTGACAAGGGGAGATGTTTAAAGATGTTAATCTCAGTGTTATTTTAACGGCAAAAACTGGAAACAATCTAAAGGTTCAACAACAGGGGACAGGTCCAACACACTGTACGTAAATATAATGCAATTTTGTACAGTCACTAAAAATATAATTTTTAAAGACTGGTTGACATGAGAAACTGTCCATGAAAAATAAGTGAAAACAGCAGCATATGAACAACATATAGAGGACGGTGCCGAGTTTGTTATATATAGAAATAGCTAACACTTCTGGAATGTTCGCTATTATATACATTCTCTCAATCTTCACAGTGTTCCTGTAAGGTTAAGACTGTTATCCATGGTTTGTAGAGAAAGAAACCAACCAGAAAGAAAAATATCAATATCTTGGGGACAGGGGGAACGGGGGCCAAAATTACTGATGAATTTTTTTTCTTCATCCCCTCCCGTATTTTCCAATTCTTTAACAAGGAGGTATGACTTTTTGTCAGATACTGAGTCATTATTCTTCTTTCTGTGTTCTATATGCTTTATACATATAGTGAATCATTTGAATGATACAAACAAAACAAAAATCCACCTCCCCCTCCTGCTATTCCAACCACCAGAGATGGCCACTGTGGACTGTCACGCTTTCTTTCTTTCTTTCTTTCTTTCTTTCTTTCTTTCTTTCTTTCTTTGAGAGAGAGCGTACGATCACGCACACATAAGTGGGGGAGAGGGGCAAAGGGAGATAGAGAATCTCAAGCAGATTCCATGCTCAACATTGAGCTGGATACGGGGCTCGACCCCACCACCTTGGGTTCATGACCTGAGCTGAAATCGAGTCAGTGGCTCAACCAACTGAGCCACCCAGGCACCCCTATATTTGCTTTTAAAACGTGTATGTAGCCACATGTACTAAAAAAAGCAAACGTGATCATCTTACCATGTCAATTCAGAAAATTGCACAAATGGAGTCCTTTCAGTGGCTGCATTGGTCTCTGGCCCCATACATGCTGAGGGCCCCTTCCTGCAGGAGGCTCATGTATAATTCTGCCAAGTGGCAATCTATCTCTTGACTGTTTGGCACCCCCCCCCCCCCCTTAGGGCTCCAGGTTTGGGGCCTGGAGAACTGAGTTCCTGTCCTAATCCTGCCATTTGCTAGCTGTGCGAGCAGAGGCGAATCACCCTTTCTCTCTGCGAGCCTGTTTCCCCATCTCTCCGAGGGATTAGCAGTTCTTGCTTTGCCCACTGGAAGGGGACGTTGTGAGGCTCCAGAGTGCTGATGGTTAGTTAAGTCCTCTTAGGGCTGCCCCTGCTGCCTCTCCTCCCTATCTCCCAGCTGTAGGGATTCTTCAACTTGTCTCCAGTGGAGACAAGGACCAGAGGGCCGGGACAGGGAAAGAGAGAGACCTTGTTACCAGACAAGCACTGGAGGCCTAGAGGCTGGCTTTTGAAAACTCACTCCAGCTCACTCGAGTCTTGTGAGGGGCATCAGGGGAGAAGGAGGACTCTCTGGGTGCTGGAACACAAAGGGGGCGCCTGGAGTGCCACAAGGGGTTGAGGGGAGGGGGAAGCAGTAGAAGAAACTAGGGAAAGCGCTGGAAGGCTGAAAACGCTGCGTGGCGTCCACTTCAAAGCACATTTTAAAGGCTCTGCAGGAGCCAGCGGGTGCAGAAGCCAAGGCCCTCCTCCGCGGAGCAGCCGCCCTCTGGTGGCAGCGTGCAAAAGTTACAGCTGCTCCCTCTGCCCCGCCTCCCAGTGCCAGGCTTGAGAGCTGAGTTGCCACTCATGCATCCTGCAAGCATGGGTCCCTTAGCGAGCTTCCAACAGAGACGTGAAACCTGCCAAAAGGGGAAGTCAGGCTTGGGCGATCCCAGACTGGAACCTGGGACTCTGGATAGGCGGCCCAACTGATGCTGCCAGCAACCTCTAGTAATTGTAAAAGCAAAAGGCACCAGATAATGAAGATTTTATTCGGGCTATTGCAATAGACAGAATATTCCTTAACAAGGACCATCTCAAAGAAAAGGGAGGTGTCTGGGGTCTTAGAGAGGCAGGTAAACAAGGGAGTCATCAGTGCGTCTTCTGGGAGTAGTAAGAAAGAATGGAGATGGGTTTTTCCTGGAACGGGCAGAGCAGGGGGGGTCCTGTGCGGTTCGCTTTCTCCCTGGAACTTAAACGGGTAGGGCAACTTCTTAATCATTGCATCCCGGATTAGATAAACTTCCACATTGCCATAATGCTGCAGGATGGCCATTTAAGAGCTGAGGGAAGTGAGGCCCCGGTCACCCATCAGTGAGTTTTAGTGGCTGAGGTAAGATTCCAACGTGCAGAGAGGGACCAAGACAGCAAGGTGACCCCAGCCTGAAGTTTGACGTTCCCTCAAAGAGTAAAACCAGAAAATCATAGAGGGAGGGATGAGCGCAGCCAGCAGCAGAAGTGACCAGCTCCAGCCATGGCTTTCCGTTCGGTGGGCTGTAGCAGAGAAGGGTAGGACCACCCAGGCTGCCCCAGGAAAGAGGGGCAAATGGCATGAAGGCACAGTGAAGACCCTCGTCAAGCCCCAGGAAGGGCCAGAAACCGGGCAGTTCTGAGATGTGACTACTGTGTCTGCTTCTCAGCTAGCCTGTGTGTGTGTGTCTGACTACAGGGCACCCGTGCAGTTACTTTTCCCACCCAGCTTCCTTCCTCTACTCCCCGGCAACTTCAACTGGCACCTGGCGCCTTGCGGCCACCCCAGCCTCCGAGCCTACTCGGCCTCCAGCCAGAGAGCCCACCATTGACTGCAGCTTCCTCTGAATCTTTTAAGACGCTCTCAGAAGACAGCCCATGCTTTCAAGCCAGACCGTGAGTCATCAACTGCAGCCGGCCTGTGCCCTGCCTGGGCCCTGGCAGGGAGCCCACCCTGGCCCTTCAGTTATAGCCGGGAGGCTTAAACGATCTGCTTGTCACAGGGGCTGGGGCAGGACAGCTGCCTTGGAGTGTCAAGAGCACTGCATCGAGCTAAAGGAAACGAGAAAGGAGTTAGAAAGACTCAGCACGTGTCATGGAACCCCACGCCGGGCATACCGCTGGACCTCAAGGACGTGTAGACCCATTGCTCAGACCTCCCACAGCCTGGTCTTCTCACTCTCCCAACACCTTCTGCACACCACTGCCATGACTGGCTCCGGGCTGGATCTTAGGCCACTAGGCTTTGGGGAGGGACAACGTGACCCAAGTCCAAATATCCTGGAGAAGCGGGCTCTGATCGGCACGTTCAGGTACCCACCCGACAGTAACTGTGCCCACCTTCCCACTGAGCAAAGTGGCTTTCTGGTAACCGGGGATGGAGACAGGTGGGGCACTGGACACAGGGGGAGGGCGATGCTAGAATGAATGGCCTTACTCTGGTGTTTCATTTTCACCCCGCAGCTCAGGCCATTCTTCTGTCCTGACTGCCCCTACCGCACCCACAACCCCTTTGGCAGGCCAGCTCCTCCCCTCCTTTTGAGATTCCAGGTGGCTGGCACCTCCACCTGGGAGCACCTCCGGCCCTCCCTTCCCCCACAGCACCCCTCCTTTCTTGCTTCCATCCCTGCCGGCTCATCCCAACTCCTGAGTTACTTGAAAGACTCAGACTGTCTTTTTCTCAGGGCTGGGACATGGAGGGCTCGGTAACTGTTTCCCGGATGCACTGATTTTGAGGGCTTGGATTCAGCACTGGGGTTGATTTTTCAGAAGGGGATCCCAGGACTTCCAGTGTTTCTCACGTGATGCAGGGTAGCAAGGGAGCTGGCCCGAGTGTCAGTTCGCACTTCACCACGTGCTTGTTGGACAAGACCCCTAACCTTCTGGCTTCCTAACCTCTTCAATTTCCTCATCTGTAAAATGGGAATACTGGTGGTACCTACTTCAAAGAGCTGTTGTGAGGGTCCAGTTAGACACCGCTTACCACAATTCCTGGGACATCGCATGTGTTCATTATCTATCTTATTATTGTTACTATTACCATCATCATATGCCCCTCCCCCCTCCCTCCCCCTTGACGCTGACCACAGTGGCTGTGCAGAGGACAGGATGCCCCTCTCAAGCCCTTCGAGATCCCATAAGACAATCATCATTCCATCAAAAAAACAAAGGCTTAGACTTTAACATCACTGGGCTTCTGTAACAAAAGTACATATTTTAAATTTGGGGTAAAATATAATTTAAAAAATATATCAGGCAGTCTAACACACTTTGATATACCTTTTCCAGTCTTTCTTTTCTTTTCTTTTCTTTTTATTAAAAAAATGTTTAATGTTTATTTTTGAGAGAGAGAGAGAGAGAGAGAGACAGAGTACGAGCGGCTCAGGGGCATAGAGAGAGGGAGACACAGAATCCGAAGCAGGCTTCAGGCTCTGAGCTGTCAGCACAGAGCCCAATGTGGGGCCCGAGCCCACGAGCTGCAAGATCATGACCTGACCCGAAGTCAGACACTCAACTGACTGAAACACCCAGGCTCCCCCAGTCTTTTTTTCTTTACAACGTTAATGCAGTTCTAATCATACTATACCTACATAGTTGAATTCTATTGTACATAAGTATCATTATATCATGCCTGCTATGTTGTTATAGGTAATGTTCAAATATTTTTCAATGTTTCAGGGAAGGACAGTTAAAGGATATTTTTTTTAAAGGTAAAACCATTACACTTGTACAGATACAAAATGAATATGTTAAAGATTTTATTTAACTCATTGTAAACCAGGGACCCAGGAAGATGACAACCAGTTTAAAGGAGAATGCAAGGGCACCTGGCTGGTTCAGTCAGTAGAGCATGTGACTCTTGATCTCAGGGTCATGAGGTCAAGCCCCACGTTGGGAGTGCAGCCTACTTAATTGGGAAAAAAATAAATGAGTCCGACTTCGGTTCAGGTCATAATCTCATGATTCGTGATTCTGAGCTCTGTGTTGGGCTCTGTGCTGACAGCTCAGAGCCTGGAGCCTGCTTCGGATTCGGTGTCTCTGTCTCTCTCTGCCCCTTCCCTGCTCATGCTCTTTCTCTCTCAAAAATAAATAAAATAAAATAAAACATGAAAAAAACAAAGATGACCACACCAACATAAAAATGCACGTATGAGGGGCGCCTGGGTGGATCAGTCGGTTAAGCATCCAACTTCGGCTCAGGTCATGATCTCACGGTTCGTGGGTTGGAGCCCTGCATCAGGCTCTGTGCTGACAGCTCAGAGCCTGGAACCTGTTTCAGATTCTGTGTCTCCCTCTCTCTCTGCCCTTCCCACCCGCGCTCTGTCTCCGTCTCAAAAATAAACATTCAAAAATAATTTTAAAAATGCACATATGTACATGTACATGTACACATGTGTATATGTGTGAGCATCCCACATACTCATCTTACAGAGCGATACTGACACGCTTCTGTTGAATTTAGGTGGATGTTAGTAATGGCCCCAACCAACAGGATGCAGCAGAAGTGACTGGATGATTTCTGAAGTTTGAAGTTTGGTCATGAAGGGCAGATGGCTTCCCCTTGGTTCTCTCTCCCTCTCTCTCTCCCTCCCTCTCCCTCTCTCTCTCTCTCTCTCTCTCTCTCTCTCTCGGGACACTGGCCCTTGGAACTCAGCCCCTATATCATGAGGAAGGTCAGACTACACAAGAGGCCATGTGTAGGAGTTGTGACAAATAGCCCCAGCCAGGACCCCAGCTGGGGTGACAGCCAGCACCAACCACAGGTGAATTAGCCCTCCGATGATTAAGCCAAGCTAGTGACTCAAGCTTTTGAGTCTTCCTGCTGAGGCCTCAGACATTGCAGAGGAGAAACAAGCCTCCCTTGCTGTGCTCTGTCTAAATTCCTGATGCACAGAAACTGCAAGAGATTAATAATAGGGATTTCTGTTTGAAGCCATTAAGTTTTGGGGTAATCTGTGTTGCCATAGTACCTGGAACATGCGGTATAGGTGAAGACCACTTCAATATACACAATTCAATGTAAACATTATAAGCACCGCTAAAATTTGAACATCAGCTTCAAAACCAATGTTTGAAAAAAGAAGACCTGGGTAGTTTTTGAAATGGGAGATAGAACGGAGAGGCATGCAAGTGGGGAGCCGGAAAACTCTTCAGCTCACCACGAAAGGGAGGCAAAAATGATGGATTTTTCTGGAATCTGACAGTCAGAGAAATGTACATGTAAGGAAGTTCAGTCTTAACGGTGTCAAAGAATTAAAACAACAGGCTGGGGGGCGCCTGGGGGGCTCAGTCCCTTAAGTGTCTGACTTCCGCTCAGGTCATGATTTCATAGCTGGTGGGTTCGAGCCCCACACCAGGCTCTGTGCAGACAGCTCAGAGCCCGGATGGAGACTGCTTCAGATTCTGTGTCTCCCTCTTTCTCTGCCCCTCCCCCGCTCTCGCTTTCTATCAAAAATGAATAAACGTTAAAAAGATTTTTTTTAAATAAATAAAAAATAAAACAACGGGCTGTATACTTCGTACAAATGTCCAAATTACAGAAGACGAAAACAAATAAATCATTGTGCATTTCACAGAAGGCCAAAAAACAAAAGGAACATAAAAAAGAGAAGGCCAAAATCCGCAAACAAAGCCCCAACATGAAAATAAGACCCAACATGCCAGAATGCATACAAATGTCTTACACTCTCCTACTGGACGCTGCAGACCCTCTAACTGGATTAATGCAATTTAATGACCACAACACATCTGTACAGCTCACGACGCACGCACGCACGTACTCAGCGTCTGCAGCAATGGTGACGCCCCCTCACCGGTTACACCCTGCTCCCTGCCTTTTGGTGCTGTCAGTCTCCAGATGGACGTGGGCAGACACATCTAACGGAAGGGGCCAGGGAGGACAGTGATGGCCTCAGAAACACTGGACGGCCTCAGGACACTGACGGCCTGCGCCCGTGGGACAGGAGGCGCTGCCGGGCCATCTGGCAGTGAGTGAGGGTCAAACCTTCCCCCTACGTGCTTTCCTTCCGGAGGTTCTGGGGCACTGTAGAAGGCAAGACATGCCAATCAACCTTGCCGCTTTGCCCGGCCCCACCGGCACGTCATCAGGGAAAATCCGTCCCAGACGCCTGCCAAGAATTTGGCACTTTTTCTGAAAGGTTCTAACTTTTTTTTTTTTTTTCTTTTTCTGTGTCTTAATTAGCTTTTAAATTGGGCACATTGGAGATGGTATATCGAGGAAGATTGGTCTAATGCCATCTACATCAACTCTAAAATCCTATTATCTGTCATTTGTAACAGCAGAAGCTTTTTTTTTTTTTTTTCTTCGATAAACGCGGCTGTTAACATCAGGTGCTCCGCTACACGCCAGGAGTACAATCACCAGGGAGGTCTGGCGCCTTGTCCTGGGCAGGCCCTCCTGGTCTGGGGAGGAGGGAGAGTAGGCAAGCAAGTAAACAGCCACCTCTAATACAAGGCAGGAGAGAATGCGCGCTAAATATAGGAACCGAGCAGCAAGAACAGGGGGAGTGAGCAATTAATGCTGATGGAGGAATGGGGAGGAGGCTTTCTGTCGTGTTTGCAGGGCCCCACGCTGCACTGCAACAGTAAACTCTAAAGGGAAGAAACTACCCACACACTCAAAGTGCTGTCAGCCTGCAGAGCCTGGTTCATCCGGGGCAGCTGAGCCATGCTGAGGGGAAGCTGTGTCCCTCGGCAAGGGTATGGGGAGAGGCCAAATGAAGTGGGTCACATTTTTTTTTTAAGTTTACTTATTTTGAGAGACAGAGAGAGAGAGAGAGAGAGCGCGCAGGAGCAGGGGAGGGGCAGAGACAGAGGGTGAGAGGGAATCCCAAGCCAGCTCCATGCTGTCAGCGCAGAGCCAGAAGTGGGGCAAAATGGGTCACATTGGGTCCAAGGGAAAGCAGTGGCCCAGGATGAGGTGTCATCACACAGGAGACCCTAGCCCTGGGGACAGCCTCTGATGTTAGCTACGGTAAAATGTTGCTAATGACCAGAGGGGCGAGTTGTGGGCATTTTCTCAGTCCCAAGTTGCCGGGGAGGGTGGCGGGGGGGAGACACTGGTTGAGTTCAGCCCCAGGAAATGTGGGTGGGTGGGTAGGTGGGTCTCAGCTAAAAGGGAAGTAAAAAACTAGCCTTTACTGAGTGCCTTCTAGGTGTCAGACACTACAGAACATTCTCACCTTTGTAACTCCAAATATTTACCAAACACTACTTTAGGCATTGGAGATAGAGTGGTAATAAAATGAAAATCCTGCGGTACCTGGGTGACTCCATTGGTTAAGCATCTGACTTCGGCTGAGGTCCTGATCTTGCCATTTGTGAGTTCGAGCCCTGCATCGAGCTCTACCAACAGCTCAGATCCTGGAGCCTGTTTTGGATTATGTGTGTGTGTGTGTGTGTCTCTTTCTCTGCCCCTCCCCCCTGTTTGTGCGGGTGCGCATGCGAGCGCACACCCCCCTCTCTCTCTTTCAAAAATAAACTTAAAAATAAAATGAAAATCCTGCTCTGCTTGCGTAAATAAACAAATATTTGACATGATTTCAGTGATAAATACCTATCACCAATATTAAGGACTTAAAAAAAAAGGAAACAGAAAGAAAGGAGGTGCTATCATCAAGAAGTGGTCAGGGAAGACCTCCTGGAGGAGGTGCCATTGAGCAGAAACCTAGTTAATGACAGAACGAGCCTTAGGACATGTAGTGAGCCTTCCCCCGTCTAAAGATGGAGAAACCAACCTCAGAGAGAGGCGGTGGCTTTCCCTAGATTACAAAGGTCTGAAGGCTTCTCTAGGGGAGGGAGTTCTTCCTGAGATTCTGGGCTCAGGTGATGTGCTCAGAGGCAACACCACCTTCAGACCCTCCAGTTACATATAGCTGTGGTCGCTGTGGGCTCACAGATCCTTAGACCAATCCACTTGGTACCGGGTTAGCCCATGAGTTCCTTCCCTACCCTCTTCTCTTTCTTCTCCTCTCCAAGCCCCCTCTTCTCTGTCTCTCCCACCTCCTTCTCCTTCTTGTTTTTACATTTGACTGCAAATAAACACTGAAAAGTCCCTAAACATAAAGGTTCAGATTAATGAATAACTAGAGGCAGAATGCCTGAGTGACCAGCACCCAAATGAAGAAATAAGAGTGTTGGGGCACCTGGGTGGCTTAGTGGGTTAAATGTCCGACTCCTGATTTTGGCTCAGGTCATGATCTCGTGGTTGGCAAGTTCGAGCCCCGCGTTGGGCCCTGCGTTGGGCTCTGCGCTGATGGCACAGAGCCTGCTTGGGATTCTCTCCCTCTCTCCCTGCCCCTCCCCCCCCCCAAAATAAATAGTATGTTGCTGCCACCCCAGAAGCCTTCATGTGTTCCTTCCCGTTTCCCTGTCATTTATGCCAATCCCTGCCTTGTTTTTGTTACCATTTTACCATCTCTGTGTCCCTAAACAATACACGTTTGCCTCCATAACTCTGAACTTTATATAAATGGTATAATTCTGTAATGCCTATTGCGCCTTACTTCTTTCACTCAGCATCAAGTATACAAGATTCATCCCTGTTGTTGGCTGTACTGGTTTGCTAGGGCTAAGTACCACAGACTGGCGGCTTAACGGGAACATAGTTTCTCACAGACCTGGAGGTTAGAAGTCCAAGGTCAAGACACCAGGAGCGATGCCTCCATCTGTTCCAGGGCTCTTTCCTTTGTTTGTGAATGGCTGTTCTCACATTGGCTACCCACCCCTCTCCACCGCCCCCCCCACGTGTCTATGTCTGAATTTCCTCTTTGTATAAGGACTTCATGTTGGCTTAGGAACCACCCATATGACTTCATTTTAACATAATTACCTGTGTGAAGACCACAGAGTGTGGTCACACTCTGAAGCATGGGGGTTAGGACTTTCACATATGAATGGAGGAGGGATACATTTCAGCCCGTGACACTGAATGTAACTATAGTTCACTCATTTTCACGAGCAGCTCGTTTTCAGTACTGTCTAGCGTCCTATTGCCTGAGTGCACGACCATATATTTATCCATTCTCCTGTGGATCGTCCCTTGTTTCCAGTTTGTGGCCATTACAAATAATGCCGCTTTTTTTTTTTTTTTTTTTTTTTTTTTGCGTGTAATCTGCTGCACATGCACATGAGTCTCCGTAGGGTTTATAACTAGAAATGGAACAACTGAGTCATAGGGGTCAGTTTATCCCCAATGTTAGAAGGCCGGCAAACAGTTTTCTAAAGTGGCTGCACTGATTTCTCCTCACTCCAGCCACATATTCTCTTATCTTCACGGCTCTGCTTCCTCAGCAATATTTGGCATTCTCAGACTTGTCAGTGGTAACCGGGAGGTAGTTGATTTTGCATTTCCCTGATGGCTGATGGGGCTGAGTGCACTTTCACAGGGGATGTCTGATGCTCCCATTCTGTGAAATGCCCGCTCAAGTCTTTTGCCGGTTTTAAGTTATTTTTTTAATTTTGTAATCTCTTCACTTTCTCTGCTCATGGCAACTTTATTTTAAGGGCATAGTTAACACTTTCCTGCCGCTGGGTTTCCGTCCTCACCATCTGATTCACCCCGCAAGTTTATAATAACTTGACTGTAGGAGAGCAAGGACAGAAGCTTCATCCTTCCTTCTCAGGAATCCCTGGGCTTCTCATGCAAACATTCCAACTTTCCCCTCCAACTTCTCACCTCTACCTGTGGACAGAGCTTCACCCCAGATGGCAGCCTCTTCTCTTACCTGGCCTGTTGCTCTGCTGCCCACACAGGGTTATGATAACTGAATGAGATCATGTGCAGATGTCCAGCATGGTCCCTGGACTCCTACATGCTCTTAGCAAATATTACTTCCCTTCCCCTTTCTTGATGCTCTGCAGAAAAGTAGTAGAGTAACATTCATCGACTGCTACCTGAGTGCCAGGAGGTATGCCAAGGGCCACCCATTATCGTTCGAGCTGCCTATCCATTACCGTTCTCTCTCTCTTTTTTTTAATGTTTATTTATTTTTGACAGAGTGTGAGCAGGGGAGGGGCAGAGAGAGAGAGAAGGAGACACAGAACTTGAAGCTGGCTCCAGGCTCTGAGCATCAGCACCAGAGCTCGACGCGGGGCTCGAACTCCCAAACAGCGAGATCGTGACCTGAGCCGAAGTCGGAAGCTTAACTGACTGAGCCACCCAGGCTCCCCTGGCTGTTATCTTCTTTCTTAGTTACAGATTTTATTCAGAGCTTTAATATGCATCCTCTGCTTTTCTTGCCTTCCTTATTCCTGGTGCCTGGATCTTGGAGCTCCAGCAGCCATTTGGGGCCACAAGTTGTTATCCTAAAGAGCCAGCTCTGTGACACAGTGGAGCCATCAGACCAGACCTTGAAAGACAACTTGTCTCATGCAAGAGAGAAATTAACCTCTGTCATCTTAAAGCAAAAGTTATTTGGTTTTCTATTATTTGAGGCAGAACCTTATCCTGATACTCATGAAAAGTACGTTTTTGGTTAATTATAAACATGTGTTTGCTTGAGCTAAGTTTTCCTGCCTCCATTAAAATTAGTTTTGCTGGTGAGTAAATGATAATATATTTAAATCTCTACGGTCAAATTTATATTTTTCAAACGACCCATTGGATCAGTATTTTCACACGGATATGAGTACACTGAGACAGGGCATCTTAAGTAGCCAAGAAATTAGTATTCCCTATGATAAAAAAGTGTTGCTTACTCTTTATGAGAAGTTGTCTTGTTTATGACAGCTACCCATAGGTATTATGTCAGGATACTCAGAGGGTAACGAGTCCATTCTTTTTTAATTGAATTAGCAGCAAATACAGAGAGCTTCCTGTGTAAGTTAGGTAGGCTGCAATCTATTCAAAGTGAGACTCTCAAGTCATGGTCCCTACCCTGCTTGTGAAAAATCCATTGGTTGTAAGTCACTGCCAGAGAGCAGGTTAATGTGTTTGGTTACCGAACCACTATTAAAATAGGAAGCAGCGTAAGGTGCGTCATGCACACGCACACGCTAGTGAGGAAGCCACGTGTGATGTAGGGGTGAACACTCCGGATTCTGATTGCAGGGTCTTGGACTTGGATGATTCACTTAATCTTTCCGAGCCTCAGTTTCCTCATCTGAAAACGGTGGTTTACAACATGCACATATTGTGAGGATTACGTGAGAAAAAAATGCATAAAAAAAACACCCGGAAGGAAGGAAGGAAGGAAGGAAGGAAGGAAGGAAGGAACTCACAAAATGTTAAATAAGGTGGGCTTGTTTCTATTTTGTGACAAGAGGCTAATTTGGGGCAAAGAAGAGTGATTTGCCCCTTCAGCAGGAGGCCTTACTCCAGATTCAAGCCACTTGAGTCACCAACCCCCAGACTGGCCCCAGGGGAAGAGGCCCCTGAAGACCGGACCCTGATGCCCTGCCCTGGGGTGGGTGCGAGGCCCCTCACTCTGCATCAGCCAAGCCCAGAGGAGCTGGGTGTAAGCACAGATTAGGTTGCAGTTTTTATTTAAAGATCTTAATTTCTGGCACTTATTTCGGGGATTACAGTGGTGGCTTAAGATCCTTTAAAGACATTCCAAGTTGAAGTCTTTCCTTCACTTGGCTGCTAAAGTTTAATTCAGTCTAATTATTTCATATGGCACCGACTATAATAGTTTCATAATTTCTAGTATATTAAGCACTTAATATGTTGTGTCATTTGGAATCACATATTAAATTCAGCAAAGTACATTTTAATGAGAGTTAAGTGGTGTGAAAATATTAACACAATGTGATGGTTCATCTTGTTGTTCATATTTTGTAGGTCTGTTCCTGATGCACAAAAGCCTCGCTCACCAGGTATGGGAAGGATTTAACTGCCTGAGGCTAGAAAGGGGGTCTGGGGAGACCATATGCCTACCTTTTTCCCCACAGCACTTTACAGTGGGATTTCCCATGGGGCCTCGCGACCCTATAAAAGCAAGTAGGGAAATTGTTATTTCCATCTTAGAGATGAGGAAACTGAGGTTCACTGCTGACTCTCATAAACGTGGTCTTTCTTGGTTCAAAGCCATTGTAGTTTTTCCCTGTACCACAGCTGTCGTCGGTGTGACCCTGGTGGGGGTGAGTGCTGTCTGGACTCAGGGGAGGGCCGTGAGTATCTGGAGGGGGTGTCACCTCACCTCTCACCTTGCAACCCCACAGAGAAAAACTAACAGAACCACCGAGAAGTTGGCAGACTTTCTACTCGGACTTGGGATCCTTTTTGCACCCTCACAGAGTGTCCCTTCCACGCCCTAAACCGAAGTGCCTGTGCTCTTAGGCTAGCCTGGGATTGCCAGAGAAAATGGTCTTGGACTAAATCACAGTGAACCCATCAGATAGCAACAGCTCAGGCTAAGGAGGCTTCAAAGGCAGGAGTTAAGGCAACAGAGAGAGAGATTTTAGAGAGATCCTCCCAGAACCCTCAAATGGGACTCCTTTATTCCAACTAGGTGCAAAAGTCAGCTCTTGGAGCCAGAAAGATTTGACAGCAAATTCCAGTGTCCCTGATTAGCTCTGTCACTTTCCTCTCCAGGCCTAGCTTTTCCCCATCAGTAAAAGTGCTTATCTCTCAGACATGAAAATGAAACAGAACATCAGAAGAAAGGGAAGGATTCAGACTAAGCTCAGTGAACAGGAGTGAGTGGGTCTAGGAGCCTGTGTGCTCAGACCCAAAGCCTTGAAGCCCTCTGGGTGAAAACAGTCCTCATCACAGCTAAGAAAAGGAGGGGCAGGGGAGAGGGAGAGAACTCAGAAAAAGGGGCTACTACGACAAAAAGATTAGAGTAGCTAAGAAACAGTCCCGGTAGTCACTTTAAAAAGAGGAGCTATTTTCACTTTTTAAAAAGTGTGTTTCATCCAGGTAGCTGCGAGATTAAGGAAAGAAGACCAAAGAAGAATAAGGAGTGGTTATGCATCGAGTATATTTATACCGTCCATGTACCTCCCATATGCCCAGGGCCTAAACACTTTACAGAAGCAGCTCATCTAAAGTGCTCGGGCTGTTCACGTCAAAACTGAAGTCAGTGTTCAAACTGCCGTGCTGGGCACTCAGCAGAGTCACCGTCCTACAGGTGGGGAAATAGCCAGATATTCACAAAGTTCCAGGCACAAAAAAGAGATCACAGGGAGGGTCAAAAAGTACCGCCTGGGCTGGGGTCCCAACCCCCCGCTCCAAATGCAAGCTGGGGAAGGGGCAGGATTATAGGGTACCACTGAGGTCAGGCATCTGGGATGGATTAGAACTGCTCTAACCACAGCAGGGGCCAAACCAGAAAAGCAAGGGCTGTGAGCACAGGGGGATTAAGGAAGCTTGGGAGGAGCCACTCCCTCTGGCCACAGCTGACCCTGCCTCAGGCCTCCCTCTGAGCTGTCGGCACACAGATCTTCTTCTACTTGCCCCTCCCCCCACCCCTGGTTTTCTTCACTGGGAGGCAAAGAAGGAAACTCGGAAAAACTCATATACACTGGGGTGATTAGGTGGGAGAGGATACTTCAAAAGAGAGCTTACAAAAACAAGGTTTAAGTCAGAGCACGTGCTGCTCAAAGGGATTTCTAGGACCTGAGTGGTGGGTCCTCTTCCATGCCCAGGCTCCCCGCAGCCCTGCTCTGTGTCTGGGGCCTTAGGACCTTCTGGGCCAGGCCTGTAAACTCGGCACATCCCCGCCCTACGACTGGGTAAAGCCTCCTGATGCCCCCAACGCCATTCATCCCCAGGGTTCCCAGCACAGAGGAGGCCACGGCTGCGTCTCCACATCCCTGCTTCTTCTTCCCTCTGGTGGGGTTGATGGGAATCCCTGGCCCTTCTTCCTTCAAATGAGTGACATGTGGAAACACTCAGTGCTCCCAGGCTGCAGGGGAAACACTACAATGTTAGAGGATGCTGAGATCTCATGTCTTCACGGACGTGTTTTCAATATGAAACAGGCCGTTTCTCCATTGATCAAAATGTAATTAAAGTTGCTCTGATCTCTCGCACTCAGAGGGCGGGAAGCTCCAGCTCAGACCTCAGAGGGCGGGAAGCTCCAGCTCAGACCGGACGGGGCGATGCAGGGGGTGGGGTGGGGGGACCACTCTGCCTTTCTTGAGGTTCTGCAGCCCATGGCACTCAGGGAAGGCTGTCGGGACTCAGGCCACCTCAGGTCTCAGAGTGGAGGGGGGGGACACCAGCTCCGAGGGCCAGCAGGAGCTGGGGGCTCCCACTGCAGCTCTGAGACCGTGCAGTTCTCTCTGGCACCCACGTATTACTCCCTGCTTTCGGTGTCCGTCTCCTTGGGTCTCTCCTTACCGACTCCCTCCATACATCTGTCCTCCGGCTTCATGCCACATCCAATCTGCCTTGTCTCCTCTCATCCCGGCCCTCCCCCTCCCTCCACGCTGGGCCTTTGGGGCTCAGGGGCGAGTGTCACAAGGTTCAGCAGGTCCCAGACCCTAGCCTGCCCTGTGAACTGTTCCCGGGATATTCTATGTCCCAAGGATGACTGGCATGCTCCACCCTTCTAAAATAGAAAACAAAAAGTGTTCAATTTTTACACGTTGCTAATTGGAGTCTCAAAAAAAGTCCTTCAGTTACCCAGTTACAAAAAAAAAAAAAAAAAAAGTCACAGCATGTCAAAACTGAAAGAGAGGTTATCTTCTCTAGGGCGGTTTCCTCACTTGGCAGAGAAGTCCAGGGAGTTGGGCAAGGTCACAAAGGCAGATGCAGGAAGGAATGGAAACTAGAACTCAGACGTCCCTCTGTAACACAACTGCTCAATAAGAAAACAGACAAAAACGAAAAACAAAATAAAACAGAACAAAAAAACACCCAAGCTCCACCTCTGGCTCAAAATAACACCTACTCCTGTAGCCAGAAATGGTGAACAACCTGGTCCATCTCCTGCTGGTTTTCGCAATAAGGCAGTTATGAACCCACGAGATGTACCTGTCACCGTGACACGTGTGCACATTGACTGTGACCAAAAGGCTCTTCTTCTAAATAAATGAATAAAAACGTGGATGCTAATTGAAGATTAGCATCATCTCCCATCAATGCTAATACGCTTTTTGGTTATTTGCAATTCCCTTTTGCAAATCTGAGGGAAACATCATTGCCCAAATTAGCTCTTTTCCCTCAGTGAAGGCCGTATTAGCATTCTGAGGTTTGTGTTTGCTCACTGCTTATTTAGACAGAGGTCAGGTGAGAAGCTGGGCAGCCTGCACCTGATTTCCATTTCACTGAAGACAGGTGGGGGGAGGGACTCCAAAGTACCCAGAGGCCAGGCCAGGTGCTCCCTGGCTGTGGTCTGAGTCAGGCTCACAACGCTGAGCCACAGCATGACCGGGAGCACCACCTACCTCCACAGTGGCTTCTCCTGCCTGAAGGACTTGCCCAGATGGGTGACATTGACTCAGGTAGCTCCCAGGTCATCTTCTGCCTGGCACTGTCTGTCAGGTCCTCTCAGGGTTGCATCCGTATGGAGCGACAGTTCAAATGTCCCCTTCCCTCCTGCCCACCTTCATTCCCCAGTCACTGTCTAAACCCCATGTTCTTCCCTTCTAGTCCTTCTAGCACTGAGAATGCTCTTCCACGTTTGCTTGGCTCCCTCGCCGGAACCGAACGGCCACAGCAACACAAACCACTTCTTGTTGGCCCTGTAGCCCCGGCGCTGACGTCACAGATGCTTGCTGTGTGGTGAGGGAACTAGGGCGGGAAGGAAAGTCTGAGCCGATAAGGCCTTGGGAGCATTGTCCAAAAGGGGAGGCCGCACTCGTGGTCCCAAATCTTTCCTCGCTCGAGTTCCACCGTGAAGAGGAAAAGATCGGTTTTTGAAACCAGACTTGCCTGCAAATCCCAACTTCCTTCACGACTGGCAGGCTAATTTTGGCCTTGATTAACCAACTAGAGCTTGTTTTCTAACGTGCAAATTGAGGGGAAGGACACGGGTCAGCTAAGGGGCCCGGCCCAGTGCTGGACCAAAGCCTGGCGACCTTTCCCGGTCTGCCACACCTCGAGTCACACTACGGAAAGCGTTGGCCCCAAGCGGACGCTCACCCCCTTGCCCTTGGCTTCAAGCACGGGGCGCAGGGCCCGACCACCCCAGGGGAAACAGCGGCGCACCGTGAACCACTCCTCCGCGCTGCGGCCCCGGGCCACCCTGCCCGGCCCCTTCCGGTGCACGACCGGCGTTTCCAGCTCTCGCCAGGGTCACGGGTCCTGCCGCGGGGACTGCCCGACCCGATTTCTGTGGGGCCCCCGTGCGCATCACCGCCTCTTGTCCCCCAAAATGTGCTGGCGCCGCGCACGCGCCACCCCGCGTAGTTTCGGGGACACCGTGCCGCCCGGTTTTCGGTGGAACCTCGCGTGCGACCCCTGGGGGCCCAGCTGGGACGGCGGGGAAGAGAAGCGCGGCCGCGCGCGCCACGTGACCGAGTGTGAGGCTCGCGCCCTCCGGGGGCGCGCAGAGGTCGCGCGGGCCGAGGGCCAATTTCCCATGGTGCCTTAATTTGCATATGCAACGTTGGAGGGTTAGAGAAATAATTAGAGTTCATTTCGCTGTAATCACAAAGATACAATTACCGTGTGTACGAGATACACAAGGTCATACGTCTTCAAAATTTAGTTTTTTCTAAGTAATGCAGTGTGGTCACCATAACTGTAAAAGTCTTCGCATTCTCTGCTTTATATACTCTCAGAGCGCGCCTGCACATCGTGCTCGCTTCGGCAGCACATATACTAAAATTGGAACGATACAGAGAAGATTAGCATGGCCCCTGCGCAAGGATGACACGCAAATTCGTGAAGCGTTCCATATTTTGTATCTGAGCTTATCCCTCCCTTGCAAACACTTTTCACTTACAGGTTCTTTTGTTTCACACAAAGGAAACTGTAGTCCCAGGAGATGGAATAAGAGGAGGTGGGGCACAGTCAGAATCTCTCTTTGTCGTGCTTTTTATGTCTGGCCCCAGTCTTCCGATCTTTTCCAGCTTGCCTCTGCTTCCCCTTGCACTATCCTGAGTCCCACGGTACCTTAACACTTAAAGAAACGGTCTTGCCAAAGTGGACCCACTTCAGGTCCAAAACAGAACAGGAACTTAGGGCTGTGATAGACAAGGTGACTCTAACAGGAACGCTCAACAAGACTCACCATGCTGCCTCTGAATCAAAAAAAATAATGCCCACTCCTTAAGGTCTACCGTGTGCCAGGGGCCTCACCAATATCCGGGTTTCGTATTCCTGACAGCCCTGCCTTGTGAGTATTATTGTCACCATTTTACAGGAGTCACTGAGAGGCAAAGCAACCTGGGCATGATCATGTAACCAGTAAGTGGCTGCGGCAAGGCCTGCTAAGACCTTTGGAGGCACAGGCCCTGAAAAGATCGGGACCCTGCCCCTGCGCAATGAATGCAAGAACCACAGTCCTAATTAGTAAGATTAGTAAGAAAAGTCCAATAAATTTCAGATTTCCTGCGATGACTTTATCAATGGTTTTGAAATATCTCCCCCCCCCCCCCAGGAGAAAAATGTTAGTGCACATGTTTTGCTGATGCCTGAGCACACACGTAGTCGGCCCAGCGGTCTCTGCAGCCGCTGGGAGAGCAGCGCACAGATCCCAGGCTCTGTGCTCCCCACAGATAGGGCAGGCTGCAGACGCCAAGCCCCTGAGCCGCCCCAGGGCAGAGGCGGGTCTTCTCCCGGTGGGCGCTCAGAGCTGCGAAGCAGCGTTCCATCAGGGATCCATTTCTGTTCCCTTCAGTGGAGGTGAAATGATCCTTTCCAGGTAACAGCCAAGAATAGCGGTCTGTGGGACCTCTCACTGCACCTTCTCCTCGGCTCACAGCCTCCAGTATATGCAGTTGGAGGGCAAGCTTTGGTTTTCCTTTCTTTCCTCAAACATGCCTGGTTCTTAGGAAGAACTTGGGCAATTGGGTGAGTAGTTTTCAATGTCTCCTTCTGGGATGCCAAACAAGGAAAGGACCAATGTTGGTGTGACTCTCCTTCTAAAGAAACTATTCCTCTTGGTCTGACCCGTTGTGTTGGAGCAGAAAAGAGGAAAGACAGGCAATTCTTAGTCCTGGAAAAGTCAGACACCTGGCTGACTTTCCTGGCTCCGCACCGTTCTATGAAGTAAAACTTCTACTCCTGTTACACATGAGGAAGTTGAGGCACAGAGACATTCAACAACTTGCCCAATGTCACAAGACTAGTAAATGGCAGAGAAGGGCTTGAAGCCCAGGAAATCTGGCTATAGAGCTTGTGCTCTTAACCAAACACTATGTCACCTTTGAAGATAGAGAAGGAGAGATAAAGCTGTTTAGAATCAATGGAAAGAGAACACAGGCCCAGTTCTGCTTTTGTCGGTGTTCTGAATTCAAGGACAGGAGTTGTATTTTTGCAAAGGATCAAGGCTCTACCTTAGATCCAAGGAGGTGGAGTAGTGAGTGGACGGGGGGGAACTGCACCCTCTTTGGGACACAGCTGAAAAAGGAAGAAAGTTTTCCTAGGCCGACAATCTCTTGCCAGACACCTGCCCCCCTCCCCAAATAATCCTCCTGAGGAAGGATCATCTGACCACTAAACGTGTGCTTAATTAACATTAGGCAAATGAACTTAATCGTCTCCCAAGAGCTGTAGTCCAGAAGCACCTAGGGACTCCTCCCCTCAGACATATCCAGCATCCTGATAAACCACAAAGTTGGAACCACTTCATTTAGACATCTGTTGAGCTACTTTGGGGCACTGGGTGCTGTGTTGGAGATCACAAGGAAAAGCAAGATGTGGCCCCTGTTGCCAGGGTACTTACAGTCCTATGGGGAACACACACACACAACCAAGGATAACTCAGAGAAGGGAGCACACGCTTAGCTTCAGGAACCAAGTGCCACAGGAATGCAGAAGTCAGTCTAAGGAATCCGGGGGTCTGCCAGCTGTTTTTTTGCAGACAGGTTACCAGATTTGCAGGATGCATGGAGGCGGGATTTCTCCCCGGGGGGGGGGGGGGGGGGGGGGGGGGGCGGTGACTCTCCACCAGGGCCTACAGCTTAATCCTGGATTTTCTGGGAAAGGTGAGGATAGAGACTGTAAACAGCATCTCCTTATGAGTATTTCGAAGTTCCTTCGATGAAAAAAGGTGGTCTGAGGTTGAGGGGGCATCTTTACCTGGTACTTTATCCACAGACCCAGGACTCCGGAGCCAGACCCCCTGTGGGCACCTCCCGGAGTCACGGGTGTGAAACCAGACACCTCGGAAGAACACCCAGGTCGAAGTTCTGTGCTCCATAGCCCACTGGCAATTCCCGAAACCCCCCTTTTTCTCCCTAAGACAACGCTCCCTAGTCTAGGGCCTTCGGACGTTGGCTGCAATGCCTAAAATGTGTCGCAAGGTGGCAACGTTGTGGCGAGAAATAGACTTTTTAAAAATCCTGGGTTTTTGTTTTTTTTTTTTCAAAGCATATTTTCCCTATTAATGTTTCATTTAACTTAATTAGAATCTGGTAAACTAATTAAAGTAGCTACGAGCCCCGCAATCAGCAATAATTCGTATAATTATTGATAATTACATCCATACCAATCGTTTGGTTATTAACATTTGGGGGAGAACAAACCACTTCTGAAGGGACGAGGAACCCAAGAGGGTTTTTTGCGACAAAGCTTTCTGGGTCGGATCCGCCTACACCTCCAGTCTGCAGAGATTCCGGCCCAGATGGGGTGCCCTTTGGCGAACCCCTGCTGCCTACGGCTTTTTTCTCTACTTTGGGGAATTCGTTAAGGGAAGGTGAAAAGGAGTATTTGCTAGGCTTCTCTGCGTGGGCCGCGGCCACGGAACTTCCTGCCTGGGTAGCAACTGTAATTCCCATTTTATAGAGCAGGCTGTGCCGCTTCCAAAGGCGTGGTCACGCCAAGGCGGTGAAGTCTCGTGCTCTCCCCAACACCTGGACTGTTCTGCGCTTCCCAGCACCGCTCGGCCCTGGACGCAGTCACTTGCTCACTTCCTCTCGCGACCTGTTTCGCCGTTGGTGCAGCGGAGAACTGATCGGGTTGGTTCCACCCAAAGGAAACCTTCCCGATCCCCGGAGGGTCCCTGCTAGGAGACCTCGCGTCCCGAGGTGACTTCTTCCCTCGACGACACCTCACAGTTTAGCCGCTGCCCTCACCGCCATTATCTCTCTCATGTCCTGTGTCTAGCCCTCCGACTGTCTCGGGACTGGGGTCCTGAGAACCCTAGCGCAGGGGGCTCCGGGGACCGGCTTCCTGCCTCCGCAGCGCGCCGGGGGGTGGAGGGGGGGGCCTCCTCTCCTACGCCCCTTCCAGGCGGCGGGCAGCGCGCTCCCTGCTCACCGACCCGCCACGGGCCCTCCAGATGACCCGCTACCAAACTTCCCGACCGGCGCAGCGCAGGGCTCCCAGGCCCGAGGGGCTAGCCCGGCGGTGGGGGACCGGAGGAGTGCACGGAGACTCCAGGGATGTCGGAGGGCGGAGTCCGCGGGGCGCTGGACCGGGCTGGGGACCCGCGGCCCTGCGCCCCGCTTCCCTCCCAGAGCTCTTCCGCGCGCGCCGGGGTGAGAGGCCTGAATATTATTTTACGTGGGCCAAAACGGAGGCCTAGAAGGATGAAGGGAGCGACACAGAGCCCTTAGTCCTCAGCCGAGGTGGTGAAACTGGAAGCCAGGGCTTAATGAGCCCCAGGACGGTGCGCTTTCCCTCTCCAGGCACACTCTTCTCCCCCTCAAAAAAAGTGCGCTGCAGTTTCCATCCTTTATCTGTAGCCTAACCAGCAGGTGCGCTGTGGAAACTGAGGCCCACGGGAGGCGTGCGGCAAGGTGAGGGCTCATCAACAGCGGCCAGGAAGCAACCCACCGCGGTCACACGCACCCTGACACCGCCCCATCCCCCAGTCGAGACCACCTGACTCCAGCGCAGGCGGGCGTCGCCTGGCTCCTTGGGCTCCTCCACGTCCGCGCACCCTCTCGGGCCCAAATGGACAGAACATTAAAAACTGCCAGGGCTCCCTCCGTTAGGGTAGCGGAGGGGCAGGCAGGAGGATATCTGTGTGCTTCCAGGCTTGCCCAGACGAAGTCTATCCTAGGTACCTCGCTCCCCGCCCCGCCCGCCTTGCCTCGCCCCAGCGCTCCAGGGCCAGGCCTGCGGTGTCCGGGCCTCCTGGCAATTCTGAATGAACCTGGGCTTCCGGGCAGGATGCCGGGCAAACTCCCAGGAAGTGTCCGGTCTCTGACCGCGCTGGAAAGGACTTCCTCGTTGGGGCAGGTGTGGAAGTGGGCGCGAGTAAACCCTCGGCCCTTGAGGGAGCTCCAGGGAAGAGTCTGAGACCCTGGCACCCAGGAGCCTCCTGTAGTCCTCTCACCCCTGGTCGAAAGGCTCCAGGGAGGGTCCCAAACGTGGGGAGAGGGTGGCCTGCGGGGCAACCTGGGTGTATCTGAAGGACTGGTAGAGAGGTCGGGGAGCTCGCTGCTGCCTACCTGAGCCGTGCGATTCTCAGCCCCCGCGCTCCACGACTCGCGCCGCCGGCGGTCTTCAAGCCCCACCTGTTGCCCACCCCTCAGCCCGCCTCCGCCCACCCTCCCCACCCCGTACTCCCACCTCCACAACCCCAGGAAGTGACAGATTTCTTTTTTTTTTTTATTAAAAACAAAACAAAAGTCACGGATACAGGGTGGTCTCCCCAAACAGGCTCAAGGTGGTCTCCATCTCGTGAGTCAGTTGTCGCCCTTTTTAAAGTGCTGTTACATCAAGAGGTTACAAGAAAAAATAGACAAAACAAAACCCAAAGGGGAATGCAAAACGGGACTGGAAGCAGGTCCAGGAGAAGGAAGCAAAGTAACTTACAGCATAAATGAAACCGAACCCAATACTGAACCAAGAGAGACTCACAGTACATTTATATCCATTGCACATAGCCACTTTGTCATTAGGAACAAGTTTCAGAAGTGGACGGGACGGGGGTGGGGGGGGGGGGGAGCGCGGGGCCAGCGCCAGCGAAGTTGCTACATTGTGTACACAACTGGGGGTCCGAGGCTGTATGGGGTGGGGGGAGGCCCCCTTACCCCTTTCTTACCCCCTTCGGTCCATTTAACCCCATGAGGTCCGATGCCCTGGAGTTCAACCGTGGGGCGAGGTGGTATTTACACTTGGAAACGGAGAAGGGGCCCTGGGCCGAGGCGCCCGGGAGGAGGGCGGGCGGGCGGGAGGCTGTATTTACATCGGTCGTGTCCGAATGGCTTGTTCCTCGCTCTCGGCCGCCGCGGCCGCGGGTATTTACAAGAAGAGAGCAGCATGGCTTGAGGGCGCGTGGGCGCGGCCGGGCCGGCCCTAGGGCAACAGCGGGGGCTTGAAGGAGCAGTTGCCAGTGCAATGGCGGGGCGTCAGCATCTTGCAGGAGAAGTGGTGCAGGGCGTCGTGGGCTTCTGGAGAGACAGTCAGGCGGGCAAAGCTGGGCACCTCTCCTGCCTAGCCTCGCTGGCGAAGCCTACCCTCTTAGTCCACTCGCCTCCTCCCCTGCCTGCCCAGATCTCACCCACCCCCTCCCGCTCAGGGGTTATCAAGTGAGCGGATCAGAAAAAGGTAGGAGGCTAGGAGTGAGAACCTGCGGTGGTTTAGAACCACTGCTCGTGTTCAATAGCCCCATTATACAGAAGAGGAAACTGAGGCACAGAAAGAGGGAAGTCAATCTGCCCACGGCCAGATTTGGATCCCTCGGCAGATTTCCCAACGCCCAGGGCTCAAGGGGCTCTTTCTCCCTATTCTATCGTTCTAGAATTATTTCCGCATTAAAAAAAAAAAATCCCATTTCCCTCCTTTCAGGTAGACCTGGCCTTCCCCTCTCACTAGCCCCGCCATTTACTTTTTCATTCATTCACTCACTCATTCATTCACTGGCACAGCCAGAGCCTGGCAACCCTATCTTTGTTCCCCGGCTTCCGCACCTTTTAATTTCTGCTGGATAGCATAGCGCGCCTTCCGCTCTTGATCGAGTTCGTTACACAGAGTGTCTGGAAGACATGGGGAGGGGCCAGTGAAGAAATGAGACCACCCTCCAGCCGGCCGGGGTCACAGCCTGGGCCTCACCCTCTCCCCAGTGCTCAGCCCCCTCGAAAAAACAAATCCGGGGGACCGAGGGAGGGAGCATCAGTGCTCCAAACTGCAGCCTGGCGGAGGGAGGAAATGGCCTGGGATGGCGCTTAAAGGCAGACGGATCTAACCAAAATTAAAGCAAACTTAGGCATTACTTCCCAGGTAATTTTACGCCTCGATTTTTAATTTAGAAACCATGGAAATTGCCGCGATAAGAAGTTCAATCACTCCATGTAATGATGCCTGCAAGCCGTTTGCTGGGCTCGCTTGCCATTCTGAGGCTAATCAGAGTATACAAAGGATATTAAATAAAAAAAATAATTGTTAAATTACCTTCAATTTAAATCCAAATGACTGAGCCAACATTGCGGCTCCTGCCAGACGAGAGGCAGTTACGGCCCGTGCGCGCGCTCACCTGACTCCCGTCTTACCTCTGACAATTTGCAGCTGTTGTACCATTTCTTCTCGATAAGCCAATTCCCTCTTCATTTGATCCTGAAAATTATCTGTGCAAATTGATTAAGTGAGAGCTGTTAGGCACAGCCCCCTCCCTCGGCCCCATTTCCCCACTCCCCTCCCCCACCCCCACCCCTTCGGTCTGCGGCCTAGCGGGAAACCCTGGAAAAGGAGGGTTCCGCGGCTCAGGCAGGGCGCGCAGCCGCAGCTGCCAGTCCTGGGGTCCGGGGGCGTGCGGGAAGAAAGCTCTCGCGCTGAGGTGGGGTGAGGTGGGCCAGGAAGGGGGTACCTTTGAGACTCTGAAATTCTCGCTCCAGCTTCTTGCGGAGCTCCATTTGCTCCAGGAGCAGTTTTTGCAATTCGTCTGCGAAGGGCCGAGAGTGTGAGGTAAAGGAGGGTGTGCGGGACTCAGGCCCCCCTCCCCAAGGTCCTGCAGGTCCCGCCCTGGCCAAGAGCCCTGAGATGGGAGTGGCGGAGTGGTGGGGCCCGGAGGCAGAGGCCCTCCGCACTGTTTTCCCATTTGCTTCCAAAGAATCTGGACGAGGAAAAAGGGCCAGGAGCTAGGTTGCCCAGGAGAATTAAATTCAGGTTTTGGGCTTCTAGGCTCTGGCTCCAGGCACTAACCAGCATGGCATCTGCTTTAAGTTGTTCCAAACTCCCAAACCTTAGAAGCTGGCCCAGGACTTGATTTACCCCTCCAAATGACACACCCCATTCCTCCCTTCAACCATACAGAGCTGGGTGAATCTTGTCAAGGACTTGGTCCCCTGCCCTGGAAAAATACATATTTTCACAACAGTTTGTTCACAATTTCAGGGGGTCTCAGGACCCCAAATCCATACTAAGGGCCCTCATATAAAGCACCAATGATTTGAAAGTAATTGCATAGCCTGTTAAATGTGTAACCAGGAAGAGTGGAAGACCACCACTGCTTTCCCCCCCTTCCTACATCAGTTTCCAAGGCCATCCCTGGACCGTTTGAGGGCAGGGTGGTGGATAGCGGGTGGATGTGGAAGGCACCGTTAGTGCCCTCAGGACTAGCTACAGAGGAATGGCAGGGGCTGCCCTGACCAAGGAGCTATTGGTATCCAAGTCCTCCCTGTGGGGAAGGCTCTCTGAGAAATCCCACCCCTAGCAGGTGCTGAGGAAACACAGAAGTGGGAGGTAGAGGAGCAAAGTGGGGTTAGAGGCTCCCATCCTCTGTGCCTCAAGCCACATGCTCCCCCATTGCAGATGAAGCAGCTACCCCAGGATCCCATTCCAAAAACATGCTCCATCCCCACCCCATTTAGGGTGTATTGAGGTGGGGCCAGAACGCCTTAATTCCAGGAAAAAATTAACCTCTCACACTCCTAAAATAAATGCCTCTTTGCAATCTTGCTTTTCAGAAAAAGTCCTGTGTTCCAGTGAGGTTGGGAGACCCACATTGCCCTATCTGATTGTCATATGCATCAAGTTCTGAGAATTATTACTCATTTCTCTTTTTTGCTGGGTTCTTCAGACAGGCTAGCCTCAGGAACCCAAACTTCTAATGAACCTCTAGGGGTTTGGTTCACTCTCCTCACCCCACCCCCTCCCCATACCTCTGTGCCAGGATAATGTGTCCAGAGGATTATCCTTTGCACTCAATGAAAACAGATTCCCCAAGAGCCCTGTCTTCCCATGCACTCCCTTACAAGTAGGGTTCATCTCCCCGAAGCACAGCGTACCCCCATTTCACAGATTTAACCTCACCTCTGGCCAGGTTCTCGATATCTTTCTCCACTAGCTGAGTTCCTGTGACATCCAAGGTGAGCCCATCTTCACCTGGGATACAAGGGCAGGTAAGAGGGGTTCTCTCCTGGGAGAGGCCTTGGGAGGGGAAGGATGAGCTTTCCCAGAACCGAGCTAAGTCAGGGAGCTACTACAGACCTTCTACCTTTAGAAGAGTCAGTTACAAGCATCCAGTATTACCTACCTTCCAAGCTATCATTTTAGAGGGTGACCCACTGAAGGAGAGTGCACCCAGGGAAGGTAGGCTATCTTAGGGCAGGAAGTATATACCCTTTGACCTGCTTCACGTGGGTGACGGTGTCTCTCATTTCCTTTTAGTACACCCCCTTCCCTTCCCCCAGAAGAGCCCCAAACCCACTAAGGAGGAAAGCCCTGGCCTGCACCTCGCGGGCGCGCTGTTTAAATATGTATCTGCCAGCCGCACAAGGGGACCAGCAGCCGCTTACGTTTGATCGAAAGCCTTCCTCAAAAGCCAAGCCCAAACCTGTGTAAACCTGGGAGACCTGGGCCCCGGCTTCCGGGTGGGGTTGGTGCGTGAGGGTCCTAGGGCTCACCTCGGTCTGTATTTGCGGGACTTGGCTGGGAGATACTCCTTTGGTCTGGATAGGATTTCCTCGTTTCCAAATCGTCGGCGGTCGAGTGATTGTCTTCCTTATCTGGTTCTTAAAGGCAATAAACCGAGTTTCAAGGAGAAGCAAAGAAACCGTGACCCCGATACGGCCAGAGCTGCTACGGTCGGGGCGCCCGAGCCCTAATTAAAAGCGTTGTGGCCGCCGCTGCTTCCCGGCTGTGCGCCTGGGCTTGCACCCTCAGGCTTTGGGCCGGGCACCCCCTCCCCCGCGCGCGGTCTGCCCATCCCGCGCTCCACGCCCCCTCCCCAGCCCCTCGGAAAAGAACAAGACGAGCAGCCGAGCCCACCAGGGACGAGCGACCTACATCGCGCGCAGATACTGGGGCACCGCGAGCGCGCGTGGCCGCCGGGTCTGCCCGCGCCGCCCCCGCCGAGAACGCGGCCCAGGCTGCGAGCCGCGCGGGGTGGCGGCGGGGGAGACATCCTTTCGGGTTCGGCCTGCCCGGATTTCCGAGGCCCTCAGCCCCTCCTCTTCGAGCCACAGGGGTCCGGCGCACTTGCAGGTCTCCCCCCGGGTTGGGTCGCAGCCACCGCGGGCTCTTCGCAGGTATCCAAGCGCGCAGCCAAGCTCCCGCACCCTCCGCCCTAACCTGGCTTGACCACAGAGGACCTCGAGGCCCCAAAAACTTGGCGAATAAATGAGAGGACTGGAAAGAGGTGCCAGGCGTGGTTTTAAAAAGGATTTTATGAGGTGTATGTGAGCGTGTGTTGTGTGGTGGACAGGGAGGTTTGTTGTTAAGTGACCAAACGATGGAAGTTGTTAGTTCTCGCTTAGCTTCCTTTCCCTTTCTTTCTTTTTCTTTCCCTCTCCCTGTTTTTCTCGCTTCCTCTGCCTCTCTTTCTCCTCTCGTCTTCCCTCGCAGTAGCACCCCCCCACACACACAGCCCTGTCCCTCCGCCCGCGGTCCCCGCGTCGCATTGGCCAGCGACCTCGGCAGGGGGGCTGAGGGGCGTTACCGTGGGCCTCGGGGGTGCAGAGGTAGGAGGCCGCGGGCCCCAGCGCCGCCGCCGCGCTCTTCACATGCTCGTCCCGCTCTGGCGCGTACACCTGCGGCGGCCGAAAATGACAGGCTGTTAGGGGTGTGCTTGTAGCGGCTCAGGGTCCCCCAGCCCCGGCCGCGGCCGAGGGGGAGCCCTGAGAGGGAGGCGGAGGTCAGCTAGCCCGTGGGCCCCGAGGGCCCTGGGCGGCTGTGACGCACGCGGCGCAGCCTGGCGCCCTCGGAGGCCACAGCAACGTTGTAGTTTCAGGGTAATTATTAGCGCCCTCGAGAAAATTATCAGAAAGACAAAGCGGCTCTCAAGACAAGAGCTGTCCAAAGCCACCCCCCCCCCCACCCTTTGCCCACCTCCTTTTCGGCATCTTCCCACCAGCCCACGCCCAGTCCCCGCATAAATGACGCTTTTTGCATCCAGCTAATGATTCGTGTTTTAATAGACCCAATGGAAATAAATGTACAGGTGTGTGCACCCACTTTCAAAAGGCCAACGACTTCGGCTTAGTTGCACAGCTCCGACCCGCACCCGTGGTTCAGACAACTTGAGAGCCCTTCTCCCGCCCTGCACGCCATCTCGACAGCTGCTACCAAATGAACCCTGCGGCTCCCCAGGCCGGAGTTCAAAGGGACTCAGAAAACTACAAGTTGAGGTAGAGGAAGATTCCGGAACCCCGTACTGCTGGGGCCCGGCTTGAGGGAGAGGCGGTTCTCTCCTCTCCTCACCAGCCCCTTCGTCCCCGGGACTCTGATCTCCATCTGGGCGAGTGTGCCACGGCCCGGCCTCGCAAGCGCTTTTCTCTGGCTTTGGGTCCCTTTTTCTGCTCCCGGTTCTTTCCCCAGATCCCTTTTATTTCTGTGTTACTGAGGTCCCGGCCTGTCTCTGCACGCCCCCCCCCCCCCGCCCCCGCTCCCAATCAACAAAAACACTGCACACTCGTTTCTCAGGCCTGTTCCCCCCACCTCCGGATTTTCTGAAACCCTCACTCACGGGGGCGAGGGGGTCCCAACAAGTTCCACAGCGCTGGGCCTACTCAGAGCGGCTGGGGCCTACCGCTGGCACGCCCGCTCAGAACATAATCCCCGTCCCTAACTTGTCCAGTGCCTGCCCCACATCCCGAAGGTGCCGAGGGGTAAGCGGGGAGGCGCCACCAGCAAGGCGGGCGCGGGGCTCACCTTGGCCGGCGCGGGGCCCCCCAGCGGCCCGCAAGGCTCTCGCAGCTCATAGCCGCCGCTCGGCGGGCTCCTCTCAGGTCTCCGCACCACGTCGTCGGCAGCCAGGTCCCCAAATGTTGACCTGCTGGCTGCGGGCAGCCCCGGGCGGCGCCGGGAGCGGGGGCTGCCGCCATCGGGGGAGTCTGTGGGACCGTCGGCGCCCGAGGAGGTGGTAGACGGGGGCCCTACAGGCTGGTCCGCGTCCTGGCCGCCTGCCGTGCTGGGCGCACTGGGTGCTCCGGGATCCGCCTCGTCCAGAGCGCCCTCGTCCTCGGGGAAGCGGTTGGACTCCACGTCCACCTCGGGCTCGTCAGCGGTGTCCACGTCGGGCGAGGCGGAGTGGTAGCTGGAGCTGCCCTCGCTCAGAAAGTCTGGGCTCACGTAACCGCCGCCGGACCCTGCGCCCGGCCCTGGCCCACGAGCCGGCCCGGCGCCATACGCGTCGCGGGCGCTACCGTAGAGCTTGGCGATGCTCTCGGCGTCTTTGACCACCGGTCGGAAGGCCGACACGTAGGAGCCTTTGCGTGCAGGCGGAGGAGGCGGGGGCAGTGGGGCCAGGGGCGGCGGCAGCGCCTCGTCCGCGCCGTCCTCGTCCAGCGGCCCGCGGGACAGCGCGCTCGGGCAGCGCTCCTCTGAACCCAGGCCGCCCTCCTTGGCCGGCTCGGCACCGTCCAGGGACTCGGGGCCGCCGCCGCCGGCAGCCGCCGCCGCCGCCGCGGCCGCCGCCGCTACAGCGGCCGCCACCGCCTTGGCTTGGCTCTGCGCGGCTGGATAGGGTGGTACCGGGAGGCTGCCTGCCGCCGGCCAGAACATGGGAAACGTCGGGTACACGGTGGCTGCGGCGGCCGCTGCAGCCACGGCCGCTGCATCCTTGGCTGCCCCAGAGGGCTGGTGACCCCAGAACATGGCGCCGCCACCCGGGCCAGGGCCTGCCCCCGGGGGCAAATGGCCGGATCCTGGCCCGCCCGCGCCTCCGCCAGTGCCCGCGCCTGCGCCGCTCCCGGTGCCTGGACCGCCCTTGGGCTCGCCCGCACCTAGCACCGGGTCGTCCTTTTTGGGGCAGAGGCCGAAGGCCGTGGGGAAGCCATAGGGGTGAGGGAAAAGCGGCGGGGGCAGTTTCTGCAAGAGGCCAAAGCCCTTGCTGGGCACTGGGATCACTGGGTAGCTGCGAACCCCGGCGCCGCCACCAGGCCCTCCAGGGCCCGCCGGGCCGCCGGCTCCCGCCGCTAGACCAAGTCCCCGCTGCGGATGGGGAGGAGGCGGCCCAGGAGGTCCGGTAGCCTCGTCTTCGCCGCAGCGCAGGCTTTTGTGGGGCGGCGGGCCTGGGGCCATCTCTGCGCCACACCCGGGGCCGCCCCCGCCGCCAGCACCGCCCTTCCCCTGCCCACCCGACCCGCCATTAGCACCGCCGCCGCCGCCTCCTTGCAGCGAGAAAGTCCGCTTGCGCGTGCCGCCATTGAACATGGCCTTGACGTCCTCCCAAGCGTGGCTCAGTTCATCTGTGGCCGACTTGTCACTGAGTTTGAGGTGACGGCGCCACGAGTTGAAGTTAGCGGCGTCGGGCTGCGTATACTTGGCGTCGGGTGTGCGGTGCGAGTGGAAGATGAACTTGTTAGGCGAGAAATACATGCTGCAGTAGCCGCACTTGATGCACTTGGCACGCGAGCTGTTGTAACGCGCAGGGATGAAGCTGCCACGCGAGCCCCAAGCGCACTCGTGCACCACATCGAAGGCGAAGTTCTCGGGCAGCTTGGGTGGCTTGTGCTCGCCCAGGAACGACTTGCACAGGCGTTCGGCCTCGCGCTTCGTGATCATACCGCAGCGGCGCGAGGAGATCGGCATGGCCCCGGCCCGACGCAGAATCTCCAGTTGCACGGGCGTGCACTGCACGCACGTGATGCCCAGGGCCACACGGCGGTTGTGGATCTCATTGTAGCTGTAGTTCTTGAGGAGGGTGTTGGAGATCTGTGCCAGGCACAGGCGTTCCTGGCCGTCGATGACCAGAGACACGATAGGCACCCCGTACAGCGACGTCTCGCCCACCTGGTTGGGTTTGAGAGCGCTGGAGCCTGAGTAGGGTTGCAGCTCCTGCTTCGAGGTGGGTGAGGAGTTGCCCTCGCGCCCCGGCCCCAGCTGAGTGGTGAGAGCCTCCATGCCGCCGCTCCTATGAAACAGAGAAAGTAGAGAGCAGTTGAGCCATTTTCAGCGCCACCGTGGCTCGGGCCCGCCCAGCTGGGCGCGCCGAGTTGGGCGCGAGGAGAAACTTGGCCACGGGGAGTCCAAGCTCATTCTCCCCCTGGACGGGAGCCTTTTGTTATTCAGACGCGCGCTGGCGCCACAACAAAAGCCCCTGGGGTTTGGGGGGAGAAGAAGGGGTAATTGAGACCTCAGGATTGCCCCGGCAGCTCGGAACCCAATTTTGTTTTCGGATTGTGCAGGAAGTGGGGCCCAGAGACGGAGAGTGACTTGCCCAAGGCCACACAGCAAAGCCATTGCCTAACCCAGGGTTCGTAACGTCCAGATCCTTGAGCCTTTGGCTACCCTTGATGCCTGCCCTACCCGCCCGGGTCCTGAAGCCCGGACTTCGGGGACAGGCTGCCCCTCTGCTCAGTCGCGCATGCACGCGGGCGGGCGGGGAAGACGCAGGGAGGGGTACGGACCGGGGGAGGGGCGGTCACTGCCCATCTCCAGACAGCAGGGGGCGGGGGGGGGTGGGCAAGGAGAAGGAGGAGGGTCTCGAGGCCGTGGCGGGGGCGGGGGGTGGGGAGGGAGAAGAGGCTGAGGCGACCGCTGTTCGCGGTGCTGAACCCGACTCTCAAAAGCATGCTGTGCGCGCCCAGCCCCAGGGCTGCCCCCACCGCACCCAGTTCCGTGCGGAGCAGGCTCCCTGGGATAACAGCACTGGTTTCCACAAACCCGAGCTTTCTCTCACGCCCGGAGCCTCGCCTTCGTTGAGCAGAAAGGTTCCGGTTGGATATACACACCGTTTTCTTTCCAGCCATCAGTGGGACCAGGGTCACGCAGTTCCTATCCACATTTTCTGCATTTTTAGCTGCGTTCCAGACCAAAGCTGGTTTCCATCCGGGTCAGCGCGTGGGGACAGAGAGGTTCTCAGGGAAGTTTCTCAGGAGCCACTTCGCTTCTAACCGCCCACTCCCTAAGTTTTCCTCCTTCAGATTTGCCTTTTCTGCTCAGGCCAAACGCAGTCTCTTCTGGCTCTGGGCTTCCTCGGGGCGGGGGGAGGGGGGGGCGTCTCCTCTCTGAGTATACTTCAAGCCGGGCTGTCCCGGTTCATATGGATTGAATGGGAATCCTTGCTGGTGTCTGAAGCCACAAAGCTTCAGGTCAAAAGTTGCTGCCGGTCCCGCGCTTTGATCTCTGGCCCAGGAAGGGAGGCAGAGCCTCCCCCGTGGACCTCAGCAGCGAGAGGACCCACGGACTGATGCTTGGGGCCCTCTATGTCGCCTGGTCCAGCCACGTGTCCTCAGACACCGAAGTCTCCCATCCGGCCCATGGCTGCAGGCACTCCTGAGGCCCAGGCAGCCCACCCCCGAGGGCTCCTCCCCTAAACTCGTCAGGAAAGGCAAATCCATTTTCAGAGGGGCAGCTCCAGCCAGACTGGGGATCCGAGTTCAAAAGCCTTCATGGAAGACACTGGGATCTTCTGTCTGTTTCTCTCCCTCTGTTTGTTTAGGTGTCCCTCATCTGTCGATCTTATCTGTCCCTGAGCTGTCTGTCTCTCCCAGCTCGCTCCTCTTTCTCCCATCTGTCTTCATACCTTCTTCAATATCAAGCTATTTATCTGCTATCTGTCTGTTTCATCCTTATCTCCGCGTATGGAATTGAAACAAGTTGACCCTCCTTTCGCGTTGAAGTGCCTTGTAACATCTTAGGAGGTAAAAACACTGTCCTAACTCCCCGACTGAGGGGTCCGCAAGGCAAGCCCCGTAACCCCCTGAACAGCTCTCAGGCGGGCTGGGAGGTGACTAGGGCTCCGCGGCTCTGGGAAATGACGATGTCTTCTCGGTTTCCCGAAATCGGCAAGTGTGTCCTGCCCGCATGCAGTGAACGGAGCGCCTCAGAGCAGAGCGCGTCCTCCCCAAGCTGAGGGTCTGGGGGCCCCGCGAGGTTTTCCCGAGTGGAGGGGGCTCTGGGCCCCAGAACCAGAGGAAGGGGGAGTCTTAGGAAAGGAACTGAATTTCGAGGGCCAGAGCGGAAAGCCCGGGCAATGAGCTGTACGCAGCGACAAGGAGCAGCCGCCAGGGCTGCTTGCGGAGCCCTCTCCGGCTCCTGGGGCTTGAAGGGGTGAGCTTGGAGAGGGCGACGAGGCGGGAGGCGGACAGCAGTGGGAGTGAGGCGATGGAGTCTTTAGGTATAATAATAAAAACAACATCCACAAGAACCCAAATACGAACTAAACGAAAAAAGCTGTAGGGGTAGGGCGCGGGGGCGGCGGGCGACCGGACGCTGGTACTCACCGTGCGGCGGCGGCTGGAGCCGGGCGAGCGGTGAGAGGAGGTGCGCGGCGGGCGGAGCGGCGGGCGGGAGTCCGGGATCCGCCGGGCTCTCCGGGTGACGGCGCGGCCCCTCCCCGCGCGCGCGCACAGCCGCGCTCCCGGGCTCCTCGCGCTCACACCCGCGGCCCCGCTGGCCCCTCCCGCGCGGCGCCCGCTCTCAGCAGGCGCGGGACGCCAGGGCCCCGGGCGCGAAGATGTGTGCCCTGCGCCGCTGCCCCCGAGGCCCCGGACGGGCCCGGAGCGGAGGCCGAAGCCTGGAGCGCATGGCGCGGCGACGGGCACGGCGCGGTCACAGCCTGAGGAGCGAGGCCGGCGCGGGGCGGGCGCGCCTGACAGCTGCGAGCCGGGGCGCCACACCCACCGCCCGCGCAGTCTCTCGCGCCCTCCCGGGGTCCTCTAGCCCGCGGGCCACGCGCCGCGCCCGCCGCCTCCTGCAGCTCCCGGGCCTGCGCGCCCCAGGTAAGCGGCCGCACACCTGCGCCCTGCGCCCGGCACCTGCGGCCCACGCTCGCCAAAGGGGACAGGATGGAGGAAGGGCCCGCAAAGTTTGCCTCCAAGGATGAAGTGGGAAGGGCCCAGCACTCCTCGCCTAGGGACCAGGAGCTCTCTGGGCCAAGGCCGGATGATGGGGCTAAAGAAGGCTCTGGAGGAAGGGGCGCGGGGAAGGGCATCACTTTTGGGCCAAAGCAGTGGAGCCCGATATTGGCCCTGGGGAGCCAGTTGGGTAACCAGCAGCCAGTTGGGGAAGAGATAAGGGTGTAGGCTATGGAGGGGGCAGAGGGGGAAACCAACTTCCCCACCGCCTCTGACTTGGTTGGAAGGCGTCAGGACAGCCCCAGCCTGGGGAGGAACGACTCCTTCAATGAGCAGTGGACTAGGGAATTGGATTTGCCCCCTCCCCGCTCCTGCCTTGATTGCCTCCACCAAAAGCGACCTGCCCAGGGCAGGAACTAAGTCATAGCTTGGAGTTACCTGGGGTAAACTATTTTCTAGGTGGCTGCTAGAATACTCTCTAGCTCTGCTGCTAACTCAGTTTCCCGGTGGTAGGGGTTTAGCTCCCTGACGCTACAGATGCCCCTTGGCATCTTCTTTCTTTCCAAAGCTCCATTTATCTCCACCCCTCTCTCCCTCTGCCTGTCGGTTTCTGTCTTCACTATTCTTTCCCCCCACTACCCCTTTGGGTCACCGTATTCTCCCTTTCAATCTCTGTCTCTACTTCATTTGAGTTACCAGTCTCACCCCTTCCCTGTTTGTTCATACCCGGGCGCCCCCTCACCCCCCCCCCCCACCATGGCATTAACTGTCCTTAATGGACACGTTAATTAAACTGTAATTAATCATACTGTCCAGCCTAAGTTTGAACAATTACCCTAATCAAACAGAAGTTAATAATGGCAGCGATGGCCCGGGGCGCGGCGGGCCGCCCGGGCAGGGGGCGCAGCGGCCACTGCGGCTACCGACGTTGGCAGCAGCGGCTAACGCAGCCCGTCCTTGGAACCCAAACGGCGCCATAAATCTTCCGCGGCCAGCGGCGCGGGGTCGCCCTCTCCCCCGCCCACTCGTTTTCCTTTTCGCTCTGGGTTACGGGCCCTCTCCCCTTCCTGCAGTCCGCCTCCTCCGGGGTGCGTCACTCCTTCTCAACTTTTCGAGCTTTTTTCTTCTCCCCGGTCTCGCAGGGACCCTAGGAGAGTCCTCTGGGGGTGCGAGCGGATTGTCCAGGCCTCGCCCTTGGAGAGAGGGGTCGGCTAGGCCCAGCCTGATTCGTTTGTCACCTCCTCCGCTTGGCTAACATGTTCTCTGAAGCCTCAAAAACTGCCCCCAAGTTTGAGGGTTCTGTCTCCTTCGCGGGGTCCCTTGCTCTTTCACCTCCCTCAGTTGCCATCTTTCTCTCTCTTGGATCTCCTTGCCTTTCTCTCTTTCCTCTCAGAGCCGGCTCAGCCCTTTTCTCTGCCTCTGGCCCCTCTGTTAGTGCGTCTTTCTCAGGCTTCTCCTCTGTCCTGCTCTAACCCTCCTCCCCCCCACCCCGCCCCCCATGACACTTCCCTCCGAGGAAAAAAGGAACCTATTTTCCGTCCCAGTCTGAGAGCCACCCCCGGCCTCCACCTGCTCATCCCCCCTCCCTCCGCCCGGCCTCCCCCACCCCATAATTACAATCCCGTTCGGTAATTATTCTTAGGCTCCTAATGATTTTTTAAAAGGCATCTTAGAATTCGGTGTGTAGTGACAACGATCGCTGAGCCAGGACGCCCCGGGGTGGTGGTGGGGGGTGGAAGTGGAAAGAGGAGGGGCAAGGCTTCCTGTCCTGCCTCTATTGTATTGGGAGGGCCAACAATGCCTCTAGGGCTGGTCTCTAGGGCGTTTCCAGCAGCCTGGCCCCAGGGCCCGCCGGGGACTTCTCAGACAAAAGTTGTTTCCCCAGGTTATGGCACTAAGGGCGTGCAGGGTCGCCCCTGCATCTCTGTTCAGCACCAAACCGCGGACAGCTCCCTGCACCTGAGACCAGCTTCGTGGACCCACGCAACGCTCCATCCAGGGTCTGAGCTGGAGAAAGACTGGAGGCGCGTGGAGAGAGGCTGGGGAGGCGACATCGCTCGCTTGAGGGGTAGTGGTCTCCGGGGAGCGGGTCTCGGGGATCGGGCCTGGCTCTGCTCAGGACCAGCGTCTAGTTGGTTAGTATGACCGCGAACCGCATTTTACAGTTTGCAGAGCCAGTTCTCACAGAGCCAGTTCTACAAGGGAGTAGGTAGGGATTACTTATTCCCATTTTACAGGCAGAAACTGAGGGCTAGGCAGTGAAAGCCAACCCACCCAGGTTCCTCGGTCAACGAGGGACGCAGGCTGATCTCCCAGACGCCAAAGGTGCCTTGCACGCTGCTGGGAGAACCTCGCTTAGTGAGGGGAAAATAAGTGCAGGGCCGCGCAGGTCACCGGGAGCTTTTATTATCATTGCAACACTTCGTGCGGAAGAAACAGGCCTAGCAATGCCAGGTCACTTGCTCAGGGTCAGGCAGCCAGTGCAGGGCAGCGCTGGGACTTGAACTCAGGCTCAGACGCGAGAGCGGGGGACCCGTCTTCCTCAGAGTGGGCTCTGGATCCCGCCGCCCAGTGCAGAGCCTGGGGATCCCGCGGCACTCTGTGCCCTTGGTCTTTCTGACCCCCATTAGCGCGGATTCTCTCTTTTCTCCACTGCCGGGTGGCAAGAAGGTCAGAGAGCCGGAGTCAGGATCACGTGCTCCTCCCACCCCCTGCCCGGTCCGCTCTGCCTCCGCGTCCCAGGCGTCGCGTCCACCCGGCCCGGCGCCCATTCCGGCTCCGGCATGGGCTGGGGCTAGGCGGCCGCGCCTTCTCCGCAAGCACATATCTTTTACCAGTTGAATTAACGGCAGTTTTCGTCAGTTAATTAGGTTTAATTTACATAATTAGTACAGTATAAAGAGGATTGGGGATAATCATGGGGTACGTAGCGCTTACTGTGTAAACACGTATTCTGAATTAAAAATCAGATGTAATTAAGGCGCGCAGGCCCTGTTTAGGCAGGGTTTTAATTGTAATGAATTTCTAATTAACACTCAATGATTGCCAAATGCAAAGGGCTGTAAAATTTTCTTGTAGTTTTGCTAATTTATTGTTTACTTAATATCTGGATATTAATCCGACGGCCAGATAGACCCGAACCCCGTGCGGCGGCCTCGGCCAGAGCGAGTGAAGGTGGCTGGGCGGGGCCTGCTGGGCCGCAGCCTGAGAGCAGAGGTGTGGTCGAGGGGAAGGCAGGGGCCACCGAGCCGGCGCGAAGGGGCTCAGAGCTCCCGGCCCAGCTCCCTCTGGGTGCAGCCAGGAAGCCTGAGGCTCTGGCAGCGCCAGGACTTGCCTGAGGTTGCGCACTCTCCCCCTCGCTCAGACAGAGGCCAGACCGGCATTCCCTACAGGGCGGAAGACTCCTAGCTCAGAAGGCGCAAGGAAGTTGAGGCCCAGATCCAGTTCTACTCACAGCTTGAGTGAGGTGGACCTTGACTTGGCCTCAATATCTGCCTACATCTGTAGGAAGGGCACACTGACCAGCATCTTTCGAGATTGGCCGATTTAGGAGGCTCAAGAGCCCTTCAGGTGAACATCTTTTTTCTGGAGTCCTAGGGAGTTAGTTGGGAGTGGGGGCTGAGGGCCACTGCTTGAATGTAGTATCCCAGAGCCAGGCGGCCTTGGGAAAGGTTTAAAGGTCATGGGGCCTGGTTCTGCTCATCCTGGGGGTTGCTCTGCACTTGGGGAAGCAAGTTAGGCTGGGAGGGCCTAAATGGGGAGCCCAGGACCAGATTTCTTTGCCCCAACCAGACATAGAAGCCCTCAAGGCCTGAGCAGAGGTATATGGAAAGAGGGTGGGTGAGTAGCTCAGCTGACCCCAGGACTCCCTCTCTCCCAAGATCTCTAGTTTGGGTCCCTGCTCATATCCCAGATGTCCTCCCCTGCAAGGGCTTCCCTCTGATCAGCCCTAACTTAGCTACAAGTCTCTTTCCAAGGTCCTTAGCACAGGGGAGACTCTGTGGGCATGTAGACATTTCCCACCAACCCAAAGAAACACACCAAGAACATTCAACGGCACCTAGAGACTTCTGACCCACAAAGTAGGCTGCGTTCACTTGTGTTTCCAGTGTCTGCCCTTCAGAAGCCTCTGAGCCGTCTCCTGAACACTATATAGGGTCTCCTCTAAACCTGCCTGCTTGCCTGGGCCTCATCCCTCTGTCTCGTAGTGTTTTATTTTCACCCTTAGATTGCTCACTGGTTACTATATCCTGATTAGTTCTTTGTGAGTGTTTTCTGAAATCTCGTATGGGAACGTTTTGTTTGCTATTGTATTCCCAGGGCCTAAAACGGGGTCTAGCACATAGTAGGTGCTCAACATGTTTGTTGAATGATTGAACAGTATTTGAGCGTAAAGGCTGAGAGCCCCAGCCCAGGTCCCAGTTGAGTTGCTGGCCATAGTGATTGAATGGTATCCTTGGTGTCTAGAGGCCAAATGGTTCTTCAAGAGTAAAAGGTTCTGTGCTCCCTGGTGATTAGATCTAGGAGGTCCTGGGGTTCCTCAAGGTTCAGGCACAGCTACTCAGGTAGAGTCCCCCAAGGCTTGTTCTCTTAGAAGGTGGGGATACGTCCTGGCAGGTGGGAGGTGGGACAGCTGGCTGAACTCTCCCTGGTTGTAAGGGGCTTCCTTCCCTGGGCCTCTTTCACTCTGTATGGTGGGGGAGGGCTGGAAAGAGGACAGACTCTGGAGCCAGCAAGACCTGGGTTCAAATCCCAGTTCTGCTCTGAGTCTTTCAACCTGCATCTGTAGAGTATGTCATCTGGGTGTTACAGAGATGTCATAATGATTAAACAAGTGGCTGGGTGTGTGGCACGTAGCCAGGTCTGGGACTAGAGTGAAGTACCTAGGGTGCAAGATTTAAGAAGACATTCTCTTTCTGGGTCCTGGAAATCCTTTCCCTACTCCCAGCCCTGCACAAAGCACAGGGCACAGAGAGGGTGCCCAGCACACATGAGTCTTCCTCTCCCAGATAGCCTCAGATCACTTCCAGACAGCTGCCTGAATATTGGTGGAGTCCAGTCTGCTTCCTGGGACAGGTCAAGCTTTGTTGAGGTATAATTCGCATACCACATAGTTCACCTATTTAAAGCCTACGATTCCATGGTTTTTGTATACTCAAAGAATTGTGTAAACATCACTTTTAGAACATTTTTATCACCTCAAAGAACAACCTTGTACCAAATAGTTATCACTTTACAGCTCCCCACCTTCCCCAGCCCTAAGCTACTGCTACTTTCTGCCTCTATATATTTGCAATTATGGACATTTCATTTAAATGGAAACACATAATATGTGGTCTTTCGTGACCGACTTCTTTTGCTTAGCACAATGTTTTTAAGGTGCATCCATGTTGAGGCACAGATCAGTGCTTTATCCTTTTTCATTGCCAAATAATAGTCCATTGTATGGGAATCCCATATTTTGCTTATCTGTTCATCTATTGATGAACATTTGGGTTGTTTCCGCTTCTTGGCTGTATTGAATGAGGTTGGTATGAACATTCATGTGCAAGTTCTTGTGTGGTTGTATGTTTTAATTTCTCTTGGATATACATCTAGGTGTGGAATTCCTGGGTCATGTGATAACTCTAGGTTTAACTGTTTAAGAAACCATCAGACTTTTTCCAATGTACTGTACCATTTTACATTCCTACCCGCAATATATGAGGGTTCTGGTTTCTCCGCATCCTTGACAACACTTATTATTGTCTTTTTTATTACAGCTATCTTAGTGGGTGTGCCATAGTGTCTCAGTGTGGTTTTGACTTGTATTTCTCTCGTGACTAATGATACTGAGCATCTTTTCATGTGCTTATTAGACATTTACACATCTTTTTTGGAGAAATGTTTGTTCAGGTCCTTTCCCCACTTTTCCAATTGGGTTGTTTCTACTTTCATTATTGAATTGAAAGAGTTCTGTGTATATTCTAGGCACAAGGCTCTTGTCAGATACAAGTTTGGCAAATATCTTCTCTTCTATAATTTGTCTTTTAAGGGTGTCCTTTAAAAGCAGAAAAGTTTTTACTTTTGATGACATGATTTATTGGTTTTATTTTTTTGCCATTTTGGGCTTTTGGTGTCATATCTAAGAACTCTGCCAAGCCCAAAGTCATAAGATTTACACCCCCATTTTCTTCTAAGCTTTATAGTTTTAGCTCTTACGTTGAGGGCTATGATCGATTTAGAGGTAATTTTTGGGCACGATGTAAGGCAGGGATCTAAATTCATTCTTTTGCATGTGGAGATCCAGTTGCCCCAGCACCATCTGTCGAAAAGATGAGTCTCTCCCCATTAAATTGTCTCAGCAACCTACTGGCTTTTCGGGTCTGGCGAAATGGTTATCCTTTCCCCAGGAGAGATGGGGTCTTCCCAGAGAAGGGCTGCTCCCCCTCCCCCGGCCTCCTCCTTCTGCAGCTGTAAACGGGAGTTCTCCACAACCTCACAGGAATCAGGAACCAGTCTCCAGCTAAGAGTGTTGAGGCTTTTCCCTTTTCCCCGTTGATGATTCGCTTCTTCCATCTGGCTCCTGATGTGTGTGGCCTGTGCCTCTTTTACTACGTCGGCCTGGGCTGGAGTGACTATGGGGTGTTCTGTCTCTCTTACCGAGGAGTCCTCAGAGAACATAGCCTGCATCTGACAGGGAGGAAGCAGCCTTCACCTCAGGGCAGGTATGGATTTAAATCTTAGGGTTACTGCTTCCTGGTTGTGCGGCTTTGGGCAAATCACTTCACCTCTCTGTGCCCCCGCTTTCTCCACTGTGAAATGGCATGCTGGCATCATAGGGTTGTTGGGAGAACTAACTGAGATATGCCAAGGGCCCAGCACAGTGCCGGGCACACGGGGGGGGGGGGGGGGACTCGTTTCCTCAGTGGTATCACTGGAAACGGGAAGGGGATCTTGCTCCCAACACCACCGCTGCCACCCCAGCCCTCGTCCTCTCTGTCCCTTTACCCTGCTTTATTTCTTCACAGCAGCTGTCCTCACCTGAAGTTATGGCATTCTTCTTTGTCTGTCTCCCCTGCTGGAACATGAGCTCCTCGCTCCCAGCCGTGTCTCCAGCCCGTGGCGCACAGGAGGTGCTGAGGAAGTATTTGATGAATAAACAGTGTCTCCAGTGCCTGCAGTGGGTCCTGCTGGGGGGTCAGAGAGGCCCCGGTGCCCAGATGGGTGAAGCCTCGTAAGGGCCCAGCCTCCAGGGCTCAAGGAGGGGAGTGGAGCTAGAGGTCTGAGGGAACCTGCCTCTTGAAGAATAAGAGGTGGTGGTGTTGGCTGCATGGCACCGGGAGAGAGTGTGGGGGTGCGGGCTGGTCAGTGGGGAGGGCTGTTAAGAATGGCAGCCTAGAACGTGCGCGTTGGAAACTGTGAAGGGATGTACCCACGGGAGGGTTCGTCCCAAAGGCATTTGGGCAGCCTGGGCTGGAAGACGACGAGGAGACATCGTCTCAGTTTCCTAATGCTGCTCTAACAAATGACCACAGCGTTTTAAAAACAGCACGGGTTTATTATTTTACAATCCTGGAGGGCAGAAGTTGGAAGCGGGTTTCACGGGGCTACAAGCAAGGCATCAGCAGAGCTGCGTTCCTGCTGGAGGCTCTAGGGAGAATCCGTTTCCTTGCCTTTTCCAGCTTCTTGAGGCCACTTCTTTTTTTTTTTTTTTTTTTTTTAATTTTTTTAATCTTTATTTTTGAGTGAAAGAGACAGAGTGTGAGCGGGGAAGGAACACAGAGAGAGGGAGACGCAGAATCTGAAGCAGGCTCCAGGCTCCGAGCTGTCAGCACAGAGCCCGACGTGGGGCTCGAACTCACAAACCGTGAGATCATGACCTGAGCCAAAGTCGGATGCCCAACTAACTGAGCCACCCAGGTGCCCCTCGAGGCCACTTCTATCCCTCGGCTCCCGGTTCCTTCCTCCATCTTCAAAGCCAGTAGTAGCCTGGCATCTTCAAATCTGACTCCGCCTCTCCACTCCTGCCAGTCTCTTCTACTTTCAGCGACCCTTGTGATCACACTGGACTGACCTGGATAATCCAGGATAATGTGGGGCACCTGGGTGGCTCGGTCGGTTAAGTGTCCGACTCTTGGTTTTGGCTCAGGTCATGATCTCACAGTTTCATGGGTTGGAGCCCCGCATCAGGCTCTGCGCTGGTAGCGTGGAGCCTGCTTGGGATTCTCCCTCCCTCTCTGTTCCTCCCCTACTTGCACTGTCTCTCTCTCAAACAAATAAACTTAAAAATAATCCAGGATAATCTTAAGATTATTTAAAGGTTAGTTGGTTGGCAACCTTAATTCCCCTTAGCCACGTAACATAATCTATTCATAGTTTCTGGGTATTGGGAAGTGAATTTCCTTGGGGGGGGGGGGGCTCTCATATTTTGCCTACTACAGAGGGAGGGAGGCAGGCAAAAAAGTGGGAAGCCACAGGGACTGGGGAGTGGGTGTGCGGGGCTGTATGTGTAAGTGGGGCAGGGGTGCCTGGGAGGAGGTAGCCAGCCCTTTTGTGCATGTCCTGGTCAGCATCAAAGATGACTTAATAATGACAGCAACAACCCACGAGGTGGGTGTCATTATCCCATTTGACCAATGAGGGAACTGAGGCTCAGAGAGGTTAGGTATCCTGCCCAGGGCCACACAAGTCAGTGGGAGAGCTAGGATGTGGGCCCAGGTCTGTGTGACTTCAAGCCCATGCCTTTCATTGCCACATTCCACCATCTCCCCCCTAGGACTGCCAAAAAAGGGCCCTGGAGGCCATAGGGTGGAGGAGAAGGGCGCCATTTGCATGTCAGAAGACTCACATTGAAGGCTGCCTCTCTCACTGCCTTCCTGACCAAGGTATTTAAAATATCTTTAGGGACACCTGGGGTGGCTCAGTCCGTTAAGGGTCTGACTTTGGCTCAGGTCACCATCTTTGCAGTTCGTGGGTACAGGCCCCGCATCGGGCTCTGTGCTGACAGCTCAGAGCCTGGAGCCTGCTTCGGATTCTGTGTCTCCCTCTCTCTCTGCCCCTCCCCCACTTGCGCTCTGTCTCTCTCTCTCAAAAATAAATATTAAAAAATACAACTAAATATCTTTAAAACAAATTATGATTACAAAAATAAGGAATCTGAGGAGCACCTATACCCTGTCACTCTGCAGCATCTATTGGGATCTTGTTCCCAGGAGGCAGGAGGGCGAGGCCACGTCACTGAGTTGGCTGTAGCCCCGCCCTTCCCCCTCCATTTATTTAACTGCTATTATCCCTGAATCACCTGAATGCCCGGTGCTTCCCCCCGCCCCCAACCCCCCTCGCTGCTCCTGCCTTCCTGGGCTCTCACTGGAATGAGGCTGATGGGTGGGGTAAGAAAACAGATAAGGATAGCACATCGAGGCCAGGCACTGATGGGGGCTCTGGGGCCACAGGGGGACAAGTCTGTCCACCCCCCTACCCCTCCCTCCTTGGAACTGCATTTCAGCCCAGCCTTGGAGGATAAGTAGGAGTTAGTTCAGAGACAAAGGGGTCATTGGGAAAGGTATCGGGGCTAAGGGAACAGCCTGTACAATGGCTGGGAGGCAGAGAAGACTGGGCTCATTCGGGGAGCAGAGCATCACCTCCTGTGATGGAAACATGGAGTGGGAGACAGAGGCGGGGTGATCATGCTCTGCCCTCGCAGGGGTGCTGAGAGGACCAGATGAGGCAAGGAGAGGCTGAAAGCAGTATGCCGTGCTCAGCTATGCTGTAACAAAGTGTTATTTCTTTTCTTTCTCAGAACTGAAGTGATCTGGACCAGGGAACTCTGGGTACCCCGTACCCTCTTTTTCCATCCTGCTGCCCTCACTGCTTTTCCCAGCGTGCACCCCCACTGCTTTCCCTACTATGGTCCCTCACCCCCGCAAAAGTTGGGGGAGGATAAAGAGCACATCCTTGGGAAGAACCTTCGGCGCAGCCAGACTTCCCCCGACTGGATGCCTTTAACTAAGTCTGTGGGCAGGAGAGACTTTTTATCCCTTGCAAGTTAATGCAAACTGTTAGGGAGATAAATAAATGACAGGGCTGCCGATGGACTGTTGGGCTCAAAGGAGGGAAATTTGTCTCACTTTAGAAGAAGGACCTGGAGGGCTCAGCCCCATCGACTCGTTCATTGTGCTGTTATCTGCCAGAGAGGTGGTGACACCGCAGCAATTAAGACAAACTTTAGTCTATAAGTTCGCGCCTGCAATCTCTGGCTTCAAAACAAGACAAATGATACCGCCAAGGGAGGAAACAAAGTCTTTTTCAGACTCTGTCCAAAGTCACAGCAAATATTTGTAGTTGTTCAGCAGAAAATTTGACATTACGAGGCCTGGGCTCTGCCACCCCTACCCCTGCCCCACATTAAAAGGCATCTCGGTGGCTTGCTTCAACCCAGGCTGCCTCCAGGACTCCGCCTGGCCTCCCCCTGAGGGGCCTCGCCCAGCCAGCCCTGCCCCACCACACCCACCTGCTCCCCAGTTCATGAGCACCCCTGGCGGATCAGGGACACAATGTCTGCCGGCCCAGCCTCACCACTGAAGGCTGGCTGACTTCCTCCCGCTTCCCGTCTGCTCCTCCCGCTCCATGCTGGCAGCTCATGCCCACGGAGGACCCGGCTCGGGGACCAGGCCCTGCTTCTGACCACCTGGGCTCCCCTGCCAGCCCCTCCCCACATCCCCACACCTGCTGGCCTTGGCCACCCGCACCTCAGAGCAGAGGCCGGCCGCTTCCCACCTGCTCGTAGTGGAAACACCCTGACCCTCAGTACAGAAGTTAGGACATGGTCCAGGTACAGTCCTGGGAGTCCACCCGCCCCAGTGCAGTGTCAGGAGCCGCTGGCCGCCTGGGCTGTGGAGAGCTGTCAGCGCTGGCTCCCTCCTTGTCCTCTAGCTCCCACTGCTGCACAGCTTCCTCCCAGCTTGCCCGGCACTGCCCTCCCCCTCCTCCCTCCCCCGCCCCACGCCCACAGGACTCCTGTCCCCTGTTCTCTCTCCCATCCTCCCTCTGCACCCAGAACAGAGGCTCCCACCTTGATAGGGCCCAGACTTAGCTAAAGGACGAAGCTCTAATGGGGAATCTGAGCAGTCGGTGGGACAGACCTCTTTGAGGTGGCATCGTGGCTCTCTCTGGGCTCCCCCAGCCAATGTGGAGGCAGCTGTCCATCCCCTTCTTTTATTATTTTATTCTATTAATTTTATTTTATTAAAAATTTTTTCATGTTTATTTTGAGAGAGAGAGAGAGAGAGAGAGAGAGAGAGAGAGAATGGGCAGAGAGAGACAGGGAGAGAGAGAATCCCAAGCAGGTTCCGTGCAATCAGCACAGACCCGATGTGGGGCTTGATCTAATGAACCGTGAGATCATGACCTGAGCGGAGATCAAGAGTCGAATGCTTAACCCGCTGAGCCACCACCCAGGTGTGTCTGCTCATCCCCTTCTGACCAACCTGTGTGATGGACAGGGTCTGGGAGAGCTGCCAGCCTGCCTACCCATCACTCCTGGGATGTCGCTTTGAGGTCATTCTCCGGCCTTCAGTTGAGGGTACACAGACCTGGAAGCATATGCCTTCCTGAAAAGGTGCGGGCATGTTCAGCTGGAACACAAGGCCCTAGGTCCTTGGCCTCCAGACAGGGCCCCTGCAGCCATCCTTAGCCAGGTTATTCAGCCCACCTTGCACTTGCCTGCCCATCCCCCACTGAGGTGGGTTCCTGGCTGGAGGCTCTGGGTCATACTGCTCTGGGCCACAAGGCATTGTCTAAGCACATCTGGGAAGCAAGGATCCCACGTTCCTCCCTCTGTCCCCATTGCTTTTTTGGAGGATCTCTAAAGTTCTGGGATTTTGTAACCTTTATTTCACAGTTGGGAAAACTGAAGGACAGAACCAGGAAGGGACAGTGGGCTGAGTGCCAAAGGGCCTCCTTACCTCCAAGCCAGGGCGGCAGCACCTGTTTCCCAGGGTGACCTGGGGACCCTGCAAAGATGCTTCTGTCCTAGAAACACTCCCCTTCAGGCTCCCCTGAGGGTCTGAGAGGATGGAGGCTGCATCTAATGGGGTTCTGGTCTCCAGGAGGCTCTGGTTAGAAGGCAGATGGACTTTACTGAGGGTTGGAGCAAGAGGCCAGAATAGGGCAGTGACAAGTCCTGGGGAGAGGGGGAGAGGGGGCTGCCCCAAGGGCCTGGGACCTGAATACCCCCTCCTTCCATTCTTCCAGCCTTCCCTCCCACACCTTGGAGCACCTTCCCCCTGCCAGCCCTGGCCAAGCCCCGGGGAGAGAGGAGTCAGACGCATCCCTGCCCTGGAGGGGCTCACAGTCTGTACCCAGAGAAGGCAATAAAGAAGCTTCCAAGAAAAGGAGCCATTTGAGAGGCCTGATGGGAGGCATGGGAGTTGGCCACATGGAGGAGGGTGGGGGAGATGGTTGGGGTGACATTCTGGGAAGAGGGAAGAGGGGATCTGCAAAGATCCCCCTCCAGCCAGGGGGAACGTTGCAGGAAAACCCCCCCAGTAACTGCCCAGTTCCCCATCTTCCCAAGGCTTTGAACAGAAGGAAACTGAGACCTTGGGGGCTGCCCCAAGGCAAGGGATTTCATCATGGGGTCCAGGAGTGAGAAGGCTCCAGGGGGTCCAAACCTTGGTTGTGAACAAAACCTGTGTGTGTGCATGTGAGTGCACGTAATTCGGGGACAGAGTTTGTTACTTGCTTGGGATGCTCGTGGGGGTAACCCAGGCTCCAGAATATCAGGGCTGGGAGAAGCTCCAGGATTCAGTGAAATCAACACCTGCATCTACTGAGGAGGAAACGGACACTCAGATGGAGACGTACTCTGTTTAGCCAGAGCTTCAGTATGCCCTCCAGAGCAGTGTCTCCCAGCGCCATTGGGGGGCGCTCTGCCTGTGCGACCTGGGGGCTGGTCACAGAGCAGACCCCTGGGCCCCATTCCCCCAGGTACTCTGTGCACCAGTGTGTGTGTGTGTGTGTGCAGTCTCTGTGCTAGATGGAGGATGGAGCACATGTGTGCGTGGGAAGCTGACTTCCAGAGCTGTGGCTAAGGGTGGGGTTCTGAGTCCCAAACCATACTTTGCTACTTACTTGCTGGGAGACCTCAGGCCATGTCTCTTGGCCCCTCTGTACTTGTTCCCCATCTGTAAAATGGGCAGATTAATGTTACCACCTACCTCACAGGACTGTCGTGAAGATGACCGTCTCAGTAAGCCCTCAGCATGGGGCTGGCATGGAAGGCCTGCTCATTTTCTCTACGTCCCCTGGCTTCCGATTTAGGCATGACAGGCTTGCTCGGTGCATCTTCTCAAAGCAAGGATGAGCGTTAAGCCTGGGTGGTGGCTGGTTCACATTCTGGGGTGGTTAGACCCCTCTGGGGAACCCCCAAGCTTTCCCCACTCCCTGAGCACCTCTTCCTTGGAAAGGACCTGGGGCCTGAATGCCCCTCCTTCCATTCCATGCAGCCCTCCCTGCCCTGAGCACTGACTCAGGGAGCAGCAGCCTTGATGGCCTGGGCCTCATCCAATTCTGTGACCTTCCTAGCCCCAGGCAACAGCAGGTGCTCAGTAAGATGGGCGCTCAGTTTGAGGCTGAGGGGCAGCTGGAGGCCGTCACCACCTTGAAAAGCGTTACTAAAAGTACGACTCTGATCCTGCAGGAGAAAACAAAATGATGCCTCATGTAGGGTGGCTCCTTCACGGGCGACAGACTGAGCATGGGCTGGAAATCACAGGCCAGCCACTTCAGCCATTCGGCCAACAAACATTCACTGGGCACCTGCCAGCTGGGCTCTGTTCTTGGCACTGGGGATACCGTGTGAAGGGAACAGATCTGAATCTCCGCCCTTGTGGAGTGTACATAGGGGGCAGGAAGCGAGGAGATGGCAGATAAATTGTAAAAGCAGTGGTTTATCACACAGTCACAAATGCAGTGGAGGAAGGTGTGTAGGGAAAGGGAACAGGAGTCCCAAAGAGGTTTGGAGGGCTGCAATTATATATATATATATATATATATATATATATATATATATATATACACACACACACACACACACATATATATACACATGTATATACGTATGTATATATACATGTATATACGTGTATATATACATGTATATATACGTATATATACACGTATATATACATACGTATATATATGTATACGTATATATATATACACGTGTATATATATATATATATATATATATATATATATATTTAAGTTTATTTATTTTGAGAGAGAGCACGCAGTAGGGAAGGGCAGAGAGAGAGGAAGACAGAGAATCCTAAGCAGGCTCCACACTGTCAGCGTGAAGCCTGATGCGGGGCTCAATCTCATGAACCGTAAGATGATGACCTGGGCCAAAACCAAGAGTTGGACGCTTAACGGACTGAGCCTCCCAAGCACCCTGGAGGGCAGCAATTTTCAATAGGGTGGTCAGGCAACTCACTGAGATGCCATGTGAACATAGCCCTGATGGGTGTAGAGGTGAGCCACGTGGATATGTGGGTGAGAGTTATTCTCACGCCAAGTACAAAGGCCTGTGTTCCCTGGCATACCAGTTGCCTGTACCTTATCAACAAAATAATTGTGTTCTGGCTCAATGCAGCATGAGCTGTGCTCCCGCACGTGGTGATACAAGGATTCTGGCTCCTTCCACGTGTGGCTCAGCCCCTCCCACCACAGCCATTTCCCACTGAGCAGGAGAGAGAAAGTGTAGTGGAGAAGGCACCTTAGCACCTACCTTAAACTTCTTGGCCCTGAAGCAACATACAGTCTGTTCTCTCATTCTATTGACAAGCACTGGTCACGTGGCTCTCTTAAATGCAAGGGGTACTGGGTGACATCCTCCTGGGCTGGGCAGGGACTTCCCAGCAACAGCCCTTCACTGTGGAGGGAGCGTGAACCTCCCAGGGTCTGCTAGATGTCTCTGCCGCAGCCCTGAGTGGGGAGTGTGTCTGGATGTCCAAGGATCAGTGAGGACACCAGGTGGCTGGAGTACGCTGGGGGTGACCGGAGTTGAGATCAGAAATAACGGGGGCAGGGGCACCTGGGTGGCTCAGTCGGTTAAGCATCCGAGTGGGCTCATGTCATTATCTCATGGTTTGTGAGTTCGACCCCAGTGTCGGGCTCTGTGCTGACACCTTAGAGCCTGGAGCTTGTCTTTGGATTCTGTCTCCCAATCTCTCTGCCCCTCCCCTGCTTGTGCGTGCTCTCGCTCTCAAAAATAAATAAAACATTAAAAAAAAAAAAGGAAATTAATAGGGGCAGACTGTAGGGTCACACAGGCCATTGCTGGGTCTTTGGCTTGTCCTGTGGGCAAGCTGAGCTCTGCTGGAGGTTTGGAGCAGGAGAGGGCTGCGATCCCCCTTGTTTTCACTGACTCCCTCCAGTGGCCGTGTGGCGAACAGACTGCAGGGGCAGGTGGGAGTGGGGAGCATGGTAGGAGGCTGTTGCAGGGGTCCAGGTGTGGGGCCTGGGGTAAGGACAGGAGTGGTGGAATTGATACATATTGAAGGTAAAGACAACAGTCTTCCAGGTAGGCTAGATGTGGGGTGTGAAGGAGAAAGGAGTCAAGGCCAAGTGCCAGCATGTTAGCTTGGGTGCTGGGAGTACGGAGATGCCATTTACTGGGACGGGAAAGTGGTGGAGGTGGCTCTGAATGTGTGTGTGGCGTCAGGAATCTGCTTTTGCGTGTGGGAGATGCCACTTCGACCTGCAAGTGGAAACCCAAGCCTCTCTGAGCCTCAGTTCCTTGCCTGTAAAATGGGGGTAACCACACTTACCTGGGCAGGAAGATTCCCGGAGAGGATGGCTGTGAATGGCCCGAGATGAGTGAGGTTCGCAGGGTGTGGGGTCAGAGGCAGTGATGGGCAGCTTGCTGGTGGAGCCGGAGGTGGGGTGTGGGAGTGGGAGATGGGAGAAGGGCCTCTCGGAGCCACTCAGGGCCTTTTTCCGACTCCTGGTCTCCTGCTCCCTCCTTACCCGCTGCCCCAGGACAGATCACGGTGTTGAAGCCGGTGGGAAAGAGAGTAGGACAAAAGCCAGTCTGGCAAGGAGCACACAACGGGGGTCCTGGGGGTCTGGATCTATTGCTGGCTCAGCTACTCCTTCCACGGGACTTGGTCTGGGGACCCCCATGCCTCAGTCTTTTGTCTGTCAAATGGGCTGGGCTGTGGGGCTCCTCATAGAACATCTGGAAGCACTTGGGGTGCCTGCAGGTGCCTGGGGAAGGGCAGCTGAGTGGAGGACCCTCCCTCACCCCCCACAGTACCACCCGCATGTGGGGAGGCAACCACAAAGCAGTAATATCTTTATTCCCATCAGTGACGCTGACAGGGCCTGACCCTTTACAAAGAAAAAGGTTAGGAAAAAGAGGGGCAGGGGCACAGGAGCCTCCATTCTTGATGCCCCCACCCCTCTGCCCACCCCCAGTCAGTGCCTCCAGACCAGGAAGGGCAAGGGCTGGCCACTCTTGAGGGCTCCCTATGCTAGCCCATCTGCCAGCGGAGTTGAAGGTGAGAGCAGGGAAGCCGGGCCCAGCAAAGCTCTTCAGGTGCAGACAGCAAACGGGGCGCAACAGGTAGGCTGTCCCCTTGGTGACCAGTCCTGGGCTTTCAGCGCCCCTCTGTGGCGTCATGGGGGCCCCTGTTGATTCCGCCTCTCTTCCAGTGCCCTGCATACCCACATGGACACCACGGTGGCATTTCCGTCATTGAACTGCATGATGAACGGGTGGCCCTGTGGAGGGGAGGAGAGGCTGTGACACGCATTCCCCAGACTCTGTGCTTCATTACACTCAGCAAGGCCTGTTCTCAGCCCAGACCCTTTTTCTTCTCCGCACTAGCCCTGTGAGATAAGGAGGACAGCTACGAACCCATTTCTCAGCTCGCTGACTGAGGCCGGTGGTGGGGAGGTGACATGTCTGTCTGCAGCACTCGCTCACTGCGCGGCTCAGATTCTGCCTGGTGCTCGCCTACTTCCTCCTGAAAGCTGCCCTCGGGTGAGGTCCTGTCCCATGTGCACACTGCCTGGCCCCACATCACCCACACCACTCCAACAGCTGGCCGGCCAACGCCTGGCTCCCGGGTTTCCAGTGTCCCAGTCCAGCTGCTGCCCACAGATCAGAGGATCCTCTCGTCTGAAGCTACGCCAATCCCTTCTAGTGTTCTTTGTCTAAGGCTCTCTGAACAAGTCCCAGTGCACGAGTGGAGGGAAGGCCAATGTACCAGGGCAAGGGGCAATATGCTGGTGGGTGCAGATCACTCTGCTTCCTGGTGACAAGTTGGGGGCTCGACTTTGGAGGGGCCGGTACTGTCTCTGCACGGCCTGTCTCGGGCTCTAACCTACTTAGCCCATAGGCAGGCCAGGTTATATTTAGCCAGTCCCTTCCCGTGCGGTACTGAGGAATCAAGATTCACACTCACAATCTTACGGCCTCCTAGGAGTTCCCAGGGAAGGTCAGAAAAAAGTAGTGGCAGTCAAAGAGTCACCTTGATCACAGGCCAAAGGTGAAAGGAAAACTGAAAGGCATGCTCTTCCCTCCTCCTTACCAACTGGCTTCTTTGCTAAAGAACACACATAGGCAGCTTCCTCCTCTACCAAAAACGTAGCCAGAGACCCAGGGAGCCACAGTGGGTGGGCAGAGGTGGGGGGAGGCTCCTTGCTTCCTTCCCTGCCCCCCACCTCCTCCTCTCCCTCCCCTGCAGTCTTCCAGATCCAGCTCCCCTGCACCCTCCAGCTTTCTGAGTCCTTCTTGGGCCCCCCTCACCTCCCCACTGGTGTGAGCTGGGCTCCCAGCACTGCTTTCCCAATATACCCCAGTCCTGACCTGCAGCCCTGGGGGTAGCCAGCCGCTGGCCACACGTTTGAAGCTCCAAGCTGCCTTAAAACGAGCTCATCATGTGGCCAGGAGGGATGTGGGCCCAGGGCGCGATGCCCTGGGTGTCCAGACCCCAGTGTCTGCAGGAGTGACCCAAGACCAGGTCAGGGGAGGGAATGGGGCTGCCTGGTCAGACCCGAGATGTCTCTGGGGACAGGAAGGAAGATCATCGAGGCTTCCTTACCCTGGACTGATGTCACATCCCCTTTGCTGGCTTTCCCAATTCAGGCAAGGAAAACCGTCCCCAGGAGCATCCTTCATGGTCTGGCTCAGAGACATACAGAACACCGGTGGGGGTGCAGGGAGGGAAGACACTCAGCTTAGAGGGTGCCAAGGACCCCCACCCCAGGGCAGGGACTCACCCAGGCCATCACGGAGCGCGGCCTGGAGCCAGTCAGGCGCCTCCTGTGATCTGCTTGAGACATTCCATGGGGCTCCCAACACATCTGTGGGGCGGCCGAGGGAGCAGGTGCCCCTTGTGGGCTGTTGGGTAAAAAGAGTGGGAGGCCAGCTTGGGTTGGTGTCCCGCAGGCAGCGCAGACCTGGGTTGGGGGCTGAGGCAGGAGAGGCCCAGGAGGGCCTCTATCTTGACCCCCATTCGGAGTTCTCCCCCCTGCATATACGCCTACCCCACACCCGCCTTCCTAAATCGCTGCCTAAATAGACGGAATTCTTCCTGAAGTCCGAGTGTCCACATTTCCTTTTCTGGAGGCTCAGGAGAGACGACCTTGCGCCCTTGAGAAGAACAAAGGGAGAAGCTGTGCTCAGGAGCCGATGGGCCCCCTCCCCCCAAGCCCGGGGTAGCACAGTGTCACTTTCCCAGAATGCCCGGTGACTTTGGGGCCCATATGCTCCATCTCTGTTATCATCTGTTCGGGAACAAGCAGAGCGGAACTGCAGGAGGGGAGAGTGGAGGCATTCCTTCAGTTGCGGGCAGGCTGATGGCCGCTCTGCAGGGAAGCATTTGCCCAAGTGCCCTGGGAGGCGCAAGGGGGAGGCGGTGGCTCTGGCAGAGACTTTGCCCCTTTCCCGCCCTCCTCGGCTGGGAGGTGACTCTCGTGTCCCGCGTATCCCTGAAGCTTTACCCCAGCCTGAAGGGAGTGACCTGGACAAGTGGTCTTGTCCCCAGCTGCCGCTGACTGGCTGGGGGGGAGATGAGTGGAGGAATCACAGAGGGAGGCAGAGAGGACAGAGACAGAAGGATATGGAAGGGGAGACCCCGGCCTGTCCAGGCATCCGGGCCTGCGATGTGTGAACTTGGGAGCTGTTGGCAGTGTGGGCCGCCGTAGGAGTGAACGTACCAAGAGAGCCGGTGTGCGGGAAATGAGAGCACAGAGAGCAGCAGTGGACCGGGGGGGGGGGGGGGGGGGGGCCACGTTCCCGGGGGCCTGGAGGCAGCTCTGCTCGCAGGGCCCGTGAGCACCTCACGGTTCGCGTGAGAGGCACTGAGTCATAGGTGGGTGCTATGATCTCCACTGTACAGATGAGGCAATGGAGGCCGCTGGCTCGTGGCCGACATGCCTGGGCTCCCGGAGCTGGGGCTGGACCACAAGTCTCTGTAACCCAGGCCCATCATCCGGGGTTCTCCTAGGCTGACCTGGGGTGTACAGAAGTGGGAGAATCAACACGCAGATCGCGATCCCCCTCACCTCATCTCTGTCATGATTCAGTCCCTCCCAGACAAAGGTGGGCCTCAGGCTGCGAGCCTGAACTGCCCCAGGTCCTGACCTCCGTTAGCACTGTCCCTTGGACGCCCTGGGAGAGTGCTTGCTCTGCCATGGTGGCAGGTCACTCTCACTCGACTCCCCCTATCCTCATCAGCCTGTGTGGGGAAGCAGGGAATACCATCATCCCATTTTACAGAAGAGGAAACTGAGGCCCAGGGAGGGAAGTGGCTGGTTAAGTGCTGGCGCTGAACTCCAGTCTTCTGGTTTCTGTGCTGGTGTGTCTCAGGGCTGGACTATGTCCCCTGTGACCCGGGCACTTCCTCTTTATAATACAGCGACCCTCCTCCAGCCCCATGACATGTGTGATGCAGGAACTCCTCATGAGTTTAACGAGCAAACAAAATTCGATGGACAGTTCTGGGAAAAGCATGAGAATCACTCAGCCACTGAAGTGCCTGGTTCCCAGGTGGCTCCGGACAGGCCTGGGCAGATGCCGGCATAGCCAGATGCTCTAGGAGTCCAGGCAAGGCCAGACGCTGGAGCTGGATGGAAGCTACACCCTAAATAACACCGAGTCCAGCACCGTGGATAAGTGCTCTGTGCCGGGCACTCACCAAGGGCTTTGGTCCTGATTTTCCTACAAAAATCATGCTCACTATGGAGGTGCACACAGCTATGTGCACCCGCCTTCCAGATGAAGCAATAGACACTCGGGGACCTGTCCGAGGTCAGCAAAGCGACCTGCACGCAGCTTGTCAGGGGCATCCTGCCCTGTCCCTGCCAAGGTGGCCGGCCTAGGCACCCGGACCTCTGTCCTCCAGCCAGAAAGTATGTTAGCAGCCACTCTGCAGGGGCTGACAGGGCACGTGCCAGGCGGGGACTGCGGCTGGTCTTGCTGGCCTTGTCACCAGCGGTGGGAGCCACTCTCATTTCCTGGATTCTCTCAGGGCCAAATGGAACAATTACACTGGTGAGTGCTGAAGTATTATGGTCCACAAACTTCGTCACAGAAAATGGAGGCACAATGAAGGCAAAAGGATGGGACTGCAAGAGGTAGGATGACCCCAAAAGTGGGACGTGGAGGGGGAGTGAGAGGGACGAGCCAATGGCAGCCAAAGACGGCTGGTGTTGCCTGGTGCAGACGCGGCCGCATGGGGCTGAGAAGGGATCGTGCTGGTGCAGCTTGGGGAGCAGGTGGAAACAGCTCAGGAAGAGGAACTGTAGTTGTTCCTGCTCCTTCAACTCGGCAGAGTGACCGGTGTTTCGCCAGAGTGTAACTCTCTGCCTCTGTAATTTAAATGTCCCTGCTTTTTTCCCATCGGTTTCATTGTGATGAGATGCCTTCCTGACAGCAGGGCGCTCCAGAGACCCTCCCATGTGGGCAGCACTCTGCCCTCTGCCAAGGGGGAAGGGAGACGGTGGGTGGCAGGGAGCCAGGGGGTGGTTAGTGTGCCCACTGTGTGGGCGGGAAATGGAGGCCCCGAGCCTGCAGTGGGGATAAATCCTGCCTGAGGCTCAGGTATTTGGACTTCTCACGCTCTGCCCTTAACTGGGATTTGACTTTCTGCCTAAATGGGAATTTACCCATTTGAGTCTTCACACTTTGTTCTCTTGTGTAATTTCCTAAAGAGCATCGTGCATTTGAATCCTTTAATAATATGCAGGTGTGGCTGCAATGCCGGCACATAGTAGGCCCTCAATTAGTAGCAGGCCTGTGGCACGACAAAGTCACTGCGTATTGTGTATGTGTGCATCTACTCGTCAAGCACTTGCTATGCGCCTTCTGGCTGCCTTACATCTGCACATGGCCTTGAACCCTCCCAACACCCTCATTTACAGACAAAAGAAACTGAGGTGCCAAGAAATGTGACATGGGTCAAGGTCATAGAACTAGAAAGTAGCAGACTTGGGATCTGCATCTAAGACTCTCTTCTGTCATAGAGGACATCAACTTCTGTGCTCCTTGAGGTCAGGCACAGTGAGTTCTAAATTTCTACTTTTTAAAAAGAGTATCTTGTACTTCATAGGTGCTCAACAGGTGATTTATTTTTTATTTATTTTTATTTTACAGAGAGAGAAAGGGGGAGAGGGGCAGAGGGAGAGAGAATCTTAAGCAGGAGCCCGGTGGGGGTCGATCCCATGACCCTGAGATCATGACCTGAACTGAAATCAAGGGCGCCTGGGTGGCTTAGTCAGCTAAATGTCCGACTTTAGCTCAGGTCATGATCTCGCAGTTTGTGAGTTCGAGCCCTGCATTGGGCTCTGTGCTGACAGCTTAAAGTCCGGACCCTGCTTCAGATTCTGTGTCTCCCTCTCTGCCTGCCCCTCCCCTGCTCACGCTCTCTCTCTCAAAAATAAATAAACATTAAGAAAAAAAAAAAGAATCAGACACTCAGCTGACTGAACCACCCAGGCGCCCCTCAAGAAGTGATTTTTAACTGGTAACTGCAGTTAGGGTGCCAAAAAGGCATATGTGTCCCTCCCCTGTTCAAAGTCCAATGTGTTAGGCACTTCTATTCAAATAGTTTACTTAATAATCAGCAACTCTAAGCATTAATAGTATCTCCACTTTATAGATGAGGAAACTAAAGCACAGAGAGATTGAGGAACCTGCACAAGGCCATACAGCTTCGATACAGTGTTGTCTCCAGAGCCCATGCCCTCAGCCATTGTGTTGTCCTTTGTTATCAGTGCCAGAGCTGGAAGATGGTGGCATCCACCCTGTAGGCCAGCCTCCCCTCAGAGCAGAAGCTGGATGGTCTATTTGATAACCCCAGCTTCCCTGCTTCTCTATTCCTTCTCCTTGGGTCTAGGCTCCAGAGAAGCAGGAAAACTAAGGTCCAGTGCCTAGAAACTTTCCAGGGCTACAGAGACCAGACCCTAGAGGTAAACACAGAGAGAACAATCAAAAACAGGATGTCCAACAGCAGGCTGGGCTCCCAACTGAAGATCTCACACTATGGGGCCTTTGTGTCTCCTCTCAAAAAATGCCACCTCTCCCAGACAGAACTGTGCAAACACCTTCCTCCTGACCTCTCTAGAGAACACACTTGCTCTGCTATGTGTTACCATCATTTGAACCCACTTTATCCTAACACTAGACTGTTAGGATAGTCTAGGATAGACTGTTAGGATAGAAACCATTCAAAAGCAAGGCAATACTAATCGCACAGCAGCCGCCAAGAAAAGGGAGTTGGATTGACTGGTAACTTATGGCATCTCCCCAGGAACCTGATGCCAGGCTGAGAAGCATCACAGGCTGGGGTGGGAAGGCCTAGCAAGAAGGCTCCACAAGCCGAGGCTGCTCTAGACTCTAGGGGGGGCCTCTCTGGACCACAGGACTCCCCTCCCACAGGGTGAGCCCCCGACCACCAGGCACTCCTCTCCCACCAAGGAAGCTGCATGGAAGAGAATTCCAGGGACCCATGAGCCTGCTGAAACAAGCAGGCCCAGCCCGGTTACACTTCAGCCAAGTCTAAACCAAGTAAAGGCTGCTTGGGTGGGCTGGCAGGGGCAGTCTTGGGATTAGGTGGGGCCTGTAAGGGGTGACCTGAGAGGCTTCAGGGGCCCCAATGTCAACACACTGCCCAGCACTCCACCTTTCTTTGCTGGGCCCGCAAGCCTTGCCTGAAGGCTCTCTGCACGTGCCTTCACGGTTCCAGCCCTAATGGCAGGGCTAATGCTTTAGTCTCTTCTCAGCAACAGTGGAGGAGTGGTAGACGGGACCTCAGAGACCAGTGGGGCCGCAGGATGTGAGGTGTGTTGGGGCTTCCACATGTTTCATTCAAGTTGTTAAGAAATATTTTCACTATATTCGTAATTACAAAATAACATACACAGTCAGATGCTTAAGTCAACGTGTCACACTGAATACTGGCAATTCATCACCACGGACTGTGCTATTAGCTTATTTTTTTTTTCCGGCTCTTGGAGGAAAGTCAGTCTGCTTGTTAGATCGGTGCATATTACTTAACTTCTTATCTGTGGGTTGACAACTAGGAGGGGCTGTTCTGGTGCACTGGCCTTGGAACACACTCAGGGCTGTGATGTCCACTCACACTGTAATGATCCATTGGGCTGTGTGAGTGCCACACGGGAGCCAGGTGCACTGAGCCCATGAAGTATGTCTGCCCAGAGGCTGCCACGCGATGCCCAGCAAGGGGGAGAGGGTCAAGGCTGCTCTGAGTTTCTGATGGTGTCAGTTCCAGTAAGTTCTGAGTGCCTCTTGTCTGACCTACAGATTTTGAAAAGCAACTCATATGAACAGTTGCTGGTTACTCGCAATGACTAAGGTTCGAAATACAAGTTTTCTGCTACTCCTTTTTTAAAGCTTCTCCATGGGTTTAACTGATGCCTAAGTTGAGCAGGCAGCCGGGGAAATCAGGGTTTCCGTGATTCTGTGCTACTGAGACAAAAGCAGATGGGGCGCCTGGGTGGCGCAGTCGGTTAAGCGTCCGACTTCAGCCAGGTCACGATCTCACGGTCCGTGAGTTCGAGCCCCGCGTCAGGCTCTGGGCTGATGGCTCAGAGCCTGGAGCCTGTTTCCGATTCTGTGTCTCCCTCTCTCTCTGTCCCTCCCCCGTTCATGCTCTGTCTCTCTCTGTCCCAAAAATAAATAAACGTTGAAAAAAAAAAAAAAATTAAAAAAAAAAAAAAAAAAAAAAAAAAAGCAGAGAGAAACTGAAAGCTGATGGCAATAAAATCATAACTGTCACCTATGAGCCCAGCTCTCAGATTTTTGTGTTCTTCAAGAGAGGTCTCATAAATGACTTTATAAAGAAGTGTCAACAATGAATACTAATACATTCATGCTGGAAAAACCACCCTCTTTTCTATATTGAGATCCTGCATTAATTTTACATCATAAAAAGCATTCCACTGCTAAAGGTTCAAAACTACATATCGAATCCCTACTTACTGAGGAGAGAAGTTCAGCTTAGAGAGCGGAATGACTTATAAAAGGATGCACAGATGTCTGATGTCTCTGCACCTGCTGACAAGTGGCAGGGCAGCGGGCAGCCTTTATACTATTAATTACATGACATAATAAGTCATAATCACCCCTGGGGTCAACTCCGCCTTTCAGGCCGGGCATGCCAGGCTGGTCACCAGGGGGAGCTGGGGAGAGAGGTGGCTGGAGGGGAGACCCATGAGGGACTCAGCAGGGAAGAGCTGAGGTACCTCAATAGAAATCCTCTCTGTCCCTGTGTGGGGTAGCGCAAGGAGCCCTGTACAAAGAGTGAGCAAACCTTCTCTTGTTGTTCCAGAGTGATGGCTTGGGAAGGGCTACAATCGCCTGACTGTAGAGGAGAGACTGATATGGGGGGGGGGGGGGGGACTCCATTTCCCAGGCTTCATCATTCCACCAGAAGGACTTCTGTTGTTACTACTTTCCTGAGCCTTGCCCCCACGGACAAGGAATGGCGACACTGGGAGGAAGGACTGAGTGTGATGAGCTCAGGGGTCTCCTGCCCACCGGAAGGGTGTGTTCTGGTCTGACCTCTTATTGGAGAGGCCTGAGGTTGCTCACCCCTGGGACTCAGTAAATTCCCAGCAAGGCCACTGGGGCCACAAGGTAATAAGCACATCCTTTAATCCAGGTCTTCATAGAAGTAAAGCTGATACTTGTTTTCCACCATTTCCTGAGTCCTGTTTCCCAGCTGGTTTTGAAGATAAGGACCATGTCTGCTGACCTCCTCACTCCCGCCCAATACCACTGCACTCTCTTCCTCTTGGGGTGGGTTAAAATAAGGACCAAACAAGATCGCCAGCCCACAGACACAGGCAGGCAGTGTGAGGGGTGGTTATTACTCCTCTGCATAGAACACTTTGGGGGTACAGCCGCAAGCCGCAAGATGAGGGTGTGAGCCTGGTTTCTGTACAGCTAGTGTGGAATCCGCCTGTTTACCTAGCTTGACTTTCTAGAATGTGCTTTCTCAGCCTCTAATTTCTAAAGCTTCTCCCTGGGTGGGGGTGACAGGGGACCCTTCCAGCCCTTCATTTTCGTTTAAGACCTAAGAAACAGTTTGCAGCTGTGACATGCCATTTCAATCAACCTTCCTGAGTTTATTCTTCACAATTGCTACAGAAATAGATGTTCCTCCCCAAATATTCAATTATTAGCAGCAAATTGCTTACCTCTAGCCATCCTACACTATACACAAACAGCTAAGGGGGTCAAGGAGCTCTCCACCTTTCATCTGAGCAGATCTATGTGCTCCTACACAGAGTAATTGGTCAGAAAATGGCCCATCGAGAGAATAAGATGTTTCCAGAGGTCTCCATGAGTCATTCTAGGGCCTGTACGGTGTGGTACAGGGACAGGGCACAGGGTGACTTCAGAGGGCCATGGTGAGGGGGGTAAACATGCAGGATGCCAGCACTCCTGAGTCTGTGTCAGAGGAAGCTGGCCCATGTGAGTGGCAGAATGGTGCCTCTGGCCCATTTAAGGGGGGCTGTGGTGGCTGTCTGGTAGGGAACTCAGATAGGGCTGGGGATAGGATGCTGGCTCCCCAGGCAGTTTCAGGGTGGGCAGATGCCCAGAGGAGTCGGGATCAGAGGGTACCAGAGGGAGAATGGGGGTCTTGCTCCAATAATGCTGAGGACTCTTGCCTGAGAGGCTGAATGCGTAACAGGTCCAAGCAGTGAATATGGGACCATTTACCGATTTCTTGATGTTTAAGGTTTGTCTTTTGGGATGACAGCTGTGTGGTGGTGGAGGTTGAAAGCCTCGATGCTCAGAAGGTTGAATTTTCTCCCACCCCTTTTTTTTCTTACCTCTTGAGATTCGATGTTTGTTTGGGGACCTTTGATGGGTGTGTGCATGTGCTCATGTGTGTATGTGTGATGTGAGCTTGTGAGTGTACAAAAGGCAGGAGGTAGGCAATGAGAACCAGCACAATTTCTGGTACACAGGGGGAACTCAGTATGTTTGGAGTGATTCTAACAGTCAATGAAGAGACGATGAGAGACAAAGACAGCCTTAAAGACTTCCTTTTATGTGGCCCTCACCCTGGCAGATAAAATGGAACAGTTTTAAAAGGCATAGCTTAACTCATAAGAAAGAAAGGGAATCCACAAATGCTAACAATGAAGAGGGAACTGAAAACCATAATTTTAAGTGAGTGGAAGTCTCGCTTTACGGGGGCTACTGGTTCCAGGAATGTTGTCCTGGCAAGTGTGAAAAACGAAGCAGAAACAGGAGACAAGGTCCCCCAGAGGGCTGGCCCAGAGACCCTGAACAAAGCTGAGACTACAGAAGGGGTGAGTTATAAAAAGTCTACACATCAGCATAGGGGACCATAAGGTGGCTCTGAGTAGAGTCACCCAAGAAATATAAAAATGGGGCGGAGCCTTGTGTAGGTGGGGCCCAATATACTACCTCTGTAGTCTGAGAACCCCAGGTTGATAAACTAACGGAATGTTGATCTTGATCTAGTGATACTCTGGAATGTCTGTCAGAAGCATATGAAAAAACCATTCTTGGGCAATCATTCTGAAATTCAAGAATATCCACAGTAACAAACTCCACTCAGTATGAGCTTACAGGAAAAATTCCAAAGCACGTGAGGCACTAATTCGCTGTGGACCAAAATGAGAAGACAAAACACACACGGGAAGATGAGAGTTCTCAGAACGGAGGTAACAGAAAAATAATTGGGAAATGTAATGAAAAGCATACATTTGGAAAGACTAAAGACATACAAAAAGAAATTGAAGTACTAAGAAAAGAACAAGATATTATGAGAAAGAGAACAGAGATTTGAAAAAGAATTAAATGTAACTTAAAGAAATAAAACATATAGTCACTGGAAAAAAAAAAAAGAAACTGTGTATAGATGAGCCAGACAGCAGACTGGATACAGCTGAAGAGAGACTTAGTAAGCTAGAAGGATGGTCTGAGAAAACTACAGACAGCACAGTGTGTGTGTGTGTGTGTGTGTGTGTGTGTGTGTGTATGCCTATATATATGTGTGTGTGTGTGTGTGTATATATATAGGCATACACACACACACACACACACACACACACACACACACACAGGCTACTTTTTAACGTGAAAGAGAAAGGCCCAGAAAACAGACCAAGACAAGATAAGACTGGACATGTGGGGCTGGAGTAATATCCAGAGACAGCTGAAAAATTTTGGGAACCAATGAAAGACAGGGATTCTCAGATTAAAAAAAAAAAAATCACAATGATCTCCAAGTAGGATAAATATAAGGAAATCTACACCTAGACAAATTGTAGGGAAACTGCAGAATACCAAGAACAGAGATGTTAAAAGCAACCAGGGATAGAGACGTATTGCCTACAAAAGGTGGCAATTAGGCAGTCAGCAGATTCTGCCAGCAAGACTAGAAGCCAGGGGACAACAGAGTATCTTTAAGGTCATGGGAAAAATGGTCAAATCCGATTAAACTAACAATCAAAAATTAGGGCAAAGTGAAGGCAATCCTAAACAAAAACTCAATAGTTTTACCACTCACAGACACTCTTGGACAGAGCTCCTAATGGAGGGAGCACAATGCAATAGGAACAAGGAACAAAGAACTGGTGAACACAGGGATAAATCTAAATAAGCGCTGATTATATATAAAATGACAATGATAGTGACGGCTGGTCTTAAGGATCTGAAAACAAGATGACAATGAAATCCTGGACTGTGATGACATGTAAGAAGGAACTGATGAGACACCTGTAAGGTCCTTATATCTGGGGGGAGAAGGGCTATGGCAGAGAGTGCTGGCTGTCTCTCAATAGCCCTTCTCTCTTCCTCCTTCACGATACAAACCCTGATTTTAATGAGGAACACTGATACCCAGCAAAGCAACTGCACGCCCCGCCTCCGTCGCAGCAACTTTTGGCCAATGCCCTGTGAGCACGTATGCTGTGTGCCAATTCCTAGGACTGTCCTGAAAAGAAGGGGCAAGCTTTTCTACCACCCCTTCTCATTCCTGCTGGCTTGAGCTCAAATTCCCCTTGGCTAGTAAAATGGAAAGAGCTGGCACACCAGTCTGGGCACCCTACTTCCTGCCTTCTTTTACATGAGGGAGAATATCCTGTGGTCTTCTTTAAGCTGCTGGTTTTTTTTGTTTTTTTAATCATATGCAACTGAAACTAATTCTACCTACTATAAAGGTAAGGCATTGAGCCTAAAGCTGAATACCCTTGTTTGCGAGTGTATATTTAGTAACTAACCTTAGGCTTTGCTAAATTAGATAAAAAATTTAGGGATAATCAATGAGAGGCTAGAAATGGAATGTAATTTCTAAACAAATGGAAAGAGTAAGAGGAAAAGAAACAAAACCCCCAACAGAGTGGAGAAAAATAAGTCAAAAAAAGGACTGTAGAAAGTACAAAATAGGATATTAGAAAAAAATTCAAGCATACCAATAAGCAATACATACAAACGATTAATTAAGAAAGTAGGATGATATTAAACACACCAACAACAAAACGCAGAGATTCATTTACAACACCAGAGCACAGAAATTAGAACAAAGGCAGAGAAAAACACACAGCAGACAAACACAAACCAAAAGAAGAAAGCATAGGTTTATAAATAGCAGACAAAAAGAAAACTTAAAGCAAAATATATTTGAGACCTTTCACATAAAGGTAAAAGAAACACTCTGAAATGATGATATGGTATTTTGGCATAGGTACCCTACCGTCACTGCCTTAAAGCAAACACTGATAGAACTGCAGGGAGAAACTGACAAAGCCCAAGAACAGAGGAAGATTTTAACAAAGCTCTCCTAGTAACTGAGAGAGAAAACAGGTAGAAAATTAGGCCACAAGGTATTTGAGTCACACAATTCACACATTTGATCTACAGGATGTAAAGAGGACATTGCATTCAAGAATGAGAGGCTACACATTGCTTTCAAGCAAAGAGGGAACATAGGGAGAAAAATCAACCATGTAATAAGGGAGTCTCAACAAATACAGATCTGATATTACACCAACTATGTACGCTGACCGGTGGTGCATGAGAAGTAGGTAACAATCAAAAGAGAGCAAAACACCTGAGTATTTGCAAATAAAAAAAAATACTTCTAAATAATTCATGGGTCAAAATTTTCCTAATTGAAATTAGAAATTACTTAGAACTGAGTGACAGTAGAAACACTACACATAAATTTTTGTGGGATACAGCTAAAATAATTATTAGAAGGCAATTGACAGCATTATATGGGTGGATTGGGGGGAAAAGATTGGAAATTTATGAACTAAGTGTCAAAAAAATATAAAATTATAAACAGAAAAAGTAAATCCAAAGAAAACATAAGACAGCAAATAATAAGAACACAAAGGGATTAAATAGAAAGCTATCAAAGAGATGATTAATTCAGTAAAGTACTGGTCCTTTAAAAAACTAGTAAAACAGGGGGCCTGGGTGGCTCAGTTAAGCATCCGACTCTTGATTTCAGCTCAGGTCATGATCTCATGGTTTGTGAGTTCAAGCCCCACGTTGGGCTCTGTGCTGACCGTGCGGAACCTGCTTAGGATTCCATCTCTCCCTCCCTCTCTCCCACCCTCAAAATTAAATAAATAAACATTAAAAAATAACATATTAAGAAATTAGTACAGCAGACTAACCTCTGATGAAATTGATAAAGGCACAAACAAGCATCATCAGGAATGAAAAGAGGATACATAACCACAAATCCAGAAAAAAAAAATAAGGACATTATATATGAAGGATATGAGGCCAACATACTTGAAAATGCAGAGTGAAGATGACCCAGTAGCAGACAGAGGGGGCGGGGACATGGGTGGATATATGGCGGGGAGGAGGTGGGAAGAGTGATAATGGTGGTGACTGAGAGGTGCCAAAGAACCCTGGCAAAGCATCACCCTCGCCGGTGGGTCATGGGTTCTGAGACCTGGTATCACACTTTCAACTTTCAAAAGAAATTCCTGGGGTGCCTGGGCGGCTCAGTCAGTTAAGCGTCCAACTCTTAGTTTTGGCTCAGGTCATGATTTCACGGTTTGTGAGACTGATCCCCGAGTTGGGCTCCATGCTGACAGTGTGGAGCCTGATTAGGAGTCTCTCTCTCTCTCTCTCTCTCTCTCTCTCTCTGTCCCTCCCCCATCAAAATAAATAAACTTAAAAAAAAAAAAAAAGAACTCATTTCTTTGTCTCATCTTATTTCAAGTAGCATCCAATGAAGTCAGGGCTGCTATTTCCTGAAATCCATCTTACTTACAGCTTTTCTAACTTCTTAATAAGGATAAACAACCATTTACATGAAGCCTGGGCCTAAAGTGGAAAATTTCTGATGCTACCAAATCAACAAAAAACATAGCGGCAAGAAAAGTGCTAAAGACACTGGTTGTCAAAAATCTGGGTATATAACTTTAACTGAAGCACCATCATTTTTAGTGTTTTCAGCTGCGATGCCCTCGAGTTAACTGAGCCTCGCTCAATTCAACGGAATGGGTTACTACTGGGGTGAGTGTGGGGGAGCCCAGGGGACTGGCTGGGGCAACCCTTTTGGAAAATTTGAAATCAGAGCGCGACAAAGGCCAAAGCTATCAGGCCTAGCCTATAAAATACAGGATTGAAAATGACCAGTTACTGTATAGTTTCTGCTATCAGCAACCGATGGTTTCCATTTGAAACTGCACCTCTTTTTTTTCCCGCCTCTTTTTCGTTTTTAAAGGAAAGCCACAAAAAAAAAGAAGCAAGCCATTTGAAAATTCTGATCATTCTGTGTCCCAGCAGCAAATAAAAATCATCAATAGAACCCACTTTTAGCCTTGAGCAATATTTTCTAAAACAAAACACAAAGAACCTGTGGTACTTAACTATTCTGTTATTGATTTACTGTGGTTTGCAAGGTAATGTTGAAGAAAATTAAATGTACGGAAGCCTGAAATGCGTTTTCTGTGGCGGTGAACGGTGTGGCCTGTGTTTTCTGAGGCAGTGTCGTTGGTCATGCTCACAATGAATGACTAAGGGAGCGCACTTCATCTGTTTACAAATAAGCTGGCGGCCTTCACTGCAGAGCCTTATGAAACCAGGTCTATTTTCACTGTTAAGAAGGACAAAGTTATTTAGTTACCAGCTTGCTTCTCCTGGCACTTACGCTCCAGTTCCAGTTTACCAGGAGACTTTAATTCAATCAAATTCCATACAGATGTACTGAAAGGCTTCTAGGCACCTGACATTAAATATGGTTTTAAGAACATATTTGTGTTCCTTGGGCAACACCATGGCTTATTTGGTCCCTTCAGAAAATAACAAAACTTCAACAGTTTGAAGTCTACCCTAATTATTGATTCAAGAGTGAGGTGGTCATATTGTTTCAATCATGGACATTTATATGCAACATTATCAAGCGGTAGACTTCCTACTTACTGAAACAGCCTGTTTTCAAACCTAAAAAGCACTTTACATATCGACAGGTCATGGTTATTGGACACCCTTATCTAAAACAAAGAATTGGGAAGTTCAACTACAACTTGATCACATTTAGCTGGTCGCTCAAACCTTTAGTCAAGCCAATTTTTTTATACTTTGGACGTAATGCTAACAAGCTCAGTATCTGGTTTCCCAATCTGAAGCACAAAAGAAATAGCCAAATGGCAGAGAAAAGAGGGGAGGGCTGCTGGAGGGAAGAACAAGGACAGGAGTAAGAAGTGACATCAATTAGCAACACTACACAACAAAAACAGAAAACCAGCTTGAGGTCGCTCAGGGCGCGGACAAATGGCCCTACATGTGTTAGGAGACACCAACACAGCAGCACACAGTGAATAGACGATGGTCACAACAACGACCTACAGAAATTCTTTTAAAAAGAGAAATCCTGATGTGCATAATCTGCTTAAGAGGATAAGGAAGTGCAGAATACATTTAGGAAGACCTCTTATGCATAATCTTTTTTTAAAGCTTTGATTTTATAAAGAAAAAGCTTTGGTTGTCTGGATAGTTTCCTTATACTGAGCAGCTCATTCACCAATTGATGTGATGCTGACCTCTGAGCTTTAGAACGTCAGTACTGAACACGGGGAAAGCACTCCCTCTGCCCAGCACCTTTCTGCAGCAACCTGTGATGTCATGGGGCAGGTAAGCTGTCAGGTCATCTGAATTCAGTAAAGGCATATGGGGCCACTCAGGGCCCAAGTTTATCTCAGCTTCCTTTGCAGAGAGTTTGATTACTTCTAAGATTTATGGTCATAGCGGAGGGGAAAAAGGAAATACTTCACGAGAGCAGATTTATAACCTCATCCTGTTTTTTTAATAACATTAGGGATGACATCCTATGACAGAATCTTGGAATGACTGCAGGACAACTTGGAAACTCAGTGGGAAGTTTTATATTTGGGGGGTGTGGAGCATTTTGTACTTGGAAAGGTCAGGTAGGAAAGGACCAGGGAAATGAGCCAGGGAGACGGTCAGAGAGTGAGTGTCAGCTGGTTTAATTTTCTGTGTCAACTCTGAAAATTAGATAAACAATGACAAACCAGGCTTTTTAAATGAACTTGTCACTTCTGGTTTTCATGATACACAGTAACATTTTTCAAGTCTTGGTAGCCCTAAAGACAGATTTAACCCCTGAGAGGTTGATGTAAGTGTTCCCAAGTCCCCACATCTGAAAACAAAAGGTTCAGTCCAACTCTACAGCCCTTAAAAAGAAAAACTAATTATCTTTGAAACTTAAATACTCTTCTCCTAACAATTAAGGGGACTTTGCCTACAGCCAAAAGGTTCAGCCTTTTGCAGAATGGTCTCAGCAACGTCAGATTTTTTTCTCTCCATCATCTTCTTGACTTTCCGGACCAACTCAACCCATTCAACATGGTCCCTTGATCTTCCAACCACTGTTCCTAAGCAGTATTGTCTACCTTGAGCCCATGCTGGTTTCTCCTCTCACTAACTCAGGGGAGCACAGCCATTGCCCGTCCCGCTGCTCCATTGTCATGAAGACGTGGGACAGAATAATTGCCCTTTCTTGTGCTTTGTGCTCTTGTAAGTCTACGTTTCTGTGGTGACATGCTCCCTCGTGCTGAAGGGGAGAGAGCAGTGAGGCCTTTTAATAGCTGCCCTTACTAGTTCTGCTATAAGGATATTTATTCAAAGATAACCCAGTCTGAATATGTTGACTTAGAGAAATACATACATTTACAGATACCAGCATTTGAGTAGGGTTTTTTCATTCCACAAAGTGCTTTCAAGCTCATTATCTGAATTCCAGTGTCACAACCACCCCCAGGAGGGAGCTGGATGGCATTACTGTTTTTACCTCCGATTTGTGGATTCAAAAGTTTCAGAGTTAAGTGATTTGACTGACTTAGTGGAGATGTAAACCGGACGTCAGCTCCAAAGCCTGTCCCTTTTGTTAGAACATGGGAATAGAAGCAATGTAATCGGGACCATTGTGAGCGCTTACTCTGTACCAGGCCCTAATTAGGTGCTTTCCTGCACGTTATTTCATACCATCTCTCGCTGGAGAAGTAGATGTCAGCCTGTTTATAAGCAAGGACAACGGAGCTCTGAGGCGGTAAGGACTTCTGGCGGCTGAAGTCTCAGGGATGGCTGGAACCCAGGTGTTCAGACCTCCCACGTCACCCCATACCTGACCGCTGGTAAAACCCGCAGCCCGCAACAAAAGCGCACACCCCATGGTCTGCCCTGGATAAAAGTATGCAATAGGTGATTTCGAGCCCTCTGATCCCAGTCTTGGCCTCATCCCTAAATTCTGATGTCCTTTCCCTTTCCGATGTGGAAGAGTCTCCTTTTCCAGGCTCCCAAGTTCAAAATTGCCTCTGCTGCCAGCTAACTGCTGAGAAGAAAACCACCTGATTAAACCAACTCACAGGAAGGTATGGATGCCTAGAGCTCTGGGATTATGTGTGTTTGAAAAGACGGTGCTCCTCCGGCCCAAATGCAAACTCTGAGGTCTCAGGTGGTGACAGTGCTGGTGTCTGTGCCCACAGGTCATTTACCTGTGGCTCTTAGGAGACTGCAAGTCTCATGCTCCACAGTGCAGCTCCCCCCACTCTCCCCAGTTGTGTGAACCTTGTCTTCTATAAAATAAGGAGGAGAGCAGCGACCTCAGAGGAAGGCTGTGTGTGACCTTCCTAGCACAGAGGCCATCATGGAAAAGGGTGTGTGGTCACAGTGATCTATGACCTCAACTTGTCAGTACTTATCACACTTCTTTCCTAAGGAAAGTTTTATAACACCTAACGTATGCTCAGTGCTAAGTGTGGAAGACGCTAGACCAGCTCTCCTGACAGCTGCACACCTTGTGGATGGACGGGCAAGAGAGAATTGTGGACCTTGCTAATTCTCCAGTAAGGAAGAATGTATTAAGGACCCTCACCACTCACTGAGCAGCCCCTCCCCTGAGCCTCAGGCCTAAAGTCCTGACTCACTTCCTCGTTTAAACCAAGAACGAGCAGACTTCCCTGGGTTCAGAATTCCGTGTAACTAAAATACAAAATAGAAAAAAGGCATCCCAACTGTTGCACTCGTGCACAGCCTATAGACAAGACGGCAGTGCCCTCAGACAGCATTTCAAATACAGTTTATTAGTGTGTGATATGAAAAGGGTATTTTTATTGCATGATATAATGCAATGGGACCTTGGGCGCTCTGTGGAAAGACCTCACACTCAGAAGTGTAATGAACCCGTAGTCCCAAAAACATTATACTGTACATTAACCTATCATTAATGGCACATTAGGGCTAGGGGCATTGCACGCTTGCTGGTCAGGGCTCCATCAGGACAGTGTTGAGAAAACCACACAGTCTTCCCAGGCTTAAAACAAATAGAGGAAATAAATATTCCTGATGTCTACAGGCAGCTTTAAAGGAAGTTCAATCCTAGCTCTGCCTTGTAATTTCCAAGTCTGCTTTTTTAAGAGAGGAAGACACACAACTAAACAAAAGAAGGAAACGACCCTCTTGAAGTTCACCCCTCAGTGCTGGCTCGGCAAGGTCATGATCAGATGGGCGCCTTTGTTAGCATAAAAGCTGCCCAAAGGACAGCCTGGATCCTGGATCCCACACTACGGAGGCAGAAAGGGGCCCAGAGACAGTATGTCTATCTTCCTTGCTTTTTAGATGGGGCAATCAAGGCTCAAAAACATGATGAAGAGACAACCTATCCAACAGGAAAATGGGGTGAAGTATGTGAAAAATATCACAAATGGTCAATAAATGCAAGGGAAAAAAGTGTTCAATTTCATACTTAATAAAAGAATGCAAAGTAAAACAACTGTTTACCACTGATCAGATTGGCAATGATTAAAGTCTGATAATTTCAGCATCAGCACAGGTGAGGGGAACTGGCATTCCCATACCCCCTATACAAAGATGTGTACGGAGACGGTCACCATCCTAACAGCAAAGATCCGGAAATGGTCAAAATGTTCTATGACAGGGTCCTGGTTAAAGAAATATGGTACATCCATATTATGGAATACCACGCAGCCATTAAAAAGAACGAGGTAAGGGGCCTCTGGTTGGCTCAATCAGTTGAGCTTCCGACTTCAGCTCAGGTCATGATCTTGCGGTTTGTGAGTTCAAGCCCCGCATAGGGCTCTGTGCTGACAGCTCAGAGTCTGGAGCCTGCTTCGGATTCTGTGTCTCCCTTTCTCTTCCCCCCCCCCCCCCCCCCCGCTTGCGCTCTGTCTCCCAAAAGTAAATAAACATTAAAAAAAAAAAGAACGAGGTAGACTTTTATATGATATGGAAAGATTCTAAAGATAGATATATTAAGTGAAAATGCAAGGTGTGGAACAGTAACAAGAGAAACTACTATTAACACTGTTTAACCCTGGAGAGCGAGGCTGGGGACCCTGCTAGGGGCTGGAAGAGGACAGACTTCTTACTATATATTCTCCTGTGCTACTGGAAATTTTAAGCATAATTTAAACTTTTAAGCATTAACTAGTTTTAGAAAATAAATGATGAGGGTAGGAGCAAACACTTTGGGGAGCCTCTTTACTATGCTATCCGCTCTAAATGCTTCATTTTGTCTGGATTTTCACAAAAACCAAAACGGTAAGTTAGTCACTATTACCCCCTTTCCGCGAAGCGGGGACTGGCGTTTTGAGGGTGTGTGATGATTTGTTCAAGGTGGCCCTCTTCCTGTTTACTTTTAGTAGAGACAGAGAATATTTGTAAAGTAGAGACTGATGCAGCCCACAGCCACCTTCCTGAGTGGGGACAGTTTGCCTAACCCAGCAGGGATCGAGGATGTTGGAGGGGGCAGGCGGGGGGGTAGGGGAGAGAAGGCAAGGCAAAGAGGCTACTGACTCTGGCCAAGGCCCAATCAAATGTCAGGAAGTATCTTCTCTCCATACCATAAAAGTGGGTGTGCATAGGGACCCTAGGGCTACACAGGGTTCAAGTAAATAATGCTTGGCAACTGGGGCTCAAACACACGAAGGGAAGTATTTCCCTAATTAAACATGAATCAACTTCAAAGGAAACCCAGCTGCAGATCCGTGGAGAGGCAGCCTCCTCAGACCAGCAGAGCCGCGAGGTGAGAGTTGGGGCCTGGAAAGTATCCGGGCAGCCCCACGCCCTAGGACTGTCTGTGGCAAGTCTCCTCATTGCCCCAGAAAGTTTGCTCTCTCGTTTCTCACTCCTCCATTCTTCCCAGTAACAGTCTTGTGATTTTCGGATAACAGACTTTGTGGCAAGATTTTAAAATGCGAGATTTTATTTGTCCTAGGGTCTGCCAGCTCACACTGTAATTAAAATGTTGATTAGTAAACAGTTTAAATATATGACAGACAATGCAGTTAAAGCCTACAGTTAGGTCAATATGTGATTTAGATTTGCCATTTAAAAAATCTCATTTAAATTTTGCATACATTAATCACTACCATACTTCAAGGTTCTGATATCCACCTGACTACAATATTAAAATAAAACTTGCTGCCCCAGGGAAATCCTACTTATTCTTAATTGTTTCGAGGCTTTGATGGGCTTTTAATCTAAGATTAATTTATGCAATTTTAAATAACTCTTCTTATGATTAATAAGCTTGAAAATTAAAAGGAGTCTAAAGCAATTATAATGAGCATTTGGTCATAACCTCATTAGAAGAAGGAGTGAAGGATACAGCTCTGGAATTCTTACAAGACTACGATTTAAGGTTACTTTTAGAGAAGTCAAACATAGTTCCCGCAATTGCAAAGGCAGGTTAGCAAAGGTCAGTGTTAAAATGACGGCTAGCCAGATTAGCATACTAATGATTTTCCCTGATGGTGACAGAAAGGACACTGAAACGAAGATGCAGAAAGAGAGACAAATGACACACTGCCAAGAAGCTACAGGCTCTGAAGTCAGTTTTCTGTTCTTCTGGCTGGAGACCTTCTTGGAATCTGAGAGAGAACCAGAGAGTTAGGAATCCCTATTCACAAGTCAGGTCCAGCTGAGTCTGGTCCATGTGGAGCGGCAGAGATCAGCACTGGGTGGCCCATCTGCCTGCTCAGGTGTATACAGCCTCAGCTAGCCTCTGCCCTGCTCGGGAACCAACAAAAGCTTCCTGCAGCTACTCGGTGTGCAAAGCCCTTCTAGATCAGACCCTCCCCGCCCTGCCCAGCTAACTCCACTCCCTCCTGTCCCAGAGGTCTTCTTTGCCTTGGCCAGAAAGCAAAGGGTTCCTCACTGTCCCGTGCTTCCTCTGGTCTCAGCTTGTGCTATTCCTTCTTCCTGAAACACTTTCCCTCTTGTTATTAGCAGCAGTGATGAAAATAATGGCTACCATTCATTGAGCACTAATTTTATGCCAGACACCGTGCTAAGTATGTAACTTACTTTTTTGGTTTTTAGAAAGATGGTTTTATTACTTTTTAAATGTTTATTTATTTTTGAGAGAGAGAGAGAGAGAGAGAGCGAGCAAGTGCAAGCAGGGGAGGGGGACAGAGGATCCGAAGAGGGCTCTGCGCCGAAAGCAGTGAGGCCGATGTGGGGCTTGAACTCACAAACTGCAAGACCATGACCTGAGCCGAAGTCGGACGCTCAACCGAGCCACCCAGGTGTCCCGTGTATAACTTACTTTTCCCTCACTTAAATCTCCTGCTTTGTGGGACTCCACTTCTGCAGGTAAGGAATGCGAGGCTCAGAGAGGGCCATGTATGAAGTCTGGCAGCCAGCGAAGGAGGGGTGGAGGATTGGGAGGAGCTGGCTCTTGGCTGAACCACCACTTTCTAATTCTCATACTGAGACAAATTCCAACAATCCTACAGGTCCAGCTGGAGTCGAGCTGCCTCCCTGACCACGGAGCCCCTCAGCCATCCTCCCTGAGCTCTCATACCACGTGAGTCAGCGGCACACAGCCCATCCTGCCTTCTTTGAATGTCTCCTGTGGGCATGTCTAGTCTGCTGCTCGAGGACACAAATGCTTCTTATATATATATATATTTTTTTTTTTTTTTTTAAATGTTTATTTATTTTGAGAGAGAGGGCACGAGAGCGAGCGTGAGCCAGGGAGGGGCACTGAGAGGGAGACATAGAATTTGAAGCAGGCCCTAGGCTCTGAGCTGTCAGCACAGAGCCCGACGCAGGGCTCGAGCCCATTGACCATGAGATCATGACCTGAGCCAAAGTCGGATGCTTAACTGACTGAACCACCCAGGTGCCCCTCGTATATTCTTTTTGAATCCATCACAGCACCTCAGAGACACAGACAACACATACTTGATTGTTTCACAGTAATTCCCTCCAACAAGATGCTCATTACATTTTACCAATGATAGAGGACAAAAAGTTAAGCTTTCCAAGGGCTGGGAAGGAAAATGCACAGGGGTCCATCCACCCCTGCAAAAAAATGTCCAATTCACGGGACACTTGCTGCGAACATCCAAAATACGTTTACTTTGTTCTAAATCACATTCAGCTCCACTGAAAACATTTGACTTCCAAGAAGCTTAGTAGCTTAGGCCTAGGGACATCAGACACACGAGAAAATCATGAACCAAAGAGGCTGAATGATTTAGTGTTCCACAGGTGTCTAGCACTTTACAGTTTACACGCACACTTTCACAAATTCTTATTTAAATAAAAACAACACTTTGAGATTGGTATCACCACCCTCGTTTTACAGATGAAGAAGCTGAGGCTCAGATAAGCTACATTACTGTTGACTCCCTAGTTACGTAGAGGCAGAACCTGAATTTGAAGTTGTATCTTCTGATACCCTTCTGATCTTTTTTTTTTTAACGTTTATTTATTTTTGAGACACAAAGCACGAGCGGGGCAGGGGCAGAGAGAGAGAGGGAGGGAGAAGACACAGAATCTGAAGCAGGCTCCAGGCTCTGAGCTGTTAGCACAGAGCCCGACACGGGGCTTGAACCCATGAACAATGAGATCATGGCCTGAGCTGAAGTCCAATGCTTAATGGACTGAGCCACCCAGGTAGCCAAGAATCTGAAGTAGGCTCCAGTCCTTGAGCTGTCAGCACAAAGCCCAACGTGGGGCTTGAACTCACGAGCTGTGAGATCATGACCTGAGCGAAGTCGGACGCTTAACTGACTGAGCCATCCAGGTGCCCCCTGATCTGATCAATGCTCTTTCCAGTTTACCATGCTGTTTCTTGTCTCATGTTCATGACAGACTCATTTCAAGATCTAGAGCCCATCTTCGGCCTCTTCAGGCTTCACATACAGAGGACAGAGTACGTCCTGCCAGTTGTCTGGCCACAAATCTTTCCAGCTTTCCAATTCTACCATAATGCTTATAGAAACAAGCAAGGTCAGGGGCGCCTGAGTGGCCCAGCAGGTTAAGCGTCCAACTTTGGTTCAGGTCATGATCTCATGGTTCATGTGTTTGAGCCCTATGTCAGGCTCTGTGCTGACAGCTCAGAGCCTGGAACCTGCTTCAGATTCTGTGTGTATGTGTCTCCCTCTGCCCCTCCCCTGGATGTGCTCTGTCTCTCGAAAATAAATATTAAAAAAAACCAAAACCAAGCAAGGTCATGGCTCCATGCCTGTGCTCCTGCTGCTTCCCTGAATGCCTGTGTTGGACAGACACTCATGGGCCATCTTCCCAGCCTCACTCTCCCTTCTGCCTTCCTGATGGACCCTGATCTCTGGCTCCCTATTCTGTGTGACCTAACTACTTTGTTCACGTGTCTCTCAAGGCACTCACCAGTTTGGCTTCTATTTCATTTAGTCCTACCCACTCCCCAACCAGTTTTATTGAGATATAACAGACACACAGCAGTTATAAGTTTCAGGTGTACTGCATACTGATTTGACATATATATTGTGAAATGATTACCACAGTAAGTTCACATCCATCATCTTATATAAATGAAAAGAAGAAAATGGTTTTTCCCTTGTGATGAGAACTCTTAGAATTTACCCCCCTTAGCAACTTTCAAATATACCATACAGTAGCATGAAGACTCTGCAGACTGTTTTCCATAGTGGCTACACCCGTTTACATTCCCACCAACAGCAAGAGGGCTCCCTTTTCTCCACATCCTTGCCAATACTTGTTATCTCTTGTCCTTTTGGTGAAAGCCATTCTGACAGGCGTGAGGTGGTATCTCACTGTGGTTTTGATTTGCATTTCCCTGATGATGAGTGATGCTGAGCATCTTTTCACATACCTGTTGGCCATTAGTATATGTCCTCTGGAAAAAAAAATGTCTATTCAGGTCCTTTGTCCATTTTAATTGGACTATTTGTTTTGTTTTTGCTACTGAATTGAAGGAGTTCTTTATATATGTTGGATATTAACCCCTTATCAGATAGATGGTTTACCAATATTTTCCCCATTCTGTACGTTGTCTTTCATTTAGTTCTTTTTTTTTTTTTCATTTCATTTAGTTATTTTTGACCACCTGTAAACAGAGATTACTAAACAGCTACTTTTGCCGCACCCCTGCAAGGGTTAGATCAATGCCTCACTTTCACACAGCACTGTAAGCTCCTCTGTATTCCCTGAGGCTCTGCAATTCAAGTGGTTGGTCTGGGAATTGCTTGCTACTGGTCTATGACAAGATAAGAACTATGCCATGTCAATCAGCCCACAGCTTCCTTCACTGACGAAGTTTTGCTGCAAACAAATGTCGGCTAAATTAAACAAGAGGTTTTGAGTCATGCTTGATTTATGTTCTGGCACAAGCTCCTTATCTTGTGGTCAAGAAACAGCTCCGATGCTGCTACCAGTCCACGGTCCATATGTGAATAGCACTAGCAATGGCACCTGGCAACTCACTCTGCACGTAGAATGTGCTCAGTGAATTTGCTGAATTAAAAGAAATTTCCCGCAAACTCAAGGAACAGTATCTCTTGGAAGTTGCGTACTTCTACAACCATGACGGTAGAACTGAAAAGGAGAAAAGGTTTGAGGCCCTCAGTTTCTGCTGCAGGTTGACAAAACCAAAAACCAATAATAACTCACAAAATCTTACAGCTTCCCTTCAGCCAACTAACAGACCGAGTGCAAACTCCTGGTGATCATCTTCTCTCCTCCTGTTTGGCCTCTTCGCGCTGAGGTTCAATCTCTGGCCAGGCGCCTGCTGCTGTGTGTGGCCGCCAGTTCCCCGCCTCAACCATGGCCCTGCAGCTGCGGGACGAGGCCAAGGTGGAGGGGACCATACGGAGTGAGGTGAGCAGAGGAACAGTTTTGGCTTCACAAGCAAACTGCTGAAATCCTACATGTTTCTTTGCAGGCTATTTGTGTTTAGCTTTATTTTTGATTGCGAGAAATCGTTGGACTCAGCTGAAATTCTCACAACCATAATCCCTGCCCACTCTAGAACCAGTAGATATAGCTTTGTTTAAGGCCGAATGGTCCAATGTCCATCCTGACTGCATGGCTCCAGGCAAGCCAGTTAACCTTTCTAAAGCCCCAGTTTAACACATCAGTAAAATGGGAATAAGAATGAATGACCCTTGTAGTGTTTGTGTGAAGGTCAAATGAGTAATTTATATGAAAGAACTCTGTAAACTCAGGTGTTCAAAAAATGTTATGTTTAGATGAATTTCGCTCTCTACAAGAAATCTTTTTTTTTTTAAATGTTAAAGGGTGGAAGCCTTTCCGCATTATCTGCAGCTCCGAGACTCACGCAATCCTCATTCCCACTGCTTTCAAGTAAGTTCAGAGAAAATAAGTTGTAGTATGGGTTTTGGCTACTTTCCCTTATGACCCAAGCTGTGTCCCACGCAGGAGGTAATACACTCACATAAATAAATGTTCTGCAAGGCCTGGCTTACTTGTCACCCATTCACAAAGCCATCCTGGAAAACCCTGGCTGGAAGAAATCATGCCTTCTGCAGAAGACGTTTTTACCTGTTAAATTCATATCATTCCAGTTCGATAACTATTTAGCGCGCATTCTACTTGGGGCTAGGGACCGGGCAGGAGGCTAAGGATACACAGGTAGGTAAGACATGGTGTCCTCCAGAGACTCGTGGTCTTGTTTACGGATGGTTACGAGTTATGTGAACAAGTTGCCGCCACAAAGTGTGAGAAGTGTGCCAGCAGAGGCACTTGCCGGGAGGGAGGGTGTCGTACAACAGGAAGTCATGCCCTCCCGAAGCAGGCCTGGGAGGCTTCTCAGAGGCTGTGCGAGTGAATACTCATTTTCTATCTAAGTCTACTTCTAATCCTCGACAAGCGCTGGGGGCTCTTAAAGTTACTGAAACGGCAGGATCTCGCCATGTGGACGTGAGGAAATAGTACAAGCAAAGACACAACCATGTGAGAATGCCTCATGTGTGCAGGCACCGTGAGGGCGTCAGGGCACAGAGTGCATGTGGGGGAGCACCGGAGGGGTGAAGGGGCACCGAAGGTGGGCAGGGGTAGCTGAGGCAGGGCCTCTGGCGGGTCTCCCATTCTGTCCAGTGCTTGGTTGTTTCTATCCTCCTGTTCCTTGCTAGACCGTAAGCTGGCTGAAGTCAGGATTCAGGGCTGACATACAGCTTTCCTGGCACTTCCAGGCTGCTCTGCAGAGCGGACACTCGACGAATAAAAATGGTGAGAGAACACCTGTGATGCCCAAAGCGTGTCCCCTCCTTATCTCACGAGAGTAGAATATCTGTACCAGACGTGTGGCCGGTTATAATTCAGCCAGCCCTCTAAATCTACCCTTACGCCTTTCTTTGGTACTTAACCCACTTTCCAGATGACGCGGCATTGCTGCCTGCACAGGAGAGCTGGGCTATTTCCGAAGGCGGGAAGGACGGTGTGCCCAGCCCCGGCTCAGCTGCCCTCCCTGACAGGCGGAGGAAATGCCTGCCTCGGGGAAAGAACTTTCCAGCCCGGGAGCTGGTGCCTCAGGCCCTGCACACACCAGCATTCCAGGGTTGCCGACGTGCCTTCCGAGAGTTAGAGCCGGAGTATTCCAGAGGCAAGGCTGTGGCTTAAAAAAAAAAAATCATGTTTAATTTAAAAATTAGAAACTGGAGCAGGCTGTGAGCACAGGGGTTGATTGAAACAAAATTTAAATTCCTGTCAAGCCCATTTAAACACGGGGGCCCTTCATAGACAATTAGCTGCTCCCTGTGAATGCTGAATAAACTCAGGCCTGGTCACTGCGAGAAGACAGGCGCCTACTGTGAGGCACTGAAAAAAAAATTAACTAAAATCAGGCTGTATGAAATATTTCGCCTTTCAGTATATCACAGGGGTTTGGAAGTGTAAACAAGACAAAAATCGATTCCTTGGTGCCCTCAAATCAATCCCCCAAAATGGTTAGGGCATCTGTTTCTGCTAAATTTTGTTTACATCGGCAGATTTGCCTTAATTGCGGCTGTTTGTCTCCTGGTGTCCCTGGGGCCCTAATCTCCCGATTACTAATACTTAACACTCATTTCACATCTAAAGCTACTTCTAATCCTCAACAGGTTTTGGGGGCTCTTAAAATTATTGAAGCCGCAGAGGCGGGAGACACAGCCTCTTTGTGAAAGGGACATTTTCTTCTCTACTACCAGCTGGGCCCAATCATCACCAGGGATGGTGACAACAAAGGTGGTAAAAGGCTCTTCCACGATGACTGCTGCTCCGCTGGGGATTCAGAGGATAAAAAAGAGCTTTGATGGAAAAATCTCAACAAGAGGCTAGAGCAGTCCAGCCAAATAAAGTTACTGTCATAATCAAATGCTGTCAATCACCATGAAAATCCAATTAAAAATGTTTCAGCACAGCCCTCTTAAGTGGAAAAATGTACCCTATTTATACAAATTTTTGTCAACGCCACACCAATCCCACAATTAGAAAGTCCTGCTATTAATTGAACGCACCTCCCCCCCCCCCCCCCCCCCCAGTTTAAAAACAGACGCAGGCCATTCTGAAGCTTTCCGAGGGAGGTGACACGCACGTAAGCTACTGGCATACAATTAAGAGTTAATCGGGTTACATGTGAAAATTCCATTTTTATTTGTGTCAAGGGAACCTTTGCACAAATAAACGAATGCTACCTAGCCTCCTACTTCAGAATCAGTGACCATTTATATTAAGAGAACAGAGAAATGGTAAACCAGGATACTGGAAAGAAACTAGTCCATGCTCTGGCAAATGTCTCTCGGTAGACCAAGACCTGATGTTTAATTCTAATCTTGAAAATTAAATAGAGGACAGAAGGCCCAAATGTCTCCACTGCCTTTAGGCAGTCTCTAAATGGCCAAGCGAACCTCAAATTATCTGCAGGCAGATTTGGCCCCCCAAATAACCGTGTATCTACAAAGGCCCCACTGAAACCACAAGACTCCGGATCCCCAAAGGTCTCTCTCAAAACTGCTACAAATTAAAAAGCAAACAACCCATTAAACAAATCCAGCTGGTTTCAACTGTAAATACGAGGATTCTAATATTTTTCCAGCCCTTGAAATTCCTGGTTAGACTCATTAATTATTGATAAGAATCGCATCTATTTATTGGAGTGTACTCACAGGAAAACAAGTTTGCTGCCTTCAACAGCAATTCCCAAATCACAGAGCTAGGCTTCAGATCCTTTTATATTCCCCCCTTCCCCCTCCAAATGGCTAAATGTCTCCGGTCTTTTTCAACTTGGTCCATTATTCCCGAGAGCTAGGGGCTGGGGTGGCATGCATCTGCTATGCTGATAGATAAAGACCTTGAAGTCCCCCTGCCATCAATCTAACCAAGCAAAGATGGTGCTGGCCAGGTGGTCTCCTCTAGGGTCTTGGCTCTCTGACGACCTCTTGATTTGGAATTAACTGTTGGGAGCGAATTCTCAAGCGGTCGGAATGCATGCCGACGATCACAGGTGCTGAGCAACAACTACTTAACATGGTGCTATTCCTCCCATACTTCAAGGTGGGCTGGCCGGACCCTGGTGCCTGTCCTGATTGGTCACACCCATGCTGAACTGGTTGGCAAATGCTTCGAATAGCATCCCTGCAAACACTGTGACATCTTAAAAACTCCTTTATTTTGACACCACGTTATTTTACCCAGATGACCTCTGAGCAAGTCAAACAAAGACCTCTGATCAGACCATGCATCCTAGTGTGGTCACCCTGACTCATATTGTATGTTACAATGTCCAGAGATTGCTTGTTCTCGGGTCAGTCTCCTCAGCTTTATTGTGTGAGCTCTTGGAGATCAACGGACCTATCTTGTGTGTCTATCTATTCGATGTCTAGTACAGTGTTTTATTACACTGGACGAGAGAGGCTGGCACGTGCAAAGAGTAAGTGATGGTGATTTCTCTTCTTGCGAGTAGATTAAAGACCTCGCCCGAATGGCAGTAGCATAGATCCGTGCTAGGCGCTGAATTATGAGAGCATGACCCTCCTTCAAGGCACTTACAATCTAGTTGGAGAAAAAAGACATCAAACTAGTGAGTTTCACCTCTGGCTGCTCCTTGTAATCACCTGGAGAGCTTTAAAAAATAAAACAGTACCTGCTCCGTGGCCCAAATGCCAGAGATTCTTTGATCCGGGCTGGGATCCAGGCATTGTTTTTTTCCCTCTGATTTTTAACCCACTTGGATGATTCTGAAGAGTTGCCAGCTTTAGGAACCACTGTACTACATGGACCAACTTGTGAATGTAAGATGAATATGTAATCTGTGTAATTAAGTGCTGTTCCAGGCGAGAGACAATAAATTCTGGAGTGCTTCAGAGCAGGGAGTGCTCCACTCACTGGGATGGGGAGGAGGATGGAGACCTTCGGGGACGGGAGAGGAGGGCATTCCAAACCGAGGCCGCCACCCTAATCAAAGAAGCTGCCAACAGGCTGAGTGGTGTCACATGAGGACCTAGTGACAACATACTCCCAAGACCCGGCTTAGCTCGCTGTGAATGTGGCAGAGCGCTGAAGGGCAGCCCAGGCGATCGACTTTCCGGCATCCAGGATAACCAAACTCTTTTTGCGCTCAAGGCCCCACAGCCTCATTGTGCCATGGAACGTGATGCCGGGAAGATGACAGTTGGCCCAGTAGAACAAGAAAGAAGCCTTGCAGGCAGGAGTTCAAAAAACCGCAATCTTAAACAGGCAAATCATCACCATATTAAGAGATTTGACCTGATGGAGGAAAAAAGTTATCCTTAACTGGGAAATTAAAATTGTTAGATCCCCCATGATCAAGGAGTGACAGATTTTATCTATCTGTATCTCTCTTGCTACATGCATGTATATAAATACACACACACACACACACACACACACACACATTTATCTGCTAAAGTCTCGTGAAAAGATTAAGCAGTCACGTCTGTGGAAAAACAAAGCTTGTTTTCTGGGGTTATAATCTCTCTGTTCTTGCTGAAGTGCTAACGTGTCATCAAAAATTCAAATTAAAGCTGTCTGATTTAGTGCGATCTCAAGCATCCAGACAGTGATTCTGCCGTTGTAATTATGTGCAATTAAAAAGCTAAAATCAACTTCTTACTAGTGGATTCCTATTTATAAGCAGACACAAACAGATGATTTTAATGGCCTTCAGAACTTGAAAAAAAAAAAGTCATTACATGGTGGTCAACTGGACCTTGTGTGGAGCCCCCCAGGCTTCTGTGATGTTATTTGCGCTTGAAGGAAATACTTAGCTGAAGTTACAATCCCAGCCAGGGTTTCTCCCTACAAATTCTGGGGGCCTTAGCTAATAAGCTGATTTGCACCTCCAGATGAATAACCGAAAATGATGTCTGCAAGAATGGGCGGCCAGACACAACGAGTATGGCCCTAAGGGTCTGTTTTAAAATTATGAACTTTAAGACACAGGTGATGTGGTAGATGTAGTAAGATACTAGATGTAGTAAATGTTACCCAAGTTTAGAATTGCTTGTGAAATCATCATTAGCATCTTGCAAAATTTAGATTGCAAGCAGAGTGGTCCATGATCACTATATGCAAGGAGGCTGATGAAATGTGCCTTTCCTCCTATCTGTACTTAGGAGACATGTAAACTCTAGATCAAAATAAACCGAAGCTCATCTTGGAGCTCAGTGGAATGTGGTGGTAATGCTGAACTTTATCTGAGCCCTGTGCTCCCAGAAAGAAAATACAGATGAGAAGTCTCCCCCGCTCTTTTGTTAGCTACAAAGGACCACCCTGCTCTCACAGACCCTTTTCCATCCTTCCTCCTGACTTCCATAAGACTGGCTGATGACTTCCTGTTTACCTGCGTCCGTAACCTTGGCCCCCTCCCTTTTCTCTGAGACGTTCCTCATTAGTAAACATTCTCCATATTGCAACAGCCTGAACAAAATCATCTTCTTGACTGTCCAGTGCATTCTGACTATTGCGGTGGCCAAAAGGTTTGGGGCTAACAATGGTGAACAAAGCCATCTGGTGTAAATCCAAAAGTTACACTGGAATTGAAGTGCTGGACAGATGAAAATCTGACATGGTGCTTTCTCCAGTTTCTGAAAGGGACTGTGCAGATGTCCAGTTTATCACACCCACTGATTAACTGAGAGACCAAGCAACCAAACTATCTGAAAATGTAATTACAATCAGGTTTGGATAAGCAGAGAAGCTACCAGTGACAATTTAATTTAGAGGAGTTAAACAAGTTAACATCTCTTTGCAAGTAATTAAATGTTTAAACAGATTTTTCTGGAGCAGTTTGGTGTTTATTAGCCCCCAAACAATACCACCTCTTATACATAAAGCCTTTTCTGAGAAATGAGATGCCTTCAAGTTTGCAGCTGCTGGGATTTAGATGAAGCAGGGAAAAAAAAATCTAAAAGCACTATTTTGATTGTAACTGACATCCCTCCCTCAAGATCCCACACCTGCTTTTTATATTTCCAGTCCCACGATTTACTTGCTTTCTAAGCAAAATGTCAAATTTCAATTGCAAACTGTATTCTGTGTTTCTGAATTGAAAACCAAAAAAACCCAAACCTGAGGAAATGCTAAAGGAGGAAGCCCTGCTCTGGAATGTACCAGGAAATGCACAAAATAACAGACATTATTGGAACCTAAGGAGAAAACCCATGTTTTTAAACAATTACTAGAGCAGTATAGTAATAGCATAAAGACAATTTCTGCGCCAGCTTGTTTCTCTGAAATTCTCTCTGCCACTGAACAGCTAGAACAGATAATAACTATTAGTAAATCAAACTCCTCTGCAATATCCAGCTGTGCCTCACGCATTTACATACAGATAGAATGGGTATATGTTTTTAATATGTATGTGATCCGTACTTTTACCACAGCCGAAGTGCATGCTACAAAGAAGGAGGAGAATGGGAATCGGATCAGCATGAGATAATAAAGTGGCCTAGATAAAGTATTAGCCAGCGATTGATCTCAAACCGGGATGCTGCTTCTTCTGACCTGATTACTTACTATGCATAGATTCCATTAAATAGAGCTTAGACATGGAAAGCTTCTGGAAATACTCTAAATGCATAGAAGGATCTACAGCACTCCGAACCCAAATTGTAACTGCAGAGGTGCCCACGGCCCCTACCCTCCCTCCCTGAGTCAAGGCCCACATTCAGGATAGGCTGGGGAGGTTAAAGGGCCACCTGACAGCTGGTGGGAAGCCCTGCTGAGTCCCACAGGGAGGGCTTTTCCCTTCTCTCCCCTATGCCAGGCCAGCACCCTCCGAGTGGATGCCTCCCTCCTGAGCTGCTTCTCTGGTCCTGGCGGCACAGCACTAACTAACAGAATGAAAGGCAGCGAGGGAGCTTAACAATCATTCAGGGTCACGGTCCCGTTTGAAAAACTGATGACAGCCATGAATTCTGCTTTTCAGGAAAGAATGCAAATCCCCACATGCATACACGATGTTGGATGTAATTTCAGGGGCTCTAACAGACTTCCTGAAGTCACAGACCCTAGGTCAAGGACTGGTGATCTTGTCCATCCCCTCTGTTTTGCAGATGAAGACACGAAAGCAGGGAGGGAATGGGGAGCTGCTGACAAGGGAAGGGAAGGGAAGGGAAGTGTGGAGGCTTTCCTGCTAAATCACAGCCTGACCTTACCTATCAAAGAACCCCAAAGGAAGACTAACTCAGCAGAAGGAATTCTCGTGGCTTACCTGAGCAAGGCTCTATTCAATAATGCCTCTCACCAGATCCCTTTTAGTCACAAATACTTAAACCCACAATTTGAAGAGCAAACCAGACCTGAACCTCTCCATCTCAACATGCTCCCACCTCAAGCTGTCTCTCTGTTTCTGAACTTACAGGTCTGGTTTTTATTTTGTGTTCTTCAACCTGATCATTGACATTTGGGGAAAACGTCTCCATCACCCTTGCGTTATGGTCTTCTCCCTTCTTGCTGCGTTCTTGCCAACCCGTCCCGGTGGGCAACAGCTGTCCCTCACTCCACATAAGCTGCAACATCCCTACCTGGTTGTCTGAAGCCTGGCGAACATTCTGTCTGCTGTCTCCACAGTTTCTACAGCTTGGAAACTTATCTTCTAAGTTGGCGGGTCCTACGTCACAGAACTGGGATAGCACTGACATAGGTCTTTCCTGCAATTTATACCCGGGTGATTTGAAAGTGGGTTCTTTAATAAGGGCATCATTTTCTCAGGAGCAGAAAGAGTGTGTTGGGGGTGGGCGTCAGCATGTTGAACTTTCTTGGCTGCCTCCATGGCTGGTTTTCCTTTTTTGGGTATAACCCTGACTCCTGATTTATGCAATAGGTCTTAAAAGACTAAAGGGTGAAGGATTTCCCTATTCTTGAATAGGAGTCCACTCACAAAGAAAGGTATGGGTTGGTGGGTGGGTGGGTGCGTGGCTTCTATGTGAAGTCAAAGTTTTCAGACTTGGACTAGGGTATCTTCTACAAGAGGGGGAATTTCTTAACAGATCACCCAGGGGGTGAACGTGTTGCCTAGGTGAATTCCACCTTTGTGGCTTTGGGACTCCCCGAGGCCAATGTCAAAATGATTTCTGTTCCCAAAGGCACCAGAGGTTTCACAACGCTCTGAAAAAGTCTGGCCGTCTACACACTCATGCTTTGCGGAGCCTGTTTCCTTTGCCTGGAATGTCCCCTTAAAAACGCTCTACTAAAGTTCAGTTCATCCTCCAAAGGCCCTTTTCTTTTAAAAAAAAATTTTTTTTAACCTTTATTTATTATTATTGAGAGACAGAGAGACACAGAGCAGCGGAGGGGTAGAGAGAGGGGGAGAACAGAATCTGAAGTAGGTTCCAGGCTCTGAGCTGTCAGCACAGAGCCCGACGCGGGGCTCGAACTCACAAACTGCGAGATCATGACCTGAGCCGAAGTCAGTCGCCCAACCAAACGAGCCACCCAGGCGCCCCTAACGGCCCTTTTCAAAGGCTGCCTTCTCCATGTAGCTTTTCCCCATTTCCCCAAATGGATCCTCACAAGACTCTGCTGTTCTTTTATGGCAGTTACTTTATTCTAGTGATCTGTATACTTGCTGTGTCCCCTGCAAGACTGTATGGACGTGGCTTATTCTTCCTTGTATCTTCTGTTGAATCTAGCACAGGACTTTGCACATGATGGTCTATAAATATCTGCTGAATTCAACCATTTATCTGGTTCTGAGACCTCTGAAGATGATGCAGATGCGGCTGATAAGACTGTTGAATGAGTTCTTTACGTAGCATGATGGCCACATGCCAGAAAGGTGTAGCGGCTCAAATGAACCCCAGATTCCCCAAAATGTGAGCGTTAAAGTAAACTTCTTGGTCCAGATTTCATATGCTTCCACTTAGAACATAAAAACGGATAACCATCTTAGGAACAACCACATAAAGTAGAATTAAATAGCTAAACACCTAGATGAGTCCTAACACTGGGATTTTAGTGGCCTCAAGGGCCCAACTTGAACTGTACGTTGCATCTTTAAGATTGACATGGTCAAAAATTGCAAAGATGATGGTGTTAAAGCTGGGGTATTCTGCAGATAAGGTCATCCCATCAAATAAAAAGACAAAAACTGCTTGCACACCCACCATGTGCCTGGCCCACCCCTCCCTGTGGTCTGATTTACTCGGGCGGGACTCGCTGTATTCACTGGTGGTCACGGCCACACCGGAGTTCCCTGGTGACAAATCTGTAACTCTCAGTATTTCCACCCTGTCCCACTCTGATTTTCTTCCTTTGAAAGTCCTGCAGGCCTCACAGTTGATGCGGCCCAAGCTGTGCAGACCACTTCGGTCCCCTGCTGGGTGGTGTCCCTGCGCTTGGGAGATAAACTGCTCTTTTTGTGGAAGGCAGGCCCCCACCCACAGTGACAAACATCCTCTACAGTTCATGTTTCAGAGCATGCTCTCAGTTTCCAGATGGGAGCACCATCAAATAGGTTGTAGGTGGAGAGGGAAAAGGAAAAATTAAAGCCATTGATATGGTAGAAAAAAATGAAAAAACTGGTTCCTTAAGATTGGGCTCCTAGGATGTGACTCAGGTTCCTCAAGCCAGTTACAAGCCATTTTCTCTCCCATTCCCTATTTGGCTCAATATTCCGGTCAGAGGCAAGCAGGGCCCAGCCCTCTTGACCACAGGAGCCACACACACATTGCAAGTTTCCTGCCTCCTCACTGAACCCTTTCTAAGCCAGGGGGCCTCACCGGTGCGGCACCTAAGGGAATACGTCCACTTAATTTAAACTGAGGACAGTCCTAAAAATGTTACATTAAGTATAGGATGATGCTTCCTCTGACTACATTTTTCATTGTATTTTAAGGATTTTATTTATTTAATGTATATTTTAAACTAATCTAAGTCTATTTTTTTTTAATGCTTATTTATTTTTGAGAGAGAGAGAACGAGCACGAGAGGGGTAGGGGCAGAGAGAGAGGGAGACAGAGCACGAGCAGGGGAGGGGCAGAGAGAGGGAGACACAGAATCTGAAGCAGGCTCCAGGCTCCAAGCTGTCAGCACAGAGCCCGTTGTGGGGCTTGAACCCACAGAATGCAAGATCATGAACCGAGCTGAAGTCAGATGTTTAACCGACGGAGCCACCCAGGCACCCCGTATTTTATGGATTTAGTGTCATTTATTAATTAAAACCATGGGACAGCACACACCAGCGTGCACAGTTGTAAAGAGAGCTACCGGAATATGTATTCCTTGTCTCTCTCTACACACACACACACACCTTTACATACACTTGCTTCTAAGGCACTGAAAGTACTCAGCCTTTAGCCTTGTTTTTATGACTTGTCGCCCTGGAGTTGTATTCCTTACCAAGACATACATCCATATGCATTTATGGGTGTACGTACGATCTGCAGTGTTTTATTTATAAGTGGCCAGCTCATTGCAGCACTGAAACATGCATTTACAAACAGATATCTGTTTTATGAAACCCTATTCCTTTGTTTTAATAGCTGAGCTATCCAGCCATAGCATAATAATGTACAAGGTAAATGGGTCTCCATCTCTAGAACCTGTTCCAAGTTTTCTCAAATGTGACTAACTGCAAGAATTTCCCGACCATCAAAGAGACGTCACCACCAAAAGACCAGTTTATTCTAGACATGAAACCTGCACAGTTATAAATTGCAGAGGTTTTAGGGGTGAACTTTAACTTGAAACTACCCTGAAAGAGAAGATTTGCTTCGGGGGTAACACAAAGGAGAAAACTACCTTCCTCGAAAGCACTCATGATGCAAAAGGGAAACATGCTGTTATTTTATATTCCAGGATGAAATCTGTATTATACAGAAGAAGTCTGGGCACTCGGGGTGTTTATTACGATGGCATACAATGGATGAAAACCTCTGAACTGGTATCTGTAAAATGCTTATTGTTAAAGTGGTGACAGAACATTGGCCGGAATTTGCTGAGTGCAATAATGTAAAGATAGGGAACGGTTTAAGCAAAACGTAAGAAAGAGCAGACTATAATTATTACTTACTAATGCTCGATGCTAGCGTTATTCTAACATCTTGTGCACTGTCAAATCAACAATCTGCACTAAATAAATGACCATTTGGGAATTGCTAGGGAGCGTCTCTGTTCCTCTCCCTGCTCGACTAAAAACTGTCATTTGCAATCAAAGAAAGCAGCCTTGGAGCTGAGAACACAGCACCCGCAGCCTTAGAGTTGTCTCTTTCTGAGTAAAGACCAAAGATTCACATTAACTTGATCTTTTGCAGCCAATCTAATTTCATCCTACATGAATCCAAGAGGACTCCATGCCACGATGAGAATTTCCTGTAGGACTGCGCTAAAAACTTAATATGCTGACTCTCTTTTCTGTTACCAATCCTCTAGATTCTGAGAGGCTGTAACAGCAAATGAGGACAAGGAAGTAACCCAGATTAACTTGTGATCCTTGAGTGTGAGGCAAAGGAAGACAGTTCAGCCTTATGTGTCGAAAAAGTGGTAGGTTTTTAAAAAGTAGAAAATGACTATATGAGGCTATGAGCTTCACAAACACCTACCCAAATGGAGTAAGTAATGTGGCCTCTCCAGAGCCTGTGGATGTTTTAAATTCCATTCTGGTTCTTTTAACAGAATATTAAGCACAGCCATATAAGTAGAGAATTCTAATGTAACTAAAAATATGTACTTACCATCAAGTCCTCAGGTGCTGGTCTTTCTTTTGGTTGTTTTCGCATGCTGTAAAAGGGGGGGGGAAAACCTCATTGTTATCTGTATCGCTTACAAATTTGTGCTGTATTTCCCACCGTTGGCTCTATCTCCTGGAATCTGAATGTTTTCAAATTTACGAGTTCAATTCCTGGCCAAAGTATTAGCATAGATTCCTATCTTTTATTTTGGCCTTTAATTATCAGATTTTGGGAGACTCTCATGAATCAGAAACACCAAGATTTTTGAGAGAGAGTTATGCTTGCAATACAGATGAAGCATGAATTTAAAAATGTGAAAAAAAAAAACCCTGGCAATATTTCTTCCTGGCTCAGTTTTCGATGTATTTCCAACTTAAATCTAGGGAACAATATAATTCTTTTTTGGTAACTGGGATAAAGTAGTAAGAAAAGAAACATGACTATCAGGTCAAATGAAAAAACATCTTATTCCTTTCATTATTTCTCTGAATGACAAATAATATATAAAGACGTCAGGAATCTAGATAATGCTATAAAATTACAAATGGGCTGTTAACATTATCTCCACTTTCTTTTATTCTGGCTACATAATGCAAGTTGATATTCATTAAATAGCCGTGGGGGAAGTTAAGTTTGTTTAAGCTACTTAAAGAATCCCATTCCTCATACAAAATATTGCTTGTCTCACATGCAGTCCGTATAATCAGTAGCTGTGTCATGTACACAGCTACACGATGAAGCACTCATACGTGGCACTGACGTGACTATGGGTAACTACCTATTTGGTGGCTGTATCTGTGCTAAACTCAGAGTGTCTGCAGCACGAAGTCATGAAAGATGACTGCTTCTTCTATTACTTCAAAATCACACAGATGCTTCTCTTTACATAAGGCGACCTCTAACAAGCTAGAAGAAAACCCATCATATAATCCCTGCATTTGCTGACCTTTTTTTTTTTTTTTAAGTAGAAAGACTTAATGATCATTTGGTAAATAAGAACCGTAGTTATGAACCATTAATGACATCGAGGACATTTGCCTTCCCTATAAATAACCATATGCACCTCTCAAATACTGCATCCATTAGCAAGTAATTCAAGCTGTCTCGCCGGTGGAGTTGGTAACAGTCCTAATCTGACATTCCAAAGTAGCTGTATCTCTTGGGAAAACAAGGCTATTACCCACTATCATTTCTGTTTCGGCTTGACATCTGTGGAAATTTCAACACAGGTTATCCCTCCCCCTGTCTCCATAAAACTTCTACACAGCAGCTGATTAATTTTTTGGGCAGAAGGAAGGTAGACTCTTATCTGCTTTTCCCCATCTGCCCAGAACCAGCTACATCCCCACTCCCAACTGGGTCTCAGGCCACACAGCGAGATGCACAGCCGTCTGATCACAAACCCCATATCTCCGGGGCAGGTGATGCCCAAACCAGCACCCCGGGCAGTTTAGGAACGGCACGGTGTATGTTTCAATTTCTGCATTTCAAAATGGGGCCTTCCCATGATGTGCTTCTGAGTGTTTCTAGGAATTCCATGTAAAGGAAATTAAGAGAGATTAATCCACATTTCTGGATAATGGCTCTATATTATCAATGAGCCCAGGAGTCCAGTGTTCAGCCAATATATGTGCTTTTTCCAACATGGCATGCTTTGGAAATAAAATGACTGCAGGGTAAAAACAGTTTTTAAAAGCTACAGAATATTATATTAGTATTTTAAATAAATAGAAACAGTGTTAATAAAATTTTTAAAGTCGGGGGGGGGAATCTCTTTCTCACATATTTGTCTATGGAATATAAACTGTATGAGACATTTTTATTAAGAGGTAACATATTACACTTAGTCAAAAAGGTGATAAAGCTTGACATTTATATTAAGGAATATTTCTTGGTTTCACTTTAGTGTAATCATCAGATGGATCATGGGGGTGGGGAGCGGAAGGGGACAGCGTACAACCATTTCAGTTTAGCAAGGACTCCTGACTGCACCATTTCGTGGTACTGCAGGAACGAAAGGTTCATTTTCCACCACTGAACAGGACTCTGAAGGGGTGACGGAATGGAATTCGGTGAATGAGAGGAAGAAATGTAGAGGCAGTTATGAGAAAGTTCCAGAATGTCCAGAACAGTTTCTAGTTCGTTCTGTCTCCTGCTTTGGGGTGGTCACTGCTATGCTCCCAGTTTCCTTCTCTCCCTGTCTCTGTCTCTCTCCATGCAGAGGTGAGGGAGAAGACAGAAGGAGGGCAGTGGAGCGACGGGGCCTGGGCCACTGACTGAGGAAGAGGCAGGTGGAGGAGACCTCGTTCTACTGAGGGGAAAAAGGCAGAGGGTGCAAAAGGAACCCTTCCTCAAGTGTCAAATGTCGAGGGGCTGCCCAGAGGCTCTGAGGGCCCCTTTGACCAAAATCCTGCGGTTCCTCCCAGTTCTCCAGCTGTTCAAGTGGGCCTAATGGAACCATGTTTTCATAGTCTTTCAAACATCAAAATTCACTGAAATGGGACACCAGTACTCTGTCTAAAATATAACCAAGGATAAAAGTTATTTACTGACAATCCGATGAATTAATAAACTATGCTGCTTCCACTAAGTGACAGACAGTTTTATGGGTAACTTGAGGTTACATTAATAAAAATAAGCTTCATATGTCTGTTCAATAGGGGCTATAAAATTGTGTGTTTCTTAAAAAAAAAAAAAAAAAAATTGGGTAGCAACAGTATCTGTGCTCCAAGAAGTAGCCTGATTCTCAGCTGTTTATTAAGACAGGAAAAAGCCTCTAAAGTACATTCACGACCCTTTGTGTAAATAACGTTTACATAATTTAAACAATTTCTTCAGCTTTGCTGCCCCATCTGCCCAAGGCCCCGAAGTCCCTCCCGTCTCCAAAAGGAAGCAGGGAGAGCCATAAGGTCTCACGGAGCCGCAGAGTTAATGGCATGTATCATTTACATTGAGGGCATGGCATGTTTGCAAACGGGCTCACCACTGAGTGATGAAATGTACAAATGGCTCGGAGAACTCTCCAACCGGAAGGACGGGCGAATCCTGGGATGGAGGAGAAACAAGTCACCAAAAGTCACAACAATTCCTCTTCTTCCTTTATATCCACCCCCACCTCCCACCAAGGAGCAGCAGAATATATAACAGGGATTCACCAACATGTGGAAAGGAAAATAAGGCCTCGTCCAATTAAAAAGACTGTCGACACCCTCTCCCACATGTTTATGTAAAAACGCCAAATTTAAAGCCACACACATTTTACAATAGTGAGAAACATGAGAGCAAAGAGGGAGGGGAGGTGAAAAAAGGACAATGATAGCCACAGGGTAGGAAAGAAGGTACGAAAGTGTAAATGAGAAATTAATGATTATTTAAGTAACACACAAATGGTCTTGTAATTAACAAAGAGCTGTGAAATTATTCTTGTGCTGACCTCTGTTTCTTTTACTGGATTTGCTATTTATTTACACTTTCCCTTTTATTTACATTTATTTGTATATTCAACCGATCTTAACTGCCTGCCGAATCATGTGGGTCGGTTTGCTTTTGTTTTTGTTTCTGTTTTTTACTTGAATAGAAAGGCTTTTATGGGAGAAGCTGTTTCTTGAAAAGGAATTTTAGCCTAGTTGCCAGTCCAGGCAAACTCGTCATAGGAGAAAACCAGTGAATTAAGGACACAATGAAAACCTCCCACCTTGACCACCAAACAGAACTGGGGTGGAGGTGGGAGTCACTCAAATGAGCAGGAAACAACACAGCAACAAATGACAACCACCGGGTAACACAGGGAGCAGACCCCATTACCATTTGCAAAGGAAGGCTTTAAGAATTTAGGAGTTTTTCCAAGAATGACAGAGAGCGCCACTGTGTTTATAGTGTAACGGCTCAGGATGTAATGAAATTACACTGCAGAGTACTTTAACAGTCATCTCATTAGACCTACAGTTGGAACAAGAGAGCCACATAAAGTAGGCAGCTGCAAATGACTCCATTCCCATCTATTCTCATTTGCTATTAAAAATACCTTTCGGCGGCTTTTTTCCTCTCTGACATCCCTACACAAAGTGCCCTGCAAAGTATGATACATGCACCTATTTAAATTAACAAAGGAATGACTTATTTTAATCTCACTGTGCTTTGGAGTGCTTTGGCCATTTGGATGAGCAATATATCATTACATACAACCTTCCAGCGCTGCAGGCAAGAAACTCAGAGCATGCAGCATTTGGTGGGAGCCAAACAATTTCTCTAGCACACAACTGTGTCAAATGCATGCATGTATTCATTATTGAGAACGAGAGGAAATAGCTTTGATGTAGTGGAAAAAAGAAGATGATAAAAGCACCTCTGCAATATGCGTGTCATTATCAATGGTGGCAGATAGATACAATTGCACAGCCTCCTATGTGATTAGTAAATATACATATAATTGCTGTGGCCAATTATCAGAAAAATGAGATCGGTAATTACAAGACAGAAAATTAACTAGAACTCTTATTAAGGCTTTGTTTCCAATTCAAACAATTGGAAACTGCTGGAAAACACAATTAAATCAAAAGGAACTGAGGGGGTCAGAGCAGCCAAAAAAAACAAAACAAAACAAAACAAAAAACAAAAAACAAAAAAACCAAAAACCAAAAACCAACAAACCCCAAAAATCCAAAGAGGTTAAAAGAAAAGGAATGTGAACAAAATGATTCTTAGATTTTGCATATCTGTTCTCTTTGAATTTACTCTGTTCATCCAGAGCAGGGTTAGTTAGTGATCATAAACTTAAAATTCTCATCGCTAGAGAAAGGTTTCCAAGAAGAAAGGAAAACAAAGGAAAACGGGAGTGAAATAAAATCTTGCCAAGTTCAAAGGATTACATGCAGGCATTACACAGAGACGACATGAAAAACGGGGGGCTGATGAAACAGTCCGCTCAAAAGAAACAAGGCACGCAGTAATGACAAGTCTTCGATAAAGGTACTATAAAATGGTCACAGAAGTCCCATCGGTTTGAAGAGCAAAAATAAAACATGATATCAATTTCAGCCTGGCCTGTTTTAGGAAAGCCATATATATCACCATGCCTGCAAGACCCTACGAGGCCCAGTTCAAGAAATGACATTTCACTGTCTCAAAAACTATTAGTAAAAAAATGGTTCAAAGTCTGAGGTACAAAAACTATGGGCTCTGATCAGGTAGTTAGTCCCCTCAGTCATCATTTCGGAGATTCTTTTGAAGGCTGTGGTACTGGAAGTGTCTGAGTAGTAGCTGATTTAAAATGCAATGTTTAGGAAGAGAAAAGCCTGCTGCCTTAATGTGGCTGAATATTTACCAAGATGGTTAAAATTCTGGGCCGGTTTTCTATGAAGATCCTGGTATAAAATGATGTCATTGTGGACCTCATTTCAAAGTATGATACCAAGAGTAAATTAATGAATTATAGACTAGGCAACTTGATGAAGATGTCATTTTAACATGGATGAGAAACAAGACGAGGAAATGTGACATCTTTGCATGGGTAGTTAATTTTATTTAAGACCTGATATTGTAGCCTGTTAAGTTCCTCATAACATAAAACTAAGGAACACTGGGTGGTACCCATGAATAATTTATTTCACTTGTGAAAATGCCAGCCCAAGTCGACTTTACAGAACCAGAGAGAGTGGATTCTCCTCTCAGGGGTGCCTGGAAAGAATCAGTCATCAGAGATGCAGGGGGGCGGTTGGGGGGGGGGAGGAATTCTAATCTCACATGCATAATGCCAGGTATTTCTTTTCCTTTTAAAAATCCATGTCTCTTGCATACCTCAAAGGAGAATTTTCTGAGATACAGAAGACTGAATGGCAGGCGGGGGGGGGGGGGGGGGGGGGGCGGGGCAGTCAGAATGCCACGACCAACATGGGGGTGGAGGGGGAGCAAAGGAGTCCTCTGAGAGCCTCACCACTCCACAAAAGCACACAGGCAGTTAACACTCCGAAGGAAAGCAAATGATAGTATTTACCACACTGGAGGATTTTCAAGTATACTTTTCTCATATTTAAGCAAGTAAAATCAGAAGTTTATTTAGATCAGCATGTAAAACACCTCTAAGAACTTGCCTATTTCATTATCTAATTCAAATGTGCGCGAAGGAGGGAGGGAGGCTCAGCTCAGAGTGGAGCTGTCCCAGTTTCCCTGCAGCTCCCAGGGAGGGAGAGCATCCAGTCACCGCCAGGTTAGAGGGAGACTGAGAACCATGCCAGGGGGTTCAGGGATCTAGTGAAGTACTTGCTGCTACTTATCAAAAATGTCCTCTGCCAAATATGGGTTTAGGGAAGATGAACAAATACATTTCGAAAATATAAGCGCGAATTGGAGAAGCAGTTACACTAATAACTCTCAGGACTGGCTGAAACTGACTAAATTGTTAATAAAAGTCACTCTTTTTTAAGACCCTGGGTGCCATACTTCACCTTAAGGGCTTTTTTGGGGGGTTAGCTCTTCTGTTGAACTTCTAAGGGCAGAGGTATGGAATGAAGCAGTGGACACAACCTTAACCAGAAGCCTTAACCTGAGATTCTAGTCCCAAATCAACTTTAGAGTCCTGCTAAAGGGACACAGGCTGGATCTTGTTATCGAGCCGGCAACTGTTATATAAAAACAGCTGCCATAAACCATTTCAGTAAGCAATTCTGGTCATCAAGGAGGACAGTCTCCAAGTCTCAGAGGTTTCTGTAACTACCTGGTCAGCCCCCTTTGCTAAACAACTGGAACACAAGCACGTGGCAGGCTAGAGAACAGCGAAGGACAACGGGAAAAAAGTTTGAGTGATGCCTTTGCCTTGTGAATAATGAACAGTTCAGGAAGGTCAACCCATTACAACTGAAACTGTTTAATTATTAATTATGCACAATCTATGAGCAAAAGGACAAGTTCAGAATGTTTAATGTATGCTAACTTCAACTGGACTCTCTCTGGGTATTTTGTTATTAGCACTTGTCAGCAAGGTACTCAGGCATAAAAAAAGGCAAGCAGCAGAAAATCTGAGTTGGTGTGTGTGTGTGTGTGTGTGTGTGTGTGTGTACGTACCTGCACAGTCAAAGAGTGGGGGAGGGGGGAGGGAGAAGGAGGTCTGATTCCAGTCACTGCTGCTGCTAGTTCACTTGCAGACTAAGTATGTCAATAAGCACACTTTATGACTTGAGAGCGGGCAGATAGGCTGGGTACTCGACACACAGAAAACACAGATGAGGCTTTTGGAATCACTTACTTAAAAGAGAGATCATCATTTTAAAAGTAGAGTTTTTTTTTTTTTTAACTATGATGTTTCTTGGCTTTGAAAAGATCCATGACGACATTTGTGCACACATGTGCACACACACATATGCTTGAGTACGTAGAAAACTGGTAGAATCTGAATAAACTGAGTGGATTCTATCCATGTCAATATCCCGGTTGTGGCATTGTACTGTGTTTATGAGCTGCTACCACTGGGGGAAACCGGGTGAAGGGTGAACAGGCCCTCTCCATGTTATTTCTTACAGCTGCATATGAATCTAAAATGATGTTGAAACAGAACGTTTAGAAAGAAAAAGGTAGGGACCTATTTTTAAAAACTCTGATGAGGTCCGGATTCTTGGCAGAGCTTAGCTTTATGTAAGGGGAAAGGCTGGCATAACTACTCAAATGGAAAGCAGTTAAGGGAACTTGGCTTAAGAAAATAACCTGAGGATTTAATTTTTCCCTTTAACTCATAATTAATATCACAATGAAACCTGACAAGGATATGGTAGTTAATTCAGACACTGATAAGGCACAGACATGAAATACTGTATAAAAATGATAGTCTGAGGCGCCTGGGTGGCTTAGTTGGTTAAGTGTCTGACTCTTGATTTCGGCTCAGGTCATGATCTCATGGTCCTGAGATAGAGCCCCATGTTGGGCTCTGCGCTGAATGTGGAGTGTGGTTAAGATTCACCCAGTCTCTCTCTCTCTTTCTCCCTCTGCCCCTCCCTCACTTGACATGCACGCACTCTCTCTCTGAAAAAAAAAAATGATAGTCATTCATTACTTATTTATTGGTTCATTCAGTCAATAGTTTTCTTGACCACCTACCATGTGAAAGGCTCTGAGCCTGGCATTCTGGGATGACTGATATTTAATCCATAACCTTAAAGAACTGGTATATTATTCAGGGGGATAAGGTGTGCACCCCTAATAAACAGCCCTGCAGGATGGAGGAAATGGCCAAGTAAGGGCTTGGCATTCATTTTAATCTGTGTCTTGTTCCCTTCTCTTTGTGCAAAACAGACATTCCTTCAAACCAAGATTTTATACTTACTGGCAGTAAGAGAAGGAAGACAGAAGGGCCACTTCTCAAAATATCAAGGTGTTGGCCAGCTGGTGAATTCTATGATCAGTTGGGATGTGGTTAGATTAAACCAGCCTGGCAAGTTAAACAGAATATGGCAAGCCTTCCAACATTTTTAAGAGCCCATTTCTAGACCTCAAGTCATCAAGCCAGTAGGTAGTTAACAGCACGTGGAGTCTGATCAGTAGTGAGTTATGCACTAATACTTAAAAAATAAATTTTCTAATTCAAGCCTGATGTTCCTTTGGCTTGGCCCAACGATTTCTGTTCCTACACACTGGGACTCACGCTAATTGCCACGGTTCTCTTAGACTGCTCCACTTTTGTCCACAGTGTTGGGGTCAAAGGCTGTTTGTAATTCCAGTGGCTTCACGTCAGGCAGAACAGAATTTTGCCTTGTTAGACCCCAAATTGGTTTTTGAGTCTCCGCTGTTCACTGCCTTAAAATAGCATTTTCACGAGACACCTGCAGGATCCAGATAAGTCTCCTCTTGACTGAAGAGGAAACCTGGTTTGTTTGAAAACAAGAGGAAAAAAAAGACACAGAAAAAGCACCCTCACCTTTAAAGATCTCCACAGAAGCTTATCTACAAACCAAAAAATCTATGTGTCCAAAGTGTAATCCAATGGTAGATTTTGGGAAATTAGCTCAGTTTTAGTATTTTGAAGGTCCTCAGTGTTTGCACCTGTAAGTTGCCGCTACAACAGACTGTGGCAGGGGTGGGGGTAGGCGGGGAGAAGACAGTCACATCTTGTCAGAGAGGGAAAGGTGGGAAATAGATGGATAGGTGCTCCTGGTCAGTCAGAGAATGAGGCAGCCCAGTTTAAGATATGAGTGAACCGTAAGTACACATTGGAGTTTACAAAGTCAGTCAGTGCTTATAAACAACACTCAGTTTACTTAAAAACATGGTCACTCTGTGAGGAAACAATCGGTATTTTGCCATTATGTGTATTTTTGATTTCACAATGCAGACACAACCAACCTAATCTTTGGGGTGTTAGGAGGGACAGCGGCTGGGAATGAGGCTTTGAATTTAGGAAGGCTTGCAGATGGACATCATCAGAAAAGAGTGTCTGTGACCCTCCTCGGCTGGAGGCCAGAAAACCCTCCTTTTACTCCCCATTCCACATCAAGCCTTGAGCAGAGAAAGTGAAAGATGATTCAATTTCCACACCGGGTCACCCCATGCTCTGGGTTGCCAGATGTGACAAATTACACGTGTGGGCATTTTGGTGTGAAGTTCTGTCCACTGGGTCTGGGCTGACAGTAGCAGCTCATTTAACTTGTCTTAGAAGGACCTGGCACCAGGGGCAAAAGGCCTGAATTTCTGCTACTGAAACATCCACCTGACCTATAAGCCCTTAAAGCAAGGGAGACCCAGCTGTTAGCCAAGGAAACATCACAACCTGATGGCTTATAAAACCCACAAAATATAAATAAATAGGTCTAAAGGAATCTGTCTGTAGGTAACTGAACTTTGAGATCATAAAGATTTTCCCTATTTTTTTTCCTCGTAAACATGTTCCAGAAGTTATCCAGATACAAAGAGAAGAGGAAAACACGTCGTCATTAACATCAAAACTAACCCATCATTTACTCTACAATTTTTGTCACGTAGAAGATTTATATTTACCTAGAGATTTTCTAAACCTATGGCAGAGATCTTGATGTTTTATAAATTTCCTTGAAAATAGTAGAGAACTGGAAAATGGACTAATCTTTTAAACCATATTTACAGTTGCTTTCTCTCCAAAGCTAATAAACATTGTTTTTTCTCTTTTTATTTTAGGTCACTTGTTGGTCATAGGCTATAGTGCACAGTAATATTTATAGGTGTCTGTATGAATAGCATACCCACGCTCTTACACACATACTTGCACACTAACATCCACATATACCTCCCTTTTCCGTGGCGTAAGCAGAACAGCAAAAAACATGCTTGTCTCATACCAAAGGGATTTCATTTACAAAAGTAAAACCCGTTATTGTCCTCTCTGTCTGTAGCCTCCCAATGCATTTCTATTGCTTTTCCATAAAACACTACTGCAAATAATCAAGCATGACCATTGACATCCACAAGATTGAGTTTTAGGAACCATTAAATGAGCTCACCCTCGTGGGAAGCTTCCTGCTCAGGCTGGTCTAAAGGTAATTATTCAGCAATTCCTACCTGTGGTTTTACCTTGTCCCTATATAGTGTTTGAATTTCATATGCTGGTGAGGTCAATTTTTTTTCCTCAGGAAAAGTCCAGCTACACATGTTTGATCCCGGACTTAAATTATAATGTTAATATACACACTTCACCAGGTTCTATGTACAGAAGTGCTGATTAAAAGAAATCTTAGATTACAGGTAGATCATCAGCTATATTAAACAAAAGCAAAAGAGGAAAATCTCCGGGAGAATAATAACGCTCGCTTAACAGATTCCGAAATGAAAGGAATTATTCCTCTTTTCATAGGTAAGGGGTTGGCACGGAGACACCTGAACTACATCCACACACCGTTCAAGGGCAAGAACCTGGCAGGTCCGTGTCCTGAAAAATCAACAAGCCATAACACCATCAAGTCAGACTCCGAGAACTCCCTGAAATCCAAAGACCACATCGTCACACTGTATGTCCTCCTGATGTTCACTCGACTGTTAGAATAATCACCACCGTTTGCCACCTGTGCTGCAAGCTATGGATAAGGGGGAAGCTGAACTTCCAGGGGCTCCGTGGAGGAGGAGTGCTGGTGGTAGCCGCTCACACATTTTGATAAACAAATTCAAAGGCGGTGTGAGCTGTGACTCAAAGGCTGGAAACGGTATGTGAAATTGTGCTGTACCTGGTTCCAAACAATAAACTCGGGGAGAAGGGAATTTAAAGCTGGGTAAAGAAGATAGCACGTCGGTTTAAAATTAGTCAATATGAGAGGAACAAAGACAGGGAGAGAGGGAGACAGGGAGGGAAGAAGGGGGAGGAAGTGAAAAAAAAATAGAACTACACACTGTGAAATGAACAAGTTCAGTTAGAATGTTCATCAGGATTTGGAAAATCATAATGCCATCTGCTACTCTGGACCTCAGAACATCAGGGATCTTGGGGGCCCAGACGCTTCCATTTCCAGGAGGAAGGAAGGAACTTATACTCCCTGGAACGCTGCCTCCATTCTGGAATGGAGGCAACACCCAGCCGATCGGTTTGGAATCTCTTTTGAGAACATTTGCACTGTTCACATACGCGTTTTCCCTGGTTTAGGGAAAATGAACGGCAGGCAAAATGATTACATCAACTCGGCAGTGAGGCGGAGCAGTGCCCCAGCCTGAGCTGCTGGGTAACTGACCCTGGCATCCAACTTGGGCTCAGGGTGTGTAGGTCCCATCATGGTGGATTAAATGAGCATTGTCCTACGGCTGGATAAGACTTCACAATAGAGCAACACATGTTAAATGACAGCAGCCAAAACTGGCCCCACCAGGCAACTGCCCATTCACAGAACGCTATTCATACGCCTCCACCACCAAGAAATTAATTCATTAATAATACATCAGGCTTCATGGACAATTCAAAGAAAACAACACAAGGCTACTTGTTCAATGACTGCCTAAAGATGCAGAATTTTTCCTGGTTAAAAACAAACAAACAAAACCCAAATCTAATTGACTTACTGAAATCTAAATCATAGGGACGTTTATGCTAATATTTCAGTTAGTGAAAAAGAAGAAACGGTGAAAGTCTATCCACTGAATTCACTCAGTGCCACTAGGAAATAATAAAAATACAGATTTTTTTCAGCAGTAGCTAATAAAATCTGAATTTATATAACTGTGTCTTTGGAAATTATTTTTTTCCATTTAGGTGACTTTGTACATCCTTCAGACTATCAGGAAAAATTTTGCTTTTAACTTGTTTCTTCTGTTACATTTTTTAAACTCACTTCTTTCTTTCTCCTCCCTCCCGACAACTCATAAATATGAATTAAATATAATTATAAATGAACAGAACATTAACTTTTGGATTACTGCTGTGTTTTGGTAGAATGTTAATGTCATTTCTAAAGAAACAGTTATTACCAATAGAAAAAGTAATTACTAAAGGAATCATGGCCTTAATGCTAACCTATTTTCAATCTTCAAACCAGCCAAACTGCATTAATTTAAGCATACTGGACTTTTCAAAGGAGGTATTAGATTTCTAAAGGCTGCCTTACATAAAAGAGGAGTATCAGTTTTCAGGGTCCCAATTATATATTCCCAACTCTATGGGATACAGGTCTAGTTAGCAATATCGCTGGAGGACAAGACTATTGTGTATCCCCTTGTATTAACTTACCAAGTTTCTAATGCCTCAGTCACTAATTCATACAAGTTATAAACATCATGGAATTGCATGTCGACACCCATTTACTGGAGTGGTCAGAGTGTTAGCTATGTGGGAAGAAGCTGAGGGCCTGCATAGGACATCAGAAAGCTCAGGCCAGCAATTCTTGTCTCACTGTAAACCACCTGCAGTTACATATTGTAAAAGGAACAGGCCAGCCTTTGGAGGCTGGGAGCTGAGGGGATGAGGATTCCTTTTACTTTTTACTAACTTCAGAAGCCAGAATGATGGCAAAGTCCCCTAGGCAAAAAAGTGAATGCATATTATTTCCTCTGGGGTTGGTTAATACCACTTTTTGAATTCCAGGGAGATTTTCTTAGGCAACCATTTTCACCCCAACCCTCTGCCCCCAGAAAGCACCTGCTGTGTTCATAGCCCAGCAGCTCCTCAGTTAACCAGCCTTCAGTAACCTGTCTGGGAATGAGTGATTCTCCATGAATGAATCTTTTTAAGACAACCGGAGGGTTTAGGAGTTAAACCTTTGGTATATATAAATCTTTCTAAAATGAGTCAAGCTCCTTCCTGCCGATTTAAACAGATATGCAGAATAGAATTCAATTCTTTCTTAAAGACCTGGAGTCATTCTTATAGACAGCGAAACCGAACTGTGTTGCAATAGATCTATGCCCTTGGGGCATGTCTGCAATGTTTCTAAGTTGTTTTTTCTATAGCTTTTAAAATAATCTCTCTTTGTGATGTCAGAATGTTCAGCTGCCACTTTTTCCTTCTGGCAAGGTCAGTTATAGTGTAGTAAGTGGAAAGAGCCATATCCTTTGACTGTCACTCAGTTTCCTCATCTGTAAAATGGAGTGTTATGGGAAAGCAACATGTTTCCCTGGGGAAACATTCTGTAAACCATAGAGATTAAGGCTAGACTTTAGAATTTCGATAAAGGACCACATATATTAGTTAAGTGCCTTCTCATCATATACTCTCTTACTTTTTGGACTGGTTCTTCTGAAGTCTTGAAAAGACAGGTAGTAAGTTCTTATAATTATGTATACATTTCATTAAACAAATATTCATAAGTGACCCCTGCACTTTAGGTGCAGCAGTATAAAGCTAGAAATGAAAAGCCTAGGTACTTAGAGTCTAGTTGATAAAACTACTTATAATTGGGTCTAGAACAGGAATTAATAGCATCTTGAATGAGGCACGTGGTGCCATCTTATGAACAGAATGCTAATCGTCTTCTTCCCGTGAACATGTCTTTCTCTCTGTGGGACTCATGCCCGTGAGGGCCTAGCTGCCCAAGCTGCATGCTTCATCCCTGACTCCACCTCTCCACTCTCCCCTACATCCAATTACTTGCCAAAGTCTGTTTATTCTATCTCCTAAATACTCTTCAAACATGCTAAGGCTAGTGAAAGCCCTCATAATCTCTGATCAGAACTATAGTTTCCTTAAGGGCCTTTCCCAAACCACCTTCCACAGCCCGGTCAGTGATTTTTCTGAAACACAAATTTGGTTCCACCAATCCAGTTTAAAGCTTTCGGTATGCCCCGCCCCCCGAAAATGCTTTTAGGCACAGTGTAAAGATCCTTTGAAATGTGGCCCTGGTCTCATCTGTTAAAACTCTGCCAAGCACTGCAGCCATGATGAACTCCTGGTGGGGGCTTCAGGTATCTCTGAGCCTAACTCCCCCTTGCTCTTTGGGGTCCCATTCTCTGTAGAAACCTCTGGTACGTTATCCTCTCTATCATCAGCCCTCTTGTCTGTGTTTCCCAGCACCTTGTCCACACTTTTTACTATAGAAGTTCCATATCTGCAAACATCATTAAAAACCTTGTCGTAAATACCCATTTATGTGTGGTTAAAAAAAGAGCCAGTGTGCTCCTGAGAGCTCAGGCCATCAAGTCTCCCATGACTTATACTACCGGCAGTTTCAAGCGATCTATTTAGATATGACTGTTACTGGTCTGCTTCCCTGACTAGAGTAGAAAAATTTTAATGGTAGCAACTGCATCCCTAACCCCAATACCTAGCTCTGGGATTAATACAGGTTTACGGAATGACTGTTCGGGATACAATCAATGGTTTTCATACTATAATTAATGGAACTCCAAGAACTTTTATGTGGGTGCCAAAGGTGGGTACAGATAGGGTGGAGATTTAAGCCTGCCCACCCTCTGATCAAACCAGAATGGTTTCAAGTTCCAAAAAAATAAATTTAAAACTTCTGTGTGTCACAGAACACCAAGAAAGTGAAGAGAAAATCCACAAAATGGGAGAAAACATTTAGACTCTCATATCTAGAATATATAAAGAACGGTTACAACTCAATAATAAGACAAATAACCCAATTTAAAAACGGACAATGGAATTGAATAGACCTTTCTCCAAAGAAGTTATTCAAATGGCCAATAAACATATGAAAATATTCCCAGCATCATCAATTACAAGGGAAACACAAATCAGAACCATAAGAGAGCCTACTTCACATCTACCAGGAAGACTATAATTAAAAACAAAAACAAAAGCAAAAACAAAAAACAGAAAACAGCAAGTGCTGGCAAGAATGTAGAGAAATTTGAGCCCTCATAAATTGCTGGTGGGAATATAACATAGGGCAGCTGTTGTGAAATATAGTTTGGAAGTTCATCAAAAAGTTAAATAGAATTTTCATATGATACAGCAATTCCACTTCTAGGTATATATCTAAGAGAGTTGAAAACATATGTCCACATAAAAACTTGCACACAGATGTTCATAACATCGTTATTCATAATAGCCAAACAGCAGGAACAGCCCAAATGTTCAATTGATAAATAAACGGTGGGGCGCCTGGGTGGCGCAGTCGGTTAAGCGTCCGACTTCAGCCAGGTCACGATCTCGCGGTCCGTGAGTTCGAGCCCCGCGTCAGGCTCTGGGCTGATGGCTCGGAGCCTGGAGCCTGTTTCCGATTCTGTGTCTCCCTCTCTCTCTGCCCCTCCCCCGTTCATGCTCTGTCTCTCTCTGTCCCAAAAATAAAAAAAAAAAAAAAAAAAAAAAAAAAAGTTGATAAATAAACGGTATGTGGTATACCCATACAACGGGATATTATTCAGCCATAAATAGGAATGAATTACTGATAAATGCCACAGCATGGAAGTACCTTGAAAACATCATGTTAAATGAAAGAAACCAAACATACAAAAACCAGGTATTATACGGCCCAATCTACATGAAATGTCCACAACAGGGAAATCCACAGGGACAGAAAATAGATTAATTAGTGGTTGCCACAGATTGGAGGGGACGGAGGAATTATGAGTGACTGCTAACAGGTACTAGGTTTCTTTGTGGAGTGACGGAAATGTTCTGGGACTGAGTTGTATACTTTAAAAGGGTGAAGTTTGTTAAGTAATTTATTATTTCAATAAAAAGATTTTCAAAGAAAAAAAAATAAGAAATGAGTTTCTCTGTGATGGCCTCTGTACTTAGCTGCTGTGTTATAGATCAGAGGCCCTTCTCTGCTGGATAGGATGGACCTCAGTAGTTTTGTGTAGGAAAACTCTGCCAGAAAAAAAAAAAAATATATATATATTTTTAATATTTTAATATATATATTAATATATATTATATATATTTTTAATATATGTGTGTGTGTATATATATATATATATATTTTATTTATTTATTTATTTATTTATTTATTTATTTATTTATTTTTTAAATTTACTCCAAGGAGCGTTTACTGAGCTCCTGCTTGGGCCATTCTCTCTACCAGGTGTTGGGATAAATTCCTGGGCTGGATGACTTCATGATCTAGTAGAAGACAAACTCAAGAACTAAATTTGATTCCGTATGATAAAAACTGTAACAAAGCTTTTGTAACCAATGCTATGCTGAATTCCACCTAGCATTGGGCAGGAGTGTGGCAGGATGAAGAGGTAGGAAGGTAACAGGGACAGCTTCAAAGAGGAGACGACATGTGAGCTGGGCTTTGGAGGATGCTTAGGCATAGGCAAGGTGAAGAGGCTGAAGAGGTCATTCCAAGCAGGGGGAGGGGCACCAGCACAGGTGTGAAAGCGTGCAGCAAGTCTGAAGACCACTGACTGACCCAAAGTGAGGCTGAAATAAATACAGGTGAGAGACTCAAATGCCTTGCTAAGAAGTTGAGATACTATCTTATGGATAGGGTGATCCCCGGAAGGTTTGAGAGGTTGAGACCTGTATTGAAAAATACAGATACACTGTGGAGGTCGAGCAGTAGGAGAAACAAGGCAGACAGAAAAACTTAGAAGCTTTTTAATAATGTGCTTTCAAAGTAGACTCTTCCCTCTTTTCCTTCCCCTTTCCCGGTCCTCAATCTTCTCATCCCCGTCTTCACACGTCACCCTCTGCTAGAACAGAGATGTTAGCTGCCTCTGGGTTCTCCTGGTTCATGTCAAAGCGTCTAGCCGCGTGATTAACCTCCACCCTCTTCTGCCAGGCGGGCACCGCCATCAAACACTGCTTTCTTCCAGCATGGGACATGTTTGCTGGCATTTCTAGAAAATGTCAGAGGAGCTGCGTCTATGTGAAGAGTTCTTGTGAGTTCAGGTGTTTGGTGAGGTGGACGACTGTCCCCATTCATAAGGGCTCTTTTTAATGCCACTGTAATGATGTGCATATGCCCATCAGGCAGCTAATAGTGGAGGCTTTCGTATGTCTTCATTAAAATTTATGGTTAGAGTCATAAGGACTCAATGAAGGTACAGACTTCTTATAAAGGGAGGCTTGTAATGATGGGTTATTAGCTATGATGATGATGGTGGTGGTGGTGGTGGTGGTGATGCCAAGAGAGTCTGTTCCCATCCTAAGCTTTACTTTATTCATCGTCAAGGACCCCAGGCCAGGCCCTACAGCAACACCCCCCACCCCACCCACTTCCTTCAGTTTTTGTCTATCACTCAGCTGGCCACTTCCTTTCCATCTTCCTTCCCTCGTCCCCACTGTGGCCTTCCTGTCAAGCCCCCTTTCCTGGCCACAAGACCTTATAGGGAAAGCCATCACCTCCCCCACTTCTGGCCCTGAGGCACAAAAGACCTGTGGTTGGCCTGCAACCCTGGTGTGATCGCAGTGATTCCACTTTCGATGCCACCTTTTGACACACAGACATTCTACATTTTGATGAAGAACCATGTTTCTTCCCTCAGTTACGCTCTTGGGTGTCACATCCGTGCTCCCTTTTAGGAGTTCCATGGTTTTAGTGCTTACATTTGGGTCTTTCACCTCTTTTGAATTAATTTTTGTATATGATAGCAGTAGGGGTCCAAATTCATGCTTTTGCATGTGGACATCCAACTGTCCCAGCATCGTTTGTCAAAAAAAAAAACGATTCTTTCACCACCGAATGGTCTTGGCGTCTTCGCTGGAAAACAACTGAGCATGGATGTGTGGGTTTATCTCTGGATTCTCCATTCTATTCCATATGCCTGCCCTTATGCCAACACCATACTATCTTGAGTACAGTAATTTTGGAGTTATGAAATCAGGAAGTATGAATCCTCCAACTTTCTCTCTCTTTTTTTTCCCCAAGATTGTTTTGGCTATTCCGAGTTCCTTGCATTTCCCTATGCATTTTGGGATCAGCTCATCCATTTCTGCAAGAGCCCACTGGGATTGTGACAGAGACTGCACTGAATCTGGAGATCAATTTGGGGAGGACTGCCATGTTAACAATATTAAGTCTTCCATTCCCTGCACATGGGTGTCTTCCCATTTATTTAGGTCTTAAATTTCTTTCAATAATGTTTTGTGGTTTTCCAAGTCTTTTATTATTTTTGATTCGTTTGATGATAATGTTTACCTATTTTTGAGAGCATGAGCAGAGAAGGGGCAGAGAGAGAGGGAGACCCAGAATCCTAAGCAGGCTCCAGTCTCCGAGCTGTCAGCACAGAGCCTGACGTGGGGCTCAAACCCACAAACCGCGAGATCATGACCCAAGCCCAAGTTGGATGTCCAACCGAGCCACCCAGGCGCCCCCTTTTTTAAATTTATTATTTTTTTAATGTTTATCTATTTTTGAGAGAGTAACTTGAATTGTTTTCATTTCATTTTTGGATAGTTCATTTTGGATTACATGTGTATAGAAATACAATTGATTTTTGTGTGTTCTTGTATCCTACAACCCTGCTGAACTCATTTATCAACTGTCTTTTTGTGTGTATTTTCTATACAAAATATCATGTCATCTATTAAATATAGTTTTACATCTTCCTCTTCAACCTGGATGCCTTTTCTTTTTCTTTTTAAAAAAAATTTTTTTAACGTTTATTTATTTTTGAGACAGAGAGAGACAGAGCATGAATGGGAGAGGGTCAGAGAGAGAGGGAGACACAGAATCCGAAACAGGCTCCAGGCTCTGAGCGGTCAGCACAGAGCCTGACGCGGGGCTCGAACTCACGGACTGCGAGATCATGACCTGAGCTGAAGTCAGACGCTTAACCGACTGAGCCACCCAGGCGCCCCACCTTTTCTTTTTCTTGACTAATTTTCCTGGGTAGAATCTCTAGAACAAAGTTGAACAGAAGTGGTGAGAGTGAACATCCTGGTCTTTTCCTGATCTTAGGTTGGGAAGCTTTTAGTCTTTTACCATGAAGTAAGATGTTAGCTGTGGGGCATTAGATGTTCTTTATCAGGCTGTTGAAGTCCCCTTCTCTTTCCACTTCGTTGTGTGTGTGTGTGTGTGTGTGTGTGTGTGTGTGTGTGTTTTATCAAGAAAGGGTGGTGGATTTTTGTTAAATGCTTTTTCTGTATCTGCTGAGATGATCATGGGATTTTCGTTCTTTATTCTACTAATCTAGTATATTACATTGACTGATTTTCATTGGGCCAACCTTGTATTTTGAGGATAAATCCCACTTGGTCATGATGTATAATTTCTTTTATATGCTGCTGGATTCAGTTTACTGGTATTTTCTTGAGCATTTTTGCATTTATATTGATAAGTTTTCTTGTGAAGTCTGGCTTTGGTATCAGGATACTACTGATATCATAGAAGAAGATCGGGAGTGTTCTCTTCTATTTTTTGGAGAGTTTGAGAAGGATTGGTGTTAAATCTTCTTTAAACATTTGTTACAATTCATGACAAACTCATGAAACCATATGGTCCTGGGCTTTCCTTTGTGGGAAGTTTTAAAAAAATCTTATTTACTGTCATAATTCTACTCAGATTCTGTATTTCTTGAGTCAGTATTGGCAGTTTGTGTTTTTCTAGGAATTTGTCCATTTCATTTCGGTTATCCAATTTGCTGGCATATGATTGTTCCTGTCATTTTATTTTTTTATTTGAGATAGAGAAAGAGAGAGAGAGAGAGAAAGAGAGAGAGAGAGAAGAGAGAGGAAAGGAAGGAGGGAGGGGGGGGAGAACACGAACAAACGGGGAGAAGGGGCAGAGAGACAGAGAATCTTAAGCAGGCTCCACACTCAGCGTACAGTCCAATGCAGGGCTTGATCTCATGGCCCTGGGATTATGACCTGAGCTGAAATTAAGAGTCAGACATTCAACTGACTGAGCCACCCAGGTGCCCCCTTTTCATTTTCTTACAGACCTTTTTAATTCTGTAAGGTTGGTAGTAAGGAGCCTCCTTACATTCTCGATTTAGACATTTGAGTCTTTCTCTCTCTCTCTCTCTCTCTCTGTCTCTCTCTTTGGTCAGTCTAGCTAAAAGTTTGTCAATTTATCTTTGCAAAGAAGCAACTTCTGGTTTCATTGATTTTCTCTATTTTTTATTATCTATTTTGTTTATTTTCACTCTAATTTTATTTCCTTCCTCTTGCTTGCTTTGTGTGTAGTTTGCTCTTCTTTTTCTAGTTTCTTACAGTACAAGGTTAAGTTATTGATTTGAGATCTTTCTTCCTTTCTAGTCCAGGCATTGATAGCTAAAAATTTCCCTCCAAACACTGCAGACCCACCCAGATGTTCTACGTAGAGTGCTATGCCATGTCATTCCTAAGACCAAACCCTTTTTCCTTTCTATTCACATTAGGGAAGAACAATTGGTGTATCTCAGAATTATTCAGCTAGCACCTTCAACAATCAAGCCTATTGTTTGTCTTCATACCTGGTCCAATTATAGCCCAGTAATGAACACTGAAAGTCTGTGCTTCTATTTCAGAATACAAATTGTGGGATTTCACAAATCTTGTAGTTCTTAATTTTTTTTTTTATTTGAATATAGTTGACACACACAATGTTATGTGAGTTTCAGGTGTACAACACGGTGATCTGACAACTCTCTCTGTTACGCTGTGTTCACCACAAGCGTGGCTACCATCTGTCACCATACAATGCGATCACCGTCACAGAGATGTACATTCATAGGGAATATATTCCCTATGCCATAGCTTCCATTTCTGACACTTATTTATTCCATATCTGGAGGCCTGTACCTCCCACTGCTCTTCACCCATTTTGCCTGCTCCCCCCTCAACCTCTGGCAACCAGTTTGTTCTCTGTATCGATGAGTCTGTCTCTGCTTTTCTTTGTTTTTGTTTTTTTTAGATTCCATATATAAGTGAAACCATATAGTATTTGTCTTTCTTTGCCTGACTTATTTCACTCAGCATGACACCCTCTAGGTCCATCCATGTTGTCACAAATGGCAAGATCTCATTCTTTTTTATGGCTGAGTAATATTCCATTGTGTGTGTGCGTGTGTGTGTACGCACACATCTTCTTTACCTATTTATCTATCAGTGGACACTTGGGTTCTTCCGTATCTTTGCTACAACAAATAATGCTGCAATGAACACAGAGGCGCACATATCTTTTCAAATTAGTGTTTCTGTTTTCTTTGGATAAATACCCAGTAGTGGAATTAGTGGATCGTATTGTATTTCTATTTTTAAATTTCTGAGGAACCTCCATACTGTTTTCGACAGTGGCTGCACCGAGTTACATTCCCACCAACAGTGCACGAGGGTTCCTTTTTCTCCACATCCTCGCCAACACTTGTTATTTCTAGTCTTTTTGATTCCAGCCATTCTGACAGGTGTGAGGTGAAAACTCATCGTGGTTTTGCTTTGTATTTCCCTGACGATTAGTGATGTTGAGCATCTTTTCGTGTGTCTGTTGGCCTTGCAGTTCTAAAAAAAATCAACATTTTAAGGTAGAAGATATTTCTGACTGGGTATAAAGATGACTTAAAAGAATTCACTTCTTACTAGTAAAGTAAATAAACAGAAGTCTAAATTAGGGATTTGCTAATTGTCTTCCTGAGTACCTACAGATGTTGGGTAGGAATTTATTTTTAGTTGTAATATGTTTGAAACATATATATATAGTGAAAGTAATAATCCATTTTTCTGGTTGTCATATTTTAGACACCCTGAACATTCTGAAACACATATGTGAACTTAAAAATGACTCACGAAAAGGATTTCTGCCTAACATTTACTTTTCTCTTCTCTTGACCTGGGAAGCTCCTACTCATTCTTTTTAAGACCTAGCTTAAATGCCACCTACCCTGGGGAGGGCCTCTCCTTATCACCCCCAGGACAAACTCTCCTGTCTCTGGGTTCTACAGACGCACCCTACACTGAGCCATACTATTCATTTCTGTGTCCATATCTTTCTCATGTCTGTGAATTACTTAGGGGCAGGCTCAAGGGTGACGTCCTTGCCTCCATCTTTGCAGTTCCCAGCACCTCAATCCACTGATGGCCTCCACTAGTGGGCTCCAGCCAGCCTGGGATTTGGTGACCCAGAAATCATTGCTGTATTCATACCTGCCGCATCACCATTGTGGCCAGTCCTTTGTTGCCAGCCAAGCTAGAACCCTAGGCACCAGGGAGAGTGTTGGATGGATAAGTAGCTTCCTGAGTCCCAGCACATCGTATTGGATCTGGACGCGGGGCTGTGCTTCTGCCTTTCTACCGTGACTTACACACCTAGTCTACAGCTGGCCTGGAAGCCCTGATCTCTCTAGGCTTGGAGGCTGTCCCCACCATGGTCTGCTCAACTTGGGCTATCAAACAGCAGGAACTTTTGATAACTATTTGCTGAATGAATGCACGCGAGCCCACCCATTTTACTTCATTAAAGAGAGGCACAAGCCTCTATCTTCCTTCTCAGATGAGCTCTGACCTTACACATACCACTTGGGTTTCTGACTTCATTTGGCACCTGCTAGTTTTACTAGGGTCACTATCAGCAGTGCAAAGACTGAAGACAGATGGTCAGATCACGGGGGCAGCAGGTGGTCACTGTCGAGAATGAAGAGTGACCAAAGAAAGCAGGGATGATCACGAGACAGAGCACAGGAGAGTACCAAGCAGAGCAGCACAGCCACGTAGGGCTATTTAGCCTGGGAATAAACAGCTCTACACACCTCAAGAGGCCCAGACATATTATTGAGTGCCAAGGCCAAACACAGGCAAAGGGGTTGGTAAAATTCAGTGGAAGAATAAGGTAAGCCCCACACAATTTTATAACCCCAGAGGGCATCAATACATCAAAGTTTAGCTCAGTATCATGTTCAAAACAAGGACCTGAGTCATCAAGAAAAGGTTAAATGATATTCATTACACACTGTCAACAGGCTGCCAAGAGCAAATACATTTTAGAAACACTTCTTTCTAAAAATGAAAATTTCTCATTGATGTCAGAGCTTCAAGTGGTAAATCTCAGTTATCTGGACAATAGGGGCCATCTTATTCCCCAAAGATATCGGATGGCTAAGGCACCGTGGCATACACAGAGACACTTATCACTTAACAATTAATCAAGCACTTCACACCACAGGTATTCAGGAACTGGAGAGGGCCCAATTACATAAGAATTTTAAAGGAAGAAGTTCTTTTGAGAGAAGCAAGTCTGAGGCATCGACACTATCATTAGGATATCACGCATATCCTGAGTTAGCCAGTTCCAAGCCACGTAAACTCTACCCACTAAAATTAAACTGGATTGCCCTGATTTCTGACTGGAGCTGGATTCTCTCGTTGCCTTGACTATCTATCCTTCCAGGTCCTGATCCGCAGTCCAGATTTCACATTCAGGATTCTTACTCCTGTTTAACTTTTGGTGTCTTCCATTTGGACATCTGGTAGCTAGCTGTGGCTTTGTTCCACGATTCTACTTCCTGACTCCCGGACTGGCTCTGACATTCATTGCTGGCCGTTCTAGGGCTGGCCTCCGCCCACCTGGTCTTGTCTTATTACTTCTTCACTGTTTACCAGGTTATGCTGGGAGGGCAAGCTATATCCACACAATAATCAAGTATGTTACACTGGGCTTTACTTAGCTCTTTTGTATATGACTCTGAATACATACATCCATCTTGTTCTAACTAGGCTCCCTTAGGGGTGGTGCCCTTAACTCTGACCCGACTTTTCTCTAACAGCAACAGTGCACACTGTCATTGGACACACACCTCACAACGGGGCATATCCCACACGCAAGGAGTAAAACGGCTCAAATCCTAGCTGGTTATTTTCACACAGGAACAGAAGGCCTAAAAGTCAGGTACAAATGAAGATAGATAGTTAATAGCCCTCTGGGATCTAAAAGGGCAGATTTAGTCCTGAAAGACATTATGGAAGAGGTTCTCAAACCTTAATGTGCAGAGTGACCTGGGAAGCTGGTCAAATGTAGATTCCTGGGCTCCACCCCTAGAAAGTCGAATCCAGTGATCTGAGTCCAAGAATCTGCATTTTTAACCAAAGCCTCAGGTAACTCTGATGCAGTTAGTCCTGAGACTCCCCTTTGAGAAACACTGTATCACTGCAATGGGAAATGTGACAAACATGGGACAAGCAGAGTAATTAACACCTCCTCCCAGTCCCACCATCCTTTCCTTCTTAGAAGCTAGGATGCACTTTGCAGAAGGCAGGTCAATTGGCCAATTCTTTCCTAATACTCATCATGGAACATCAGCTCAGTTCCAAGATCAATTTATGTTTGTTCTAGTAAATACAGTGTAAATTTCGCAAGTTTCCTTGAAGAAGATATTTTTAATAGGTCTTTTGCATAAACTGGAACAGGTGTCTACATTATATTTTTCTCTCAACTGAGGAAGAACTGCTATAAAGAAAAACATACCATTTACGTCACATGCTACTATCCTTCCCACAGACCATCCTGCCTTAGAACATCTCTTTAGGATAATTTCAAAAGTCTCAGGATTTGCCCAAATCAAGCAAGTGGAAATATTTTACATTTAACAGCGATCATTACTACTTTAAATAAGGAATGAAAGTATCTGTTTGATTCAGAAAAACTTCAAATTAGCTCACCAGCAATGCATGTATCGCTGGTGAGGGGTATCTGTACCTGAATGTTCTAATGCTCAGGAGCCCGGCCAGGCAAGATCAGTGGAGTCCAGAGAGCCCAGCAGTCTGTGCATCTGACTGGGTAGCCAAGTTTCCCTGGGAATGTCCCTAAGCAACCCTGGAGGGGGAACCTCAGGAAAATCAGTTTAATTGGGAGGATTCTGATGGGGATAGGACGCTTTTGGAATCTAAGATGACAGAAGATATTGATGAGCTATTAGATCCAGGGGGCCTGTCTGATATTTGAGATAATGGGACCTCCATTTGTTTCAGGACGATGCCTTCATTTTTGCACTAACATGGTTTATGGCTTGCAGGGGATATATGGACTGACGGATGCAACCATTAAGGATGTTAGAGCCCCATTCTTACTATTATTGTGATATGTGTGCGCGTTTGTTTTTTTCCTAGGAGGATCTTTATTTTTTCCCCTAAATCTCATAACTGGTTATACAGATGTTTAATTGAGAGGAATAATTATGAATTACGATTTGTTTTTTTTCTTTCAAACTTTCCTATCTGAATCATTTATCGCCTTCATTACAAGTGTTTTAAATATTGTAAAATTAAAGTTTAAAAAATAAACATTGCCTGTAGGCAAGCCCAAGCCCAGAAAGTCAGTTTTTAAAAAACATTAGTGTTTTCTTAATTGGGAGCATTGTGTACTACAAGCCTTGTGTTCTGCTAATTTACAGAAAAACAGACTTTAAATTCAGAAGAAGGAGTAGAAAAAGTAGACTGAGAAAGAAATGCCGGTAGATTAACTCCATGAAGGCAAAGGGACAATGGAACTCGATGGATAAGGATTATCAGAGGTAGAAGGACTTAAAATGTGCGGGTTCTGGTTAAAAGCAGAAGAAGTTAGGAATGTGTTCTGGGGAAAATGCCTATTTAGGAAATTAAGGCTGAACTGTTGACCCAGAGCTTTGGAACATTTTTATCACCCCGCTATGCTTTGGGTAAATAAAGCAAGGGAGACAAATTTTATCCAGCTTATGTTTGCTGTTCGACTCTGACCCTTGCCTACTGGAATGACTTTAAATATCTGCTATGGAAAAAAAAATGATACCACTTTAATTTCCGGCTCTATCCCCATCTGGCCAGGGAGAAGAGGATGAATTGATATCATCCTGTTTTGTCTTTAGGGCTTCTGATACCCCTGAGGACCAGCCCGTGGGACAATCTGTTTGGGCAGGGATTCTGGGCCAGAATCAGGAGAGTGGGACTCCGGACAAGGCCGGTCCACGTAACACAGCTCAGAGCCATACAACACAACTTGCTCCGAGGATGTTGGGCACTGTGCTTCATTAGGAAACAAAATATAAGCTTTCCACACCATTAGGAATGACTTTAGGAGTGAAAGCACATAAGACGATGCCTCACCTCATCAACAATGCACTGCAGAAGCTGGAGAGGCTGCAACGGGAAAGAAGAGAGGAAAAAGTATTAGCCTCTGTGCAATGTCTTTACAGTGGAGTGGAAAGAAAAAAATCATTAATGCAATAAAATATAGCAAGATTAATCAACAACAGCAAACTCTTATAAAAACATTGATGCTCAGGATGTTCTATTATTTCTAATGGTACCTAATCTAATACAGGCAGTTAAAGGTTTGCATTTTCTTCAAAATGCAATTTGCTAAGTTTAAAACAAGGCATTCAAGCATGCAAAGGAAGCAGCCATCAGGAAAAAGAAAAGTGAATTTTTTTCTGAACTCATAAAGCTTACCATTAAAGATCCCTGGTTTTTCTGAATCTGAAAAAAGGCAATATGTAATTAGCATGTCATAATCAAAATGACTCACTTGGACACATTATGATCACTGAGAGAAAATTATTGCATTGCTGGTGGCAATTTGTGGGCATGTGTTAACACAATTTACATAATGAAAATACACAAATGTTAATAGCTCGCTTCTCATTTATAGGCGAAAGTCAGCAGAATGTTAATTTCACACAACACTTTTTAGTACCCTCCAGGTTGTATTAGAATAGGGAGAAAAACCATAATCCATTTCAAAAGGCTGTTTACGATTCAGATATAAATAATGTTTTATATTGCTAGATTGTGAACACTGGGCTTAATGTTGCAATCATTGCTAATGTTATGAAGCTCACTCTTTTTAAATTAAAAACCGATTTATTTAAAATTGAAATTAAATCATAGTCAGAAATTAGAATTTTGGATTCCTGCCAGTGTCTGTTCACAATCCCCTATTTTTTGAAGAAAACTTTAATTATGTGGTTGAAGTATTTGTCTTTAACTCAGGAGTGGGGTGAAGACACCACCTTTTCCAAAGTTCCTTCAGCCTGTTTCCTGGGAAGCAGTGCTCTCTGGGAAAATCAAATTCATGCAAGTTTTACACTGTTTTCCAGGGAACAAAAAGCAGAGGCAAGTAAATGTCTGCTCCTAACCAACATTCTGAAGGCAGGCTGTTCACACATCTAACACCGATAAGCCGCGTCTCTTAGAAAATGACTAAAATGTGACACCAAATTCATAACACATCCAGTTACTAACTGAAATATTAAACACTTCAATCCCCCACCCCCACACAAATGACTGCAGTTATTACTAACTCAATGCAAATAAAGTCCCAGGCACTAAGTTTCCTAAGAAGGAAAATTTCAGGAACCAAGTATGATATTGATGGGTCAGTTGTTTGCTGAGATAACTGAGCTCCAACCAGCTAGTAAGATACAGGGATAATTGTAACAGGACATTTGATCACCGAACAACACAGGGGTTAGAGATGCTGACCCCTGTGCAGTTGAAAATCCATATATAACTTTTGACTCCCCAGATACAATCATCCTACTGTTGACCAAAAGTGTTACCAGTAACAAGTAATAATAAGGAATCGATTAACACATATTTTGCATGGTAGATGTATTATATGCTATATTCTTATAAGAACGTAACCTAGAGAAAAGAGAGTTAAGAAAATTATTAAGAAAATCGTAAGGAAGGTGTGCCTGGGTGGCTCAGTCGGCTGGGTGTCCGACTCAGCTTCAGCTCCAATCTTGATCTCAGGTTTGTGAGTTCAAGTCCTGCACTTGGCTCCATGCTGGGCGTGGAGCCTAGTTTAAAAAATAAATCATAAGGAAGAGAAAATACATTTACAGTTCTGCACTGTATTTATAAAAAAAAACCCTGCATATAAGTGACTCATGCAGTTCAAACCCATGGTTGTTTAAGAGCCAGGTGTATTTTTTAAGTAAAAAAAAACTGTTAATGGTGTTTTAAGAAGTTCTTCCATGTATATTTGATCTGCACAAGTACCCTGAGGTTGGCAAGGATGGTCATTTCTATCCTCTGGAGGGAAAACTGGGCCTCCCAGTGGACAGGGCAGGGGCAGGGGCAGGGACAGGGTGAAGGCCACAGGGACAGGCTGTGGTACTGTGGCTTCTCCCGTGCTCTTTTCTTCCCCCATATCTACCTATGGTCACAGCACGATTTCAAAACAACTGGATTTGTGTAGATATACTTGTAGATATATTTGTAGAAATATTCTTGGCATGGTAAAGTGAGTAAATAATCAATTTGGGCAGGTGGGTTCCTTTCAGCTAGAATGCATGCTTCTCAAGGGCAGAAACTATGTTTTTGCATTTCTTTTGCATCCACGAGGCTTCTCAACAGACCCTTCCTTCACCAGTCCTTGAGTGTTTTAAAAAGCACTTTCCTGTGTATTATCCCAACTAAACATGGCGCTCACTCATCCCTGCTCTACTCAGTCACCACTCCCTGAAACCTCTGTCCCAGGCTGACTGGCTCGTAGTCTCCTCAGGTAGTTCCCGCTTAATGTTATGCCGAATTACTGCTCCTTCCTCTAGTCACTGAGTATTTCTGCATAATGCTCTGATGGGAAAGATTTACTTTAAAAAGGAAGAGAGGGACACCTGGGTGGCTCAGTCAGTTAAGACTCTGACTTCTGCTCAGATAATGATCTCATGGTTCATGAGTTCGAGCCTCACATCGGGCTCTGCGCTGACAGCTCAGAGCCTGGAGCCTGCTTCAGATTCTGTGTTGTGCTCTCTCTCTGCTCCTCTCCCGCTCTCTCTCTCTCTCTCTCTCTCTCTCAAAAATAAACATAAATTTTTTTTTAAAAACGGGGTGCCTGGGTGGCTCAGTCAGTTGAGCGTCCGACCTCGGCTCAGGTCATGATCTCGCAGTTTGTGAGTTGGAGCCCCATGTCGGGCTCTGCGTTGACAGCTCAGAGCCTGGAGCCTGCTTCGGATTCTGTGTCTCCCTCTCTCTCTGCCCCTCTCCCATTCACTCTTTCTCTATCAAAAATGGATAAATGTTAAAAAAGTTAAAAAAAAAAAAAAAGGAAGAGAGAGGGTTAACTACCACCCTGGAGAGGCTAAGGATTTTAGTAAGAAGCCATACCCCTTTTCAAAACTCATGAATGGCCCAGGTAACTTCCCAACAGGAGATTGGCTTTTATTTATTTATTTTTCAAGTACACATGGATCCTCTCCCCCCACCCTCCATTCTTAGTAAGATATATCTACTTCAACAGGAGGGCTACTTGTAATGAACAAATTAGAAATCCATTTTTGGCAAAGAGAGTGTTTTTCACAAATTTCCAACAGTCAGGGGGGATTACAACATTCTCTGAGGAAAACATGTGGCAAACATTCTAAGTGAGATGTTTCAAAATAAATTCAGGAATAAACTGTGCGACACTGTTCCCAGCAATACATAAGTTGTGTGAAATGAGCTCAGGGGAGAACATTTTTCCTCATGACCTAAACTCTTAAGAGGTCTCCACCTTGCCCTATTCTGTGGGTTAAAGAAACCATGGTTGAAGACAAAATTTTACTATTTTAATGCTTTCTCCTTACAACGAGGAAGAGGGAAACAGCAGTATCAGAGTCTTTTTTATGATCTTCTAACTATACCATTTTGCCCAGGTTTTTAAAGAGAGATGTTGTTACCAGGTTTTATTACACAGCTTTGATAGCTACATATTATGTGAAATCATCTTCATAAATTTTGTATTAAGGTAGCAGTGCCAGTACCTGAAATTGATTCAAAATGCTTAAGATACTCAATTACTTTTTAACACTGTTACACAATGCGGTGACTTATATCTTCTATTTCACGAGAACTTGAGGACACAACATCATTGTAATTGATTCATTTTCTCAATTAAATAAAGCTACTGTGCTTTTCTTTATATGAATGCCACACAGACCATAGAGTTAGATATATTCTTTCCTTTCTTGGTCTCAGATATATTGCCTTAAAGGTTACATTCTGTTCCTCTGTTTAATTCCACCAGAAAATTTAATGCCACGGTCATATTTTTCAAATTCTGAATTGCCATGTACCCGACTGTATTTATATTAGGCTTATTTTTCACTGCTAAACTCTTTGTTGTTTACCTTTTTCAAGATCACATTACCGTACGGGCACAGCAACCATAAAACAGACTGCAACAAAGTCAACCTCCAGTCACTGCCTCTGCTTTTACACACAGTTCATGAGAAAGTGAAGCCCCTAGTTTTACAGCACATTAAAAGTGGTACTAAGGGTGCTTGATATAAAATGTTAGCTTTGTCAATGCCTCTCTTTATTCTAGGTCTGCCTTCCAAATGCTGAGCTGTGAGAGCAGAGTTCAGAGGAACACAATAATATTGTTAGGGCTGATGAACTGCCTGTACCTCACAACACAGGAAATGCTGTTTATAACTAACTCGTCCAAGTCCAGATTCCCGTTTGCACATTTTGCTGGTGTTGAGTAGTCTGCATCTAACTAGTACTTTGGGACAATGAACAGAACAATAATTGCTCCAGCCGTTACACTTTGCTAATCAGTCTCCAGAACTAGTAGCATTTTCATAGACTAATTAGTTGAACCTCTTTTCTCTTCTGGGCATAGCCTTTTCCCCCTCCTTTTGCCAGCCCTTAGCTATAAGGCTTTAAGGCACACTAACGGGGGACACCTCAGTCTGATGTAAGACAGATCCTTGTGTGTTTAAATGGGGAGGAAAGACTTCAAAATGGGCGGGCCTAAGTATCAGTCGTGGCGTGTTACTGCAGTAACATTTATCACATATTTCCTTGCAAGGACTGTATAGCTGGCAATTAGAAGAGCTCCCATAGCATGACTAATGGCTTTGGAAAATGATCCCGGAAAGGAAGCTCCTGATGCAAAAGTTTACTTGTGGGGCCTCAACTATCTAGTCAACGGCTCTGGTGATAAACAGCAACTCTGGGGACCCCGCATTACACGCCCACCTCTGCAGAGGTGCTGTGTACACACAGCGGGAAAGCAGGCTTGGCCACCAGCCCTTTTACATTATGTGCAGGAGCACAGTCAGGAAACTAAAATGATCCACCTATGTAACTTCGAGAAGACACCAGCAATAGCTTTCATTTTCTCTTTTACTCTCTGGAATGATGGCTTGCCCTGCAGCCCTTGTCGCAGAGATTTATGTGTGACCGAGGTCAGATCTTCCAATATCAGTTGACAAATTTTCTCTTTACATATTTACTGCTTTCCTAGCTTGTGTTATTTTCTCTTAAGTAGAAGAAGGAAATATGAAATTAAATGATACGGTGAGCATTTTTAAAGAATACCAGGAGTGTGTGTGTGTGTGTGTGTGTGTGTGTGTGTGTGGTGTTCCTGGCACTACACTTGAGCCTGCAATGTTCAACTCTATTCTTTTTTTTTTTTTAATTTTTTTTAACGTTTATTTATTTTTGAGACAGAGAGAGACAGAGCACGAACGGCAGGGTGGGGGGGGGGGCAGAGAGAGAGGGAGACACAGAATTGGAAGCAGGCTCCAGGCTCTGAGCCATCAGCCCAGAGCCCATTAGCCCAGAGCCCGACGCGGGGCTTGAACTCACGGGCTGCGAGATCATGACCTGAGTTGAAGTCAGACGCTTAACCGACTGAGCCACCCAACTGCCCCTGTTCAACTCTATTCTTATTTCACACACATTTTAGGAACGATAGCTATTTTGCAGACTCTCTTTTCAAATCAGATGCATTAAGTTTAACCCTGCCTAACATAAACCAGGATTATGGTAAACTGGGACTTTTATATCGTAAATGAAGAATAATGACCTAAAACTTTTTTTCTTTAATGAAAGTAGCTGCAGAGATGATCTACTTCAATCTACTCATTTTGCTGCTAGGGAAACTGAGGCTTTGAGGGGCATAGTGCCCAAGATACAGCCCGGGCTAGACCATAGTGCTGACTCAGGCAGCTGCTTGGTGTGGAGAAAATGCATATGCACTGGAGTCAAAAAGCCCCCTGGAATTCCAGTCAGACCCCCATGGTCTCAGAAGCTCCCTCCCTTCACTGGGTTCAGGGCTCTTGATTACAAAGCGAGGGGATGAGCCAGAGGATAATCCAAAGAGTCCTCCCAGGCAGAGCTTCCCATTCAGGTGCCGTATTTTTTCCTACCCACGGGAGAGCTGGTACTGGCAGTCAATCTTATTTTATCTGGCATCGTGTGGGGTGCTAAAACTTAGGTACACACCACCTCCAATCTGCTACAACTTTGCAAAAACAAAGTGCCCAAATCTCAAAAAGGCTTCAACCAGAGAACAGAAAAATCATTTCCACATGACCACAAGCTAAACACATATTGCTTAGTACCACTAACTTAAAATAAGACTTCCTAGGGGTGCCTGGGTGGTTCAGTCGGTTAAGTGTCTGACTTCGGCTCAGGTCATGATCTCACAGTTCGTGAGTTCGAGCCCCATATCCAGCTCTGTGCTGACAGCTCAGAGCCTAGAGCCTGCTTCAGATTCTGTGTCTCCCTCTCTCTCTCTGCCCTTCCTCCACTCATGTTCTGTCTCTGTCTCTCTCAAAAATAAACATTAAACAAATGTTTCATTAAAAAAAGGTAAGATTTCCTAAACAAAGGACTGGGTTTTGTTTTTTTGTTTTGTTTTGTTTTTGAAAAAAAAAAAAAAGAGAGAGAGAGAGAACAGGGGCATCTGGGTGGCTCAGTCGGTTAAGCATCCAACTTTGGCTCAGGTCATGATCTCATGGTTCATGAGTTCAAGCCCCACATGGGGCGCTCTGTTGTCAGCACAGAGCCTGCCTTGGATCCTCTGTCCCACCCTCTCTCTTTCTCTGCCCTTCCTCTTCTGGTTGTCTCTCTCATTCTTTCTCAAAATAAATAAATAAACTTTAAAAAGTATTAAAAGGGGCGCCTGGGTGGCTCAGTCGGTTAGGCGTCCGACTTCAGCTCAGGTCACGATCTCACGGTCCGTGGGTTCGAGCCCCGCGTCGGGCTCTGGGCTGATGGCTCAGAGCCTGGAGCCTGCTTCCGATTCTGTGTCTCCCTCTCTCTCTGCCCCTCCCCCGTTCGTGCTCTGTCTCTCTCTGTCCCAAAAGTAAATAAAACGTTTAAAAAAAAAAAAAAAATTAAAAAAAAAAAAGTATTAAAAAAGAAGAATAAAATGTACTCTAGTGAACCATAAATGGGAATTCTGACAAACTGATATTTTTAGATATTGAATGAATGCATGAGACAAAATAAATGAGTAATATATATTATTACTAATAATACAAAATTAACAAGTATAATTCACTTGTGCCATATCTCTCTTGTTTATCAGCCTCTGTCCTTGTTCAAGTTCTTATCATGCCTGGAAATCTATTAGCGTATCTTATATAGAACAAAACAAAAACAAAAAATAAGTCATGGGTCTTATTTAAACGACAATTAATGACTTAAAACAAAAATAAGTTGTCAGATGATTTAACAAGGAGCTACTCGGTGGGACACCAGAAAGTCAGTAGGATTCCCAGCTTCTAAAATCCACTCCCTGGCACTTTCTCTCTGCTGCCTTTAGGAGGGACCAGTTTTGAAAAGCTCAGACTAGAAACCCCTGAATTTCACAAATAGTTGGGTGGGACAGAAAGGCTGTAAGATGCCTAGAGGAGGGCTCAGCTCAGATGGGACTAGACAGAAAATCATCACGGCCATAAATTAGATCACTTGGCTCTCACTGCTTCCCGAGTATCAAGGACGATGCATTTTCACACAGAACACAGCAGCTGGAGCGTCAAGGTAGAGTGTAACATTATTCATTTGCTGGGTCTGCCAGTCAGTGAGCAGGAAAGAAAGGACCTGACTGCCAGTCTACACTCTTTTATCCCTTGTGTATTTAAAACTGACATAGCTCATGTCCTACTTCACATAGGGGTATAGGAACCCTAGTAAATCATCCTCTGGGCACATGTAAATTTTAATATTCAGGCTTGAATTTTGTGAGAAAAGCAGGGGCTCACAAACACATTTTAAAATGAAACACGTGAGTTATAAAATGAATCTTCCCCCTTAGCCTTGCCAAGATGTCCACTGAGCACTTTCCTCACAGAGAAGATTTTTCCTTTCAAAGAAAATACACTGGCTGTACCAAACTTCTCTTTCTTCCCCCCAAAAGGGTGGTCTCATTCTAGAATCTAGTTTAGAGTATCAGTTATGTATGTGGGGGGCAGGGAGTGGGAGGGGATGTGGCCTTTTTGAGAAAGGCCTATTGACCATTCCATTGTTTATGGTCAAATAAATGTGCTGTGACAAAAGATTTCTAAAGGGTCAAAATGTCTCAAAGGGTTTTTCTGGAGCTATCATTTAGTTTGCATCTCTATTAACGTCAATCCTCCACAAGCGAAAGAATCCAGAACGATGTTAGAGGTCACCTGGTCTGACTCCTTGCTTCTGACTCTGGAAGAAGACTTGCAGGAATGGGATTCCAATGATTCCATCCTGGGTGGCTTCAATTGTCAGAAAGTTCTTTCTTATTACGAGTTCAAATATGTCTCCCTAGGAGATATAGCCACGGTCTGGAGCTGTAGTGATTTAGTGGCAGCAACTCACATATTTGAAGATGGCTGTTTCTTCACGAAGTTTTCTTTCCCGAGAGAGCATCCTGTTTTCTCCTTGAGATCATCTGCTGTGATTGACTGCCCTCTGTTCTTCCCCCTTCTATTAGTAATGACACTCTGATAACATTCCCCTAGCCTTAAATAGCCCATGTACTTCACATCCTCACCTACTCCATCGCCAGCTTTATGGGCAGGACATGTGGTTCAGGCTTAAACTAGTCCGCAACAGCTAAGTCCCCCGGGCTTGGGGAAGTTAACTGATCCAATCAAACTGAAGCCTATGGCTTCTTGCTGCCTGTGGGGAAGAGAGGCTTGTTATTCCTTTCTAACTGGGAAGCAGGTGGCCCAGGAACCCCAAAAGCCATTCTTGGTCTGTGAAGGAAGAAGCCTACCAGAAACAGAGCCAAAAGTGACCTGTTGAATCCAGTTCTACCAAAAAACCCAGGAATACTTGGCTTTTTGGCCATGGATTTCAAGTCCCCTTGTGGTTGAGGCAACCTGAGTTGGGTGTTCTGTTACCTGCACCATAAAGCTGCCTGGCGGCTTCACATTCTCCACCACTGTGACCACGTTTCTCGGAGTGTGGTGCCATGTGCGTGTGTTCCTCATAAAGTGTGACACCCACACCTGAACACATGCCTCGGAAAGACTGGCTCAGTTGCCTTGTCCTGGACATTATACGCTATTCAGGAGGAGAAACTCCCGGCAGCTACAAGTGCCTTCAGCTTTTGATAGATAGCCATATCACACAGTTGGCTCAGTGGAGAGGAACAGACGTGTATAAATCTTGGGCTGAAAAAGAATTACTTCTTTCCTGGACTCTTCCATTTGGGTTTCATACTGACAAGGTATTCGAGAGTCAAAAGGAGTACACGATTAAAGCAATTACAGAATCTAGACAAGTCTGATGGAAGTTTCTACCTGTTGCCTCTCCCCTGCATCAGACAGGAAATACATTAGCCTTGTATTTGTTTGGTTGAGGAGAGGCCTGTCCAACACTCAAGGAGAATCACAGACTCTCGGGGTCTGAAAGAATCTTAAAGGTTTGTTTTTTTTTTTTTTTTTTTTTTAAATCTTAAAGGTTTTTTAATCTGACCCACCTCTGTGTGATCCCTGAATCCCTCCTTCATTACACTCCTGGCTCACAGGGCTTCTGTCCGGATGCATACAGTGATGGGGACTTTATGTCTTCTGACTGTCTATTCTCTCCCTTGTTCCAGCTCTACTTTCCTGACAGTGCAAATCCACGTCTTTTCCTACATGAGAACCCTCAAGTATCTTAAGACAACTATCACATCTCTTTGGAAGCTTTGATCCTTCAGGTATTAATGCTGGCAGGGCAGAGGGGAAATATGGACACAGAAGAAAAGGGGACAAAATTACAAACTGAAAGCTTAAAAATGTGTATTGATTCTTAGTTCTTTCTGATTCTAAAATCTGCTGGGTCAACATGTAAAAAAAGTGAAGTCAGGCTAAATCACTAATTCATTGATTCACATCCTTTTTTTTTCTAAGTTTACTTATTTTTAGAAAGACAGAGAGAGGGAGCATGAGTGGGATAGTGGCAGAGAGAGAGAGGGAGAGAGAGGATCCCAAGTAGGCTCTGTACTGACAGCAAACCGTGAGATCATGACCTGAGTTGAAATCAAGAGCTGAACACTTCACCGACCGAGACACCCAGGCACCCCAGTTCATGTATCTTTATCAAGAACTTACTCTACGCCAGGCACTGTACTGGAGTCTAGGATCCAGTAGATGGATAAGCTGCGAGTGCTGGTCCACAAAAATGAGTGACTTCTTTAAGGTCCCTGAAAGTTAGTGACAGAGCTAAGACTTAAATCACAGGGTTTGCATTCTCCTTAAAATGCCACTTAATTTTTGGATAAAATACAATTTGCTAGATTCAAGGTGCTGTAGATTTCTAAGACAGTGTCCCCAAAAAAGGGATGCTTTCAGGCATTTCACAGAGTGCTTTCTTTGTGGGCTAAGACTCTATATATTGCTGCCTTTTTTTTTTTTTTTTTTTTTACCATGATGCCATTTGACAACATTGTTTGGCCTGCTGATATTTTGAGATAAGCTGCAACTGTAGCTAATACATGCTTTATTTCGCATTAGATCATGACCTGAGCCAAAGTCGGACACTCAACCGACTGAGCCACTCAGGCGCCCCCTGCATTATTTGGCATTAGAAAGGAAAGAATCTTGAAATATAGTCACACATAACCATGCTAATTAACATGTGTCTTACTGGTTTGGTTCTAAACGAGATTCAAAACAGGATTTAAAGAAAAGAAGTCATGGATCTAGAATGAACTAAACGGGGCACCTGGGTGGCTCAGTCGGTGAAGTGTCTGACTTTTGATTTCGGCTCAGGTCATGATCTCACAGTTTCGTGAGTTTGAGCCCCATGTCTGCCTCTGTGCTGATGGTGCGGAGCCTGCTTGGAATTCTCTGTCTACCTCTCTCTCTGCCCCTCCTCCACTTGGGCTGTTTCTGTCTGTCTCAAAATAAATCAATACACTTAAACAAAAAAAAATTTAGAATGAACTAAACAAAAAGTTTGATTCCTGTTTCAGAGATGTGGTTCACACCTCTCATAGTTTGATTTGGGTGAAATCCAGTTCAATAAAGTCCAAGAGTGTACTTGGGAGATGGTGATGAGAAAGGTAGCTGAAGGTGTGGACAAGAGGGGAAAATTGCTCATACAAGATGAAAGGAGACCACAGAAGTATCTAGCTCAGCATTTTTCAGACATTGGTTACCAAATAACTCAAGGCTCATGTAAGGTATTACTTAGACACATTAACAAAAATTAACAGACAAAAACAGAACTGCCTGGTATTTGTGTGTGCATGCATGTATGTAGGTGTCTGGGAGTGAATTCCTATCTATTTTATGCCCTGTCTTTCCATGTAATTCTGCAAATCACTGACCTAGGACACCTCTATTATTTTCCAGATGAAGTAACTGAGGTCTGAAAAGAACTAAGGTCAAACAACTAGCAAGAAAAGCCAGGAACAGAACTCAGGTTAGCTCTGTGTGTGTAGAATGGGGGGAAGGGGGACAGAAACCATATTCTTTTTTGAGAGGTAGAGAGAGAGTAAGCAGGGGAGGGGCAGAGAGATACAGAGAAAGAGAATCCCAAGCAGGCTCCTTGCTGTTAGCCCGGAGTGTGACACGGGGCTCGATCCCACAAACCGTGAGATCATGACCTGAGCCAAAATCAAGCATCAGATGCTTAACCAACTGACTCACCCAGATGCCTCCCAGAAACCTCATTCTGACAATGATTTAACTTGTCACTTGATGGGTGTCTCACTTGCTGCTTCCTGGTCCTCTCTGCCCCGAGTCATCGAGCGTTTGCAGCTGCCTGGCTATGGAGGCACAGGGGTGGAGGAAGGCCTCTCACTGGAAATTTTCTTTTGTTTACTGTATTTTGCCCAACTAGAACTAGGACTATAGTCAAGGTCTCCCCATGCCCTGAATAGTGCTCTTTGCAACCTGTTTCTGAACAGAAAACAAGACAAGCTTCATTAGCCATTTTGGTCTTTCTTTCCTCCTCTGACCTCCTTTCCTCCTAAGACTAGCGTGTTCTCCAGCTTTTCTTTCCCTCTCTGCATGGCGGTCATTATCTGTAGACTTTGACAGGGTATGGCATAACAGAGTCCACGCTTGGTTCTAATTGGTTGCCTCAGTTTCCCACAATTCCTTGGAGCTGACACCCTGGCTGTAGACATAAACAGACAACTGCCTCCTTTCCTAGCTCCTAGCAGCCCTTGGGACCCTCTTTCCACCTGGGGTGTCCTGGGCAATCTCCAATCCTAAATCGAATCAGCTCTTTGCTCCTTTTAGGCAATGCATTGATTTTTCAATGAACTTAGCTTGTCCACTTTATTGGCACTAAAGAGGGTCAGGTTCTTAGCATCATTAACATTTTAGTTGAGGGAGAATTCCCAAGCCCCCCAGGCATTAATCCAGAACTGTTAAAACATCTGAAAAGTAATCTGTGCTCAAACAAAACCTGGCCACGTCCGCCTCCTTTTTAAGTTGGATGCCAATGAATCCTGAGCCTCAAATCTACCCAAGTTTTCTATACTGAATAGTATAAGTAAAACACTGGTATATGATAAAAGTTGATGTCTTTGTTGCTGTTGGTATTACTGCTATTGAGGACCACTTTCCCCTGAGGGATCTGTACCCATCAGCAATTACCTGGTAGACATGTAGCATCCTGGGACAGTAATTTCTATCTCTGCAGACACACAAGTTGAATGCAGCACTTGAGTGGACCATAAAAATGGCCATTTGGGCTCAAAGCCTCTGGGTGTCTTTCTCCCTGCACCATCCCTCTAGAGTGGGAACCAGTCTGACCCGGTAGGCTATCAAACACCTGCTCATCCTGAGTGAGTCGCTGAATGGCTATCGGAATCTCATTTCCTCCTTTATAAAGTGAAAGAGTTGGAACAAACAGGTCACTGTAAGATCTCGTCACCTTCTCAAATTCTATGATCCCACGAAGTAGCAGACAGCACTCAGAAAAACCAAAGGGGGAAAAGTGGAAGGGCTCTCAGACCACAGAGCCCAAGAGGGAGGGGAGACGGCAAAGTTGCCACCTGAAAGCCAGACTGGGCGCTTGGTTCCTTACTTCAAACTTCAATTCTATTTCTGGGCTAAGCTGATTATTTAAAAATCATAGAAGAATCAGGGTCCCTAGTTACTGACATAACAATCACTGGGTTCTGTATATAGTTCTATATATTATGATTGTGATCGTCAATGATAAATTATAACTCAAAAAAGAAAGACTGTAAAGGAAGGCTCTTGTGGGATCAGAAAAGTAATTCATTTTAGTCCTACCTGGTGTGAGACGTGAGACACGGTCATATATTTTCAGAGTTACATAGGTAAATCCCTAAAGTACTTCCCAGAAATATAAATAATACTAATATTACCCAGCTCTTGTTTACCTTCTTATATTTTTCAAAGTGTCCTCTTAGGCATTAGCTCATCTGATCATGACAACCCCCCCTCCCTAGAAAACGTCCTATGATGTGCCAAGGCCCTCAGAGGCATGTGCCAGCTGACCTCAGGGGCAGAGATCTTAAAACGTAATGATTTCCAACCTCAGGCTCGCTCCCAGTCATCTCAGAGGGATTCATGAAATTCTCAATCCCAGTTTCATTACCTGGTTTCTGCTGCACTTGCCATCTCTGTCCTGACACACCCCCTCTCTCCTCCCGCACTCTGCCCTCCCATCTCTTACTGCCCTCCCAGTGCTGCTTTGAAAATTACCCAGGGAAATTCCTAAACAGGTAGGGAAATGAGAGTAACGGTAGTAGTACCCTAGTAAATTAAAGTACTAGAAGGATACTGCATACAACTGCTGCTTTAGACCTTTATCTTTTACCGGATGAATCTCCTGCTGATGAGAATGCCTGGAAAGTTCTTTCCCTTCTCTTTAGCCTCATAGCCTCAGCTCAGGCATCACCTTCTCTGTGAAGCCTTCACAGCTTTCTGAACTGAGCTGACCTCTTCTGGAGGGCAGAGCACACCACCTCCTGTCTGGTTCCTTTTGCATCAACTGCCATTTGTTTCTCTTATATTTTTCTCTCCACTAGACTAGACTCTGAGAGCAGGGACCACATCTGTTTCCTTGCTGGACTTCCGGCGCGTAGCACAGTGCCAGGGCAGAGTAGGTGCTTGGTGACAAAAACATGTTGAATTGAATTGAGATCTATGTCATAGAGTAGTTTAGAAGGTGCTATAAAAAAATCAAACCAACATGGGGTTAGTGTTTTTAAAAAGCCAGGGTTCACCAGCCTAGCTGGCTAACTGCATATACTTCAATCGAGGTATTAACAAGTAATTTATCTTTAGGGAAAAATGTCATGTGTCTAGGCTACCCACTCTTTGGGGATTCTCTCTATTCCATTTCTGCTCTATTTTAAAGACACACTAGGAACCTACTTCCTATCTTTGCAATAGGCTAAGCCAAGAACATTGGGAGATATCTTGATAAGCATGAGATAGATAATGGGAGAAGAATCCGGCATGGCCACTTTCAAAATTCCTGGGAAGCAGCATATGTATGTAAGGGAGCATCTTCCTATCACTTAGATTTCACCTCTGCCTTCTGTGGAACACGAAATCAGACTTTGTATGGCTTTAAGTAACGCTGTATTTTAAATGTCTATATCCTAAATAACAAGAATGAAAATAATGAATTAAAACATGTAGGCTAGAAACCTGTTTAGCAAAAAAATGCACGCACATTGCTTTTGGACTCTTGCCAACTAAAGGTGAGTACTTGAAGTCTGGGGTAATTACCCATTGTTTGTTTTTTTGTTCTTTGACTACAGACCTCACACAAAAAAATGGATATTTATGATTTATAGAACCCTTGATGTTCTAAACTTCAAAAAGTTCATGTAACAAGGGATAAACTCGAAATCCCTTTTTTTCAAAGAAGGTCAACTTTCTAGGTATTATTTTGCAATTCTACATTGTTCTAGTCATGATCAGTACATTAGTACATAAATAAGATAATAAAGTAGATGGTCTGAATTTAACATTGAATATAAAACAACATTCAATTATCAAAATTAGGATTAGTAATAGCATAGTAAAAGGCTTTTAAAACATGAATAAAATTAGGTACAAAACTCAGAATTCCAGCATTAGCTTTTGAGAAGTGTTTAATATTTTAAAATAGTTTTAAGAACATACGCTTTCTACTCCATTATGAGACAAATGCTCTATCCAGAGCACAATTTATTACTACAGAATAAATGAATGTTTAAAAGACAGTCTGTCAATTGAAAAAAAAAACACATTAAAATAGCAGGTTTCCAAGCCAAGTTAAACAAAATATTTTCTCCTTGACAAGCTGCTTACATTTAAATGAAAACAGGGCAAATTTGGTCAATAATATGGATTGCATATAATAAAAAGGACCTTAGATCATGTTAATACAAGGATCAGAAAGCAGTAACTTCAATTAAAACCACCCAATTATTTAGCAAACTTTCAGATACAGCAAATAAATTAATCTGTTTTAAATGAAAGTGCTCAGATAAGTAGCTTTTTGACCTATGAGCAAGTTTCACTAGCAGCAATCACAGCAAAGCAAGAATCTGCTGAAGCAAGGCAAAGCCCCCAAATCAAACAAATGGTATTAGTAATCAAAAAGCATTTGCACAACATATTTCCTTGGTTAGTAGCAGGGGGTTCTGAGCAAACGCCACCCACAGCTCCCCTCATACTTTGATATGTAGTGTATACGGGATGAACACACACATTCCTTTCACCCACACAAACAACCAGGGTATATACTGCCTTTAAAAACAGGGCATTTCATTTCTGTACTATCCTATGAAAAAAGCCAGTCGTTATACTATTAAGAATGCATGTCTTTCACTTAAAATCCTCTATCATCCACTTATGTTTAACTTGTACTGGGATTTAAGAATGTCTCTTTATTGAGACAAGTAATATGTCATCATTTTGCTCAGCTAACAGGCCTGACAGACCCTGTCTCCTTGAGTTAAGAACAGTAGATCTCTATTTCGTACATTGGTGGTAAAAGCTGGCAGAATAAATGAGAATTAGCCAATTGGTAGTAAAGGTTTTTAATCCCAAGGATCTAGATTTTCCCTACCTTTGCCTTACTTATTCTATCTGGCCAGATGATGGTATATTTTTTTTTTCAAGAAAAATGATCTCTATATATTGCAATAATTTATCTGAATGCCATTCTTATGTATTTTTAACAACGTCGCTATTCACTTTATCTCTTATGTTTTTGATCCTTTTTACTACTTATCATCTTCTTTATTTGAAACAGATTTTTAACAGATAATCTTGATCGTTACAACAATATCTTGCTTGCATTTTATTCAAATAATTCTTAAAAACAGCTTAAAAAGCCGTTTGGAATAACATCAAGCTTGCCATCAATCAAACGAAAAAATTCCGCTGGCGGTTGTATAAACATCAGATCAAGTCTGATGTCTTCAAGGATTTCAGAGTGAACCATAAAAAACTCCATTAACTTCTGACAAAGAATGCAAATTAATCACAACATGGGGTGAAATGAAATTAAAGGCTCTTTTCTAATCAATGACAAGGCAGGATGAAATATTTGTTACTCTCTCTGCACTCAGACTGCCTGGGATGTTTGCACTTCCCTTGCAAAGCCCCAAATGTAAGGTGTGAGTACAGATTCACCCACAGTCGCTGTTTAGCCCTCCCACCCCCCCCAGAGCTATCTGCTTACAAGTCGTGGAGATTCACAAAACACACTAATCATCTGAATCTCAGGTGCATCCAATTTGTTATTCACACTCTCCCATGCCAGTGAAAAGCCTGGCGCAGACAGATGCACCAGGAACCCTAAATGACAGTTTTGGCCTCCGGAAGTACGATCACTACAACAAAATCTAGTACAGCCTCCAGGTGAAATGTCTGGAGCTCCATATGGAGCAGGGAAAATTAACAACAAGATGAAAATCACTGCAGCAGCGGGGAGTCGGAATTTTTGAAAAAAAAAATGAAATTTAAAGATGAAGAAAGAGAAGTAATAAATTAATGGGGTGTGAAAACATTCAAAGCTTTACAATACCAGGGGCACTATTTGCTCAGATTTTTTTCCTTTTTTTTAACTTCAGGTCATTTTGATGTAATTTATTAACCAAGATCAGGAATTGTAGCCAAAAGAACAACAACATTTTTATACATACAAAAGTACTTTAAATACATTTGTATCTGTATTTTCTTCAATTTCCTGTGGCATCCTGCTTACCAAATCTCCAAAATGTCAGAGCTAGAACACCCTCCTGAGAAGTCTCCTTAATGGATTTACTATCATCTCAATGCAGGGCACTACTGTAAAGTTTGAATGAAGGGTGACAATTTTTAGCGGGCAATCTTTTTCAGTTCTCCTCAATTATGGTGTCATTAAACAAACCATTGCCCACCATGATGTTTTTTAAGTCAACTGGATTTGGATCTACACGATTAGCTCTCCACAGCTCCAGTCCTTGTCCAGACCTGCACATCTTTCCAGACTACTATTAATGCTAAAGCGTTCAAGAAATGGATATACTATGTTTGTGAGATGTTTAAAAACACAACTTTTCATGATCCCGTTGCTTCACAGGCACCCAGAATTTAATGGCGCTGGGGTCAGGGAGAGCTCTGGAGCCCTCTGGATCCTGCTGTGACTCTGCTAATCACATGGTAAGAAAAGCGAAAGGCCTCTAGGGAATGGTCTTGTCATCATCTCCCACGGCACGGCCCCCGACGTGCAGCATTTCTCACCTACACACGAGGCCTCCTACGGTGGAGAAGGCAAATCAGGAAAAGGACTTGGAGGGGCTCAGCGGGAAGAAGAGTAGTATAAACAGCCAACCAGATTCGGAGCACACAGAGCCCACTCATTTGGTTTAGTTGTCTGTAAGTCCTACATCTATCTGACTATACCCATTCATCCCTGAGGCAAGGTGCCTCACCTCGCCAAGCCTCAGTCTGCTCCCCTGGAGGTTGGGAAGAACAGCCCCTGTAGGTGGGATGGACAGCCCGAGTCAGATAACAGGAAGTGACCTGGAGCTCGATGGCAGAAAAGAGTTACGCGAATCCACGACATCGTTGTTCTTCCTATTATAAGGTGTAGTAACATTAACACGCCTGAGCATTTAGAGTGGCTCCTAAACTTTTTTTCTGTAGAGTCCTAAACTGCATGCCAATGAGGCTCTCCAACTGAAAGGCCTAAAGGAAACGAAACTAGAGAGTGCTTCCAAATAACAGATAAAAACTCAAGCACAAAACAATGAAGTCTATATAGAATAATTATCTCACCAAAAATCCAGTCCTTTAATTTTTATGTTGGTCCCAGGCCAGAGAGTCTCCCTAACGTCTTCCTGACACCCTTCCCTCATCTGCATCCCCACTGGAAACACACACGGTGTCACCAGCAGGAAGAGGCAATGCTAACGACACTGTCAGCAAGCAGCACGGAGGCCAGGTTGGTAGAAGTCTCAAAGCTGGACTCTCCTCTCCGCTTTCCTCCCTACTCATTTTACGCTCTGCTCCAGTTGTGGCTGGCAGTTGCCGAGCACATCCTTTCGCGACCTTTGGTTGACTGTTAGAAATTCCATTGTGTGCTACAGCCCAACATCAGGGCCAGCGGGATGGCCCTCTGTACTTCTGCAAGTGGTTTCCTTATCCATAAGCCCATTACATCTGCATACTTGCTCTCATCAGATAGAAAAGACAAGTATCAGGATCCTCATCCTAGAGTTAGGAAAAGGAAGCCCCAAGGAGTCACAAAGCAAGAATTAAGGCCTGTGGTGACTACAGTTTGTGGTGGAGCTGGGTTCTAATTCTCATCTTTTGGCTCCTGGTCCAGAGGTCTCTCCAACAGGCCCATCTTCTCAACTTGCCACTAGTGACGAGCTCGGATTTGATGCCCTGATCCGACTTTGAGTTCAGAGTAGTGACGTCCTGGTACCGTCTCTGGCCCTGACAGAAGGGATGCCAAACTATGTGATCATGAGGCTATATGAAAGGTTTTCATGTGTTCAAGGACCAGATCAGTGGGCAACTATTAGGATGAAGCAGTTAGTCCTCGGCTTGGTAAACAGAACACTGCTTTGACTGGATGGCTGCTTATAAAGTAAGGAGTTTCCTATCCCCCGAGGTGTTCAAGCAGAGTGTGGATGTCTGCTTTCCAGAGATACGGTACAGAGGTTTGATTCGATGATGTCTGAGATCCCTCCCAATCCCGATGTCTGTGATTCACTCCTGTCTACTGCAACCCTGCTGCAATTCAACAGTGCACATATCAACCATTCTGTTTGCCCAATTTATGAGGGGACACCATCTCACGGAGTGGCTTGGGGTTCAAATGAGATACTATGGGCCAAAGAGAAGGTGTTATTCATAATCCAGTGTCAGAACAGTATGAAAACAAACATTGTTATCCACGTGCTTTGAGGGCAAAGGGAAGGGCAGGTATGGTGTGGATACAGCACCCTTTCCCAGTGTGAAGTCTCCAGGGCCAAGCCTGTGAAATAGATGCCAACTCCACCTGACGTCATTGCTGATTCTAGCAATGAAGCACACCAACTTCTGATGAAAGGCGTGGGAAACGGGCCTGATGGCATCAAAGCTGCTTCTATTATTTCAAATGAAAGTCCCAATTCGGTGACAATATTCGATCACGATTCAAGGAATACGGTTTTCCCTCTGACTCTGGCATAAAGGTTATTGCTAACAAGGGAGCCCAGCACATTAGAATTTTCCAGCTTCCACTTGACTGATCAAGTACACACACATATACTTAAACATTTCAAAAAAAACAGAATTGCAAAGGTGTACAGCCTCTTCCCAAATCTGACCAGAGCATTCAAATGCTTCATTCGTTAAACGCAATAGCAATCTGTTTCTTACGCTCATCACTTACCAAATCTCACTGGTTAATTACTCGACACATTAGGAATCTCAAGAACATAGCTACGTTCTCAATCTCTGGCACTTTTACGAGATGGCTCACAGGTTTTTCTACTAAGACTTCTCTGAGAGATATACTGTAACAGGGTCTCTTCATTTACAGAATTTTAGGGGATTGTATAAATTGGCCAGACAGTGAATTGTTTAAAAATTACCGACAGGATAAGAGGCTTACCAAGATAAATATTCTAATGAGCTATAAATCCTGAAAATGTGATTTTAATTTGATGGGCTACCTAGAGCTAAGCAGCAAGCCTGTATCCACTAAAATCTGACTAAATGCTAGCATGCATGCCAAGCGATTACATTTTAGATTTCCTCTTTAAGGAAAAGATTATGTTTAAACAAAGAAGCCTGCAGATTTGAAAAGTGAGTCTAACACTCTTGAACCTAATAACTTAGGCGATGTCTCCCCCACTTATCTGAGGGCTTTAACAGTAAAAGAAAGAGGATACAAAAGAGACATTTCAGCAAGTGAAGGGTCTTTAAATGTCCACATGGGTACCAGGAGAATTCGCCTAAAACAGCTTATAAAAATGGTAGAGTGAATGAGCCCCATCCTATTATTCAATAACCATGTTTGTGATGCATCTGCATAATCTAACCATGCATAAATTAGTATGTGTAATACAACACTTATTTGCATAATAATAGCAAGTTAATAGATGCTTAAAGAGCAGAGACCAACACCACCTTTAAATCAGACATGCCTCCAGGCGCTTTGGCCTGTACAGACCAAGATGCCAGAAAAACAGTGAGCACCAACCAGAGGAAAACAGTCAAACCATTCATCTTTCATCCCTCTAGACATTTCACTTATTTCCCCCCACGTACACGGCGGAATCATTTTCAAACCACAAAACACCTTTATAGTTTAAGTGCTAGCACCCTTCCAAATAAGAATCTTAAAGAAATTATAAGGATGATCATCAGTAACGGTAACATAACGGACAGTTTGCTTTCTTACAAGTGTGGACAGCAAGAGGCAAATTTTTTAGAAAACAGTATGTTCAGAGTCACACCCACATAAAGCTGGGGGCCTATTTGCTTAGCAAAAATAATGATCCAGATCACATATTTCACCCTTCATCTCAACCTTTTAATTGAAATAATTTTAATTGGATCTAAAGGCTCAAACAGTATATCAAGAAAAGGCTGTGCCTCTCCTCTAACCTCAGTATGAGCACATGGCACTGGGCTAGGATAAGGAAAAACACCACCAATGTCACACAAAGGAAGAGCGCGATGGTGCCTTTCAACCTTTAACAAAGAGGAGAAAAAAATCGGGTGTTTAAAAAAAATCAAAAATCAATAGAGACTTCTAAATGACTCCTTTAAGATATCACTTTTCAATTTAACAGGACAGATTTATTTGTATGTGGCTCAAATGTTCACAATTGCTCCCTGCACCTTCATACATAGGAATGAATGTCACAGTGGCAAACGGCAGTAATGAACAATCTTACCTGGGGATATGGAAACCTCCCAAGAGCAAGCTGGGAAAGGAAATAATATTTGTCTAGTTATAGATTTGCATGCAGGGCAGATCTCCTTAAGACAGACAAGCACTAAATTTCAGAACTGTACCCAGCAAATATAAAAAGCTTACAACCCTGGATGCAGGAACTAAACTATTGCTGTAATTACCTTAAGAGTTGTATTTAGAATGGACGTTTTCAATGGGCAATGTTGCATCCCTGATAAAATATTCCAATTTTAACAACTAAACATTACCATTATGTGGTTTCTCTTAGGAATGTTCTCAGCTCTATGGGCATGATTCACATTCACATGTGTGCGACAATATTCATTGAGACAGAGATGTAAAACTAGAGGAGACTGTTGGTTTCTCCTCTTGTAAGATGGAGACACCTTCTTGTTTCCCAGCCCTTAGTTGTGTAGAGTTTTTAGTCACAAGTACACACGCAGTCTTATAGGATATGGGGAGTGGGCCACATGAAACAGAAATTTTTGCCACTATTTTCATCAATTTATTAGTTTTTTCATTCACTTTCTATCCACTCTTAGGAATAAGGAGCTACCATTAGTAGGAAAGGGCCGATTCAACGCTGGGAATTCAACACTATAGGTCAAAGTCTGAAATTGGGGACACGAATCTTTAGAGAGCTTCCAATTTTGCTTGATTTGTAAATTGCCATGTGTTTCTAGGCCAGTCACTTAATTTTGGTCTTGGAATTCTCACCTGTAAAAACCAAATGATTCCACCAGGAACAGGGTTGATACAAAGTAATAAGATCAAATTTACCAAATACGCCATAACATATTTAAAGAAAATAGTAGCAAAACTTTGCGACTTCATAATGTGGCCCATTCTCAGGCCTGAAATCTCTATATATTTGTAACTACTTTCGAAGTGGAATCGCTGTATCAGGGAACTGTGAAGCTGGAATGAACCCATGACAGCATCAATCCATTTCACAGATTAGAACCCAAGAGCCCCACTGAAAAAGTTTCCACACAGTTAATGAGAAGCTAGGGCCTGACCCTAGGCTTGCAACTTAATCCAGGTTCTTTCCGGCATTTTATATTGCTTTTCTACATCTTGAGAAGTTGTGTATTTATTTAAAAAACACAGACACCACGGAAACATTTTTGAACTCTTTTGGAATTGTGTTTAGAATCATTTCAAGTAACAAAAGAACATCTACTTCATTTTGCTAGAATTGCATTTTATCTTGGACTTAAAATTCTGCTCCCTATGCTTTTTGAAAATGTAAATTATTTGTTGACTAAAGTCTGAATGGCTTGGGGGTATTACCAAACCCCAAAGCCACTTCTGAAAAATAAATAAAAATACATAAATAAGATACCCTTACTAAGGACAGACATGAAAATGCTGAAGTTAATTTTCAAAGCTCTACAACCAGTCTGAGCAAGAGCAATGTAACAGGAATAAACCATATGACTTAAAAGGTGACTACTTTGAAAAGGCCAACACTCATTTGGATGTATATTTCTATATGTGTATGTGTGTGTGTTTTGCAATGCCTAGGAAGTTTCACGACCTTATACTCATTTCTTATATACTTAGAGCTCACGGATTTTCAAGATATAAAGTTATACTACCATTATTCACTTAGTAATATCATTAATCAAGGGATTAGCATAAAGTATGGACAGCAAAAACAACACAAGATGGGATGATGGAAAGAGAGTGTGGACGTTAAACTCCCTTTCACAGTTTTGTGTGATTATGTTTGTTGTCTATACACTGGTGTTTTCGGGGAGGCATCTGGATGGCTCAGGTGGTTAAGCGTCTGACTCGGCTCAGGTCCTGATCTCGCAGTTTGTGAGTCTGAGCCCCATGCTGGTCTCTGTGACAGCTCAGAACCTGGAACCTGCTTGGGATTCTTGTCTCCCTCTCTCTCTGCCCCTCCCCCCACTTATGATCTTTCTCTCAAAAATATAAATAAACATAAAAAAATAAACTTTTTTTAAAGTTTATTTTTTAATTTATTTTGAGAGAGAGAGAGAGAGAAGCAGGGGAGGTGCAGAGAGAGAGGGGGAGGCGGAATCCCCAGCAGGCTCCATGCTGCCAGCACAGAGCCCAATGCGGGGCTTAAATTCACAAACCATGAGATTATGACCTGAGCTAAGTCAAGGGTCAGACGCTTAACCAACCGAGGCACCCACGGGCCCCACTAGATACTGTTTTTTAACTGGGAAGGGAAGAGACTCCATTTTCCACTCCCCCCTACACCAACCTTACCCAATACAGGCCATGCACGTGCCTGGCCAAGGAGAGTGTGCACAATGATCTTGGAGGAGTCAGGCGTTTGTACCATTCTGTATTGACCTGACAGACAGTGACTGCTCAAAAAAAGCTGTCATCTATCATCGCACTCATCTGTGGATTACCAGGTTTGCATGTCCTTCCATTTGGAATTAGAAAACTACTAAGAGGAGGAGCTCTCATCTAAAAAAGCTAACAATAAGTAGTAGACAACATTTAGAATATTTTATCTCAAGTCTTTCTACAGGCACTGTGCCACTCACTCGGGTATACGTCAAACATGTCACTGAGGACTATGGAAGAACTCTTGGCTTACTGGCCACATGGCTTACTGGCAGAAGAACTTGCCCACTACACACGTGGTTAAAATCTAAATTAGCTGGCTGGTACCAACACTGGACAGTGCCTCTTGTGGTTGGAAGAACTAATAAGCAATGAGAAATGAAACGCTTAAAAAAAGTGGCATAAAATGAAAAATATGAATTCTTTCCACTTCAACACAAAACTTCAAATTCTCAAATCATTATTGTTCTGTGGAGAGGCCAGGTCACGGTCAACTTGGGACCGTGCACTCATCTACTTGGTGGCCTCTGTCATGACTGGTACAATGTAATGAGGATGGCTGATATCATTCATTTACCTTATAAGATACCACCATGCAAGAGAACAGAGAGAAAATTCAGTGCACACTGGTCAGCTGGGAGCCCCTGGGTACCAGTCTGCTTGGGAACAGGTGGCAGTGCTTGAACTGGTGAACTCATCATTCTTGGGACTGGCTTTGCCTTGTGTGTACTTTCCGGACATCCTACAAAATCTCAGTCCTGTCAACTACATTCCTGGGAGAACTGCATCTAAGATATCTTGCAGCTCTGACCTCTTTGGAGCCAGAAGACTGAGAATGATTCCTTGCCCTTGACCAGAGCAGAACGATCATGTCCTCTCTTGCCTACTGTCACTCCTGGGCTGCTCCACCAGCGGGCCCAGGATTCCAATTCTGCACCAGTGAAAACTGGCAGTGGCACTATTAGGCTGGCACCAAAAGCAGTCATTTTAAGGCCCCGGGAGAGGCAGCTGCCCTCCATGTATGTCCCTGTCCTTCTAGGTTTAATGCAACTGCAGTGCTTTTGCGCCACACTATTTGTCTTGTGGCAAAATAGAAGGAACTATATAGCCAGGCCCTAGAACCCTTTTATCAAGTTCAATTAGGAGAAGGTAAAAAAGGAAAAGGGCTGTTAGCAGATATGGCTGCATGAAGAACAGGTTCTTCATGAGGCTGTCAAAAGTCAAAATAAACACTGAAGCCTTATGGGGAAGAGGGAACACATATGCTATGAGTGAATGTTTCAGAGACAGACGGACCTGGGGCCATTCTGTACCTTTTACCCCTACTGGTCTATTAATCTACTTGCATTTCCCCAGTTTTTATTGTCAAGGTATTATAAATTAGGAAACTTACAAAAGAGAGTATGTAATCTTCTCTGAAATGGCCTGCAGATATGTCACTGTACTAAATGTGTTTCAGATTTAATGAAGCTTTAATGTCCTTTTTAATTTTGCCTGTTTCTGTATCACCAGGGGTCGGGCAAGGCAATCAGCACTCAAGAGGGTGGTTTGGTTTAAAACTAGGAAAAAACTCATTTGCTTATGAGTTGCACTGTATTTTCTTAATTAAATTTACTGAGTAAAATGGTTTAAGTTCAGCCAACCAATGACCTTTGTATGTAGATTTAGATTTATAAATAGGTTAACAGTTAAAGGAAAGGAAAAAAAAAAAAAAAGAATCACAACAAAGCAAACAGATTAGGACTAAGCCAATAGAAATCTTTGCTCTCTTTATCATCTTTACAAAAGCAGCATTTAAATATAGGCAGCTTAAGTCCAGTTAAAAAAAAAAGTATATTGAAAAATGTGGATGCACTTAAGCGCCAGCAATTCATCAAATGACTCTCACATCCTTTTCATTCCCAGGAGGGGAGCGCCTTGTATTGTAAAAGATTTGGAAAAGCTTTATTTATTTTTGGAGGGTGGAGGTAGAGATGGGGGAGGGACAGGATTCTATTTAATGTTAAATTAAAAAAGTGCATTTTAATTCCAAATACTTAAGATTCAGCAAACTGCTAAATAAATACTCTGTTCGTTGTGGGAAATGCACTATATAAAAGGTAGAAAAAGAATGCTCTGAAAACACCTACCATTGGGAATACATTTAAATATCAGCAAACCACTAACACTTCGCTGTAAAACTAAAACCTCCTTAGTGTCATCTTATTGATCTTTGATATGTCCAATCGAAATCTATGGAATACTCACTCGAGTTAGCAGCGTTTTAATATGTTGGATTTTATAATTTAAACAACAAATATGTAGGTGTGATCATAACGACTGCCAAATTGCAGAGCAACTGCATGATAGAAACATCTGTATTTTAACAAAAAGGTAGAAGATACTTATTTACAAAGCAACAAAAATGGCTTCTGTTGATAACAAGAATAATTATGGCCACGGAGTCATAAACGATAGAGAGCAAAAATATAGTGTGGCAAGAATGCAAGAGCAGGACACAAACTCAAAATGTTTTTGGTGAATCAAGTTTCTTACCTAGAATATCAACAATGTGGGATGGGTTTTAAATTTACACTTATACCGAAGAGCCCTGGAATTTTTTTTAATTCTTAATTTAGACGTATCCTATGTTTCTTGGCATAACTGCAAATTGAAAATAAGCATTTTCAATATAGCCAGTGATCTAGCTGAAGGAGGACTTTATAGACTGAAATGTTCTAAAATTTGTTCTTAATTACCTTGTGCACATTTTACACAATTAAATTTCCATCTAAGGATCTTGCATTTAGATTGTGCACTGCAGTTAAACCTTCATTTTATAGAAATGCAGCAGCTACTGTGGAACATTCAGACACAGGAAAACTTTAAAAAAATCAGACTTAACTACTGGATTACATAAAATTCCCTAGGTGAGATTTCATCCCAAGACCAATTTACACAGTCCTAGAGAGAGAGTTTAAATCATCTGAAACTATGCTGGGAAAGAACCATAATAAATATTAAATACCTCAAAATCTACCCTAAGATTTTACTTTTCTTCCCATGTATCAATTTCACTATCCTCTTACTGAATGGTTTAGAAACAATCCAAAGGATATAACAGCAATTTACCAGTGTTAAAGTGCTTTGGAGGTTAAACTGACAACAAAGAACACAGAAACACAAAGCGTCTTGAAGTAGGGTTTCAATTAAATGTGGAGGATTTAGTAATGCAGGACCAAAAAAAAAAAAAAAAAAGAGTTACAAATTAATTTAATCTTCTGCCTATAGTTTGCAGCTGCACTCCAAAGTGTCTAGGGCTTAAGAACAAAGCCTTGAAAGGCCTCAGAGTGAGGAAAGCTTCAATTTTTAATGTATAACGCCATTAGCTGATAACTTGTGGAATCTGCGACCCCTGCGGAGGGGCATAAGTGCGAGTAACAGAGACTGATGAAGTGACATATTTGTTCATGTCTCCAACTATGAGGAAGAGGGTTATTACTAACACCATCAGGCCCAACAGAAATATGCCCTAATAACCTTAGGGACCTTCCACGTTATCAGTTCTCACTACATCAAATATATTAAAATCAAAACCTAATTCACTTTAATTAAAGACAATTAGTTTGTTTTTCTATTAGTGTTTTAACTTGTGTGATATTATAATACACTGCAAATTAAAGATGGGATAACAAATGTAACGAAAGAACCAAATGGTGTGTACCTTCCCACCCCTGCTTGGGGGAAATACACGCTTATCACGGGGGTCTATTTTAAGGAAATTCAAGGACACCATCATTGTAAGTGGTGTAGAAGCATGGCACTTTGAAATGAATATAATGGGACCGTGCATACCTTTTCCCTATTCAATTTATACTTTTCACATAACACTTTCCTATAAACTCTAAGGATTTCCTTAACACAAACAGAATTATGGCCCAATGGAGGCACCAGAAGCTTAATTAATTTGCCCAAGGTCACACTGCAGGTTGGTGGCAAAGCTTGTTAAATCACTAAGAACTGTGGGCTCTACAGATGTTTTTGGCAATGGCAAAGGACCCTGTCTGCAAAGGCCTCAGAGACTTCCAGTGCGGTGGGTGAAGCACGACAAATAACTCATTACGGCTGTACAGAAGTGCCAAGTGCTCCTGAGAGCTCGCAAATAACATGTTTTCTTTGTGTAGAGAGAACCTAGATGTGAGGTTCCCATCAGGAGTGCTTCTTAACATGTGCCAGTATTTAAAAAAGAACTACTCATCCTCACTAGAGTCCACGGATAAAAAGTAAATTTATTTTAACTTAAGGAGGCCAAACGTGGTAACACAAAGAAATAAATCAAGCACTTCTCCATCATTCAGGAGGTCCTGCCTTCTATCCCACAGATTACTAATAATAATGGAGAAAAGACAGCATTACAAATAAATGTTTCCAATAGAGTGTGGGCTTTTTTTTTTTTTTTTTAATTAGAAATGGGCTTATTACAGTGGACACTTAAATGGGGAGAGGGCAACAGTAATTCACAAGTACAATATCCTAATGCTGTTCCATTAATTGCTTTATTTGTTTCACGGTTAAAAATGATTGCTTGCTGTAGCCTAACCACGAATGCTGAAAAGCATGATACATTGAGGTCTCAACCTGGGCAAACTGTACCTAAACTTACACTTTATTGCAGCTTAGTTCACAATCTTCACCTAATATAGGGGTATATCCCAGTGCAGCAGGAGGATAAATCATCCTGGAATATTACTCCGGCAAAGTTTAGCTGTGACTGGAGCATATGTGCTTTCGAGCCACTGAAGCAAAGGCCCATAAAATACACTAATTACTGGAAGTTATGGTCACTGAGTGATTGATAGCGCTCTGCAAGGCAACTTCCTCATTTTCAGCTCTTCTGACGGGCTCATCCGCCACATAGCAATTATTAATTCATGACCCACCCCTCGGGCGCTAGTACCTTTACCTCTAATTCTCCTGCTACCAAACTACTGCTACAGCTGGACACTGTCTTTCTTCATTCTGATGGCCGGGTAAGGATGATAAAAAGTAGATTTCATGCTAAATGCTGTTGTTTTGAATCTTTAAACGTTGTTCGGTCTTTCTAACCCTGATGTCCCAACACATAAATTCTCCTTCCTCTCCCATAATGCTAGCTCACTTGCCTCATTTTCCTTTGGACTGTGTGTGTGTGTGTGTGTATCAATCTATCTGTCTATACTACTTTATACCAAAAACTCCGATGGAATTATTTTTTGTGTGAATACTATGGTTTAAATGCAATATACAATTTCACCAGGCCATGGTAAATATGAGGTGGCTGATTAGAAAAAAAAAGGAAAACAACCCCTCCTCTATTTAAGGAGACCCACTTTTGTAGCTTTGAAAGACACTGTCGCAAGTTGATTTCCATCAGTACCTTTACTCAGAGCGATGCTAATGAAAATATCTGGATACATAACTAAATCTCTAAAAGTCACTGAGAAACAACTTGCAAAGGTCTCTTTTGCTGGTGTTCTGTGCACTGAAAGGAAATTCAGTGAGAAACTCTGAATTAAGAAGAGATAAAGTTCAGTCATGGTGGATGAAAGCAAACAATTTATTTTTCTAATAGAAAAAAAAAATGAATGCTTTTCAAATGTTTGCACAACTCCAACTCAAAATGCAATACTGGGGGTAGTTGTCCTGCCTGGATTCTGAGATGGTGCAACAACAGATGAACAGATGGAATTCTAAGTTACTCATCCTTTCTGGGCTTGGTTCAAATTATTTCTCCGCTCCTGCAAGGAGTTACTCCCAGAAGACAACTTTGAAGACAAAATTCCCATCACTCCCTGTCCATACCATTAACTGGGCAGCCGAGCACATCCTCTACCTGGTGACATTTCCTAGTGCTCTACATCTTCCTGTGTTTCTAATGCCTGGAAAGTTTTAAGTTTTGTTCAAGGGCAAACTCGAAGTCGTGTACGTTTATATGTTCTCCATGGTGCCAGAAGTGGTATTTTGCCGTAGGTTGACAATAAGCGTTTGTTGATTATGATAAACCCCTGATGGTGATGTCTTCTAGAGCCTAGCTGACCTGGCAGTGCTTGGATTAGTTGTTTCTACGCTACAATTCTTTAATGAACATAGTATACAAGCTCTTTAGTATTATGGGCTGATAGTCTTAACTGACAAGGCCCTCTTACACATCACTGCTTAGAATAATCACTATCGCATATTTAAGCATTATGATTAATTTAAATGGCTTAGTTCTTATTAAAGACTTAAGGGTTGAAAGAAGGGAAAAAGACTAGAGTTAACTGCCCCCTAATCCATCTCATATACTTAATTCAATAACCATTTTAATCTTCACAGTGAGAATTAAGAAATGACACCCTTTCAACACGGTTGTAAAATGCTGACCTGTTGTCCTCTAATAGTACACAACTTCAATCATAATAGCCCCTAGAGAACTAGCTCTGGGTTTGGCGGGGGTGGGGGTCGGGTCCTCCATTTCTAAACTGCTCACTGGAGTCTTGCAGCTGTGACTACCGGAGAAAACGTCAGGGCCGGGGTATAGTCTACAAAGTTCAACCAACTCTACACTTCTGTTTCTAGATGTTCCAAAGTCAAGGGAGTCATAATCACGTAGTATTTCCTAGTGTTTATATGCTGCTCCTGAGAGAGAGAGATGGAGCGGTCACTTCCACTGAGGTGCCGCGCAGGCAGGTGCAGTCATCTTGGATCTTCCATTCTTTTTTTTTTTTTTTTTTTTTTTTAACAAATTTTTTATTTATTTTTGGGACAGAGAGAGACAGAGCATGAACGGGGGAGGGGCAGAGAGAGAGGGAGACACAGAATCGGAAACAGGCTCCAGGCTCCGAGCCATCAGCCCAGAGCCTGACGCGGGGCTCGAACTCACGGACCGCGAGATCGTGACCTGGCTGAAGTCGGACGCTTAACCGACTGCGCCACCCAGGCGCCCCTGGATCTTCCATTCTTAACCACCATCTGGCTGCATCCTCACCAGAGGCCCCTGAGGGTACCATGTGGAATGGCAGAGCCCTAAGATTCCTGACCTACAGAATCCTGAGTAAATAAATGGTTGTTGTGTTAGGCCACTAATTCGGGGTACTTTATTAAGAGAAAGAGATAAACGAGATGCTTTCCTTGACATTGACGGCAGCCTTCCCTCTTGTCTTCCCATGCACTTCCATCGCACTTCTATTTGTCTTTCTACCTACTGATCAAGGAGCTCCTGAGGGCAAAGTTTGGGTCCTTTACTGCCAACACAGAACAGTGTGGCATAAATATGTACTGATTGGATGGAATTCTCACCTGTCCGCTTCCCATTAGAGCAGACATATTGGAGATGAGGTTAATTTTTGTATTTCTTTAAAAATATAAACTAGGCTGTGGTTTCTGAAAAAGAATGGTAAACGTACACCTTAAAATATGGTAACACTGAACCGGCTACGGGGACAATTTAGGTAGTAGGTCTGTGTCAATCAGTCTTGACTGACGAGCAGAATCCCAATAAACCAGCCTTTTCCTTTATCTAATTTCCTGCTCATTTACATGTACCATTTCTTTATCTCTTCTTTTCCCAGACTACTTCATCTACTTAATCTCTACAGTATAATGAAAGAAGCAGAGTCAGGACCCCTGACTGCTGCTGCCTGGTCCAGTCACTTAACCTTTCTAAAAAAGTCTAATTTCTCTGGATCTCAGTTTCCTTACTTGCAAAACGGGAGCTTTGATGCTTATACGGTGGAACAATCTTGGGTGCCTCAAATTACTGATTTTTTCAGTGATTTCCCATCACACTATGGAGGAGCATAAATGCGGTGATGAATATCAAGTGGCTTTGTTAAGTGTTAGGTACATGTACAGGGTGGTTATGTCGTCACCCTTCTTGCAAGAATGACACTGAGCAAGATGTCAACAGCAGAAAAAAAAGAGGACAGAGTGCTAGACTTGGCATCAGAAGTCCTCAATTCCAGCCCTCTTCTGCATAAGGCTGACTGTGTGCTATAACTGAGGGCATGCTCCCTCCTTCCTCTGGGCCCCAGGGTTCCTAACTGGTCAGAGTAGGGATCTGATTTAACAAGTTCTATAGACACTCTTCTGGTTAAAAAAAATTCTCATCTCTAAGTGTAAGGTAAGGTATGTAAAAGAACTGTCTAAATAAATGCTATAAAAAATGTTAAAGTTACTATTAGCCAATTCAGAACCAAAGTATGTGATATGGTCTGCAGGATCTTCAAGAGGATTTTTTTTTTTAAGTTTATTTATTTATATTGAGAGAGACAGAGAGCGCGAGCAGGGGCAGGGAGAGAGGGAGAATCCCAAGCAGACTCCATTCAATCAGTGCACAGAGCCCGACATGGGGCCTTGAACTCACAAAACCATGAAATCATGACCTGAGCTAAAATCAAGAGTCATATGCTTAACCCACTGAGCCACCCAGGCATCCCTTCAAGAGGATTTTTTTTTTTTAACTGAGTTGAATCCTCAGCAGCTTTTTTTTTTTTTTAAAGTTTATTTATTTTTGAGACAGAGAGACACAGAGCATGAACGGGTGAGGGGCAGAGAGAGAGGGAGACACAGAATCGGAAGCAGGCTCCAGGCTCTGAGCCATCAACCCAGAGCCCGACGCGGGGCTCGAACTCACGGACCGCGAGATCGTGACATGAGCTGAAGTCGGACGTTTAACCGACTGAGCCACCCAGGCACCCCTCAAGAGGATTTTTAAAGCTAATTCCAGGTCACTGGATTTGAGTATTGACAGAATTCTAGGATCAGTGGTTCTGACCACTGGACATCTCAAGGGAGTGGCAGTGGTTCCCCCAAATTATCACTCAAAGAATTTAGAGTTGACAGATGTCACTAGAAGGCTGGCCCCTTATCTTTTAGCTCTCAACTCAAAAGTAACCCCACACCACTCAGTTACTCGTATCATAGAATGCTGTTTGTTTCTGTCTAATGACTTGCTATTGTCAAGCATCTTCTTTAAAACGTAGGTTCCATGAAAGCAGGGATTTTGTCAGTTTCATTCGTAGCAATATTCCCAATGACTACCACAGTGCCTGTCACACGTTAGACACTCACTAAAAAATTTCGGAGTGACTAATGAATGATTGCATCTTATCTAACCTTATCCCAGCTTCTTCCACAAAGCATTTCTTCTCAACAAACAAACAAAAACAACCTGAGACATGTGGTCATTCAGTCACTATGGAAATGCCGGCATTTTTATCCCTAAAGGGGATTCGATTCCACTGTGGAGTAGGAAGGATGTAGGGATATCTATCCATTAGAACTTTCTTCTTTATATTGAATAGAAAACGATGGGATTTTTTTTTTCCAGTTTTGTTTGTTTGTTTGTTATGTTAACTTCAGCAAGTTTGGCCTGCCAGTCATTGAGTGGCAGTATCTCTTCTCTATGACAATCCTTCAAACATCTGAATATGGGTTGTCAAATGCTTGCTTTGTCTTCCCTTTCTTTTTTTATTCTTCACATGAAGACTATGTGGATTTAACGTTTTCTTAAAAGTCCAAATTGTGGGCGGTTTTGTGCATACAAATGCCCACAATTTGGACATGTGCTATTGGAAAAACTTTAAAATCAGTCTGAAATCCATCAAAATAATAAAATGCTTAGCTGCGACTGCCAGCACCTGTTCCATCTTGTTTTGTCAATCTCATGGTTGTTCAGATGGCTCTGAGCACAAAGCAAGCCCAACAATGCCTCTTTCAGTGGGAGACACTCACTTTGTCTGCCAGTTGCACATTCACTACGATCACTGACAACCTTGGAAAATGCACATTTAGGCATGGTAATCTGAGACAGCTGGATCCCTTCACAAACCTTGCAAAGGACTGAACTAGTCAATCCATCATCTCCCAAAGGTCATTTTAACAGCTCCTTTTTGCAATGGGTTACACAAAGTTTTAGATTAAAAAATGACAAGGGAAAAAAAATTAAAACAAAGTTAAAACAGAATTACAGAAAGTGGAGTAAGAGCAGGGGAATGAGTGAGAGAAACTGTTACATGCTCTTTTTCTCAACATTCTTGAATGGAAGGGAAGGAGGCCCATGACAAGGACTCCCCACCGCACTCCTGCCCACTTTCCTATACAACCTTCCAATCATACACTGAAATTTCCTTGGTGTTTGGACCCTTCACTTTGATCCCTTTGGCTTCTGATGATTTTCAGCAGAAGCTTCTGATCAACAGGTAAGATGTTTCACTAGATGGAGCAGCAGACCAAACATACAATAAGATTCAACTTTCACTCATGTGCTTGATGATAATTATAAAAACGGTGAGGAGAAAATATCAGTACTTAAGTGGAGCACACTGAATGCCAAGTTTTATGGTCTCAAGGAGCTGACAGCAGCTGCTCATAGGGTACCGAGCGCTATCCGTCACCTCTCAGACCAAGTTCATAATCACCAAGGGCTAGAAAAGCAAACAAAGCCGCAGCTGTAGACCACTAGAGACAGCTGTGTCTCTGGGTGTTTTTATGTAGGGGTGGGAGTTGGGGGTAGGGATAGGTTCTTCTGTATATTTAGGGGCAAGAACCAAGTCTAGATAATGCTCCATAATTCTTGTCACTTGGCAAAAACACCCAATATATAGATGAGATTGCTATTTCAAACAGAAGCTTACTCTCACAGTAACTTTATGGGGTTGTTGTTATTAAATGAACGTGTTTATAACGGAGTCTAGAAAACTCAGAGCACCTGCTTTCAAAAAATGTGTTTACTATGATTGTTTATCGTCTGCCTCCCTCATTGTGTTGGAGGTTCAACAAGCAAAGGGAACATGCCTATTTAGTGTATCCTCCGCACTTAGTAAAGTGTTTGGAACATAAAAGATGCTCAGTAAATATTTGAGGAATGAATGAATTTTAAAGTTATCTTCACTTTACAGATAAGAGAGTGACACCTGGAGTGGCACACGACTTGGCCAAAATCACACTGATTGTAAGGGGTGGTGCCAACATATCTGGTTAATCCAAAGTCGGAACACTTTAAGACTTCAAGAATTAGGATGACAGCCCTTGAATCTGAAAATCTTATCACAGAAAGAAAATTGCCCACTTTTCATCAAATTTCTCCAGAGGCTCTGTCAAGGGTACTGGGCTGGGTGATCCATGCAGCTTTTTCAATACTTTTATTTTCATTTCACACAGCTTTATGTGCTTGCTTGTAAATGCTGATTACACTTCATTTTCTTGGTATCTTATGAGTCTTATCTAGCACCCATTAAAAATATACATATAAAGGCAAAGATTTTTTTAATGAGATGTGTTCACAGGTTTTAACATTTTCATAAGACAAGGTAGTTCCATCCAACTATATTTACTTTTTATGCTAAAATTTCCTTGGGAAAAATTCTATTGTAGATGTCTACAGAAAATCCAAAAATGTTACCATTCCTCAGTAAAAAGTCCCTTCCTCTAGGCAAAAGCACTGATAGATGTCCTTTAGAAAAAAAGTTAGGTTTTGTTTTTTGTTTTTGTTTTTGTTTTTTGCTATAGGTATAATAAAAAGGAAGGCAATCTCAAACAACATGTAAGTATTTCTCTCATGCTATAAAATTAAAATGAAAACATGTGCTTTGGTGCTTTCTTCTATTTCCTCTATTCTTTCTTCCTGAAACTTGTTTTTTTACGTTAGACTTCCTGACCTAGTTCTCTAATTTTCAATATCTGTTTGTTGTCATTGTTCTCAGAAAGTTCCTTTGTTACAGCAGCCTGTTCTTGTTTCCTGAATGTAACATTTTCTCTTTTCCCTCTGACAATACTAGAGGAGTTCATCTGAATTTTTCTTCACCTCACAGTTTCCAAGGCCCTCCAAGTTGTTTTCCAGTTATTTTAGGTCTCTGTCTTAAAGGCCTTCCTCACATGTCTTGCCAAGAGTAAGGGACTGAAAATCTGGCTGGAAACACTGTGCTCATTGGTGGAGCTTGCAGAATGATGTAAAGTGACATAACATGAACCCCCAATGTCTGGATCTTTAAGATTTCTTGGTCTGATTTCCTTTGAGAAAGTCTCTTCTGCCTGAAAGAGGAAGACACTTTGGCTGCTGGTGTCCTAGGAACAGGCTGGGAGGTCTCAACATTTACCATTCACTTAATGCCTCTGTACTTCAGTAGTGGGATGCACTCTTCTACAGTGCTAGGTGTCACTTATTTTACTCTTTCCAAAAAAGACTTGTACCCAGTCTTGTGTTGAGGGTGGGGAGTGGTGACTGTCCACACATGCTGAGTTAGGGGAAGAATCTGTGGGTCAAATGGCTTAAGTGCTTCTCAAACAGACTTTAAAATCATCCTCTTCTCTCTGGTCCCACTTTCATGCCTAGTTCCAGATAACTGGTACCACCAATTCTTGGGCCTTTGGGGTGTTCCACAGGAATCAGAGTCTTTATCACTTTCTTTTTTTAAAAAAAATTTTTAATGTTATTTATTTTGGGGAGGGAGGGGGGGAGGGAGAGAGAGAGAGAGAGAGAGAGAGAGAGAGAGAGCATGCACAAATGGGTGAGGGGCAGAGAGACAGAGAAGTAGACACAGGATCCAAAGCAGGCTTCAGGTTCCGAACTGTCAGCACAGAGGCCGATGCAGGGCTCAAACCCACAAACTGTGAGATCATGACCTGAGCCGAAGTTGGACGCTCAACTGACTGAGCCACCCAGGCGCCCCTGTCACTTTCTTTACAGGTAGCTTAGGATTTCAGCATTCTCGGCTCTGCAGGTTGTTTGCCACTGTTCATCTGCTCTCCACATCCCGAAGCTGGTTGCTATAGTCTCCTTCTCTTTTTGTCTTCATGTAGTATGCCTTTTTAAAAAATTCCTTTACGGTTATTTTTAGTGGAGTTTGAGGTGCAAGGGGAAGCTACGGCAAGTGTTCCATGCTTTAATCAAACCAGTAGCTTTTTTGAACAGAAATATAAACATTTCAAGAAGTAATTCCTTTTAAAAAGAGGAGATAATGGCTTAATGTTCTCATTGTGACCTTTGTCCAGGAGCTCTGAAGTAAAGCTTCCATCTAAAGATGAAGAAGCTGAGGCCCAGAGATTAAATGACTTATCCAAGGATCTACGGTTTAGACTGCTAGAGGTGAAATCTGATCTAGGTCTACACTCCAGCAAACAGAAAACCGTTCTCCACGTGCAAAACATTTGTGATCTCTTCAGCCAACATTTATGTGTGCTTATGTTAAAGGCTCCATCCAACTTCTGCTTCAGAGCTGTGACAAAAGTATGAAAAAACTGAGCCAAAAGATTTCCTGAGCACCCACTGAGGGGCAGTGGAATTGCGCTAGGGAGTGTAGGTGATGTTGAGAGTATCAGATTTGACTCCTATCAAAAGGAAGTCTGACATGCCTATAAATTATTATGGTACAAAGTGGAAAAGGCAGGGAGGGAGGGAGATGAAGATGAAGGTCAGAAGAAGATGTTACTTTTAGTCGGAGAGATCAGAGCAGGTGTCACGAAGGATGGGTATCTGACCTGTATCTTGGGGAGATGAAGGAAAATGATACGCCACATAGAGTGAAGGGCAGAGTGTTCCACGGATTTGCTTTTAACCTGGAAAGGTGATTCTAAAACTCACAAGAAAAATTCTCTTGGCCAAAACAACAGAACTCATAAAAATCTTCAGAAGATGGCGTTACCGTCATGACAATGACCTTGTGTGGCTCCCTGAATATGTTCTTCGCCTTTCTAGAAACGTTTCTCTAAGCCATGGACCTTGCTTCCATCATTTAACACATCATTCAAACCACTTCAATAAAACAGGGATCACGCTGAAGAGGGGTCTCAGAGGACTAGATGACACTCCAATTAACCAAGCACATCGAGCCAGATTGTTCTATGCCTCAGACTCAAGAGACTGGCGGAGAGAAGAGGCAAACAAAGGCAGAAAAAAGCGAGGACCCAAGTGAAAAGAGCAAAATGCATGTGTTAAAGATGGGCTTTCAGTCTGACTCCTGCAGAAAAGCCTGTCAGAAGATTATTCACCACCAACCTTAATAAGGTTTATAATAACCCGCCGGCTAGAATCACAAACCAGAACGTGTACTTGTAGAGCATACTCAGTGAGAACAAGGGCAGTATAGGACTGGCCCGGTGCTTTTAAAATGTGTATGCGTTATTCTGGGTACTGCAAAATCAAGGCTGGAAGAAGGTGTGTGTTGACTTATATTTTGACCCAAGAAGGGCCAACTTAAAAATACAGCTTTTGCAAACATGTTGTGATTTAAATGACACAAGAATATGAGTGGAATGAGTAACTAGCGAAAAAAAATAGAGGGGTTTCTCTTCTTGAGCCAGTCTGTGGGAAGAGAGATAGGTACTGAGCTGCTTGTGAAATTAAGACATTGGGCTCCAGGGCACCTGGGTGGCTGAGTCGGTTGAGCGACCAACTTCGGCTCAGGTCATGATCTCACGGTTCATGAGTTCGAGCCCCATGTTGGGCTCTGTGCTGACAGCTCAGAGCCTGGAGCCTGCTTCAGATTCTGTGTCTTCCTCTCTCTCTGCCCCTCCCCCGCTTGTGCTCTGTCTCTCTCTCTCTCAAAAATAAATAAAAAATACATATTTAAAAAATGGCTCTTATTATGTACCAATTGTCATTTTAAAGTTTAGCTCTGAAGTTTGAATGGCAACTACTAGGGTGAAGAGTCCTAAAAATCACCACCTAGTTGACTGGATCAGTGTGAGCTTTCTAGAAGAGTCAAACAAATATGCTGGGGAGCAGGATTAATCCTCCTAGTTTGTTCTAGCTCAGGAATTTTATGCCTTTGTTGGTGGCATAAAATTCTTTTTTTTTGTTCTTTTTCTTTGTATTCATACTTCTTTTTTTGTTCTTACTTCTTACTTTTATTCTTACTTCTTTTTTTCTTTTGCATTTTCACACTGATTTCTGTCATGAAGGTACAAGGAAGAAGTGTAATTCTACATGGATTCTTTCTCCCCCGACAAAGTCAGCCCATACAAACCCCTCATATGGCAGTGACCTTTATTTGGCTTCATAACTAATCCACATGAGGAGAACTACAACACATTCAGAGATCTGAGTTGAAAACCATAAGCAACACACAGAGAAAGGGGACAAATTCTTCTCATCTGGTGACACTGCCATGCTCTAGTGAAGCTGAATAATCTCCTTTTTTCCCCTCTTAAGGGTAATCTCCATGTTTATGTTGCTTCTGCCAACTCCAAATACTACATACAGCTGACAGAATCCTGGAAGAGACCCATTTTATCCCACAGGGATACTGAACTGAGAGGAGATGGGGCAGTTCTGTCCCTGGATAAAAGATAGTCTGATATTAAAGATTCTTTGCTTAAGGCACAAATGTACCTGTCTGTGACTTTTTTAATGGCACATTTTAGTGGCATGTAGCATCATCTTTTATGAACAAGTGTGCGAGAGGCCTTGTTATGACCCCCATGGGGAGTATGACAGCACATTAACAAGGGAAGGGCAGCATGGAGACGGCAAGCAAAGGTGAGCCTCGCTATTTTAGGAGTTTAAAACGATGAAGGCGCCTTCTGATTCCTGCCTCACCAAACCTCAGGGAGGGGTTGGGACTTCATGGAGTCTGGGGGAGGGGTGTACTAGTAGAGGTAGAAGGGATAGAAAACTCTAGTTTCCACGTAGTCTCTTGTTTGATTCTTGTGTGATTTCAGAACAATTCCCTTGCTCAGTTTCCTGTATTTTGATCCCATGTTTCTTTACCACCAGTACTCTAGGGGGATAAAATGACTCAAAACACTTTGAGGAAGGTGTCCACACAAATCGGTAGTAGAACAGCTTATATGAGACCTTGCATGTTCTGACACTAGACCTCTCCTGAGGGGTTCACAGAGACCCACCTTAGGATGTGCGGGGCCATGGGGAGGGGCTCTTCCCTCTTTTCCTTCTTTCTCCCAGGGCCAAACTCTCTTTGAGACCAATTCTGTTGGTTAAGCATCTTATTAAGCATCTGACTTTGGCCCAGGTCATGATCTCACGGTTTGTGAGTTCGAGCCCCGCGTCAGGCTCTGTGCTGACAGCTAAGAGCCTGGAGCCTGCTTTGGATTCTGTGTCTCCCTCTCTCTCTGTCCCTCCCCTGTTCGTTCATTTTCTCTCTCTCTCTCTCTCTCTCTCTCTCTCTCAAAAATAAATAAACATTAAAGAAAAAAAAAAGACCAATCCAGCTCAACTGTAACTCCTTTGGAGAAACTCTGTCTCTCCCCCAGGCTTGGGGCTCAGAGTATCTTGGAAGTACCTTTACTGAAGGTGCTAGCACACTGTTTGTTTTGTTTCGGGCTTTAGTGGTTGGTCTTCTCTATCAGAAGTTTTGTGTGACCCAGTCTCTATGGCCTGGCACATGATAAGTGCTGAGACAGTCAGTACTGAATGAATGGAAGTTTTTACTCTTCACAGCACACCCCTAGAAAGGAAGTCTTGTTTTTAAAAGTGAGGATAAACAGAAGAGAAGCAATTCTTTGAAGATGGTGACTCTAATTTGCTATTCAGAATTTTAAAATGCATGGAGATTCACACTTCTCTCTATGACTTTAAACAGGATTTGCCACATTTATCCCAAGCAGATTGTGGGTGAAAATAAAGAATCTTTACTTCGTGCTTTACTTCAAGTGCTTCTTGTGGACTATCCTCCACATCTTTTCAGGTAATATTCTCATCACATCTGCCCTTAAGGAAAAAAAGAAGCGTGGGGTTCTCTTCATCACTGAATAATTCACAATTATCTCATCTACGGGCTCAAAACCTCTGACTCCCCTTCCCTATCACTTACTTTGTGTTACCTTGTACCCCAGATGAATTTGGTATAAGACACACGCCAGGGGCCTTACTCTATTCTCTAGTGACTTACTGGTCTGTCACTTGTGGTCAGTCACATGCTGTCACTTGCTTGTCTGGGAGGTTGTGAGCTCCTAGAAGGGCTACAATTACATAGTTCCCTCTGAAAGTATTTGGTTAAGCATCAAACACAAAGAGGTGTTCAACAACCTTTCTCGATCATAATCCCACTGCACTTGACATCCTGTACCGACATTACCTCCTCCTTCTGATTTAACATCTGGCTCTTCACCAACCATTTGAAAACACTGGGAGCATTAGGACGCCTAACCCTTCCTGTCCTCCCCTCCTCCTCACTTTCAGCCAACACATTCCTTCTGGCATTCAGGTGTCCCACACTCAATGTGACAATTTGTTACACAATCCCTATACCATAATCCTCTTCAATCTTATAAATTCAATGAGTCTGTTTCCTTCAGTCATCTGGAGACCATTCAACAGTCTACCTCCAGGATAAATGAACATGATTGACAAAACACCAAATACAACAATGGCAAATTCCCTCCTTATACTATAAAGACCCTCTTTTTAAATCTTTGCATCCCTAGCACCTAGCAGAATATTGGCAGAGATATGTTTCAGTATGCAACATAAATATGTTCTATGTATTGGGCATCTATCTATCAATCCATCTACCTACCTACCTATCTTATCTCCGTGTTACCATGCGTGTCCCTCTACGGTCCATACTCGACAGAACACCCAATAATCTTTTGAAAATATAATTCAGTCATTTACCCTCAGAGGAAAATCTAAAGTTCTTACCATGGCCTACAAGGCAGTATATGATCTAACCCTTGGCTACCTCTCTGAATGTATTTTTTCCCATTTTTCCCCTTGATAACTCCACTACAGTCACCTTGGTCCCTCTGCTTCCCTTGAACATGCCAAACACACTCCAGCTTAGTGCCCCTGTATTTGCTGTTGCCTGGTGGCTCCCTCCATTTACATCATCCAAGTCTCTGCTCAAAGGTACTTTATCAGAAAGGATTGCTCCACTTTATTTTTCTCCATAGGACTTGCCACCACCTGACAATTCATACAGTTTGTTATCCTGTTTTCTGTCCTCCTCATGCCCTACTCCATGAGAGTCAAGACTAGAGTGTCTTTCATTACCATATCCCCATTGCCTATCTAACAGGCATAGCAAGAGCTCAATATATAAATGAAAAAATGAATGTGGAAGGAAAGAACAGCGAATATACGTGTTCTAAATCTTACATCTATTAGCTATGTTCTCTCAAGGTACTGTCTCTGCATGTTATATCATGCTCGGGTGTATCACCATCCAAGTCACTCAGCTCTAGAGTTGATGCAGAAAGTTAAAGAAAGACAACAGACCACTTAGAGTCATAGAATGTTAGTGTGGAAAGGGGCTGCGAGAGCATTATTTTACAGATGAAGAGACAGAAGCCTGGGGAGGGATAGCGGCTTGCACAGGACACCTAGAAACCAGTAGCAAAGGTGAAACTGCTCTCTCTTTCATTCCCAATCTAGGTTCTTATCTGCACACCACGTACTTCTCCAGTGTTCTACACTCTATCTGGTTGTTTGTTAAATGCATTTGATGGCAATGGCTTAAACATGCAAAGGCATGGGGCGCCTGAGTAGCTCAGTTGGTTAAGTGTCCAACTTCAGCTCAGTCTCATGGTCCGTGAGTTCCAGCCCCTTGTCAGGCTCTGTGCTGACAGCTCAGAGCCTGGAGCCTGCTTCAGATTCTCTGTCTCCCCCTCTCTCTGCCCCTCCCCCCGACACATTCTATCTCTCTCAAAAATAAATCAACTTAAAAAAAAAATTTAAACACGCAAAGGGAATTTATATTAACAGTAAGGCCTGAGCTCCACAAATCAAAAGTACAAGTTTCTCTCAAAACAGGTTAACTGAACAAGCCCTTCAGGCTTCTGCTGGGAAACTCGGTTCTGGGCTTCTGTCCGCCATTATTGCTAACTGCTCAGCTGATGCATACATACTGTATTTCCTCTTAGATTCTCTTTTGTGAAGAAGCAGAAGAATATAGTTTAACAAACACCGATTATTTTTCCTTTCTTTCTATAGTGCAGGTGAATTGAGTCTAAAGATACTTCCTTATAAATTCAACTGCATTCATGTATTACAAAAACCATAGAAAAAAGTATGTATTTGACCCTAAAAAAGGTGATAAAAATGTGACTGCAACTCTATCCGTGATCTTATTTAAGGACAGTCCTTTCTACTTTTTTTAAAAAAAATCCTCCTTCCTCTGAATCAATGTAGGTGAGAAACAATTCTTGAAGTACTGGAGAGGATCCAGATTCTATCCTAGTGCAATTCACATCGAGCCAGATGTCTTTCTAATAGAAATTGTACATATTTCCTTATAAATCAATTGTCATTATAAGAAACCTTAGCGCAGAGTTCTTGTGGGGTGACATGTAGCACACTAAGATAAAGTCCATTCTAAATACAGCTATAAAGAGTAAAGACATTAAAACTGTGCTAAATACATACCCCTCTCCTCCCCCAGATCATATCATGCCCCATCCCCCAACATGTGAAATGACTATATTGGAGCAATGTGATTTTTTTCTTTCTAAACAAACATATAGAATTTATACATCCAAGTGAGTAGGACTGCACTCTTTAAAGTAATCACCGTTGGAAGTTACATATGCATTCCAACAAGGGTACCATTACCCAGAACTCTGGAATCTTTTATTATAATGCAGGCTCTAGTGTGCATAAGGATCACCGGGGAACATGTTAATAATGCAGATTCTTAAAGATTTGGATTTAATTAGTCTTAGATGGGAGTCTGGGAACCTGTATTTTAAAGAAGCTCTCGAGGTAAGTTTTGTACAGGTAATGTGTGAGAAACAGCACCTCTGAATAATCCATTCACAAGCCATTCGAGGATATCAAAATGAGGACTTTAGAGTTAAACTCTATGTGTACATACACATAACTAATAGAAATTGTACACATTTCTGTGTACACAGAAGTTTATTTTTAGTTTTTTCAAAATCTTCATTCTTCTTGATAGAAAATATTAGGACAGTTACACACAGAAGCATCTATTTGCAAACAACATACCTCCATGAAAGAGATTCCTAAACTCCAGACATCAGAATGGATTCCATACTGCTCCCCGGAAATTCTTTCAGGCTGTAAGATAACAGAAGGGAGCCTGTGAGTTGATGGAAGCTAGTCCAGGTTTGAAACACTAATATGGGTCTGGCTAAGGCAGGGTGCCATCAACATTTCATGACACTTTATGAAGAGCAAAACAATCTCATGTGTGTATATGTGTGTATATATGTATATGCATACTAGATAGGTAACATATAGAAATTACATAGGTAATACAGAATCTCACTGAATCCTCACAAAGTCCCTGTGAAGAAAACTTTATTACCTTTATTTTAGAGATGAAGAAAATTAAGGCTCATATTGGTGAAATCATTTAGGCAAAGTCCTCAGCTAGTAAGTGAGCTGAGATCTGAACCCAGGGTCCTCTCCCTCCAAATTCAGTGGTCTCAGCTGTGAAGTGAAAAACTACATAATATTACATAATGTTATCACTTATTTGCACTTTGAGAAATGGGTCTGTATCACTAGGGATATTTTTATTTTTATTTTTTTAACTTCTTACTTGGAAATAATTTCAAACTTCCAAGAAAGTTGAAAAACTACGACTAACAAAAAAATCCATATTTCCTTTTACCCAGATTCACCTACTGTTCAGCAATTTTATTCCAATTATCTGGGTTTCTTTTGATATGAACCAAGGAACAGTTTGAAAGGTCCATTTGGGACAACTCGTCCTCCATTTAAGACGTGTAGCAAATACCTGGTCCGGAAAGCCACTACATGTACTCTCTATACTTCAAAAGGAGTAGTTTCATAGTGAAGTGGGTGCTGCCTGGTCTTCTATCCTTCTAGGATCTAGCATTCAGTAAGGTACTTCACAGAAATCTTTTGAATGAACACAGGAACACACAAACAGAAGTCTCATGGAGGTAGAATGGTCAGTCAAGGTCACAGAGCCGGTCGTGGCAGGGCTAGGATCATAACCCACACCTCCCGGCCCTCAGGGCACCATTCTGTTGTTTGTACCATCCCCGGGGGTCTTGATGGTCACCAATGGCATCAGCCTTCAGGAGCTTTCACGGGAGCCCTGAAGAGTACCTGGGGCCACACTCAGCCTGGTCCACTGCAGATGGAGGAGGTGAGCACCCACCAGCCATCAGCAGGGGATATACCAGGGGGGTAAAAGATGTGAGCAAAGTGCTTTCAGGTGAGTTGGCACAGTCCTACATCTCAAGGAGTTGGCTTAGCTGGGACCCAGAACTTCGTGACCTACTTTCTACTCATACCCATCAGGCTATCTCAATATACTTAACTGCCTTCTCCTGGGACCACCTGCCATAAAATTACATAAAGCCCTATCCTGAAGTAGCAGGTGGATTGTCTTATTTCCCTTCTTTTATTTATTTCTTTAATCTGTGAAACCCCTTTCCTACCAAGAACCATTCTTCCCAAGGGCCACGTGTCATGTGACCATTTCTCCCAGCTGATAATAGATGCACGCGGTCATCCCAATCCCCCAGTACTTTAACTTTCACATTCAAATCCCCCACACCATCATTTCTGAAGTTCCTTGTTCAGACATGAATGAACCCATTATCCAGTTCCAGCTAGCTCAATAGGTACTCGGATGAAAGCAGCCAGTTAGTTACAGGAATTACCATCACTATCATCATCATCATCCACACGACAGCATGCATTTATTGAAGAATTTCCCATATGCCTGGCATTGTGTGCTAATGCGTGTCTCATTTCGGATTCATAAGTACCCATATTAGATTGGTACCATTATCATCCTCTTTTAACAGATGAGGAGAAGGAGGTACAGAGACGTTTAGTTTGCACTCACTACATACGGACAGCAATAGCTATCATTTGATGACCAGCTAGTATATTGCAGACACGGGGCTACTTTGCATTCTCTACGTTTTTTAACAATCTTGCAAAGATTATTACTGCCCTCATTTCACAGATGTAAAAACTGAGGCTTAGTAAAATTAAGTGGCTTGCTGAAGTCTAGAGCTGTGGATCAACATCAGGCATACTGTTTAGGAACACAGCCAGGATTCAAACCCTGGTATGCCTGACTGCAAAATCAGGGTTCTTTCTACTGTGTCACACTGCCCCCAGAACCAGGAGTCAGAAGAGCCACACACTAATCTTGATCTGATCAGTATTTCTCAAAATATGGTCTTCAGACTAGCCATCAGAGAAGTGACTGCCTGAGGTGCATATTGTAGATGAACCTCCTGAATCAGAATCTCTGGAAGTGGTTCAGGGGATCTACCTTCTAAAAAATAATTTCTCTGGATGATTCTTTGGTGTATACTTAGCTTCAGTCACTAAACATTTCCATGTTCCCTGCAGAGGCAATGACCTATCTTCCTCTTCTCTGCTTCATGAACATTTCTTTTATAGACCCCTGCCATGGGCCACCTTTCTTTGGTGACACATTCCCGTACTTCTTAGGAAGAATTACAAATTCTTGCCTCTGTCCTTCATGAAAATGTTGTTTGTATTTTTAATATTGATTGATTGCACGGTGTTCTAATCATCCGATTACTAGCCTGTTTCTCCCAAGAGGCCAAGAGAGTGTCTTATTCATCTCGTACCTAGTACCATGGCTGGCACGTAGCCAGTGCGTGGTCAAGGTATGCTGCCTTGAAGGAATGTAATACATGTTTAGTGCACATTTGGTTTTAAGCATGTGCCAATTATTAAGTCCCCGGAAGTGTTCTACTAATATAACTTCCCCAATATTACTGCTATTCATGCCCATGAAGAAACATCCAGCAAACATGAAAATCCTAAAATCCTCTAGAACTCTTTATTTTATGTTATTTTATAAAAAAAAAAAAACAACAACCTTTTTAATGTTTATTTATTTTTGAGACGGAGAGAGAGAGAGAGAGAGTGTGAGTGGGGGAGGAGCAGAGAGAGACACACACAGAAGCTGAAGCAGGCTCCAGGCTCTGAGTTGTCAGCACAGAGTTTGACGTGGGGCTTGAACTCAGGAGCCGTGAGATCATGACCCGAGTCAAAGTTGGATGCTCAGCTGACTGAGCCACTCAGCCACCCCTAGAACTCTTAAAGAAATAACCAAATGTTGCCTTCCTGTCTGTGTCTTCTCTCCTTTCTCCTTTTCTTCATCCCACTAGCTGACAATTATCAAAATATAGCACTTCATTCAGCGTACAGAATAAGCAAACAAAAGTCGAGCCCACATACAAAATATTTTGACAGGACCAACGATAAGATTAAATACATTCATAACATTTGCCCACTTAACTTTTTTTTTTTTAAGCTTATTTTTACTTATTTGAGAGAGAGACAGAGAGCATGTGGGGGAGGGCGGAGAGGAAGACAGAATCCCAAGCAGGCTCCACACTGCCAGCACACAGCCAGACACAGAAACTCACAAACTGTGAGATCGTGACCTGAGCAGAATCCAAGAGCCAGATGCTTAACCGACTGAGCCACCCAGGTGCCCCTGCCCATTGCACTTTCAAAACAAATGCAAACAGGAAGCTGAAAATAAAGCATACAAAAAAATTAAATTCAAAAAGAAAAAGGGAGGAAGGGATAATGGTCACAGATATCAGGTGGCAAATAGGAGAGCTCCTTAAGGAGTTCTCGCAATAAGCTAACAAAGCAAGATCACTGTTGTGGTGCTGTGCTCAAGCATGAATGCTTAGTGAGAGTCGGGAGCCAGCTCTACGGGTCTACCTGAAGAGCTGGTACAGTAGATACGGACTGGGAAATGCGCCCAGGCCCCTGAAACTGACACAGCACAAGATAAGCCCCAATACATTTTGAATTTATGGAGCCAGGACTTGATGGCCTGAGGCTGCACGATTCAAATCTGTTCTTACACTTGAAGCCAAGGTGGTCTGCCCTGTTCTCTCCCCTCTAAAACAAAACAAAACAAAACAAAACAAAACCAACCACCAGGTACCACACTACTGACAGAAGATCTGTGATGGACATTTTGCAGTTGAAAATCGAAAGCTGGGTTACTTCCTGACATGGCAGCTGTCACCAGTGTGGAGAGCTAAATAATAGGAAAAACATGACTCCCTGTCTGAGGCACGTCTGTACTGAGGTTTAAGTGTAGGAGGAAAAGTCCTGGTCTATTCTTAACGAGAACAGTGGTGATGATATAAAAAGCAGATTTTATACAGGATCTGAAAGGGCAGTGGCCCCAAGCTGTACTCTCCACTCCTGCCAGCCACCCTCTGTGACTTGTTATTTACCCAGGACCCATATTTAGGTGACTCACTCTAGAACTATCTCTACACAATACCCCAGGACTTGTCAAAATCAACAAGATATCAAGGTACATTCCTAATCTCTTCTGATAAAGAATTTCTGCTCAGGATTACACCACTCAGTAAATTAACAAAAGTATGCACAAATACTTTAGGTTAGCAAGCAATCGAAATACATATCACAAACAATAGGCATTTTTTAAATAATTTTTTTAATGTTTATTTAATTTTGAGAGAGAGAGAGAGAGCGAGCATGAGCAGGGGAGGGACAGAGAGAGAGAGAGATACAGAATCTGAATCAGGCTCCAGACACTGGGCTGTCAGCACAGAGCCTGATGCGTGGCTCAAACTCGTAAACCGCAAGATCGTGACCTGAGCCAAAGTCAGATGCTTAACCGACTGAGACACCCAGGTGCCCCGGGGGGGATTGTTTTTTAAGCTGGCAAGATCCCTGTGAATAGTACAGCCTATCGGTTACCCAAGAGTCTGGAGTGGGACGGTTCTAACTCAATCCTATCTTCCAGTTCACAAATTCTCTCTTCTGCTATATCCAATATACTAGCAAGTAGTGAGTTTTTAAATTTTAATCTAGAAGTTTTGAGATTTTATCCAATCTACCGTGTCACTTTTAAAATTTGTGATGTGAAGTCTGTACCTGTTGCTCCTGCTGGTTCTTTTTCATATTGCCTTGTTTCCTTGTGTACCTGGTTTTTTGTTCACTACTTGCTAGTTTTTGGTCTTGAAAAAATTTGAGAGATTCTCTGAGGCTTAAGGAAGATGTGCCCGCCTTAAACCAAGTTCTTAGCATGAAGCTCCTTTTCCAACTCAAGTCATGAATACAAACAGGCTGCAAATCTGTGTCAGTTAGTCTATGGCCACAACTCTCCCCCTTCTCCTTTTCCCCCGGCTTTTCTGCTTGGCTCTGAGAAGCCTTCTCTTTTGTTCCCTGGACTGGGGGAGGAGGAGCAGCTCTGGCTCTGGTTTGCTCTTACACTGAGAGCGAGCCCTTCAGGCTTCCAAGATGATACGGAGAAGATCTCCACGGAGACCTTCTGCGTTAGGAGGACGCCCGCATCATCGTTAGCGGTGGTACAGGCAGATGGCTATACCTACTTCGTCAGGCAGAATGAGCTTTGGTGTGCCAGATATTCCGCTTTCCTCTCTGTTGCAGGAGTCCACCTAAAAATTGTTCTAGGAGATTCCCATCGTCTTTTTAGCTCTTCAAAGCATTTGCGATGGTTTTTAAAGTATTTTACCTAGCATTTTTCAACAGAAGAGTTGGTGCGAATAACCTAACCTGCTGTCACTAGAAACTAGAAGCTGGTGTTCTAATTAAATCTTGACTCTCACTACTTGGCTAACTCCGAGATCCTGGGCTAAAGTTATTCCACCTTTGGTTACCTTACCTGTAAAATGAAGACAATGATAATAGGTATGCTTCATGGGGTTGTGTGAAGATTAAATGAATCCATGCAATGTACTGGATTCGATACCTGTCACAGGGTGAATGTGACTTCTACAAGTTCCACCTCTGAACACGCCTGTAAATTGTTAGCAGTATTATTTTTTAATGACTTAGGACCTTAAGAAAGCTGCCCTTTTTCCTAGTTATCATTTTCTTACACCATACACTTTAGATTATAGAAGAACGAACTGAGATTGCACATGCAGGGCTAGTTCTTTGAGTTATTTTCTTTTCAATATCTGAGCAGCCTCGCTGACTGTATTTGAGTAATCTGGGGGCCTTCTATGCCTTATAATGCACGTAGGACACTTAACCTAAGAAGTTAAACACTCTGTTTGTAATCAGCGAAAAGTCGTCTTTGGAAGGCAGCTTTCATGAATGAATTCATTCGTTTCGCAGGGTGTGGAGGCCTGGATACAGAGAATGAGCAGAATAAACACTGCTCCTCTGGAGATCGCAGTCTGGATCGGGAGAGACCGACATAATCTGGACAGAGTGAGGGGCACAGCGGTTAAAAGTACAGTCCCTGTAGACTTGAGTACTTAGGTTTGAACCCTGGTTCTGCCACTCATTAAATGTATGAACTTGAGTAAGTTACTCAACTTCTCTATCTCTGTTTTTCATCTGTACCATGAGAATGATAATGTTTACCTGATAGGGTTGTTGTAAGGATCTAAAGCATTAATATACATAAGAGTTTAAAAGAGTGACTGGCACATGCAGCTAAATACTAGCTCTTATTGTTTGTCATTACCACTGTATGAATACAAAGTAAGAAAAATGGATGTAAGGGTATCATACTAGCTCATCTCTAACTGTATATTCTCACAACTTATCATTTGTCCTCTACCGCACTTCCTGTCCCCAACTATGTCCCCTTACCTTCTATTTCTAACGTCTCAGCTCAACCCTCCACGGTGATCTCTTCTATAAGTACCCTTTCACATACTGCTTTACATCAAATTTGTACACTGTATGACTTCTTACTCTCTAAATGTATATTTGATACAACGTAAGTCTTTATTACACCACACATAATGTGGCCACATAATAATGCCACACTTCTATTCTTGCCCACATCGTAGGTGGATTTGAGTGGTTCCACCATAACCTGGCTGATGGCATGAAAGTGCTCAGTAAATACTGGTTGATTAACTCAAGGCACTCAGTTTCAGATACAGCTTTCGCTGGCATAGACCAGAGGCTGGCAAATTTTTCCTGTATGTGACCAGAGAGTAAATATTTCTCCCTCTGTGGGCCATATGGTCTCTGCCGCAACTGTCACAGGGACTCCACTCTGCCACTGCAGTGCTGAAGCAGCCACAGACAACCCCAAGCAAAAGGTCGTGGCCACGTACCAATACAACTTTTGTTTCTTAGCCAATTTGCTTTAGTTTGAAATACTTCTGGATTCACAAGTTGAAAAAATATATACAGGGAAGTTGTGCACACTCACCCAGGTTCCCCCGATGGTAGTTTTATAGTACAGTATCATGGGGTATCAGGCAGGGATTAATACCCAGAACAGAATAACAAATGTTATTTCCATCTTTCCCCACTCCCAGCCTCTAATCTCACACCAATTAGGTAAGTACGTGGTCAACGAGAGCCTCCTGAGTTATCAGGCTATCACTCTTTGCTTTCTAGGTATCTTATGCTTTTTACAGCTTGAACCATAAAGCTGATGACTAGAATTCACTCACCCGAGAAGCAAAGCAATTTTAGCTCTGCCAACCTTAGCTAACATTTCATAATTTCAATCCTCACATATTCAATTAATAGATGGATGCATCACACTCATCCATAAACCAAGAGGAAAAAAGGTAATTTCTTTAATGTACACCTGGGAAAGACGACTGTAATCTAGATTTGTACATTCAAACATAACGCAATTTAATTATTAGAGCAATTTAAAGCTATTAAAAACATGACAGGTAGAAAACATGGTGCGTAGATGAGAAGTTGTTTCTTTTCTTTATTTTAGAAAGAGGGAGTGAGCGTGAGCAAGGGAGAAAAGCAGAGAGAGACAGAGAAGAGAGAATCATTAAAAAAAATGTTTTTTATGCTTATTCATTTTTAAAAAAAAATTTTTTTTCAACGTTTATTTATTTTTGAGACAGAGAGAGACAGAGCATGAACGGGAGAGGGTCAGAGAGAGGGAGACACAGAATCTGAAACAGGCTCCAGGCTCTGAGCTGTCAGTACAGAGCCCGACACGGGGCTTGAACTCACGGACCGCGAGATCATGACCTGAGCCGAAGTCGGCTGCTTAACCGACTGAGCCACCCAGGCGCCCCTATGCTTATTCATTTTTGAAAGACAGAGAGAGACAGAGCACAAGCAGGGGTGGGGTGGTGAGAAAGGGGGACACAGAATCGAAAGCGGGCTCCAGGCTCTGAGCTGTCAGCACCAGGGCCCGATGTGGGGCTTGAACTCATGAAGCACGAGATCATGACCTGAGCTGAAGTCGGATGCTCAACCGACTGAGCCACCCAGGCGCCCCGAGAAAAGAGAATCTTAAGCAGGCTCCATGCTCAGCGTGGAGCCTGACAAAAGGCTCGATCCCACCACCGTGGGATCATGACCTGAGCTGAAACCAAGTCACACACTCAACCGACTAAGCCACCCAGGTGCCCCAAAAAGTTGTTTCATTTATAATTTTATTCCTTAAAAAAAATTTTTTTTAACATTGATTCTTGAGAGAGAGAGAGAGAACTGAGTAGGGGAAGAGCAGAGAGAAAGGGAGACAGAGACTCTGAAGTGGACTCTGCAATGTCAGTGCAAAGCCTGACATGGGGCTTGAACCACAAACTGTGAGACCATGACCTGAGCCAAAGTTGGATGCTCAACCAACGGAGCCACCCAGGTGCCCCTATTCATTTTTTTTTTTTTTTTTTTTTAAATCACAGCATTCCATATTCTTTCAAAGACTGAAACTATGGGATCTGGTAGGGATTTATTAATGGTTTGGGTTTTTTTTTAAAGTTTATTTATTTTGAGAGAGAGAGAGCAAGCACGAGCAGGGGAGGGGCAGAGAGAGAAGGGGTGGGGAGAGAAATCCCAAGCAGGCTCTGCACTGTCAACAGAGTCTGATGTGGGACTCGAATCCACGAACCGCATGATCAGGACCTGAGCTGAAATCAAGAGTCGGACGCTTAACTGACTGAGCCACCCAGGTGCCCCAGGATTTATTAATTGTAAAGGTGGCTCACCAATCTCAGCTAACCTGGTAGCGCCAAGAGGGTGATTATGTTTTATGAAAACAGATACGATGACTTCAGGGGTTAATTTTTTTTTTTCACATTACTTAGAAAAATGAGAAAGAATGAATTTTCTTTAAAAACCAAGCAGAACAAACATTAACTATTCTGGTATTTCAATATAAAAAAAATGGTTTGTACTGTTCTGAGGAGGAGATTCAGAGTAACATCTTTTTATTATCAAGATAATATATGAACTGAGAGTAAGATCCAGGTTTCCATCCAACTAATGTGTTTAACGTCATATAAAGACCATGGGGTTGGGGCACCTGGGTGGCTCAGTCGGTTAAGCGTCCGACTTCAGCTCAGGTCATCATCTCAAGGCTCGTGGATTCGAGCCCCATCTCAGGCTCTGCACTGACAGCTTAGAGCCTGGAGCCTGCTTCAGATTCTGTGTCTTTCTCTCTCTCTCTGTTCCTCCCCCACTTGCATTCTGTCTCTCTCTCTCTCTCTCTCAAAAATAAACATTAAAAAAAAAAGACTATGGGAAGTAAAACAGACTAAATAAATCTAGAATCCTCATTAAAAAAAAATGACCTTAAGGTGTTAAAACAAAACTTGGCTCCAAAATGATACTAGATAACCTTCCTGCTTGTTTCTCCACTCACTCTTGAAATGATTGTGGAAACTAATTACAGCATTTGTGCCCCCCAAACTTCCCTTAGTTAAAAGGTAGGAAAAAGGAAAAGGTCTAAGTCAAGTCCAGCTTGGGTCTTTGAAACAGCTCTATGCTTCTAATTTTTATACTTGGTAAATTTATTTCAGAAGAGTTAATAAATTATCTTATGACAGGAATGAACCCAAGTAAACAGAATATAGGTGTATAAGTTCGAAAAAGAATTTCCTGCTAAACCTTTACATTCAGAGATCCATAAGTAAGAGCTGATCACATCAATAATTTAATTCTGATCCAGTGACAAAGCATGTTTGTATTTCTGGAAAAAACAGCCAATCTTATTGACTGACATTTTGGGATACTTGAGGGTTAATTAAATAAGCAATGTGGCAAAGCGGCCAATGTGCTGTAAGGTGTAATTTTTCTGTAGGATTAAACTTCAAAACTCAGCAACTTCACCCTCGAACCAACTAGTTAAGTCAACTAAACAGATAAGTTGGTAGCTCCTGGATAAAATCTAATGCCTTTTAGAAAGACTTAAAAATCAGATCATGACTGGATTGACTTTGTAATTTATGATCTGTTAGGATAAAGCTGTGGAATTAATTCAAGAATTCTACATTACCAAGTACATAAAGATAAAGATGTTGGTTTTAAATGTTATTTTTGCATAAGTTTACTTACCGCCATATAAGCATTTGTTCCAACATACGTCTTGGCTATAGAATTCACCAGCTATGAGACAAAACAGTCTGTTAGAACAATATAAAGATAATGTGGAAATAAAATGGGCAATTATTCCTCATTTAACCTACAATCATCATTTCTATAAATCAACTAAAAATTATGTAAAAGGGAACAAATTTATCTACAAAGGCATTAAAAATGATTAAATCTCTCTTTTCTTTTGAATGTGATTTCCAATTTAAACAAGCACAGCATTACAGTTTATAGCAGATAACCTTAAACAATTCACTTAAGCAGGATGCTTATCGCTTTAGTACCCCAAACCCGCCTGATATAAAAAGTCAATTTGAAGTAGAATTTGAACACACTCATTTTTCAGTCAGATGGCTCAAGATGTGAATGGCGCCCATGCATTGCTAGAATGAAACGGGCACTAAATACGCTGGAGGGATAACAGACTTTGACAACTCATAATACAACGATGACCTTCGCTTTGGTCTTCGTGTTTGGCTGGGAGTAAAGGTGGCTGCAATTCAAATCAACATCACAGCACGCTCGTGGGTCACTATCACCGGGGTTCTCAGGGGAGGCCCAAAATGGAAATTAATTAAAATTTGTGCTGCACATTGTAATGGCCCTCCACTATTGTTCCTCCCAATATTAATTTTTATTGTGGGCCAGTTGGGCTCCCCAGGCACAGCTCCCACTCTGCCCTCCCTTTTGTCTGGTCAAAACGCTTTCATATCAAAGCTGCATCTCAATGAAGTTTGCTATTCGTAAGTAGTAATTACAATATCAGCAGTTTTTACTGTCATTAAACAATGAACAATCATATTCTGATGAAGGAAACTCGCTCGGAGATTAAAAATGAATAACATGCTCCCAGCCGAGGAGAAGATGCAGAGTTCTGTTTGTCTGGCAGCGAGGTGATTTTTCAATCCGAAGAGTAGACTGAAAATAAAAAGTGAATGTTGCAGACAGGAGAGCAGATTGGGAGGAAAAAGAGACCTACCTGAGTGCTAACTCCAAAATCACACAGCTTGACCTGTCCTCTTGTGTTTACTAGCATATTGGAGGGCTTCACATCTAGAAGGGGACCAAAAAAGTCCATATAACTAAGTCTGTATCTACAGTGCATGTTTAAAAAAAGCACACATGCACACCATACCATATTGCAGAAATGACATCATCTGTTCAACCCGGAATTCTAATCACAAATTTAATGCAAAGCATTTTATCTGGAGGCAAAATGTAAGGTCCTAACTCCTTCACTTCCAACCATTTCTGGTTTCTATGGAAGCAAGGGTTTATTTCAAGTGAAAGTCAAATAAAATCTTGGCTTCCAACAACAGTAAATACATCCATCATCCTATCCCCAGGCTTTCAGGAAAAGTAGGTAGATAAGAAAATGTAATCTTGCAAAGAATTTGCACAAAAAGGTTTGGCTTTGCTGTTGATGTGAAACTACTCCTCCCATCTAAGAAGCAGTAAGGCCAACGGGAAGCCAATGAGAAAAAAAATCATTCATATGTTGCTGGTAACGGGACATATCTATATGAAACAATGACAAAATGAATGCACTATTGCTATCTCCTGGTTTTATGTGACAAATGCTACTTCAGATAACATTCAGAAATTGGTCTAAAGGCGAGGGTAGATGTGTGTGCATATATGCACTTACTGATCATGGTTTCATTTCTCCTTCTCTCCCCTTACATCACTTTTGACTGCTGTTATAGTTAACAAAAGAATTGACATAGCTTTTGCCAAGGCAGTAGTCAGATGCTAAATAATAACACAAAGGGTTTCTGTGAAGCATTGTCAGTGACAACAATGAGCCATTTCAGGAATTCCGGGAGCCCACAAAAACCATCCAAGCAGGATAAGAGCACACCACTGTTGACGGTACAGAATAGCACCTGCTTCAACATTTCATCTTCAACTGCGAAAGTGGTCTGGAACAGACAACTTGTTATATTTAATACAGCATACAACCTGCATTACCCCAAAACTGAACAAGAGACTCAACTTTTTATGTAACATTTTTAAAAGACATGTGAGTATTCTCACCCCAAGCCTTCACTTTGCAAAAGAGTACCCTAACAAAGTATCCTGCCAACAGTAGGTACTTAATCCAAACTTCAAGTTCAAACTCAGTAAACAATTACTGAACTCTACTTCCTATGTGACAGGCAATGTGCCAGGCACTTTCTCATACATGTGCTCATTTGGTGTCACTTGGCTGACACTAGAATGTAAATGGCATGAAGGCAGGGACTTTGTTTCTTTTACTGACTACTGTATTCCCAGCCCCTAGAAGAGTTTCTGGCATATAGCAAGTGCTTAATAAATACTTGTTGAATGGATGAGAGAATAAACGAATGGAAACCATAAACACAAAGCATTATTTTATGCTGATGATTCTATTTCAGTGATCAGGGTTAGCTATAGAACATGTCTCTGTCGCATGACCTTCATACAAGACATACTATGTACTATCTTTAGAGGCACTCTATGAAAACAAGTTAGCATGCCTACGGCTGGTATAGGTTCTTTTCCCAACTAGTCTTTCTGCCTCCAACCTTCCTCAATTTGAACATAAATCTTACACACCATCGTATTAAATATCCACTTTTACTACATCATTTCTCTTCTTGGTGAGGAAGTAAAATATTCCCTGACCTCCCCCGCCAGCCTGAATGTGAACTCCTAGTTAGCATAATACATACACATTACAGCACCATTAGACATTCAATAAATGTTTGGTGAACTGAAAGAAATGTTAGACTCCACGTATGCGGGTCTTATTTTCCAAATCCAATTCTCATTACAGGCACTCAACTTAGAATATTTTTCTTTTGGACAACCTACTCTTTTATATATTGACATCTTTAAACCCCTCTTAAGCTGCCACATCAGATGGAGACAGTTAATGAACAAATATTTTGAGCTCCTGGAAGACGGAGCTGCCTGGAAATCATGAGGTATGCCAAAATTAACAAATCTTTAGCTTTAATCAGATACACTTTTGACTTAAGTGGATCAATAGAGAGAGAAACAATAAAACAAGAGAACTGCTAGATTATACTCTAAAAGGCAGGTGTAAATAAGAACTTCATTGCATTTTTCAGCTAAGGACATCATTTTAAACTTACATGCCAGCCTGCTCTATGACTTTTGCACATTCACCTCTCAGCCTAGTTCTCAGGAACACTTTATATGTGAAAGCAGTAAACACCAGTCATCCTCATGTCAAGCTTTGTACTCCACCTGACCATTTTAATCATTGTCTCGATAGAAACAAAACCCTCCATCACCAAGCCTTTGTTCATGCTGCGTGTTCCCCTCTCCCTTCCGCTCCCAAGTTGAGAAATCCTTTCTCGATATGTCCTGACTGAATCTTGCCCATATTTCAACTCAAGAACCCTCTCTCCCTGTTGCCTTGACTACTCAGGTCAACAAAGTCATGGCTTCCTCTGAACTGCTAATGCATTGACTGTCTGTGCCATTTGTTTGGAACTAAGCATGTGACACTGTTTGACTCGTAGTTATTTACCATATTTACTGGTGGAGGTGTCACCACCCCAAGTAAGAAGTTCACAGGGCAGGAAAATGCTTCACACATCCTTGTGTGCATCCCTTCCGACAACAGTGTCTTGATCACTGGTTAATGGCTTGTTAAACAATATACTAAATTTGCTAACTACTCCCCTCACACTAATATCTGGAGACATCACTTGAACACAACAGACTCCTTTAAACAAAACCAATGGATGTAGGATAGGAGGCAGAGGATCTGTGTTTTGGTCTTTCTGGGCCTGCCACAAACTTGGCATGTGCATTTCACCAGGCAGGTGACGTTTTAATTTCTACCACTACAGGGAAATAGTAATAGCCATTCTGCCAATCTTAAAGAACTGTGGGGACTGGATGAGATAATAAATAAACTGCGCCCCCCACCCAAAGGAATGTAAAACTGCTTTTAAACTGTCAAATATTCCATAAATACAAGGTACTATTATCCATTGGTAATCAACCGAACTGTTATACAACAACAAGTGGGGTATTTTGACATATTTAGGAAATAGCTTGTTGTTACTGCAGCAAGTTTTACCTGTATTTGAGTAAATGCTAGCTGAAAGAAGGTAATTCCCAAAGTGTAGTAAGTAGAACTATAAAACCAATTTAATGTTTATGAGGATGCATTCTGGTCAGATCATGTGCACACATTCTTCAACAAGGCTACTGGTCTCTCTGTATTTGTGCTTGCCTATTACAGTCTGTGTTAAACACAGCAACCAAAGTGATCCATTTATTATTTTTTTAATTAAAAAACAATTTTAATGATACTTTTAAAACTAAATCACCCCATGTCACTTCTCTGCCTAAAACCTAAAAGGGCTTCCTACCTCAACACAAAACACGGCCCTACAATCCTCATGATAGTCTCTGAGGCTGTCTCTGAGCTGGTCCCCACTAACTCTGTGCTCATACCCTTCCTATTCCTCTCTCTGCCCAAGCTGCTTCCTTTTACTGGCCTCCTTGCTAGACCTGTTACTGCTTTGGGGCTCTATCTCCCTGGAATACTCTGGTCCCATACATATACATGTGCATAGCTTGCTCCTTCATTTCCTTTAGGTTTTTAACTCACATGTAAAGAAGCCTTCCCCAGTCACCCGGTATGAACAGCAATCTCTTCCCACCCCAGACATATATGTAAATCTGTTTCTCAGTCCCTCCGTCTCGAAGGGAACCTACACAAACACAGAGAGTAGATGTTTGGTCACTACTATACCTAGACTGGTGTCTGGTACTGACAAGAAATGATAGTTGTTGAACAAATGGTGAATGAATGATATCACTACTAAACAGATGGACAAACGTGCCCATCCAGAGAACTTGGCCTGAGAAGGAGCTAATCTTTTCCCACCTAATGGCATATACATTTCACTACTAATGAATACATTTTTAAATGACATTTTTCATTCTGGAAAGAATCCACAGTTGTTCAAAAACACTTATTCAACAAGTATTGACTGACACCTTAACAAATGTCTGATATGGTAAGTGATGTGGAGAGAAAATGAGTCAGACCCTATCTCTGCCCTTCAGGCCAGTGCAGACTGAAGACCTGTTGGTATATTCTTTTACCAAAATAGAGCACATGAGAGTTCAGGATAACCACACTGCTTACGTATAATCTAAATGGGATTCTCCTCCTGAACAACTGGTATGCTTCCTATAATAAAAACAATGATAATTATATAACTAAAGAGCTCCCAAGCTTGGCTGCGCATAAAACCCCCCACAAAACTGAAAAAACAAACAAACAAACAAACCCACAAACAAACCACAAAATTCCAAAACCAACTTTTTTGAGTTTCACCTCAGATCTACTGAATCAGAAATCAATCTAACACAGCCTGGTCTTCAGACCAGCATTTAGAAAAGACTAACATAACTTGCTATATTGCTTCCAACTTATCTGCTATACAGTTAAGAATATCTGAAGAGAAATTTCTTCTCTACTTTTAAAAATCGATTTTATTCATTAAAAAAACAATTTTATTGCAATCATTTTGAACTCTGAGTGTGACAAATGTAAACATCCACGTATCCACACCACAATCAAGATATGAAACATTTATGTCGCCCCAAAAATTTCCCTGAGCCCCTTTATAGTCAACTCCTCTCTGACCCCTGGCAACCACTGACTGGTTACTGTTGTTATAGTTTTGCCTTTTCTACATACATTATAAATCCCATAATATACTGGTTACTGTTTAGATGGTATATCTGTCATTAACATTCAAAGTTGATATGCTGCAGACAGTACACAGTTGGGTCTTGCTTTTTTAACTACATGACAATTTGTGCTTTTAATTGGAAAATTTAGACCATTTACATTTAATGTAATTATTGATATGGTTGAGTTCAACCTTACCATCTCACTATTTGTCCCATCTGTTCTTAGTTTCTTTTTTCTTGTCTCCTTGCTTTTTTTTGGATTATTTGTGTGTGTGTGTGTGCGTGTGTGTGTGTGTGCACGCGCACGTAAAATGAATCCACTGATCTCTACCATGGGCTTATAAGCCAGAGGCTGGCAACCTTTTCTATAAAAAAACATATTTCAGGCTTTGAAGGCCATATGGTTTTTGTTATAACTACTACTCAATTTTGCTATAGTGTAAAAGCAATCATAGGCAAAACATAAACTAATGGGCATGGCTGTGTTCCAATAAAATTTTGTTTATAAAAACAGGCAGTGAGCCAAATAGCCTGCAGGCTAAAGTTTGCCAGCCCCTGTTTGAAGCTTTTTTTTTTTTTTTTACAGCTGCTCTAGAATTTGCAGAATGTTTAACTTCTCACAGTATACTTTCAAGTAATATTTGGATATTTCATTTGTAATGTAAGAACTTACAACAATACTTTCATTTTTTCCTTCCATCCTTTGTGTACTGTTACATATCTTTTTTCTACATGTTATAAGCTCCACAATATACTCTTTATTTTTGCTTTAATCTTTTAAAGACATTTAAAATTGATAAAAAAGTCTTTTATAATATCTACATGTTTACCATTTCTAATGCTATTTATTACTTTGTGTAGGCCTAATCATGCATTTGATACCATTTTTGTTCTGCCTCAATAACTTCAACATTTTTTTATAATGTTGGTCTACTGGCAATAAATAAAAAATTTTCTCTTCTTTTTTGCCTAGAGAAGTCTTATTTGTTAATTTTGAAATGTATATTTAGTAAACAGAACTCTGGATTGATAGGGTTCCCATCCCTAAACATTTTCAGGGTGTCCTTCCATTATCTTCTGGTTTGCATAGCTTCAGACAAGAAGTCTGCTGTCATTCTTATTTTATTTTATTTTTGTTCTACTTGTTTTCTCTGAATTATTTTAAAGATTTTTTAAATCACTGGTTTTTAAATTTTTTATTTTGTTGCATTTTGGTATGGTTTTGTGTTTATCCTGGTTAGGGTTTGTTGAACTTCTTAGATCTATGGGTTTATGGGTTTCATCAAATTTACAAAATCTGGAGTCTATTTTTTCAAATTACTTGTTGTTCCTTTTTTTCCTCTCCTTTCCTTCTGAGACTTGAGACTCCGTTACACATATATCCTAGATTTCCTGATACTGTCACAAAGGTCACTGAGCCTGTGCTAATTTTGGTTTTTTTGGTTTTTTTTTTGGTCTTTTTTGCTCTTTTGTTTTTTTGTTTTTAGTAATTTTGGATAATTTCTGTATTTCTAACATCAAGATCACTGATTGCTTTTTTCTGTGTGTCTAATCCACTGTTAAGTCCATCAAGTGAAATTTCTATTTTAGATATTTATTTTTCATCTCTAGATGCTCCATTTGATTCTTTATGACTTCCATTTCTCTCCTCATAATGCTCATGTTTCCCTTGAGATCCTTGAAAATACTTATAACATTTATAGTAAATGTTCTAAAGTCCTTGTCTGCTCAGTCCATTATCTAAGAGTGTGGGGGTGAGAGGTGCTGTTTACATTAATTTTTTTCCCTCCTGGTTATGATCTTTCATCCATTATCAGAAAAATTCTTTGTTTACCTACTAATTCTTATTCAGATGCCAGATGTTGCGAATCTTATGTTATTAAGATCTGAATTTTGTTGTAGTCCTTTAAAGAGTGTTGGACTTGATAACAGCAGGTAGTTACCTTATTTGCAGATAGCCAGATCATACTGAAGCTTATTTTAGACTCTTTATTCAGGAGAGCCTAGAGTAACCCCTACTGTAGGGTTAGTTTAGCCCCACTATGAAAGCATGACCCTTCTCAAAAGTCTCTCTTGAATGCTTCAATGTATTCAACAATGTCTCCCCACTCTAGCTGATTCAGATTTTAAGAATTCCGAACCTTGTATAAGCTTTGGGAATTGTTTAGCTTATAGTTCCCCAGAAATATTCTTTCCAAGACAGTACTTTGTCTAGCTTTGTAACACTTCACCCTACAAATGCACAGAATATTTGGCTAACAACTTGAGGAGGCCCTAATACAATTTCTTGAGTTCTTTTTCTGCATAATTCCTGCCTCTGTAGGGCTCTGCCCTGTAAATTCTAGCCATTTTGCTTTCTTGACCTCCAAACTCGGCCTCTTCAGCTCTTCAGACCTTTGGGCTCTGTCTAGGTGCCCTCTCCCTAAGCTCCACTCCAGAAATTGCCTCAAGCAGAAAGCTTGGGGGATTATAGAGCTCACTTCATCTGTTCACCTCTTCTCAGGGATCACAGTCCTGCAGTGCTTGTTATCTAATGTCTGAAAACAGATGTTTAATAAATTTTGTCCAGTTTCCTAGTTGTTTTTGGTGGACAGTTAAGTCCCATAGCAGTGATTCCTTCCTGGGCAGAAGTGGGAACATCTCTTTATTTAAAAATTCTTGTCTTTTCATCTTTTGTTCATTGTTTTGACCTGATGTTGTAAGTTGTCTTAATTTTTTTTTGTTTGTTTGTTTGAGACAGAGAGAGTGTGTGAGTGGGGGAGAGGGCAGTGGGAGAGAGAATCTTAAGCAAGCTCCATGCTCAGCACACAGCCCAACAGAGGGCTTGATCCCGTAACCATGGGATCATGATCTGAGCCAAAAATCGAGTTTTGGACACTCAACTGAATGAGCCACCCAAGATCAAGAGTCACATGCTCTTCTGACTGACCCAGCCGGCTGCCCCTCAAAGCTGTTTTTGAAATAAGGAGGGTATAATATTAGGGCTTTATTTAGTTAGGCTGAATCTTAATTCATGTGGCAGAATTCGAAACAAATGTAATCTCTTTTAAATGTTGGAATGAGGATCGCTCCTTCAATTTAAGGTTCACTTCAGCCGAATAAGATATTCCACCTTGTATCTGAGGTATCAACAATCCTAGTATACAGCCACTGAACATATTACTTCCAACTTAACACTTAAAACATATGAATTCAGCAACTCTCAAAAACAGCTCCTGGAATACTGAAGTGATGTTTTCAACCTCATTCCAAGCCATAAACATGACAGATTAGGCAGAGAGCTTCTTTTAAGTAAGTAGTTATATCTATGCTTATTAAACATTTTGTAATGTTTATTTTTGAGAGAGAGAAACAGAGCATGAGCAGGGGAGGGGCAGAGAGAGGGAGACACAGAATCCAAAGCAGTCTCCAGGTTCTAGCTAGCCATCAGCACAGAGCCCAGCACAGGCTTGAACTCATGAACCGTGAGATCATGACCCGAGCTGAAGTCAGACGCTTAACCGACTAAGTCATACAAGCGCCCCTCTATGCATATTTTAATGTAGTCTCAAGTTATAAGAAACAAACAGCAATTGAAAGCATACAGTTTTTTATTCAGCTCACTTAAAAACACCATAGCCTTTCTTCTGTAAGCAAAGCACAGAAAAGACAAGTCATTAAAGTGAGTGATTATAAATGGCAATCATCAGGGCAGATGTAAGTCATTTTGGTTTAATCAGGCCATTAATTATTAGGGTTTATCAATTAGTTTTATTGAAGGCAAGGGAGCTTAAATGAATAGTAGAGCATTGATTTTAACTGAGACATTTTCTCAAAGAAAATACAAATGAAGTGTGTAAAATTACAGGTCCTTTTCATACCACTAAAAAGAAATAAGCTTCAGGGCGCCTGCGTGGCTCAGTTGGTTAAGTGTCCAACTCTTAATTTCGTCTCAGGTCATGATCTCAGGGTTCATGGGTTTGAGCCCTACGTCAGGCTCTGTGCTGTCAGATTCTCCAATAGAGCATCTGGGATTCTTCTCTCCCTCTCTCTCTGCCCCTCCCCTGCTTCCACACTCTCTCTCTCTCTCTCACAAATAAATAAATAAACATTAAAAAAAAAGAGAAATAAGCTTCATCTATTGTAAAACAAAAGGCTTTGGTGAAAAACCAAATTAACTCTAATTCTCTTTGCTTTACATATAAAGTATGTTCCCTAACTTGCAGCAGTCTGATTTTATCTTGGCCAAGAGTTCAACATTGTGTTGGAGAAACTGAGATAAAGGTACAATGCAGGGGCGCCTGGGTAGCTCAGTCAGTTGAGTTTCCAACTCTTGGTTTCAGCTCAGGTCACGATCTCGCAGTTTGTGGATTCAATCCCCATGTCGGGTTCCATGCTGTCAGCAAGGAGACTGCTTGGGATTCTCTCTCTCCTTTTCTTTCTGCCCCTCCCCTACTCGCTCGCTCTCTCCCTCTCTAAAAATAAATCAAGTTAAAAAAAAAGGTACAACGCAAAGTGACTCATTTTAAAAATCAGGTTATTTCTTATCTTCTTTCATTTTAGAAAAAAATTTAGTCATTTTATGCAGATAGACTTTTATGGGAATCAGAATAGATTTCTATTGGTCAGACCCTCTCAGACAAGATGACATGGAAAGTGTGTGTGCGCACGTGCACATACATTCGTTCATGTGAGTATGATATACAAGATCATGGGTGACATATGATCTGCCTACACTGACAAGGTTGTTATGAAAACCGAGTGAGACCATGGGCTTAGCAGTGCCCATCGCAGAGCTGGAGCTCAACAAATTGCCAAATAAATGAAAAGAATGGGAGAAACATTTTGTAAACTTGAATGCACTTTGTATACCACTTGTAGAGTTGGTAATGACAATGACTCTCACCCTAGAAAGTCAGGAAGTGGATTATCTAATACACTGAACCAGATGCAGTGCTAAATAAAGTTCACTCTCATTATACAAGCTCTACCTGAAGACAGGCTCCACCAGGATGGCCAGTGCTGTTCAGGGGAGATCACAGAAGAGTTAACAATCACAACACGTGTCTCTTGTCACAATATATGCCCACTCCTTCAGTGAGATTTCACAGTAAGCTGGGCTAGTTATTGATGATGTACTGAATATCTGAGCTGCAGCAGGGACATCCCACATAAATAATAGCCAGTTATGATGCAGTTCTATTTCATAATTTGAAGTGCTTAGCAGATTACTAGAAAGATATCAAGGAGTGAGAAGAATCAAAGAATTTACAAACAGGGTCTCATGTTATGCAGAAGATAGCAGTAGACAGTTTTCTACAGGAGCCTATAATTGAATAAAAATCAGCCTTAAAGTGTTTAAAAATTAAACACAAACTTACCATATAACCCTTGTGGTCACTTTCCTACTCCATATTTAACAAAATATGAGACATCAGTTAACTATACTGATCAAGAGTAAAATGGTTACATCTTCTCAAAACTGGTATGTACCAGATAACCTGATTCACTGTGATTACAAATATTTAAAGAAAAATACTAACCACCCCCCCATATCTACTCAAGAGATATGAAAACAGAATCAAATAGACTATGAATGGAATATGAATAGAAGATTTATGAATAGAAGCATTATCATAACAGCCCCAAACTTAGACACAAACCAAATGTCTATTAGCAAATGGATGAATAAAATGTGATCTATCCAGAAAATGGATTATTACAAAGGAACGGGCGACACACTGTACAACATGGTGAACCTCAAAAACATTATTTATTGAAAAAAAATTTTTTTTAACGTTTATTTATTTTTGAGACAGAGAGAGACAGAGCATGAACAGGGGAGGGGCAGAGAGAGAGTGAGACACAGAATCGGAAGCAGGCTCCAGGCTCCGAGCCATCAGCCCAGAGCCTGACGCGGGGCTCAAACTCACAGACCGCGAGATCGTGACCTGAGCTGAAGTTGGACGCTTAACTGACTGACCCACCCAGACGCCCCTCAAAAACATTATATTAACGGAAAGAAGTGAAATAGAAAAGATTCTTTTCTAATTGGGAGTTCTTTTTTTTTTTTTTAAGTTTATTTATTATTTATTTTGAGAGAGACAGAGAGTGTGAGTAGGGGAGGGGCAGAGAGAAAGGGAGACAGAGAATCCCAAGTAGGCTCCTCACTATCAGCCCAGAACCTGATATGGGGCTCAAACTCACAAAACTGTGAGATCAGGACCTGAGCTGAAACCAAGAGTCAGACGCCTAACTGACTGAGCCACCCAGGCGCCCTGAGATAGAAAATATTTTTTATTGAGGTGTCTGGCTGGCTCATTCAATAGAGCATGCACTCTTGATCTCAGGGTTGTGACTTCAGGCCCCATGTTGAGGATAGAGTTTACTTAAAAAAAAAAAAAAAGAATGAGTGAATGAATGAATGAATGAATGAAAGGAAAGGAAGGAAAGGAAGGAAAGAAAGAAAATATTTTATACTGTATGATTCTGTTTATATAAAATGTCCAGAAAAGGCAAATCAATAAAGTGAGAAAATAGATTAGTAGCTCCCTGGGGATGGGAGCGGGGACTGCAAATAGGCATGAGGACTTTTTTGGGGGCGATGGAAATGTTCTAAAATGGATTATGGGAATAGCTGCACAATTCTGTCACTTCTTAAAAACCCCTGAATCATACACTTAAAATGGGTGCATTTTATGATATACAGGCTACCTACCAATAAAACTTAAAAAAATCAGCCTTAAAACACAATTTGACTTATTCTCCATAGTGTCTCAGGTGCTTTGTGGCCACCGGGGTCACTTTCCTACTCTACTTATAACTAGATATGAAACACATAGTTAGTTAAACCGACCATATGCTAAATACAAAATGGCAAAACTGATATGCACTAGAAGGCCTGATTGTGGCTATCAATATTTAAAGACACTCATTTTTAGGTGTCACTTCTGCGTGTTTAAGACTATTCCCCCCAAATGACTAAGGCTTTGTATACAAAATGTGAAAACAACTGGTTCAAACATGAAAAATTTGGTCAACCAACCATAGTTGCCTCAATAACCTCCAGAAACTGCTTTGATTTTCAGGCTGGACTGGCTCATTTTTTTTTTCACTGAATTGACCAAACTGACTGTGGAAATTGGTATCATGTTGAGACAACCCATGTTGCCACCCATAACCGCCTCATGCAAGAAACTGTATCTTGACTCATGCTGCATCAATTAGCCATTAAACAATCCACACAAACAGCGTCAAGCTGAAGCTTGCTAATAAAGCTCGGAGCCCACAGGAGCATGGGCTTTCTGCGGCTCTTCACAAAAGCCCCCACCGCCCACAGCCCAGCCCCCGCTCCCAACACAATCAGGGGTCAGAGCGGGGAGGCTACCCTCCGTCAGGATATGGCTGGGTGACGAAGGGGCTGCTCAAAATAGATAAATAAGAGCGCTTTCACTAAACTACAGTTGGAGTTACCCAAGGAGCTTTGTACAGGGATCTACACGTCGATATCCTGGTAAGATTAGCTCCAAAGAAAACCTTGGCTTTGTCGATGCTACCACATGTTTTCTCTTGTCAGAAAAGGAAAGTCACGCAAATTGAGGATTCCCTTCTTGCTGTGATCTATTCATATCAAGGGCTGATGGTATTCTACTTCTGTTCCCTCTTGGACTCCATTTTGTTTGATGCTTAAAATATTTAATTTGCTCCGTGCTTTCCCGGGTAAGCCTCACTGGACGCTTCTAGAAATAGGCACGGGACAATTCTTAAAGGAACATGAGCTCAGTTTTAAAATGTGGCATGTGGCTCTGTGGTGGGATGACAATGAAAGCAGAAATAAACTTCCCTGCAACTTTTCCCTCTATAAAGCAATTACACGGTTTTGCCTGCATGCCAGGAAGCCGCTCTCAGTTTACCAGGAGCCAGAGGACACATTAGCAGGTCTCCCCTCCTGGTAACCCCTCCTAGCACTGTGGCAGGGTACTGCGGCAAAAGCCTCTTACATTATGTTTCATTGTCTCATGAAAAGACAACAACTAATATATTTACCTCGTTATTTCTTGGGGACTACATTCTAATGAATGAGAACAGCAGGTACAATTAGATATAGACTATGCTGACAGTCTGCATTACAAATTCATCTGTGCACAACAGGGACACACATAAGAGAAAACCACAATGCAATATAAAAGTTATTCTAATCACTCCATCATGTAATAAAGGGTTGGTCATCCAAATATTCTTGTAAAGCCTTAAATAAAATTAAGCAGCATAATTAGCTGCGCGAAACGACAGTTATCATCTAGAGTCTCATGATTCAGTTCAGAAAGGAGGCAACAAACCTGGTTTTCTCCTTCACTTACGAGAAAGGCAAAAGACAAACAGCTGATACAAGGCTGATACCAACGGCAAAATGGCTTCTGCCTTCCCTCAATCTTTTCACAGTAAGTAAAGGAGGCTCCCTTCCAGCAAAGTGGATTTTTTTTTTTAATGTTTATTTATTTTTGAGAGACACAGAGAGAGAGGGAGAGAGAGAGGGGCTGAGCATGAGTGGGGGAGGGGCAGAGAGCGAGAGGGAGACATAGCATGTGATGCAGGCGCCAGGCTCTGAGCTGTTAGCACAGAGCCTGAAGCAGGGCTTGAACCCATGAACCTTGAGATCATGACCTGAGCCGAAGTTGGACGCTTAACTGACTGAGCCACCCAGGTGCCCCCCAACATATATTTTAGATTCCTACCTGGCAATATGTACATATTCAGGTCAGTGTGTGGGAAACACCAGGTGTGGAGGAACAAGTTCCTGGGAGTCAGAAGGGACATATATTCTGCCCCAGCCCTGGAAGAACCTACTTGTCCAAGTCTAAGACACCACAAATTGTTAAGACTCCTACTAACTATGAAGGCTTCTCAGTGAAAAAGGAAAATTACATTAAATGCATAAATAAAAGGTAAGATGCATTTTCATTGCAGATTTGGAGCAGCATGTCTATAAGATCAACTCTGGTAAACTGTTCAAAAGAAATAAAAACTCCAACAGCTAATACTTCTTTGGCACTTACTGTATGCCCAGCACGGAGTTAAATGCATTATCGTCATACGCATTATTAACTCATTTAGTTCTCATTATAACTGATGAGATAAATATCATTAGCCCCAATATATAGATGAGTAAATTGAGGCTCAAATTAATGAAATTACTTGCCCAAGGCCACACAATTAGAGTCTCCAATCCTAAGTCTTAAGCCTTAACAAACTGCACTATATTTACAAGATCAACCTCATCTGAATGTATAGGTTGGCCTATTATTCCAGCTTTGGCACTGAAGAGCTGACCGATCTTCAGAGGTTTTATTTCAGTCTTTTCCACTTCTTACAGAAAAGAAGATTAGGAGGAAAGTTTGGGGAAGTTTCTAACTATTCTCTCACATAACCTCTTGCTGTTTTCCTCGTGAAGCAGTTATTTGAACCATACAATAGCTGTTATGTCCCAGACATAAGGCTATGGCCTCTTTGAGGAACTGACCCAAGGTCACGTAGCAAAGTTGAATGAAGAGGCAGAAGCAGAATTTAAACCCGGGTCTGACCCTAAAACTAGAGCTCTTCCATTAGACCACCAACTACTGATTGCCCTTTTTATGGCTAGATTATTTAGCCTTATGGAGCCTCAGTTTCCTCATCTAAAAATGGGGATACAATGATACTTTTCTTGCAAGGTTATCATGAAGCCTGAATGAAATAACATACACAAAAGGTCTAATACAGTAGTGCATGGAAGGCATTCAATGAATGATAACAATTACTGTTGCATGCAGTCTAGAGGAAACTTAATACTCCAACAGCAAAATAATGGATTTGATTTCCATGGTGCTGATCACTTCAAACTATGTCTTGGAGCAAAGAACAGACGTGAAGAGGTCTTCTAACTGCTAAACATTCTGGCAGAATGTTCTATCTTAGGACAAATCTCTTACTTTAATAATAGAAAGGGCAACAAAGGATAACTTTCCATGAAATCCCATAAAACTGTAGTATAATTTTTTCTCTTAGAAAAAATTCTAGGAGAAAAACATTATTCCCAGAAAGACATGATTCAATTCATTCATCTAATAAACATGCACTGGCACACAATCAGTATCATAAATTAACTGTGGCCTCCAACCTCTAACCAAAGAAAGGACCATGACACAGGTGTTCTCCTTCTCCCTCTGATAAGCGCCTAAACTTCGTGGTCTGCCTAGGAGACAAAGTGATGATCAGAGCTGAGGGGCTTGGTGAACCAAACATTCATCAAAACCACATACAGAGTACCCTGCTGGGTGGTTGGACAGGGCTCACTGTAAAACCCAGGGGCTCACGTTAGGGTACTATAAAAACCTGTGAGTCAAAACACACAATGATCACATAATCTACTTTAAACCCCAACCCTCCAGCAAGGGAGAAGGATTTTAGGGGAGGTGACAGGGCATAATGACCCTCTCCCACTTGTTTTCCTTCCCTGTGTGCCACATATCTCTTCTCTCTCCTCTAAGGCTTCCAAAGATACTCATTTCAGAACGGGAGGGCAAGGTGGCCTGCATGATTTCCCTGGGTTCTTCATCTTTTTTGATATGTCCTAAAAGGAATGACTATGCTATGATAAATCCTATCACAGATGTAGAGGAGAAAGAAAAACTAAGCCCTCTCAGATTAAGTAGACTACCCAAAAGGCAACTACAATTTTTTTTTAAATTAAGCTTTTTATTTTGAGAAAATTATAAACTCACATGCAGTTCAAGACATAATAGAGACATCCTGTATTCCCTCTGTCCATGGTAACATCTTGTAAAACTACACTACAATATCATAAACAGGGTATTGACACTGATAGAGTCAAGATAGACAACGTGCCCAACACCACACCCTTTTACAGCCACACCCACTTCCCTCTGGCTCCCGAACCCTCTCGTTAGCTCCTGGAAACCACTAATCTACTCTCCATTTCTATAATTTTGTCGCTTAAAAAATATGAAAATAGAATCATATAGTATGCAATATTTTGTGCCTGGCTTTTTTTCACTCAGCATAATTCTATGGAAAGTCATCCAGGTTATATATACCAACAGCTCAGTCCTTCTCATTGCTGAGTAATATTATACAGTATAAATGTACCACAGGTTGTTTCATTATTCACTCACTAGAGGACACATGGGTTGTTTCCAGTTTTGGGCTACTGTGAACAAAGCTGCTATCAACATTTGTGTACAGGTTTTTGTGTGAACCCAAGTCTTCATTTCTTTGGGACAAAGAGTCCCAAAAGGACTCGGGAGTGCAAATGCTGGGTTGTATGTAGTTGCATGCTTAAATTTTTAAGACATGCCAAACTGTTTTCCCCTGGGCTATATCACTTTATATTCCTGTCAGCAATTTAAATTTTCTACACTTTGGTAGGTATGTAGTAATATTTTGTTGCGGTTTTAATTTGGCTAATGATGCTGAACATCCTTTCATGTGCTTATCTGCCATTTGTATATCCTCTGCAGTGGAATGTCTCTTCATGTCTTTTTACTGTTGAGTTTTCAGAGTTCTTTATATATTCTAGACACATACTCTTTTATAAGAACACTTTTAAGTAATGCCATATGGGGTTTCTTGTCTTTTGAAGATCGTTACCACAAATACAGAAATCCCCAGCGATTACTGGAGGCAAGGAGAATGAATGACCAATGTGGGGAAGGAGGCTGAATTTCTAGAAGCGTTCATTCGTGTGGATAGTAAGAGCTAGAGAAAAACCAACAACCCACAGTCGTTAAACTAGTTTGTTTACCTCAGTTAATGGGCTAAGTCTATTTTTTTTTTTCAAAAACACAAATGTTTGTGAGTTATGATCTACTACAGCACTGGCATGTGATTGATATTTACGTTTAAAGGACAGTATTCACAGGATTGAAAAACAGGAGCCACGGCAACTGTGCTTCCATCACTAGCACTTGCTTAACATAAATGCCCCTTCCAGACACATTTGACTGAAACAGTCACAGAGCTCAGGGCAAGAGCCCCCACACCTCAGTTCTCTCATTCTCTCATGTTGCAACATAAAACCAATGGAAGGACGATTCCTTTCTAAATGACTTGGGTTGCCCAAACACTAACCAACTCTTAAAACAAAAACAAAAACAAAAACAAAAACAAAAACTGTGGCTGCTCCTCCTGATGGCAAAAATATGGCTTAGATTAAAAACTCACTATAACCTATGGGTAAGCACACAATGAGTTACATCTCTACTAAAGAGGTTGTTACGAAAATTCTGTGCACATTTTTCATAAGTTACTTAAAATTAACCAGGTTCATTTTCTATTGAAGGCAATGCTTTCCAACAGTCCTTTCCCTAATCACTTTTTCCAGCAAATGATCATTCCCTAATTAGTTTTTGCCAAAATCCCAACTTTTGATAGACACTAAGGTATTGTTTTAACACTGCCACTTTGACAACAAAATTTATTTCCTGAGGGATTCAAAGGTCTTACTTCTATCATCCATTCCTCTTCTCTTGTTTAATAAACATAATAAAACAATTTTGGAACATAATACAAATACTACTGTAGCACTTTTTAAATCTTAAAATTTATACTGATCTCATTTAATAGGCATTCACAAATATATACAGCATTTACCTGCCTACACTCTTGGATTATCAGCCTGCAGTTCTCTTGCACGTTCCTTCCTTAAAAAAGAATGCCCTTGCACGAGACCTTCTTGTACCTTTTTTGGCAAGTTCCTATGGATCTACAATTATTTCAAAATAAAAAGATTTAAAAAAATGCCCTTGCTTTCCATCCAAGTTGTGTATCAACATGTTCTTTTTATAATTCTATGTTAATGAAAATACTTTATTTCAGTATACTCTATAGTGTAAAAACCCTTTCCCCTTAAAGACGTCTTTTGATTTTACTACACAAGTCTGGTTTAGAAAGCAACCATTGTCTTAGCTACGCCACATGTGTTAATTTTCAATTATTTGTTTGCATTTCAGTCTCTTATCTTCATTTCTAAAATATTTCATATTTCCTAGAATTCCCCACTTTGAAGGAACACAAAACAGTTTATACATATCAAGCACTTCAGGCAGTATCTGGTACAGAGTAATGCTTAATAAATATTCATTATTATATACTATCACTACTACTATTGTTATTTTCATAGCATAATCTACTCTTGGGGAATTACCAATCTTTTTCTTTCTTGTCACATACACCTCTCTGATTTGCCTTGTTCCCTTACCTTGCTAGCATGTCATAGTTCCGTCTTTCCTGGATTGCAGAATCCAAGATCCTAGTGCTTGAAGGAACTTGAGTGATCACCTAGCCATCCCCTCAACGTATATATGAGGAAACTGAGGCACAGAGAGGAGAGACCTGCCTTTATAGGGTCACACAATGAGGCAGTCAATCAGTGTGACCGAATTGAAAATTCAAACAAAGCTTTTTACTCCTTCCTAGAAATTAAGCTTTTTACATTTTTTTTATGTTTATTTATTTTTGAGACAGAGAGAAACAGCACGGGTGGGGTAGGGGCAGAGACAGAGGGAGACACAGAATCCGAAGCAGGCTCCAGGCTCTGAGCTGACAGCACAGAGCCCAACACGGGGCTCGAACCCACCAACTGCGAGATCATGACCTGTGCCGAAGTCGAACGCTCAACCGACTGAACCACCCAGGCGCCCCTAGAAATTAAGCTTTTTAAATTGTCCAAGTCAGGCCAAGTCAGTGCTGCACCCTGTAGTTCTTTACTAATATCCAAGGGAACAAAATGGCTGAACTAACGAAAGGAAATTTTGTCCAATTTCCGGATGCTCTCAATTGCTGGCCAATGACAGCAGGAACTTTTACATTTCTCTCTCTCTTTCTGACATTGCAAATGTCCTTTAAATCATGAGGGATTTTTTTTGCCCAACTTACTGATTTGCTAGACCAAACCTAGGTAGGGTTGTTCAAGAATGATGAGGTATGGTAATAATGACAGAATCCCCAAGACCCTTTGAAAGAAAGGTTTGTCTTTTTGATAGGGGAAACTTCTTTCTCAAGTACAGCTTCTACCACACTGCTAAGAAGAGACTTCCTTCTTTCTCTCTTTTTTTTCTTTACAGCCTGAGATACTATGGTAAAATTCACTCTTTCTGGGCATATAGGTCTATGTGTTCTAACAAATGCTACAGTTGTGTAAACCACCAGTGAAATCAAGATATAGAACATTTCTAACACTCCCCCAAATTCCCTCATAGCTTTATAGTCAACCCATGCTCTACCCCTTGGCAACCACCTATGCATTTTCTATCCACATAGTTTTGCCTTTTCCAAAATGTCATATAAGTGGACTACACAACAGGCAGCCGATTGAGCCTGGCTTCTTTCACTCAGCAGAAAGTATGTGATACCCATCCATGTTGCTGCATATATCAGTAGTTTGTTCCCTCTAATTACTGACTGGTATCCCACTGTCCAGATTAACTACAGCTTGTTTGTTCATTCACTGTCTAGAAGTCATCTGAACTGTTTCCAGTTTGGGGGGTCATGAATAAAAGCCACCAGGAGTGGGGCTGCTGGCTCATGTTGCAGGAGAGCGCCAAGCCGCTTCCCATTTCGTAGTTCCACTGGCAACGCAAGAGAGTTTCAGCTGCTGCTGTATTCTTGTCAGCACTTATATTATCAGTTTTTTCTTTAATTTTAATGAAGGGCTCCCTTTTAGAAAAAAGTAGCAGTAAACATTTTTTAGCACTCTGAACAACCACTGAAACTTCAAGCAACCTTTCTTGACTCCTTTCTTTCTCTTAACACCGACAAGCAATCTGTTGGGAAATTCTGTCGATTCCACCCTTAGAATATATCCAGAATCTGACCACTTCTACCCATCTTCACAACTGTCTCCCTGGTCTAAGCCCCTGTGACCCACCTGGATTATGCAACTGTTCCTAACGGCTGCTTCTGCCCTCGGCCGCAGACACAATGGCTTCCTCGCTGTTCTGTGAACACTCCAGACGCATCCCACCCGGTGTCTTCTGCTCTAACTTCCTCCATCAACCTACTTGACTAGCTCCTCTCCTCCTTCAAGCCTCTGCTGCTGTCTCATCTTCTCTATGAGGCCTACCTGGTCAACACTGCAACCTACCCTTGGCCTGCCCCAAGCCTGATCTCCTTTTTCTTTTCTCCATGTTAGTAAGCACCTTCTAACACTCTGTATTTTTTCTTACATTTATTTTTCATGGATTCTTTCCCAAGCCTGCCCCATCCCTGCTAGAATGCGTTCCACAAGTATAGAAATCTTTCATTTTTTATATTGATGTATTCCAAGTACTTAGAGCAGTGCCTGGAGCATAGTAGGTATTAAATAAATAGTTGCTAGATGAACGAACTAACAACATGACTTTGGCATCTGAGGTAGCACCAATTGGAAGATCTGTGTGAGGCCAGATTTATCAAAAGTAAAGACAGGGGTAGAAGAGAACATTTCTAACATGCACGCTGGAAACACAAGACTTAGTGTCTCCAAATAAAAATCTGTTCACATAGCATTTGCCTTCAGAATAACATTAAAAAATTAAAAAATATATAAGTAATATAAAAAATATTAAAAAGCTCTCCTACTAGAGAAAACAGTTCATATATACAAAAAATGTCTTGGGACATCAACAACCTAGGTTTTTTTTCTTTCTATAAACTTCCCCATCTGAATAAGATTGCCCCAGCCTGATTGCCAATTTTATTTTCTTAATCTAAGCTCTATTCTCATTACCCTTCCGTTTCTATTTTTTATCCTCAGGGAAAGAGAGAGCAGTTACTGCCAGGGCATTCTCACATCTTCCAAAGAAATGGCATAGGTGTTAATCTTGTATTTATGTTTGATGTGGGTAATGATGGCTATGACTGGAGCTGCAGCTTTATTAATATGCAGGGCTCTCACCTCATTAGTGGCGATGTATGTTTTGAAGTTAAGCTGCAATGTTTGCTGTAATGTCAAATCTGGTCTACCAGACTTTCTCACTGTTCATTTTCTTTGTTTTTACCCAGTCAGTACACGTTATGCTTATGGGACTCACACATGTGCTATTTAATAAAGACAATTTTCCACAGTAGTTAATCTTGGTGGAACTTTCAAGCATTTTTAATAATTATGTCCTCATGTGATATCACGTGTCTATCTTAGAGAAAAGATTTTCATAATGTTTGACCTGGTAATACAAAGAATAATAAACTCTATTCCTGGCTCGATCTGGAAGTGGTACATGCTTACTAACTTAAAGTGATTAATTCATAGTTATTATATAATAAAAACTTGCACTCATTATCAGGCTTTCATAGTTTATGAAGTACTTTCACATATATCTCAACCAAATCTTTCAAAGAACAAAATAAATAAAACTTTATTGAATATAATACTTGATAATCCATTATGAACAGTAACTGTTATACTTCAATTCCTAAAGAAAATTTCCAGTTGACATAATACACACAAAGAAACTAACCTGCACCAGACTAACAAGCCTCATGGGGTGGGTGGTCTGTCACTGCCGCTGCTCAGGTGTCCTTCCCTTCTACAGTCCTCACTGCCTATACACTGCAGAGAAGACTCTTAATGTTCACCAGCTTGTCTGGACGTCATTAACTGGGTTTTACTCATTCCAAAAGATACTATACATGTATGTGAGTGTGTGTGTGTGTGTGTGTGTGTGTGTGTGTGTGTGTGTGTATACACATATATATGTATGTGTGTGTGTGTCTGTGTGTATCTATATCTATATCTATATCTATATCTATATCTATATCATCTATATATTTTTTTAAGCTAAAACTCCAGGACCACAGTATTCCAAGGAAGCTATTTAAATGTGAGATATCGTTTTTTGCCTCTTTTCTCATTAGGTAACTGAATAAATCTCTATTTCTTAATCTTTTAAAGTCTGTGCTCACGAGTACAAGACCCTGGCTCTAGGGGCAGCATTTGTGGGGAAGAAAATGACGATGGGAAGTGAACACAGGTATTTAGATCAAGACAAAGAAGAAAGAAACTCAGATGGCTCATGAGTGTTTCTCGGTACCCTCTTGTTTTCATTCTGTTCTCAAAGTCCCTGTACCCACCCCCACCCCCCGCAGAAGGACCACCGCCTTTGATTTGACAATGTGACACATATTCAGCTAGAATTCCCATCATCATTCATTTAGAGAAAGCAAAAATGAATATATGGGCTTTTAAGAAGGTACAGCAATGAGCTTATACAGCAAAAGTGTATAAACAAGTATATTACCTATTTAATTGCCTTAGTTGAACTTAGAAGCTCTGATCTTTAATTGCCTGATTGAACTGATCTAAAAGCTATAATTTTTTAATCAGGGAGAAAATTAAATAGCTTTCTGGTAAATAAAAAGGCATCTTTAATCTTATTTTTATGGAATCCAAGTTATTAAATATGGACAAAACCTCTAAAATATTAAGTTAACGACTCAATCTAGAGTAAATTTCTCATTACAATCCTTCACAAAAGTCTTCAGGGACACCTGGCTTCGTCCACTCTTCAATAAAAACACATGCTTTTAATCCAGAAGGTAAAAGTTTTCACGAATAACTAGGAAACTCAAAAGCAAAGTGTATAGAGATATTTAATGAGGTATATTACCACCGCATCTTATTTCTTTAGCTGAGTACCCATAATTACTGGGGAATAACTGTTCATCTGCACTGTAATTCATTAGTCCTTCCATCTAGACAAATGCAGATGCACATTCACTCCCTGGTGTTTATTTACGACTGAAATCCCTTGGGAGGGTTTCTTGGCCTATTACCAGTGCCCCCACTCAGCCCCTCAGAGTATTGTCTTCCCTTAACTAGTAGCATTTTACAGTGGGTTACACCGTAGGAAGGGAGCTAGCCAGCAAAGACTGAAAAGAAAAGTTCAGGATTCCTTTTTGAAATCTTTATATCCTCCATCAGGAAAACCACCAAGATCACCTAGGTATGTGAAGCAATCTCTTAAGGAACAGGGTTTGATGATATCTGAAACATGAATAAGAGGAAGGGATGCAATTGTATAGAAAGTGAAGGTTTTGCATTAAGTGATCAAAGAACCTTTTCTTTGCTCAAGCTGCATCCAGAGCTGGGAAGAACCAACCGGCCTCTGAGAGGCTGTGGTCAACCACACTTGCCAAAGTGATCACAGATGGTTGTTCTGGGAATCTGACAGACACCTTAGACTTCACTTTTAGATCCCAGGCATAATCTTTCAAAGAAAAATTCAATTATCTTTCCAAAACAAAGGGTGAAATTAGAACCAATCATTGCAAAGAAGAAAAACCAACGATGACTGCAGAATAACCAAACAGTATTTCCCTATCCACTATATATAGTTCTTAGTGCCACAATGAATGCTCCTAGAGAAAGTTATGACTAGGGAGAATTCACTATACGCCAGAAGTATGCTGTATGCCTACAGTGTAGGATGATCCTAAGGATCACTTTAATAGTAACATTTGCATTTCCATGGCAAGGTCCTTTTAATGAAGGTTTTGCTATGGAGAATTGATGACTTCCTTTACTTCCTTTGTCAAATGGATAGCAGATGTCCATAAAGATCAATACAATGACAAGAACTGACCACTGTGTTAACTTCTATTAAAATGGCCATAACCACTTTATGGGTTAATGAGTATAGGGAACAGAAGCAATATAGGTCATGTGATGTTAAATACCATTCTCTCTTAACCTTGGAGCTGAAAATGCTCCATTTCTTTTTTCTCACCCACCAGATGTGTTCACATGATGATTTCTTCCCAGGAAAAGTAACACTGACACAACTCAGCTCACTCTCCCTACATCTATCTACATTTTGTACCAACTACACCCTAGAGATAGACTGGACTGGCTTTAAGGGAAAATTTGGATCATGATTCCATTTAATCTGCATAAACACCTTCAAGAACTGCAAGTTTTGCTTGTCAAAATTTACACACCCTCTTCAAGAGGGGACGAGGGATTTAGGAAGAAATCTGAAATCACTAGGATAGTAAAACTGCCACAACAAAAAACAACCCTTAGTGACAGATGTGATAGCACAATTGGAGGCATCAGTTGTTTACTCACTCTCAAAGCTTATACCTTTTTTAAAAAAAAGTCCCTTTAATCACATGTAATGTGTATGCTGGTGCATTCCCCAAATGTGCATAAAGCAAGGCTGAGCAGATGTGTAAAACTAAACAGGACTGTTAGTAACATGAGGCCCGGAAGTGGCTTTGCTATAGTCTGTTTCTCACTTAATAATTTGCTCCAAATGAATTCAGACATTTTGGAAATGTTGGAAAACACAACGGGAACTTGTTTTTGCAGCATTTATTTAATTGATCATTCTTCTCAAGTGTTCTGTCAATAGACCCAGAGACTAATTTCTGATGCATTCACCAACTCCTTGTTTAAAGTTTCCCTTTCAAGGTATGTGAAGCCATCTCTTAAGGAACTGTGTATGATGATATCTAAAATGTTAATAAGGGGAAGGGATGCAATTGTACAGAAAGTGAAGGTTTTGCATTAACTAGAGTTAAGATTAAAAATAAGATCCTGTCATTTTCAAATACTATGTTATGAAATACCTTTACGTGTTTGGTAAACATCTACAAAAATATCAAGTTTATAATCTAAATCAGAGTAGTTGAAGGAGAAGATAAGAAAAACATTTAGAAAGCAGCCATCTTTTGATTACCAAATATATCAGCTGGCTTAAATAGCAGATCATGTATTTTAAAATGAAGGTATCCTGGAGTGGTCAGCACTCAATGTCAAATTAAGTTAGAGCTCGTAAGCTCAGTACATACCTCTATGTAAAATCTTTAAACTCCACAAATAGGTAAGGCCTTTAACAACCTAAATTTAAGAAAGAGAAACAGTACAATCATGATTTTTATCAGGAACTTTCCATATTTAAACATATAATCATATCAACCATAACTCTTCCTTTAAAACTCTAAAAACCAATAAACATTTATTGAACATCTCCCATTTCTGTGCCAGGTTCTTGGAGGATGCCAAATGTATAAGCTACAGGTTTCTTCTCTAATGGGCTTTCAATGTTCTGAAGATAAGGCATGATTAATGAAAAAAATAAGTGTATGTGCATGGAAAATGACCTAGAAGTACATCTACTAAGTTCACAGTGGTGGACTGGATGGGGGAAAAAAAGGACAGGAAAAAGGGACAAAGATTTTCATTTATTTTCTATACTTTTATACACAGAATTTTTTAAAAAGTCATGACATTTAAGGGGTGCCTGGGTGGCTCAGTTGGTTAAGCGTCCAACTCTTGGTTTCGGCTCAGGTCACGATCTCATGGTTCATGGGTTCAAGCCCCACATCAGGCTTCGTGCTAACAGCATGGAGCCTGCTGGGATTCTCTCTTTCCCTCTCTCTCTCCCTCTCTCTCTCTCTCTCTCTCTCTCTCTGCTTCTCCTCTGCTCTGTCTCTCAAAATAAATAAACTAAAAAAAAAAAAAAAAGTCATGACATTTAAGACCAAGGAAAGATATTTTTAAAAAGTTGGCTAATGAAAGCAATCTCTGTCAGTAATCAGGATTGCTTTTCCTGTCAGTATTCAGGAAGGCTTTACTAAAGTTCTGGGCCCTAAGAAACAGATTCAACTGATGTGATGAAAAGAGAAGAAAGTGTTCAGGCCAGGATAAAAATATACAACCAAAGTGTTGGGGCCATGTACTCTTCCAAAAAATCAAGGTCAGGAAAACAAAGAAACACTGAGACTACTCCAAGTTAACAGAGACCAGAGACATGACAACTAAATGCAGTATATAATCCTAGACTGGATGCTGGACAAGAAATTTTTTTCTTTTGTTCTATAATGGGTATTACTGGACAACTGTCAAAATCTAAGTCAGGACTGTTGATTATATAACAGTATTGTACCATTGCTAATTTCCTGATTTTGATCAGTATACAGCAAGGATGTGAGAGAATACCCTTATTCTCAAGAAATATACACCTTAAGTATTTACGGGTAAAGGGTCATGACGTCTGCAACTTACTCTCAAATGTTACAGGGAAAAAAATACATACATACACACATATATATATGTATATGTATATATACACACATACACACACACATATACATATATATATACATACAGTAAAACCTTAGATTGTGAGTAACTTGTCCTATGAATGTTCCACAAGACAAGCAAACATTTCTAATAAATTTTAACTCGATAAACGAGTGATGTCTTGCAATATGAGTAGTATCTGACACCGAACATCACATGATCACGACTGAGCCAAAGGCTCTCACTCTCTCCCACTGCAGGATCGTGGGTGATTGTCTCCCATGCTCAGATGCTCAGTCTCAGGCCACAGTGTTTGGCAGAAGTCAGTGATTTTTCAGAACATTGGAAGGTGCCCACAACTGGCACTTGTGTATTTTTGGTCATTTCAAAGCACCTATGGACAGTCCTTTGCTTTTCCATACAAGAGTAAGTTTAGGGATGCTTTGCTTCATTCTAGGTCAGGCTGCCTGCAGATATAGACCCTTTCCTCTGCTGTTTTGTTGCCAGTTACACTAAATACAGTATCTGACAAGAGTTTTTTAACATTGTACCTTAGTCAACATCTGTGAGAGCATATACAATGGCCCCCATGCAGAAAAAGATTCCATTGAGCCAATAGATAGCAGTGATTCCATTAGTGATAGTGAAAGTTGTCCTGCACAATAACCCTCCTCTCTCTTGTCTTCCTCATACCAGCCACGAAGGTTTTCAAAGGTACGTGCAGGTTAATTTGTTTATTTTTCTTTATATTTTGTATTTTCTTTAACATTTTGTATTACATTATAGTATTATAATCATTCTCTTTTTAATATAATTTTCTAATGCTTATTTAGTTTTTACAGAGAGAGAGAGACAGAGAGTGAGTGGGGGTGGGGCAGAGAGAGAGGGAGACACAGAATCTAAAGTGGGCTCCAGGCTCTGAGCTGGACACTTAACCAACTGTGAGGCACCCAGGTGCCCCTTGTAACCATTCTTATACGAATATTTTGGGGTTGTAGAACAAATCATCTGAGTTTACATTATTTCTTATGGGGAAATTCACTTTTATATACAAGTGCTTTGGATTACAAGCATGTTTCCAGAATGAATTACGCTCTCAAACCAAGGGGTGTGTGTGTGTGTGTGTGGTTGTGCGTATTTTTAAAACCAAACGTAGTTAACTGTTGACAACTGGGAAATCTGGAGGAAGCATCTTACAACTTTTCTGTAAGTTTAAAATAGTTTAAAAGAAAGTTTCTAAAAAAATGTTTTAAATGATATTAGGGTAGGAAAGAACAAAGTATATCAAGATGATCAGCCTCACAAGCCAGTCTGGCAGGTGCAAGTGTAGACTCACATAGAAAATACTGAAAGGGCAGGACAAGATAATAAAGTGAGAAAATAAAAACATTCACATTAGATTGGATTTTTGATTGAACAGCCTGTGTTAAGAATAGTCAAATAAGATTCTGAAAAAAAAAAAAATGTTTCTAAGACCCTAAGTATGTGGGTTACAAGTTCTACCTTCTATGTGGGAAGTTTAATCACTAATCTTTTGTAAAAATATTTATATAGAAATTGTTATAAAAGGGGAAGCACATGTTTTTATTCACACCGACTGACCCTGTATGCAGATGAGCGTGAATTTAACAATTTCAAGGTTGACTATTCATAATTACGTATCAGATACAATGCATGAACCACTATCACTCAAAATTTACTCAAGAATTTAAAAGTACTCATCATATTAGAACATTTTAGGTGAGTCAGGAGTATAAGAACAAGGAAATCTACCATTATGAGGAGTAACTGAGTGATTTATGTATTTTTGAAAATGATGAAAAGAAGCCTAGAGCTAAATACACAAGGATTTTAGTTGATCAAGAAAGACTATGAGCAATTCTAAAAACAGAAATGCACAGGAAGAAACCCAATTTCTAAATACTAAAGATCTAGAAGAAGGTAAAATCTACATCAATTAAGGCTGAGCAGAAATTAACATATTTTCAATGTTTTCTTAGACAGGGATGTACTCCTGAAAGATTTGCTAGCAAGGTATGATTATTTCCATGATAAGTTCGTCTGTTTTAAGAGAACAGAATATATATTTATAGCAAATCATTTCTTCCAGGATTTGGAAAAAGTGGCATTACAATAAAACACATATGTTCTGGACAGTAAGATAGTAAAAAAAAGAAAGAAAAAGAAACTACCAAAATAGTAAAATGGCAACCAATAGGAGGAGGAAATAAGACAAAAATATTTCCTTAAATGTTTATTAAAATAACATCAATAACAAAAACAATTTTCTCTTTGAGTAGTAGGATAAGGCTATCTTATTTGGCATGGAAATAATCACCTCTGAGTTGGGAAATAGGGTTAAACTTTTCAACTTATAAGGTTAGTTGCATATTATAAAACCTTCCCATCAAAGATGGTTCACCACTAAAAATCAGTCCACAAAAAAATGAATAACCAGAAAACACATAAGGGGAAGGCAAACCATTATATATTCAGATCAGGCAGGAAAAAAGTAAAACAAATACTGATTGTATGACACTTGCTAAAATTATAAATCTTGTTAGTGATTCAAAAGAATATGTCACTCTTCCAACTTTGTCAAAATACACGTTTTCCTTTAGAAGTATATGAAAAGCAGTATATGGAGAGCTAGAAATCTGTCCATTGAAAATCTAGAGGGTATTATTGGTATTCAGTAGGCTGGGTTTCACAACAATGACTTGACAAAGCCTTGACACTAAAAGTACTTATATCTGCTGTCAATCACTCACTCCTTGACATGTCAAGTGCACATCCTTTCAGGGACAACTTCCATCAACATTAGCACTCAAAATACAGTACACAGTGTCACTGCTTCAGAAATGAGAAGAAAAATAAAACGTGCAAGATGGCAGGGAATGGCAAGAAGGCATTCCTCTTTCTCGGAGACCACATTCAAATGGAAAACAGATAAAAATCACTGAGCAAGCTAGAAGCTGAAATCAGCCAGTTTATATTAATTTTTTTTATATCCTCTTGCCATATATCCTACAAGAGAAAATTTGAACAACATATCATCAAGGCTGACAGGGGGCCATCCTATAATGAACCTTGGATCTTTGGACCTCCACAGCATGCCAGATTATTAGAACCTGGAAAATAAAGTTAATTGGGGGTGGGAGAGGTGCCTACATGTGGTTCTAAGAATGAAAAGAATCTGAAGCAACTGTATGTGTCACTCCATTACTTTCTTATGTACTTCTCCTTTTTTCCTTTTTCTTTTCTTTGTACCCTTGTTCTCCCTTTCAGTCCTTCCTCCCCTTTTTTCTCCTTCTCTTAGGAAAGCAGCATGAAAAAGCATGGGGTCTGGAGTGAAACAGCCCTGGGTTCAAATTATTACTGATTAGTTGTAGGTAACTTTAACTTCTCTAAATCTCATCTTGCCATGTATCAAATATGTTCAGTAACCTACCCGTTACAGAGTTTGCCATAAAGATTAAATGACATAAAATTTATACATAAAATATGTATCGACAATTGGCACAGGAGGTATTCAACATGCACCCATTTCCCTCTTCTCTCATCTGATTCTGTTGCTTCTGACTTGGCAAGAGCACACACGTGCTTCCTTGGCCTCACTGAGGGAACCCAAGGGAACAGAAGATGATGATCTGTCTTCACAATACTAGAGGAGAAATAACTAAGGATACCAGGAACCCAGTCAGGCTATGAGAGTATTTATTTACTTTTACAAACCATGACCTGGAAACCATCAATTCGCTAGTCTTATTTTAACTGGGAGAACGCTTCCACTTGTGTTTGTCAGCTGCAACACAGGATTAGTTGTTTGTAGCCTACTCAAATTACATGAAACAAAAAAAATACACTTTGGAGGCATTATACAAGTTTAGGCCCCAGCAGAGTTTATAAAAAGTAGTAGATGAAGAGCAAAATTATCAAAAGCATTTCTTTTATTCTGGCCACAGGCAGTTTTCATTACTATGACCTGATGAGCCATAAAAGCTAAAGAAATTGGACACATATTAGGGGAAAAAAACCCTAATTTTAAAAAATGTAAGGGCAAATGTAAACAATGCTTTGGGCTAGTGCTTATTTTGAGTGCCTTTCACTAAAATAATTTTTGCCGTATTTTCAATTATCCAATAGGTAAACCTGGTATTTGAAACCGAATTATTATTATTTTTGCTGACTCCATTCACTTCACAGGCTTCTCACGCCGGTAGAAATGAAAAGAACAATGGCCTTGTGTGGATGCCCTACACAAGAGGGAGGTAAGATTTATGAAGTCCAGGAAGAACATGCTTCTCTAACAGAAGAAAGCAGATTCCTATTTTAGCCAAGTTCAACACATAAGTGAGTATACAGAACTCATACACTTTTTTCCTTTTCATTTGGTATCTTTGCCTTTTTTTGCCCTTTATTATACGTGTTATTAAACTTTAGAGCCAAGAACTGCCAAAAGCCACAAAGCATTCATTCCCTTCTGAGATTAAAAGAGGAAATGAAACATTTTTATTTTCATCTAAAATAGTGATTTAAGTACTCAAATTTCATACTAAACTAATCTACCTAAACATGTAGATTAGAAGCTACTTAGCAATAGCATCAGAAAAGAAAGTTCTCATCACCCTGGGCAGTTCATACTAATAATTAGAAAGAAGAAAGGAAAGCTGTGAATTACAATGAACTAAGACTAAATAAGTGTCCGTGTTGGATTAAAGGATCTGAGTTGTCAGTGTGATGTATAATGAATGTGAAAATCAGCCATTTAATTAAATGGTACATGGTATAATCGCTTTGTTCTGCATTAAACTGCTTAAGTTATCAGAGTGCCTTTAGATTAGCAACTGTTTACTATTCCACCACCTCATGACTTCTCTTAGACACTGTGTAGCCTACATTATTCCAAATTTGAAATCTGGAGTTTATATGGTAATGTTAGTTGAGTTGACATATTGTGTCAATTTATTTGTGTATTCAGAAAACAGAAAATCTGCTTTTAATCACAAAGGGAATAAATTCCTAGATATAATTGGTAAAAAAAATTAAAAACCAAAAACACAAAAAGTCTGCAAAAATCTTTAAGAATAAAGTCGTGTTTTTCTTATAAGTAGTTTTATTTTAATAATTTTGACTCTGCAAGTATTTTCTAATTATATGCCTGTAACTACAAAATGTCCCCTAAACAACTTTCTTGTTAAAGAACCTGGAAATTTTACTGGCTAACAAGTGTACTAAGGTCTTTGCAAACACAAAAAAGTAGAATAGGTCACAACACCCATAAGCCTGAAGGATGTCCTGTGACTATGTTGTTATTGTGGTTTGGTCTATAAAAGAAGAAAACACAAAAATGACAAGAAAAGGAGAGTTAAGAAGGCCCTGCAAGTCAACAGGGATTGAAGAAAAATAACACAATATTCTGAGTATATAAGGAGAACAGGTTTGACTAGAAAAATTAAATCATCCAAATTTCATAAGGCGGAAGCCATATATACTCACAGCTATTGCAATTCTTCCAAGGACATGCTCTGGAATTTTTCTATATACATCCAAAGATCCTCCTGTAGAGACAGATATGTTTCATTATTATAAATAAAACTACCAGAACATTGCATTGGGCCCTTCCTCTGTGCATTCATTGGGAGAATATTTTTTTTCTTCTTATATTATGCATTGGATGTCTATGGTAGAATTGGTTTTTAGTCCAATTTTATTTATAACATAATAGCATACTTCCAGATGAAGCATAATTAGGTATCTCCATTTTATTTCTAAGTACAATCGCCTACATGTGAAAACTGAAAGAAACTAGTCAAGGGCAGCACAAGACTCTGCACTTTACATAAACTTAAATACATACTCAAAACTAAAGGCCAACAGCTCAACCACATTCAGGTATCTACCTTACTCTCAAATGTAAACCAGGATCATCTTAGAATTTTCACATTAACCAAACAAAAGGTGGTGAATATAAGGACCAAAATACACATAAAAACTAATAAAGTAGTAATACTGACATCTGTCTAATGAATACTACCCTTCAAATTAAGTACCAAGACAAGCAATCAATCTATTCCAAAGATACTTAGTTCAAAATGGGTTTTGTTTGCTTTTTAAATTCTCTTTGATACCACTTTGAAAACCACTTTATGAAGTAAAAAAAAGAAAAACCAATCTCCTTGTATCATATTTGTCACTGAAATGGTATTCACTATCATCCTTCATCTTTACCAAATCCAGCTTCTGGCAGTTCCAGAAACCAAAACCATTAGACTGTGCACATAGGAAATGAAGGGCCACATTGTTTGCTTGTTTTAAATTTTCATCAACCTAGAAATTAGTACAACTAGAAGATAGCAGCTACTTGATAAATATCTATCAGGTGAACATACGGATAAATTAAAATCACTGTGAACCTCACTAGATAGGTAGAACTGCTCTGAAAGCACTTTCAAAAGAAGGGACCGCAGCCAACAATAACATCACTGAAATAACCGCACAACTTTCCTCGGCAAGTATTTTATTTATTTATTTATTTATTTATTTATTTATTTATTTATTATTTTTTAATATATGAAATTTATTGTCAAATTGTTTTCTATACAACACCCAGTACTCATCCCAAAAGATGCCCTCTTCAATACCCATCACCCACCCTCCCCTCCCTCCCACCCCCCGGATCAGCCCTCAGTTTGTTCTCAGGTTTTAAGAGTCTCTTATCCTCAGCAAGTATTTTAAAGGAACCAATATTCATTTGCAAGTATAAATTTGGGTACAATTGTTAAATTTTCAATCTCACAGATTTTCGGAAAGATATGCAAAGAACCACTACCTCGCTCATGTTAACAATATGACTGTATGAGACCTATTTAACAACAGGTAATAACCTTTCCTTGAGTCAAGTTGAGGTTTAGTCTTTCAGTTCTATAAAGGAATTATCCAGGATATTTGAAAAATCATTTCCATTTCAATCAAAGGCTAAAAATTCATATTTACCTACTTTACTACTGGATGATTTCTAAGTATGCCTCATATGATACTAAAATGGAGCATGTTATTGTTTTGAAATGCAGTTAAGTATATTTCACAGATATGAATATTTTTATATGCCAAATTTTCCTAAAGCTGAACATCAGAAAAAAAAATTTTTTCCTATGAAAACAAATTTTATATATATATATATACACACACACACACATATATACATATATATGTATATATGTGTGTGTGTGTGTATATATATATATATATACACATATATATACATATATAGCATATATATATAGCTACTGACTTTGTATTTATTCTGTTTACAGTAGAAAAACGATCACTTCCTTAGGTAAATGGCTTGTAGTTTCCAGATTCTTACAAGAAGCTGGTAAACCACAGTGTGACTAAACTTTATGCTTTGGCTATGAGTGTTCCTTGGAAGATAATGAAAAAAAAAAAAAAGACACTTCTGCAATGAACTGAACCATCTTTATTTACTTAAATAGCATTTTTATGATAGATGCAATAAAAGTGAAAATATGTTAAGAAAACATTTCATGTTCTCATTGATCTTTCAGAAGAATTGGCAGTTGCAAGGAGCTTTACATGCTGGTATTTGGAAGACTGACAAATGCAGTTTACTAGACCAATCCCTTGTGAAGTGAACAGCTTGACTGGCTCAAAACTAGGAGGTGCAAATTCATTCACATAGACTAGTAAGAAGTCCTAACAGGAGATGCTTTTTTTAAAAATATATATATACATAAGATGTAAATCAGGATTTAATTGGCTAAACAGATAACAGACAACAGTCTAAACCAAAAAGCCAAAGATTACATTACTACTCTTATTGGCAGAACAAGCCAAAAAAGAATCTCATTTTGAGGTATTTCACTGGTTTTTGTAAATATCCATTTAATCTCAGTTATATCCCACTCTTCTTAGCCATCCACATGGGTAAATCTTTACATACTGGCTTTGTGTCATCACAGATTCATCCTGTCCTTGACATAATCATTAGAGATAACTGTCAGAGGCAAAAAAAAGGATCTGGCAGCTCCACTCAGAATCAAGAGCTCCTATTAAGCTTTAGTAGTTCTCTTTGTGCAACTAAATAAGTCTTAGCCTAAAAATGACAGAGTTTACAGTTTAATTTTCACTGAGTTTTACTATCATCTCTATCGTTCAGGCCTATCCCAAAAAGGCAATTCTTAGACTCATCATATCACCTAACATTAGTGCTAGAGGGACATTAAAGAACAGTCCAATGACTTTATTCGACAAATGGGAAAAAGTGACTCCCAGAAAGTAAGTTTTCTAGTCATGGCCGTGAGTCAGTTGATGGGAGAGCTCAGGAAAGGTCTCGGCCTTTGAACTCCCAGAACTGCAAACATTTAAAAGGTTTCCCTGTAACATCATTGAGCTTGAGAATCACATGTGAACTTTTTACAGTTTAATGTAATGTGATATTACCATGACACACTCAGACAGTTTAATCTTAGTTGAGACACTGGTATTCAAGGCATTTAGAAACTCATTTCTATGTTACACAGTTGGTTTAAACCTTTTATTCGTGATTCCAAGGTGACGTCACTGGTTTGCTTTCTGTGACCTGTCACTTCTCTGTATTCTCTGGCCTCAGATCACCCCTAGCCAGTCATTTCATTTCATGCTACAATCCACCATAGGAACCAGGAGGAAGACTGCTAACAAATTAGCAAAAGAACCCATCTCAACTACCAAACTATATGTTTCTCTTGATGAATTAGGGCCATCATTTTCATGCAACTAAGCAAAAAGGACTCATGGCTGTGAGGTCTGTGTTTAACCTAACACAGGACTAAACATAAAGTAGTGCCCTGAATGTAGGATAAAATACAAATATGTAGTTAATGAATGAGAAGCAACAATACTGTCATATTAATCCCAACATTTTCTTAAAATGACCATGATTATTATTAATACTAATAAAATTAAAATCTGGAGCCATAAGCAAAAATTTCAGAAGAAGCTCTCCTAGACTCTGCTACTTGTAAAAATAAAGAGCCCTTTGTTTCAAGGACTCAAAGGAGTACTTGATACTCCTTTTCTTTCTCTGCAACATGGGTTTTTGAGAAAAAAATTTGTTCCAATGACAGTAATCCAAAAACATGGGCATATATTCTGAGAAGCTGTATTTGAGCATTTCTGAGTAGATTTAGTTTTACTTAATGAGAAGGCATATCACATCAGTCCCCTACTTGAACACTTCCAGTGGCATCTTAATTCAGATGAAAACACAAATTCCTTACATGCTCTATAAGGCCTACACAATGTAGCTTCTACTTACTTCTTTGGCCCCCTCTCTGGTCCCAGGTCCTCCCATCAATACTCACTAGTCATTTTGGCCTTCCTGTGGGGCCTTCATTATACCAAGCTTGCTCCTACCTTGGAGTATTTATAACAGATACTCTGTCTTCCTCAAAGATGTTCCCCATGACCTTCTGTGAATGGCTCATTGACATTAAAATCTGCTAAAATGTCACTCCCATAAAAAAGCCATCCCTGACCATCCTATCTAGCACCTCCTCTCCTATTAGTCATCATCTATCCTGCTTTATGTTCCAATGAGACTTAACTCTCTCTGAGAATGTACTATGTGTCTCTTCTCAGGCTCCCCTTCTAGAATTTAAGTTCCATAATGACAGGAATTAAGTCCTATTTACTGTTTGTGTCCCCAGGTTGAGAACAGTGTCTGAAGGAAAGTGTTCAATAAATATCTGGATATAGATGACTAATATGAGATTAAAATAGATAGTGAGAATCTACACTAAAGGAATAGCACTAGGGTTGGGAGAAAATTGTCAAGAAGCTTAATTGCAAGGGAAGGGAAGAGAAGAAATGATAGAGTGTGGTACACAGCTTCTGGTCCAAATATTTTTTGGGTACATTTTGCCGTATTATAGAGAATGAAGATACAAAAGAAAGAGGTTGAGGGATGGAGAGAACTTCACTAAGTGTATGCACATGTGGGACTGACATAAGGGCTGCACATAAGGGACTGACCTTATGCAGCCCTTCATGTGCAAGGAGGATCATATTGGCTTACTTGTGCTAAGCTACAGATGGATAATGGAAGAGCAAAGAATTGTGAGAGCTCATACCTGAAAGTCTTCATTATCTTTGAAGGAGAAAGGAGGTCAGATCTGGAAGAGGGTAATAAAATTTTAGGATAGTTGATGTGGGAAACAACAGAAAGATAAGAAATGGAGAGCTAAATGTAAAAAGTGGAAAATTTTAGTGTTCTGGGACTGATTAGCGTGGAGTAAGGGAAGCCGTCAAGCAGCAGTAAGAGAGCGGCTTTAGGCAGCTCAAGTCTAGAAAGGAGTTGCCTCAAAAAAGAGATTTAAATATAGGCTGCAAAGTGAATGTTTTAAGATAAGGACTTAATATATTAAAAATGTGTATCTTCAATTTTTTCATCAGTGTTTTACAGTTTTCACAATAGAGGTCTTTTACCTCTTTGGTTAGGTTTCTTCCTAGGTATCTTACTATTTTTGGTGCAACTGTAAATGAGATTGTTTTCTTAATTTCTCTTTTGCTGCTCCATTAGTATATAGAAATGCACATTGATTTTGTATCCTGTGACTTTACTGAATTCATTTATCAGTTCTAGTAGTTTTTTTTGGTGGTTTTCTATGTATAGTATCATGTTATCTGCAAACAGTGAAAGTTTTACTTCTTGCTGATTTGGATGTCTTTTCTTTTTCTTGTCTGATTGCTATGGCTACAACTTCCAGTGCTATGTTGAATAAATGTGGTCAGAGTGGGCATCCCTGTCTTCCAGACTCTAGGGGAAAAGCATTCAGTTTTTCACCATTTAGTATAATGTTTGCTTTAGGTTTTTCATATATAGGCTTTATTATGTTGAGGTGTGTTCTCTCTAAACCTACTCTGTTGAGAGTTTTTACCATGAATGGATGTTGTACTTTGTCAAATGCTTTTTCTGTATCTATTGAAATCATCATATGGTTTTCATCCTTTCTCTTATTGATGTGATGTATCACTTTGATTTGCAAATACTGAATTCACCCTTACATACTGGGGATAAATCCCACTTGACTGCGGCAAACGATTTTTAAAATGTATTGTTGGATTCAGTTTGCCAGCATTTTCTCAAGGATTTTAGCATCTATGTTCATCAGAGATATTTGCCTGTAGTTCTGTTTTTTGTGTTGTCATTATCTGGTTTTGGTATCAGGGTAACACTGGCCTCATAGACTGAATTTTCCCGTTCTCTTCTATATTTTTGGAATAGTTTGAGAAGGGTAGGTATTAACTCTTCTTTAAATGTTTGGTAGAATTCGCTTGAGAAACTGTCTGGTCCTGGACTTTTGTTCATTGGGAGTTTTTTGATTACTGATTTAATCTCCCTGCTTGTAACTGGTCTACTCAATTTTTTTTTCTTCCTGCTGCAGCTTTGGTAGATTATATGTTTCTAAAAATTTATCCATTTCCTCTAGGCTTTTCAGAGTATTCTCTTACAACTGTATTTCTGTAGTGTTGGTTGTTATTTCTCCTCTTTCATTTGTAATTTTATTTATTTGTGTCCTGTCTCTGTTTTTTTTGATGAGACTGGCTAGAGGTTCATGAATTTTGTTTATATTTTCAAAGAACTAGCTCCTGGTTTCATTTATCTGTCCTATTGTTTTTGCTTTTTTTAGTTTCTATATCATTTATTTCTGCTTTAATTTTATTATTTCTTTCCTTCTGCTAGTTTTGGGGTTTGTTTGTTGTTCTTTTTTCTAACTCCTTTAGGTGTAAGGTTAGGTTGTTTGAGATTTTTTTACTTCTTGAGGTGGGCCTGTATTGCTATACACTTCCCTCTTAGAAACACTTTTGATGCATCCCATTTGAACCACTGTGTTTTCATTTTCATTTGTTTCCATGTACTTTTAGATTTCTTCTTTGATTTCTCAGTTGATCAATTCATTGTTTAGTAGCATGTTATTTAACCTCCATGTATTTGCAGTATTTCCAGATTTTTTCTTGTGGTTGATTTCTAGTTTCATAGCATTGTAGTCAGAAAACATGCAAGATCTTTTTTAATTTGTTAAGACTTGTTTTGTGGCCTAATATCTGATCTATTCTGGAGAATGTTCTGTGTGTAAGACATTCCATGCTCATGGACTGGAAGAACAAATATTATAAAAGTAATTAACAAAGCAATCTACAGATTTAATGCAATCCTTACCAAATACCAACAAAGTTTTTCACAAAACTAGAGCAAAAAAAATCCTAAAATGTATATGCAACCACAAAAAAACCCAAATTGCCAAAGCAATTTTGACAAAAAAAAAAAAAAAAAAAAAAAAAAAAAAAAAGCTGGAGGTATCACAGTTCCAGACTTCCAGCTGTACTGCAAAGCTGTAGTAACCAAAGCAGTATGGTACTGGTACCAAAATAGAACAGAATAGAAAACCCAGAAATAAACCCACAATTATATGGTCCACTTAATCTTTGACAAAGCAGGAAAGAATATCCAATGGGAAAAAGACAGTCTCTTCAACAAAACTGGACAGCAACATGCAAAAGAAATTGGACTACTTCCTTATACCATATACAAAAATAAATTCAAAATGAATTAAACACCTAAACATGAGACCTGAAACCATAAAAGTCCCAGAACACAAGAAGTAGGGTCTCTGACACTGACCATGGCAACATTTTTCTACATATGTCCCCTGATGTAAGGGAAATAAAAGCAAAAATAAACTATTGGGACTACATCAAAATAAAAAGTTTCTGCATAGCGAAGGAAATAATCAACAAAACTAGAAGGCAACCTACAGAAGATATTTGCAAATATTTGCAAATGACATACCCAAAAAAGGGTCAGTATCCAAAATATATAAAAAACTTATACAAATCAACACCTAAATAACAAATAAGCCAATTAAGAATGGGCAGAAGACGTGAACAGACATTTCTGCAAAGAAGACATCCAGATGGCTAACAGACACATGAAAAGATGCTCAACATCACTCACAATCAGGGAAATGCAAACCAAAACTACAATGAGATAATACTTCACACCTGTCAGAGCAGCTAAAACCAACAGCACAAGAAACACCAAGTGTTGGTGAGGATGTAGAGAAAAAGGAACCCTCTTGCACTGTTGGTGAGAATGCAAATAGGTAGAGCCACTGTAGAAAACAATGGAGTTTCCTCAAAAAAAAAAAAAAATTAAAAACAGAATTACCATATGATCCAGTAATTCCACTACTGGGTATCTACCCAAACAATACAAAAATGCTAATTTGAAAAGATATATGCACCCCTATGTTTATAGCAACATTATCAACAATAGCCAAATTATGGAAAGAGCCCAGATGTGTGTGTGTGTGTGTGTGTGTGTGTGTGTGTGTGTATATATATATATATATATATGTGTGTGTGTGTGTGTGTGTGTGTGTGTGTATCCACACACACACACACACACACACACACACACACACACACAGGAATATTATTCATCCATAAAAAAGAGTGAAATCTTGACATTCACAATGACCTGGATGGAGCTACAGAGTGTAATGCTAAGTGAAATAAGTCAGTCAGAGAAAGACAAATACCAAATGATTTCACTTGTAGGTACAATTTAAGAAACAAAACAAATGAGCAAGGGGAAAAAGAGAGAGACAAATATGCCAAGAAACAATCTTAGCTGTAGAGAACAAACTGATGGTTACTAGAGGGGAGGTGGTTGGGGGATGGGAGAAGTAGGTGATGGGCATTAAGGAGAACTCTTGTTGTGAAGAGCACTAGGTAATGTATGGAATTGTTGAATCACTATATTGTACACCTGAAACCAATATAACATGTATGTTAACTACACTGGAATTAAAATAAAATGAAACTTTTAAAAAAGCATTAAAAATGTAATTAAAAGGTGACATTAGCAAAAATGACAGAGTAAGGACCATTGAAAATTCTCTTCTCCACATAAGCAATAAAGAAATAGGCAAAAATTGTCAGACCAATCTTTGCAGAACTCTGGGAATGAGTAAAAGGACTGCAGCAACCCAAAAATCATTTATTGAAGATTTGGGGCATTTTAACTTGCCCTGTTCCCAGTGCCTCCTCTCCAGCTTCACTGAAGCCTTGAAAAGCAGCAGCCTGCAATCCCAGGGAACACAGCAGCCAGGGGGCACTGTACAGGTAGAACTGAGTTGGTGCTCCCTCAAATACACTTTCTCAGAAAAGTTTTATTTTTGACCTGTCTGGTGGTTCCCTGGAAGGCCTTCCTGGACATGTTGCCTTTATTCAACCTGACTTATAGGTTGCCTAGTACAAAAAGTCTTTTCCTTTGGGGCATTTGTTAAAAACAATTAGAAAGAACTGATTAACTTTGCAACTGACTGAGCTGGTGGATAACAGCTGGGCTGAACTAGCTAAACAAAAATCTTAAAGAGGAAATCTAGGAAATGCAATGTCCATAGAAGCTTTGAAAAATTCTATCCTATTCTTGGGAATCTAGGATATGTGCATGCATACGGCTGTGTACATGCTTAGAAAGGCTCTGAGGAGGCTGTAAGCAGGTACTGGGGCTGACCAGGAACCTCTGCACAAGCAGGAAGCAAAAACTAAGACAAAGTTACCAACTGCCTGAGCGAGTGTTGAAGATGTGCCCCAAACACACATGGAACCCCCCTCAACAAAGACAAGGAGACTTAATAGCTCTAAGCATTTAAGGAAATCTCTGTCCAATCATTAGCTGACTTGGAAGCTCACTGAAAAGAGGCTTCAGTGGCCATACACCAAAGATATAAACATGACAGAATACTTCAGAAAAGTCACTGAACAGCAGCAACAAACTCTGGGGATGAGAGAGAATCTGATTTCCAATGTTAACACAGTATTTACTTTAAAATGTCCAGTTTTCAGGACAGCTGGGTGGCTCAGTCATGACCTGGCAGTCTGCGAGTTTGAGCCCTGCATCAGGCTTTGTGCTAATAGCTTAGGGCCTGGGGCCTACCTTGGATTCTGTCTCCCTGTCTCTCTGTCCCTATCCCACTTGTGCTCAGTCTCTCTCTCTCTCTCTCTCTCTCAAAATTAAAAAATAAATAAAAATAAAAAAGAATCATTATTTAAAAAATAAAACTGAATGTCCAGTTTTCAATAACAAAACCAAAAAAGTATGACCCATACACAAGACTAAAAGCAATTAATAGAAACTATCTGTACAAAAGCTCAGATGTTGGACTTACTAGAAAAAAATCTTTAATGAGCTATTTAAGAAACACTGTGGGAAATCATGTAAGGAACTAAAGTATGAAGATAATGTCTCCCCTAATAAAGGATATTAATAAGGAGATAGAAAGTATACAACTACACACATATACATACATACACACATAGGTATGTGTATATATATATATATGTACACACATACACACACACACACACACACACACATATATATATATATATATATACATATACATATACATATATACATACATACGTAAAAATAAATAAATTCTGGAGTTAAAAATAAATAAGACATTATTCACCAGAATATATCTACATAGGCTGAAAACAGAATCAAGGAATATAAAGATACATCAATTGAGATTATCCAATCTGAGGAACAGAAGGAAAAAAGAATAGAAAAATGAACACATTATCAGAGACCTGTAAGACATCATCAAGCATATCAACATATGCATTATAGGAGACCTAAAAGAGAAGGAAAGATGCAGAAAGAATATTTGAAGAAGTAACAGCCATATATTTCCCAAATTGGATGAAACCATTAATTTGCACATCGAAGACATGCAATAAACTCCACGATAAATGAAGAGACTAACACCTAGATACATTGTGAAACTGTCCAGAGACAAAGACAAAAGAAAATCTTGAAAGCCAAAAGAGAAGCAATACAAGAAATTCTCAAAAATATTAACAGAACCATGCAGATCAAAGGCAATGGATGGCATATTCAAATAGCTGAAAGAAAAAGACTGTTGACCAAAAACTTTATATCCAGCAAAACTATACTACAAAAGTGAAGGATAAGACACTCTGAAATCAACAAAAACTGAGGGAATTCATCACTAGCTGACCTACCCTACAAGAAATAAAAGGGAGTCCCTTCCAACTGAAGGAATTTCAGAGGAAAGTTACTAGATAGTAACTCAAATCCACACACAGAAATAAAGGGTACTGGTAATGGTTACTATATAGGTAAATATAAAAGGCAGGATAAATGTATTTTTGTTTGTAAGTCTTTTTCTCCTGTCTGACTGAAAGAGAACTGTAGGGGCACCTGAGTGTCTCAGTTGGTTGAGTGTCCGACTCTTGATTTCAGCTCAGGACACGATTGTACAGTTTTTGGGGTCAAGTCCCGTGTCAGGCTCCATGCTGTCAGCACAGAGCCTGCTTGGGATTCATTCCCTCTCTCCCCCCTTCTCTGCCCCTCACTCCCTCCCTTCCTCTCTCTCTCTCTCTCAAAAAAAAAAAAAAAAAAGGAAATAAATTTAAAAAGAAACAGAACTTGGCACAAGAACAGATGCTCAGATCAATGGAACAGAATAGAGAACCCAGAAATCGACCCACAAACGTATGGCCAACTAATCTTTGACAAAGCAGGAAAGAATATCCAATGGAATAAAGACAGTCTCTTCAGCAAGTGGTGCTGGGAAAACTGGACGGCGACATGCAGAAGAATGAACCTGGACCACTTTCTTACACCATACACAAAAATAAACTCAAAATGGATGAAAGACCTAAATGTAAGACAGGGAGCCATCAAAATCCTCGAGGAGAAAGCAGGCAAAAACCTCTTTGATCTTGCCCGCAGCAACTTCTTAGTCAACATGTCTCTGGAGGCAAGGGAAACAAAAGCAAAAATGAACTACTGGGACCTCATCAAAATAAAAATCTTCTGCACAGCGAAGGAAACAATCAGCAAAACTAAAAGGCAACTGACAGAATGGGAAAAGATATTTGCAAAGGACATATCAGATAAAGGGTTAGTATCCAAAATCTGTAGAGAACTTACCAAACTCAACACCCAAAAAACAAATAACCCAGTGAAGAAATGGGCAAAAGACATGAATAGACACTTCTCCAAAGAAGACATCCAGATGGCCAACTGACACATGAAAAAATACTCAACACCACTCATCATCAGGGAAATACAAATCAAAACCACAAGGAGGGGTGCCTGGGTGGCTCAGTCAGTTGAGTGTCTGACTTCGGCTCAGGTCATAATCTCACTGTCAGTGAGTTCAAGCCCCGCATCGGGCTCTGTGCTGACAGCTCAGAGCCTGGAGCCTGTTTCAGATTGTGTCTCCCTCTCTCTCTGCCCCTCCCCCACTCATGCTGAGTCTGTCTCTCTCTCTCTGTCAAAAGTAAATAAACATTAAAAAAAATTTAAAAAAAAAAACAACACAAGGAGATACCACCTCACACCTGTCAGAATGGCTAACATGAACAACTCAGGCAACAACAGATGTTGGCGAGGATGCAGAGAAAGAGGATCTCTTTTGCATTGTTGGTGGGAATGCAACCTGGTGCAGCCACTCTGGAAAACAGTATGGAGGTTCCTCAAAAAACTAAACATAGAACTACCCTACGACCCAGCAATTGCACTACTAGGCATTTATCCCCGGGATACAGGTATGCTGTTTCAAAGGGACACATGCACCCCCATGTTTATAGCAGCACTATCCACAATAGCCAAAGTATGGAAAGAGCCCAAATGTCCATTGATGGATGAATGGATAAAGAAAATGTGGTATATATATACAATGGAGTATTACTCAGCAATCAAAAAGAATGAAATCTTGCCATTTGCAACTACGTGGATGGAACTGGAGGGTATTAAGTGAAATTAGTGAAATTAAGCTAAGTGAAATTAGTCAGAGAAAGACAAAAATCATATGACTTCACTCATATGAGGACTTTAAGAGACAAAACAGAGGAACATAAGGGAAGGGAAACAAAAATAATATAAAAACAGGGAGGGGGACAAAACAGAAGAGACTCATAAATATGGAGAACAAACTGAGGGTTACTGGAGGGGTTGTGGGAAGGGGGATGGGCTAAATGGGTAAGGGGCATTAAGGAATCTACTCCTGAAATCATTGTTTCACTATATGCTAACTAATTTGGATTTTAAATTAACAAATTTGGATTTGTTTTTAAATTTTAAAAAACAAAAAATAAAATTAAAAAAAACAGAACTGCACAAAGCAGTAAGTAAAAATCTGCATTAATAAGTACACAACTTATAAAGATGTAACTTCTATGACAGTAACAGCGCAAAGGAGGGGGATGGAATGGAGCTATTAGGAGCAACAATTTTATAGACTTGAAAAAAGTTGATATTAATATGAACTAAGTTGTCAGAAGTTAAGATGTTAATTGTAATCTCTAGGAAAATCAAAACTATAACTCAAAAAATATAGTAAAAGAAATCACGAGAATATAAACAATACATTAAAAATACCTATTTAACATAAAAGAAAGCAGTAATGAATAAATGGAACATAAAAGAATACAACTAAAGAAAACAAGTAGTAAAATGGCAGATATTGCTGGTAATTACATTAAATGTAAATGAATTAAACACTGACAGATTGGCAGAATGGATTTAAAAATGACCCAACTCTATGATGTCTATAAGAGATGCACTTTGGATTCAAAGACCCAAACAGGTTGAAGGCAAAACAGTGGCAAAAGATAGAACAAACAAATAAGAATCAATGGGCGGGCTGGGATGACTACACTAAGATTAGACAAAATAGACTTTAGACAAATATAGTAACTAGAGACACATTTTATAATGACTGAAGAGTCGATCATAACAACTATAAACATATATGCACCTAACAACAGAATGCCAAAATATATGAAGCATAAATTAACAGAATTGAAGGAGAAATACACAAGCAAAAAATATTAGATGGAGACTTCAATATCCCCACTTTCTTTTTTTTTTTTTTTTTGTTTATTTACTTTTGAGAAAGAAAGAGAGAGTGCAAGCGGGGTGGGGGGCAGAGAGAGAGGGACACACAGAATCCGAAGCAGGCTCCAGGCTCTGAGCCGTCAGCACAGAGCCTGACATGGGGCTCGAATCCATGAACTGCAAGATCATGACCTGAGCCAAAGTTGGCCGCTCAACTGACTGAGCCACCCAGGTGCTCCTTCAATATCCCCCTTTCAATAATAAATAGAACTAAACTGAAGATCAACAAGGAAATAAAATACTTAAACAACACTGTAAATCAACTAGACCTAACAGACATCTAAGGAAAATCTAACCCATCAAGAGCAGAATACATTCTTCTCATGTATACATGAAACATTCTCCAGAATAGAATGTTAGGCATTAAAACAAACCTCAATAAATCTAAAAGAACTGAAGTCATACAAAGTATGTTCTCTAACCTCAAAAGAATATTAGAAATCAACAACAGAAGAACACTCAATGTGGAAAATGACACATTCCTAATGGAAAATGGGTCAAAAAAGAAATCGCAAGTGATTTCTCCTTTGGGGGGAATTAGAAAATACTTTAAACTAAATGAAAATGAAAACACAACATACCAAAACTTATAGGATGCAGCTAAAGCAGTACTTACAGGGAAATGTATAGCTGCAAATGGCTACATTAAGTAGGAAATATCTCAAGTCAGTATCCTAACTTCGCACCTAAAAAAACTAGAAAAAGAAGAGCAAACTAAACCCAAAGCTAGTAGAAGAAACAAATATTAAGGCAGAGAAAAACAGCAGAGAAAATCAAAGAAACCAAAGTTGGTTCTTTGGAAAAGGCAAAGAAACTGACTGACTTTTAGCTACACTGATAAAAAAGAAAGAAAGAAAGAAAGAAAGAAAGAAAGAAAGAAAGAAAGAAAGAGAAAGAAAGTAAGAAAGAAAGGAAGGAAGGAAGGAAGGAAGGAAGGAAGGAAGGAAGGAAGAAAAAGAAAAAGACTCAAATTACTAAAATTTGCAATGAAAGAAGAAGGAAAATTAACACCAACTTTACAGAAATAAAAATGATTATAAAGGAATATTAGGAACAACTGTGTATCAACAAATTAGGTAATCTAAATGAAATGGATAAATTTCTAGAAAGCTACAAACTATCAAAATTGAAGAAGAAATACGTATCTGAATAAACCTATAACTACATATAATTATTAAAGGGATTGGTAATCAAAAAACTCACAAATATTATTCAGTCTTAAAAAGGAAAATAATTCTGACACACACCACAGCATGGATGAACCTTGAGGACATTATGCAAAGTAAAATAAGCCAGTCCCAAAAAAAAGACAAATACTGTATGATTCCACTGAAATGAGGTACCCAGAGTAGTCCAATTCATGCAGACAAAAAACCAGAATGTTAGTAGTCAGGGGCTGGGGTTTGGAGGCAATGGGTTACTGTTTAATGGGTACAGAGTCTCAGTTTTGCAAGATGCAGAGTTCTGGAGATTAATGGTGGCACTGGTTGCAGAGCAATGTGAATGTACTTACCAGTTACGAACTACACACTTAAAAATGGGTAGTACGGTGAATTATATGTTATCTGTGTAATATACTACAATTAAAAAACACTGTTGGGTAAGACGGTCTTATGTGCACTGTTCTTTGGACCCGATGTGGCCACATAAGAATGGGCCATGGGTCTGGAACACTTGCTTACCAGCAGATAAAGAGCCCACGTAGCCTGTGCTGAGCTTACCTCTTTGTTTTGGACTGTTTTTCCCTGTTTCAAATTCAGTGTGTACTCCTTTGTCCTGCTTAAGCATGTGTGTCAATGACCTTCAGACATGTCCCCAGCCTTCGGTACTTCTGACACCACAGGAGTAGGGTGGGGTGGAGGATCCTTTTGCTGCAGCATGAGGGGAGTGTGTGGGCCAAGGGCCCTGTATAGGCTGCCAGGAAGGACTTACTGTTGGCCGCAGGGAACTGATACTCCCAAACTGATCTTGCTGTCTGTCTGTCTGTCTGTCTCTCTCTCTCTCTCTCTTTTTAATTTTATGTAAGGCACTGTAAAATCCAGCATTTCATTGCACTGTGTTTTCCTTGGCAACTCCATACTAAGATGCAGTGGGCAGAAGTGCTTGGATTTCTCCTGATAATAGGCAACAGATGCCACTTGACCATAAAAACTACTCACAAAGAAAACCCCAGGACCAGATGGCTTCACTGGTGAATTCTACCTAATGTTTAAAGAAAAATTAACATTAATCCATCATAAACTATTCCAAAAACTAGAGTAGGAAAAAATGCTTTCCAACTCCTTTGAGGCCAGAATTATCCTGATACCACAACCAGACAATGACATTACAAGAAAAGAAAACTATAGACCAATATTCTTTAAGAATATAAATCCAAAAATCCTCAACAAGATACTAGCAAACTGAACCCAGAAATTTATAAAAAGCATTATACATCATGACCAATTGGAATTATCTCGGGAATAAAAAATTGGTTCAACATGCAAAAGTCAATTAATATAATACTATTATGGAATAATGGATTTAATTATGGAATTATAGAAAAATGGATTTAAAAATCATTATCATTTCAACAAACACAGAAAAACCAAAAATACTCAACAAACTTGGAAGACAAGGGGACTTTGACAACCTGATAAAGGACATCTACTAAAAACCCAAAACTAATATCACACTTAATAGTGAAAGACTAAAAGCTTTCCATCTAAGATCAGGAGAAAAAGAAGATGTCTGTTCACACCACTTCTATTTGACATTCTACTGAAGGTTCTAGCCAGGGTAATTAAGCAAGGAAAAGAAATTAAAAGCATCCAGGTTGGTAAGAAAGAAGTAAAACTACGTCTATTTGCAGATGACATGTTTTATACAGACAATCTTACGGAAGCTACAAAAACCTATTAGGATTGAGAAACAAATTTAGTAAATTTATCCTACAAGGTAGCAGGATAGAGATCAATATACAAAAATCATTTATATTTATATACACTAGCAATGAATAATCCAAAATTGAAATAAAAGCTCAATTTATAATAGCATCAAAAATATTTATGAATAAATTTAACAAAAGGACTGCAAAACTTGAATACCAAAAACTACAAAGTATCACTGAAAAAAATTAAAGAGGATCTAAATAAATGGAAAGATACTCTGTGTTCATGAAGTATAAGACTTCATATTGTTAAAGTGGCAGTACTCCCCAGACTGATGTACAGATTCACTGCAATCTGTATCAATATCTTAGTTGGACTTTTTGTGTGTGTGCAAATTTGGGAGGCTGATTGTAAAACTCATATGAAAATGCAAGGGACCCAGAATGGCTAAAACAATCTCGAAAAAGAATAAAGTTGGAGTACTCACACTTCTTAATTTCAAAACTTACTACAAAGCTAAAGTAACACAGAATAATAAAGTAAAAGTACAGGGTGCCTGGGTGGCTTAGTCGGTTAAGTGTCCAACTTTAGCTCACGTCATGATCTCACGGTTCGTTGAGTTCGAGCTCTGCTCTACGTCAGGCCCTGTGCTGACAGCTCAGAGCCCGGAGCCTGCTTTGGATTCTGTGTCTCCTCTCTCTCTCTCTCTCTCTATGCTCCTCCTCTGCTTGTGCTCTCTATCTCTCAAAAATAAATAAATAAACATTTTTTTAAAAAAAGTAAGCAAGGACAGTCTAGTACTGCCACAAGGATGGGCAAATAGATCAATGGAATAGAACTGAGAGTCTAGAAATACATTTCATGGTCAATAAATTTTTGACAAGTGCCAAGAAAATTCAATGGGAAGGAATAATCTTTTTAACAAATGGTGCTAGGACAACTGGATATTCACATGAAAAAGAATGGATTTGGACTCTATACCACATACAAAAATTAACTCAAAATAGATTAAAAAAAAACTTTAAGAATGAAAATTATAGAACTCTTAGAAGAAACCAGGTATAAACTTTCATGACTTTGGATTATACAATACTTTCTTACATATGACATCTAAAGTACAAGCCACCAGAGGAAAAAAATATGAACTGAACTTCATAAAATTTTAAACCTTTTATGCTTCACGGGACACTATCAAGAAAATGAAAAGACAACTCAGAGTGGAAGAAAATATTTGCAAATCATACATCTGGTAAGATACTACTATCCAGAATACATACCAAATTCTTACAACTCAACAATAAAAACACATATAACCCATGTAAAAATAGACAAAAGATTTGAATACACATTTCTAAAGGAAGATATACAAATGGCCAACAAGTACATGGAAGTATTGTCAATGTCATTAGTCATTAGGAAATCTAAATCAAAACTAAAAAGATACCATTTCTCACAGGCTATACTAAAAAAGACACACAGTAACAAGTGTTGGCAAAGATGTGGAGAAATTGAAACCCACATCCATTGCAGCTGTGAATGCAAACGGGTGTGAAATAGAATGGAATGGTTTGACAGTTCCTCAAAAAAATTACAAATACGGTTATCATACAACCGAGCAATTGAACTCCTAGATATATACTCAAGAGAACTGAAAACTTCTATCCACACGAAAAACCTGCATACAAACATACAGAGCAGCATTATTTATAACAGCACAAAAGTGGAAACATCCCAAATGCTCACCAACTGCTAAATGAGTAGTTTATTATTCAGCCATAAAAAGGAATAAAGTACCGATACATGCTACAACACGGAAACCTTGATAACGTTACGCTAAGTAGAAGAAGCCACAGGGTGCCTGGGTGGCTCAGTTGGTTGAGTGTCCGACTTCAGCTCAGGTCATGATCTCACAGTTTATGGGTATGAGCCCCATGTCAGGCTCTGTGCTGACAGTGCAGAGCCTGTTTCAGATTCTCTGTCTCCCTCTCTCTCTGCCCATTCCCTGCTTATGCTCTCTCTCTCAAAAATAATAAACAAAATTTAAAACATTTTTTTCATAAAATAAAAAGCCAAACACAAAGGCCACATCCTGCATGATTCCATATACGTGAAGAGTACAAAATCTGGAGACAGAAAGTAGATTAGCAGTTGCCATGGACTAGAGGAATAGCGAGTGGCTGCTAATGGCTAAGGAGTTTGTTTCTGGGGTAATAAAAATGTTTTGGAATTAGTGATGATGAGCTTGCACAACCTTGTGAAAATACTCAAAACCAATGAATTGTATACATCAAAATGATGAATTTTATGGTGATTAAATATGCCATCGCAATAAATGCATATTTTAATATGAAACAGAATTTAGAACACATTATCTACCTTATTATAGTATCAACCTACCAAAGATAACTTCTGAAAACGTCTTGCAAGGCACGAACTAGTTACTTTGTTACATACTAAGAACCCACCAAATAAACTAAGTATAAGAAAAAATGTTGAAGGACACCTTAGTAGCTCAGTCAGTTAAGTATCTGACTCTTGATTTTGGCTTAGGTCACAATCTCAGAGTTGTGAGTTCGAGCCCCACGGTGGGCTCCATGCTGACAGTGCAGAGCCAGCCTGGGATTCTCTCTCTCCTCCTCCCCTGTTCACATGTGCACGCACACTCACTCTCTCAAAATAAATAAATAAACTTTAAAAAAATGTTGTGTTTTAATGGGCTAGAAACTGAAAAACTGAATATATAAAATCTAAAGACTGTTTTGATTTAAAATGGGTAAATAACAATGATGACATTATTTCAGGAACAGGGTACCAAGAAATCTACATTTTGCCATAATATTCAGACCAAGAAAGAGTTACCAAAATAGAAATGAATGAAAAATACAGATGAAAGGAAAGGGCTAGAGTCCAAAGAAAACTAAACACATCTTGGCTAAACAGCTGTGTTGAAAAACAATTTCTTATCTTGCAATTAAGAACCGATTTCTTTGTAAAAGACACAGGACATTGGGTTAATAGATTTCTTTAAAAGAAAATCTGTTTTGGCTATTGAAACATTAAAAGACAGAACATCTGTTTTGCAAGTAAAGACAGATTGTATGGAAGAATCAAATATCAAACCACCGATTAGGCCAGCATTTAATCTGTTCTATTTAAATTTTCAATAAAAAGTAAATGAAATTACATTCTTGAAACTATAGCTCAGCTGTAAATATTTAACACCAGGAACCTCTAAAACTAGATGTTTTAGAGTATAAAGGAGGTCATTATTGGTATATTGTAATTATTTTTAATTCTACTTGACGTCTATATCAGAACCAGGTTTTAAAGCACTCTGCCTCCCAAGTCATTTTAAAAGTATTATAATAGGGAAAACTCACCATCCATGAATTCTGTACATATTGAAATCCTGTTTTCTACGAAAAATGCACCATAAAACCCTATGATATATGATGAATCACACTGTAATAAAAATAAGACAAAAATAGTTAAAAAAAAAAAAACACAACAAAACAACCAAAACCCTGCAAGTCAATATCATAAGCTGCTTTGTAAGAAAAAAATGACCAAGGAAAAATTACCTTATAAAGAATTTCCAATTCAGACATAATTTGCTTCTGAAGTTCCAGTGTAATATCTAACAGTATGACCTAAATACAGAAAGGAATCAACATTCACACATATATTCATCTTTAAATTAAATATAGCTATACTCACTATGAAATATAAAAAGAAAAAATATGGTGTTTCCTCTATTCATTGCCCCTTTCTCCTCTCCACCACTATAACCCTCAGGAATATAAACTGTATCCACATCTGCCTAACCTTTTGTATTGGGGGAGGTGGTATAGAAGTGATTGATGGGACCAAGGAGAAAGCCAGGTCTCAAAGGTCAGTATTAATGGCTTTAAAAGTCAGTTAAGTTATAACACCCTTAATTTATACACCCTATTTTGGCCACATTGGTTATTTCCAGAAGAGGAAGAAAGGAATGACCCTGAAACCATTTTAAAAAATTGTCTTGTAATTCAGACACAAGGCGATGAGCAGAGAGGATGATGAGTAAAAATGACATTTAAAGTAGGCTTTTTAGAGAGAAATAAGGAGTTTTTAAAATACATCATCTTTTTATATTCTTCAATCACGTTTCTTTGCTAATACTGAAAAAGATGCTGGAGCTTGAAGGAACCACAGAAATGATTTCATCTAATTCTCTTCTTTTAAAGGAGGAAACCAAGGTTCTGAGAAGCCACAAAGCCTGGCAATGTCAAGGTCCCTCCCCGACTCTGAGGACTGTGTACTTTTTAGAACGTCCTGTGGTGGTTTATGGTTTTCCTTAACACATCAACCACTGAGTCAGATTCATGACACAGAAATGAAAAACAATTTACAAACTTACCTAGAATAAATTCTAGTTTATTTCAAACACTTATTTCTTAAGAAAGGAGACCATCAACTGTTCAAATTTTACTCAACAGTTCAGTGAAGCCAATTCAAGGGAAATTGTTTTTACTTAAAAAAGACAGTGCTGAGAATCAAATAGGTGAAAGGCAATTTTTAAGATTTGTGGCAGAGTTTCTGACTCTAGACATTTCTAGATAAAAACTTAACATTCACAATTACCATGATAGTGCAGTTATATACCATCCAATACTGAACTACATTTTGTGTTACAACTGCAGAATATATACACTCATACTGGGGAAAAAAACCATAAATTATGAATTGCAAACTGCTGACAGAGCAGGGAAAGAAAAAGATAATTCTAAAACACACATTTTATAGTACTGACATCCATTTGAGGAAGGGGAAAGGGAAGGGGAAAAAAAGGCACGGCCAGTTTCTATCAAGAGTTTGCTTTAGGGTTATTTATAAAAGCTCTCACTAAACCTGATTGTAAGTGTAATACAAAACTGCCAAGAAACATTTAAACGTTTCTCTCGATCAATAGTCATTTGCCAACAATATTCACTTACATTTTTGTTCCTATATAAAACTTAGTGACAAAATTAATTCATCGAGTGTTGTTTCAATTCCATGCCATAAAATATCAGAACTTTTCACACCACCATGTCAAGTACAGGGCATCTTTCACCCTCAGAAACTGCTAAAAGGAATGAACGTATTATTTACCTTAGAGCAGTGGCTCTCAACCCTGGCCTCAGGTTATCATTACTTTTATATAAAGGTATTTATATAAATACATGACGGCACTCTAAACAAGTCCTCATGCACAGAACTTACCCTAGAATAATGGAATCAATCTTGGGTTGGGCCCACATCTTAATATTTTTTAAAAACTCTCCAGCCGATTTCTATTCCACAGCAAGGTTGAGAACCACTTATCTAAGGTTTCAAAAATGCCATTTATTCAGTATTGAGTATGACCACTAAGATATACCACATCTCCAGGCCCCCAACCCAGAAATGATTCACCACAACCAGCCAACACCTTACCGTTAACCCCAAACTATTGGCTACAAACATATCATTCCCTTGATCAAGAACCTTAATTAGGTTCCCATGTCCTAGCATAACGTTAGCATAACTCTAGCATGACATTCAAAGAATTCTTCCACAATCTGGTGATTCTAACTCCTTTTCCCACTACTCCCCACCACAAACCCAATCCTCATGTGAAACCAGATGATTTGGAAGGCAGCTATGCCCACCACCACACCACAAATGTAGAAACTAGGTGCTTTGTACTGGGGTCCACACACATGTCCTGTGCCTTCCTCACTTCCAGTCTTAATGATGCCTCCACTTGAGTTGTGCTTCCTCGCTCTACTCCACAGTTAGTAACTGTCTGTCTTTCTTTCTTTCTTTCTTTCTCTTTTGAGAGAGAGAGAGTGCATATGCACGTGAGCAAAGATGGGCAGAGGGAGAAGGAGAGAGAGAATCTTAAGCAGGCTCCACACTCAGTGCAGAGCCCTATGTGGGACTCGATCACATGAACCATGAGATCATGATCTGAGCCAAACTCGAGAGTTGGACGCTTAACCAACTGAGCCACCCAGGCGCCCCATTGTAAAACATTTTCTATCTTTTAGATGAGCCTGAATGCTGCCACCACCTCTATGAAGCCATCCCCAAAGCCCTCTATCAGAATTTATTTCTAGCTCTGGCCCTTGATATTTCTCCTTATCACATTCTGCCTTGGCACTCATGCCTCACCCCCCTAAAACCATAAGCCTAGAGAGCAGAGTGGTTGTAAGCCCTGCAAGGGCAAGGACTGAATCATGGGCATCTTTCTCTGGTCCGCCCCCACTCCCCACCCCCAGCACCCACCACAGGTCTTACTCACGGCAGTGCCCATTAAGTGATGTGGGATTTAATTAAAGTGCTCCTTATGACCATAATCCTCTAAATAAGAAGCTGTTTCTAGACAGGAAAGAAGTGGATTGCTTGGTTTCTACAAATGAATTTAAAACCAAAGACACAAACAGCAAAATAAATAAAAGTGCCACACTGACCTAAAATGTAGCAAGTAACACTGTATTTGTAGGGCCAATCCATTGCATTCTAAAGGGTCTTGATCATTCATGGTATTTGTTATGGTCTGGAAGAGTGGCGATTCCGTAACGGTGCAAAAGTGAATAAAGTAATTTCTGGAACTTAAGAGGGAAAGCAAAATTCACCTCAAAATAACTCTACTGCAATGCTCTTCTATTTTCTGGGAGACTTGGCACTCTAGGTATAAGGTTAATTCTCCTTCCCCTGGGCATTCCTGTGAGTGAGCTGTTAAACTGCTAAAAATAAGTCCAATTCCTTATTTGAAAGCCACGGAAAAAAGCATGGCAAATACTAATTTTCTTTTTGAGGTGCAAGGGAAGTGTGGACTCCCAGAGTCTTCATTATTCTTATTTTTTCTCCTTAGGAAGAGCTAAATTTCTCCAACTGGGGAGGATGTGCGCATGAAGCACTTCATGGAGAAAGGGTTAATGAGGGACTGAAATACCTGCGCACATTTCCGCTGCTCTCCACTACACCTCCAGGACAAATAAGGATGAGTTGTCAAGTTAAATCTAAGCAGTCAAGTGACTGAATTATAATTTACTCTGTGCTCAATTTAAATTAGTGTGAGGCTATTAAAATATACAGTATAAATACGGCAATTCATCACAAGCTGTCATGGATGACTTCATTTATTTGCTGGAGTGGCACACGCTCCACTAAAGGGAAGGAGAGCAAAATCACAGGTCAAATTAAGCCTCTATTCTGTTTTAATTCGCTTATTTAATCTGTGGCGACATAATTGTCTTTTACAGTATGTACAACTCAGAAAGGAAATTTGGGAGGATTACAGTCAGTATACAAATGATTAATCAAATGGTCCATTTAAATGCTAGTTTAAAAGCAACAGAAACCCAAAGCAGTCAAAGAATGATAATCAGCACATGCTATATACAAGCTAAGAAATTTCCTGTTAGATGACTTTTTCCCAATCGGAATATAAAAAATATTAGGAAATACATTAAGCTGTACTCTTTGAAGGATTGTACAGAAACATTAATGACATAAAAAGGTTCCGTATGCAAGATGGCTAACAGTGTTTTTATTTGTTTTCTGCTCTACTTGTTCGCGACTGTCTTGCGTATCTACACCCCTCCCCCTAAAATAAAGCTAGTTAGAAACACATTTCATGAGTTATAGTCCTTATCAAACAGTTATCTTTAAAATACAATTAGCATTTTTCAAAATGGTCTCTTTAAGGTACAAATTGTCTGAATTCAGTGGTGTAAAATAAAAATCCAAGGTATTTCTATTCCTCCCAAAGTTCAACTTGCTTTTTAAAATATCTGAATTAATGGCAGCTCTTCCTGCCCACGGGTACTTGTCCCCGTGCTTCAATAAAACCACCTTTTTGCACCACACACACACAAATAATAATAATAAAATAAAATAAAATATCTGAAGTTATGATTTCCCACCTTTAAAGTCTGAAAGGGGAAACACTATGATATTCTTTTGTTGGTCTAAAACATAAGAAGATTTAAAAGTATAAAAAATACAAATATTTTGAGTAGGAAGAGAAAAGTAACAGATTTTCAAGGACTTTCATCTGACTGTACCCACAGACATTCAAAGTGCTGGTCCAACTGACCACTTGGCTTGGGATATTAAATTTCCCACATCATTCTATGCAGGCATCAGAACACTGCAGGTGATTCTGTTTAGACAAGGACTGTGATTTGCTGCTCTTCGCAATCCCTCTGTGACACAAGGCAGCCCCATCTCGCAGCTGAGGTCACAGAGAGGTTTAAGTGACATGCTTGAAGTCACACAAAAGTCAGGAGAGGGTCAGGAAAAGATCAAATGCACTTCTAACTCTTAACCTTTCATTTCACCCTTTAATATATATATATAAAAAAAAATAAGCTAAGAACTACTCTGGGTGAGAGCAATGGTCCATACAAAGAACACTATGGGATATTTTGTATGTGAGGTGAACCTGCTTTCAAGATGCTACTTCAAAAGATGAATGAGTGAACTAAAAGAACGAATGAAAGAACCAAATTTATCTATTGAGTCATTTAACAAATTATGTGTTGAATACCTCGTCATTACATGGAGTGCTCTATCTAGGCCCAAATGCAAAGTTCAGCATGATTCAATGAGTAAGACAAGAAGATAAATAAGATCTTTTCTTTACTTACAAAGAGATTTCTTTCAGTGTAAGAGAGGGAAGGCACATGTATATTAACAGCCAAATACAAGGCAGTATGTGATAACATCCACAAGAGACACATACAGAGAATTCTAGAGAGTTTCAAAGGACAAAGTGAGTGAGTGAGAGATAGACCATACGTGACAGGATTTATCTAAGTAAGTTCAATAGAGGACCGGGCTTTGGAGCTGACCCTTGAAGGCTGTTAAGAATTTTGATAGGTAGAGACATGGGTGAAGGCATTCTAATTAGAGAAAAATACGTGAATCAAAGTGCTGAAGTGTGAAAGTACCTGGGTTCAGATAAAGCAAGGAGTTCAACTTAAAAGAAGCACAGCATTCAGACACATAAGATATGCTATAAAAGTAGGCTGATGACATATTGTGCAAGATCTTGAGTTTCACCCCATAGAGTTCTTAGTTTATTTGGGAGTTATATAGAGCCTTTCAAGCCTTCTGAGAGGGAAAGACATGAGACCAGAACTATGCTTTAGGAAGCCAAATCTGAGGGTAGTGAACAGCAATACAGTACACAGGTTGGAAGGAAGCATGAACCTGGGGAAGACTTGCCTGACTTCAAATCCTGGTTCTATTACTTATTAGTTATGGGACCTTAGGCAAGCTACTTTTTTTTAAAGTTTATTATTTTGAGACAGACAGAGGGAGAGAGAGAGAACGAACATGTGCTCATGAATGGGGGAGGGGCAGAGAGAGAATCCCGACACGGGGCTTGAACCCACGAACCATGAGATCATTTGCTGGACGCTCAACCAACTGAGCCACCCCGGTGTCCATGGACAAGCTATTAATTAATTAATTGATTATTACATGAGAAAAACATGTAGAGTGCTCAGCACAGTATAAATGATCAATAAATGGTAACCTCTATTTCTGGGAGAACAGTTTAAACATTGGTCAGTGTCTGACAAGAGACAAAACAAGCATCTGTACTGGAGAGGTGACGAGGAAGAAGAGATCCAAAACAAAACCCAGAAACCCAGAAAACCCAGAACAATTAACAGGCTTCCAAACATTGACAACAGCTACAACAGGACAGTGATCTTTGAGAGACAGAAAGCAAATGAGAGGAGCCCTATGATTGTCCAGCTTACTGACTAGAGAGTGTCCAGGCCCCTGTGCTGGGAGGGAAATCCAGGCAAAGCTCAGCCATCTCCCTAAGTTGAGGACATGGAACTGGGGTGTGAGGAAGCCACAGCAGCTAGAGTTTCCTGACAGAACACCAAAGGGAGAGGGCTCCAGGGATGTGCTAAGGGACCCCCTGGAGTCTTCAGTTGATTAATGATCAATCAGCATCTGGAAGTCAGGGAACTAACACTGAGGCCAGGGAAAGAACTGCCAGAAAGACCAGAGAAACAATCTCCAGACCTCACACTAGGCAGAAAGAGTTTGCACTCCCACCAAGCAGTGTGGAAAATCCCGTAATGGTCGGGGCATTGGTGGAGTATTCAGAAGACTGTCACCTTAATTGTGTGGGGTTAAATAAGTTCCCAACTAACCACTGGACTGGTCCCATCTAATAAAGCTTAAGAGTAAGTCTTGAAAGGATCAAACTTTCACAGTCACTAAATAGCATCTCAGAATAAGCTGAAAAGTATTTATAGCAATGCAAAAATATCTAGTATCTAGTATGAGACACAACTGGCATCCAATCAAAAATGATAAGATGTTTTAGGGTGCCTGGGTGGCTCAGTTGTTAAGCATCTGACTTCGGCTCAGGTGATGATCTCACAGTTGGTGAGTTCGAATTCCACATCCTGTGAGATTGTGCCCTGCTTTGGGTGAGCACAAGCCCCATATCAGGTGAGCACAAGCCCTGCAGCGGGGTGAGCATGAGTCCCACTTCGAGTGAGACTGAGCCCCACTTTGGGTGAGCATGAGCCCCGCATCGGGAGAGCTCAGGTCGGGTGAGCATGAGCCCCACTTCTCTGTCACTTGTGGGATTCTCTTCTCTCTCTCACTTGTACCCTCCTTCTTTCTCTCTCAAAAAGAAAAAAAAAAGGAGGTTTTAAAAATAAGAAAATACAACCCAAAATGAGGAGAAAAAGTAATCAGTCAAAACTGACCCCAAATGACACATACCCTGGAATTAATAGACAAAACCATTAATAAAATTATATTCCACATATTCCATAACTACATTACATACATACAAGAAGGTAGAAGGAATACTGAGCATGTTAAGACACAGTAGATGTAAAAAAGACCCACATAAACTTCTAGGGATCAAAAGTACAATGCCTGAGATGAACAATACACTGGACAAGAGTAATAGTAGATTAGACAGTGTAGATAAAAACTTGAGTACCTGAAAACAGAAACTATCCAAAAATGAAACATTAGAGAGAAAAAAAAAGACTAAAACAAATAACAGAGGATCATTTTAGTATGGGACAACATCAAGTAACCTAACACAGATGGAATTTAAGTTCCCAAAGTTGGGGGAGGAGGTATAATTGCTAAAAATTTCCCAAATTTGATGAAGGCTAAAACTCCACAGAGCCAAGAATCTCAACAAATCCTAAACACAATAAAACCTTGGTTTGTAAGTAACTTGTTCCGTGAGTGCTCTGCAACACGAGCAAACACTTCTAATAAATTTTAACTTGATACATGAGCGATGGCTTGCAATATGAGTAGTACGTGATGCCGAATGTCACATGATCACAACTGAGCCAAAGGTTTTCTCTCCCTCTCTCTCTCTCTCTCTCGCTGTAGGATTGCGGGTGATCATCTCCCATGCCTGGATGGTTGGTTTCAGGCCACACAGTTTGGCAGAAGTCAGTGATTTTTCAGAACATTGAAGGTGCCCACAACTGGCACTTGTGTATTTTTTTGTCACTTCAGATCACTTATAGACAGTCCTTTGCTTTTCCATACAAGAGTAAGCTTAGGAATGCTTTGCTTCATTCTAGGTCAGGCTGACTGCAGATATAGACCCCTTCCTCTGCTGCCTTATTGCCAGTTACATTAAATACAGTATATGACAAGAGTTTATTAACACTGTACCATAGTCAACATCCGTGTGAGTGTATATATACAATGGCTCCCGTGCAGAAAAAGATTCCATTGAGCCAATAGACAGCAGTGATTCCATTAGTAATAGTGAAAGTCGTCCTACACAATAACCCTCCTCTCTCTTGTCTCCCTCATACCAGCCACAAAGGTTTTCAAAAGTAAGTGCAGGTTAATTTGTTTATTTTTCTTTATATTTTATATTTTCTTTATTATTTTGTATTACATTACAGTATTATAATCATTCTTTTTTATATAATTTTTTTATTTTTTTTAGTTTTGAGACAGAGACAGAGTGTGAGTGGGGGTGGGGCAGAGAGAGAGGGAGACACAGAATTCAAAGTGGGCTCCAGGCTCTGAGCTGTCAGCACAGAGCCTGACATGGGCTCGAACTCACAAACTGTGAGATCACGACCTGAGCCAAAGTCGGGTGCTTCAACTGTGAGGCACCCAGGCACCACTTGTAATCATTCTTATGTGAATATTTTTGGGTTGTGGAACAAATCATCTGAGTTTACATTATTTCTTATGGGGAAATTCACTTTGATATACAAGTGCTTTGGATTACAAGCATGTTTCCAGAATGAATTACGCTCTCAAACCAAGGTGTGTGTGTGTACATATTTTTTTTAAACCAAACGTAGTTAACTGTTGACAACTGAGGAATCTGGAGGAAGCATCTTATAACTTTTCTGTAAGTTTAAGTAACTTTTTTAAAAAGTTTCCAAAGAAAATGTTTTAAATGATATTAGGGAAGGAAAGAACAAAGTATATCAAGATGACCAGCCTCACAAGCCAGTCTGGCAGGTGCAATTAAAAAGGAGAAATTATGAGATTGGACTAAAATACAAGACCCAACTATATGCTGGCTATGAGAAATTTATCTCAAATAAAATGACATAACAGGTTAAAAATAAAAGGCTATAGCATGCTAACACTAGTCAAAATAAAGCTGCAGTAGCTATCTATGTTAATATCAGACAATGTAGATTTCAGAGCAAAGAATATTATCATGGCCAAAGAAGGGCCACTTTGTAATGAAATAATAAAGGGCCAATTCATCAACAAGACATAACACTCCTAAATATGCCTAACAGATTTGCAAAAAACATGAAGCAAAAGATGAAAGAACTGCAAGGAAAAAAACCAGACAAATCCACAATTATTGCTGGGAATTTCCACACCCATCTTTCAACAGTTGACAGAACAAATAGATAAAAAGCAGTAAAGCATACAGAAATTTTGAACACTGTCAGCCAATTTGATCTAATTGACATTTACACAACACCCTATAAAACAGACTATACATTTTTTTCAAGTGCACAGGAAACACTTAACCAAGATAATTCATATCCTGGGCCATAATACAAATCTCAGTAAACTTAAAATAATTCCAATTATAGACAGTATGTTCTCTGACCACAACAGACTTAAATTAGAAACCAATAATGGAAAGATATCTAGAAAATCTCTAAATATGTAGAAACTAAATAACATACTGCTAAGATTTAATAAAAGAAACTCTGCCTGTTTTGAAGAAATAGCACATTTCTTTCTTTCAGAGTATGACTATTAAATAAGTTACTTGGATTTTGCATTGGCAGCCAAGAAGCTCAGGGCTAAACTAAAAGTTTAAATAGAATAACTATATCTACTCTTAAATCATTCATTCATTCAACTCAGATGAAATTTCAACACAGCAATAATATCTACTTTTTTTTTTTTTACTAGGCTTCACGCCCAGTGTGGAGTCCAACATGGGGCTTGAACTCACAACCCTGAGATCAAGACCTGAGCTGAGATCAAGAGTCTAATGCTTAACTAACTGAGCCACCCAGGCACCTCAATCATACCTACTCTTAAATGATTCATTCAATCAACTCAGCTTAAAGATCTAGTATGTTTTATAAATTTTATAGTATCTAGGAATATACAGTGACAACAATATAGTCCTTTCTCTAAAGCTCAGTTTTATGGTCAGGTCTGGTAGACAGCATATTTGTAAACACCTGCTGTTTGCATTTATTCAAAGTCTCTAACAGCTCTGTTTTAAATGTGTCCTTTCTTTAAAATTGCTCTTAATCCTTTTCAGAAATAGCTATTAGCCCCTTGCCATACCTAACTAAATAATCATGCATGAGAATTTTAATATTAGCCAAGGTTAAGTGTAATTCAAAATGTATGAAATTATGAGAAATTATAATGCCCTTGCAAGGCCAAACAGTTGAGTTTTTTAGATGATTTATAGGGGTGCTCCCTTCTCTTGGACTGAATAACCTAAAGTTGACTGTCTTTAAATATATTATTGACAACAATCTAAGAGTTCTGACATCTAAAGGAACAAATAACTCAATAGACAGGAAAACAGTGCTTGAGCTGGTGAAGGTATCCTGAGAGAAGGAGCTGATTACCACAACAGGACCAAAGCTTCCATAACCTACCATCCAAATCTTTCATCTCCTCTTTCACAATAACTGTGACTCAAAGCTAACACATCATTTCATCTCCTCTTTCACAATAACTGTGACTCAAAGCTAACCGGAGAAGGACAAAGTAGTGAGCATTAAGAACTTCATGAATTTCATAAAACACATCCAGCACTTACCTTTACAGCTAATATTTTCCCACTTGGGACATGATATGCTCTATGGGAAGAAAAAAACATGACAAAATCACTTGGGATACTAAACAACCTACAGAATGGTTAAGGACGTAAATATAAATTAGAACATATCTGCCAGCAATGGGATATGTGATACTTTCAAAGAACACTCATAACATGAGCAATAGATGTTTCTATCGAGCTTAATGGTTTATACAACCATTCACTATACATTACCTGAAAATAACCCTCTGAGGTAATGTGGGTATTATCATCTTCCTTTTAGAGACTGAGATCTCCGAAGGGCAGAGAAGCTAAGCAGTTTTCCCAAGGGCACAGAGTTGATAAGTGGCAGAACGACACCTCAAACCCAAGTCTTCTGCCTCCAGATCCTCACAACTGACCATCACTGTGTGCGTGGGAATCTTCTAAGTCTTCGGCTAAACACTGTGCGGAGCCATTTGTAAAGTGGGAGGTTTTCCTTTTGTGTACTTCAACTATATATACAGGTAAACTAAATCTCTACATTTCATCAAAATCATCTCAAAACACATGGGATTAGCTACGGCTTAAGATATAAATTCATATAAGAAATCACAGACTTATCAGGCTCAAGTATGTGGTTCATCTTTTCCTAATTTTAGCACCTCTCAATATTAAAAAAGCTTTAGAAAAGAGACAAGCTCAAATGACCAGATACAGTGAAATAACAATTGAAACCAAGGAAAAGAAACACACTCATTTATGAAAAGGAATAAAATAATCGGGTTTGCAGAAACAAAACCCCATTACTTCTCATCAAGACCTTTTGTGTTTAAGTGACATGTGGCCTTTCACACACGTTCTGCAAGGAAGGTACATTCTGACCATCATCCAGGGACAATCCGTCTTATAAAGAAGTGTCCAAACAAACCACACAGTATAAACAAGCACTGTTCTTGCAAGTCCATAAAAGTATAAATAAACAATCGGTTTGCAAGAGTTAAAATCTTGCACTGTAGAGGATTTTGCAAATTGGCCAAAATCAGATTGTTCTTCTTCTCGCCCAGCTGTGTTAAGGTGTTTGGGCAGGGAAGATGTGGGACAGTGGAAGTTAGCTTCCTAGGAATTCCCTGACTTTACCGGCCAAGTTGCAAAATATATTTACCAGGTTCCCAATAGTTTACTTGGCGATGACTCAGTAGAAAAAACTGCTCATTTCTTAAACAAAACATAGATTCTACTATTATCAAAATGAAAATATCAGTTTCTGTTGTTTCAGCAGAAATATCTGTGTGGCTGCTCTGACAAATTTTTTAACAGATTTATTGAGGTGCAATTATATATGTAAAATTCACTTATTTGAAGTATGTAATTCAAATTTTAGAATTTTAGTAAATTTACTGGCCTTTTGCAATCACTGACAAGTGTTTTTTAAGTGACTGACTTATGGTTTCATTATTAAGAACCATCAAGTGTTTGTAAATTTTCACACATAAAATGTTACAAATTCGGGTAATACTAGAAAAAACATACATATATAGATATGTGCATATCTATATATGTATATACCTATATATATTAGTGTTACAAGAAATTTGTTCTGCTTTCCCTATTTGAGTGGACTACGGAAAGTAAACTTAGCCTTTAACAATTAATTGTAAAGAAACCCAAGTGTATCTCACTTAAAGAAAGGCAAGATTATAAAAATTAAGTGGCAACTATTCACCTTACTTAAGAGTTCTTTAACCTGTAAGGTGTCTAAAGACTTTCTCTAAATATCATCCTCTCTAGTATACATAAATACTCCTGCATTTATAAAACTGAAATTTAAAAAATTTTACACTTTGCATCAAGTGGTATACATTTTATAAGAGGAACCCCTATAATATACTGGTTTTAGAACAAATTACCATTTAATTTATTATCTATGTTAACATAAGACTTTTAGAATGTGAAGCTACATTTCAGGTCATGATTCGACTCATGATAGATCTGAACTCATACGACAGACTGGTATATAAAAACTAACATTGTGGTGTTGTCACTGCCTGACAGAGAAGTTGTTAGATTATACTAATCTGAAAGGTTATTTGAAGGAAGTTAATAACCTTATTCTGTGCGAATGTAGGTAATATAATATGTAAGATAACAATATATTATTTTCCCCTTGTATACTAGAAATTCTTCCAATTTCCACCTTAAGAAAAAAAAAAAAAGAGGTTAGAGAGGAAGAGAGCCAAAGCATAAGAGACTCTGAAAAATTGAAAACAAACTGAAGGTTGATGGGGGGTGGGAGGGAGGGGAGGGTGGGTGATGGGTACTGAGGAGGGCAGCTTTTGGGATGAGCACTGGGTGTTGTATGGAAACCAATTTGACAATTTCATATTAAAATTTCATGTTAAAAAATAAATAAACTTAAAAAAATGCTGCATATTAGAATTCCTAACCAAGGACTAAAATATGAAGATAGAACAGTTGAATGCATACACAAGGATTCAAAAGTTGCAAAAAGAACCGTGGTGCTACTTTGGACAACAAGCAACACTTGGACGTTTGAGACCAACAGCAGTGATAAGGAGATGACTAGAAGATAGTCTAATGTATACACCGTACTGGACAGTTTGGCAACTTAATTAGCTTGTCAAGAAGGCCGATGTCTTTTCCAAAAGAAAGGTCTCCTATTTCCAAGTGAATTAAAAGGGGGAGGCTTGATGATTTAATTATGACGCACGCTAATTCATCCGTGGAAGTTTGGGTTCAATTTCGAGCAATAAAGATGCTGGGAGGTTTGGTTTACAGTGCAATGACAGTACCAGTTTAACATTTAATCATCAGGGAGAAGTGGATGACAAAGGCAAGGCCAGTCATGAGTTGAACGTGTCCCTTAACTTTGCAAATGGCATTCTACCTGGAGAAAAGGAATTTGTTTACTTTCAACAGATACTGCATCTCAATTGTCTTGACCTTCCCCAACACATTAACTATAAAGTGATTAATGAAGTTTGAATGGAGGCTCTGGTTACACCAAAAGACAACTATACACCTCTGCATTGTTTTAATTAACAGCTAACACTTCAAATTAGTTTATTGTTGCTACAGTAATTACCTGTTCCAATGAGTGCATGAAGGAAGCATTTTTATGTTATATTTTGAGTGCTGAGTCCTTGAGTGTTCCGGTTTGTTTGTGACCAGCACAGACCTTCTGGGAATACTCCCAGCCCTTAAAATTGAGCACACAACAACATATACACTTTTGCAAGGCACAAACTAGTAGCCTGGCATAAATTTTTTGAGTATTTAAAATAGCAAGGAGATGGGTAACAGAGGGCAACACTTACTATCTGTATTTTCTTACTTTCTTTTTTCATTTGGAACAATAGGTTTTAGATGACTAGACAAAAAGTTGGCATCAACTTTTAACTTTGGTACAGAATCAGATAATTTATTGAGATAGTAGGTAATATAAAGAATTGTCTAATCTAATCCTTTCCTTTTACATTGGCTACACCCAAAAGCCAGGGTGAAAAAACTTGTCCCAACTTAACAATCAACGGCAAGGCCAAGATTGGAACTGTGGCAGAATACACACATTTTAGGACCTAAAAGAAATATGTGGTGATGTGTAAGTTTTCTTAACGGCATTCTAGGGCAGGGAAGCTCATAATTCAAAACTTAAAAGGTGCGACCTATGTCAGTCAGGCTGAGGACCACCACCTCTGAATGTCTCCAGACAAAGAAGCATTCTGCAAGCACTGTCAACCTATCATGAGAGGGAGAAGAGCGAAGGGTGTAGGCTCTTAGTCACCGTCCAGGTTTTGATCCCAGCTCTGCCACTTCTTTTGTTTTTGTTTTTGTTTTTATTTAAATTCTAGTCAGTTAAGATACAGTGTAATATTAGTTTCAGGTGTACAATATAGTGATTCCACACTTCCATACAACACCTGGTGCTCGTCACAGGTGCACTCCTTAATCCCCGTACCCACTTCCCCTCTGGTAACCTTCAGTTTGTTCTCTATAGTTAAGAGTCTGCTTCTTTGTTTGCCTCTATCTTTCTTCCCTTTGCTTCTTTGTTTTAAATCCCGCATATGAGTGAAATCATAAGGTATTTATCTTTCTCTGACTTATTTCACTTAGCATTATACTCTCCAGCTCCATCCATGTTGTTGCAAATGGCAAGATTTCATTCTTTATGGCTGAATAATATTCTACAGTGTGTGTCTGTGTGTGTATATATATACGGAGACATACTATATCTTCTTTATGCATTCAGTAATCGATGACACTTGGTCTGTTTCCATAATTTGGCTATCGTAAATAAGACTGCTATAAACACCAGGGTGTATGTATCCCTTTGGATTAGTATTTTTGCATTCTTTGGGTAGATACCTAAGAGTGCAACTGCTGGATTGTAGGGTAGTTCTATTTTTAATTTTTCAAGGAACCTCTATACTGTCTCCCACTGTGGCTGCACCAGTTTGTGTTCCTACTGACAGTATAAGAGGGTTTCTTTCGCTCCAAATTCTTGCCAAAATGTGTTGTTTCTGGTGTTGTTAATTTTGGCCATTGTGACAGGCATGAAGTGATAGCTCATTGTGATTCTGATTTGTATTTCCCTGATGGAGAGTGATGTTGAGTTTTGTTTTGTTTTGTTGAGCATCTTTTCATGTGTCTGCTGGCTATCTGGATGTCTTCTTTGGAGAAATGTCTGTTCATGTCTTCTGCCCATCTTTAAATTGGATTATTTGTTTTGGGGGGTGTTGATTTGTATAAGTTCTTTATATATTTTGGATACTAACCCTTTGTCAGATGTCATTTACAAATATCTTCTCTCATTCTGTAGGTTGCTTTTTAGTTTTGTTGATTGTTTCCTTTGCTGTGCAGAAACTTATTTTGATGTAGTCCCAATAGTTTATTTTTGCTTTTGTTTCCCTTGCTTCAGGAGACATATCTAGAAACATGTTGCTATGGCCGATGTCAGAGAAATTACTGCCTGTGCTCTTCAAGGATTTTAGGTTTTTAATCCATTTTGCGGGGTTTTTTGTACATGGTGAAAGAGTAGGGTCTAGTTTCATTCTTTTGCATGTTCCAGCTCGGCCACTTCTTAATGTGAACTTAAATTGTTAGAAAACCTCACTGTGTCTCAAGTCTGGAAAGCGGAAATCGGTCCCTACCTACAGAGCTGTGAGGATTCCAGGAGATAAATGCAGGTAAAGCACTGAGGACAAGGCCTGGCACATAGTAAGCATGCATTAAATGTCAGGATCCCGGGAAGTTTTCAGAGCAGCTAGGCGTTTTAAGAATAAAACCTGCTAAAACCGAAAGAGTAAGAGTTCTCTCTGTGCTTTAAGAGTCAGGCTGTGGGGCACCTGGGTGGCTCAGTCGGTTAAGCGGCCGACTTCGGCTCGGGTCATGATCTCGCAGTCTGTGAGTTCGAGCCCCGCACTGGGCTCTGTGCTGACAGCTCAGAGCCTGGAGCCTGTTTCAATTCTGTGTCTCCCTCTCTCTGACCCTCCCCCATTCATGCTCTGTCTCTCTCTGTGTCAAAAATAAATAAACGTTAAAAAAAAAAATTTAAAAAAAAAAAAAGAGTCAGGCTGTGTGCTCTACAAAAGAAGGCTAATAAAGCTTTAGGAAAGAAGACTGAAAAAAGGCTGCAGTGTATCATTTTTAGTTAAGAAAAGCAAGTTGTATTATTTCATGTTGAACCAACTTGCTGAAGACAAAGAATCAGTCATCTAAAATGCTAGGACTATACCATGATTCAAGGTCTAGATTTCTTACCAGGTTTATCTCTTGTCCGTTACCAAAGCCTATTTTCACTACAGATAGTACCACATTCGGTGTTCATCTCAGCAGAAACACCACCTGACAATCATTGTTGCTAAATGAGAAACCTACTTTTCATTCTTCTGTTAACAGGAAAGCTTTTGTTAATTACTGTTAATATAAGCTACCTTAAAAATTCACATACCTTCTTTTAATATACACCCTCATAGAAGATAAAATAAAAATGTGAGGCCTCTCCTAGTCTTCAGTCTTTAGTATCTGTTATAACACGTAGTACACTGCAGAAAATTGTTTCTATCTATCTCCCATATTGGGCAGGGAACACTACCATGTCCTAATCATCTTTGCATTCTTTATACTTTGCATGAGTCCTGGCCCATGGGAGGTGCTCCGTACCTAATAAATGTTTGAAAAGATGAATACTACTTATGGGTGAAAAGAAGATCTGTCACTTGGATAGAATTCTACATGCATTTAATTAATTGATTCCATAGTCTTAGGAGTAGGAATTATTTTTCCCCAGCTTTACTGAGATATAGTTCGACATATAACAGGAGGAGAAGTTATTATCATCATCCCCACTTTAAGGGTAGATTTCCAACTGTTGAATCAAAAGTCTTAGAAGGACTCCTCGGTTACTCATTGAGCTCTGCTGCTGCCAATCTCCCTTATCTACACTACTCACTCTGCTCCTCCAAACATCCTCCTGCTTCAGGCCATTCGTACCTACTCCTCAGGCCTGAGACACTCTTCCTCCAATTTCCACTTGGCTTGCTCCATCACTTACTTCAGGTCCAAAGTTACTTTTTTGACTACCTGAGATTAAAAAGCTCATTCTCCTTCTTTATTCTTCATAGAAATTTATCAACACCTAACATCGTTTATTAATTTATTATCTGTCTGCCACTGCTAGAAAGCAAGCTCCATGAAAACAGGAACTTCTGTTTTTTTGTTCCCTGCTGTATCTCCAGTGCCTAAAACTGTGCTGGGCGCATTTTATGAATATTTGTTGAATGAATAAATGAATACATTCCCTTAATTGCTACAGATCTATTTTTGTTTTTTATTTTTCTTAAGGCAGTTTAAAGTTTTTCTAGGAAACTGTTCAATTTCTGTTTTTAATTTTATCATAAAATTTTCATTGTATCCTCTTAAAAATCTCTGCTCTGTCTAGAATTATGTCTCCTTTTTTCACCCAAATTTTGTTATTTGTGCCTTCTTTCTGTAACACGTGCTCAATCTTTCCAAGGAACCAGCTGTTGGTTTTGAGTTGTTTCTTGAATTTTGATTTTTTTTTTCTAAGTTTCTTTCCTTCCACTTTCTTTGGAATTAAGCCCTGCCATCAAAAATTTTTTTCTTGAGGGGGTGCCTGGGTGGCTCAGTCGGTTGGGCGTCTGACTTCGGCTCAGGTCATGATCTCGCGGTCCGTGAGTTCGAGCCCCGCGTCGGGCTCTGTGCTAACAGCTCAGAGCCTGAAGCCTGTTTCAGATTCTGTGTCTCCCTCTCTCTCTGACCTTCCCCCATTCATGCTCTGTCTCTCTCTGTCTCAAAAATGAATAAATGTTTAAAAAAAAGTTTTTTTTAAAAATTTTTTTCTTGAGTTAGATGTTAAGTCTATTAATATCCAGTTTTTCTTCTCTAATGTTTATACAAAAAACTACCCTTTAGGTATGACTGTATCACATGAGCATTCATATATGGTTTTGATCAGTTGTGTTTTTATTCCATTATAATATATGACTTATAAGTTATTCAGATGTGTGCATTTTAATTTCCGAATGTAGGAGAAGGTTAACTTATTAATAATTTCTTTTTTTTCAACTTTTTAAAATTTAAAGTGAGCTCTACACCCAACGTGGGGCTTGAACTCACGACCCCAAGATCAAGAGTCATGTGTTCTACTGACTAAGCCAGCCAGGCACCCCTTATTAATGATTTCTAAATTAACTAACATAGTCAGAAAAAGTGATCTATATGTTACAAACTTCAGTGAGACTTGCCTTGTGCCCTAGTATGGTTTTTAAAAATTAAATTTTCTGTACCTGAATATAATTTATATTCTCATTTGATTGATGAAGGTTTTTTTTTTTTTAATGTTTATTTATTTATGTTGAGAGAAGGCATGCATGCAAGAGCAGGGGAGGGGTAGCGAGAGAAGGAGAGAGAGAAATAAGTAGGGTCCACGCTGCCAGTGAGGAGCTCAACGTGGGGCTCAAAGTCACAAACTGTGAGATCATGACCTGAGCTGAATCAAGAGTCAGACGTTTAACCAACTGAGCCACCCAGGCACCCCAAATGATGAAGAGTTCTATATATGACCATGTAACTAACCTGTTAAATGTGATGTTACAATCTTTTATATCCTTACTAATTTTGGTCTGATTAATCTACTGAATACTGAGAGGCATTATCCCACTATGACTGAATTTACCAAATTTTCCTTGTACTTCTGAATATTTCTGCTTTACGTATCTTAAGATTGTTATTAGTTATATGTAAGTTCTGAGCTGTTATGTAATCACAGTCCTCTTCTTCTATCATTATATAGTAGTTTTTTCTATCTCTAATGATACTTTTTGCCTTAAGGACTTTTTTTCTATTATATTAATGTAACCACAGCTTTCTTTTGATTAGTTTTTCCTGGTACCTTCTCCCCATCTTTCCCTTTCAACCTTTCTCTGCTTTTAAATTTATTTATTCGTTTGTTTGTTTTTAGAGAGAGAACCCAGATGAGAACGGAAGAGGGGCTGAGATAGAATCTTAAGGAGGTTCCATGCTCAGTGTGGAGCCTGACGTGGAGCTCGATCCCATGACTCTGGGATCATGACCTCAGCCAAAATCAAGAGTCGGATGCTCAACTGACTGAGCCACCCAGGAGCCCCTCAACCTTTCTCTGTCTTTGTTTTAGGAATGTATCCTAAAAGAGTCTAAAAGAGCATATGGCTTTATTTCTAAAAGTTCAATCTAACCAATCTATTAATTGGCAATATATTTATTGTAATCGCTGATATTTATTGTCTGTTTATACTTGCTGTAATTACTAATACATTTGGATCTATTCCTACCACCAATTCATTTACTTTACACCTCTCTCTCTCTACTTTACTGGATTATTACCCTTTTCTTCCTTCTATTTGTTTTGGAATTCTACATCCATTCTTTGCCTTTTAGTTATTACTTATACAATTTTTAATAATCATACCTGATTTAACAAAATAGTAAGTTAATTGCTATCTTTATCCTCTCTCAAACAATATAAAAATCTTAGAATATTTTAATTCCAATTAGCCCTTCTCACTTTATATTATTTTGTCCAGTCTTTTTGTTTGACTTCATTTTGATGTCCCTGAACTAATCACTACTATTGTTGTTTTGTATAGTCAGGTTTATCTGGGGCGCCTGAGTGGCTCAGTTGGTTAAGCATCCAAGTTTGTCTCAGGTCATGATCTCGCTGTTCATGGGTTCGAGCCCGGTGTCGGGCTCTGTGCTGACAGCTCAGAGCCTGGAGCCTGCTTTGGATTCTGTGTTTCCCTCTCTCTCTCTGCCCCTCCTCCGCTTGTGCGCTCTCTCTCTCTCTCTCTCTCTCTCTCTCTCCGAAAAATAAACATTGAAAAAAAAATTTATATAGTTAGGTTTATCTAAATAGTCACCATTCCTTCTTTCATTTTACTCCTTTTTGGATTCAGTTTCGTTCTAGCTAAAGTACTTCCCAGTAATAAACTAACACGTCCTCCTCCCCCTATTTATCTTTCTCTCTCTGCCTACACATGTACACGCGCACACACACACACACATTCTTTTTATTAATTTCTGAAGGTGTATTTATTTTACCCTCACTCTTAAATGACACTTTAACTGAGACAAATATTTTCTCATAGTCTTTTAAGGATACCATTGTCTTTCAGCTTTTGGTACTGTTGTTTAACTTTTGCTGTACCCAATTTGCTGACCAATACAAAGCCACTGAAGGTTTTTGGATAGATGAGTGATATGATCAGACCTTAACTTAAAAAAAATTTTTTTAATGTTTATTTATTACTGAGAGACAGAGAGAGACGGAGCATGAGCAGGGGAGGGGCAGAGAGAGGGGGAGACACAGAATCCTAAGCAGGCTCCAGGCTCTGAGCTGTCAGCACAGAGCCTGATGCAGGGCTCGAACCCACAAATGGCGAGATCATGACCTGAGCTGAAATTGGATGCTTAACTGACTGAGCCACCCAGGAGCCCCATAAAATCCTTACTCTAGCGGGGCGCGTGGGTGGCTCAGCTGGTTAAGTGTCCGACTCTTGGTTTTGGCTCAAGTCACCTCATGGTTTCGTGGGTTTGAGCCCCATGTCAGGCTGATGCGGAGCCTGCTTGGAATTCTCTCTCTCCCTCTCTCTATCTGCTTCTCCTCCACTAACACTGTCTCGGTCATTCTCAAAAATAAATAAACTTAAAAAAATTTTTTAAACTTTACTCTGGCTGCAGATTACCACAATACTATTAAAAAGGCAGAGAAACCAGAAAGGGCAAGGAGCATTTAGAAAGCTGTTACAGTAGTCTATGCGAGTAGTGGTGGTATGAACTCGGGTAGTAATTGTGGATGTGGAAAGGGAGGAAAAAGATACAAAAGACTTGGGTTAGAGAGTATTTATAAAATGTGGGAATGAGCAAAATAAACCTAAAATTTTAAGTTAAGATGACAGAGTTACGGTATATTTATTAACAAAAACAGAGGAACTTTACCTAGTCAGCTTTAGACTATATAATCCTGTACTTTTTAGCTTCATGAAGGCAGACACCACATTTACTTCATTCAACAATCCCTAGCATAATATGTAGCATACAGTAGCTACTCAAATATTTAGGAGTTAATAAATAAAGGGGTAGTCAGGAGAAGGCAGAAGGGGGGGGAAACGGGGGGTATTGACAATTCTTAAGAGTCTACAGACATCTTCAAACTCCCCTATGATGTATCATAAGCCACTAAAGATAATAATAAAAACAGACTCTGGAATATTAAGGTATTAAGAAACTCATCCAGGGGCACCTGGGTGGCTCAGTCGGTTAAACGTCCGACTTCAGCTCAGGTCACGATCTCGCGGTCCTTGAGTTCGAGCCCCACGTCGGGCTCTGGGCTGATGGCTCAGAGCCTGGAGCCTGCTTCCGATTCTGTGTCTCCCTCTCTCTCTGCCCCTCCCCCATTCATGCTCTGTCTCTCTCTGTCTCAAAAATAAAGGTTAAAAAATTAAAAAAAAAAAAAAACTCATCCAAGTTAATAAGAGTTCATGAGTGGCAAATACAGGATTCAAATTTGGATCCATCTCAAGTCAGCCCTTGGGCTATTTCCAGTACAGACAGCATACACATAGAGAATAGTTTACAATAAGGTTAGTTCAGGATATGTGTGAATGTAGAAGGTGGGATTCAAGAAAAGAATGCATTAAAATTCCACCTACCAGATTCTCTACCTTGTGGTTTGTGTGGTTGGATTTTTTGTATTTATTTATTTTGAGAGCGAGCGAGAGGAGCATGCACACACATAAGTGCGCAGGGGAGGGGAAAAGAGAATGCAGGGGGAGTGGGGGGAGAGAATCCCAAGCAAGATCCACACTCAGCACAAAGCCTGACGTGGAGCTGAATCCCATGACAGCAGGATCACGACCTGAGCCGATAGCAAGAATTGGACACTTAACCAACTGGGCCACCCATGCACCTCTACATGGTTGAATTTATCCATTGGCATCAACTACTCTAATGCCTTACAATACTTCACATGTCGCTTTTATGAATTATTGTTTCTCTTCAAAGTCATTGTTTCACTTCACCAGTGTATGCTTTATTTAACTATGTTGTAAACTCTAATTACTAATTAAATACAATAGTAAATTCTTAATATAGGGTCTATGTCTTCTCCTACTTTAAGTTTCATGGGCAGCATCAAGGTCCATTTTATTCATTTCTGTATCTCCAACTGCTACCACAGTATATGACACCCTTTCCTCCTAGAAACTTAGTTTATATGTTAACAAATACTTAAATGTATGTCTCCCAATTGCCAAGCACAATGAATGGGCATTGTGGATGGGACAGAGGACAAACCACAGTCCCTGCTCTAAGAGTTTACGTTCTAGAGGAAAGACTGACCATAGCCAAATAACTACACAATTATGTCAGGTAGGGCAAGTACAATTAAAAAGAATAAAAGTAAGGACCAAGTGACAAGTGGCCAAGATTAGGAGCATTTTTTTTTTTTTTTAGGGGTAGGAAGGACATCAGGGAATGTCTTTCATCAGGTTACATTTGAGCAGTAAGGGACCACACCAAAGTTAGACATCTGAAAGAAGAGGACTCAAGGCAGAGGAGATGCAAGTTCAAAGGCCCTGAGGTAGAAGTGGAATAAACAACAGAGCTAGCTGTGCAAGGCAAGGTCAGAAGGGTAATGGGAAGACAGACTGTGTAGTACCATTTAGGCGATGGTGAGAACTCCAACTATTATTCTGAGAGGCCATGGCAGGAGGGGAGAGAGCTTATATTTTAGATCGTTTTGGCTGCTAGATGGAGAGAACACATTGCAGGGAAACCAAGGATAGGGACTGGGAGACTTAATGGGAGGTTGCTGAAATAATCCTAGCAAGAGATAATAGTGGCTTAGACTTCGCTGGTAGGAAAAGAGTAGTGAGAGGTAGCTGGTATCTTAAAGGAGTTTTGAGGAAGAGCCAACAGGATTTGTGAGTAAATTTGGTGGACGGCCTGAGAGAAAAATAAGGATCAAGAGTGCCTGCAAAGTTTCTATCATGAGCAACTTGTAGAACAGAGTTTCCATTTACTGAGACTGGAACAACTGCAGAACAGGAGCAGCTTTCAGGGGAAATCAAGAGTTCAATTTTGGGTAATTCTGACATGCGTAAAAGACATCCAACTGGTAATCAGATAGGAGTTTGAAGTTTAGGGCAAAGGAGATGTGCTTTTGGGTTTCATCAACATATGAATGATATGCAAAGCCATGGAACCACAAGAGCTCTCTTAGGAAATAAATTAATTAGAGACAAGGTCTGAGGACTGAACCCGAGGCACTCCAAATTCAGAAGTCGGAGAGATGAGAAGAAACCAGTAAAGGAGATGAAACAGTGCACACAGTAAGCCAGCAACAGAACCCGGGAATGGTGTCCCTGAGGCCCTGAAGGTTGGGGTTACTCCCCACACTGCCAAGTGCAGTAACTTGCCCAGAGCAGGGACTCAAAAAAAATCACGTGACTGATTTCAAAGCCATACTTGGGGACAAATGCAATTAATTCTGTTATGGGTTTTTGAAATTTTAAAGAAGGGTCTAATACAATATATACAAGGCTAAAAAAGGTGGGCTCACTTTCATATAAATCCTAATGAGAATTTGTTAAAAGACACATCAGTCTGGTGAATAAACTGAATTTCTCTAAGAATCTTTAAAAGTGTGGAAGGAAAAGAAAAATTTCAAAACAAACTGTTAAGAAGTCCTACATTCACACAGGACATAAGGGAGAAACAACCTGTGTTCATTTTCCAACATCTGGACTCCCACACAAATTTATGTCATGCCTAAGATCAACTGCATCTGTATTTTACAATGTTTACTGAAATTATTTACGCTTAGAATTTCAACTTCTAGGAGAACCAAAAACATATCAATCGTCCCAGCTGACTCCTGTTCATAAAATAAATAACCTAGAGCTGATCATATATTTTCTCATAAAGCTTGTACAATCTCATACAATTAAAGTAGGCAACTAATTTCTACAGCACTATTCTGCACATTAACTTCTATACACGCTCTAATCAAATTATTTTCAATTGTGAGCAGAAAAAAATTTATAACAGGGAGTATCTGTGCTTCTCTACCGATTGTGAGGTAGGATATAATTTCAGAACGGAGGGGCTGGCCTACAATATGACTGTAAATATTTCAAGGTTCAGTAAAACTGATATGTTAGAAATGCCAATTTGTTAGCAAAATGGTCATTAAAATGAATAGGGAAACAAACATCTTTCCCTGTTTTTGCCCCTTGGAACAAGGATCTCAAGAGTCACTGCATGTGTGATAACTTTTAATCACAGTGGCAAAACCAGGGCTCCACGGTCCCTGTCCTGTGCAGGAGAGAGACCGTCTTTCATACAACATGTGGAGTAAACACCACTGACGTAAGTTCTACTTCTCACATAACATACTGCAGAGGTTAGTGAAAAGAGGAACACAATTACTCTGTGAATTATTTATAGAGGGCTATCATTGTTGGAAAATTCTCCAAATGAATGGGAAACCTAAGAAAGGAATCCAGTCACTAAAATGATGAAAACAATAGTTAGGATTTGGCTTAAGAAGTAACCAGTAATCAGAAAGGGATGGTCTTATTTTAGGTAAGCAAGAAAGAACATGATGTTTATCTATGCTGCTCCCTGGATCTCTCACAGAATACGTACAAGGCAAAAAAGAAACGGAGCACAGACTATTTTAAATAAATAAAAGTTACAAATGCATTTGCTGTTACTTGCTCGCTTCGGCCATAGTAATGGCTTTTCCATATGACAAAATCACGCTGTTTTTCAGGCAACGATTTCAAAGCTTCTGGGATATGCTGGATTCCTTGCTCCTCTGTTCTTTAAATGCCACAGAGATATGTCCAACATGTGCGTCAGAGGTAGGGCAGAATAAAGGAGACAAGGTGAAAGAGAAACCTCTCTGAGATCTAATTCATTAGGACAAAAAGTATGACTGGGAGGAGACAAATCACTGTCTAAAATGAGATTTTTTTTATTAGTTATCCATTTTAATTATCTATACAACTCTTAATTCTCATTAGCATAGAAAGTTAGAGTTGACCATACTCAGATTTAATTATTTTTTTATTTATTTTGAGAGAAAGAGAGAGAGAGAGAGAGAAGGGGACAGAGACAGAATCCCAAGCAGGTTTCGCACTGTCAGTGTGGAGCCCAATGCGGGCCTCGAACTCACAAACCGGGAAATCATGACCTGAGCAGAAATCAAGAGTCAGATGCTGAACTGACAGCCACCCAGGTGCCCCTCAGATTTAATTATTAAATCTATTTCTTTATTTAAAAAATTAGTATCCATTAAGGCCAATACCATACATCATATACCTTATCCGATATAAGATCATCAGTTTCCATACTTATAGATGCTGTTTCCTTGCTCGTTATATATTTTATTTATTCACCAAAAAAGAAAAAAAGTAACTCTGATTTTATGTAGATTTAGAATAACAAATAGAAGTCTTTTTCCAACTCAGAAGTTTTTCCACCTAAAGATTTTATAGCCTTGGCACAAAAGAAAAGACAGGACATGATGGAAATTAAAGGGTTAACAACACCACAAGGAGACCCTTGGCCTGAGGAGATGTCCTTTGAGTCTCCTCTTTAAAAATAAGAAGCCTGGGACGCCTGGGTGGCGCAGTTGGTTAAGCATCCAGCTCTTGACGTCAGCTCAGGTCATGATCCCACGGTTGTGGGAACAAGCCAAGCACCACGTCGGGCTTGTGCCGAGCATGGAACCTGCTTGGGATTCTCTCTCTCTTTCTGCCTCTCTCCCCACTGGCACTCTGTCTCTCTCTCTTACTCTCAATAAAAAAATTTTTTTTAATTAAATAAAATAAGGACCTGAGCCTTGAGTCTATTAAATTATGCCAAAAGACTGTAAGGCTGAATGATTCTGAAGCCAACAGCAAACAAGTGAAAAGCAGTTCTTTGTCTTTATAAAGGTCAAGTGCATAAATGTGTGTGAATATATACATAAATACACAAACAAAAATCTTCTGTTATCTTGTGAGATTAACTTTTAATACCCCTGGATATCATCTTTTAATTCAGTGACACATTTTCAGTATCCACATGTAAATTAGCTGTGATTCAGTTCATGAAAATTTTGTTTTATTCCTTGATCTTTTGAGAAATTTGTTCTCGTGGTACACTTCTTTGGGTGTGGATTTTACCAATATGTCACATACTAAAATAGCCATCCACAGGAAAAAAAATCAAATAGTTTCAGGGAAATCAACACTGACAGTTGTTGCCTTCCATAATAGATAAACACATTAGCCAGGCTTTAGCTGTTAAAATAGGAAATCCAAAGTAAATAGCAGTTGTAAAAAAGAAGCTTTTTTATGTAAACTGTCCGAGTTCAAATAGCAGCCTATGCCAACCTTCGTTCTGCCTAAAAACCTATTACAAATGCTTGACTACTGATTGTAAAATAATTTATGGTTAAGCAATAGAGCCTCCCCCGCGATTGTTTAAGAATCGAATCAAACATGTTATTAGGTTACAGATATTAACAACTCTTTCAAGATGCTGATCATCCATAGGGTACTGGTTGCTAACCTATGATACATGGAATGTGGCAGGGTTAGAAAGAGTTCCAGTCAGAGAAAAGCTACTGTGACCCTACATTCTGTCATTTCTTATTCTAATTACTCTGGTTACACACCCCTTTTTGCTCCCACACCTGCCTCAGTTAGTGTTGTCACCACTGCCTCCATATTTCTTCCATAAGTTGATGTGGCCTGGTTCAAGCCTTTAACGCTCCCCACATCAACTAGAGTAATGTCTTTTAATATATGGCCTAAATACCTTGGAGATCAAGGAAGCTACAATTACAGTGATCTCTTGATCAAAGGTTTGGAAAGAATGTGATGGACAAAACAGAGAGGCATGAAATATAAAGCTGAATGGTGAGAATGAGAGAAATACACAATTTAGGCAATTTGTGTGGGGAAAAACAGGAACACACTGAGGATTAACGACCTGGGAAATTTCTCTCCTGAAATGATTTGATTACAATGAGGTATCTGCTTACAGTTTCTTTGTGGAAAGCTAACAATAAAACACTTTCTAAAATCAGACACAAAAATGGCTATTTCAGAAAACCTCCATAAACTAGTAACTAATATTCTATTATGCTTTTATAGCTTATATTTTTTATAGAGAGAAGCTATTTGATTTGCACCAACATTTCTTCTTATTATTCTTACCTTTTAGGTAAGAAAACCAAAGTTTGATGACATTAAGAACTGCTTCAAGATTCTGATCTGATAAGCACTGTTGTGGGATGTGGATTCCAGTCCTTTGAAGCCAAATCTAGTGTGTGCTTCAATGAGCCTGTGTGAACGTAAAATGGTTGCTTCTAGATCCTCTAACTCAAGTTGTCTTCAAGGTTCTCTGGATATGGTCCGTGTCGATGTTTAAAAAGCAATAGGGAAAATCGATTGAATGACTCACTTTTCAGAGTTCCATTAACTTTTTCAGGCCACTGGGGTACTATTTACTAAATTACCTCTCCTAGAACACTAAATAGTACCCTAGTGGGTCAAAGAGTAAATGCACCTCTGAAAAGTGAGCCATTTATTCCTTTCTTCCTTGTAGTACCAGATGTAATATGTCCCCTATGACAGAAATATGAACCCATTTCCATTAAAAACTCAAGAAATTGTCCCACACTAGAGAAAATGAGAACGGGGAATCTTTCTGAAGCAAAAATTTCTCTTCTATAACCCTGTCCACAATATTGTTGAAAAGTCAACATGTACTTATATAACAACATTTCGTTTTTATTCACTGGAGATTGATTTTTAATCAAGACCTCGAAACAAAATAAAAATATAAATTCAAAGCTGATGGTTTTCAGCACAGAGATGCATAGTGTATCATGATTGCTGGTTTTCTCCTGCATGGCAGAATTTAAAAACTCAGCTCAAGTGTCCATCTTGCTTATGAAAGCTGTTCTTTCACATACCTCATTACGTTACAGGTTATCCCTTTGCCTGAAAAACAAAATTCCTTGACTAACAAGTACGTATATTATTACTTGTAATCTCTATAACGGCCAAAGCCTCTGAATACATTTTTGAGCTGCCTTAGGAATAGCTACCATGTGACTGAACATTTGTGAGATACCTCAACAAAGCGAGACTTGAAGTTTTCAGCACTGTTAGTCTCTTACTCTTCTGGAAGATGGCTATGCAATGAAAACAAGACAACTTTAATTTAAGAATCATCCAGCTTCTAATTAAACTGCCATAGGCAGCTGGTTGGATAAGTTTTAATCAGTTTCAATCACCTATTGATTGGTATACTGAAGCCTAAAAAATTAAAAGTAAAAGATGATTGGGGAATTGTCCCATCTCAGAACAACAGTAGAGGCCTCTGTAAATAACTCCTCTTTTAACCATCAGCTAAATGAACACTTCAATACTGCAGTACAAAGTCTTCTGCAAAATTACTTTAACTAACAAGCAGAAATTTATCAGCTTCAGCCAAAATCAATGCTGAAATCAATTTGAACACTGGTTGTGTCTAAAGGGGCTCATTGGCAATTTAGGGAAATTACACCATGTAAATGCCTGTGCTTTAATTGAACAGTTTCATCAACTAGGCTGTGATTGCTGTCCATTCATTTATTTACTTTCACTGCAGCTACCATTCTGCAAAGGAATGGCTTTTGTCAGGCTGGAGAGAGGCACTTTATCTTCATTTTGTGCACTTTTGTGCATAGCAGACTTCATGAAATGGGTGTATCATGACTAGGTCAAAACAAGCCAGAAAGGACTTTTCCTTTCACATAAAAACTGAGCAACACTCAAACCACCATCATACCTTCCACCATCTGGGGACAGTCATCTTTAAATCTATAACAAGAAGGAATCTGAGTGATTTGCCTGCACGTAGCACTGTGCCTGTGTTGAGGAGCTACATTTTGGACAAAAGAAGAAAAAGCATTTGGACTCCAAATTCAATCCGACCACACTCTTTCTGAGCTAGTGGCTTCCAAAACTATATAAAATGTATTAGATCATGCTCTTCAAACATGAAGCGACATTGTGCTTATAAAGTCCCTTGAGATTAGTCAAGAGAAAGTGCTATTCTCAAATCCATTCAGAAGACTAAGGTTTAAAGATGTCACATATACTTTTAAAGATTAAGGGGAGGAGAAAGGGATGGGGAGCTCAGTTGCTTGAGCATCTGACTTTGTGTCCAACTTCGGCTCAGGTCACAATCTCACCGTTTGTGGGTTCGAGCCCCACATCGGGCTCTGTGCTGACAGCTCAGAGACTGCAGCCTGCTTCAGATTCTGTGTCTCCGTCTCTGCCCCTCCGCCACTTGCACTCTGTCTCTGTCTCTCAAAAATAAATAAATGTTTAAAAAAATTTTTTTAAAAAGCGGGGGGGTGGGGGGGGAGGGAGAGAGAAAGGAGTCCATGTGGGAGGAGAAAAATAAACTTCTTTAAAAAGACCAGCAGCCAAAAACAGCAACAAGATCCCCCAAAAATGATTTATTTAAACATTTTTAACGTGTATTTATTTATTTTGAGCAAGCGAGAGAGGATGTGTGTGTGTGTGTGTGTGTGTGTGTGTGTGAAGGGGAGGGGCAGAGAGAGAGAGGGAGAGAGAAAACCCCAAGTGGGCTCCACGTTGTCAACGCAAAGCCCACGGTGGGGTTTGATCTCACAACCATGAGATCACAACCTGAGGTGAAATTAGGAGTTGGACATTTAACTTAGGCACCCCACTTCTTTTTTTTTTTTTTAACGTTCATTTATTTATTGTTGAGAAAAAGAGTGAGAGAGACAGAGAGAGCGTGTGCCCTCAAGTGGGGGAGGGCAGAGAGAGAGGGAGGGAGAGAATCCAATGTAGGCTCTGTGGTGATAGCGTAGGCTTGAACTCATGAACAGGGAGATATTGACCAGAGTCAAGATCAAGAGTCAGATGCTTCACTGACTGAACACCCAAGCACTCCCCAAAAATGATTTTAATACACACATAAATGCACTCATAAAGTCATGGACAAGGGAAAAACCCAAAGATCTAATTTAAGAGAATCATATGCTGGAAAGCATTAACATTTTTAGCATTTGGTTAATCACCGTTACTTCCAAGATAACAAGTTCTAGGGAAGGAGGGAAGAAAGAAGACAGGGTTTGTTCATATGGGTCATCTGAACAGGTACATGTGCCTGATACAAAAAAATAAAAATAAAAATAAAAAGTACAACTGTAGGACATTTGGTTGAACAGGCCACCAGAAATTCTCACAGTTGCACATACTTAGTTCCTCACAGAACCAAAAGTAACTATTCACCAGGAAGGGCACTACAAAGGGACAAATAAGAAAGTATGAGTTTCAGTGGTGCTTCTATCCTTGTCTTGCTTTGAATCCTCAGGGAAATCCATTAATTTTGGTGTTTCAGTCTCTTCACAGGGTCAAACAAGGACAGTGATACCCACTGTACCCAGCTATATTTCATTGCTGCTGGAGACAAACAGAAATGCGACCACCAGGATTTGAGCACTGCCCGTGCTTTGGGTAGAATGGAGGGAGGCAGGGCCCTGAAACCATCCACTGGGGCTCCCAGGGATGCAGGGAAACTTCTCATTTGCCCTGACAGTCAGTTACTACAGCTCTTGTACCCTGCCACGCTCACTAGGAATTACCTTCAAAAAAAGTTAAAAGTGAAAAGAAATAAATGTGTACCGAAACTTAGTACACGTGTTTGTGGTAAAAATCCATTCTGTAATTTAATCCCATATACGCTTTTCTCTGCCACTCTAAAGTTTCACTGGCCATACATTTTGTTGCTGAGCCAATGTAAAAATATATTTTATTCATAGTTTTTAGATAACTTTTCTAAAAATTTAATTATGGTTTAATCAGAGTTTTATGTTTATTGACTAAGTATATTGTTACATTTGCTGCTATAGTTAGCAGTCATAATAGAATCAGAAAGTTTGAGAATCTTATACAATATGTATTTTCTAAACACGCTAAGCTTGTTAAAATGCTATATTGATTATGCCCTAAAGCAAGTTCTAATTTTGTCTGAACATTTTTCACTTCATTATTTGAACTCACCAAACAAAAACCATGAACTCTACTTTTAGCAGTAATACTGAACATTCTTTTTCTTTCTTTCGTCTGTAATACTGACAAGGAAAAGTATGAAAATTTTAGGGTCAAGGGGATAACACTTAAAACGCAAATCAATGTTTTAAGAAATTTTAGGCTTAATTCCCACAACCTAACTATCTATTGCTAGTTCCCATCTAATTCCATCATCTGCTCCTCTGATTTAGTGGTAGCGCACAGATCAGAACCGAAACGTATTTCACTCCAGTAAGGTGGCAATTTAACAGAAACAGAGACTCTTATATCTAAGTAACCAATGATAGAGCAACGGGGAAAAAAAAAAAAAAAAAACTGGCAGAAAGTTATACACACTAAATGCCTTTTGGACTTCCCAGTGAATTATTTTCAAAAAAGCAATTTAAGTAAATACCCTAGATGCTACGGTACACAAATATTTGCTTGTGCTATATGCCAACCAAGAGACTACATTTTTCTAACACACTGGAGACTATAAAATACCTAAAAAAAAAAAAAAAAAAAAAAAAAAAAAGAAAGAAAAAAATTTAATGTGTCTTATAAATCAAGAAATGCACCACCTCCACTAGCATAACCATACAATTAATCTAGGGATTTGATTATTAAATTCCAAGTTTTTGATAAGGAAAGAGACCCAAAAGATAGAGTAACAAGACATATTGCAATAACTCTGCCAAGAAATGGTTGTTTTCATGTCTATTAAAAAGCCTCTAAAATTAACTAGAGATGGTACATCACTGACTTTCAGAATTATATATTTATCTTATATCCAGAATTAATTTGGGTTAAAGAGGAGGAAACTCAAGAGAGGGAATGTCAAATAGAAAACCCCTAGCTTGAGGAGTGGTCCCAAGTACTAATTTAAGTGTCAGAACACCTGAATTCTGTACAATTTCTAAAAATTGTACATATTAAACGTGTATGACTCAATGCTTTGATACTGAGTTCTAATCTTGATTTGAACCTTGGGCATGCCCCTTAATTCTTCCAAGCTGTATCTTTCTCACTGGTGAAAAGGGGGTAACCTTCTGAGAAAGGATTCAGCAAGGCCTGACAGATCCAGCATGATGAGGCCTCTGCCTGTCTCTCTGTTCTCCCCTGGGCTCACTCTGCTATAGCCACACTGGCCTGGACACAATATATTCATGCCTATCTTCAGGCTTTTGCCAGAGTGGCTCCTTCTACCTGGGAGGTTCTTCTCCCAGGTTTTCCCATGACTCACTCCTTGCTGTCCTTTAGGTCTGAGCTCAAACATCACCTCTTGAGAGAAGCCTTGCTGAGCAACTATTTTATGTTCTTTACAGCACTTGCAAGGTCTGATATCATCTTACTTCAGTATTCATTTCCTTGATTATTGTCTGTTCGCCCCACTAGTGTGAACTCCAGGAGCACAGGGGACCTGTCTTATTCACTACTGGACCACAAATACACAGAACACTCCTTGGCATAGAATGACAGTAAGGACAGTAGACCCCAGAACAAGATGGGGGTTGGGGGCACTGACCCCTGTGCCCCCTGTGTAGTTGAAAATTGGCATGTAACTTTTGACTCCCTAAAAACGTAACTACTGATAGACTACTGCTCACTGGAAGCCTCACAGATAACATAAAGTCGATTAACACATACTTTCTACGTCACACGTTATATACCGTAAAAGAAATGTTATTAAGAAAATCATAAGAGAAAACACATTTACAGTGCTGTACTGTTTACTGAAAAAAATCCACATATAGGTGGATCCGTGCAAGTCAAACCTGTGTTGTTCAAGGGTCAACTGTATTTAGTCAATGAATAAATGAATAAACAATAAGAGAAAATTTTAAAGAACAAAACCAAGCAAGACATGACATAATATTTTTATAGTAGCTGAATGCTGAATTAATTCTGCAACATCAGCCTCAGGAGTGACCTCTGTAGTCAACTCATGTCCAGCTCTAAGTGGGAATTCTTTTCTCAGTGGTTCTGAACACCAGCCATGCTGTTGTGCTTAAGGTAAGAGGGTTCACAGTCCCAGAGCCACCCAGCCACAGACCACACTGTGTGTGCCTCCTCAGACTGTGAAGAATCTGCCTCTGCAGGTTAATTCCTGAATCACTGCCCCAGTTCCTACGGTAGGTGAGGTGCAGTGCCTGCCCTGAGGACGCCCACCCAGATTCACTGACACAGCTCTCCTCCGGGGAGGACCGTCCAGTGGGAAGAACGGTAGGAAGAGTGCATCACTCACTCTAACCGAAAGCAGGCTGGTCAAGAGACACTCCAGAGGAGCAATCTGAGGCTAGCCTTCAGAAACACACAGAGCAAACCTGTTCTTCTGTCGACAGAAATGACTTTTTAAGAAGTCAGAGGTCATGGAGACCCTTAATCTTCAAATAAGCGCTGGCCAATTCCTTCAACCACTTCTCAGCTCAAATACCAGTTCTTCCATGAGGCCTTTACTGATTCTTCCCGAGGAAAGAGCCAAAACTCATCATCCTTTCCTCAGCCCCAACCCGGGGCCTGGGTATTACACATACAGACATGCGCCCTAGACTGGGAAGTCTGCAGTTACTTCATCTATCTGGACAAGGTCGAATGAGAGCCAGGCCATCCCCAACAACCAGCAGGGTGCCATCCACACAGCAGGCACTTACAATGAGACTGTTCAGCGAGTGTGTAAAGGAGGATTGGAGAGGCCCAATTCCTGGGCCCCCTTATTATTCTCCCCATCCTTCTCTGGGTGGTCTCTGGACTGTCCATATCTCTGTAAAAACTCAGTACCCAGAACTAGACACGTGAGTCCCAAAGTGGCATGCTACAAGATGAAGTCAAACCCAGATGTTGTCCCCTCCTAATGCAGCCAGAGGATAGACTCCAAAGGAAAACAAGATCTCCCGCACCCTATAAAAACCCACGTGAGCTAATGTATATCTCTTCACAATCACTTCTGCTTGGGGACTTTAAATTTCTTTATAAAGTAAGCATTTTTACTAAAATAAAATAGTAGAAAGAAGTCCTGCCACTTTAAAACTATTTTTTCCCTGAAAGGAGATGGTGTTGAAATACTTAGATTCAGCAAATTCTTACTTGAAATATTACCATAATGTATTGATTTTTACCAGACTCAATTGACTGAAAAGTTGTTTGTATAGCAATATTGGCCAAACCAATATACTAGAACAATTTTGTTACCCATAGTAATCAAGTGCATTTCTGAAGTATAATTATACTGTCATAAAAATAAAGCCAAGATACCCTCTTCCAAGCAATAAAACAATAGGGGCTATAAAACAGGAAGAAGAAAAGGCTAAATAGATGAGATTTTTTAAAATTAAATTTAGTGTCTTTTAAGAACACCTCCGCCTCCTTTTCCTTCCCTTAAGCCAAGGTTAGCAGAAATGATCAATACTTCAATCTCAATAAACTATTTCAATAATAGTTAATTCGGGTGGAAACAGAGTCTGAAAATCTCTGCTCAGCGACCTGTAACATCCTGTCATGTTGGTTAGATGCCAATAATCCATCATTGCCATAATGGATATGAGCACGTGTGAACATGGAGTGGGGGAAGCAAAGGTGGGAAAGGTGTAGAGAATCACCAGCTCAGGTTCATTCTTTAGAGTCCAATCAATACAATACACATTATTGTATGAAACAAACCTATAACAGTGAATGCTGAGAGAGGGAGAGAGGGAAACATACATAATTAATTTTACTTGACAAACAGTCATTGATTTTCTGGAAATATTAATATCCTTGTTTGTCACATGATACTTTAACACAACCCAGCCATATACAAGTATTTAATTCTGTATTAAGATGATATCTTGTTTGCTTGTTTAAAATATGATCTTGGCTGCAAGGAAAAGGCTCTTCATTTGATTAGAAATTTAAAGTTAAAATAAATCAAACAATCACCCTAACTCTTGGGTCAATATCAAAACCACTTAAAAATTACTCTTAATTTACAAGATGCACCTCAGGGAAAAAAATATAAAGGAGTGGGGTCACTGGTGCAGTCAGTAGAGAAGCTGGGGTCAGAACTACTGCTGATGTGGTTTGGCATGTTCAGGGTGGCCAGTGAAAGAGAAGTGAGAGCTTTCTGAGTACTATGTGGTTCCCAACATTTTCTTCAACGACTCCTTTTTATTATACTTTCCCCTCAAGAATCCCATATTTTGACAAGTTTGGTTTACTAAACAGCATTTAATTAGACAGCAATTCATGTGTTTTCTCATTTTATATAACTGACCACCAGAGCTTCTAATTTTCATTAAATACATCATGTTACTGTAATGAGTTGATCTAATTCCAGCTCCAAAAACATAAACGTAATGTTTTACATGGCCTCTACAGCCACGTAAAGGGCAGAATACAACTTAATAGTTAGTTCATGTGATCTCAGTTACTATCTCCAAGGACCATCCTTACCCTATTGCCTAACAAATATCTCATAAATGAATAAGACAAAAGAGAGAAGGACGGGCCAACACCTTTGAGAATTATTATCCCTTCCCTCTTCATGTTGTCTCTAGATATAGTCAAATCAATTCTTAAATAATGGTATATATCCAATCTTAAAATACCATGTAGGCAGTATATATGCTACCCATTATATCACTGAGAAAATCCTACCCAAAATTCAGGTTAGACCCTTAATGTAACTATAGGAAGCAACTGGAGGCGGACATTTCATTACTGTTTTCAAACACCTACATATGTGGCCAAAAAGCTGATAATCTTTTTGGAAAGGAAAAAATAAAATAAAAGATGATTCTTAAGTGCTTGTTAGCTAACTGACTTATTAGCATGACTTAAGTCCTAAGAGTTAAGTATTACTTTATTTCTGGACCCAAAGCTTAAGTGACTCCATCAAACAATGCCCTGAGGGAGCAAAGAACCTGAGTGACTGGCCTTCATTATCATAGAATGTTTCCAAAGTAAGTGGGCCTGTTAATTACTTTCATTGCAATGTGACATACTATGCAAAAAAAGAGGGCAGTAACTAGTATGTTGGGTTAATTTATCATTCAAATATATGCCCTTAGTTTAGAAATTCCTATTCTTCTAGGTGAGTGTTGTAAAACAAGTATGCAGGCTCTAAAACTAGCTAGCTATGGGGAGAATCCAATTAAAGGGCCTTACTAAAACCTGTTTGGGAAAAAAAACCCCACTTGCCTCATTCTCATTTCAGCCAACATGTATAAAGCAACTATCCTATCCCTAGGACTGTGCGCAGTACACTAGGAAATACAAGGGAACACAATGGACTCTGCTTGACCTTGAGAAACAACACTGCCTGGGGGAAAAACACAGAGCCAAGAGGAGAGAGACAGAATTCTGGCTTTGCCACTGAATGGCCACAGACCTGGGGGTCCTAGCTTTTTCCCGTGGTCAAATGGGCTTATTAACATTTACTGGCTGTCCTAGAGCAGGCTGAAAACAAAAAACTATGATAAAAGAGAAAATACTATGAAACTTCTAAAAAATTATTGTAATGTAAGGTATAACAAATCATATTCATGAGACAACTAGAGAATAGCAGGAAACTCAGAAGCATACCATGTATCATAATATAATACAGAATTTCTCAAAATTAATTAAACGCAACTCTAACACAATTCAACATCTGGGAGATGTCTGTAGATGTTCCTCAAAAAGAGCCCTGCAGTCAAGTAAGCATAGGAAGCACAGGGGTCAACAATTTTTCTATTATTTGGTACTACCATTGCCAGTTAGCTAACATTTACTCCGTCGTAGTAAGTTCCTTTTCTATGGAACATCTCATTTAACCTCACAACAACCTTATTAGAGGTCATTACCCCCTTTGACACATGGAAAAATGAGGCAGAAGACGTTATGTAACTCTCTGCCAGTCACACAGCTACTTAGGGGCAGATTCAGGGTATACTTACCCACAACACATCCTGTTCTCTACTTTCTCAAAGTTTTCAAAATTCACTGTGAATCTCATAGAGGGGAAGAGGATATGTGTCTTTCTTGAATTGGGGGGCAGGGGGTTGGAGCAACATGTAACATTTTGGGAAATGGAGCAATAATGAAAGTACATTCATTTTCTTTTCCTAAATTATTCTTCTTCCCAGGCATAAATAAAACTTATAGCCTAAGATATTTCCTTTATAATCCATTTCACCCAAATTAGTAATCCAAGAAATACCAACTTAAAATTACCTAAATCATTATCCTAACACAGAGAATAACTCAGCAGAGGACTATGCGCAGCACCCACAATACCACTTGGTTTAAATGTCTGGGCCCAGAATTTCACACTGTAGAACTGGGGGGAACATCCAAACTTAAAAGGCAAAAATGTGATCAACTATTAAACAATATATATTGCAGTTACACACGATATCCTATCCTTTGAAATTCACAACATCCCATCAGTGGAGCAAATAAGAAAGAAATATTAAACTTTTGCTTTGCATTTATTAGCTTTATTGTACTTTATAAGAAAAAAAATTAAATAGGCCCATTAGCCAGTTTTGTTACCAATGAGTGGATTTTCCAATATTTTCTTCATCTAGTTTATGTAGCATAGCCTGTAATATAATCATTTTGTTTGAAAAATCACAATTTTTATAGTCAACACCATTAAGGTAAACTTAGTGTAGGAGAAAGTCAATCATAACACATCAAACAGTTTTATGGAGACTTTAGTAAAGTGGATTCTCATTTCTTGACAATTATACCATTTCTTTGTGCCGAACTAAAAGCCAGGGATATAAGAACAATACAACGGAAGCCCAGGCAGAAATGAAGACCAATGATTAATAACAAGTGGTTAAGCAATTTGGTATCTTTACCTTCTCTCCTCTTAAGGATCACCTAAGCAATAAGATAAATGGGATGTCTTCTTTGTATAGAAATATAGTGTGTAAAATAAAGCACTAAAATCATCATGTTACTGCCACTCACCTTCCATAAACAACCACTGCCAAAAATATATTAAATCGGGGCACCTGGGTGGCTCAGTCGGTTAAGCGTCCGACTTCAGCTCAGGTCACGATCTCGCGGTCCGTGGGTTCGAGCCCCGCGTCAGGCTCTGGGCTGATGGCTCAGAGCCTGGAGCCTGCTTCCGATTCTGTGTCTCCCTCTCTCTCTGCCCCTCCCCTGTTCATGCTCTGTCTCTCTCTGTCTCAAAAATAAATAAACGTTAAAAAAAAAAATTAAAAAAAAAAAATATATTAAATCCAGGGGTTGCTCAGTTGGTTAAGCGTCCGACTTTGGCTCAAGTCATGATCTCGTGGTTCGTGGGTTTGAGCCCTGTGTTAGGCTCTGTGCTGACAACTTGGGGCCTGCTTCTGATTCTGTGTCTCCCTCTTTCTCTGCCTCTCTCCCACTCATGCTCTATCTCTCTCTCTCTCAAAAATAAAATAAAACAAAACAAAACAAAAAACCATCTTAAATCTGGGGCCCCTGGGTGGCTCAGTCAGTTAAATGTCGACTTCTGCTCAGGTCATGATCTCACAGCTCATGAGTTTGAGCCCCACCTCAGGCTGTCAACGCAGTGCCTGCTTCAGATCTTCTGTCTCCCCTCTCTTTCTGCTCCTCCCCAACTCTCTCTCTCAAAAATAAACATTAAAAAAAATATATTACAACACACACATATTAAGCACTGGCCACAGTAGATAAGTAAACTCAGGGTAAGTTGCTAATATTAACATAGCATTCCAGCAGGTATAGAACTTGTGCTAAGGAGGTGTAAGATAACGTGTTGTTGGGGCGCCTGGGTGGCTCAGTCAGTTAAGCGTCCGACTTCAGCTCAGGTCATGATCTCATGATTCATGGGCTTGGGCCCCGCATCAAGCTCTGTGCGGTCAGCCCAGAGCCTGGAACCTGCTCTTGATTCTGTTTCCCTCTCTCTCTGCCCCTCCCCTACTCATGCTCTGTCTCTGTCTCAGTTTCTCTCTCTCTCAAAAATAAACATTAAAAAATTAAAAAAAAAAAAAAGATACTCTGTTCTTTTATTAGTTCTCCTAATATAAGGAGATCTTGTGGCCATGCTTCTTGGCTACAAACATTAACAAAGCAAACAAGGAGTTACTGTGTAATGGGTACAGGTTTCAGGTTTACAAGATGAAAACAGTTCTGGGATGGATGGTGTTGATGGTTGCACAACAGTATGAATGTGCCTAATGCCACTGAACTACTGTAGACTTAAAAATGGTTAAGACACTAAATTTTATGCTTCTCACCATAATTTAAAAAATAATAAAACATTAACCTGATTCTAGATTGTCATTTTTCCTTGGTAGATAGGCAGGTTATTTCCATTCCCCTGCCTCCCTCTCCCCTTTCTGTTGGTAACCTGTGTTGTAAAATAAAAGATTAAAATGTTAACATCTGGGATATTATTTCTAATAAAAATCATCTGCTGGAGTTTGGTAGTCTTACGTTTCCCCCCTTCTAGAATAAACCAGAACACTAAATTCACAATAGGGCTTCAATTTAAAACCACAACCATGCCTGAGCGTTCAACATGTGGCTAAACAGAGCAAATAAATAGGTTAGGAGTGTAAAGAAATGTTTTGGGATTCCATTTGAAGCCACTAAAAGGAACCCAAAGAGTTGAAGAGTTGCTAGAAATCTTTCCTGTTTCTTTCCTGTTTTATTTTATCTGGCTATCAGCATAAAAGCATTAATAAAAAGAAAGGTTGAGGCTTTGAAAAGTGCTCTCTACAGTGAACTTAAGAGAAGCAAATCAGGGCATGCAGGTTCCTCCTTCTGTCCTTTCTAAGGGTACCTGAACCCAAGAACGTTCAGAACAGGGTAAAAACTCCAGTCAGATTACGAGTAAGATGAAGAGATGCTGTTTATGCAGCACTGGGGGCTACTTGGAAAGGGATGTCAGTACGATCCAGGGAAGGACAAGAGTACCTCAAACTCTTCAGACACAGTAGGTAGCCATGAAACATGTGAAGGGCATGGCCTCAGGATCATGTTAGGGCTGCACTATTATTTAATTCTCTGAATTATTACAGTGGAAGCACTTAACTTTCAGACCAACTATCCACAGTCCCCAGTCATCTGTAGGAAAAAAGAATCCAAATACATGAACATAAGTTCTTAAAGGACTAGATTCAAGAGAATGGACTCCAATCCTGGCTCTACCTGTAGAGAGAAGACTGAAGCCCTGAGTGGGTGAATAGGTCAGACGACTTTGAAGAAGCTTCTAACCCTGAGACACCTAATTCTACGCCAAGGCTGCATCTCTGTGTGGAGGATGTTCTGGGATTTTAAGATGTGACCCTTCATGGTCATAAGGCAACAGGGAAATTTTTATCTATAGTCACGTGGTTAGCAAACACTTAAAATTCCAAGAACATTAATAACCAATTATAAATTATTTCACAACTTTGAAAATATATATTAATATCAACATTAAAACATCTAAGGTAAAAACACAATCATAATGGGATACAGAGTTAGTGTATATATGGAAAACAGCTCTCTAGAGGAAAGCTTTATTACTCCCTCAGGGCTTTCATACAGAGTATGGATTTTTTAATTCCTAGTGGAATATTTTTCATACACCATTGCAGACTATTAAGTACTAGATATTACATTATGTAGTTTAAACTTTGCACTACTGCATGAGAAAGACTTCCCTGTCGAGAGAACTATTTTTTATGGTTAGCATTTTTTAATATGAAAATGAACACTCCTTTAGGGTAAGATCACTGCTACTGGAATTTGGGAGAATTTTATAACTTAACATATTCATCAATGTGTAGAAATTCTCTCGGGGGACTAGGGAGAGAAGGAAATACAACAGGAAGAAGGCTTTTTAATAACTTACAGTGTCGACACAGGGCAAAGCAATGGTATTTATAAGGTTTGTCTTCCACTGGACACAGCTGTAAAAAGGCAGGGGACTAGTACAGGGTGCTAGCAAGTTTAGAAAAAAATGGTGTTAAAGAGCAAAGGAAAAAAAATGCATTAAACTTCAGGCCAGTTAAAGGTACACCTGTTAATGGTGGACTATTAACATTCACCCAGGAGAGATGCAGACTCAGAAATATTAAAAAGGCAATATAAATGCACTTTTGCAAGCAATTCCTCAGAAAATAGATGCCTTGCAGAATTTTGGAGTCAAAAGTAGAAATAAAATCTAAGTGCCAGTGGTCATTTAAAAATCTTTGCCACGGAGAACTTGGATACTCACATTTGGCAAAAGTGGATAGAAAGTTTAAACAAAATCGACTACTCACTTGTAGACTGTGCCTCCGTTGCCATGACCAAGAGTGTCTCGATACCGTATGTCTTGTTCATTCATCTCCATGAGAAAGAAAGAAAAACAAAAAGGGTGTCATGCTGTGGATGGAAATGTCAAGGAAAAGCAACTCTGGGCCATAAACAACAAGCAGTCTGGGTCATTTCAAGTTCAGCTGCAAGAACGAGAAGATCAATACAACATTTGCTGTCCAATTTATAAAAGACGATACCAAGGGACAAAGTGATGGAAAGTTTAATGACAATTTGTTTGCCTGGGTCATTTCATTAAAGTTTGATAAAAGGTGTCAAAATGGAATGATATAACATAGCTCAAAAGGGTCAGGTCAGAGATACGGATAAGAACACAGTCTCTAGCACTACACATAACCAACGCCAAACAGCAGTGCACATAACCAAAATCAAATTTGGGAAGACAGCACACACACACAGACACATACCCAGTAATCTAATGCACAATCTATAAATAAATCAGCCCCTGAAAACTCCTCAGGTGACCCCACAGTTAACATTAAACAAACTAACTGAATAATGTTAATGATTTTCCTGGAGTAGATACAGCTTTCCTTTGGAAACAATAAATTAGTATACAGCAGTAACTGGGTAGAAATCATATTATGCCGATGGAAAAGTGCCAAATCGGTGCACTTAAAAATGCATACATAGACAAATACTGAAATCCATAAAGGGAAAACATATAATAATGTGATTCTTATAAACTCAGGTCATTTTCATCATTTAATATGTTAAATAGCATGCACATTTTCTCAGGTTCCATAAAACTACTACACCACAAAGACTACTCTCGTTTGTATCATGAATAGTAGTCAATTATTCTAGTGCCCACAAAATAATGTTTTGGAGTTGTAAAGAACTCCTTAAATTATTTATCAAATGACTTTGAGACTAGTCAGATTATATTTGATGCATTCGGTAATTTTCTACACAGTGGTCCAGTTGCTTAAAAATTAACTGCCAACTTTATTCACTAAATGGATTCAATAAAAGTGTTATTTTCCATATAGCTAAAGCTTGGGAAAAGCCATAGTAAGCCCTGAAAAAAAATCAATTTCCTGGGAATTGCACTGCCTTGCATGGGTAGATGGAGTTTTTAATTCAATATCACCTGGAAAAAAAAAATAGTTTGCTTTCAGACCATTATAGTAAACCTTTAAATATTTTGCTCTAAACTTCCGCCAATTGAATAAAGCAAGGCTCCATTTATCAAGGGAAATATTTTTCTTCTATACATTTCTGAAGTTGAAGCTTCAGAGAGCTGTGATAATTAGCAGTATAGTGCAGGTAACAGAAACAGCTTCCTTTCCAAGCCGTTCTGCCAATCCCTAAAAGAATATTGACAGAGTAATGTGTAAAGGCCAATTCAACACCCAATTTAATTGTAGTACAACCTGATTGGTGCAATTTGCAATCAGCTAATTACTATATTTATGGTCAGAGACAAAATGATAGACAAGTCAGAAAAATTGGCAACTATTTTCCTATTTGAGGGAAATTTTGCTCTTCATTACCTTTCTTGTATTACTAATACAGAAAAAAAGAAACCATGTTTTAACCTGCATAAAAGATGGAGCATGAAGAGAAGAGAAGAAAAGAAAACTTCCTTCTTCCAGACCAAAAGAGAAATTGTAAAACAGCATGTAGGACAGCGGCACATAAAGGAATTTGAGATGTTCAGTAGCACAGCTAGGACCAGGTGGGCTTCGATCAATGGCGAGGAAGGATATACATGGAAACCGCGGGACCTACTGGCGAGTACAAACAGGCTAATTCCTTCCAAAACACTTCTCAAGGTAGTCTAAACAGCAGTCTTAACCACCTCATTTGTACCATTAACTTGCCTAACAAGCTGCACCCTCATCAGGGCTCAAAGTAAATTTCCAAGAAAGCAAATTTCATGGACTACATAGGATCCAGGCTCCGCAGGGGCCACACTCTAAGACTACATCCCCTCCACCACTCTGTCAGGACCTTCCAGATAAAAGGACCAGTAGTTTCCTCTCAGAAAAATATACAAGCCGAGACATATTGTCATTACACATTCCAATGACACTCTGGGATGGACCTAGGACTTTGCAGGGGGCTGGATTTTGTGGCATTCTACTGAAGAGAAGGCAAATGGGTAGGTATGGCAAGTCTCTGAGCTGCTTGAATCATTATAGTCCGACATCGTAGGGTTATTTTACCTCTCAAACTCAGGACCCTGAAAAGAGAAGTGGAGCAGCCGCCTGCCCCCCATACCCAGCATTCTGACCTGACCAGGAGTGGTAGGCATCCACCAGGGGTTAGGCTGAGAGACGCTGTGTACTGTGGGTGTGGGTGTGTGTGCACGTGTGTGTGCGTGTGCTAAGCAGCGTGTGAGCAAATGCAAGGATAGAAATTTGGAATCCCTCAGACAATAAGATTGTAAGAGCCTCATAAAGATAAAAGTGGTTTTGAAGCAAAAGTTCTAAAACCAACTCACTTAAAAAGACAGTCTCCATAAAAAGGTAAAGTGTTTCTACAATGTTTTAAAGTTTTATAGACCTTTGCCTGGCCTATGAGCTGACTGATAGGTTTTTATATTTAAAAAATATCAGATTCTTTTTCTTTTGGCTTATTTGGATTTTCTAACTGTTATACAGTATGCAACTATTATTCATGTAAAAAAAATGTTTTAAAAGAAAACTGTTGGAGACAAGCTCATTAACTGATTACAAACAACCTTTTGAAAATCTCAAATCTCTGATTAAAATGGATTACTTCGGGGCACTTGGGTGGCTCAGTCGGTTAAGCATCCAGCTCTTGATTTGGGCTCAGGTCATGATCTTATGGTTTGTGAGTTCGAGCCCTGCATTGAGCCTGATTGGAATTTTTTCTCTCTCTCTCTCTCTCTGTCTCTCAAAATAAAATAAACTTAAAAAAAAACAGGTTACTTTAATTGATCTTGACTATGAAAAAAATCATGAACAGGATCAACTAACAGCTAATAACATTTTTGCCTTTTTTCCTTAGATAAGAATATTAATTGAACTTTTCAAATTGAAGCACAGGAACAGTGTTCATTTTGATACAAAAGTGGGATTTATATGCCTAGAGTGTACAATATTTAAATATTACAGTTGGAATCAAGTATCAAAAACAATCACAGAATTTTGCAGCATTTCAAGCACATAGCCCAATTCACTTAGGTCATAAAACTAGTCAATAGCAACTAGTCAAGGCTAGAACTTGGTCCTTCAGTATTCTCTGCTCAATGCCATATGTCAGCAGCTGATGTCCTGGCTAAGTATGGAGGGACATCCTCTCCCATCAGTGGTCACTGGTCCACAGGAAGGAAAACAATCAACAGAAGGGCACCCACAAGTTAAAAGCAATTTCATTAGCTATGGTATTTGTTTCTAAGAAAAGAAATGTTTTACAGATCACATAGCTATATAGAAAAGAAGTGAAATAAAGATTTTATTCAATAGAGATACTAAATTATTTTAAAATATAACTCAGTTTTCTTGCTTTGACTAAAAAAAGCAAATAAAAGGCAGAATACTATATGTGAGACTAGAGGAAGAAAAAGCCATTGGAGTTAAAATTACATGTCAACTGAAAGAGGGCAAATGACCTGGGAACAATGACAGGCATTGGGTTCTGCTCCTGCTGAAGAAGAGTCAGGGGCTGGAACGAAACGTGAACCAGACAGGACAACCTGCAGGGCGGCAAGGGTGTTCCTGTGTGGGCAGAGGATGGTGTCATGAAGTATGGACTTTTGTGTCTGTGCAGACAGAGGAGAGGGTCATGCTGTGTGGACTTCCATACAGTCTCATTTATGTTTTCGTCTTGTCATAGGATCTAAGATGAACCATAAGAATCTAAAGAGTTTTATATAGTGGTGATTATACAGCTTTTAAAGCTTATTTTATAGTCGAATTCCTATTTTTCTTCCTTTTTAAAAAAAAAAAATTTTAATATTTATTTATTTTTGAGAGGGAGACAGAGCATGAGCGGGGGAGGAGCAGAGAGAAAGGGAGACACAGAATCCAAAGCAGGCTCCAGGCCCCAAGCTGTCAGCACAAAGCCCAACACAGGGCTTGAACTCACGAACCACAAGATCATGACCTGAGCTGAAGTCAGATGCTTAACCTACTGAGCCACCCAGGCACCCCTAAATATTTTTTTAATGTTTATTCATTTTTTAGAGAGAGAGACAGAGACAGAGCATGAGTGGGGGAGGGGCAGAGAGAGAGGGAGATAACAGAATCTGAGGCAGGCTCCAGGCTCTGACCTGTCAGCACAGAGCCCAACACGGGACTCAAACCCACAAACCGTGAGATCATGACCTGAGCCGAAGTCACTTAACTGACTGAGCCACCTAGTGCTACCCTCCTTTTTATTTTCTAAACACAATAAGTATGCTTAAAGGCATCTGAAGTTCTCAAAATAGCCAAACATGCAGCAGGATCAGAATTAGTTCTAAGATCTGTGGCTTCTCAGTACAACTATACTTAATTTGTCAGGAATAGGAAAATATGGTCACCTTCTCCTATAAAAGCTAAAACACGAAAAGAAGAGAAACAACTTTAGAGATGCAAAGGTGACAGTTGTTCATCCTTGGAGTAACTATACACTTTTTTAATACTTTAAATTGACCCACTGGGCCATTTCTAATCAGTTTCACATCAAGGGCCAATGTTAAAGAGATGATACCGCACTGAAAAGGAAGTGGGAAAAACACATCACGAAATCACAGCAATGATACTGATCTATAGCTCTCAATGAAACATGCCAAAAAAAATCTTATAATCTGGCTTTTTTTAAGCTGGCAAAAAAAGGAATCCTCGGTCATTAAACGATAAAAGAAAAACGATGTCTCCATTCCAAAGACTAAATGTTAAACTCTTAAAAAGTGCTTGATTTAATACAATATTAATGAAATTAATGGGGAAAATGAAATGGAATTCAATTATGGATCAGCAAAGAAAATATTCTTTGTTTATTGTCTGCCTGTGTTAAGAAGAATCAGCACCTATCGCTTATAAATCATTAAAATAAAAATGCTCAATTAATCCTTATTTTATATGTAAAGGTCTGACAGAAACTAGACCCATCACTAGACCTTTGCTTCACAAATCGAAGCAATAATGGTTTCAGAAAGCAGTCACACTGTATGAGCAGACAATTGGAGAGATTTAGTAAATCCCACTTTATAGAGCAGAGACTAGTCGGAAAACACAAGCCAGTCAAATGTTTCTTATGAACTGTTGACACTATATCAATGCTGAATCAATTGGTGGCATTTACTCTGAGTGACAGAAAAGAAATAAATATTTATATCACATAACCTATATCAATGAACCCAGGCAGAAAGCTATTTCTAACCTGTCAATATTTGATTATCTTGAAGAATCATGTCCCTTTCTTTTAATGATTAATATGAATTCCTTATTAAACCTAAGTGGAGGCTAGTGGAAAGGCAAATCATTATTAATGCTTGAGAGCATAAACCACTAAAATAAAAAACTATGCTCAAGTGTTAAAGTATCGTTAAATGTGACTTACATCTTCCATATCAAGTGGTGTCAGTGCTCAGCCCAGAAATTTATTGATGCCACAACTGGGCACATTACTTCACTGCGATGCAATCTCTCTCAGTCTTTAGTTACCCTATAGCACCAAGGAACTGAGAAATTAGCACAAGGAGGAGGTATTATGAGGACTTCCAAACGTGGGTTTTTCTGTTTTGTTCGTTGTGACTGAAAGCAAATAAAGGCTGTTCCTTAAAAGAAAGAAAACGCCAAACTGTTTAACGCGGGGTTAACACATTCCCAAGGGAAGGCAATAAACAATCTTTAAGTGTCAAAAATCATTCTTATGACAGTCTTCCACCACAGAGAACCTCATAACTGAAACCACTAAGATATTTATGGCACTAGGTTTGTTGTCAAAACATTAGGAACATTTCAGAATGCTTATTTTTTGCAGTGGAAATAAACTGTTTTTCATCTTTGAAAGAGGAATCTATGACAGGTTATTTTCCATTGCCTGAGTTGAACAAATGTAGTTAAAGCTTCTTAATTTATGTCAATTTTGAAATATATTTTCCAGCTGAAGAACGCATGTGACTCACACATAAGTTACAATTAGTAACTAGACCTGCAAGCGTGTTAAGAGACACGGAAAAATCCCAAGCTCGCGATTTCTGCTTTTAGTCAGGTTTTGTTTCATACTGGGTCCGAACACATCCAGGGCACTAGGGGGACACATTTGCAGATCTCAATCCAAACAAACCTCTGGCTGCTTAAAGTACTTTTAGGTACTAGATAAACACTATATAAAATTTTGAAACCATGATGATTACAGAGACAACACCAGATTCTCCTTGGCTGTACACAGAATATCTAAGGACTAGAATTCCCACACTCTGGATGACGACCAGATGTCAGAACCGGATCAACTTATTTTTTCTAACTGTATTCAAGGGACTGTGTGCTAAATAAGTAGGGCTTCCAGAAGCACTATCATACCGTCACTGTTTTAAGGCATGAGCATCCATCTATTAGGCCACAAAGTTACAGGTGATATTAAAGGACAAGCACAAGGACCCAGCTTTGTCTTCTTGACGTGCTCCACTACAAGTACTTGATTCATGAAATGCCAATGAGGCTTGGAGAGGTCAGCGTGTGAAGGCACTGAATAAGCATCTGAGATAATTAAGATTTCAGCCTTCGAAACATGGACGGGAAGTGAACAGCAGTTAAGAAAATCAATAAGAGTCTTTTATTTGCAGTGACACAGATGTCTCAGTCAATAGAGCCTAATAGGCAGGCTTGATCGCAATGGACAGGCGCCTGCCTCCAAGGCTATCAAAGGGCTTCTTCTATAACAAACATTAAAACGCATTTATGTTGCTATTGAAGAATCGAGGACCCTGTAGGTAGCTTAATTTGCCAGTGTATGTTTAAAAGCACTATACTATTTCAGATGTGTCCATTTACTGGAATCAAAATTAGTGAGAAATGACTGGCCTGCAGGCCTGTTTGTCCCTCACTGGCTAGGTTAGGTCATGCAGCTTTAGATGGCCAGTCCACTAGGCCAACCAAACCAAGGGCTTCTCAGGCCCAGGATTTTAAACGCCAAAGGTCTGCTGTTACGGTGTTCCCCTAAAAAGCCAGCGTTCCTTTCAGGACAAAAGAAGGAGCCAAGGTAAGAAAGTAACAGTTTTTCCTCTTCTCCTCAAAGATAATGAAAGTGGCAGCCACCTCCGGACGCTGGGCCATTTCAACAACCCATGGGTTGACACACTTGTTCAGAACTGATTAACTTTTTTTAGACTGAGATGGCAGCAGGGTGGGTGCCTGGTACTTCAATCTGCTGGGAGTGAAACCCATTAGCACAGTTTGAAAAACGTGCTACAAATTGCTCTGCCAATCAAATTAAGCCACTGTAATTCATTTATGACAAGAAGACATTCACAGGCTCTTTATCTGTTTATTAAGTATATGGATACAAAAACTGGACAGTAATAAGTTACTGCTACGTGAAAATCTTAATATGTAATGACACCTACCTGGCCATTGGCTAATATTTTTTTCAGTTCAGCAGAAGACTTCTTTAAGCTGAAAAAGGAAGACATAATTTTTAATGGCAAGATCACTGACACCTCTGAACACTGTTCAAAATTCCAGACTACAATATGTCTTTGTTTTAGGTGAACACAGGGACTCCACACTTTGCATCCTTCTTCCTACATCAAACATTTACAAAAGTAACTGGCCATATGGCAAAGGTATTAATAAAAATCCTGAACCCCTAAAGCAAGACGGAAGCCTCCAATCCCAATGAAGCTAGATTACCTTACGGATTACTTCAGTGACCTTTCCTGGCTATTTAGTCCTGCTGCCTTTGGGTAGCCTTTCAGTGGCTATTTTATGTGGGCTCTGGCATCTGCTAAATACAAAGAACTTAACGATGCACAAGAAAACAGAACTTCAAAAGATAAAATAGCTTAAGTACGGATCTTTTACTACCATTGAGAGGTACAATTCAGCTTGCTGGGAAGCAAATGTGCAACAAACAAATTCTGGGGCTCACTGGTTGTGTCATCTGGCACAAGTCAGTTACTTATCCTCTCTGAACCTCAATTTCCTCTTTCTGTCAAATGGGGGAAATATCAACTTTATAGAGTAATCAAGAAAATTAAATATTACAAAAAGCCCACACACATTGTAGATATTAAGTAAATTTCAACTGCTTTCTCTTTGCTTTTCTGTTCTATAAGTGGGAGACTCATCTTTCAGAGTTATTTAAGAAACATGAAAATGTTCTTCTCTGGACACATATGACTTGTAAACACTTACAGGAATGAGTTTAGGGAAAGTGGCTAGGGAACACTCTGAAGTCCTTCTAGCTTTATTATGAGTTATGCCCACAGATGCCCACCCAGTTAGAGTGGTGTACAAAACAGCATCTCATCTCATCAATGTTCTAATTGGAAATGTAAAGCTTGTTAACTCTATTCTTTTTTTTTTTTTAATTTTTTTTAACGTTTATTTATTTTTGAGAGACAGAGACAGAGACAGAGACAGAGCATGAGCGGGGGAGGGGCAGAGAGAGAAGGAGACACAGAATCCAAAGCAGGCTCCAGGCTCCGAGCTGTCAGCACAGAGCCCAATGCAGGGCTCGAAAGAACCCACAAGCTGTGAGATCATGACTTGAGCCGAAGTCAGACGCCCAACTGACTGAGCCACCCAGGGGCCCCTTGTAACTCTATTCTTTATCTATTCTAACCCTCTATTCATCTACCAAATTAACTCTCTTCCCTCATGCTAGTTACCTGTATAGATGCCTTTCTTTCCACCACACATTCCCCAAGACTGGGAGATCCCTGAGAACATGGACCACATCTAGATCACCTCTTTTCCACTCCCTTCCCATCCTTGAACCCAGCCAGGGACGTGGCACGTGCTAAGAATTTGATAAATGGTGGCCTTGGTTCTGGTTGTGATTTATTATATGGCAGTCACAGACACACATACACACACATGCATTTGGTACCTTGAGTAAGTTATACTTGATAAAGATCTCAGGCTTCATGTCTGACCACACTTGCTCTTTCAAGTTATGACTACTCTTCTTTCTAAATACTTCTTAAACTTCTGCTATGGTCAAATGCAGACTATGGAGCAACAGTCCCTACTTTCTCCAGATTTTACAAAACATGCCCTTAACCAAGGATTCTAACCTTTAATAATGTCCTCCCAAGTCTAAGAATTCATATACTGAAGTGGCAGTTAAGAATTTTGTAGAATGATAGGGCGCCTGGGTGGCTCAGTCAGTTGAGCGTCCGACTCTTGGTTGCGGTTCAGGTCATGGTCTCACACTTCGTGAGACTGAGCCCCGTGCCAGGCTCTGCGCTGACAGCCTGGAGTCTGCTTGGGATTCCCTCTCTCTCCCTCACTCTCTGCCCCTCCCTTGCTCGTGTTCTCTCTCTCTCAGAAATAAACGTTAAAAAAAATTTAATAAAATAAAAAAAAAAGAACTTTGTAAAATGAGACTAAGGCAGAAATATGTATCAAACAATAAACTACCAAAATCAATCCAGTTAAGAAAATATTAATAGCAGCTCTCATTTACTGCATGATTACCATGTGCCAGGCATGGTGCTAAATGCCATTACTCATTATCCTGATTTAATCCTCACAATAGCCCTGTGGGAATAATTTATAAAGGAAACAAAGGTTCAGGCCTTGCTCATTCATTCTCTCTCTCTCTCTCTCTCTCTCTCTCTCTCTCACACACACACAAACACACACACACACACACACACACATTTTTTTTCCCCTGGGGAACACTTAGACCCCTTGTATTCCCACAGATGACTCCCAATTTAACAGTTACAATTATTGTAAAAACAGAAATAACAAAACAATGTCTAGGCAATGTTTCTCCACAGATACTCCATTATGTCACACAACTTGAAATAATAACATTTTGATTCAATGCATTTACAAAGCACCTTTCATCCAAGAAGCAAAACGTGATTCCTTAATACAGCTTCATCAGTCTTCCTAACGCTGGAGGTAGATAGATGAAAGTTTAAGCATCCCAATTTTATAGAAGGAGGGAGCCAAGATATTTAGGAAAGGCCTTGACTTGGCAGTGGAACCTGCATTCAGTAATTATGGCCAAGGAACACCATGTGGATTAGTAAGGTCATTTTAACAGTCACCCACCTAAGGCAAAGACCACTTCATGCTTTGAAAGTAATAGAGGAGAATGCTGATTTCGTCCATTATGCCAATGTCTGACTACCAACTTGGTCTCAATAAAAAAATAAAAAAAAAATTTCTGGAAATTTCTTTGTGCCTCAGTTTACTCAGTATTTTGTTTATCTGTATAGTCACGGTGACTTAGATTATCCAAAAATCACTTTTCAAAACATCTTAAAATTTAAATGTGATGTTATTGCAACCTTGGTATGACACTTTAAGAGGGACACTGAGATATCTAAAGAAGAAGAAATGGGTGAGGAGACTAGAAATAAGGTATCAGAGAGGCTGAATGAGTTGGGAGAATTCAATTCAGAGACAAGACTTAGAGGGAATATAAATCTGTTCATCCACTCATTCATTCAAGCATTGTTGACCATCTCCTATGTGCCAAGCATCACACTGGGAATTGGGAATTCAATAATGAATATGCTGTAGTCACTGCTCTCCAAGAGTACAGAATTTGCTGGGGGACAGAAGCGACCGTAAGACAATGTGCTAACTGCCACAGTAAAAGCAAGCACCAGGGGATTGGGGAAATTATAGAGTGGGTACCTGGTGTTGACTACGAGGTGTGCAATCACCAGGGGTGGTTTCCAGAAGAAGGTAAAGCTCTGTTCTTCAAATCGGCCAAGGTTGGCCAGACTGAAGGTGAAGAAGGGGAGGAAAAGAGGAGGAAAGCAGGAAGGGCCAGGAGTGAGAGAAAACATGATCCACTGAGGGCTCCATGCATTCCTCAGCAAAGCTGGAATGTCAAGCAGGAAGGGGTCAAGTGGGCAGGGAACTTAAATGTGAGGGCCCATTGCTCACCTGTAGCCAAGGTTACACACTGTCCTGAAGGTTTTAAGGAGCAGCAGTCAGCCCTAAAGGGGGAATGATGGGCTCAGAATGCATGTTGGCAAGATCACTGTGGCTGCAGCATGGAGGAGGGGCTGCACATGGCAAGACTGTGGCTGTGGCCATGATCTACAGAGCCCAAACTGCCTTGGCAGCAACGGGGGTATTGGCCAATGGACAGACTCCAGCATGACAGAAGGCAGGCCTACAGGTATAGGGACTGACTAGATGTGGCTCTGAGGGAGGCCCAGGAGGCAGTGAAAGATGACCAGCAAGTTAGCCACTGGGTGGGTGTGGGAGAATTTGCTGAGACAGGAAACCTACAAGTAGTGTGTTTGGAGGGAAGACGATGGGAAGAGCTACCTAGAAGAGGGAACAGCCCTGCTCTGAGGGCCAAACAAAATCTTTACAAGTGGGTGCTAAAGGGAGACCCATCTTGGCTCATGACAAAGAATGTTCTAAGACAGAGCTACGTGAAAATGGAAGGGGCTGCCATGGCCAATAAAATGCATTCACGCTGCGAGGGATATTCAGGAAGTGCCTGGATGACCATTTGGCAAGGGCTGGGGAGTCAAGCATCGAAACAGAGCTGGATTAGATTGGTGCTCCTCTGACTCATTCTCCACAGCACAGGCAGAGGGTCTTTTATAAACAGAGCCGGACATCTGATGCTCACCAATGATAATACAAAAACGAAAACTAAAACAGAGGGCCCTGCCGACGTGGCCCATCCTGTCCCCTTCTCTCTGATCACTCCAATGTTCTTCTCCCCTCTCTCCACACTCGCCCAATCAGTACCCCTCCCTGGGCTCCAGCCAGACTGGCCTACTTATGAACACACCGAACAGGCCTTCCACAGACGCTCTCCCCTCCCTGTGAAATGCCCTTTGCTGGCTCTTGATGTGGCTAGGCCCTTCCCATCCTCCAGGCCTCTCAGAATGTCACTCTCCTCCGGAGAGTCTTCCCTGAACATGCTGTCTAAATCTAAACACATTCCTGCCCAGTGCTCTCTCTCTCCAAAACCTGCCTGCTTCCTTCATAACACTAATTATAAAGTGTGATTGTCTGTATTTGTTTGGGTTTTTTTTTCCCCCTGTATGTCCATTAGATAGCAAGCTCTAGAGGATAAGGACTACATTGTACTTCTCGTGCATAGGACAATACCTACTCAACAGGTGACACTCAATAAATACTTTTGATTAGTTGTCAACGTGGGACACAGAACATGGCCAATGCAGGGTGGCATATTAGAATCTATAGCAGGTCTCTTTCAAACTGCATTCCTCCCATAACAGAAGTCACTGCTGGAGGAGACCACCATCACTAGGTAGGAGGCTGTCACATCCCTAAGGAAAGATACTACAACAAAAGGCTGAGAACTACTAAATCAGATAGTCTCCAAAATTCTGTCCAATGTGAAAATTTTATGATACTCTGTGAATATACACTGTAGTTCTTTAAAAACCAAGCTAATTTACTCCTATTGTTAGAGCCAAATCTCAGAGAACTTGAAAAGTTATCCTGCCCCTTCTATGCCTTCCCATTTTTTTTTTCAACTCTGTCTTGCTTTTTATACCATGATGAAATAAATGGAACCCAAAACACCAGAGAAAGTCCTTGTTTTTCCTCAAGGCTCATGGTGGGTCTGTCTGAACAACAACTTTTCTGGAAATAGTGGTAAAATTAAATGCCCAGCCTTCTTTGACCTGAGCATAACAAGTGACCCTCAGCCCCGGGCCTCCACTAAGCTGCAGGTATCGCCTGGCAGGGCCAAGCCCTAGAATGAGAACTAAAGACCTACCCCTTGTGACCACAAGACAGAGGATCCGCTAGTGGATAACGTGGTTGAGTGCATTTTAAGACAGAATGAATTGTTTAAGAAGAAAACACACTTTAAAAGTAGTGTGCTCACAGCAGGAAAGCTGGTAAGTAGATACACTGACACCATAATAAAGCAATCAAGGAAGCGACTTCTGAGGAGGAGACAGGAGGGTAAAAAGAGAGTCAGAAGGAGAGACTTTAAATTACCTACAGTTAAAGCCCTCTGGCAAAAGAACCAGGACTCTGGGTTAAGGAGGCGGACAGAAGGAAGAGGAGAAACCTAAACTATACCTCAGCCAATAAATAGCTGTGCGATACTGGTGACAGCTCTACACTTAGAAAAGCCTGGGACAGAGTGGAAGGGTCTTCTGGCTCAATGCCGGCTTTCCAGTCACCAGCGTGAACAGGTACACCCAGAGAAATCGCCTCCACAGCATCATCCTCAAGTACAGTAATGTGAGGTGCACTCGCTGAATAACTGAGGGTATAACCCAAATGACCTAGAACTCTATCAGCTTGAGCAGGTTGCTCCTTCCACTTGAGGACCGTGATGATCGGAAGCAACACTCTGAAAAGACACTCAAGTCTTTGGTATCCCCACAGCAGTGTAGGGTGCTGTTAGCATGAATGAGTGAAAATTATCTTCCTTCTGCAATAGCTTCAATGTTCTGTATGACCAAAGATACAAGAAGAGCAACATGGCTGGTCAGTTTAAGTTCCATCACTTCGCTCTCTCCTGCCTCTTTCTGGTGAAGAGGTCAGTGGACAACAATGGTGCCAAAAGACAGACAATCAAGAAAAAAATGGTAAGTGTTACACAATTTACCCAACCAGATCGTCAAGGCACGGAAGGCACTGAAGTGAAAGGCACTACTGAATTCTCTGTGAAATTTGAAGACTGAAGGCACACCATTCCACAGACCAAAATTATTAGTTTAAAATGCCTCATTCCATCTTCCTCGGTGAGGTCCTTTCTCTGCAGTCAACACGTAGCTACAGTTACCCAACTGGTCAAATTTCTTCTTAGCCACATACACATTCGTATGGTCTTATAGAAGAGAGGTGTCATCCCACAAGCCTCATCCCCACCCCCAGCTCTGTAGATAAGCATGCTCATGGGCACACTTCACTTGCTTGCTCTTACCTATTGCTTGGAAGTGAATCCGGGACAGCTGGGCTGCCGTGTTGAGAGGGTCCAGCCCGGGTATTCACCTACAAGGAAAGAAAGAATCTCGATCAGTCTTGTGTTCCGAGGACACAGTTCCAATTAACCTATAATTTGCCACAAATTTCTCATTTCACTATGAAGGTTAATTAGCTTGTTGCTAGACAGACCCACGGTTGGAGTCTACTCGGTATATAGGTTACAGAACGGTACAACCCGTATGTTACATAATATACTTTTCCTGTTGTTATTCAAATACCTAAATGGTGTTGAAATAAAGGAGAGATAAATGGGAAAATTGCAATTCACTCTCCAGAACTGAATTCAATTCACTGTTTTGTTTTGTTTCATATACAAAACAATATGTTCAAAAAAGAACATGAAGAATACATCCCGAGGTTAGTAGTGAACCTCACGTTTTCATACCCTTCCAGCTCTAAAACCAAACAGAACACTGCAGAACGTTTCCTATTCACTGAAAAACGAGGTCCAAATAATTAATTATAAAATGCTTGAATCTAATACAATAGCCAGCTTTTCTTTCAAATGTGAAGCTGTAAGCAGAAATCCAGAATTCAAAAGACAAAGAACAATGAAAAGACATCAAATAAATATATGTTTCTAGCATAAATATGTCAAAAGAAGAGGAGGGTATTCTGTGTGCAATATGCTTAGGTGCTTAATTAATCACTGAAATGAACTCTGTATTTTCACGCAAATAAATCTTTGTGGACACCAGTGCTCAGAATCATCCTGAAGAAACGGATCCACAAAATGATTCAAAATAATAATAAAACAAAAAAATGTGGCCCCCAAAAAGCCTTCTATCCAAATATGTACACATATTGAGAAAATACTACAGATGAATCCCCCTCCGCATCCCCTTTGGAAAAAAAAAAAAAAAAAAAAAAAAAAAGGATCGCTTGTCAGAGCTTGAGAAAGTGCAGTTTTATTTGACATTTCAATAAGTGGAACACAGCATTACAAATCCATCTAACTTTACTGAAACAATTATTGAAATTCGTACCTTCAGGCCATGTATGTTCCGTTCCCCAGGAGGCTTGCAGGCTGAAACAGTAATTGACTAAATTGTAGAACACATCAGGGCCATTTACAAATTTGCTCAAAATGAATCGTTTAAAAAGAAATGAGGGTGACACCAAAATTAGCAGAGAGAAATGATTGAAAAGTGGCTCCCAAGACCCAAAGTGGGAATTATGAACCAAGGTTTTTAACTTGCAGGAGTGAGCATTTATAAATGCAAAGAGCTTTCTGACACCACCTCATATAAATTCCAATTTCTGCTTAAAACATATAAAAATCAAGTTAACTGAGCTAAAATGATTAGATTCCTTTCATAATTCAAATTTCTGCAATCTTTCCTCAACTCCATTACATTGTATATCTGCTATCACTTAAACTACTTTGAAAATAGCCAGGGTTTTTTCTTTGAGGGGGGATGGTGGGAGGTTGGAGAAGGGTCTTTTAATGCCAGAAAGATGTTCAGAGACTCTAAAATGGAATATTCAAGTTTGAATACCAGTTTGCACAGCAATAATTAGTCAAATTTGTTAAAATACAAGGATATCACTAATTTTACTGCATTTTTTGCAAATCTTGACATCTTCTAATATTTAAGTCTAACGATAGAGCAGTGCCAGGAAAAATATTAATTTCCCGACACCACCAGGATGTACAGGTTAGTACTCTTCCAATTCAGCAGATGCTTCTTCATCAAATGTTAGAAATACAAAAGCGTCCTGCCCATTTTATAGGCTGCTTCCCTCTGAAAGCTATGGGTGCCCTCCATGTTGTATGTTGAGGGACTGTCAATTTTGATTGATTGTTTGGGAAGGATGAATTTGATTTTTTTTCCTCCTCCCTCAGATGTACATGTATTTCTCCTCTGTTTCTGACAACAAGAAATAAAACTGTTTAATAAGAAGATGTGGGTAATAATTACAAAGCGTATCAATTGTTTTAATTGTGTATATTTTTAGTACATTCAAATTTATTATGTTACTCTCCTAGAAAATATATCTAAACCTTAATAAAGAATTTTTATTTTTCTAAAATACATTAAAATTAGGACTCCAAATCTTTTCTCCATAAAATGGAAATTAACTTTTTGAACAAAACAAAAGTCACATACATTTGATGCCTGATCCTTGAGGGAACATTAATACTTCCTAAGACAACACTTCAGAGTATTTCCACGTAAGAACCCAGTACATTCACAAATTTCACTTAATAAGAAAGTGGCTAAGGAATCAGAGACAGGTGTCAATCTTACCTATTACCTAAACATGTGCCTCATTACTCAACTGGCTTCTCAAATCTTCATGACTGGAAATCTAAACAATATTCAAAAAAACCCAGTAACCTCGTATTTCCTAAAGTTATGGAGTCAGAAGCTGCATAAAGCTAGAAAGTTTTCATAGTTACCAATATTTAACATATCTTTTAACTACAGGGAGTATAGCAATGAGCTGGGAGTTACCATCCAAGGCAAATGTCTTACTTGGAATGAGAACACCTGAGGTTAGAATAAAATCGTTTTCTCCTATCTTTCTCACTTGTTCAGTCTAGAGATTCTTTGTAGCATGGGGCTTGACTGAAGAAACTAAGGTCTGGGAGGCCTCTAAACAACTAAGTATTAACCCAGTCAATCTGTCCAGTATGTCTATATCTTAATTGTCTAAGTTTGGGTAATCACATTTACCTATATAAAATATAGGTAAGTCAGAGTAGAGTGCCTGGGTGGCTTGGTCAGTTAAGCATCTGACTCTTGGTTCAGGTCAGGTCATGATCCTGTGGTTTTGTGAGTTCGAGCCCCGCACTGGACTCTGTGCTGGCAGCATGGAGCTTGCTCAGGATTCTCTCTCTCCTCTCTGCCCCACCCCCACTCACACTGTCTCTGTCTCTTTCAAAATAAATACATAAGCTTAAAAAAAATAAAAATAAAATATAGGTAAGCAAAAAGCAAGAATACAATAAACAGAGTCGTACAATAACATCCAAGAAACCATAGAGATAGGGAGACTGAATCTCATATTTAAAAAAATTTAAATATGGGGGCACCTGGGTGTCAGTTAAGTGTCTGACTCCCGGTTTCGGCTCAGGTCACGATCTCATGGTTTGTGAGTTCGAGCCCCACATCGGGCTCCGTGCTGACACTGCGGAGCCTGCTTGACATTCTCTCTCTCCCGCTCTCTCTGCCCCTCCCCTGCTCACTCTCTGTTGCTCTCTCAAAAATAAATAAATAAACTAAAAAAAAAATTTTAATATGGCCTGGAAGAACTTTATTTAATAATTTATTAGAGCCTAATAGGTCTGTTCTAGGACTACATGCGACAATCATATCTCATATACTGTCTTCTTTTAAGTATCTTCTCCCTACAATGTACTATTCTCTACACTCTTACCAACCCCCTGCAGACTGCCTCCAAGCACACTCCATGATTATTTTCATTTATATGCCCTTCCACTTTAAGCAAATTATAATTTAAACAAAATTCTTACTCAAAAGGTATACTAACCACTTAAAGCTGTTGTGGACTCTGAAATTATTTAATCTCTCTGAACCTACATATTCTCATCCATACAATGGAATCAGTAATACCTAATAGACAGAAATGTCAGAAAAATGAGAAATGATAACACTTAAAGGAATATTACTGCCTGAACAGAGCAGATGTCTAAAAAAAGGTTGTCACTGCCATGAGAGATGGCACAATGGTACAGACAAGAAGACTGAAAAGGACTGCTCATGAAAGAAAAGAAAAAAAAAAAAACTTTGAAAGATTTTGGATGAAGAAGAGTAAATCTTTTATTGGAGGGGGGAAAAAACAACAAAGACCCAGAGCATTGGAACTATGATTTTCCACGTTACTGTACTAGAGTTTGCTATAACAAAAGAGTTATTATGTCAAGTAGGGAAACAATTAATGGAAATTTTCCACTGGTAAAGTATTCTTGTGGAGAAACAATTGTGAAACTTGCCCAATTCTCCCATCGTTGAAAATAACAAGAAGCAATCTGCATCCTTGTCACTGGCCTAATGCACAGAAATGGCAACATTCCTTTTTCTTTTCTTTTTTTAATTCATTTTTAGTCTTCAGGTACAACAGAATTGGATTAATCTTAATTTTTGTTTCACAGACACTATCAATGGCCCCATTTTGTTTACTTACTTAGCTCTTTAATGCATTATCATTAATAATGTACTAAGTACTCCCAATCCCACTGCCCACCTTAACACTAGAAAAGCATTACCCTTGAACCCAGACCTTCTTGTGGGCTGGCCACATCAGCTGCCTTTGGAGACTTGATCAGTGTAAATTAGAGTCTACTGGTTAACTGAACCATTCAACTTCAAAGAGTTACAGGTAATGAAAGTCTAGAATGGTTAACTGAAAAACCCATACCACGATTATCTGTACAGTATCAGTTGACAAAGACAAGATTATTTCTTTTTTTTTAATTTTTAATTTTTTTTTTTTTAATATATGAAATTTATTGTCAAATTGGTTTCCATACAACACCCAGTGCTCATCCCAAAAGATGCCCTCTTCAATACCCATCACCTACCCTCCCCTCCCTCCCACCCCCCATCAACCCTCAGTTTGTTCTCAGTTTTTAAGAGTCTCTTATGCTTTGGCTCTCTCCCTCTCTAACCTCTTTTTTTTTTTTTTTTTTTTCCTTCCCTTCCCCCATGGGTTTCTGTTAAGTTTCTCAGGATCCACATAAGAGTGAAAACATATGGTATCTGTCTTTCTCTGCATGGCTTATTTCACTTAGCATTAAGTTATTTCTAAAAAAGTTGGAGCATTTCCTTATCTGCTCCATCAGTTAAAAAAATATGAATTCCAAGTGGGGCAAGGTATCATGCGTGAAAGACTTAATGGTTTACATAATTAAACTGTTCTTTTCTACTATGATTCAAAAATTTTTAAGTTTATTTATTTTGAGAGAGTGCATGCACACGAGCGTGCATGTGTGCAAGTGGGGGAGGGGCAGAGAGGGAAAGAAAGGGAATCCCAAGCAGGCTCCCCACCGTCAGCCCTGAGCCCAATCGATGTGGGGCTCAAACTCATGAACCGTGAGACCCGAGCCAAAGTTGGATGCTCAACTGGCTGAGCCACTGAGGCGCCCCTACTATTTTTCGAATTTTGAGGAAACATTAATATACAGTTGATCAATCATATCAGATAGGCGGCTAGTACTGCCAATCTAAAAGAAAAAAAGGAATATTAATTGACTTGGTGATTCACCAAAACTTACTCTCATCAGCTAATATTTTTGGGAGACTTGACAATTAAATTCCTATTTATGAAGATTTTCCATTATTTGGAAAATGTCACCCCAAAAAACCAAGGACTAAACATTATCAAAATTTCTCTCCTAAAACCCCACAGTACATCTTCGCTTCTGCACTAGCTGAAAGCTTTCTCCTTAACAGCAGCTTTGGCTACCATCATGAGCCACAATTTATAAATATCCGAAATTAAAGTCATTCATTTGCCTTGGTTTAGAAACCATGTGGACCCCCAAAGAGTTCTTTAAGCGAATGTAAGTATGTACTTCAAAAACAAAAAACAATCTAGTTAGTTTAATTTACTCTAGTAAATTAGATATTTTATCTGCCATAACTATAATACAGCCTGCAATCCCCACGATAATGAATACTTCTTTTGTTTTTTCAAATTAAGAGCTAAACATCATGTTATGTGCATTTAAACCTTTGGAAAACATAACTGTTGATGAAACAGTTTACTGAAATAATCATTGTTGATTAGAATTTGTTCAACATTACCTCTTGGAAATATCTGCAGAGGCTCTATTAACTGTCCATTTACTTGCTGTTCCATTACTGTGGAATAATACTGCAAAGAGATTATAGAAAGAGATTACTCAGTAATGTATGAATACTGGAACAGACACTTATGGGTTGTTTAATTCATAGTACTTTTGTAAATTGCTGGTATATACATATCAGCCTTGAGAATACTTTGTCCTATTTGCACATAAAAACGACTATATTCAGCATTGAAAGTCCAGTATAATGCTATCCTCCACTTTGTCGTTTGTTTTTAAAAGTAAAAATGTTGATTAAGAATTTACTATTTGATTTCAAGAAATATTTTGAAAATGACATGTATTAAAAATGACACAAAAAGCTTTTCAGTGGAAACTTCTCAAATTGTTTCTTGTTCTTTTCTCTGGGTTTTGCAAAGCAAAATGAAGACACTTCCCACCTACCCTGGACCTGTGTGCCCGGCAGATCAAACATTATACATATTTGTGTTAAAAATGTACACACAACGGGAATCTAAATCATAGACTGTGGAAAAAGCAAACAAGGTATGACCTGTCCAAAGATGACAGGATTAATATGACAGAAAGGTAGCTCAGTTTTAAGCAAACATACCTTTCATGCTTCAGTCTTTTAAACACTTTAGCACAGATCAAATTTCACTTTAAAATTCTGGGCACAAAACATAAAGTTCCAAGTGAAAAAGCTTTCACACTCCTTCATAAACACAAATTCATTCACCAGGCTATATTATGGTCTGATTCCCATTTTCCTTAATCTGCTAATTGGTGAGCATATGTCCACCGAACTTGGAGACGGCTTCTGTGCCCTCACTTCTTTTACCACGTGACAAATAACAAAGTAGAAAATGTCAACGATGAAAACAACTGATTTTGTGTTTTGTGGGTTGTCACACACAGAGCAGAACTCTCCTTTCATTCTTGCTGTTTCTATATTAAAACCACATACACGTTATGTAACTGCCACATTTGGGAGACATTCTTCCTTGATAATCATTACTTGCTGACATTCCAAAAAAGTCTTCTTTAGCAGACACAGACACATCTTCCTAGTGCTTTTACGTACGTTAAAATCATTACAAAATCAAGGGTTTTGTTTCTGTTTTTGTTTTTTTACAAAATAAAGGGAATTATGTGATTCTACATCATCTTGGGAATCACAAGTTAACAATCTAAGGCTCTTTGTCCTGAAAACAAACAAAGTGAAGTGAATTTTTGATAGCTGTGGGCTGATACAAGTGTATCCTCCTCTCCAAGGGCTTTCAAAGTGTAAAGGAAACTGATCCTCTCCTTCTGTGGACGGAGAAGCCTAGATACACACGGCATAAACATGTGTGACACACGCTCTGGAATACATACCAAGGCGAATGTCATTCAGGAGACTATATTCCTTAAAACCACAGAAATAAACCGCTCGCCATTACTCAAACAGTGATGACAAGTAAATGAAATATCAATCATGTAGGCTGTCAACCTTTTGGGACAGCAATAACTGTTAACAAGTAGTCTGGAAAAATTGTCCAAAAATGACTTGTCCTCGGCACACAAGTATTTGAGGTTTCCATGGAAAATTAAGATGCCAGTGGCTATTTGGAACATTGCTCAGGTATTCTTTTTAATGGGAAATTTGCCGGTTATTGATCCACAGCATGTACCCCCTTGGTTCTGGAAGGCTGCAAGCAACTTTCCAATCAGTGGCTGTCAAAAAAATTACTGCCTTTTTATACTGATACAAGACAACAGCAGTGGCGGTGTTCTCCTATAGTTAATGCTTTTCTTTAATTAACTGCTATGTACAATAGGTTAGTAATTTCAGTTACTACTTCACTACAGTCCTAGAAATCAAAACGAATAAAATATCTTTATGCTTTGTCTAACAAATTAATTATAGAGTTGTCTGAAACTGGTGCTTGGGGTCAAGTTTGAAAACAAATAACCTCAAATGTAAAGGGTCAGAACAGGTGCAATGCATTTTTTCCTACTATAAAACCTTGCATGCATGAAATTGACCTGTTTTCCAACTTTATTTATTTGCCTCCTAAAATAAATAAATAAATTTGGTTTCCCTTTCATTTCAGACCTGTGCCAAATCAACTGGCAAACTATACATACGTTTATAACCATTGCACAAATTTTTCGGCCACGTATAACCATCTCTTTATGCTACCTTTAACACAGTCACAGTAATGATATTAAGTGTGCCACTTGCCAGTATCTGTAAAGCAAGTAGTTAGCATTTCCTTTTTGTTTTCCACAGTTCTTCCAAATCCAAGGGACATTTTTTTTCCTGCTGAAATACTGGGTTTGATCTCTGTTTGTATTAACAGAGAATCTTGTGATCCATACAGCAAAGTAATTCAGCATCAGAAGCACACCGTAAAGGGTGGTAATTAAACCCATGGCTTGGGCCCACTCCAGACAAGCAACTCTGAGGAGCAGGCCCTGTGAGGGCCAGGGTGGGGCTGGCAAAGAGGCACCAGGCCTAAGAGCTCAGGCTGCCACATACCGAGCGTTCTCGAAGGGACGAAGATATGGCACGGGGCCACGCATACCTCCCGGCCCAGAGCAGTCCTGACAGGCCGTGTGTGCGCCTGTGCTGCCCAGTGAGACGAGCAAGGCACTTGGGGGACTCACAGGGCCCCGATGTGGGGAGTGGCCATTCCCCAGCACATAAGTTGGGCAAGGAAATAGTGGCCGCCCCTCGGATTACGAAGATGCTACACAGCCAGAGGAGTGCCAGGAGACTCACTTGAGGGGCAGACGGGCTAGCACTGAAGCTGGGGAGCAAGGGATTTCCAGATCCAGGCAATCTCTCAGTGTTTTTAGATATTCTCCTTTTAAAGAGAGCCTTTCCAATTTTGTTCTCAATAGTGATAAAACAAGCAATGACTTCTAACAGTCCAAACCAAATTGAAGAAGAAAACCCAAACAAATAAAAAGCTAAATCTTACATGCCAAGATACTTAAAAAAAATTTTTTTAATGTTTATTTATTTTTGAGAGAGAGACAGTGCAAGCGGAGGAGGGGCAGTGAGAGAGAGGGAGACACAGAATCCGAAGCAGGCTCCAGGCTCTGAGCTGTCAGCACGGAGCCCGACGCGGGGGCTCCAACTCACAAGCTGTGAGATCATGACCTGAACTGAAGTCAGAAGCTTAACCAACTGAGCCACCCAAGTGCCCCTATGCCAAGACACTTAACATGGCTTGGACAGCAAAGTAACAGTGACCATTTTAACATTAATGGGGGCATAATCTGAAGCTATCCAAATAACTTCCTAAACGTAATCTTTATAATCCTATCCTGGCTCTTATTATCCCTAACACAGAGCTGCATAATAGCAGGTGTTCAATAAATATTTACTGACTGAAATAATTCTGATTCTGCTACCTAACCCTTGTTTCCTCCAAATGAGAGTAAAGATAGCTGGTCCATTATACAGGGTGGCCGTGAAGTTCCAAACGAGACAGCAGCAAGAGAAATTTCTGAAGGCACTTTGCCAACTGTAATGTATTCTTGGTGTTTGAGAAATTAAAAAGTGAACCTCTTACCATTGAAACAACAGCACTTTCTGAATAGAAGTGTTCCCAGTTAAAAATACAAAAATAGCTATGTGTAAAAAGTACAAAATATCGTGCTCAGACTGAGTACCTCAGCAGCAGTCATAAAATGTGTTTTCTGCTGGTGTTCCTGGCAGAATCCGTTACGTGCAGTAATTGCAGCAATAATCAATAAGCTAACGGAGTAAAAGATTAATCAGTTTTGTGATTGCTAATGGAATCTCCAGTACCAGACTCAGATTAGTTTGAGTCCCTCTGAGATGTTCCTCAAAATCCTTAAACAATTTTAATAAGGATGTGACAAAGTTTAGCACAGTTATCCAAAAATCTAATTAATTTGAAACAGAGGGCCAGATTCAACGAGGGGATAGCAAGTACAATTCTTGGCTTGTTTTGTTTGCAAGTTTATCAAACAGTGTTCCTATTTGTTATGAACCTAATTCTAATTCCAACAGCACAATTCAGTCAATAATTACAACATTTTTTGTCTTCATGGAAATCTGTCATATAAAAAACTTGAGTTCCCAAACAGCACCGTTTCATTTTACAAGGCACAAGTTCTCTATTAAAAGAGAGAGAGAGACAGAGACATAGGGAGATACGCACACATACACAACCACTTATAGACCACCTACTGTGTACTAGGCTCAATACGAGCTATTTCTGTTTATTCATTTAATTTCTCACAACCCTATCCTGTCCTGGGAGTATCGTTCATAGATGAAACAAAAGGTTTATCGGTAAACAACAGCAACAAAAATACTTCTTTCGTGTACTCAGAACATAAAATGTACGTTTACTATTTAAGAGTCCAAAGGTCAGTTACCTCTTATTTCTCATACCTCAAAACATTTAAAGAAATTGGGCTATTGGGCAGACTGCTGAGCTGGTGGGGAGAGTGGCTTCTTTAGTTACACCCTGTTTGGGTTCGGCCATGTCACCGATCTTTTCACACACTGGGGACACATGGCACCGCGCTGACGGGTGACCTCTCCCTCCCTCCTCAGCACCCCCTCTGGTTTTCCTCCTCCCTCTCTGCCCACTCAACTCAGTCTCCTGTAAGTGGTTCTTTCTCCTCCCCTCCTTTAAATGCTGGAGCTCCCCATGGTTTTTCATCAACCTTCTCTTCTTATTTTATACTCTCCTTGAGTTAACTTCAGCCACTTCAAAGGTTTCAATTACCAGAGGAGTCATTGAGACTAATTAGGAGCTGATGAATCACAAATCTTTATTTCCAGCCCAAATCTCTCTCCTAAGATTCGGAACATACCAAACTGGTTATCCAGAGGCCTCTCGAATTCAACAGGTCTCTACCTTTCACACCCTCCCTCGTGCCCTAGACCCATCTTCCACCACCTGGGCTCCCTGTCTCGGTCAATGACATCACAATGACCTAGTTTCCCAAGCCAGATAGCTGCAGGTAAGCCAGACCACCTCTCTTTCCTTCTTCCCCATACTTAATCAACACCGGTTTTATTAACCCTACATCTTCCTAGCTTCTCAATTCCCCAAGGTTGGGCCCTCCATAGTCTAGCCCACCTTCTTTCCCAATCTCATGTCATACCCTTCCTGCCTCCCTGTCTGTTCTACACTGAATCCCAGGTAGCTCCTCCTGAATGCACCAGCTGCCCTTACACCTGAGCCTCTGACACACTGTTCTCTCTTCCCTGTCCCTTTGTCCCAGCTTACTCCATCCAGACACCACCTTCTTCAGGAAGCCTCCTCTGTCCCCAAAGCTACACCAGGTGCTCCTTCTTGTGCTCACAGAGCACCTAACACTTAAGCATATTAGAGCACTTATCACTCTCCCTGGCAATTATGAGTTTTCATATCCTCCCACATTGAACACTGTTGGCTTTTTTGTTAATCTCCCTGAATGGACCATGGGCTCCTTGAAGGAATGAACTATATGTTCACTGTACCTGCACCACCTAGCATAGCACTTGGCCACATAGCTGCTATCCCATACGTATTTATAGTATAAAACTGGCTGTACAGGGGCGCCTGGGTGGCTCAGTCGGTTGAGCGGCCGACTTCGGCTCAGGTCATGATCTCGCGGCCCGTGAGTTCGAGCCCCGCGTCAGGCTCTGTGCTGACCGCTCAGAGCCTGGAGCCTGTTTCGGATTCTGTGTCTCCCTCTCTCTCTGATCCTCCCCCATTCATGCTCTGTGTCTCTCTGTCTCAAAAATAAATAAACGTTAAAAAAAAAATTAAAAAAAAACTGGCTGTACAAATAAGTGAGCAAATCAGTGAGTGATCTCAGGTCCTAGCTCTACGTTTACTGGTTGTGTGACCTTAAGAAAGGCACCCACTATGTGCGTCAGTAGCCTCAGCTATAAAAATAGGGACAATACCTGCCTTGCTCACCTCGTAAAGGTATTAAGAAGATCAAATCAAAGGAAGCAGTATATGGGAAACCTTCTATAAAGTACCTGAAAAGAATCTTGAAATAGGGCACAGGGCTATGAATCTCCCCCTTCCAGGCAACAGTACATAGAAGAGAAGCGTTCGTAACAATAGGGTAACACAGAAACCCCCAAACAAGATCACTGTTAGACCAAGTACAGAGGTAGATTTAACGAACTGCTTATCAAGGCTGAGTCAGTGCCCCTCCCTTTCCCTCCATTACTACGGTACTATAAATAATAAAATAATTAAAAGGGTATTATAAGGAACCATGTCTATTTTTCTTCTGGAAGTTAATCACGGGCAGGGGCCCTGTCTTGTGTATTTTAGTGTCTTGTAATACCTCTTGTATCTTGCAGAGGTATTAAACTGGAGTCTATATGGGCCTTAGGAGAGCCTTCAAATTCCTGAAATTATATGTGAAACATTGCATTGTGTCAATTTTCTGGGAAGAGAATAAACAACTTTCCTCACATTTTCAAATAGGCCTGTGTCCCTAAAAACCTAAGAAGTGACGCTGTACAGTGCCCGGCACTGTGCCTGACACATAAGAGTGCTCCACAAATGTTTACGGGAAGGAGGCAGACAGGAGCTGATAGAGACGTGGCAGCTCGTTTCATTGCTCATACCTCCTAACTTACTCGGTGGCAAGTCTTAGATATCAAATCGCATCAAATCAGGTTTATACATTATTCTTCTATACACGTAACAGAACAGTTTCCTAAACCTCTCCTTAACATACCTTCTAACAGTACAGTGTTTCAACCTATGAGGAATAAGTATGCTGGTTTTTTCCTACTCATGATAAAATTTTCACATTCCTGTTCAGTCAATACTGCAAGCATACCCCATTATAGGTAGCTCAGTCAGTAATTACAGCAATAATCAATAAACTAACCAACTATTTGCAGTCCATAGTTAATTTATTAGTTTTCCCAGTGAAGAGCCCAACAACCTGAACTCTGTTAAATGGATACAAATTCAATTAGAACACTACTTAGTGCGTCCTCAGTTACACTTTCTTTTGGTTATTTCTTATACTTTACATCGAGAGGCTTTCCTTCTATGGACGCTGACCTCTCAGGAAGCACACAATTGCTCCAGCAGTCAAAAATAACATATAAAACTAATCTATTGGTTGAATACCAAATTAATAACTGCATTTACGGATCTGGCTCCAGATCCCCCCACTTCTCAATAGCTCACTGCCCCTGCCTTGAGGTACTACAACGTACACACGCTCTTCCTTGGACTCTAGACCAAGGGTCCCCACATGGTCACGGACAGATTAGATGATGAGAAAGAAAATCACAATGAAAAGTCTTACAGTGAAAAGGTCAACAGGGAACAACTCTGGGGCCTATTTATAGGCTAATGTTATTGGATGGATGCATTTATTAATGATTTGGAAGTGAAAAAGACAGTAAGTTGGCCACACTTAATGATAACACTGTTTGTTTTGAATAGTAAAACCGTAAAGGACATTAGGGAGCCCCAGATGGTCTTAAAAGAGGTTTGGATAGCCGATGGCAGATGAACTTCAACTTGGCTAAGTTTAAGGTAATGTGTGTTGGCAGAAGGAGTTTAAATTTGTATTCAGCAATGGGTCCAAAACTTGTAGGAACCTCCTGGATGGAGCTTTCAGAGTCATCCACATGGTTAGCATGGGGCAGTGTCTACACTAACCTTTCATCTGATTTCTAGGCTGCAGCAATTCTGCTGCACTTCTAAAGAAGAAGTTTAAATACCGTAGTCCCCCCTTATCTGTGGTTTCACTTTCCATGGTTTCAGTTACCTGTGGTCAAAGGCAGTCCGGAAACAAATGATCCTCTTTCTGACATACTGTCAGAAGGTCAATAGTAACCTAACACTAGGTCACAACGCCTACGTCATTCACCTCACTTCATCCCATCATGTAGGCATTTTATCAACTCTTGGCATCACAAGAAGTGTGAGTATAGTACAATCAGGTATTTTGAGAGAGAGAGACCACATTCACATAACTTTCACTGTAGTATATTGTTGTAACTGTTCTATTTTATTATTAGTTATTGTTGTGAATCACCTGCTATGCCTAATTTTAAATGAAACTTTACCACAGATATGTATGCATAGAAAAGACATGGTATATATAGGGCTTGGTACTATCCACAGTCACAGGCCTGCACGGGGTGGGGGGGAGGGGATCCTGGATCTTATCCCCCACAGATAAGGGAATCTGCCACTTAAAACAGGATCATCAGGGGCGCCTGGGTGGCTCAGTCGGTTGAGCATCCGACTTCAGCTCAGGTCATGATCTCATGGTTTGTGAGTTCAAGCCCTGTGTCGGGCTCTGTGCTGACAGCTCAGAGCCTAGAGCCTGCTTCGGATTCTGTGTCCCCCTTTCTCTCCACCCCACTCCTGCTCGTGCTCTATCTCTCTGTCTTTCAAAAATGAATAAACATAAAAAAAAAAATTTAAAACAGGATCATCAGGCCATGCAGGGAGCAGGCCAAATGTGACATTCTCTCACACTTTATTTAGCCATCCATTTCCAAGAATGCTTGATAAAGATCCAGCCTACTGCTCAACTTCTATTACTTTTTTAAAGTTCATTTATTTTAAAAGAGAGAGACAGACAGACAGACAGCACACGAGGTGAGGAGGGGCAGAGAGAGAGGGGAGAGAGAGAATCCCAACCAGGCTCCGCACTGTCAGCACAGAGCCCGGCATGGGGCCCAACCTCACGAACCACGAGATCATGACCTGAGCCAAAACTAAGAGTTGGACACTTAACCTACTGAGCCACCCAGGTGCCCCTCAACTTCTATTAAAAAATGAATCAATAGGGGCGCCTGACTAAGTCTGTTAAGCACCTGACTCTTGATTTCAGCTCAGGTCATGATCTCACAGTCATGAGATTGAGCCCTGCATCGGGGGGTCCTCCCTCTCCTTCTACACTTCCCCCACTTGTGCACTCGTGTGTGTGCTCGCTCTCTCTCTTTCAAAAAAAGAAAAAAAAGAATAAATAAAAAGGCAGATGGGAATGAGTAAAGAACATATAATAAGTAACAGTAACAGAGAAACATAGAAAGAAGCAACTTGTTTTGAAATTTTCTATTACTTAAATTTATACCTTTTTGGACACATTGCCTAGATTGATAATTTATTGAATCTCTCTAACCCTACTGTGTTGTAGCATATTTACATTGATGTTTCAGATATATGTAGAAAATATCCCTCTTGTTTCCCGTAAGAATGGCCCTAAGAGAACAGAGGTTCCTTAAGAGCTGCCAACAAGGGCCTAGTCAACTGGGTATGCCCCAAAGCAGTCCGACTGCTAGAGGTCCATCATTCCCCTGCAGCCCACATCTCCTTTGAAGACAAGCTCCAAGCCAGAGCCCCCCCAAGGGGCTAACTGAGGTACCGCACGGCTCTACTGCCTCACGCCAACTGCCTGGACACGGGACCCCAGAGGAACCAGACAGCCCATAGCCTACGCTGAGCCCTCCACGGAGATGAACTAAAGCCATGCTAATGACAAAACACTGGTGGTCCAAAGCACCCCAGAGTGCCCTGGTGGCACCCCCGCTGAGGCCTGCTTATGCTGGCTGGAGATTTCCTTTGCTTCCAGAGCCACATAAGCCCCTTGTTCTGATGAAAACTCCAGTATGCTTCTGTTCCTCACAAGCAAAGATGCCCCAAGATATTTCACAACAGGGGCTAACGGAGCTAACTAAGCAGCTACCGCATGTTTGTCACTATTTCACAGGCATCCACATGTCCCAAGCAACACAGAGAAGGGAGTTAAAATAATCTGCCTCTGAACAAAAGTTTTATTCTTTGACTAGGATGAGAAAGCAAGATATTATGCAGCTTAGAGAATGTCATTTTTTAAGTTAAGAAAAAAAGAGTAATTTCCAAAACTATGTATTTATTTCCTTTGGTTCAGCTCGCTCACTGTTTGTACCACTTCCCCACCCTCCCAGGAGAACACGCTGCATGACCGTTGTGTGGGTGAGCCACACTTGTAGGGAGCCAGCCACTCACCGAAGACTGAGCTGATTTTGCTGGTACAAAGTAAGTTCAAAGCAGAGCCTACTTAACATGGAGCATATTGAAATGCACCAGGTGGAAAATGAGCTTCCAACCTCTTGGTCTTTGAAGAAAACTTCCCAACAGCAAAGGCCCTGATGCTGTTAAATGTTCAACTCCTAAGTGGGCAACAAATTTTGTGGTAAAACTCAGCCTATAGATACGGATGAAATCTTTAAAATTTCAAAAGCCCACAAAGTATTTTCTACATTCCTATTCAAACTCAGGCACACTAACATTCCAGTAAACAGCATTCTTTTTTGATATCAGGAAAAAAGAAGTATTTGCAAAGCTTCCTCAGCAGGACCTCAACAGACGCCAAAACAAAAACATCATTTCAAACCACCAGGAGTAAAGACACTGAGGGTCTTCCCATTCACTGGCAACTTGACCTCCAACTGAATCTGACCTCTGTGGGCCTCATTTTCCTTATCTACAAAATGAAACAGTTGGACAAGACTTCTAAGGCTCCCTTCCTTCCAACTCTACTTGGGTAACTGCATGATTTTAGAGGCAATCTCCAAATTATATATACTTGGATAAAGCTAATCATATCCCAATTTACAAGGTGCTACAGAGGTCAAGGAGTATTTTTCCTCATGGTACCCAACATCTAAAAAGGTACACTATGGTCAAGTATACCAAAGGGAATACTTACACTCCAGTAAAACACAAGGTCTCTGCATAATGGGAGGCATTACAGTTAAACTTGTCCCATACTCTTCTGGCAACGTGGAAAAATGGTATAAAGAGACAGAATGGGCAAAATGAAGAAAATTACTCTTGTTAATACTGTGCTCCACTCATACAAGCCTCTCGGTATCGAGAGAACTGGGTGTAATAAATCCTGTACCAGACACAGGATTTAGCAGAAACAAGTATGAATCCATTTACAAACACAAGATGTACTGCTGGGTTTCTTAATGAAAGGTCACCCAAAAGCAGAGGTTAACTTTAAAATAACCCCCTCCTATAACCAGGTCTCAGTGATAGATAAAGCTTCACATGAATCAATAAACAAGGCCCAGCACTGCTGTTTGATGCTGAAAGGAAATGAAGCCAGCTCTGCCAGACAACGAATACAAAAAGACGGAAGGAGAGAAGCAACATTCCGTCTTTAATCTTCCCAGAAAATGAGAGGGGGAAACAAGAACATCAACAACAACAACAACAACAGTAAACCATAGTAAGGGAATATTTAACAAGGTCCTTTAAATAATTGGCAATGATCAGGTATTTAGTTTTCAGAATATGTAGGTTGGGTGTACTTTTTTTCCTAATAAAGCATTTCAGATTCTAATTAAAAAAATACTTTATGGAGGAATTAAAAAGATACAATAGTGTCAGAGGAAAAGCCATGATCCCAGAAGTGGAATATTCTAACAACATAACTTACAAGAAACTACGCTATAAAAACAGATTGTTGATTAACACAAACTCATAACAAAACGCAGAGAGCGATCACAATGGTGCTGTAATAACACTTGGCTGCTGGATTCTCTCAATACATTAAATATCTCCTTGGAGACCAAATTACTTTACATTTTCTTAAAAGACAATTTATTATAGCTTTGTTTTCTTCTCATTATCTCTTAAAAATATATCTAATGAAGAAAAGAATACAACTTCTAAATAACTTACATAAAATGGTACTAATGTGTGACAACAGACTTGGGTTTAATATGTTGGTTATTATTTAACAGCACACGACAACTTATTGTCATGACAAATCCTTACCACGATGCGATACTCTGTGTCACATGTATCAAAAACCACTGTATGCCATTATTATGGCACACATAAAATTAACAGCCTAAGGCTGCTAGCAATTTAAATAATTGATAAGTTTTCAATTAAAAAGGCAACATTTTCAGGTCTAATACGAAAATCTATTTAAATTACTGATAAAAACTTATGCTTCCGTTGGCCCAAAGCCAGAAAATGCCTGCATTCAAGGGAGAAGAAAGTAATTTTGCAAGTTCCAACCCAGACATTGCAAATTTTCTTTTTAATTCTATTCAGAGATCCAAGCTGTTTATTCATTTACCCTTTGTAATCAGTGAAAAAGAATGATTAAGGGATTTCTGGTAAACGTGTCTCTACTTTTGTTTTCCCTCTATGGATTTTAAAGAAATACTAAGGGGACTGAAAATTTATTAAATTTGACAAGAAAAACTAAGGTGCACTTTACAGAAAATATGTGCTCATCTCTCAGTATCTCCCCTATGCCACCACCCAGATCCTGGATTCAAAAATTTTTTCAGGGTCAAAATGAACCGAAAGAGTAGAGACCATGCAAGTTTTTCCTAATAGATCAGCGACTGAGGACTATCAACCAAAATCTTTTTTTTTTTTTTTTTTAATTTTTAAAATGTTTATATAGCTTTGAGAGAAAGAGAGAGAGAGAGAGAGGGAGCCAGAGCATGAGCGGGGGAGGGGCAGGGAGAGAGAGGGAGACACAGAACACGAAGCAGGCTCCACTCTCTACGCAGAGCTGGATGCGAGGCTTAAACCTACACTGTGAGATCACGACCTGAGCCGAAGCCTGACGCCCAACCGACTGAGCCATCCAGGCGCCCCTCAACCAAAATCTATTGTGACATTAGGCCCAAACGGTTCTCCTTAGGACAAATTGGAACCCAAAGGAATTTCAATCATAAGAACCAAGACAGATCAAAATGGCAGCCAACCAATGTTTTGTGCGCTTTTTGAGGAAGAGGCTCCCCTACTCTCTATTTTTTAAATGTTTATTCAGAGCCCAACTCTACATAAACAGAACACATAAAGCGAACAGGATGGTAGGGCTATCTCAATAGATAAGAGGAAAAGGAAATCCATTTAGGCTTTAAATGACTTAAAGCTTATTATCTCTCTCAGGGATATTTTCATTTTCATTTAAAAAGATTTTGCTCAAACATTTAGAATCAGAAGACAAGAACATAAGTTAAAATTCTTTGAGGACTTCAGATTCCCGGCTATAAATATTTAAGTGAATTAATGAGAAAACCTGGACCTGATCAGCCAGACCACAATGCACGGAGCACTGCCAATTCATAAAAACGTCTTCGCCATCCACTAAAAGTAAAGACTATTGGGGCACCTGAGTGGCTCAGTCAGTTGAGCATCCGACTTCAGCTCAGGTCATCATCACACAGTTCATGAGTTCGAGGCCCGCGAGGGGCGTGCTGCTGTCAGTGCGGATCCCACTTTGGGTCCTCTGTCCCCCTCTTCCTTTGCCCCTCCCCCACTCTCTGTCTCTCTCAAAACTGAATAAGGATTTATTTAAAAAAAGAAGAATATTGAGGCGCCTGGGTGGGTCAGTCAGTTAAGCGTCTCAGGTCAGGATCTCATGGCTACAAAGTTTGAGCCCCTGTGTCGGGCTCTGTGCTGAGAGCTCAGAGCCTGGAGCCTGCTTCAGATTCTGTGGCTCCCCCTCTCTCTAACCCTTCCCTGCTCATGTTCTATCCGTGAAATATAAATAAGCATTAAAAAATTAAGAAAAACAATAAAGAAGAATATCAGTTCACTATGTTGTACACCTGAAACTAATATAACATTGTATGCTGACTATACTTCAATTTAAAAAAATAAGAAAAAAAATGTAATGTGTTTTACCTAAAACTAAATTTACTCACTTTATTATTTATTTTATTTTATTTTATTTTATTTTATTTTATTTTATTTTATTTTATTGTATTGTATTTTATTGTATCTTATTTTATTTTTAAGTAATCTCTACACCCAACGTAGGGCTTGAACCCACAAGCACACTCCCCCAACTGAGCCAGCCAGGTGCCCCTAAATTGACTCACTTTAATGGTCACCTTTACTTTTGAGATTATGCATTGCCCACCATTTCTAACCTTTAAATGACTCTATTTGTTAGTAAAATGATGGTTAACAGTAGGCAATTTTTATTAGTTTATTTTGTTAATGTGTTTATTTGGCAAAATAAAAGGTGACGATGCCAGTGTCTGCCCTCCAATGTGAAAATAAAAATTGATTCATTCACGAAATCCACAGATTTGGAGGTCAATGAGCTGGATGATTTCTTTCAGACTAAAAAGTGGCTCTAAAGAAATCTCAGAAACTTTTAAGTTTAAGGACAGTTGCATAACTCTAATATTTTCCTACAACACAAAAATAAATACTGCATTTGAAAAAATAAGCATAAATCAAAAGGAATATATACTACAGATAGCTCAACTAAGGTACGCCCTACACACAAATCATTCAGAATTTAGTAACGAGGATGACAGAAAGACTCCCACACTAATGTGCAAGGAGGTGGATGGGACAGAAACAGCATGAAACACCTTCCATAGCATGAGCTTTCGCATGAGGAGAGGCTGGACTTAAATTCCACATTCACACTCATGCTAGCTCTAAGACCTTGGGCATACTTCTTAACCATGGCTTCCTCAGCTAAAACGTAGGGATTATAGTATCTACCTCACAGAGTCATTATTAAAACCAAAGAAAATAAAATACGTTAGGCATCTAGTATATATATAGTAGGCACTTCGAAACAGAAACGATTATCATCACTGTGGTCACATGCAGTAACATTTCTCACAAAGCACAATTTGTCAGATCTTCCCAAAAGAACGCTTTTGAAAGCACACCTTTGCGTGTGGTTATGTCAGAGACATAATAAAAGTACACTGATGTCAGCAATGTACTCTCTGCAATGGATGTATGTGAAAAAACTAGAACCCATCTGTACGTGTGTGTTTTCTAAATATAAGCATGTCACATTCTCAGGAGAGTTAGCCAATCTATCAATACCAGTGCTAGACATTTCAGCAGACAACCCTACTCTGCCCTTCAAGGTACTGATGAGCCCTGCTCTAAATTCTCTGTGCACAAAGACTCTCAAATAAGTTAATGGGAAGTCAATGGGAAATTGACTTTTCCTACTCTGTGCTGGTCTGAATGCAACGCTCTGTTAATCATGCCATCCTTCTTGTTCTCTTTCCTCCTACCCTAAATTAAAACTATTGGCGGAAACCCATACAGATATTTTACGGTTTTCATCACAATGAAACAATATCCTGGTTGAAGTTGAGGTCCATCAAAAACCTACAGCCTCACTGCTGGCTAAGATTAGAGTCTCACTGACCAGCAAGGGCCCTGACTCCATCATTTCCACCAGAATACTACTTTGCATTTGTATAGAACTTTTAACTTTCCAAAGGGCTTTCACATCTATTATCCCATTTGATCATTACAATGACCCTGTGCAGTAGAAAGGACAAGTATTATTATCCACAATTGACAGATGAGGCAACTATAGCACAGAAAGGTTAAGTGATTTGCCTAAGGCCAGCAAGCCAGAGAAGAGCAGTGGTCTCCTGACTTCGGGTCCAGTGCTCTTTCCACCAGGCCACTAGAGAAGGTTTCGTAAACAGATTACAAATTCAGATAAAATAGAAAAAAATGAGTAAGAGGAAATAAAACAAAATAAGAAGACAGCATAAATCAGGGCTCAGAAAAGCAATGCCCCTCCATCATAGCTGGGTTTGTCAAGCTGAGTATTAAAGTTTTAGAAATATACCCTTTTCTCTTGTTTATCTACTTCAGTCCTGAGACAAACACTAATGCAAATGTTCACTGAAATTTGAAACATAAAAGTCATTCAGTATATATTCAAATCACTTTGAGTCAGTAAGTAACCCTATTCATTCTGGGGTGGAAGAAAGAGGGAGGGAGGAAGAGTTATTTTAGTGCATAAAATAACTGAGAATACATTTTTAAACCGTGTATCCATACCAAGCCTGCAGCTACATTATAACCATAGTCTGTTTGGAAGGGTGAAAGAGATCTCCAGTTGAAAGTAGATTTTGAAAAATTTTTTAGAGCCCAGGGGTTCATTTTTAATGAGCCGTTACTTTAAGTACTGCATAAAAAATACAGGAAATTGATAGTCCATTTAGTCTGCACCATACCTAATGCAAAAGTCATTAAGATGCATTATTCTTAATGTTCATGATATGATCAGTAAGTGTCTTTTGAAAAGAACATCCTTAACTTTCACGTAAGGAAATCCTTGAGAACCCTGTATGTCATACATAAAAATGTTATGGTAACTGTGATTTACTTTCAGATCTTCCCCATGCCAAGAAGCAGCATCCTCAACTACATTAACGTTTTGAAAAACAGTCCTCATTTGTAGTATACTTACATATGACAGCATTGCCTCCATTTCTTCATCACTTCTCACTGTAATCCGATCACCGTCCTCGTCCTCATCTGTTGAAAGGAAACATAGGGTAAGATAAGACCTGCGGTTTTTAAATGTACAAAAACCATGTTGGCCGGGAACATAATACAACTGCTTTTCACAACGTGACAGCCAAAGCTTCAACACTGTATTTTTGAGGATGTTGAGGTTATTGGTTTGTTTTTCAGTTGGTGTGTGAGTGTGTGTGTGTGTGTGTGTGTGTGTGTGTGTGTGTTGTGTGTACAGAATATGAACAGGGCCCCCGATAAAGAACTAAAACTTTCAGGGGCACCTGAGTGGCTCAGTCGGTTAAGCGTCCGACTTCGGCTCAGGTCACGATCTCACGGTCCGTGAGTTCGAGCCCCGCGTCGGGCTCTGTGCTGACGGCACAGAGCCTGGAGCCTGTTTCCGATTCTGTGTCTCCCTCTCTCTCTGACCCTCCCCCGTTCATGCTCTGTCTCTCTCTGTCTCAAAAATAAATAAACGTTAAAAAAAAAAAATTAAAAAAAAAAAAAAGAACTAAAACTTTCAGGGACAGCTGAAAATCAGAAAAATTCTGCTTATGTCAATCATGACATGTATCCAGGGTAAAGTGTCACCGGAGTATGACTAAACGGGGTTGGTGTGGAGAACTTTAAAAACTGAAGGGAGGCTATAGGTCTTTTCTACGCTCAGTACTTTTCTTTTCCCACACATCACCCTATCCCTTACTTGTCCAGTCCTCCTCTCTCCCAGGCAGGCAATCACTGTCACAGCAGCACGATGAAAATGGCTCACAGGTACTGAATACTGCTACACACACTGCACCATGATTTGTGCCTCCCATGCCATACCTCCATCCCACGATGGGGACAGTATGACTTGATTATTGCTCTTCCCTTTTCACAGAAGAACTTCGAGTGGGAAGTTCAGCAGAAGGTTATACCTTGCAAGGCAACTCTCACACAGTTATCCCCACACCCCATTCTATCTGGTGGCTCACTTGCTCTTCCTGAACAGTTTCATTTCTACTGGGTACCCTGACCATAGCAAGTAAGCTTCAAGTGGCCATTCATGCTATTTTGAAAAAAATTTGATAGTCTTAAAACTAGAGGATACTTAGACTTTACAAAATACATAATCAGAATGTATACATTTGAATAAACGTATCATCAAAGCAGCCATACCCAGAAACATTTCAATGATGCTTCTCCTGTTCAAAATAGTTTTGAAATACCTCTTCAAAAACTGCTTTACGAACCCAAAGTTAGACCACATGGAAACATCAGATCTCATTTTTAACCCAAACTGGAACTGCCTACCTGATCACTTGCCTACCCTATCTGCCAGGCAGGACTCAGAACAACTTTTGCATATTTTAAAATATTTAGTTAGCCACTTCATCCTTCTGAAGATAAAGATCTGTCGATAGAACAGCCTATGCGATCGATTCTAAATGTATGGTTGAAAGAAAAATGCAAAAACATCTTGAGCAATAGTGACATTGCTGGAAGATGTGCACAGCCTCCCTGGGGACAACTGAGAAGGGCAGGCTCTCTCTCAATTTGGAGGCTTCAGCTCCGAGGTGCTTGTTAAACAATCAGTGTTGTTAATTTTTTTTGGTCACTCTTGAGTATCTAATTGCTGATTTGATCAGATGCAGAGAACCTGATCCCAGGCCTGCAGAAACTGACAAATCTCAGGTCACGAAGAGAATAAGCTTACGTGACATGCTCTGGGGACTCTTACTGAAAACACAGGGCGGTTCAGTCCAGCATGTGGAACTTCGCCCACCACACCTCAGTGGGCCCTCCCTCCCATCCAGCTGCAGTTCTGAAGATACTCCCCTGCTCAGTGGCCAGGTCATGGAAACCCTAGGAGGGAGCTTGTATTCTCTCCTAATTAGCCTGTTTCAGAGCAAAATGCTACTTCCTTTTTCTCCTCAGCAGCCAATAGCAATCTGTCTGACAGCGCGACAGAAACCAGCAGTTCAGCCAGCCCTGCTCGGTGACCAAGCCAACTGCTCTCACTGGGGTTTCTCTCCAAAGCGTTTGTTCCTGGATCCCGGATTGTAGTTCATTCCCAAAGAGTTCCCCAATTCAACGTAAACCAGTATCATCAAGTCACACTGTTTAAATATCTACCTAAATAGGAGCTGTCCAGAGTCACTACTGTACTTTGTTAAAGGCTGCCTGTCTTAGTATAAAAGACACACGGCGGTCACTTCCAGTAACAAAGAAGGCACAGGCCTAACAATGTTACAGGTGCAAGGGACCATAGAGGAACCTAACTCCTCCTTTCTTTTCCCCCTCCTTCCACTCTGCCTCTTTCCCTCCCTCCTTTCCTTCCTTCCTTCCTTCCTTCCTTCCTTTTGCAGACACTAAAAGCCAAACTGGGAAAGAAATGCCATTCTAGTTTTGGAAACAGGAGGAGTGTCTACATAAATTCTAGAAACTAGTATTTTCAAGGTTAAGTAAAAAATTCTTCTTACAAATAGAGGAAACAAAGGGGGGGAAAACAGATACAGTATAAAGGGACATAATGTTATACACTACCACACATGAAAACACTTTACATTTCTGTTTTAAAACCAAGTCAAATTCTCTGTTTAGATGTGGGCTACAATGATTTGTTCTTGATAAAGTCCTGAACTTGGTAAAAATTTCCAGCCTGAACAAAGTCACTTTTTGTAACTCTCACGTCTACACCACAGCTAGCTACAGAGACATGGTTACAAAGGAACTGTTTACATTCAATTTCAATATACGCAAGACCTCTATAAGGTATTGTTCACACAGGATGAGGAAGTGTTTGGCGTTTAATAAAACAGGTGAAAACCCTTTTTATAATTTGTGAAGCAAGGGCACAGATTCCAGAAAAATCATTTAAATCACAGTCTCTCTCAATCAGGAACAACCCAACAATAAAAGAGCTCTCCATGTTCTCAAAGCCAGAACTTGAACCCTTGAGGCTACTTAAAACAGAAGATTTTGGAGTTCCATGAAATCTCTAAGGGATTATTTCAGGGGGAAAAAAAAACAAATCTGTGAGGGAAGTCAGCTACCAGAATAATTTCTTGGCTAGCAGTTCCATGAAATACTATAAGGACACCTGGCTTTAAGTGGACAAAAAGCAGAGGCCAAAAGCAGAATAGCCAGCCTAGTGCTAAGTGTTGGAGATGTCCCACAAGGGGTCTGACTCCAAGGAAAAGATTTTGGCTACATTGAAAGAAGCATTCTAATAAAGCCTGGGGATAAAATGAGACTTCACTTGATCTTAGCCAAAAGGCCGAGAAGCGGTAAGCCTGGGGATAAAATGAGACTTAGATGACATGGTAATTAATGGTTCTTATGGATTAATAAGAACCTCTGTTCTACGAAGTATCGGTTTTCTTTATAAACTGCTCTTTGGGGGACTGGCAGACTCTGTACTATTTGTGATCAGTTTTCACGAAGACCCTGTTCTTGTCAGAGAGGAGACTGAGTTGGAAAGTCCTTACGCCTATGAGAAGACTGAGGATTCTGGCCAAAAGGCAAAACCCAAGCTACCTACCCCCATGATGGCAGTCATACCATTTGCCCTGATGGTTAAAGTGAGAATACACGTCTCTGTAAAGACAGTAAATTCCAAAGACACACAAATGGCCAACAGACACATGAAAAGATGTTCTATCACTCATCATCAGGGAAGTACACATCAGAACCACAACGTGCTATCACCTCACATCCGTCACAATGGCTGCATCAAAAAAGACAAGAGACAACAAGGAGCACCCGAGTGGCTCAGTCGGTTAAGTGTCCAACTCTTGATCTCAGCGTAGGTCTTTTTTTTTTGGGGGGGGGGGAGGGGGGGGGAGAGAGAGAGAGAGAGAGAGAGAGAGAGAGAGAGAGAAAGAATCCCAAACAGGCTCCACATTGACAGCACAGAGTCCGATGTGGGGCTCAAACCCACAAACTGCAAGACCATCACCTGAGGTTTTGATCTCAGGGTAGTGAGTTCAAGCCCCACGTCGGGCTCCATGCTGGGTGTGGAACCTACTTAAAAAAAAAAAAGACAAGAGACAACAAGGATGTGGAGAAAAAGGGAATCTTTGGAGTGCCGGGATGGCTCAGTTGGTTGAGTGGCTGACTTCAGCTCAGGTCATGATCTCGTGGTTTGTGGGTTTGAGCCCCGCGTCAGGCTCTATGCTGACAGCTCAGAGCCTGGAGCCTGCTTCGGAGTCTGTGTCTCACTCTCTCTCTGCCTCTTCCCCACTCATGCTGTCACTCTCACTCTCAAAAATAAATAAACATAAAAAAAATTTTTTTAAAAAGAAAAAGGGAACCCTTGTGCTCCATCGGTGGGAATATAAACTGGTGCAGCCACCACAGACAACAGTATGGAGTTTCCTCAAAAAGTTAAAAACAGAATTACCATGTGATCTAGCAATTCTACTTCTGGACATCTATCCAAAGGAGACTAAATCACTCTCTCAAAGAGATATATGAACCTCCATGTTCACTGCAGCATTATTCACAATAGTGAAGATATGGAAACTACTTAAATGTCCACCCACAGACGAACAGATAAAGATATGGTGTATATATACATTGGAATATTATTCATCCACGAAAAAGCCGTTTGCAACAACTTGGATGAATCCCAAGGAGAGCGTTATGCTAAGTCAGAAAAAGACAAATACTATATATCACTTATATGTGAAAATTTGAAAAGCCAAACCTAAAAAAAACAGAGCGTGTGATTACCGATTACCAAGGGCTGGGGTTGGGGGCAAATGGGGAGCTTCTGCCAGAGTATAAACTTACAGTTATGAGTATAACAAGGTCTGGGGATCTAATGTAGAGCATGGGGATTACAGCTAATGACACTGTATCATATACGTGCATGTTGCTGAGAGTCAATCTTAAATGTTCTCACCACAAAAAAGAAACGGTCATTATATGACAGGCTAGAGGTGTTAGCTATTGCTACACCTATTGTTGGTAATCAGTTTGTAATATGTAACTGCATCAGATCAGCAGGGTGTACACCTTAAGCGTACACAATGCTATACATCAATCACATCTCAATAGAGCTGGAAAAAAAATTTAAATAAAATAAAAGACAGTAAATTGACAGGTATTAGAAGTCATTGGAGGGTAAGAAAGTAGAAAGGCACACCAAGCAATGTGGTATAACAATAACTTAAAACACTTCCCTGTTAAAAGTCGGACACACATAGCCATTCCAGCAAACACTCTGGCTATTTGCCTATCAAACTGGATTAGCTATAGAAAGAACACTAAGCAGAAGTGTGAATCATAACAATTTACTCACGTGGCACAAAGAGTTTCAAGGTTATAAATAACGTTGTTGAAGAACACGAGGAAGTAGTAGTACTCAGTGATGAGAAGTAGAAAAAATAATCTGAACTTTTTGTCTTATCCACAGAGGTTCTTTACCATCTGACCAAAAAAGCATTACTAGATATGACCAAGGGGGGGGGGGGGGCGTTGCATGCGATAGATCTGATACACTGGTTCACAATGAGAATTCCAGACTTCTCTACTTGCCTGGAGCATAGTAATATGATTTTCCAGCACATTAGGGAAGCAAAAGTAGAACCAGAAAGTCTATGTACTGGCTGGATTTTGTTAATGTCACTTAAAATGGAGGAAAAAATCCTAGCAAGATACCAAATAGAGTGCAGCAGATGGAAAACAAATATTATGAAGCAATCTTCACAAAATCTGCAGTGTGTCACAAATACACAAAATGGCAGAGTTTGGGAAAAGAGAATCATAACAGGCCATATGTTGTTAGCAATTTTATTTGAAGCAACATGCAATCCGAAAGAGAAACCAAGAGGAGGAACATAAAGGCCCAATGGAGGAGAGGCAGCCGCAGGTAAGGGGCGGTCAGGATGGCAAGCACAGTGCCTATCAAGGTAAACAGCAGTCAACTAGCAGACGCCAGGGAGCTGTCAGCGAAACAGCACCCACTGCAGGGACGGGGCTCGAGCGGGCTTTTGAGAGAAACAATCTAGCTTCTACAAAGAGCACAGAAAGTTAAGGCAATATATAAGATGTCATTTGTCACATTCCTTCGGTGCCAGGTGAGAGTCAATCAGAACTACAGCAAAGGCATTTTTCCAAGGCAAGAGGAAAGACATGCAAACATAACTGTAGAAGTTAGAAACGCGTATCGACGAGAAATTATCAGAAAGGTTGTCAAGTTTAGAGCCCTTCTCGGGTGTAGCATCTAAGATCTGGACAGGACTAGCAGTCTGACTTTTATGGCCAAATCTTTACAGCCATGATTTTTTTTTTTTTTTTTTGAGACACACACACACACACACACACACACACACACACACACACGAGAAAGAGAGAGACCATCTTTTTAAATTTTTTTTTAATGTTTATTTCTGAGAGAGAGAGAGAGAGAGAGAGAAAGTGCAAGTGGGAGAGGGGCAGAGAGGGAGGGAGACACAGAATCTGAAGCAGGCTCCAGGCTCTGAGCTGTCAGCACAGAATCTGATATGGGCCTCGAACCCACGAACCACAAGATCATGACCTGAGCTGAAGTCAGATGCTTAACCAACTGAGTCCTTCAGGCGCCCGGAGAGAAACAATCTTATGTAGGCTCTGCACTGGGTGTGGAGCTCGATCTCACAACCCTGAGATCATGACCTGAGCTGAAATCAAGAGCCAGACACTTAACCCACTGACCCACCCAGGCACCGCTCACAGCCATGAGTTTTACTTCAGCTCCATGCCACCGCCCTCCTGATTCCTTCTTCACTCCTTTGCACCCTTCCTCTCTCCAACAAATATGTAAGTGTCCCTATGTAGCAGGCAATGTTCTGGGCACTGGGAATGGTAACAGTGGAAACAGAAAAAAGCCTTGCCCTCTAGTAGCTCACACTCTTATTGAGATAGACTGAACGGGATGAGGGCGTGGGTTGCACAGATATCTGGGGAAAGGGTGTTCCAGGCAGAGGGAACAATTAATGCAAAGGCCTTGAGGTAGAAGAATACCTGGCATATTCAGGAGACTGAAACAAAGGCAGAGTGGCTAGCACAGCAGGCGGGCGCTAGAGAAACAGATGAGTTCAGGGAATCAATGCTGTTGCAGGGTTGGGGGCAGATGAGAAAATGCAGGGCCTTGTAGGGGATTTTAAGGACTTGGCTTTTACTCCTGAGTAAGATGGAAATCACTGGACGGTGCTGAGTAGTGTGATCCCACTTCTAAAGGATCACTTTGGCTGCTATGTGCAGAAGAGGCTGTGTGGAGGCAAAAGCAGATACAGGAAGACCAGGTAGGATACCATCATCCCAGTCCTGTCATCGTAGGTGAGGGAAGATGGTGGCCCGAACCAGGCTGAGATTCTGGGCAGTCATCATGCGCTGGATATATTTTAAAGCCAGAGCTAACATGATTTTGTGACGGATGAGATACAAAAGGTTTGTCCTTATTACTTCATTTCTTCAACCATCCGTGCATTCCAGAAACACGTATGAGTGTCTACCATGTGCTGGGTACTAGGACGGGGTTCTAGAGACTCAAGAATGAGCAGCATTGTCTGCTGCCCTCCAGGAATAACTAGCCTGGCAGTTGGGTAAAGGAATTAAACTGCTTAATTTTCATGCAACATAGCAAGATTACAAATAAGCAATTACTCTCATAAGACTAAAAAGGATCTGGGCTTTGCACATGGATGACATTGCAAACCAAAATTTCAATACATAAAAGCTTTCTTCAAATAGTCTCAAATTCTAGGATGTAAAATAAACTCTCACCTGTTAAATAACCTTTAGACTGTATAATTGTGAATTACAATTTTTCATTAACCTACCTGGTTCTGCCTATAAGCAACCATTTATCTCCTACACATACTACAGTTTAAGAAAATGAAATTTCATGGGTGCCTGGGTGGCTCAGTCAGTTAAGCGTCCAACTTCAGCTCAGGTCTTGATCTCACAGTTCGTGAGTTCGAGCCCCGTGTCGGGCTCTGTGCTGACAGCTCAGAGCCTGGAGCCTGCTTCGAATTCCATGTCCCCCTCTAGCTCTGCCCTTCCCTGCTCACACTCTGTCTCTCTCCTCTCAAAAAATAAAATTTTGAAAAATAAAAAAAAAATGAAACTTCATTTTTTCTAAATAATTTATTATTTCCAAACATTTTATAATTTAGACTTTTCTCATCCAATCATTCTTAATGAGGCAGTCTTTGCTATTTGGACATGAAGGGTATCTCCTACAGGTGTTTCTCCAGTGATCAGCTACAGTTGTCTATCACAACTTATATCATTGCAATTTTCCTTTAAGTGGTCATAATATGCCAAATTTAAAATGATGAACCGGCTTTAAAATTTCCACCCAAAATAATCTTCCAGAAATTCATGAAACAACTGAAACGAGAAGTGAGCATAACATGATCACGGTCGGAGAAAGACATAAGTAAAATAAAGCTTTATCCTACAACCATATTTTACGAACCAAAACTCAGAGGCACAGTTTGACAAGCGCGAAGATACTTATGAAGGCTACAGACCAAATGTGTGAAGTCAGGGTGCCACGGAAAAGCGGGCCACATGGTATTCACAGGGAGAAGTCAGCATTTGTCTACACAGACTTAAAACGATTCTTTCAAGTCACCAGTAAGAATTCACCAGTCACTCTGAAGCAGCCACTTGTCTAGGGAAGAGCCAGGGGGAGGAACACGAAACAGATATGCACAGGAAACTCATCAGTGGGCACAGCTGATTTTTATCACCTCGTGTGCTGGTGTACTCATTAATCTGTTAATGAAACTGTGAAAATCAGCAGGGGTCTCCGGGCCTGTATGAATGTCAGGCTCCTACAGCATATGTAGGGCCCGCACATGCGAACAGCCAAGATTTTTTATGGTAATGGAATTCAGCTTTATCTCAGAAGTGTTCTCACATCTGGGAAAAGACAAATTATTCAGTAACTTGTATGGGGGTCAACTGTCTATGTGCTTGAAAAATAAAGTTGGATTCCCCACCTGATTCCTCCTCTCACCAAAATAGACTGGAGATGGGACAAAATTTTCAAATCTTCTGATATTTGTAATAAAAGTGCACACTTTTACAAAAAAAAAATGCTAATACACATAGGAACATATGTATGTACGCACATACCTAATGCGTGTGTGTGCTTAACCCTGTTAAAGTAGAACAAAAGAATACGGATGAATGTTTTTTCAATACCTGGAATGTGGAAGACCTTTCTAAGAATGGCATAAATCCAGAAGTCACAAAGGACAATATGATAAATCTGACCATGTAAAAATTTCAACCCTCTCTATGGGAAAAAAAAAAAGCAGAGGGAAAAAAAAGACCAAAGCAAGCTGAAAGGAAAGCAGTAAACTAAACAAAAATAACTCAACAGATGAGACAAAGCCCCAATTTTCTTAATATTGGAAAATCCTTATGTCAATTAGAAACGTACAACCTAAAAGGAAAATGGGCAAAGGTGACAAACAGTTCACAGAAATTAAACAAAATGATCAAAATACAAATGAAGACACTCAAGCTCATTTATAATTGAAGACACAAAAATAAAACAATAGCATAATAATCTCTTCCACCTTTCAAATTGACACTGACTAGGAAGTTTGCTAATAAAAAATTACTCAGAGTTGGTGAGGGTAGAGAGAAATGGGCATTCTCAAACATTGTTGGTGGGAGTGTAAATTGGTTCTACCCTTTAGAGAGCAACATGGTAATAGCTATTAAAATGTAAAATAGGGTTACTCTTTGTCTCAGTAGTTCCAACTCCTGGGAATTTATCCTACAAATATATTTCCACCATGTGGAAAGATATAAGACAATGCTGTTGACTGCAGCATTTTTTCCAATGCTAAAAAACCACTAACAACTTAAGATTGGTCCGTCAATAGGTTAAATAAATTAAGCCATGGCCATAAAATGAAGTATACTGTAGTCATCCAAAGGAATGAAGTCGATTTGTGCACAGTGATGTTGGAAGAGGTTATATATACCATGCATAAAAACATATATATATGCATATATATATGTGCACATATATATATATATATATATGCGCACGCGTATATACAAGGTAAGTGGGGGTGGGGGAACTAGTCGCAGTATAGTATGCATTATGTACAGAGAAAACTTCTGTAAAGATACAGAACACACTGTTAAATAGTAAACTAGGGAAATGGGGACTTTTAGTTTTCGTTTCATTTGTATGCTGCTTGAATTCTTTTTTTAAGATCATCTATACCTTCTTAATTAAAAAAGAAATCAAGGGGGGCACCTGGGTGGCTCAGTCGGTTAAGCGTCCGGCTTCGGCTCAGGTCATGATCTCACAGTCCGTGAGTTCGAGCCCCACGTCGGGCTCTGTGCTGACAGCGCGGAGCCTGGAGCCTGCTTCAGGTTCTGTGTCTCCCTCTCTCTCTGCCCCTCCCCTGCTCATGCTCTGCCTCTCTCTGTCTCAAAAATAAATAAAAACATTAAAAAAAAATTAAAAAAAAAAAAAGAAATCAAGGGGCACCTGGGTGGCTAATCAGTTAAGCATCCGACTTCGGCTCAGGTCATGATCTCGCAGTTTGTGAGCTCGAGTCCCGTGTCAGGCTCTGTGCTGACAGCTCGGGGCCTGGAGCCTGGAGCCTGCTTTGGATTCTGTGTCTCCTTCTCTCTCTGCCCCTCCCCTGCTCATGTTCTGTCTCTCTCTGTCTCTCAAAAATAAATAAATGTTAAAAAAAAAAGAAATCAAGCACTATATATTGGAAAGTATTTTGCTTTGTGCTCTAGTTATAAGGGGAAAAGGACCTAAAAGGGGTAAAATGAAAAAGACTTAGGGCCATCAGTCCAAGAGGTGATCAGCACAAATGGGCCTCCCTCCCCTTATCCAGCCTAACTCCCCTCAAAAACACTACTCCCAGGAACACAAACCAGAAAGAATATCGTCATTGTAGACCTTCTGCCCCCTCAGGACAGAAGGCCCAGTCAAGTGTGGAGTCTGACTGGTCCACCACCAACCAGTTTATATCCCGTGCCTGGGTAATAACACAAATAATGCAAATAGCAAATTACTTACTTGGCTTTAGGTCCCAGTAATTGTAAGATTCTCATCTGAATATGGGCACACAACATTTCATTTTATTCAGCAAGGGTCTAAGCTAAGTACTGAGAATAAGAGTGAAATAAAACGCAGTACCTGTCATCAAGTCCTTCAAAATCTAGTGAGAAGGGAAACATGCACATAACTCATCAGAAGGCAGGCCCCATGGGTTACCTGCTCTAGCAAAGGTGTGGAGGGAGATTAGCTCCATCTGGTGGGATCAGAGGTCTTACCCAATGGATGGCACTTCTCAGACTGAAGAATCTAAGATTATCTGACCTTTCCCCTCTTTTCCACTTATCAACTCTTTTCCTCTATATTTGTGTGAAACAAGTAAATGTGACAGTGTCCTTTCCTTGGTTGCTTAATTCACATTGCTAAAGACAATACCATCTCTTTTTTTTATAAAAAAAATTAACATTTATTCATTTTTTAAAAATGTTTATTATTTATTTTTGAGAGAGAGATAGACAGACACAGCATGATCAAGGGAGGGGCAGAGAGAGAAACACACACACAGAATAGAAGCAGGCTCCAGGCTCCAAGCTGTCAGCACAGAGCCCGACATGGGGCTCAAACTCACAAACTGCGAGATCATGACCTGAGTCGAAGTCGGACACTTAATCGACTGAGCCAACCAGGCAGCACCCCTACCATCTCTTTTGCATAAGAAATCAATTAGTGCTAGGCATCCTTTTCAATATTAAATACAGTACCATAAATATATCTTTGATCAAAGTTTTCTTTATTTGGAAGTTGTTCCATCATAGCTCCAGACCACAGAAATGCTCAAAAATGTCAGCAAATTAGCTTACAAGCTACATCTTTCCAAATGCTTCTTCTACATAGATTCCATTTATTAGTTCAGACCTTTGGTTCAGAAAATAAGGTCATCCTAGAGCAATCATAAAAAAAGCCAGGCTGCGATTCTAAGTCTATAAGGGAAAGTATGCGGTACTCTAAGCTCAAGAAACAAAGGATTGTTATTATTTTGTCTGTGTGTGTTTTGGGGTTTTGTTTTTTGTTTTTGCCTAAAACTTGTCCAGACACAGATGGGTATAGAGTTGCCACTCTTATTTCAGTAAAGGAGTGAGATCTCCTAGAACTTAAACCTAGAAATTCACACTTTTTTTTTCTGTTGTGTTAGGTGTATTCTTCAGTATTAAATATATTGCCATAAGTATTTCTTTGGCTAAAGTTTTACTTATCCAAGAGTTGTTCCATCATACCCATAAACCATAAACCCATCAGCCACGTCAACCATACTTAACACACTTCATAGGCTTCTGACACACTTGGTTATACCAAGTGCATGTTTCACAGTCAAAAACAACTGTGTTTAAACTTGGCTCCACTTCCTAGCTGATGACCCTTGGCAACCATTTCATGTCGCTGGGCCTCAGGTTCCCAAAGGTATAGTTTTCCTACCTCACAGAGTTTTTGTCAGGATTAGCAACAATTTAGGTAAATCATCTAGTCCATTGCTAGAAAGAGAGCAAGCCATCAACAAATGACAGCTAAAATGATCGATGTTATTACTATGAACCCTCACTCTGGAAGCCAGTGGGGTCAAGACACTCTGTGGGACCCAGAAAGCAAGAAGTAGGAAGGACAGGGGCTCCTGGGTGGCTCAGTCAGTTAAGCAACCGACTCTTGATTTTGGCTCAGTTCATGATCTCATGGTTATGAGATCAAGCCCGACATCACGGAGCCTACTACAGATACTCTCTCTATCTCCCTCTCCCTCTGCCCCTCCCCCGCATGCTCTCTCTCAAAAAAAAAAAAAAAAAAAAGATAGGAAGTACAAAATAAACTTATTTTCTGTTACACTTAATCAGAATAAGTAATTTCAAGAATTTTGACAACTCCCAAAACATGTGTCAACAGTGGTTGAGAATATATACATGTTCTGGAGTCTACACGAGAAAGTCCACTTTACCACTCACTAGCTATGAGACTTTGATCAAGCTGCTCAGAGCAGATATCCTTTCCTCAACTAAAATGGAGCTAGTAACAGTCCTTCCAAGTACTTCATGGAGATTTGTGAAGGTTAAATTAAATGAGATAACCATGGAATGTTGTTAGCACAGCATCTGGCAACAGTTAACAGATGTTAACTATCAGCCTGTCCATGAAATCCGGGGTACCACCAAGGACTTACCACAAAAGCTCTGAAGAGCTTGCAACACTAGTATTTCAGATACGTGTACCATTTTTCAATAGGACATACAGTCCAGTGTGGTTAATAAAGTACTAATTATTTTAAGAGTTTTACGCAAGTGACTTTTAAACACACGTAATGAATGCTGAAAAATATTCAAACAATAGAGAAATATAGAAAAGTAAAAAGTGTGCTCATCTAGCCAACCGTTCCCCACTCTAACCCTCAAGTCCACTTCCCAAAGGGGACACCACTGGAAACACTATGGTGGGCATTCTGCAGATCCTTGTCTCTCAAAGATACACACGAAGCTGGGAGGGATTAGCTATTTTATAAAATGGGATCACACCATACATATTATTTACTTATTCAACAATGTATCATGGAAATCTTTCCATGTCGATGCATAAAATCATTCTTTTTAGCTGCTGCTCAATTGGCTGCTGCTTCAGATAATGGATACTTTATTAATCCATTATGCTAGGAATTTAGCTTTCCTCTAATTTTTTGCTATTAAAAATAATTCCATGGGACGCCTGGGTGGCTCAGTTGGTTAAGCATCTGACTTTGGTTCAGGTCATGACCTCAAAGTTCAGAGTTTGAGCCCCACGTCGGGCTCTGTGCTGACAGCTCAGAGCCTGGAGCCTGCTTTGGACTCTGCGTTTCCCTCTCTCTCTCTTTCTCTGCCCCTCCCCTGCTCGTGCTGTCTCTCTCTCTCTCTCAAAAATAATAAATAAACATTACAAATTTTTTTTTAATTCCACAATGAATATTCTGTTTGAAGGGCATTCAACACATGTGCAGGTATTTCTGTTGAAAAGCCTCCTAAAAGAAAACCTGCTCAATCAAAGGTTTTGCACATTTTATATTTTGTTAAGTACCACCAAATTGTCCTCCAAAGAGAGCATAAATAAAAGACATTATATTCACTGTCATTAACCATCTGCATAAAAACCAAGAACAACAAGTAAACTATCGTGTGAAGAAACCGTACATCTTCTAATGGAAAAGTGGCCTTCACCTTCTAAAAACAGATGGGAAAAAAATCCTTACTTCATCCTTCTCAACATCAGAGCCCTTGTTCTATGGACTAAACTCTCACCTTAACATTACTGGACCCTGACGTCCTTTGCAATGACTTGGCTCATGTGGAAACTCGTTTTCTAGTCCATCCTGCCCCCTCCCAATCCCCAGGCCAATTGGTTTTGGTGGGGGAGGGGACAGTGAGGAAGAAGGACTCAAGACTGAAGTGTTACTGTCACCATGTAGCAGCCACACCAAGCCCCACTAAAACAGAATTATTCCAGGCAATGCTCACTTAAAAGCTCTACTCTGTTGCTGTGTTAAAGCAGTAATGGATTACAATCTCTTAATCAGTAATCACTGGCCTACAGGTAGTTTACACGTTTCATTTCATCCCACAATATTATTACAGTGAGGAGCAAGAGCAGATAAAGGTCATGTTGGTAATTAAAGCTATATTATAGAAATATGCACACCCAAGATATGATTAAATAAGAAAATATTACTCAGTTCAGTATCATCATTAAACTTGCATTAATTTATAAATATTTAAATGTACCATATGATGATCATAAATAATCTGTTTTTGTCAGTTTCTAAAGTAATACAACCCATAAACCCTTTGAAAAATTACTGCAGAAAGAAACAGTCAAGAAAGTATACAAGCCAGACTTACATTCAAATGCTGTGGTTGTTGCTTCAGGCAGAACCTGGCCTATCACATCCTAAACAAAGAAAGAATAAAGAAACACAATTAGCCATCTTCTTTATTGCTAACATGTGGCAAATCCTAGAGGAAATATGAGAACCTGAAGAAGATTTTTGAAATGTTGGCATAAACTATAAAAACATTAGCTCATAATCACACTTAGCCCAGCAATGTGAGGCCAGAACTTAAATCTCTATTTTGGGGCAGGGGCTGGGGGAGTGGGGGGAGATTCTTTACAAAATTTCCTCTACTATGTATTCGTAACAATCTTTCCGTCTTGATTCAACAGTATATACAAATACACTCTTGTGGGGGCACCTGGGTGGCTCAGTCGGTTAAGTGTTTGACTTTGGCTCAGGTCATGATCTCACGGTTCATGGGTTCATGGGTTTGAGCTGCGCGTTGGACTCTGTGCTGATGGCTCAGAGCCTGGAGCCTGCTTTGGATTTTGTGCCTCGCCTCGCCTCCCTCCCTCTCTCTCTCTCTCTCTCTCTCTCTCTCTCTCTGCCCCTCCCCCGCTCATGCTCTGTCTCTCTCTCTCAAAAATAAACATTAAAAAAATTTTAATAAAAAAATACACCCTTATGTATTAAACAAATAAACAGTTTCTTCTACGGGAGGCTGTGGAGTGCACTGCCAGTAGAAAGAGTAAGGGGTTTAGGAGTCAGACTAGCCTGGGTTTGAATCCCAGGTCTGCACCTACTAGCTCTGTGACTGGAAATAAATTACTTAACCTCTCTGAGCCTCAATCTGATTATCCTCCAATAGGAGTCTAGTAATACTTAGAGAGATAATGCAAAAATCAGGTTAAATAATATACATAAATTAACCTAGCACACTGTGGACACTCAAATGCAGCTTCTGATATGCAACTAGCAACATCGTGCCTTGTATTCATAGTGCAAAGAGTTCAAAAAACAAGTTTCTGTGACATATTATTCCAATAATGCCATAACCTATAATGCTACATTTGATACAAACAATTTTTATCAACCTTTACTCCTAAGCAACTGGAAAACATATATTGAATGACACTGGAACAGAGTTAATCTAGGCTACAAAAAAAATTTTTTTAAGTTTATATATTCTGATACCAATATTTAAATGAACCTGTAAAGTTGAAATCTTAAAAATCAGTCTATGGAGACAGCTTAGCTCAAGAGGCATGGGACATCCTCAAGAAATAGCCAGCACTGGGAAAGATGACCCTCCGTGATGTCCAGCCCCACCTAAACGGTCTGCAAACCTCACTGCTCTCCGGGACTCTGCCGCAACGTCCCTCCTGGGCTCTGCCAGAACTGGCACCAGGCAGCCGGGTGACAAAGCGGCTTACGGTAGTTCTCAGCAGGGAGCCCACAGCCCTTCCAAGCGGGGCACTTAGCAGAGTGGCGGCTGCAACTTCCTTCTGAAGGCAGTTCTTTAGAAGCTTTTGCTGCAGTGGAAATTTGCATAATAGCCTCGCCTCCAGAGTGCCTTTTTTTCCCCTCAAAAATAAATCTGTGCATATAAAATTGATCAAAGAGAACTATCTTAGGCAACCCTCGCTCATTAGACCCAAAGGAGGTTATTTTTTTTCCTTCTGACTCTAGTCTTACCACATGAAACATCAACTCTGAGGAAGTATTTGTAAAAAAAAAAAAAAAATCGAGTGTTAAAAAAATTCTACACACTTGTAGGTAAAAGTATTTATTGACAGGTAAATGGAAACTGTAGAGTGAGTATGGAATAAATTCTACAGACAGCTAGTGTAAAGCCTGACCGTGTGGGCTGGAGCCAAACTGCTAGGGCTGGACCTTGACTCCGCTGTTCAGCAGCTCGGTGACTGAGTCTATCCGGGCCATGAGATCATAACTGTACCTACCTCGTAGGACGAAATGAGTTCACATTTATAAAGTGATTTTAAGAGTGTCTAGCACATGGTAGGTGCCACAATAGTGTCTGTTAAATTAATAAAACAAGTCACTGATGACTGGAAAGTTATAGAGCTTACCTAACAACGAAACCCAAAATTTCAGCACCTGAGGACTGGTGGATAGTTCACTCCCATCATCCTTCCAGAGCATCTATTGAGGACCTTTTCTAACTAGTGGTGTGGTTAAAAACAAGCTGGGGGATACCACCCCCAACCCTCCACGTCGACGTTACTTTCAGGGAACTCTGATCACCTAGATCTTGTGCCATGAACTCTACAGCATTAGCAAACTAATTTAGGATCCTTCCTACTTATGAATAGCAGATCCCATCAAACAGCAAATTTCTAATAACTAGCTGAAAACCTTGGGGGGCAGCAGTGCCCCTTTTGCCCATCACCATAAACAAGGAGTCACATAGGCTTTACACCTAATGTGGGGAAAAAGAGTAAAAAAAAAAAAAAAGCAAACTTGCTTGAGGGATCATGTGAACACAACCAGCCATATCGTTCTCTTAAAGCAAATAAGATGGGGCTTATCATAATGCTGAAGAGTTGAAAAGTTTCAAAATTAGTTAATGCCTACTGGTCATTTCTAACCAGGACATATTTAATAATTTTATGTATATTTTACAGTTATATTTTAAGTGACTTACGTCCAGGAAAAAAGAAAAAGCCCTCTGTTATTCACAACATAACATTTACCTAAAGAAGGCTTCAAAAGAAAATTTAAATTTAAATATTTTAATGGTGATCATTTCTTGGTCGTTTTCTTCTCCATGTTTTTAATATACCAATCAAATATATGATGGACCAAAAGTATAATTAAGCATCTACACATGCCAGGAGCATAAAGATCACAAAGCTATAGGCTACAGAACAGTAAGATTTAGGAAGATTATAGTCTGGTCACTGAGATAAAGACAAACCTAAAAGAATAACAATACAGCGCACTTATAGGCTGATAAGAGCCAGACAAAAGACATAAATACAGTATTTGCTAACTCAGGAGGCAGAAAAAAAATCACAGGCTCAGTCTAGATAAAAACTTCACAGATGAGAGGAAATCTGAGCTGGGACTTGGGAGACAGGATTCAAACACCAAGAGGAATAGGGGGAACATTCTCTTGTACCACTAATTGCGATCTCCTGCACAATTTTCCCCAAACCGGAGATTGTGTCTACAAGGAAAAGAACACAGAAAGCTGAAACACAGATAATCAAATGTCTCTGCCCTTGAAGACCAGCTAGGCCTACTTTACCCTGCAGCCAGTCCCGAATTATTCAGACCCAGACACAGGCCCAGGGAGGCTAAGTGCCTTGTCCAAGGTCTCCCAGCTATTTGACAGAGCAGTGATGAGAGCCCTCGACTACAACCTCAGGTACAAAACACTCTCAGATACAGATGACTCAGTGACCACAAACTGCTTCTGGCTTCTGTGTCTGGTCCTACCAAAAACGAGCTGTGTGGCTTTAGCATTTTCCCCCTCTGGGGTTCACACTTCTGAATTTGAAAACTGGGGAGAAGAGAGTTATATGAAATGAGGGGGATGCTTCCAGATTTCATTTGGCTTTAAATTTTAAGGTTCCAAGCCAAAGATGCTGATATAGCTGTCGGTTTTTGACAATTTCTTTTTTTTTTTTTTAATGTTTATTTGGAGGGAGGGTGCAGAGAAAGGGAGACAGAGGGTCCAAAGTGGGCTCTGCGCTAATCGCAGAGAGCCCGATATGGAGCTCGAACTCACAAACTGTAAGATCATGACCTGAGCCGAAGTCGGACGCTTAACCAACCGAGTCACCCAGATGTCCAGTTTTTTGACAATTTTTTGATGAAAAGATGACGTGACCCTGGTGAAGAAATCACAGGTGTCCACCAGGATCTGTACGTGCAGTTCGTAGAGCCTGCTATAGGAACACAGGAGATAGCACAGCACCCATTGTCAAGAGCCCTTCATCAGGGCTCTAAACATGCTCCACCTGGGCTTACCTGCACATAGGCACATGTGAGGACACAAGGCACTCTAGATGGTAGAACCGATTGTCCAAAGTTTACTTTAAAGCCAATCAGCCTGGGTGGCTCAGTCAGTTAAGCATCCAACTTCAGCTGAGATCATGATCTCGCAGTTTGTGGGTTCGAGCCCCATGTTGGGCTCTGTGCTGACAGTTCACAGCCTGGAGCCTGCTTCGGATTCTGTGTCTCCCTCTCTCTCTGCCCCTTTCCAGCTCATGCTCTGTCTCTTTCTCTCAAAAATAAATAAACGTTAAAAAAAAAAAAAAAGTAAAGCCAATCAGCCTGGAGCCAAGGTACAATAGAGAGATGCTTAAGAAGCAAAAGACCCAGGCCCTGTCCCTTATGTTGTAACAACAATACTTACAGAGCATTTACCTCATTCCAGATTGTTCTAAGTGCTTTATATGTATCAACTCCAGTAGTCCTCATACTCTATGAAGTGGGCATTATTTTCATCCTCTACCCCTCACTTTTTTTTCTTTCTTTTTTTTTTTTTTACAGGTAAAGAACTGAGACACAAAAGACACTTGCCCAAGTGAGTCTGGTAAGGCTTGCAATTTAAACCCAGGCAATCTGGCCCAGAGTTTGTGTTTGTGAACACTGTATCACTCTGTTCTAAATATCTTCTGTTATTTCAAATGAGCAAAGCGAAAGAAAGCTCACACCTTTCTCATCACAGACACGATCTCACTTAATCTTCACAAGCCTTGAAGGCAGGTATTGTCCCCATTTTACAAGTAAGGAAACTGAGGCTAAAAGAGGTAGAGAGACTTGTCTAGTTAAGTGAGACTGCTTGCAATTAAACTCACTTTTTTTTGAGAGAGAGCGAGCGAGAGAGAGAGAGCACGCACAGGGCAGAGGGGGAGAGAGAGAATCTGCAGCAGGTTTCATGCTCAGCACAGAGCCTAATGCAGGCCTCGATCTCATGACCCTGGGATTATGACCTGAGCTGAAATGGAAGAGTTGGACACTCAACTGACTGAGCCACCCAGTCGCCCCATGAAACCCACGTTTTGATTCAAAACCTAGCAGGCTGTCCACAAAACCATAACCGCATGCATATTTTTTAACGCTCCCTTTGAAATATCTCAACAAATATTTCAGGGTCCTACGGAGCACAAGAAAGAGGGGAAATGAATGTCCATCTCCTCCGGAAATGCACCATTTACTGGAAGGGAGAGATAAAACTGTGACAAAACCTGCGAGCTTTGCCCGAACGATGCTGTGGGAACACAGAGGAGGGGCACGTAACCAAGACTACGGTAGAGGAAAAAGGAAGCTGGGCTCTGAAAGGACACGTAGGAGTTGGCTAGCTGAAGAAAAGCACCGAGTGGAGACATCCTAGGAGAACTAAAGTTAATTCTATGTAACCTGGAGCACAGGATGCTCGTGGGGTGTGGTGAGAGGTGAGGTGTGGTGTGGTGTGGTGCCAGGCAGGCAGAAGCCAATCCAGACGGGCCTAGAGGACCATGCTAAAAAGTCTGGGCTTTGTCACAAGAAGAAAACTATATGCACGTGAGTGCGCGAACTCCAGACACAAAGAGAAGGGTAACATTTGCTGGACAAGACTGGAAGCTGCTGGCTCACTCCAGCCTCTGGACTCGTAGCCCAGACACCTGAAAATCTGTAATGGTCTGGATGGTCAGCAACATCCAGAATTCAAAATATAGGTACAGGAATCAAATTTTGATGGTGGCACCTATGACAACCAAAAAAAAAAAAAAAAAAAAAAAATCACATCACAGATCTCCCTCCTCCCAAGAACCTTTACCCAGCCCCATCTTATTCTGCAGGTAACTTCCACTATAGATTTAGTACCTGCAACATGCTTCTGGGTATGTCAGTTCTGCCTCTGATACCTCAATTATTCAATATATAAAATGGGCACAATACACTCTATCTCAAATGTCTGCTAAAAGATGAGAAATGGCAGTGCAGCACATGGAAAAAAATTACTAAGTAAGGAAATCTGAGTTCTAGTACTGACTCCCCCACTCGTGAGCACCACTACTTTGGAAAAAGTTTCACCTCACTACTCCTCAGTAACTATCTCAAAAAAGATAAGAGGTCTCAACAGACCACTGCTGAGGTTACACTCTGCTCTCACATTCCATGACTTTATCTGAAATATATCCTGAGAATAATAACACAGCATTGATTCTCAGATGCACCTTTTCCTCCACTTTTAACATCTCTGAAATTGGGCTGCTTTTGTATAATGCACAGCATGTCACAGTTTAACAGGCAGTGTTTTTGTTTTGTTTTTTTTTCTTTCTGAGTGGTACACAAAATAGTATCTTAAAACCAATGGCACCTTGGGTTTGTTGAAACATGGTAATTTCCAGTTGCCTAGTTTCTCTTTCCCTATTGGTCACCAAGTTCAGGGAACTCTGTAGAAAGACATGGCTGGAATCTGGCCAGGGACATTCCGAGAAACACTTAGGGGAAAAAAAACTTCTAGACTCAGCTTTTTGCATCCAGTTGATGCTTCTGTGTGTATGTCCCAGTCCAGCTGCGAGCTCCTTGAGGGCAGGGGTTCAATCTGATTCATCTCTATTTCCCCAGGGTCCTGCACATTTGCCAGATTTCAGTCCATGCAATTAATCAATGTCTGTCGTGGAAGCAATAAAACTGCCCCCACAGGAGGCCAGCAATGGCCACGGCCACTAGCTTGGGCAACCAGGCTGAGATTCAGCGGTCAAGGTGCTGACTACCCCACAAATCCCTGCGCCCTCCTCAATGGGTTTTGGACACTGAGATTACCACTCACCAGCACATCCCTGAAGAGTAACTGCGGCCCGGAGTGCACTGTCCAGTCCACCGCGCCACTATTTGGAATCTTGATACGAATCACCAGCACCTGGTTCTCCATGGCATGGAAGGGGCCAAAGGCCAGCCACAGCATTACAGGTTACAGGGGCTCACATCCTGGGGCAGGAGGTACCCACTGGATCCTGGTTAGGCGAGGACTCCAAAGGGTGACAAGGGGACGGAGGGGAACAGGGCAGGGGGTCGGGGGAGTGAAGAAGAGGGATGGTCTGGAAGGGACCCGCAGGCAGCAAGCCAGGCCCAGCCTGTATGGGGTTGGGGCTGCCTCTCTGTGAGCGTGGACGGGGCACGAGGCAGGGGCCAATATAAACTAACGGGGGTCAGAGGGTTCTGGAGTTGGGAAAGAGGGCGAACCGGATCGTGAAGCCCCCTGCCGTCTGTGTGGGTGTGAGGAGATGACCCCGTTTTAGGGAGACAGAGCGGCAGGTGTCCACTCTTCCTTAGTGGAGAGGGGAGGGTCCCCGACTGGAGGGGACTCAGTCGGGGGCTGTTTCGAAGGAGACCCGGGGCCGCCAAACCAAGCGAGAGTCGAGGAGGGCCCTCCGTCGGGAAGCGAATCCTGTTCCCCACCCCGAGTCAGAGGGCGCGGCGCGCGCGGGCCCGGCCCCAGCCGCCCCGGGCCGAACGTTCCGGCTGCGGCGGCAGCGGCAGCGGCAAAAGGAGAAGGAAGGCGCGGCGAGGGCACTGTTACTCCGGAACCAAAACGCACGGCACCGGAACCCCGGGAGCCGGAGAGAGGGACCCGCCTCCCGCGGCGCCATGTTGGATAAGGGCAGCTCCCGGCCAGCCCCGCCACCGCGCCCCGGCGGGCGGGACCCGAGGAGCGAGCGCGAGGGGCGGGGACGAGCACGAGGGCCGGGCTAGGCTGGCCCGTCGGGAGGTCTCCGTCGGCCCGTGGTCGCCCGCGGCGACCGAGTGACGCTCCTTTCTTTTCCACTAGCGACCCTCGTTAAAGGCAGCCGGGTGAAACCATCTAGCAAACGAAGGAGGAAACTAAACTGGGCTTTTGGCGGACTCCGGCCCAACTGTCGTCTTAAAATTGCGTACTGTTGGCGGAAGCCCCAGAAAGACGAAACTCCACCTCGCCTTTATACCTACTTTGTCAAGCCCTTTACCTTGACGGGGTTTGTGCACCAAATCAAGAGTAAGGCAAGAACTCAACACTGTTTTCCCCTTCTTCCACTCCACAGATACAGAATTATCATAGTCTTCCTCCCACTTGAGCAAACAGTGTATGATTTTTTTGTTGTTCTTTTACCCCACGATTGCCCTGAAATAGCAAACAGACCCCCCATTTAAAAGCAACAGTAAAAGAAAAAAAAAAAATTCAGGGAAGAGTTTAACTGCCAGGGGACAGCTGGAGTACTGGCACCCTGTTCTCATTGCAGAAAATATCTGGTCTAGTCCGTAAAATTTCAACCAGATAGCAATGTTTACACAATCGGTGATACCACAGGTAGTAGCAATAACCCTCGGTTGTTTTAAATGCCTTGTTAACCTCAGATTTTAAAATGCGTAATTGTGTTGATCTATGGTTTCTATATAAAAGTTTGTTTACAAATCGCATTGTGTAGGTTGGACCATAATCTCCTGCTAATGAACGTGCTCATGTCGCTTTAGAGTGCTGAATTTTATATAAATTCGGTGGGAGAGGAGTGATCATTTCCCCCCCTCACACTCAGAATTTATTCATGCAAGAGAAAAAATAATTTAAATGTTGGTTAGTTTAAGTAGAACACCAAAAATTTTTGTGCATATATTTCTCTGCCTGAGTTTCTTTTATATTTAATTCAAAAGTCCACATAGGAGATAAATTGTCTCTTTTTTAGTTACTGTAAATTAATAGCTTAGGTAGAAATTCATTTAATCAGATGCTCCAGATATTCTGAAATTGCCCTTTTCCACCCGTACCTCAGTCCTGTGAGAAATAAACAGTTTGCCCAAGGTACCCATGTACTTTTTTATTGAAAGTTCATTTCCTGTTATTTGAGAATATAGACCACAAAACTGGAGATTTTCTATGAACCTATTATTTGTTAAAACAGCTTTTTAATTCATAGTACTATGGGGAAAACCAACCCAATTTGTACTTTCAATTCTTCTGGATGGAGATATACCCCAACGTGGAATTGCTGGGTCATACAGTAATTCTAGTTTTAGAATTCTATTGCTGGACCATTCTTTTTTTTTTTTTTTTTTTCTTTTAAGTGTATTTATTTTGAGAGAGACAGCGAAAGAGCACAAGCAAGGGAAAGGCAGAGAGAGAGCAAGGCAGAGGATCTGAAGTGGGCTCTGTGCTGACAGCAGAGAGCCCGATGCAAAGCTTGAGCTCATGAACCCAACAGTGAGATCATGAGATCACGACCTGAGCAGAAACCAAGAGTCGGACGCTTAACCAACTGAGCCACACAGGCGCCCCTACTGCTGGACCGCGGTAAGTGCCTATGGACACCGTGCCTGGAAAAGCACATTCTGCCGGTCTTAAACGTTACCTTCTAATTGCAGCCTTCCTTTAGCACACACTATGGCAATTACAAACCAGCCCCCAAAACACTCCATTCATAGATACAAGCCAGTTTATTTTTCTCCTAGCACGTATCTAACATGTCACAGGTTTTACTCATTTGCCTGTCTCCCCAGTAAACTATAACTTAATGAGGGGAGGGAACTATATGTGTTTTTTTTATTCACTGCCATGCCCCTAGTACCTAAAATAGTACCTGGCACATAGCAGGCACTTGAATAATAGGTGTTGAGTGAATGAATGGATCCTGAAGGCAAAGTGGACTGAAGAATAAGAATGCAACTGCCCTGTGCACCTCCTGCCTGTCTTGAGCCTCACTTGCTCCTTTGCTTTTCCACCATCAAGACTGCGACAACAGGGGTGCCTGGGTGGCTTGGTCGGTTAAGCGTCCGACTTCAGCTCAGGTCATGATCTCACGGTCCGTGGGTTCGAGCCCCGCGTCAGGCTCTCTGCTCCTCCCCTGTTCATGCTCTCTCTCTGTCTCAAAAATAAATAAACGTTAAAAAAATTAAAAAAAAAAAAAAAGACTGCGACAACAATCATTATAGACTCCCAAAGAACTACAGATTTTATAGCAAATATTGATTGCCTCCTGTGTTCGAGAATTCCACTTACCTCCTTCAGGGCCTACTGTGGGCCCTTATGTATAAAGCTCAAATATTTGTTGATTAATTTTGATTTAAAAGAACATGATGAAAATAGAGGATGAAAACAGTAACTTTACGGTGGAGAAACCTAGCAGACACCATCCTAACCAAGCGGTCAAGGTTAACATCCCTAGTAATAAGTCATGTTGGGATCATGTGCTGTCTAATATGATGCAGTAAGAAGGGCGCTTGACCTCTGTGGTCTTGTCCCCCAAACTCATGACCCCAATCTAATCATAAGAAAAACATCAGACAAACCGAAATTGAGGGACATTCTACATAATACCTGACAAGTACTCCTTAAAACTGTCAAGGTCATAAAAAACAAACTGTTCACAGACCTGAGAAGACTAAGAAGACATGATGACCGAATGCAGTCTGAGACCTTCAATGGAATCCTGCAACAGGAAAAGAACAGTAATGAAAAGCTGGTGAAATCTGCACAGAATCTGCAGTTCAGTTGGCAATAATGAACCAGTGTTGATATCTTTTGGCAACTAAGTTACATGAGGTGCTAATATCAGAGAAATCTGGATGAGGGTTTATAAGGAACTCTGTACTACCTTTGCAATTTTTCTGTAAATCTAAACACACCAGCAATCGTGTCTTGGGAATATTACTTGCAAGAGGATATAATTATATAATTTACAATAGCAACAACAACTAAACCATAAACATTTTCTTCATGTTGCCTAATATCCTTTAGTTTGTAAAAAAAGAACATGAAGAGGCATGAACAAAAATGAGCACAGATAAACCCCTAAAAGCGTGACAGGGAAGTTTATTCTCTCCTGTTTTGGCAGAAAGGAAAAAAAGAACAGTGAGACAAGTCCAGCACTCGCACAGAAGCAGAAACAACAGTTTAACAGTCACGGAGCACCTAGTATGTGCCAGATGCTATGGATTTTAGATGTTCTAAAATGAATTAATTCATTAATTTAATGATCTCACAGTTTGTGAGGCTCTGAGCTGACGGTGTGGAGCCTGCTTGGGATTCTGTCCCTCCTTCCCTCTGCCCCTCCCCCACTTGTGTTCGTGCCTGGGCGCGCGCTCTCTCTCTCTCTCTCAAAATAAATAAATATTTAAAAAATTTTCAAATGTTGGGGTGCCTGAATGGCTCAGTCAGTTAAGCATCTGACTTTATCTCAGGTCATGATCTCACAGTTTGTGAGTCCGAGCCCCGCATGGGGAGCTGTGCTGACAGCTCAGACCCTGGAGCTTGCTTCAGATTCTGTCTCCTTCTTTGCCCTCCCCCTGCTTGTGTGCTCTCTCTCTCTCTCTCAAAAATAAATAAACATTAAAAAAAAATTTTTTAATGTCATTAGATTGAATTTCTGCGTAATATATTTTCTTTTAGATAAAGTAGGCTGCTGTCCCTACAAATCACTTAAGCTTTATTACTTCCTTCTTTTCATTGTTTAAACATATCTGTATTATTTTGTTTGTATTAACAAAATATATCTCACATTTTTCTGGCACTTTATAGCTTGCAAATACTTCCACATCCATAATGTGACAAAATTGTCTATGCATTGTAGGTTACGACCACGGACTCCATAGACAGATTGCAAGGACTGGAGGAACACTCACTATGTGTGACCTTGGGTAAGACTTTGTGATTTCTACAGCTAAAAAATAGGCATAAAAACAGTGCCAAACTCACTGGGCCGTTAAGAGAGGATTAAGTGAGTTAATATGTATAGAGTGCTTAGTCTAGGACTTGGCACAAATAAATACTATGTAAGTATTAGTTAAACTCCTCCTTCTGTACATGAAGACACTAAGATTTAGAAAGCTCTAATTTTTCTCAGTCGTTTAACTGGTATTGGTACAAGAACTTAAACCATATATTTTATCTTTAAAACAAGGTTCTTTGTATTACACATATAGTAGAACAGCAATAAAAAACAAACTAAATAGCATGATTTGGAATCAGAGATAGGCATGCATGCAAGAATGATAATAAAATTTCAGGGTTAAAGGAAACTGACAAAATCACCAATGTTGTCCTCTGCACAATTCAAGAATTCTCTCCATGTCTACCTAAGGAATGGTCATGCAGCCTCTCTGAACATATCCAACAACAGACTCACTGCCTCAAGAGGGAACCTATTCCATGTTTGGCCAACTCAATTAAAACATTCTTGTCTTCTAATTACTAACATATTATTTCTAGTTCTGCTTAAAGTGAGTAAGTCTAACTGATCCTAGTACTTTCTGTTTAATGTTTTACTTCATTTACTTCTACATGTCATTCCGTTTGACTTTAAAATAGCAACATTTCTTGAGGCGGCTGGATGGCTTTTTTACGTAATAAAAAAGGCTACCGTAGTAAAAAAAATGGCTCAGTTCATGATCCCACATTTTGTGGGTTTGAACCCTGCATCGGGCTCTGTGCTGACAGCTCAGAGACTGGATCCTGCTTTGGATTGGATTCTGTGTCTCCCTATCTTCTCTCTGACCCTCCCCTGTTTGTGTTCTCCCTCTCTCAAAGTATAAAAGAGGGGCGCCTGAGTGGCTCAGCCGGTTAAGTGTCTGACTGGCTCAGGTCATGATCTCACAGTTTGGTTCGTGAGTTTGAGTCCCGCATTGGGCTCTGGGCTGATGGCTCAGAGCCTGGAGCCCACTTCAGATTCTGTGCCTCCCTCTGTCTGTCCCTCTGCTGCTTGCACTCTGTCTCTCGCCTTGTCTCAAGAGTAAATAAACATTTAAAAAAAGAATAAAAGAAACATTTTAAAAAATTAAATAATAAAATAAAATAAAATAGCAACATTTCTGTATGAGAAAACAGTATGAAATGCCTCAAAAGGATAATGCAACAAGATTCCAGTCTTTTATTTTTTCAGACTCCATAAGTGTGTAAGTTAATTCATGACATGTGAAGTATTTCAAAACTTGTTGCTGTTCTTGCAAATAATCCATAGGATCTCCAGTTAAAGTATCCTTTTCTGAAAACTCTTAAAGATGAAGACAAGTTTTCTTTTTAATTTTGAATCATCACACATTCATTCCACAAAGAGCCTTATTTATTTATTTATTTATTTATTTATTTTTATTTTTTATTTTTTGAATGTTTATTCATTTTTGAGAGAGAGAGACATAAAGCATGAGTGGGGGAGGAACAGAGAGAGGGAGACACAGAACTCGAAGCAGGTTCCAGGCTCCAAGCAGTCAGTGCAGAGCCCGACGCAGGGCTCAAACCCACGAACCATGAGATCATGACCTGAGCCGAAGTCGGCCACTCAACTGACCGAGCCACCCAGGAGCCCCGAATTTTGATTTTTAAATGTAATGTAAAATTAGGTGACACTGTTTAGATTTTTATCCAAACTTTAAAATTCTTGGTTCCTTCATCTTTTAATGTTGGAAATTTGAAAGCATAAAAAACTAAAATGTTGGTTTCATCTCACAGCAGGGGCGTTAATATCATACGTAATAAAAAAGGCTATAAGAGGGGTGGGTGCTGGCTGGTCCAGTCGGTAGAGCCTGTGACTCTTGATCTCAGAGCTGTGAGTTCAAGCCCCACATTGGGTGTGGAGCCTACTTAATATGGATGAATTTTAAAAGAGAGAAAGAAATAAAGGTTACAGGATAATCTCCTATCTTCATGGACTTTCATTCAATTCTTAAACATATACATTTTTTGAAATGAAAATATCCACTTTTATTAAATGGAGTTAAAAATTTTAACCTAGGAGAGTATTAATTTTCATTTTGTATGTTTTTATATTCTTCCTTTAGAGTTTGGGTAGACCGCTTTTTAGGTCTGATTTTAAATTATGCACTTATATGAAAATAGAGTAAAATGAATCACCTTGTGGTTAATAAATTCAATGTTCTGTTTACAGACAGATTGTTATAAAATTACTGATCTATTCTAGCAGCAGCAAAGGTTATGTCAAGCAACTACTAAAAAAATCATACTACATAGTGTTAATGATGTTACCTTAACATACCAGCTTCAGGGGCTGCATAATTGTTTCTGCCAACACATAAATTTTTGAGTAACAACAAAATTATTGTGATTTTTCTTACTAAATAATTCATACATTACAAAGCATGTATGTAACAAGGTCCATGAATCACTAAAGCATATAATGATCATATATCTAATGACATATCTCTTTTCATAAGATGAATTCAAATAGATTTATGTATTTAGGTTAACTAAAAAATACTGAGTTTATAAGGTTCATAATTCTATCATCAACAACAATACAGAAACTTTACATCTTCTTTAAGAAGTACAGCTTCCATGATTTGCTTTTAAAAACTGGAAGCTTTTGTTTATCAAAATCCTTGTGTTTAAGCTACTTTTCATGAAGTTTTACTGCTTTTAAATTGATACTATAAATATCACTGAAGATAAATTAATAATATAATGGGGTAGTACAATGTTCATAAACTGTATTTAAAATGATATAAGTGCAACTAAAATAGCTATAAGCAATACTATATAACACCTCATACTAGTAGTAGCTAATATTCTTTACCCAGCAACTCGGATCTAAAAGAGGATATTTTCATTTACTAACATTTTACGTGCTTTTCTTTGGTCTGATCTTCAATCTTATCACATTTCTTTATGCACGTGTGTATGTATTTTTATACTGAAGAATGACATACAACATTGTGTTCGTTTTAGGATAAAAGTATATAATAAGGATATAAAAGTATATCCTTAATGCTACCGAAAAATGATCCCAAATGAGATTTCATCTACTTAATTAAAAGTAGGTTTCATAATTAAAAAGTTTTAAATGCCAAGACTGCAAAGTATAAAATGATGTTAGCATGTTTTACCTCTTTTAATCTCTAACATGTTTCTAAACTCTGTTATTTTCTACAGAAATCATGCAGTTACATTCCATTATAGTAATATTAAGTCCTTTACTAAATTTTAAAAATTACTTTTATTTGTGGTAAAATCCACAGACCACCGAGTTTACCATGTTAACCATGTTGAAGTATACAGTTCAGCAGTATCTAGTCACATGACCATTCACATTATTGTGCAAACATCAGTACTATCTCTAGGCCTCTTTTCCTCTTGCAAAATGGAAACCGTACTGCCATTAAATACTAACTGCCCATTTCCCCTCCCCGCTTTACTAAATTTTTAACAGTTTTATTGAGAGATCATTCACATGCCACACGGTCTTCCATTTAAAGTGTACATTTCCATGGTTTGAGTATAGTCATGGGCTCATGCAACCATTACCACAATCAATTTTAGAACAGTTTCATTACCCCAAAAAGAAACCCCATACCCATTAACAGTCGCTGCCCATTTCCTCCCAACCTCCCCATCCCTAGGTAATCACTAATCCTCTTTGTCTCGGTAGATTTGCTTGTTCTGGACATTTCATATTAATGGCATCATGTAATAGGTGGTCTTTACGACTGGCTTCTTTCACTTAGCACAATGTTTTCAAGCTCCGTCAATGCTGTGGTGTTTATCAGTGTATCCTTCTCTTTTTTGACTGAGTAATATTCCAGTTATTCCCATAATAATGTGAATATGACACATTTTATGTATTCATTCTTCCGTTGGTGGCTATTTGTGTAGTTTCCACTTTTTGGCTAGAATGAACAATGCTGCTATGAACATTTGTGTACAGGTTTTTGTGTGAACATTTGTTTTCAGTTCTCTAGAGTATATACCTCGCAATAGAATTGCTGGGTCATATGGTAACTTCATGCTTAATATTTTGAGGTACTGCCAAACTTTTCCAAAGTGGCTGTATCATTTTACATTCCCACTAGTAATGCATGAAGGTTCCAGTTTCTCCACATCCTTGCCAACACTTGTTATCATCTGTCTTTGAGGGGCAGAGAGAGAGAAAGAGAGAATCCCAAGCAGGCTTCGCGCTGATAGGGCAGAGCCCAACATGGGGCTCAAAGCCACAAACTGTGAGATCATGACCTGAGCTGAAATCAAGAGCCAGGTGTTCAACTGAATGAGCCACCCAGGTGCCCCCTCTCATTATGGTTTTGATTTGCATTGCCCTAACAGTTAATGTTGAATATCTTGTCATGTGCTTAGTAGCCAAAAGTTGTAGAACTTATTTGCAGAAATGTCTGTTCAAATCCATTTTTCAATTGGGTTGCTGAGTTACAAGAGTTCTTTATATATTCTAGCTACAGGTCCCCTATCAGATATGTGATTTGCAAATATTTTCTCCCATACCATCAGCTGTGTTTTCACTTTGATAGTATCCTTGGAAGCACAAGAATTTTTCACCTTGATGAAATCCAATTTATCTTTTTTTTTTTTTCATTTCTCATTTCCCTTTACTAACTTATCCTTTCCCCAAATAGGAGAATTTTACAGCAGGCTCTACATGAAATCAATTTCTTTACTAGAAAACTAACTGAACTTTTAGAAACACACTAAAAACAATCTACATTTATGTTATCCCAGCTGAATTAAGTGTATTCTCAATTAGCAGAGCAGAGGTCTCAAAAGTAGCTGAAGGGCCAAACTTGTGTCAGCGGAAACTATTTTAGCCACATTTTCGTTTAATGAAAAAAATTTTCTCAGCATCTCTTCTCCAATTTATATTGAAAAAATACTCTGTGGACCATGGTCACTACTAATAATACTTCTTATTGTTGGGAAAGCTCTTGTGAAACATTTGTCAAGTACATAGAATAGTACAAAAGTGAAATATAGTAATTAAGATTTGTGTTCTATCGATTGTGTAGCGAAAGTAATTTTTCATTACTAACATAAGATTTAATAAGTATAAGTAGTTAAAGATTCTGACTTGGCACTAGTCATTAGCATGTAATTGAACTAGTAAAAAAATCAGTTAAAGCTGTGTTGATTACCACCTTATCTTTGAAAGGCAATTAAAGACCTCAATCATTGCAACAAGATTTGATTGTGCAGCCTTTATTGGACATTGATCTTTCGGCAAAGTGCAGTTACATTTTCCATTAATTTACAGTAACACAGTTTAACTTTGATACCCTAGACTGTTGACCCAGGTGAGATGTAATGCTAAGTACTTGTTTAGGTTAAGATGCCCTCAAACATCATTACTGTCTGAATGTAAGTGCTGAAAAAAAGGAGATACCCGATCTACCCGCTTTAGATAAGGTTTCTGTTATCTGCATTAGCTTTTAAATGAAATGAAACCAAGATCCTTGTCTGTAGGTCACCCCACTCATTTAAACATCATTCCTCATTTAACAGAATTAAGAGATATTTTCGTGAAGCATTATACATGTTCTTGATTATAGTTTTGAGTGACTATAAATATGATAAAAAACAAAATGTACATCTTAAAAGAAATATATATGGCCTTTAATAATTAAAATTGTTTTGATTTTTTACTGAAGTCAACAATTAGCAAAATATGAGTGACCAAATTTGTGTGATAAAAGAAATAACTGTACAATTGGCTATGTTAAGACATTAGTGCTGAAAAACTAGGGATTTTTACATTAGCAACCTCTTTCATGCCCCCAATTCTTACTGCATCTTTACAGTAGTTCACAGCTTATGCAGGAACTAAACATTCTGACTGGAAATTTCTTCCAATACTTGCTAATTGATTTGCACAGAAATAACAATGGGAGATTTACGAAATTTTATACCAAAAACACATCTTCGTTAAAAAATAGTTTTGCTTGATTTTTGAGACAAAATCCCATCAAGGAAGTTAAGTATTGGCAGAAAAGCTGTTTTTGGTTGTTTCATCAACTCAGAATATTCCTAATATCCTGAAGGGCAGCAGGGTCAGCTCAGAACCCTGCTTGCAACCTCAGGTGTAATCAGCATGTGCACACCCATAAAATGCCTTCAATGTGTCCCCTTTCTTCCTCTCACCTTATTTTTAAATCCTTTGATTAATGAAGTCTTTTACATACATACAAATAGATATGGAACAGAAGAATGAGGATTACAAAAACAGCCTTTACTGAAATAAAACTGGCATTTGCTTACGAGCATATTTATGATACATTTTAAAGTAGAAAGCCTTCTTGTTTTGGTCTTCTCAGATTACAGGTGGAAAAAACTTAAGACACAAAGGAGTAGAGTTATTAGCTTGAGGTCAAAAAGTAATACAGCACTGATACTAAAAATAGAATCAATTTCCTGACTTCCAGCATTTATACTTTATCCCTTTAAGGCCACAGTGCTTCCACGTATTTTCCACTTTAAAGGAAAAACCATTACTGTTCAATGGGGAGCATTTTTAGACTAAAAGGTTCACTATAAGACTTAATAAATCCAGTGAATGATATTTTAATATTTGAACCATGCCCTTAGCCATCGTTGAGTTCATCCTTCACTATGATCAACTCCATGAGAGCAAGAGGTCTTTTGATTTTCATGTAATACAAGAAAATATTACATTTGCTTAATTGTTACACAGTGAGCACAGGAGACAAGAAATCAAGGCTCTATTTAATGCTGCAAGCAGCAGAGAATTACAGAGATCAATAGGGTAGTTTGTCAAAGATCTTCTCCAAGGAGACTTACCTATCACCATATGGACAAGAAGTCACACTGACTGTAGCTATTGAAAAACAGGTAAGCAGAGTCAGCAGTACAAATTATCAGAAATCAAACAGGCCAGTGTGAAAAGAAGTGCAACTCTACTGAAAAGCTGTATTTATAGTCTGGTAATTAAAAACCATTTTATCAGCCTTGTGCTGGGACCAAACCTTTACAGCAAGTATTGACAAGACCAGCAGCAGTGAATGAGCAGTATTTGACTTAAAACTTATGAGCTATAGTTATTTAACTTTGCCCGTTACAGGGGAAATCCGTTCTAGCCTTCCTTGCAAAATGCTAATAGTCAGTTTTATTATTAATGAAGTCTAATGTAACACTATCTTCTTCATGTAAGCTATTCATTTAACTAGTGTCAAGTATATTCTTCTGGACTAAATATATGGGCATAAGTACTTCTTTGATTAAAGTGTTATTTAGAATTGCTTTTAGACAAGTGAATGCTACATGTATTTGAAGAACAGCTCGCTCTCTGTAGCTCATTTAAAATGACCACCTTGAACGAAGTCAGTTTGTATTACTTCATTCTGGTATTTTCACCTCAAGTCACTTCCAGTCACTTTCTCTACTGATTTGCCAGAAGTAAGCACCCAGTTGTTGGTTAGATTGTATTGTATAGAATATTTTGCTACAAAAATGTGTAAACTTGCAGAGTATCAGCAACACATTAACATAAAATGATATATAATGTATGTTTGTAATTATGGGAGAGATCATAAATCTTAAACACCCATTGGTTTAGAAATTAAATAGTTCTACTTAGTTCTCCCTAAATTACTCCAAATTTCTGAAATTTACCATTCGTCTGGGTATTTTGTAACTACCCCCAAGGATAAATTTTTTTAAATGACTTTGCTTTCAAAAACGCAATTAACTTAATAAAATCTTAACACAAAACTGCCATCAGGTCTTTAAAATTTCAGCCCATTTCCCATCACCAATAAGTGTATGGATATGTACCATTTCAGCTAATTGCTTTTGTAAACAGTCACCAAATTTATTCTTCTGGGTCTTTGTAGATCTTAATTGTTCTTACAGCTTTATCAGCGTGCTATTTTAACTTTTAATAAGTCTTAATTTCATTCATCTTGCTACATTTACATTAACCAGAGTCATTATTTTTTTTTTCAAAGTAGTATGGTATTGGAGGTTTAGACGATAAGAAATTTCAACATTACACCTGAACCTCTCATCCAGGTAAATGGCACAAGGGCTTTAAAACATTCCCATTTAAAATCCTGCCAGCCGAAGAGTTTAGATTTCAGATTGCAATTAGAATTCATCAGTTTTGGATTTGCCAATGGTATTATCTCCACCTTTATCCTAAACTCCCCTACTTCTTTTTCCAGTGTCATATAAAAGGTTTTCCCCTGTCCTTCTTTGTATGGGTGTCTCTATTTTCTCTTCAAAGAGTTGATTTAAATTGTTAATACCTAACTATAGAATATATATAGGTTGTAATCATTTTTTATCTGTAATTTAACCTAATTCTAGGGGAAAAAATGGTGTATGCCTCATGCATTTGTAGTTCCCATTGGCTAAACTGAGTATGTAATATATAACCATGTATGAAAAGCTTTGCCTCTTGAGGGCAATGATTCATCTTAAAGAATCAGACACCACAGAAAGAAAAAGGTGTTTGCAAAAGTTTTATTTTAAAGGGTCAAAAATAAATATTGTACATACACACAAGAGAAAATCCACCGATATTTATGTTCTCCAAGGCTCACCCTTCAGTACATGGCACCTTCATCTTCTTTATTTAGAAAATAAACTGTTATTGGTCCATAACTGGTATGCACAGTCTCTGTGACTCTAGCAAATAACCAGGAGCCAAGTCCATACAATAAAGTTGGAATACCTAGAAAACAAATGATATGTTTTTATGAACATCAATACTTATTAATCACGCATCAATATGTTTGTCATGGTGCAAATCACAAAGCACTCTTCAGCAATGTCAACAAATTATAAAGTTATAAAAATATAGACATGAGTGAAGATGGACTCATTATCTAAGAGCTTAATTTCATCTGTTTGTGGAACTATGTGAGCCTAGAGATCTTTAAAACTATAGATAAAGCTGGTTTAAACTTTAATTCAAAGCACTTTATAAGCACTAATTCATTACTTCCAAGTAATTATGAAGTAATTTTATATTCTTTTTGCAAATAAACAGAATATTCATTCATTTCGTTGTAGATGCTCCTGATTATTGGCCTTGAGCTTAAATTACTAGGTCAACTTTACTGTGCGTTAAGTTAAACAGCAACACTGATGGTTAAAGTAATTTTCTGTACAACTTAAAAGAAACTGGGTCAAAGAGCTGTCTTGAAAACCTAAGGCAAAACGTAACTCAAGGAAGATTTTAGTATAACAGCCATGAGAAATACTCCCATTAGTATTTTTACAGCTGATTTGAAAACAACCTTGTTTCAACCTATTTGGAATAGGTATTCAGTAGATTCCAACAACATGTTTCTTCTTTGGAGTATTTCCATTTGATAAGATCTTGCTGTATTTGAGACTAGCTGCCATTTGTGATTCATGGAACTAAGCCTACTAACCAGAGATAATGGATTAAGCACTCATGCAAATGAAACTATAGTGGACACAAAACAAACTTTCACAGTTCCTATCTTTTTTAAGGCACTTATTTAAATTCAATGACTACTGACATATTAAAAACATGTATAAAACCAACAGGCATATGAATCAATAGCAAATATTGTATGCTCGACACAGTGTTAATTTTATTGTTACCGTGTAGGAGTTGGACATAAAAAGACAATTTAAAAGACAAGCTGTCCATTTGGAAAATCCCTCTTTCCAGCTAATAGGGAAACCACATGCTCAGGACTAATCATATTGCTAAATTTTTTCTTATTTTTCTGCAAGAATATATCTGCCGTTATGCTCTTTTTGAGTAAGTGCACTGGACTACTTTGTGCTTATTCCCTGAAGCTGCATTCCAACCACTGTGATGCCAGAGACTAATCAGGAGAAGCGTCACTATCTGGCAATGAGAACAGGAAAAAAAATGCCCATTCAGTCTGGCACCTCTCTATTTTTAGGAATATACTGGGTCATAGTTTGTCACTATCACAGGGTTCCCTGGAATGCCCATGAAATCTTTGACTGCTTTCTTTGCCTTGGTAATACCCAAAAGAATCTCTAAATGCTTCAAGGGAATGTCACAAAAAGCCACAAAAACTAGCATCATAAAGCTATTTATAAATAATTTTATCAGAAAAAAAAAAAGGCAAGTGGAGTGTGGTTAGGGAAGCATACAGGCAGAAATGAGTGAAGAATAGAAAGATAAGTTGAAATAAAAAATTAAATATGGCATCACAACTTTAAAGCTGAAAATCAACGGGGTAAGAAAGAAAAAAACAGGTTCTAGGAACAAGTATTAATTTTTAGAATATACTGACAGTAAATTATATATAAGATATGCCTTTTAAACCAACGCTAAGGACATAAATTTAAGGGGTGGCTGGTGAAACTGAAATCTTGTTTGATCGTACTTATCAGTTTCCAGTTAAAATATTGGCACGTTTTAAAAACCACACAAATCAATGGTCCATATTTTTTCAGCTAAAATGGAGAACTGATCAAAGATTACCAGTTTAATAATAACTACATTACCTCTCACTAAGAAACAGCTAGGAAACACTATCAATAATTTTGTTTGATAGGGGATAGAGTTGTGATACAGGAGTCAAAAATTCTCTATTTTTTCCTGCAGTCTATTTAATGCAGTCAGGCTAATACACCAAATGAGAAGATTTGCCACTGACATAATTAAAACATAAAAAAAATAATTTTATGGCACATATGCTATAAAGTCTATAAAATTCTGTGAGAAATTAAATTTTTCCCAGACTGAAACATAACATCAAAATGAACATGAAAGTCAGTTCTTTGCATAATAATTCATTTTGAGTCAGCTGAACAGTAGGTAAACCACTGTCAAATTAAGCACTTAAAAAAAATTAGAACTTCTTAGCAAGTCTCCGATTACCCATTCATTCCAATGGTAAGTTGCTTTTCTTAAATCTCAATCTACTTCCCAGCAGGATACCCAGACTGATAAACCATCAGTAAAATGTCAGCTTCCACTGAAGGGAAGACAGAGGAGAAAGAGAACAAATGGTAAAAGAGAAATCTTTATTATTTACAAAATGGAAAAATGAATTACTCTGATAATTATTAATTTAGAAGGGAATAAGAGAAATAAAATCCTAAGTATTTTTATTAATAGAATATGTAGTTGATGATCCACAGGGGCAATTTGTACATCACAGAACAGGGAAGAATCTATTATCTAATTCTCTACCGTAAGACAAAAATACAAAATAAACATTACCAAATTGGTGAATACACTATTCTTTAAAAAGTGCAGGAAAAAATTCCCTGTATCAGTAAAAGCCAGTTCGAATTAAAGCATGCATGAGCAGAAAGTTTTCCTTTTTGTTTAACTTAAAACTCTTATTCCCACGTAGGCAGGATTTTTAGAATTTCCAGAAGACCATTACATCACTCTTCAGCCTTCTCTTCCACATAAAAAAAGAAAAAGAAAAACTACAACTGTTGTTTCTTTCCTCAAAAGGTTTCACTTCTCTGTGTGAGAATGTTCTGTGTATCCTAATTTTCTTTGGATTTCTTTGTACCTATATGCAAAAGAAAGCTCCAAACCGTTCAGGTGTTCTTAAGGTGTTAAATTTTAAATGAAAACTTTCTTTCAAAGGCATTTGGCTCATGGTTTACCTATAATCCACCAATTATACTTTTCCTAACCTGTAACTCTTACCAGTTGGGAAGAATGATGGCTTCTGATTCTGAAAATGCTAAAATAAACCTCATCTTGAATCTAGTCATCACTCCAATTTTTCCAAATAATTTTGAATTGAATCTTCTAAGTGTGCTCACCCTTCAACTTTGAATCAACCTCAAAATTAGTGGGCATGCTCTATATAGTCCATCAGCCAAACAAACAAACTTTTAAAGGTATACACATTGCTAAATAATCTTCTCCTTGGTGGAGTGAACCCAGGACAGTCCCAGTAGACCAATGGCTCAAAAATCCCACGAGAGACATATGTGTTATTATAAGCAAAAGTACATAAATACCATGTTTAAATTTAACGAGCTATTAGATACACAGGGGTTTAGCTTTAATTCTGGTTTTAAAAATTCTGGTTTTAAAAAACTGGTTGGGTAACATGGTTCAGCTACCAGGTCCAGATTTTGAATTACTAAAATCTGGATTAATATGATATTACCTATTGATAGGTACAAAACATCTTGAGGCCTCTCTATTTTTCACTGACCTAGAAAAGATATACCCATGTCAATGTTCATGCCTCTTCTGTCAGTAGCCAAAAGAAAATAAACATCCAGCAAGAGTAAATACTTTCAGAATTAGAATATTCCCATGAAAATACAGAAATATTAAAGACGTACAGTCTTTTAAATATCTTTTAGGCCTAGCACCTGAGGAAGCTGATATGACAGGTGAAAACCGTTAGTGCTTTCAGTAGAACGCACTTGGTAGGATTTCACATAGAGAAAATCAAACTTAGAAAGTAGTTGCAGTTTTTATAATAATGAATGCACTCAAGAGAATGATGGTCATGAACGAATCCTGCCATGCAATAAGGCATTTCTCAATTTCAGAGCCACTTTCCAATGTGGACGTTTCCTTACACCCTCTTTCTGACTGCCCAATATAAGTATCCTCCCAGCCAAGAGCTGCAGCAGGTGTGGACAGAATGAACGCCTCCTCCCCATCAGTGACGCAGTGTGATCCCTAGACACAGGCCTCGGCTAAAGCCCCGCTTTCCCGCTTTCCGGGGAAAGGTTCAATAGCAACTACTGCAATAGCAACTACTGAGCCCCGACAAGCACCTACTGGGGAGTAGGGGCCGGGGGCTGGGAGAGGGGGGCGGGGAGGTAGGAATACAAAAGCCCAGGGCCAAGGCCAGTCCTAGAAGGCTGCTGAGTGGGTGAGACGCGGAGGCAGGGTCCGGGAAACCCAACAGCGCGGGGCGAACCAAACGTGCCGAAAGCGTACTCCCGGGAGAGCCTGCGCTGGGCCGAGGCAGGGTTCCCCGGCGCTGACGTGGCCTGACCTTGGGCCGGGGTCTCGATCTCTGAGCGACGTTTGTCAGCGTGCTTTGCAAACAGTGATCCCGTTGTCAGCGGGGCGTGTTTCACCGACCCGGCCCACTCACCCAGGTTGACGACCTTGAGCGCCGTGAAGAACCGGTCTTGCCCGGCCAGGTCCTGCCAGGGGGCCTTGGAGCAGTGGTACTTGATGAAAGGGAAGCAGCCGGTACGCAGGACGTGGTAGTTAGCGCCCTGCACCGGCCAGTTGAAGTGCGAGAGGCCGAACTGGTCGTTGCGGACAGCGCTGTAGGGCACGCAGAAGGAGGTCCAGTGCGGCAGGCGCCGCTGTAGCAGGTGCCGCGTCAGCACCTCGGAGGCGCGGGGCTTCGGGCGGGAGGCGGCGCCCGAGGCCCAGGGCCGGCACAGCAGCAGCCGGAGCGCAGCCTCGTGGGCCCTCCGCAGGGGTTCCATGGCCGGACTCGCCCGCATCCCCGCCCCCGCCCCTCTGCCTCCGTGGGGCGCGCGCCGCTGGGGGCGGAGCCGTCAGAGCGGGCGCGCGCCCGCGCCCCGGGGCGAGCGGCGGGGACGCCCAGTGGGCGCCGCGCGAGTGCACGAGAGCCCCCCCCCCCCCCCCCCCCCCCCCCCGGTGCGCGGTGGCGCGTGCGCACGAAGGTCTTGCGGCCTCCCGCGGAAGGAGCGGAGGGTGCTTGAGGGGCGGGCCCAGTGACCGGCGCTGGGAGTAAGGGTCAGCGGCGCAGAGGAGGTAATTAAGTCGTCACGTGTGACCTCATGTAGTTAACAACCCTGGGGCCCCGGGGGGGACTTGGGGGGGCTTATCGGTAGGGGTGTGAGGAAATTTAAGGCTTAAAACAAATAACCACCCTAGTGAGTGGCAGAACTGACACCCAGATCTCTTTTCCAAGCTTTGGGCTCAAGTGAGATTCTTAGATGGCGTTGTCGAGGAGATGTTTGAGAAGGTGACCTCGAGTTAAAGGCCAAAAGCCCCCAGATTTGCACTGGCTGGTGAAGTCGGGAAGCACTTTTATGTTTAGGTCTTCAATGTCATGTTCACTGTTATTTCGCATATTTCAAAATAAAAAGTTTATTTTTAAAAACGTCCCACATCTCTCTGTGCATTGTCCAGATGCCCCCCCCCCCCCCACTCCTTCCCAACTAAAGCTTGGTGACTGCCAAACCAGCCTTTTAGTTATAAACCCTTATAATCCTCAGCCACCCATTATCAATCTATTACTTTAGGAAAACCTTTTCTCAAACTCCCCAGCCACTTGAGGTATTATAAACACCTGCTTTAAAAAAAATTTTTTTTTAAGTTCATTTATTTTGGCGGAGACAGAGACAGCGTGGGTGAGGGAAAGGCAGAGAGAGGGAGAGAGAGAATCCCGAGCAGGCTCCATGCTGCCAGTGGGAGCCCAAAGGGAGGGCCTGAACCCCAGAGACCAGGAGATCATGACCTGAGCTGAAACCAAGAGTGGTAGGCTTAACCGGCTGAGCCACCCAGGCGCTCCATGAACACGTGCTTCTAAAGACACATTTCTTCCAGTTTGTCCTAAACTCACCTTTTTTGGAGAAACCAAACATAAAGAAGATGATGTGTCTGGAAAGCATTGGATGTAAAAAAGAATCATGTATAAGCACTATATGACCACTATTGGGATGTACGATAGTGTGGCTAGTTTTTACTTTTTCCAGTTTTTTAACAGTTTTTTTTAATGTTTTATTTATTTTTGACAGAGACAGAGACAGAGTGGGAGCAGGGGGAGGGGCAGACAGAGAGGGAGACACAGAATCCAAAAGCAGCTCCAGACTCCGATCCAGCAGCACAGAGCCTGATGCCGGGCTCCAACTCACAAACTGTGAGATCATGACCCGAGCAGAAGTTGGACGTTCAACCAACTGAGCCACCCAGGCACCCCACCATTTTCCAGCTTTTACTGATTTGTTCAGCAAACATTGAGCACCTGCTACCATGTGCCAAATTTTGAGGGGCCTTGTAGTCCTGCAAATAATTTGAACTTTACCTTATAGGATTCCCTATTAGATAAAAGTTTTTTTAAAAGATATTAGGTGGATGCTTTGGATTACATGTCTCCCTTTCTCTCTGCCCCTCCACCACTCATGCTTTCTCTCTCTCTCTCTTTAAAAAATAAATAAACAATGGGGCACCTGGGTGGCTCAGTGGGTTGAGGGACCGACTTCAGCTCAGGTCATGATCTCATGGTTTGTGAGTTCGAGCCCCGCATTGGGCTCTGTGCTGACAGCTCAGAGCCTGGAGCCTGCTTCTGATTCTGTGTCCCCCTCTCTCTCTCTGCCCCTCCCCCACTCATGCTCTGAAATAAATAAACATTAAACATTAAATAATAAACATTAAACATTTCTGTCTCAGAAATAAACATTAAAAAATAAACATTAAAAAAATTTTTTAAAAGATTTTAGGTGGAGGCATGATGTGATTAGATTTGCAACAGAAATGGCTAAGGGAGGCTAAGTCAAGTCAGGGAGATGATATTCAGTATTGTGATTTTCAAATTAAATTTTAAAAAGCTTTGGAGTCTTTTTCAAACAAAATCTGTCACAGAACCCCAACATAGAAAGTAGATGAAAACTTGTGTTTCATTATTAAACATTTAGAAGTTCACATTTTTTTTCAACGTTTTTGGTTTTTTTTTTTTTTTTTTGGAGGGGGGGACAGAGAGAGACATAGCATGAACGGGGGAGGGGCAGAGAGAGAGGGAGACACAGAATCGGAAACAGGCTCCAGGCTCCGAGCCATCAGCCCAGAGCCTGACGCGGGGCTCGAACTCACGGACCGCGAGATCGTGACCTGGCTGAAGTCGGACGCTTAACCGACTGCGCCATCCAGGCGCCCCAGAAGTTCAAATTTTTAACATTAACTTTATAGGTAAATTTTTAAAAATGAGACTGGTTGGTTGTCTTGGGGTTTTTTGTTTGTTTTGTTTTTAGCAGACAAGGAATTTATAGGAAGGAAATTGGGTAGCTAAAGTAATAAATAGGAAGTGTGAAGAACCAAGCTCAGAAAATGGGAAGGAACCAAGGGAGTCTGTGGATGGCAAAAACCAAGGGAAACTAGTCCCTAGTTTTTCAGTCTGCCACTGAAGCCATGACTCTGCTGTTTTATGCTCAAAAATTTTTGAAGTTGGGGGTTGTGGACAACAGTAGCAGTTAGGACGACAGGCAGCTTCAGGACAGTTTATTTCTTATTCTTCTGTTTTGGTTGTACACTATTAAGAGTATTCTGATCCCTCCAGAAAAGTAAATAGAAATTAGAGAGGTTTTAAAATGACTTACCTTGAAATCTTGGACATGTGCTTCAGTTACAAAGATGGCAGGAGGAAATTAATTCTGAGATCTACACTAAGATGACTTAACCTCAAATTAATTAATGTGTGGGTGGTTTGCAATATGTTAGATTTGGGCATTGTATCTCTTGGCAGTATAAAAATCTATTTAAAAAATGAAATTTGAATCAAACATTTGTGGAACCGGAAGTATGTCTGAGAAATTCTAGGTTTCGTGGCATATATAAAGTAAAAACCACTGATAAAGAGAACCACATATTTAGATTGGGTTCACTGTATCCTCCCATTAGGGCTTGAGAAAAGGGCTAGGGAACTGAAATATTTCTACTGGAAGGCGCCCTCTTGGAAAAACCTCATCAGTGATGAGGGTTTCCTTAATTCAAGGTTCCGTGACTATCTCTCTCTCTTCTACCCTACGGTAGGAAATTACTCCAAAGAAACCAGATAGATGGTGTATCACGCTAAGGTATTCAAGGGTGTTTGAATGGAATATTATCTTAACCTAAAGATACAGAGCTGGAAGACATGACTTCTAGCTATCTCTTCTGACTTTTAAGATTACACGGTACTGGTTCCATAATTGAAATAGATAATTTCTCAAGAAATCCACAACTCAGATCAGTTCCAAATTTTTTTTAAAGGTTTTATTATTTTAAGTAATCTTCGTAGCCAACGTGGGGCTCAAGCTCACGATCCTGAGATCAAGAGTCACTCCACCAACTGAGCCAGCCAGGTGCCCTTAGTTCCAGTTCTTAATGACCATGAAACAAAGGGGCTTAGAAGTTGGCACTCAAAAACGTAAGTCAATGCTTAAAAAACATTGTGTCCAATAATTAAGAATTAATGCAGTAAACACATAAATATTTTGTTTTACACAAAACATGGAGAAATTGCAAACCCCTGAGAAGGAACCCCTTAAAAATACCTATGAAGATTGATGCTGTGCACAGAATTTAGCATGTGCATGGATATGATGTTACTTCTAGAAAGAAGGGATTTAGCCTTCTTGTTTTTGCTTTAAAGGCACCTAGGATGCTACAGTTGTTCAGAACATGTTAAAAATTGGTTCTTCAAAATTAATAAATTGTAATATATTAAAATTAAGAATTCTGTTCATTGAAAGGCACAATATTACTAAGAGAGTCAAAAAGTAATCCATAGAGTGGGAGAAGTATTTGCAATACATCTATCAGACAAAGCATTTGGTATCTAGAACAAATCACTAAAAAAAGACAATCCAATAGAAAAGTGAACAAAATATTTGAATGCATTCTTCACAAAGGAGAATATCCAGATGGGAAAAAGTGCTTAATTTCAGTAATCATCCAAAAAATGAAAATTAAAACCACATTGCAATACCATTACCCACCTACCAAAGTAGCTGAAGTAGGTAAGTAGAAAAGTACTAAATGTTGATGAGGCTATGCAACAATTAGAGCATTTATACACGGTTGGCAACCAATCTGACAAATTTCTTGGCAGTATGTATTACAGCTGCATATGTAACATTGTATGCAATGTTATGACCCAGCCAGGCCATCTTGGATATATTTTGTATATATATTTGTCATATACATGACAAAATACCACAGACTGGGTGCCTAAACAACAGAAATTTGTCTTTCACAGTTCCAGAAACTGGGAAATCCGTGATCAGGGTGCTGGCTGATTGGGTTCTTCTTGGAGAGAGTTCCCGTCCTGGCTTATAGCTCCTTCTTACTATATCCTCCCATAGCATAGAGAGCTAGTTCTTCTGTCTGCCTCTTTCTCTTCTGATAAGAGCACCAGCCCTATCAGACGAGGGTCCTACACTTAAGACCTCATGTAATTTTCATCACTTCCTGAGGGACCCTATCTCCAGATAGTGTCACATTAGGTATTAGGGCTTCAACATATGAATTTCAAGGAGATGCAAACATTCGGTCCATAACAAATTATGTGCACATGTTCTCCAAAAGACAGGTAGTAGAATATTCATAGCAACACTGTTCATGTGTGCAATATTCAACCTGAAAATTACTCAAATGACTGTAAATAGTAGAGTAGATAAACGAATTGTGGCGTATTCATTTGATGGAATACTATATAGCGATGACAGTCCATTCACACATAGCATGTGTGAATCTCATGAACATAAGAGTGAAAGAAGCCAGACACTAAAGTACTTATAATATGCTTTCATTTATATGACGTATAAAAACTGGGCAGAATTCATCTTTGCTGTTAGAAGGCAGGATAGTGTTCACCCTTAGCAGGGGTGAAGGTCTAGGGGGGTGGGCAGTGAGTAGAAGGAGTATGAGGGGACTTCTTGGGTGTTGGGGTTACTCTGTTGTTTTATTTATCTCTATATTTATTCTTTTAAGACATGTTTTAGAGTAATTTTAGGTGCACAGAACAATTAAGAGGGAAGTACAGACATTTCTCCTGTATCCTCTGCCCCCCAAATGCATGGCCTCCCCCTATTATCAACATCCCCACTAGAGTGCTACATTTGTTATGATTGATGAACATGTGATTGATCTGGATTCTAGTTAAATGAGTGTAGTCAGTTTGTGAAAATTCTTCTAACTGAACATGTATAGTATGTGCGTTTTTCTGTATATGTATTATACTTCGATAAAAAGCTTGAAAAAGATCATGAATTCTACAGGTGGTATTACATATTAACACATTCTATTGTTAGTGCTTATTAAGAAATACATATAGAGAGCATACATAGTGGACATGACCCAAACATGTATAGACCTCATATATATATGTGACCTCATACATATATAGAATATTTATTCTTATGTTGTTTTTACAACCTTGCTGTGAGATTATGATTTACTTATATTTTTCTAATGTTGTGATTTAAAAGGAAGTAGGATAGGCATGCAGATTTTAATTCACTTCTATTCTTAGGGCAGAGAGAATTATAGGCAAGACACTGGGGATATATGTCAGCCAGTTGGTAAAAGATAAAGGAATTATGAAAAAGAGATATAAATGTTCACATTTAGGAGTTCATTTACAAACTCCAGTTTGAGGCTTGAGGACTTTTGGTTCAAGGAAAGAAGGACTAGGGAGATGATGCTGCCCTGATTCGTATTCCAGCATGCCTTGGAACTTAAAAACAGATACCCCCAAAGAGCCACTGACCCCGCTCTCCTAGGAACCCAAAATCTGCTTAATGGCTCAGCCCTCTAAGCCAAGCTCAGCACCAGAGGAGGTGGCGTGAGTTACCCCTACAGCTGGATGAATACTTATTAATTCTCCCCGCTCCCATTAGTGGCAAACTTTGCTTGCTGCTCCATTCCTGTATCTTTTTTTTTTTTTTTTTTTCATTCCTGTATCCTTGTGTCTGCCCTGGCAAGGACAGTATACATTGGCTTTATGCAAAATTATCCTCATGGAAGTACTGAGTTATAGCAGAAGTCATTCGGAAAAGAAAAAACTGTGTATTCTTACCTAGATCTTGAGTCCTGTGGAACTGATTGATGTTCTGAAAGCCTCCAAGGAGTTGGCTGGCAGCTAGGACTGCTGTTACAAAGAGTGGCAGGAAGCATTACTCTGGTAGAACATGTTACTGTGAACACAGAGGGTACAAAGATGTCATCTAAACTGCATGTTTTGTCTAAAGTACTCTCAAGCTCTACCCCCACTGGAAACTTCCTAAAACCAGGGACTTAATGCCTATTTTGTTAACCTTTTTGATTCTAGCACCTAGGACAGTAACTTGGCATATGGTTGGTACTCTACTTCTTGAGAAAATGACCAAAAAAAAAAAAAAAAGTGAGTAAAGTGAATATAATTAGTGTATGGAGAAAATAATTATAATATGTAGGGTCAGTGGTTTGAATTTAATTAAAGTTTTAATTTTGGTAGAGAAATTAAACTATAGAGTAGGTAAGAAACTTACCGAAGATCATACATCAGAATCAAGTATCAAAATTCTGACCTTCCAACACTCTGTGAGCTTTTCATTAGAAAAACATTTCTATTTCCTTCTCCTGCTGTGGATGCCAGAATCCGGTGGCAAGGAGACATATTGGTGACTTTTCGAAACCAGATAGCGATTTATGCTAATAGATAACACAATCCATTTTATGGGCATGTTTCCAATATTACAAATCCTATGTAGTCAGTGTTTGGGGAAGCATTTGAAAACATGGCCAAATAAATTTACCTTGTCATATGGGTCATAGTTATGTTCCCAGCTTTGTAAAGTGAGCTTTGTTTTACTAACAGATACAGGCATGAAAGCATATGACATTTCTGTAGCACAAATTGCATTTTCATACTGAATTCCAAAGATGTTGTGGCTTTATTGCTGATCTTCAATCCACAGTGGCTTTTAGCACGTTAGCTGTAAGTCTTTATGCCCCCTCCCCAGTCTCACTGTCAAGTAGTTAATGATCTATAAACAAATACTGAGATGCCCTAAGGGGGCTTTCCATTTAAAGGGGCCTTGAATCATTTGATAATAGAAATACAGTAGTCCACCCACTGATTTATGATTTGTCAGTTTAGATTTCAAAGTGATGTTCTGCTGGTATTTCAGATGGGATAAGTTTTTAATTTTCGGTACAATTACATTAAATGTTAGTCCAATAAAACTTTCTTTTTTTTTTTATAATTAAAATTTTAAGTTTATTTATTTTGAGAGAGAGAAAGAGTATGAGCAAGGGAGGGGCAGAGAGAGAGGGAGAGAGAGAATTCAAAGCAGGGTCCGCGCTGTCTGTACAGGGTCTGATGCGGGGCTCAAACCCACGAACTGTGAGATTATGACCTGAGCCGAAATCAAGTCTGAAGCTTAACCGACTGAGCCACCCAGGTGCCCCAATCCAAGAAAACTCTGAAAAAGTGGCCACAGAGGGTAATAATAGGAGCACAATAGTATCTACCAGTTCCTGAGTGTTTCTTCCTGCTATGTAGTTTACACCTATTGTCTCATTCTGAATGTCAGAAGTTAGAGAAGTTGAAATAGTTAATTACACTCACCGAGCCGATAGGTAATAGAGCTGGGTTTTGAAACTTCATTGGCAATACTCGAAACCTCATGTCTTGAACATGTTAAAAAGAGTTACGTGTTGCCAGACTCAGCTATAAATGTTGCTGACACAAGGGAACATCCCTTAAATGTTGCATAATTAAGAAATAGCATTGTAGTTCTAAAATATGGCCCTGCTAGCCTAGAAGTCTGTCTGTTTCAAAGGAAATTTGGGAGCCTACATGATTTAAAAAAAATGACTTTTAAAACTAGATCATTTGCAAAATTTATATAAAACAACTATTACTGTGTGTATTCAAAATACAGTTTAAAAAATCTTTAAAATTGAGATATTTTAAAATATCTTGAGAATTTTAAATTTGCTAAGAAGTTTGGGCACCATACACAAAGATCCCAACTCTAAGCTAGTTATCACGCTCTAAAAAGTGGGTTTTCCTCGGGGACCCTGAATAAAGCATATATGGAATTTTTTTGGACTGTTTTTATAACTTCTTGGTAAGTCTTAATGTTTTATTCAAATTAAAAAGTTTAGCTTTAAAAACTTTGCATCTGGCCATAATTTGGATGGGTCTGAATAATAACACTGCTATGGATAATAGGCACATTTAGTCCAAGCCACCATTTCAGTGAACCACAACGTGTGGTTCAGGTTTTTTGGTTTTTTGTTTTTTTGTTTTAACTCCTTGTTGCTATTTCTAATAAAGCAAGATGTTAAAGCTAACTACATGCTCTATTAATTATATGAAGGTGAACTTGAGTCATATTTGTTACTGAAGATGATTAATAATTACCAGTTCTGCAGACGTTTCTGGTGCATTTCAGTAAATAAACAGGGTACATTGTTGGGTAGTAATTGATTAATTAGCACATTCATCCTACACAGCTCAATGGTCTAAGGATGCTGAGTTTGAGATATTGCTCATAATTATTACAAGAAACAAATCTGTTCCATTTTTCAGTTTATTCTTCTGTATGCTAAGATTTTTTTTTCTAAATCGAATGCCTAATGGTTCAAAACCTTATAGGTTTTATTCAGATAAATCAACTCATGAAGAATTGCTAGTCATAATCTCAGAATCTTGTTTTTGTGTGAACTAGGGTGAAAACTTTTACAAGGCTAATGTTAACATTAGATCTTGCTGTTAAACTGGATCAAATACTGTAAATATAGGGCACTTCCCCACCATGCAGGAAATGCTCATTGAGCACCTATGCGCAACAGGGGCACTGGAATCTCATTTGCTTCCCAACCACATCAAATAAGCTCAGGATTGCAAGTGTCATCAGGTTGGCACTTCTCAGCACCAAGCAAATATACTGTGTAATCTTCAGAGAAGTATAACAGCATGTATTGTTCGCTGATTTAACTATGGAGCAATTTAGGATTTTTTTTTTCTAATTTATTGAGCCAGCATGTAGTTGAGAGATAGTGTAGTTGAGAGAGCTTTGGATGGGGAGTCAGGAGTCCTAGATTCTACTCTATCTGTATTCTTTCTTGAAGAAGCTATGTGATTCTGGGCATATCACTACTCCCGTCTCTAAGCATGGATTGCTCATCTGTAAAATGACAGGGTCAACCACGGATGATGAGATCCAGTGAGGAGCCTAGACTGCAGAGACAGATAGACCTAGGCTTCAGTCTGCACTCCCTATTACTGGTTTTATTATTTTAGGGAAATTATTTAACCTCTTTTGAGTTTTTGCTCTGTTTACTTTGCATTTATTGTAAGGCTCAAATGAGATATGAAAATAGTTTGTACACTATAAAGTACCTGTGAATATAAGGCATTGTTAATATTATTAATAATGATCTTACCTCGCTGACCTTCACATGTATTTTGAAGAATACATTAGAGTGCCCATGCACACTCTAACAATAGGGGATTATTAACATCCTCTGTGCCATTATTAACATTGCATTGGATAAGAATTTCTGATGTGTCTGCATAATTTATCGCTAAGTGAAAAGCACAGTCTTCAAAACAGTATATCTGATATGATCCCATTAAAAAATTATACATAGGGGTGCCTGGGTGGCTCAGTCGGTTAAGTGTCCGACTTCAGCTCAGGTCACGATCTCGCGGTCCGTGAGTTCGAGCCCCGCGTCGGGCTCTGAACTGATGGCTCAGAGCCTGGAGCCTGCTTCCAATTCTGTGTCTCCCTCTCTCCCTGCCCCTCCCCATTCATGCTCTGTCTCTCTCTGTCTCAAAAAAAAAAAATAAAAAAACGTTAAAAAAAATTAAAAAAAAATTATACATACAAAGTTAAAAGACTCTATATAATAGGAACTCAATATATATATGATAAGAAAACAAATGCAATATATGTATTAATCAAGCAACTCTTACTTGTGATAGGTATACTGTTCTAGGAGTTACCTCTTAGACATATAGTAAAAAATAAAATAAGTCTATTTTGTAATACCACATATTGTTAAATGCTTTGAAGAAAAAGCAAAGTAGGGGGATAGAGAGTAAGGATGGGTGCTACAGGAGGGAGGACCCCTCTGGTCTAGTGACAGTTGAGACTGAATGTAGTGAGTAAGTGAGCCCGGCAGACTTCTGGGAGAAGAGTGTGCCAGGAAGAAGGAATGGCAAATCCAGAGACCCTAGGTAGGAATAATAGCAGATAAACCCCCCAGCTTTGACAGTAATTCTCTCTGGGTGGTGAAATAATTGATTCTTTTTAAAGATTTTATTTTTTATTTTATTTTATTTTTTAAGTTTATTTTTATTTATTTTGAAAGATGGAGAGCAAGCAGGGGAGACACAGAGAGAGAGAGGGAAACAGAATCCCAGGCAGGCTCTGCACTGCCAGTGGGGCTAGGACTCACTAACTGCAAGATGATGTCCCAAGCGGAAGTCAAGAGTCGAATGCCTAACCAACTGAGTCACCCAGGCGCCCTTAAGATTTTATTTTTAAGTAATCTTTACACCCAACATGGGGCTCAAACTCACAACCCCGAGATGGAGAGTCGCATGCTCCAACAACTGAGCCAGATAGCCGCCCCCATCTTCTTCTAAATAATTATTGATTTTTAAATTTCTTCCCTGAATGTTCCTGTTTTTCAAAAGTTTTTGTTTTTTTTATTATTTATTTTTTAAGAAGCTATGTTATCATGTTTGTTTTTTTAATCATGGGCATGTTTCTGTAATTAGAAAAAATTTAAAACTCTACAGGTGTACTGAAAGACAACGTAATCTTTAAAAATATTTATTTATTTATTTGTTTATTTAGAGACAGAGAGAGAGAGAGAGCACAGGGGAGGGACAGATTGAGAGAGAGAGAGAGAGAGAGAGAGAGAGAGAGAGAGAGGGAATCCTAAGCAGACACAGAGCCAGATGCAGGGCTCAAACTCAAGAACCATAAGATTGTTACCTGACCCAAAGTCAAGAGTCAGATGCTTAACTGAGCCACCCAGGTGCCCCAAAAGACAAAGTAATCTTAAAAATGTTTGTAAGTAGTTTTAAAACCTTATGCCATCTATAAGTTTTTGTATTCATGGTTTTAGTACCAAGAATCTAAGTTAGTAGAGAGAATAAAGGAAGCCGAGAGATTTCTGCTCTGGCAATGAACTTTAAAGAAGTGTTTTAGCCTTAACAATCAATGCGGGCTCCATAAAGGGATGGGGAATCACCGTAATTCCCGATCCTTTTTCTAGCTCTCCTACATGGATGGCAGAACACTTCCTGGAAAGGCTGGCCGGACCACTTACAGACATGGCCTAGGAAACAGTGTATTTTAGGTCAGTAAAATATGGGATTAAAGGTGCCAGGTAAAATTAGTTTCAGGGGTTTATGTCTCATTTATGCAGCTCACCAGGGACTGCACCTGCTATACAGAAAAATGGAGTGTTGCAAAATGTATCATCCACCTCTTTCTGAGCTCAGATACAAATTAAAGAAAATGTCAGAGACTGTACGGCAGGCTGCTCTCCAGATGTAGAAAGGAGAGCTTTGGGTTTACAGAAACAAAAATGCACATTTAAAACTTTGATTCTCATTTCTATCCCATCTATTTTCACCACAATCTTCTAGTACCAAAGGTACACATTTCAGCAGTTCAGGTATGATGCTTTCAAAATAAAATGTTTCCATTACTTTAGGTGATTACCAAAACCCTAGAGAGTACGAGAAAAGTAAAAGCCCAAAGAATGAAAGACATGATCCCAGTCTAAAGGTTATATTTGGCTTGCTACTATCTTTAGTCAAAACAAGTTCTTCTGAGAGAAAACTGCATCTCAAAGAATTATCTTTTTTAATTTTTTTGGTAATTATTTTTGACAGACAGAGACAGAGCATGAGCAGGGGAGGGGCAGAGAGAGAGACAGGGACACAGAATCTTAAGCAGCCTGCATCCATGCTCTGAGCTGTCAGCATAGAGCCCAATGCAGGGCTTGAACTCATGAACCGCAAGATCATGACCTGAGCCGAAGTCGGACACTTAACCAACTGAGCCACCCAGGTGCCCCATGCATCTCAAGGAATTATCTTAAAATTATAAAACATTTTGTAACTTTTTAAAATCACAGCCATTTTGGATAGTAGATAAGGGAACTTAAGAGGCTATACAAAGTTACAAAATATTATCATCCATGATTTACAATGAGTGGAAGAATAAAGCTAAAAGAAGTCACTTCCTTGTGTGGCATATATGGTTTTAACCTTTTTGGTACTTTGATGATGGTTGGGGTAGAATCATAAATCATTAGAGCTGGCGGGAAGCTTAAATATCAGTTCCATTTTCTTATTTTACGTACCAGAAAACTGAGGACTGGAGAGAAGTTACTTGTCCATAAAGGAAAGAGCTGGAACTAAAACCCATCAAGACCTTTAAATCTAAAGCAAATGTTGTGTGCACACACGTGTGTGTGCTTGTGTATATTCTATGCCCATTTAGAAAAACTAAAAATGTCACCTAATCATTATGTGTCCCTCTACATATTTGCCAGTGAACAGAAGCATTTGCCCTACGTGCATCTCTGTTTGCACGAGCAGATACAGCACTGAAGTCATGGTCTGGTGTGAATTCTAGAATATTCAGACTAAGAGTATTAAGCTTAGAATAAAACTTTCAATCTTTGATGCTAGGGAAACTGATGACAGCTTTGGGAGCTTGAACAGCAGGGTGGTTGTGACATTTCCACTCCATGTCCCTAAGTTCATTATCACTTTTTTTTTTTCTTTTAATTTAAGAGAGAGTAAGCGAGCAGGGAAGAGGGAGGGAGAGACAATCCTAAGCAGGCTCCATGCTCAGCTCGGAGCCCAATGTGAGGCTCTATCTCTTAACACTGGGATCATAACCTGAGCTAAAATCAAGAGTCAGAGGCTCAACTGACTGAACCACCTAGGCACCCCTCCCTCATTATCACTTTTGATAATAGAACTTCTAGTGAAGACTTTCATATATTTTTCTTTACCAGACTCCCCAAAATTAGATTTCTGTTTCATTTGCTGCATTAATTGAAAACAGGTTCATTGTGAAATAGAAAGAAGAAAACTCTACCATTAAGAAGTAACTGCTGTTCAAGATGAGAAACCACCCCACACCTGTCAGAATGGCTAAAATTGACAATACAGGAAACAACAGATGTTGGCACTGGTGCGGAGAAAGGGGAACCTTCTTACACTGTTGGTGGGAATTCAAACTGGTGCAGCCACTCTGGAGAACAGTATGGAGGTTCCTCAAAAAGTTAAAAATAGAACTACCCTTCGATCCAGGAATTGCATTACTAGGTATTTACCCAAAGGATACAAAAATACAGATTTGGGGGTGCCTGGGTAGCTCAGTTGGTTGAGCGTCCGGCTTTGGCTCAAGTCATGATATTGCCGTTCCCAAGTTTGAGCCCCATATCAGGGTCTGTACTGATAGCTCAGAGCCTGGAGTCTGATTCGGATTCTGTGTCTCCCTCTCTCTGTGCCTCCCCCACTCATGTTCTGTCTCTCTCTCTCTCAAAAATAAAACATTTGAAAAAAAATTTAATAAAAAAATACAGATTTGAAGGGGTACATGCACCTTGATGTTTATAACAGCATTATCAACAATAGCCAAACTATGGAAAGAGCCCAAATGTCCACTGATTGGTGAATGGATAAAGAAGAAACAGTGTATGTATACAATGGAATATCACTCAGCCATCAAAAGAATGATATCTTGCCATTTGCGACAACATGAATGTAGCTAGAGTGTATTATGTTAAGTGAAATAAGTCAGAGAAAGACAAATACCTTGTGATTTCACTCATATGTGCAATTCAAGAAACAAAACAGGTGAACATATGGGAATAAAAAAAAGGAGACAGGGAGGCAAACCATAAGAGACTCTTAACTATAGAGAGCAAACTGAGGGTTGATGGAGGGAGGTGGGTGGGGGATGGGCTAAGTGGGTGATGGGTACTAAGGAGGACACTTGTGATGAGCACTGGGTGCTGTATATAAGTGATGAATCAGTAAATTCTACTTCTGAAGCCAATATTACACTATATGTTAACAAACCACAATTTAAAAATTTGAAAAAAAAAAAGAAGTAACCACTGTTAACATTGGGCGGGGGGTGGGGGACTTCCTTAGAGTCATGAGTGTGCATGTGTATTCACATGTACACGTTTTTAAAAAGTTATAACTGGAGTCCTAGCCTTGATGCTGTTTAAAAATATGCATCTTAATAATTAAATGTCATTTGGCTCATTTGGTGGGGCATCTGACTCTTCATTTTGGCTTGGGTCGTGATCTCATGGTGGTGAAATCGGGCCCTGTGTTGGGCTCTGTGCTGGGTTGTGGAGCCTGCTTGAGGTTCTCTTTCTCCCTCTCCTTCTGCCCCTCCCTCGCTCGCTCGCACCTGCGCTCTCTCAAAAAAAGAATAATTAAAGATTATTGCATTCTCTTATGTTCTCCTAATCCATGATTTTTTTAAAAAACTGCTTTTTGAGGTATAATTGACATTCAAGCAGTGCACATATATTTAAGGTGTACAGTTTAGTAAGCTTGACATATGTATACATCCAAGAGACAGTTTTCACAATCAACATAGTGAAACTATGTTTCTGTTAGTGAAACTACTAACAGAGTTCCTTCTGTTCCTTTGCAATCTTTCTATTCCTCGCCACCACCTGCCCCCCAGCTTCCCACTTCCAGGCAATTATTTAGAATATTATGTAAATGGTATGTACTCTTTTTTGTCTGGATTTTTTCCATTCAGCACGATTATATTAAGATTCGTTCATGTCTTTGATTTTATCAATAACGTGTTCCTTTTCATTGCTGAGTATTCTGCTGTAAGGATGTCCCATAATTTATGCATCTACATGTTGATGGACATTTAGGTTGTTTCCAGTTTTTTGGGCTATTAGAAATAAAATTGCTATGAAGATTCATGTACAAGTCTTTGTATGAACATACACTTTTCCTCTTGAATAAATAAGTGATTAGGAGTGGAATGGCTAGGTCATACAGTACTTATAGTAACCTATGATTTTTTAAATGGCTGTATAGAGGTTCCTTATATAGCTATTACATAATTTTAAGATAATACCTTATTGTTGACTGTTTAGACCTTTCTAATTTTTCACTATTGCAAATGAATTTAATTTTTTGGCTTAGAAACATGGCTATAGATACTCAACATAAAAATTGGGGCACCTGGATGGCTCAGTGGGTTATGTGTCTGACTCCGGCTCAGGTCATGATCTCGCGGTTCATGAGTTCGAGCCCCACATCAGGCTCTGTGCTGACAGCTCAGAGCCCAGAAGCTGCTTTGGATTCTGTGTCTCCCTCTCTCTCTCTGCCCCTACCCCACTCACGCTCTGTTTTTCCTCTCTCAAAAATAAACATTAAAAAAATTAAAAATAAAAGATAAAAAAGAAGATGAGTAGAAAGGCATTGTGAAGGGAACCTGGAAGTTGTGTGTTGTGAGATCATTTAAAATGTTTCAGTGACTGCAAAATAAGTTATTTTGTATTCTCTGCTGGGAAGCCAAGCAGAATGAATCTTTAAATGAAGGAGAATTTGAGCTTGAAGTCATTTTCCAACCAATGGAAGTTCTACTGTTTTGTTGTCAAGTTTATGGGACCGTGATTTCATCATAACATTCCTGGATATGAGGTGACTGCAATAAATTTGGGTGTGGCCTTTATTTCTGGGAGCTATAATTAGCTATTTGGTCTACTTTATAACATTTTGTTAAATAAAAAAATTCTTAAAATGTAGTTTTACTCGTTGTTCTCTCTTTCCCGCACACATGCATATGACACATGCGGTAGCAACTATAGAGGTAAAACGAAATGTTTACAGAGTGGCAAATAAATGTTTGGGGAGAAAACCAGTGTCAAAAAAATACCTAAACCCAAAATTCTATTTTATACATAGATGCCGAAGCTATATATTTTCTGTGCTATGTTTAGGGTCTTCTTATAACCAAACAAAAGTTGTTTCTACCAACAGATTTTTAAACAGCAGGGACATGCTTATTATTTACTGTCTTGGTATCTTTCCCTCATTTACATAAATACCCCAGCAACCAGCAGTATAAAACTAATAAAAGCCAGGGTCCTCCATCAAGTGCAATAAAGTTTCACAACCCTGAGTTAGACTGTTAGAGTGAAAAATAAACCTATATATGTGGTTATGAAGGGTTTTTTTGGGAAAGTGTATAATCACATTTCAAAGTTAGAACTTCCATTGGAAGTAGCAGTGCAATAATAATACTTAAACATTTATGTAGAACGCTTCATCTTGGAAACACTCTCCCAGCATTGGCCAATTAATCTCTACTGCTTCCCTGAGGAGCAGGTATTACTAGCTGCCGTTTTTCTGGTTAGAAAATTGAGGAAGGTGTGATCAGCCCAGGGAAAGTGAGGGCTGGAGAGACAAGTTTCTGACCCTCACTCTTCTGTGACTCTTTGGGATGTAACTCCTGATAGAATGTATCCAGTTTCTGTTCCACTTGGATACAATCATCAGTAAAACAAAGATCTACCCAGCAGCTCAGTCTAGCTCAGGCGTATAGATAGAGTCCTTACCCTGCTGAGGCACACCTTTTGGGAAGAATGGGATACAAAAAAGATTCGGGAGACCCACGGCACATTTCATCTGCATTTGCAATGAAGTGGACCAAACTTTTTCCAGTGAGAAAAGCAGCATATACTTCGCTCTCCGACCCCCAACTTCCACTGGCAATTTATAGTTTTCTGGATGAGATTTACCACTATTAGTACATTTAAAGAGTTGAACAAATTTGTTATGCACCTTGAAGCCAGAGGAACAGTAAAATAAAACTAATGAACATTTACATTTTTGGAAGTATCATTAATGTATGCCTGACAAATTCTGAAAGATAAACATTTAAATGTTAAAATACTTATTACCTTCCCCAAAGGGACAGTGTTGGGAACTAATGAGATAACAAATGTAAAGTGCTTTGAGCTCTTAGAAGAAAGGGGCCAGACGCATACAAATGATTATTAATTGTTAGAGCTATCAGATGGTTACTAATATATTACTTATGATAAAATCATATTTTTATACCCAAACAATAGGATCCTTGCAATTCTTAGGATGATAGAGCTGAAATAATGCTCCTAACCTCCTCCCAGGTTACTGTCTTGTTGGAAGTCCTTTCTTAACCCTTCCCTGGTTTCTTGACCTCAGACGCATTTTCAAACAAACACGACTTCACAGCTTCCAAACCCTTCTGCACCTTTGCATCATCAGTCCTCCACCAGTCTCACAGATCCATTGACACCACATTCTCTTCTCTTGACTTCTTTGATTACGTAATTCTGATGCCTCATGATGCTGTGAATTGTGCAAGTTGATTTTTTAGCTGGAAGTGTAAGTTGAACTGTCCTTTAAGCAACACTAGGATTTGTTATAAAAAAAAGTGTAAGTCCCTTGTGTGATCTGGGACAAGTGAATCTGAACTTTCTACTTTACGCAACACGCCAGAATTTGTGGGAAAAGAGCAAATCCTCAATTTCATTTAGTCTTGAGAAATGCACTGAGATACGCTCACTAAATCTGTTTCCTCATTTGTCAAGTGAGGGCAGTAGTAGCCTGTACCCACTTGGGGTTGTTGGAAGGATGCAATAAAATAATGTATGTGGAGTTTCTAGTACATTACACGCTTAGCCCATAAGTGTTCATTAAAGGTAAATGTAAGTAGGTTATGGAAGGTAGGTAAGTAGACAGCAGTTTATCATTAAATATTATCTATTTGGTTTCTTTAAAATCAATAGAAAATGGGTAATAAGTAAAGGGACATCCTCTTATTGACAAATACTTCGTTTCCTTAGGTAGAATAGTAAAAGCTCAGTAACTCATCTCAATTTATGTTCAGGATACTTGAAACAATGTACACGTACATGTGATTTTTTTCCGAGCTTACCTTAGTTTACTAGTAGCATAGTATCTTTGCTACATATATGTGCTCAAAGATAATGGACTATGCTTCTTTCCAAATGTTCTGTAATTAAAACATTTCACTAATTTCATCTGGTCCTCTGGTTTCTTCCACTTAATTACCTGAAGTGATTGTTTCATCATACCAAATTTTCTCCTTTCGTTTTGAAGCTGTAGGTTTTTAGGTAGAGAACCTTACTCCCAGTAATTTTCTAGTAAGACCTGAATCTGAATATGAGGCCTGAATTTGGAAATAGGCATTCTGTGGTGTATGCTAATAAGAGACGCAAGGAGGGAAAGTGCATTGTTTGAGAAAACCAATCACGGTGGGTACAAAAAAAAAAAAAAGGTACAGGAGAGTGAACTCATTTACTCATTTTACTATTGCCAGCAGCTTGAGGCTTGAGAGTGCTAATCAAAATTCACATACAAAACTTCCCTGATAGATTAAACAGTTTTGTACTGTTAAGAGGGGTTCTCACCATGTGAAAGATCCACTGCTGTGCTGAACAAAACAGAGACAGTTTTCTTTTAAAGTCCAGAGCAGATGAGAGCCATAAGGAGACAGAGGGTTTCATTTACTCTCAGGACACGATTGTGCCAGTGAACTAATGAGTCTCTTGGACCTTATGTTGCTCTGGCTTCAATGGAGGCGAGACACTAATGGGCATGTAGTACTTCCTATCCGTCAAGTGTCTGGACAATGGGCCCCTCATATGGATTAGAATGATCTGGCAAGAAAAAGAGGTCATCGTTGTACCTAGCACAGGCAGGAAGCCTGGCTAATTCATGTATTTCCAACTATAGCAAAATCAAAAGCTGACACACACAAAAATGTTGACTTTACCGCAGGAGCTCTTAGCTTGTGGCTAAGGCACAGTTAAACGTTACTGAAACTCCATACGTAAAAAAAAACCTCCTTGTTTCCCCAATACATTAGAATATTGTTAAAGATGTAAAGGTTATTCTTTAAAACAAGTCTGATTTTGTGTTGTGACTTGCATATTTCACCCTTCGGTAAACCTGGATGATAACTGAAATATTTGAATGATTGTGAAGCAAATGCAGAGAGTGTCAACGCTGCATATTTTAAAAATTTGCACTTCAAAAGGTTCTGTCGGATTACTAGTGTAAAAATCCTACTGCTGTATTAAATGGAGAATTAGAGATTACAAATGTGCATTCAAGCTAGAGGGCTCGAATTACAGTATATATTAAACTAAGAGCAGATACTGCCACCTAGATAAATTCTGATGCTTTGGTTAACTAGATGTTGGCTTGCCTTACTTTTTGAAAAATGGCAACAACAAACAATAGTGGCTAGGTACAAAAAAAAATACAGTGAATGATAAAGGGTCGCTTAAAAAATCCATGTAAATGTAATTTTCTTGGGAAAAAAAAGACCTTTGTGTTTTGCCAAATAGCAATGATTAAGCCTTTATTTAATTTTTTAAATGTAGAAGACAAAATGCTGTTAGAAATAGGAGGGCAAAACTCTACAAAGGATAAACAAAAGCTCCATAATCCTGAAGTTTATAAAGAGGTAGATCCCGAAGTGTTGTCAGGAAGACTTGTAACTTTCTTGTTAGAATATTCCTTACTGAATTCAGACAGAAGAAGAGATTGTTCAACACTCTCAAGTAAAAGCACAAATAGGTTTTAGTTTAGTAAGTAAACTAAGATCACTTAGTAAATAATTTTTTTAAAGGAGCATTACATTATAATCTGTTCTACTACACCTCCTAGCGAACAAAGCAAACTAACTCCGCTCCCCACTTTTATGTGTCACAGCAAAAAGAATGTTGCCTTTTTTCAATTCTGGATTAAAATCTAAAATCAGCAATATATTCCAGGATCATTCATTTATCAGATTTAGAGGGGTTTTTAGAATCTATGGACTGTTTGAGTTCTTCAAATCTCATTTTGTTTTCCTCCGTTACTCCTAGAATGGCTTCAATGTCATCAATGGCAGTCTGTAAATGAGCAATAAAAATAATATTCATTACTTAATTTTTTTTAACATTTATTTATCTTTGAGACAGAGAGAGACAGAGCATGAACAGGGGAGGGGCAGAGAGAGAGGGAGACACAGAATCCGAAACAGGCTCCAGGCTCCGAGCTGTCAGCAAGAGCCTGACACAGGGCTCTAACTCATGGACCATGAGATCATGACCTGAGCCGAAGTCAGACGCTTAACCGACCGAGCCACCCAGGTGCCCCAAATATTCATTATTTAAAGACCCCTTACAACTCTTTCTCCCATCCAATTATTTGTTCCTTTTTGGACTTGAGTATAATTTAGACTGGTTAAACTCCAAACGTTCCTGTCAATGAGCACCTATCTTCAAATTGTGTCATCAGTCTTGAAATAAGTAAAAAATATGAGAGTAAGAACTTGGAAACCATCATAGAAATTTTTATGGCTGCTAAATCTAATGGGGAAAAAAGGGACTTCTATTTTATACATCTTTAATTTTTTTTATTTCATTTTTCTAGTAATTCATTTTTGTTGTATTTTACAGAAGTACTGATCCATGGTAAGTTGGAAAAAACAAAACTTCAGTACAGATAATTTGAGAAACACTGGTCTAGTCATCCTAAAATGAGGGCTAGTAGGCTGATAGTGTTTATTTCCATTGTTTTGTTTGTTTTTTTCCATTGGGCAGAAAAATGCCCCCCACCTGTTTCCCCCATTTTTTCATTGAGGTAGTATTCACATACCATAAAATTCACCCTTATAAAGAGCTCAACTCAGTGATTTTTAGTATACTCAGAAGGAACCATCATTACTATGTAATTCCAAAACATTTTCATCACCCTGAATAGAAACTCTGTGCCCATTAGCAGCCATTCCTCATTTTCCCCCCTCCCTAGCTCCTGACAACCACGAATCTACTTTCTGTCTCTATGGATTGGCCCACTCTGGACATTTCATATAAATGGAATCCTATAATGTGTGGCCTTTGTGTCTGGCTTTCTTCACTTAGCATAATCTTTTCAAGGTTCATTCGTGTTGTAGCATGGATTGGAACTGCATTTCCTTGTTATGGCTGAATAATACTCCATTTTATCTAATACCTATTTTTACTTGGTTGCTTGCACTTTAGGTATCATATCTAAGAAGGCATTGCTAGCCAAAAGGTCATGAAGATTTACACCTGTGTTTTATTTTAACAGGTTTATCATTGTACCTTTTACATTTAGGTCTTTGATCCATTTTTATTTAGTTTTTGTGTATGCTTTGTAATAGAGGTACAACTTCATTTGTATGTGGGTATCTATATTCTCCAGTACCATTTGTTAAAAAGAATTATTTTGTCATTCTTGTTAAAAATCGATTGACTATAGATGTACAGGTTTAGTTTGGACTCTCAAGTTTATTCCATTGATCTATGTGTATTCTTATGCCAGTACCACACTGTCTTGAATACTGTAGCTTTGTAGTTAAGTTTTCAAGTTGAGAAGCAACTTTCTTCTTTGTTCTTCTCTTTCAAGATTGTTTTGACTATTCTGTATCCTTTGCATTTTCACAGGAAATTTAGGATTATCTTAAAAATTTCTGCAATAAAGCCAGCTAGGAAGTTCTAGGACTTCCACTGAATCTGTAGATCAATCTGGGGAGTACTGGCATCTTAACAGTATTAAGTTTTCTACTCCATGAACACATGGAGTATCTTTCCATTTATTTAGGTCTTCTTTCTTTTATGATGGACAGATCTTGTACTTCTTATGTTAAATTTATTCGTAAGTATTTTATTCTTTTTGATGCTATTGTAAATGGAATTAAAAAATAATTTTGGGGGCACTTGGGTGGTTCAGTTGGTTAAGTGCCTGACTCTTGGTTTCAGCTCGGGTCATGATCTCATGGTTCATGAGTTCAAGCCCCACATTGGGCTCTGTGCTGACAGCACGGAGCCTGCTTGGGATTCTCTCTCTCCCTCTCTCTCTGCCCCTCCCCTGCTCGCTCTCTTTCTCTCTGTCTCTGAAGATAAATAAATAAACTTAAAAAAATTAAAAGATATTTTTGTATTTTTTATTTCTAGTATATGGAAATGTAATTGATGTCTGTATACTACTGATCCTTGGGTCCTTCTTGAATTTAAGTGTATTAGCTCTAACAGGTTGTTTCTGGGTTCTTCAGGATTTCCTACATACAAGATCATGTTATTGAAGAATAGAGATAATTTTACTTCTTTCTTTAAAATCTGGATGCCTTTTATTTCTTTTTCTTGGTGAATTGCCCTTTCTAGAATAGGGTAATATGGTGATGAATAGAAGTGGTGAGAGCAGACATCTTGCTCCTGATCTTAGGGGGAAAACTTTCAGTCTTATACCATTAACTATGATGTTAGCTGTGGGTTTTTCCTAATACCCTTAACAGGTTGAGGAAGTTTCCTTTTACTCCTAGGCTGAGTGTTTTTATGAGGAAATGGTATTATATTTTGTTAAATGCTTTATCTGCACCACCTTCCATTTTTATTCAGTCTTTGTAAATCCTTGTTTATAAACTGAAAATACTTATTAGAATGTCGCTAGGGTGGTAGAAAATATTACCAAAAATGAATCTATTCCACTTTCAGGTTTTTGTTATTATTTCTATTTTATTCAGATTTATTGCCTTTGGACCTTTTGGTGAGAGTAAAAAAAAATCAAGATAACACTGACTCACCTGAGAAGGCTAGAAACCATGAAATATTTAAAAGCTACTTGAGAATATCTGACTTTTGATGATTTTGAAAGTCAGGTAAACAACAGAGAAATAGCCTTCATTTTGTCAAGCTCAGGGTTTACCAAGTCTGTGTGGTCTTAGTCTTCCCAGGCTGCTATAACAAAATAACCAGAGACTTGGTGGCTTAAACCACAAAAACTTGTTTCTTATGGTTCTGGAGTCTGGGAAGTACAAGGTCAAGATGCCAGCAAATTTAATTCCTGGTAAGAACTCTCTTCCTGGCTTGCAGGCAACCATCCCTTCTTGCTGTATTCTCTTAGGGTGGTTGGGGAGCAGAGACAAAGCAAGAGAGCAAACAGACTCTCTTGTCTCTCATAAGGGCACTACTCACATCCAGAGAACCCTAACCTCTTGACCCCATTTAAACATAATACCCCTCAAAGGCCCCTTCTCCATATACCATCGCATTGGGGGTTAAGGTTTCAACATCTGAATTTTGGGAGGACATAATTCAGTCTGTAGCACTGATTATTATTTTTGGACAGACTAAACTGACCATGCTCACGCAGACTAAATTGCTCAGGATTTTGCACATGGCAGTAACTGATGAAATGATACTAGTTGACAGTAACTTAGAATATAAATGAAGAGCTAGGTCCTTTTGGACCAGTGAAAGTTGATGCAACCCTGGGCCTAATTTTCACTGAGTCTTCTCAGTCATGTTGTGGGAAAAGCAATGGTCATTCTTCCAACTCATAAAATCATATTGAAGAGGAATTATCATCATTATTACTGTTATTAGAACAGGCTCTAATGCAAGGAAAAAAACACTCAAAATTTACATCTTTACAACAAGCTTTTGTTGGGCTTTCCATTTAAGAGAAGGATCACATGTGGTTTCCGATTGAGTCCTCTGAGTTACTTGACCTGTTTGTTCAATCATGATGAAGGCCCATGCGGGGAATCAGATGCAGATCTTGGTGATCAATACGAAGTGTTTATCTCTGCTCTGCCAGTGTTTCGGAAACTCTTGTGTGGATCTTCCTCCGTTTTCTTGCTCTTGTACCTGTTTCTCCAGTTTGGAGACTTCTAAGCAATTACATACAAGTAGCTTTCTGGACCAACATCTTTAAAGGCCATCTGGCACCTTCAAAAAGGTTAGTGATGAAATATCTGCTCCACTTTGGAGAAACAGTGGAGTAAGTGACCCATGTGTATGCCAAGGGCTTTTTTTTGTTTCTCTCTACGACACTTTATCCTTCCTGAGGTCTCAGAACTTCTCTGGGCTACATATGTGGATTCCCCAGGAATCCTTGGCCAGACATTGCATTTTCTGAAATGTAAGTAGATTCCATTCAGGATTTTTGGTTGTGACAGTCTCCGTTTTGGTTCCATTGTGACACTTCAGTTTCACCTCCCATATCAGAAAGCCCTGTTGTCATGTAAACTGGGTTTGGTAGTGGCAGCAACTTAGAACAAGTCTACTATATTTCAAAGAAAAAATTTCAGACTATTAAATTTAACTAACAGGTTCAGTGGGAACCTTATAATATTGACCCTGTACATTATAAGATATGTGCTGCTTCACAATAAAAAAAAAATGGTTTAGCACTTGTTTACAATACAGCATGAGGTATTTTCAGTCCTTGTATAGAAATTAACCAGAATCGTTAGTTAATTAACACCTCACCTTAAAATTGGTCTCGCCTTGCATATTAGGTGCTGATATTTCTTGATGGATGATGAAGAGATTTCGAGCAAAGGTCATGAGGACCCCCTGGAGATCCTCACCGATTGTTCTGTTAATGATATCCAAACAAATGAGTTTACCAACGATTCCCCTCACAAGCTTAAAAACAATCACCCTCTCATTTGTGCCTGTCTGGTGATGGAATTTAATGAGTATTTTCAATCTCACAAGGTGGCAATCTTCAGGGAGATATGAAAGATGAGGCTCCATTTTAACTTGTCAACAAAGAGGATTTGTGCAATAAATATTTTTTTATTAATCAACTTAGCAGAATATAAGAATAGCTTCAGTCATTTCTAGCGAAAGGCTACCACTGAGCTAGGAAAGTAGTATTAGCTCACTTAAAAAATTGTTGAAATCAGTTTAAAAGAATTGTTGCTAAGTATAATTCATACCTAACAATGTCTTTGTCTACAGAGCTGTTTGCACCTCAGTATTCTAGAGACTTTTGTCTGGGAGTTATTTTCTATTTTATGTATGCAAGCAATTACTGCTATGTATGAGTGTGCTCCATCCATGTTCCTAGGAGAATGTGCCCCAATCCTGAACAGGCATCTTTATAAAACCGAACACACACTTGAAGAAGATTTCAGAGACAAGCTGCATACCGTCCTATGGTCAGTGAATATTCTCAAACAACTAGACTGTTGTAAATTTTAACTTAGAAACGAAACTTCAGGTTATTTCTTCTAGTTACTTTGTGAACTTTCTGTATCAAAGGAGAAAAACGGATGAAATGAATGGATTGATTTTTAAGAATTGTTCGGTCCTGAGGGTAGGATACCAAAGATACTTCAGGCAACTGCAAAGAACTTTAGGTTACTTCCTTCCCAATTGTTACCTGTAAAATAAGTCATCCTAGAGTGCAAGGCTTAAACATTTTTGGAATGGCTGCCTTCCAGCCTGATTGGGCTTTCCCATGGGTCAGGCTGGGAGCAGAAAGCTTCCCAGGCCCCAGGACAGTAGACCATTTGTCCTGCCACTGGCTATGTGAGTTTGGGAGGAAGTTACTTCTTTTTTTCTGAAATGAAGGACTTTGACTGGATTAATGCTTCCAAACTTTTGGAGTTACAGTCCCCAAAGCCAAGGACCCTTACCCCTCATAGTTACTGAACTTTAGTATCTATCTCTTCTTTTATAATAGTCAAAGACAATGTCAGAGTCAGCAATTTTTATTTTTGTTTATTAAAGCAATTTTTTTTAAATTTTATTTTAAGTAGGCTTCATACCCAATGTGGGGCTCGAACTCATGACCCTGACTGAGATCAAGAGTCACTGCTCTACTGACTGAGCCAGCCAGGGGCCCCAGAGTCAATAATTTTTATTTTTATTTATTTTTTTTTTTTAAATTTTTTTTTTTTTCAACGTTTTTTTATTTATTTGTGGGACAGAGAGAGACAGAGCATGAACGGGGGAGGGACAGAGAGAGAGGGAGACACAGAATCGGAAACAGGCTCCAGGCTCCGAGCCATCAGCCCAGAGCCTGACGCGGGGCTCGAACTCACGGACCGTGAGATCGTGACCTGGCTGAAGTCGGACGCTTAACCGACTGCGCCACCCAGGCGCCCCCAGAGTCAATAATTTTTAAAAGTGATTTGTACTTGGGGCACCTGGGTGGCTCAGTCAGTCAAGCTTCCAACTTCAGCTCAGGCCATGATCTCATGGTTTGTGAGTTCAAGCCCCGTTCGGGCTCTGTGCTGAAGTGCAGAGCCTGCTTCAGATTCCCTGTCTCTCTCTCTCCTCCTTCCCCTCCCTGCTTGCTCTCTCTCTCTCAAAAATAAATAAATAAACATTTAAAAATAAATAAATAAAAGTGATTTGTATTTCATTGCCACAGAGTCAGTAGGTATTAGACCCTGGCTGCTTCTTAAAACAGATTCCTGGGCCCACTTCAGATCAACAAAATCAGAAATTTTGGGTTTGGAACCCAGGAATGTATAGTTTCACTGAGAACCCCAGATGATTCTTATATATACTAAAGATTGAGACCCATACTTTAAAATATTATAGTGTGTGTGTGTGTGTGTGTGTGTGTGTGTGTGTGTGTATGAAGCTGGGTCCACATATATGGATTCATGCCCCTCTCATCATCCCTTCTTAGGCTTCTGGGGTCCATGGTCCCTAGGAATTAACCTCTATTAATTCATTTCTAGAATTTCCTTCATTTTCCTTCCTTGAAAGTTCTTCTTGAATTCTGCTATTCCCAGAAATATACTAGTATAAATGGAGTCAATGTGAAGTTATCCTGGCAAAGCCAAACCACCAAATTCTGGCCTGTAAGGTCATCCCCCTGGGAGCCCTCCTCTTTCCTAAACAGGTGGCTGATTAATGTTCTTCGCCTGATGTGAACTGATGGCAACAAAGCCAAACAAAGCCCAGGCATCTCATGAAAAGCCTCTCCTTAAAGCTTCAGAGAAAATCAACAAAAACAACACAAAGATGTGTTTGCTCATCTTTCCTTTTTCCATATGAATTCTCAAAAACAATGTCTCCTGGCCATTGTTTATTAAATCATCTTTCTCAACCTCCATGACTACATGTCAGTGCAATTTCTGCTGTACTAACTATAATTCCGTCCTTTTATGGCACATTCAAGAAAGCGCAGCTGCATGCAAGTGAGAATTTCAGGGATAATCTTGAATCCTACCTAATACTCAAAAAGGAAATTAACAAACTTGGTGCAAAATTGCACAGGTAGTGATGCAGTTCACAGTAGGCTGAGAATCTCTTTTCCATAATAGGGTTCTCTATACAAGGCAGCCATACTATATGGGAAAAGCACACTAGATTCAGAGTCATGAGACACAACTACTGTGTGATGTTGGCAAACCACATCCCTACTCAATGCCCCCATTTCCTTTGTACACTATGAGAGTCAGTTAATTCCCAGGGTCCTTCTTTGCTCCAACATTCTCTGGTTCTATGGCTACAGGAAGGGATGAGAAAGATAAGATAGGAAGCAGTGGACAAGGCTCTAGAGTCTTCAGGAGGCACATGTCAATCATCAGTGTCCTTTCTGTAGGATATGTGAGTAGTAATACCATCTACACCAGTAGGACTATTTCCACCACCAAAGCTAGCCCGCCCATCAAGGCATCCCTGCCTGAAGTCTCAGGAGCAGGTATAGGCATAGCTGGGTGAGCTCCTCTTGGTCACCAGTCTACATTATTCATTCTGTGGGCTTCAGCATCAAACCAGCCCTGCTGCTTGATCAGTTTGATGATTGGGGGTTTCCTTTTTTACATTAGTCTTTTCTGTCTCCTCGATTCCCTGATGCTGTCCTCTTGCTTGGTTCCTCTGTGCCGAAGTACCCATGTGGATAAGTCTTCCTGTGGTCCATACTGCAGAAACTCTGCCTCTGCCCTATTAACACTATCCCTGTTTCATCATGTCAATTGTAGGACGCAAGTCCTGCTCCTGCCTGTCAGCCTCTGCTGGGCTCTACCACCTGCCAACAGGCCTTCTTTATGCCGCCCCCTTGCTGGCCTGGGTCTGTAAGAAGAGCAGCGTCCTCTTTGAGCTCCTATGGTTGTGCTCCTTGCCAACCAGCCCTCTGGATGCCCTTTCACTCTGTAGGTGACCTTTCCTAATGCTGTGAGCTGGTTGCTCCTTGGTATGATCTCTAGGCACCTGGAAAGCAGAGGGCAGCTCCTTCCCTGCACATGTACAGAGGTGTCCCTGGCTCTATTCTCCTCCTGGACACGAACATCCAGGCAGATAAGGTGAATGAATACTTGTTGGGGTGTTATGTCTCATTCCTGTTGCTCTCCTGAAAGTATAACAAAAGAGTGGGGAAGAGAGCCTAAAATAAACAGTGAAGGGACTCTTCTAACATGACCCAGTGAATTTTACATGTTTATGGGACCTTGGGGAAAGGTGGGTACTGGAGGGGACGACTAAGCCAGCAAGCTCTCCACCCAAGTGAAGAGAGGCATTTAAGACTGTAAACACTAGATTAAATTGTTAGCCACATTCTGGCTCCAAAGGGGAGGAAATCAAAACATTTGCATGAGTTCAAAGGGATCAGTGACATTGAGTGTCATTGCACTGATGATGGCCTGTTGTAACTGACATTGCTGTGGTAAAACAAAGGACCATACTTTGGAAAGGGGAGTTGAGAGCTGTCCTGTGCACATCTTTGCCTGTTTCAGTGTGCAGCTGTTGGGACCAGTTTCCAGGGGACTAAGCACCTAGGGGGAACTGAGGCTGCTCAGGACATTGATGCTTAGTAGAAGAATTGTCTATTATTTGGTTTTTCATGAGACCAGATCTTAGTGTGTACATGTGTTTCAATTTGAGGCCATAATGTCTACACCAAAGTAGAAGTCACAAGGAAGAGAAATACAGGGACAGTTTCCCAATTAAGTTAGGATAACTTAGAGGTATCAAATGGCCATATTCCAAGATATGAAAAGATTGTGTGTGTATGTGTGTATATATATATATATATACACACACACACAAGATATGGTATACTTGTATATATGATAAGATATATGTGTATATATATATATATATATATATATATATATATACACACACACACACACACAAGATATGATAAGATTGTGTCTCTAAAGCATGAATCCTAGATCAGAAGACAAATTTGTTAGCTCTCCAAAGTATGCTGGAGAGAAATTTGCAGGAAATAGGAAACAGAGCAGCCTCCTGAGTGGTGCTAGCAAGATTCTTCATAACATGCATCTTGAGAAGATTGTAGCAGAGCTGAAACGGGAGCTGAGGAGGGGCTATGGATCCTGCCTTTCTGGGGAGCATCTTGCCAAGTCACCAGAACACTTCTATAAGCAAGCCAGAATGACAACTGCCCTCCTACAATACGGATGTCTGAGCTGGTTCCTCATCAGATTCACTGTGCCTTAGATGTGTATGTGTTTGAACGTAATATGTTGTTGGAACTAGCCTCTTTCCCATCAATTTTGGATAATTAGTTATTGTTATGAACCCCCACTGACATATCTAGAGTCATTATATGAAATAGTTGAAGATCTAAATAAAACAAGATAGACTTCCAGTAAATCAGCATGCTGATTAAAATGCATGAGAAGTATCATTCTTATTGGTTGTCGCAGTCTATTTTCTTAGCTTATTACATCTCGTAGACACACTTTGTACTCACAACATTCCCAACTTGTCTCTCTTCAGGTGTTCATATAATATAAAAACAGTTCCTTGTCTGTCCTATAAAATTTGAATTGGGAAAAAAGAAATAGCATTTTATTTTAGCAACAAAGAAACCTACTACACCAAGACCACTAAGACTGATTGGAATTGAAATCCAGAGCTACCATCAAACATTGTGAGAAGCACATTTGGAAAAGCTGTCTCCTGAATATGGAGTATATATGGTCTAGGACAGGGTTGTTGTTGTTAATTGAGATATAATTTACATAGAACACTGTTTAAGGTATACCATGCCTTGATATGATACATTTATATATTGTGATATGATTACCACTTTAGCCTTAGCTAACACTTCTGTCACATCCTATAATTATCATTTCTTTTTGTGGTGAGGACATTTAAGACCTAGTCTCTTAGCAGTTTTGAACTATATAAAACGGTATCATTCATTATAATCACTATGCTGTGCATTAGATTACCAGAACCTATTTATCTACTTGTTGTAAGTTTGTACCCTTTAACAATATCTGTGCAATGCCCCTACTTCCCAGCCTGATAACCACTATTCTACTCTGTTTCTGACCTCAGCTTTTTTAGATTCCATATATAAGTGATATCATACAGTATTTG